>NC_136590.1:36000791-37448291 GCF_910589615.1 Taurulus bubalis | reverse complement strand
TTTAATGAAATTGATCTTTAATATCACCTCTTGAGTGTGGTGTAAATACTGAATGATTTGTAACAGAATACACTCAAATGATCAGTGAGTCAATTTAAAGGAAATTTGCAAAAACATAATACTGCTCTGTTAATGCTCTTCATCGACAGATTACAGTGCATTTGGATTTTAAACTCAAGTCAGCGGATCGTGGGAGAAAAGCTAACGTCCAGCTTGCTGTGAAGAACCGTTGCACGTGAACAGCCGGCACAGTTTGTCTGCAGGCACAGTTTTCTATCTGAAATTTGGATTGGTCTCGGAGCCTTTTATTTTGAAATCATGATACAAAGACGTGACAGAAATATATAAAGAAATTAAAAATGCTGACTCAATGTGTCATGAAATGAGGCGTGAGCCCATTACTAATGTGCTACATAAACCCCTTGTGGGGAATGAAACTAATAAAATACAGTTTGTCCCTTTTCAACCAGTAACTTGCCTAAATTTTAAAGTTAGGAATGATAACAAATGGAGTTTTCCAGATCCATATTTGTACATTGTGCTGTGCTTGTGCAACCATGTCATGTTGTGGATCTGATTTATTTGGGTGCAGAGGAGACAGCTTGTGTGAGGCAGGACTGCAGTCCAGGCAGAGCGGCCCAGCTGGGTGGGCTTTCGCGTCGGGGTGTTCAGACATCACATGCACTCGAACTCGTCAATGCGCTGTTTGGTGTTTCCTGACCGGATCTGTCTGAGGGTCTTGTACTTGTCTCGTCCCGCCTTCATATTCTCTGCATGGATCATGTCGTTCACTGTTTTCTTGCTCTCGTCCCGAGCGTTGGCCAGCTCTGAGCTTAAAGCCTGGGAATAACAGTCACAGCGGTGTTAATACATCTCACAGCAGTTTGTTATTATGAGACTCATTCTTCTTCCTGAATGTGCAAACATGTCTACGTTTTAAGTGACTCACATCTGGTTCTACGCTAACCACATCGATTTAAAACGTAACAATCATCTGTTTCTCTTTATCTTCCTTTTTTCTCAAATTGATTTCTTAAGGAGAAAACAAGATGCGATGATAGATTCACCTCATCAGTATATATAACTTCTTCATTCTCAGTTGTACTTCTACACTGAAGCTGACAAACAGTAGTAAAGAGACCCACTTGCCCTTTTTTTCTTCGCCAGTAGGATTTACTTCAACACATTTATTCATTCTAATTAACAAAACATATCTTTAAAAAAAGACCGTTAAAATGCAGCCGTGTGCCCTATAAGATCGAACCTTCGCAATTAGCCTTTTGATCTATCGATCCAATCATTTATTGAAGGATCAAACCTAACTTGTCTATGATGTATAAGCGAAGACTCACGAGTAGATGTTTCTGCAAGCGCTCGTTCTTCTCAGCCTCGGTCATGCGCTCCTCTTCGCTGCGGTCCTTGTACGTGCCGGCGGCTTCGAACTCGGCGCTGGCCTCGGCGCTGCTCTCGTCGTTCTCGTCGTGCTCGTCCTCTGCGTTGATGGGCTCCTGAACGTGAGCCACCATCACCTTGTTTCTGAGCTCTTCTTTGGTCTTCTCCAGGTCCTCCTGCACCGTGGTGGCCTGAGGGAACCGAGAGCGACAATGAGGGGAGGTGCTGCAATTTTGACAAAGATTCAGTTGATGGAAATGTGTTTAATGTCGTTGTTTTTTTTAAGAAGTACTGCTTCTACACAGGCAAAACACAAGACATCCATCCTGTGGGAAACAGGAAAGACGCACAAAGTTACACGACAACCCTTCCCATAGTTTTCTCTAATCTCCAATATTTTGGACCTGATGGTGGCGCTAGAGAAAAGGTAATTTCAGCTCTACGTTGCTGGCTGTGTAGATTATTTTGGACACTAAATTGAATTCAAACAATCTATTTAAGACAATAACAATCCACTTCAGCCATAGAGGACAACTTGTGCTACAAAATCTTCTGAACAATATAATAAAAAGCCGCCGAGAGAGTGAAAGCAGAGTGCTTGTGCTATGAGCCGCCAGGAATAAGAGCCAATTATGAGACTGGAATTTCAACTGAAACTACACTGTTTGCCAAAAATGCACGATATGGAAACCAGCACTTAGCACTGCAGTTGTTTTTAAAATGGAATATAATAATGGTGCACAAGAGTTACGACAGGATTTCCTTCACACAAAGACGGCCGTCACCACCGCTAACAGCATGAGTCACACTGGTCATAAAGAAGAAGGGGGCTGGCCTGGCACACATGGTTTTTACCTAAAAAAGACAAGAGGCAAGCTGTGAGCTTGCACCCCTCCCCCAGAAACACACAACAACAAGATCTCAGGAATGTCTGTCCTCACTGTGGGTCAACGTGGTCAGGAGAATATCAGTTTGATTAACTAACTCGTGTCTGCCACGTCCACACTGAGCCCATTCTGAATACTTGCACAGCTGATCACATCATCACACAGGGGCCATGATGTGTCTTTATGTTGCAATATGACTTCCCAAGCACAAAAGAATGAGTGCAGAAGTGACTCTTCCCTCACAGTAAAATCACTATAATGAATTTGTAGAGACTCTAATACCTGAAACGCAGTATAAGCCACTAAGGAGTGTCTGTCTCACGACTTACCGACTGAAAGAGGGAGAATCCAAAGAAATGTAGCCGTCTAACTGTGTACATGTAACTACCTATTCATGCTGCTGTGGACGCAGGTCATTTGTATTACGTAAAATCTCTTCTTTTCATGTCATCAGTTCTAATGTTGAGCGTGACACAGTACTCTCCTTTGTACTTTAATCTTTAACAACTCTAACCACTGTATTCAAAGGAAGAAGACAGTTGGGTTACTATAAAAAGTGGCCACTCATCTCATACCTTCTCTTGCCACTCCACTGCCTCTTCTTCCTTCTTTTTCTTGGCATCCTCCAGGAGGGAAATCTTGGAAGTCAGATCAGCCAACTCTGTCGCCTGAAAAGACGTTTTGCTTTGAGTTTTTCTTGTTAATGATATTTGAAGCATCACAACACTCATTTCTTTTTATATGGTTTTGGATAACTGACCAGGTGTTCTTGGTTCTTCATCTGGTTCTCTGACTGTTGCAGCAGCGCCGCCTTGGCATCTTCAGCGCCCTTCAGATCAGCCTCCAGACGTCCAGTCTCCTCCTGAGCCCTCTTCCTCTCCAGCTCCAACTCCAGAGCCTTCTGCGTTTGCTCCTCCAGCTCTGTGCAGACACACATTCACACGCACAGAGAAGCACTAAAGGTCAGCATTGTGGGAGAAAAAACACTGTCAGCATTCACTGCAGTACAACCTGCAGAGCTTTTCTAACGGGTCACCCACCTTGTTGGGCTTTTTTTGTCTGCTCTTCGATCTGCTTTAACCTCTCCATTAATTCCTCCTTTTCCTTTTCAATTTTTTCCTTCTCCTTTTCTGCAAGTTCTCGTTTCCTCTTTTCGTTCTCCAGCAGAGCTCTAATGGAAACAGAAACAGTAAACAAGATGCACTGGAATAAACAGTAATCATAATCTTTTGAGCAAATCATCCCCCTATTATACACAAAGTATTTAAAAATACAGTCGTTTACGCGTCCATAATACATGTTTGGTACATTTACAGTGGTAGAACATCAACAGTCACACTCTTACCTCTCCATCTTCTTGTGATTCTTCTCCTCCCGAGCCTGAGCCTTCATCTGCTGCACTTCAATGGTGTCAGGTTTGCGGCGGCGCATATACAGCTCATGGTTGCCCATGCAAAGAGCCAGAATGCGCTTGTTGATGCGCAGTCTTGGAGCATAAAATACAAAGTCCTGAAACAGCGACATTACAGGTTTAGGAGATTAGGAGTAATACACAGAGAGATGAATTATCAACTGTTAAGAAGTTGTCCGTTATTAACGGTTAACATACCGGAGCTTTCTTGTCAATTGGTTTGATGACAAACTTCTTGTCATTAAAGGAAATGTTCCTGATTTCACTCCAAGGGAATCCAATTTTGGGCGTCATTCTGTTGAAGACAATGCAAAAATCTCCATCAGCTGCATGACATTGGACCGGAACTAGTAATAAGAGTAAACGCAAATTGTGCTGAACGTGTGCATTCATGGCAACTTCACATTGTTGTGGAATCACTTACTTGTCATTTTGTTCATAGATGTTGAGACCCAAAGCGTCCACTCCCAAAAACAGTTCTGTTCCTTTCTTATTCTTGATGTTGAAGTAGTTGACTCCGTACATCTCCAGATCTTGAGCGATCTTCAGATACTCCATCATGGACTCCTCTCTGAAGACAAATAAGAAGAGAGGGAGAGATTGAGGAGCACACAAAAGCCAGAGATGTGTGGAGTTTTGAGTTGGAAGCACAGGGTAGTCTACAATCAGGAGCCTCAGAAGGAATGTCCTCTCAAGGCTAAAAACAAACCATGATAGGGAGCAAGACAATTAAAACTCCACATTTTCATGGTAGTGACTTAGATTAGATAGACCCATAGCATCACTAAGGAGTAGACTATGAAATAGTTTAGCAGACACACCAGTCAGATAGTCAATTGTAATGATCTCCCACAAAGACACACTTCAGTCAGTAAGATTGTAAAATATCCTCTTGGAATGCCATTTGCTGAAAGAGCTGGTCTCTTCTTCAAAGGTGCACATGCAGGTCAACCTTTTTTACCTCATCATGCTCTTGTGTTCTTCGTGCCACACTTGAATCCTCTCCTCCCACTGGTCCTTGTTGAGTTTGTGCTGGTCCAGAACTCTGAGGAGATGAGACATCAGAGTGTCAGAAGCCATGCAGAGACACACGTCGCGTACAAACACAGTGGCTGAAAGGTGACATCTATCTGACGTTGACCACCACATTAAAATGGGGCCGTACACCTGTGTTACCTCTGAGGGAGCAGCTGTTCACTGGACAGATAGCCTGGCGTGTGGACTTCCTTGTTATAGTCGGCATACTTGGCCTGCACTGCGTAGGAGGCCAGGAGGACTGCGGTCTCTGGAGGGCAGTAGATGTCGTCGTTTAAGATTCCCTCCTTCACCTGCAGGAAGAACAGCCGCTGTGTGGCGTCCTGGATTAACTCCTCAGTCACATCCTCAGGGAAAAACTTGGCGCGGAACTTAAACAGCAGCGGGCTTTCCTTCCTCACATCCTGGGCTGTCACCTAAAATTAAGCGGGTGAGGTGGTAGAGGTTATACTTCTGTAAATAGACTTGAGTTCAATTTTGACAAAGAAAGGCTAAACCGATATTGTTTTAGACATTGTAGTGAAGCAAAAACATGGAGCATCTCACCTTCTTATTGAGCTTGAGCCATGTAGAGAAACCCTTTGTATCCTGGTATTGGAGTCCAAAGTACCACACCTCTCGCAGCCCAATGGTCTTAACAACCTGGACACATGAAAGCAGACGTATTGTGTAATGTGCCTCCCCACTCCAAACAACAAATTATTGCTAATTATTTTGTGACATTAAAAACGTCTTTTGTTGGAACCAAGAAAATCCTGCATGTGATAAAAATAGAAACAAATAAATGTGCTGTATTTTGCTATATTTTCTCGGTAAAGCAGAGGCTAAAACCATATGTTTTACAATGACAAGTCAAATTGATAACATTTACAATGGTACAATTGTTCTGCATCTAATAAGTTGTACAACTATTACAGTTATTAGTTTGGTTGTTACACTGTAGTTGGAAATAATGCACTGAGCCTGCTGCTAATAGTTTCAAGAAATGTTTTATTTATCTAAATTACTCGTAAGAATATCACAGAAAAAACAAACACATTCCATAACTTGTGTTTCCAAAATTACATTTGATAAAAAATGTGTCACTGTCACTGGGAATCACATCCCAGTAGTCACAAGTCATTGTTTTCTTACCTGGTCAAAGAGTTGCTTTCCTGTTGTATTTGGCTGAATGGCAAATTCCAGTTCAGCATCCATTGTAGTGACTCTGACACTAATCTGAGGAAGAGAGAGCATTGGAAGAATGAGATTTTTTTAAATAAATATCTCACATATATCTTGTGCTAAAATTCAAAACAGCAAATGACCTTTATATAAATATCTTTATTATCATTCTTGTCATTATCAGGAGATTATTGGCTTTTCTGTGTTTCACATTTACCTCACGTTTGTCAAAATTCACCGATCAAGTCTATGACTTTTGTTTTTAAATGACTCCATACACACATCAAGAGTACAGCAAGGAAACACTGAATCCATTTATGCGTTAACTAAAATAAGTAACTATATATAGAATAAAAAAATGTCTCACTGTTGCCCCTTAGTGGTTTTATATATAAAAAATAAAATCATCAGAATGCCAAAAGAAAAATATTAGAAAAGAATAAATAATACCAATAATTACATCCACATACAGTGGTTCATCAGCTGATAATTGAATTAAGGTGTTGGGAACGTTTTGAATAAACTCGGCTGTGCACAAGCGGCAGCGGTACGTCGCACCCGCAACCCTCCGTGCACACACTCCACCTCTGTGGACGTGTGCCTGCTGTGAACAACCGGCAAACCACGGCAGCATCAACCCTGAAAGATGTAGACACATGTAGAACTCATGAAGGATCATGTCTCAAGGTCCCGCCTTGTCTAGGACAAACGTGCCAATCTGGCCGTGTTTCAGTATAGAACTTATCTACAGGAAGTAACCACATCCTCTGGTGGCTGTGAGGCACTGCTGCTGAACACTGAACTCTCATGAGAGGCGCCTACATCCTGTCATGTATCAAGCAACCTGTCAGCTTGCTGCTAAGCTATCTTCCCAAGCAGAATTTAACAAGAGCAGACTTTGATAAATAGGTTCATCCTTGTCAGGTAACACGCTTAGTGACAGCTGGTTATTTATTTTACTAGTGAGGCACTGCTTTATTCAAGAGACTGAAAAGGCTTGTGCGTATTGTAAAAGGACGTCAAGAGTTATGAGTATGAATATATTTAACCTTAAAGCCCCCTTCACTGAGGTCGCCCAGAGAATAAATCGATTCTGTACTGAGTAAACTGACCATGCAACCATTTCTTATTTTCTCTGTCCTCTTAGAGATGACGAAAACAGCAGCAAGCATGTCTATTGGGAAATAACTGTGCAGGCTGAGGCCCACGCCTACCTCGGACAACAATGGTATGCATTATTTCCCAGTTGCGGGCCTGATTAGTGTTGCGTTCTTTCCCATTCATGTCAGCAGGACCCCATTTACTGCTCAGGGTACTTGCCCCACGTCTCACTTCCTGTCATCACCAGCAGCAGAAAGAGTTGTGGTGAAACCTACAATCTGGGCCTACACTGAACTCCAACGCAGACGCCTCAAGTCACCGAGACGCGCCTTTCTTTAAACGGAAAACTATGAACTTTCATGAGCATCTGTTTCATTAGTGTGTAGATCAGAGTTCAGTTCATCACCACCATACTGGGGTTTCAGCGCTTTCATTTCCTGCAACTGGATGGCTAATTCTGCAAGAAAAGAGAACTGCACTCAAACATTTTCTGCCCGGGTAGGGTGTGTCTCTCATGGCCAGAATTCAAAAACACTTAACACCCTATTATTAGGACATGCTCAAAAACGCCCCTCTCAGGACAACGCGTCAAGTTTCCATGACCTATTCTCAATGTTTTTTTTAACCACACCAAGACTTCAACAACTTTTAAAAAGCTTGAGGCATAAAGACCAATTCTGTTACAGTGTTGGTTCTGACTCACTTTTTGCCAAGCTATTGGCTTGTTGAATCACCTCTGTAACATGAAGCTCTTTTCAAGAGTTCTCTACTTCACCGACTGCCTGAAACTTTGGGTTATTTCTAATATTTGTTAACTTTGTCCTTATTCATACAGCTGTATCATGCTACTTTTTTTGACCTCACAGACACCATAAAGGCCTCATTTCCTCTTGTGTCAGTGTAACTTGCCTTTGAGTTATCAAACCAACTCATCACTTCATAACTAAATCAAAACTAATTTACTGGCATTACATCATAAGTAAAACTAAAATGACACTGTATAGAAGTATATTGACTTATTATTTAAATAAATGTATATGATGTCAAATCATATTTACATCTAGTTTCAAGATAGCTTAGGTTCTCACAGTACATTATAGGCCATAAAAGAAACTCACATAGTGGTGAATTGAGCTCAATCCTAACGTTGATAAACTCAACTGGCAATGGAAGAAGGGTAAGATAAGTAAGCATGAGTGACAATATTGAAAACTGTATTAATCCCATCAAGAGAGGAGAAGTAAAGCCCAGAACAGACCCAGTGAACCAGTCCATAGCATACTCTTTTCTCCACTGAGATGCACTTTAATCAAACATCATATATGTGGGAACATCACCTTAAAAATAAAGAGGGCAGGATTGTCGTGAACTCTGTGCACAACACCCACTTCATTTGGGTGATCAACTGAGCGTAATGCGCCACCTTAAGAGTGACAAATATAACAAATGTCACTACTATACGCGACGGGAACCAAATCTGAGTTGTACTTCTGAGTCGTGCCGTCCACGGTAGTCACACAAGGTCAGCAACTACGCTGAGCATCTTGTTAACAATGGATCCCACCCTGGAAACCACAGCAACCATTCTACTGACACCTGATTCACAGCTTATCTGAAAGACGAACTGCGGATGTCAGAGGCGACAAAAATTAGGCCGGCTTCAATCCAGTCAGGTGGAACAGTTAAATTAAAATGTGAATATAGGGTACAGTTAGTATTTGTTCCTCCCAACAGTATACAGTTATTAGGTATGAATAATATCAAGTGTGAAAATGTGACGGTGATGACCAAATCTGACAGCCTAACAAACTATGTTAATGTTATCGTTTGTAGCCAATGCTAAAAGGGAAACTGTGTGAAAAGACAAAAAGCACGTTTATACATCCCCTAAAGCCCATATACACATATTACCCTCCATTGCAGAACTGAGTTTGCAGCAAGCCAACGGGAAAGTATCTATACTACAAAAAACTATTTCAGATCCTGGTAATTAAAAACACGAGTGCTCTTGTTTCAGCAGTCATCCTGTCTGCTAGTCTGACCGTGAAGAAACCCTGTGGCTGAAGAGAAGAGGCTTGGCGACAGGAAGAGGGAGGATGGAGAAGAGGAGGGGACAGTAAACACAAAAGGGCAAAGGGTCTATTCAAACTGGTTCCCACAACCACTTTTTTAAAGATAAATCACATCACAACAAGAATTATAAACTAGCCTTTTGGTTGTTTTTAATAGCAACATCCATTGTGTTGGAAAACCTGCTGCTTCTTCCTCTCCTATCATCTACATCCTGTTGATTGACTCTTATTATCTCCTGTTTACTATTATGTTAACCTGACTTATCACCAACCAGATCGTCTCTCATCTTTACCACAGTAATCCTGTTATTTAAATCAGTCAGGTGCTATTACTCTGACTATGTTGTTCTGAACTTGTTCTGCTCTCCTTTATTCTGATGACATTTTGCCTTCCTTTTGACCCCTGCATTTGTTTGCCAACTGTGTCTGCCATCTTGTTGCCAACTGTAAGCCTCCTGCTGACCAAGTAAGGGCTGTTTTATCCCAACTGGTTTTGTCTACCAAGTTTCCTTTTGGATCAAAAGCCAATGTTAAAATTGTTACATTCATATACACAAAAATATGTTGACCCAACAAAAACACCAGCGGCAACATGTACTAATACCAGTCTGACAATTCCTAACTCTTTTTCCCACATACATTTGATATACCTAATACAAGTATTTAAACCTAATTCCATGTTTCCAGCTTAGTCCAATCCCTACTAGTTGATGTTTACCACACAAACACAAGACGGATACAAACCACAGGCTCTTCTGTTTGCAGTGATGCACTATTATGACGACTGTAGTGCTTTGCTTATGCTATTCTCTCATTACGTACAGTTTGAACTTTGCTGGCTTGAAGCTTGTACTAGACACTTTCATTATAAGAGTGCCAAATAATCATAACATTCATCTCTCATGTCATTGTAATGTGTAATTGTAATAATATTGTAATGTCTCTAACGGGAGATTACATCCAATTAAAAAAGCATTACATGATCAAAACAGAAAATGGTTAAGATGTTTTATTTTATTCCAACAGCAGCTTTATCAATCGAGACAAAACAGAGGACAATAAGGATATATTAAAGTCAAAATAATAAATGAATAACAACAAAGAACTTACTTTCAGAAGTTTGATTTTCTCACTACTTCCAAACAGAAAACATTGCCATGTGTAAAAAGTTTTGATTGTAGTTTGTCCACCACCTCTACACACACTGTTAATCTGCTCTGCTATGTGCACTATACAGACTTATTTAATCCCCTGCTTGCATACCGCTGGGTGTTTCCATTTACCATTTCTCCATCGCCACACTTGTTAAAGGTTTGGTCCTGCTAACAAGAAAACAGCATCTGTCATGGTTTCTACATAACGGGCTATAATGGTAAGTTAGGCTCACGTTTTGTGAATAACAGTAGACTGTTTCTATATTTGTGGATAAAAAGGTGCTGTGTATATGTTTAATGTGATTCACATTATTCACCGCTTGTGAATAATGGAAAAACTGGTTTAAAAACCATCCTGTTGTCTGCTGACTACACTGAAATTCATTCTATTGTTCAAATAGCTAAAGGAGAGCAAACTGTTACTGTGGTTAAGGCCCATTCGGCAATATAAGTGAGCTGGTGAAAACTTTACAACATGGGGTCAGATTTGAGCAGTAAACCCAAACAGATTATGTAAACTATCTAAATGCAAAACTGATATCCACTACAATGTAAAATAACTGATAAACACAGACCGACTGTAGGTCCTGAACTTGTTGCACTGCTGTAAATGCAATCTAAAGTGGAGCATGGCATCTAGGACCGCGCCACGCGAGGCGAAAACAGGGAGGAGAATAGCTCGACTGTGATGTGAAAGTCCTTATAAGGCTGCAGGCAAGGAAATTACCGGAGAGGAACTGATGTAAGAGCAGAAACCTTGAGTCACAACATGACTTCCTTGGGAAACTTAAGCACTGCCAAGAGGAGTCTAGCAAACTCAGAGTTTCTCAATCATTATTGCTTCTGTGAGACGTCAAAGTTGTTATACTGTAGTTAACCAAAAACACTAAATAAAATCACTAAAACGGTTCTTGGAAAAGCTATTTTGAAGGGATAGAGTGAATTTCACTCCCTGGTCCGGTTTGTTGTGCATGTGACTACAAATCGGCAGAACAACTTTCACTGGACGCAGTTAGCTTTGGATCATTTGCTGAATCAGTGTCACACTTCCTTCTTTCATACATCGCGTCTACGGCGTCTTCACATGGCGACGCGAGCTTTACCGAAGGAAACGGGCCAGCCAGTGTTGCAATAACAGGTCTGGGTTTTAACAATCTCATCACTGATACATTACTTTGCTCGATCCATACAAAGGAGACAAACTAACTAATCCATAGATTATATGTTTAATGTTGAAATATCAGCCTTGTTGTCTAGATATCCCACAATCCTTTAGGTCATCGTTCATTGTCCCTGTTTATTTTGAGAAGCTCTTGCTGCTTCCTCTTGACCCTCTATGCTGTCCACTACTAGTTTCCTCTGTGCTAACTCTTTATTATGTACAGGCGAAGGTCTCTACTACACAGCTGCCCTTTCCCTGCAGTGTCCCTGCGCTAATGTGAACTGATCGTGACTGCCAAACAGATTCTGTAGAGGTCTGTCAGGTCCCCAGCTGTTTCTTCAGTAGCTGCTACACATAACACAGCTACTAGTGTTGTACACTGTCTCTCTGCAGATACTTGGCCCAAAGACATACGCTAAGTGAAGAACTAAAAATACATATAAAGAGAATAGTAAACACTTGCAGCAAACGAACATTAACAATGTTAATTTCTATAAGCTTCGGTGCAGCACAGAACATCAGAAAGTCTCCCGACCACAAACAGGATACAGACCCTATATGATTCCAGCTAATAATGTTTCACTGCTTTAATGCATCTTGAACATTATATTTTTGTTGTCTGGTGGAAAAAAAATTCCACTTAAAATTTAAAGCACCATTTTATGAATACATGTGCCAATTTGTTGTAATAACTAATAATGATACATAAATGTTAGTAGCAAAATGTAACTTGCATAAAATGTCCCTGTGAAGTTTATTTTAAAAGGCTGATAAGGGGAATTCCTTCCAGGAAGAGGAGGATGGTGCATACTAAAGTATGCACTTTAAATGCCAAGTTACTTTGGCTTTTTTTTCTTCAGTTTGACAGTTTGAAAAAATACAGAGGAAGTAGAAGCAGAAAGAAAACCACAGGAAGAAAGCAGCTACAACCATTGGTACAATTTGTACTTGTGTTTGTAATGTGGAAGTGGACGAGTTCACAATACCAGCTTAATGCTCTTACAACCGTGACAAAATATACATGCAAGTTGTTTTTTTAACAATACCAATGAATGACTTAGTATCATATATGGTCCAAAATTATATGTTTTTATAATAACGGGTAAATCACGAAGGCTAGTGATGCACAAGATGATGAAAAAAAAAAATACTAATATAGGTATATAATGAATTAAAGTGCCTCCACTGTGACATCTAAATGTCTTTGTACAAAGCATCAGCTCCATCACATGGCTCCTCTGTCTCTCTTTGCAGCATAATGTCCCTTGTATTGTCCGAGTGAGCGTGTGGGTCTGGACTGTGAATAAGAAGGATGCCACACAGATTTCCATTTCTATATGAACTTGTACATTTAAGAGCATTGTGCCTACTCAAAGGCCAACTCACTCTCTCACCAGAGGCAAACAGAAGAGATGGGTTGGAGCCCACTTTCCCTTCTATCTGCAGCCGATGAAGGCATGAGCCGGACACACTGGGCTCTGCCCGGTGCTGTTTGAATTAAACAAAGAGTGAAGTCTGAGTCAACCACCATTCTCTTTGTTCAGAGCCACACCAGCACAAATCCATGAAGCTCTGCTGGGTGCTTCTTCGTGTGAAACCACAGCGCAGAGCAACCCTTTTGGCCTCTTTTCTTAACAGTGGCAATAATGCACCATAGTTCTTAGTGCCTCCCCCTTGGGCCACCTCCCTGTTTTTAAGTTTGCCTCCATTTGCTCCAGATTTGGGCAGCACAGCTGGCCCGAATGACAGTTCAAATCCCTCCTCGTTAGACCTCACTGAAAAGGAGGCCTAGCTCGTTAGCCGCGGCAGCAGCAGGCCACACAGTCGGCTTCCGCCGAAAGCCGACTGTGGGAACGTGATTTGTGGCTCTTCAGTGCGGAGAGAAGCTCGCTGTAACGTAATAGCGAGCCGTGCTGAGCCACAACGCCTAAATGAAGGATCTGATTTAAGGCGCTAATTTTTAATGAACAAACAGGCGGGAGCGCGCACGCGCACACATCTAACGGAAAGTACCCGAGTAACCCTCGGATGAGTCTGAGGGGATGGAAAGGGTATTAAAACACCACAATGTGCCCCAGAGATGCAGTCGGGGATATTTAAAGGTTAATATCAAGTACCAGTGTCAATAAAATAACCCCCAATCCTATTTGTGTGGAGGGTATGGAGCGAGAGAGCGACAGACAGGACTACACCGTAACGTTAGTTTTTACATGATAGCGTTAATGCGTTTTCATTCTTACCGTCTTCGGCATCTTTCCTTTCTTTTACGTCCGGTTCAGGTTTTATTAAAAAAATAAAAAGTTCTTAAATCAGACGAGCAGTTAGCGAGACCAGCAGAAAACTTTTTCCCATCAGAACAACGGCGCCAATCGAACGCCTTTCCCGTCGCGAGGACACGAACGTTACTTTTCGCTCGACCACAAAGAACTATTCTCAACCTTACGCGCGTGCGAGTGTTTTTTTCTTTGTTTCGCCTTAAAGTGAAATGGCTCGGGCTTGATTTCCTGCTAACGGTACCCCTGACTGCAAGACCACACCCAGGCCGATGACAGGACAGCAGCCAGCCAGACAGAAAGAGAGGGTTCAGGCCGACAGACTCCGCCTGCCGCCGCCGCATCGTCACGGCTGCAGTGTGCTGCCTCTCATTTCCAAACCCGAAGGATTCCCAGCACTCTCCCTCCTTTACCACACATCCATAGGTTACTTTTGTAACCCTCGAAATGTGATCAAGTCCAATATGCACGTCGCATTGATTCCATTAGAGCAGGTCCTGTCAAGAGGGGCTGTCACTTTAATTAATTTGAAACCCTAAAAACAGAAGGGGGGCCTCTTAATTAAGGGTTTGCTCAGTTTGCCAGTTACCAACACAAACAGTATGGTAGATATTTAATGATACAAAAAAATCCATGAAGTGGTTTAGAGGTGGGATAAAAACCTAATACTACTAAACAGATTGAACTACTTAGCCTACTTAGTAGCAGTTTTAAATCTCTTAAGCTTGAGTACATTTTTCCAATGCATTTTATATTCATTTGTATTTAAAATGCTGGTGTCTTATTTCGCCGGCTGCTCACATCCAGTAGACTACGTGTAGCTTACTGTCTGTAGCATGAGAATCTTAGTTTCACTGTCTGACACGAATCTGCTTTTCTCTTTCAGGTTTGCTCATGAGGAAATTGAATGTAATGAGCACTTCTGGCCCCTCTGGAGGTCACGTAGATATCCAGATCCAAATAAAGAGGGGGTGGACTCAATAACGACAGTTACTTCTGCATTTATTTCATGGTAATTACATGAGGTAGACATAATAGTGCATATTATACAACTGACTCTTTGAGGTAACTTCACATTTGTACTTCTGCAAACTTGGGTTTATGAGGTCAAATGAAAGGCATAAAGGACATCACTGCGGTTATGAGTGCTCAAAACAGAGAAAGAGAGAGACAACGGACAGAGCTCTGAAGAGGACATGTCATCAGGGCCCAAAACACAAAGAAAAGCCATTCCAAGTGCTGAATTGAGGTGCTGACAAAATGATGACAATGTCCAATGACAAACCAATGGGTAATGTCACACATTCACTTTATACCTACAGTATAATAATAATAATACTTGTATTATTATTATTATTCACAGTGGGAGCCTATTATTCCCAAGTGCTCAGCTTG
This sequence comes from Taurulus bubalis, assembly GCF_910589615.1. Taxonomy (NCBI): domain Eukaryota; kingdom Metazoa; phylum Chordata; class Actinopteri; order Perciformes; family Cottidae; genus Taurulus; species Taurulus bubalis. Next base: position 37,433,245 of record NC_136590.1, on the reverse strand, counting down.
TGTGGTCAGATTTGAAGACGAAATAATAATTTAATTGTGTCACACAGAGCCTTTTTCATAAAAGGTTTGATTGTTTTGTTGCACTCCCTGTGTAATGTACCAACATCATTTAATGTGACGTAGACATGCACCGCTACCAACTGTGTCGTATTGACGGAGAGGCGGAAACATTCAGGCACCACTCCAGAAACATCGGAGTCTGGTGTCTTGTTGAAGTTGCTTTCGTGGTTATGAAACGGCTTCCATGATCACGGACGTCCTGCAGAGACATCATCGTGCGACTCCGCTGCCTTCAGGGGAAAAATCAGATCATTGAAGCTAATCTTGCTTTGTCAGAGGTTCAACTTGTCACAAAATGTTCCCTCCCTGGACTTTATCGGACCAACTGAATACAGCATGGTGACTCATCATACCACATCATTTTCCCACTGCTCAGTTAACCAAAATATGTCTTCTTTGTACCACTAAAAGTACACTTTGTGTGTGTGTGTGTGTGTGTGTGTGGCTGCTCTGGATGAAACTTGCTGCTCCAATGAGACTGATAATTTGTGGCCGACACTTTTAGGAGTTGTCTCCGCTTCTTTTCTTTGCAGCTCAAGTGTTCTCACAGTCACACATTCTCCTCGGCAGCAGCCCCTAAATGATGACGTCTTAACCTGTTTTTATTTCAGTTGCCGTATCTATGGCCTCCAACAAAATCGATTAAATATCACTTCAAATCAAGAGTGTGTAACGCCGAGCGTACACTTGCACCCTGTGGACACAGCAGTTCAGGTTTCAAGCTCTCAAAGTGACTAACTTGAAAACAACTAAAACCATGACTACATGATGGAATCCCAGGAGACCGGCTGGTGCTCTAATAATCCCAGAGAGAGAGAGAGAGAGAGCACAGAGACGTCACTGCGTTTGCATGTTGACTCATCTTACACTCCCAGGGCAGGGTGACCTCCCACAGTCTCAACCAGTGAGCTGCTCACTGCAGCCGAATCAAAGGGCGTGGAGTTCCTAAAAAAATAAAAATTAAATCAAGGTTGATGCTGACCAGACCTTTAGTGTGCGTGTCACAAGGCCTCAGCTGGCCAGACAGAACAGGGCTGTCTGATCCTCCTTCGTCACCATCGCTGCGTGGCTTCTCCATACAGTCTGCCTCATTTTCACTCAGCTGAACGTGGTGGAAAAACAGCTGCTGAACTCAAGATCTCACTCGGCGTTAAGTCACAAATTTATATTTCTGATTTGTGAGAAGTCAGCTCGGGACAAATGGTTTCAGCAGCTGTGGCTTTGTTTTTTTAGTTTTTACTGCATTGGTCCAACAGGGTGATTTTAGTGTCTGTTTCTAAAAGGAATCAATGTAAAACCATGAACGTCTGTTTCCGTGAATGTGTGCGTCTCAATGCCCGGAGCCATTACACCCTTTAACCACCAGATAGTGTGAGTGTGCTGTGTAACACCATATCACTACCAAACCTCTAAGACCATGACAGGAAAATAAGACATCCTGCTCTTTGGGTACATTGTTCCTCATATACGTACAGTATGTACTTTCCATTCAGCCGGCATGGGTGAAGCATGACGTTATCATCTCAGTACAACTGAACAGGATCCAACATCTCTCTGTTCCAGGCTAACTTATTCAGGAAACATGTCAAAGTTATTGAGTAGTTGCTACAGAAAAGGCTTGAATTCAGGGAAAAGTTATATAAGAGCTGTAAATATCAGTCAGGACGCATTCTGGCATATTCCACAGAGGGATATATCTTCTTCTGTCAGTTTATTCACATAAATAAATAACACATTAAAACAGTTTGAACAGCACTTTGCTTTATTTATGAAGAGAAACACATTTTGTCATTGAGACTTACATTTTGTTTGAGCCCACGGACCCAAATAGTCTATTTTTGTATATTTTTGGTCTATAAAAGCAACGCTTACAATACTTGCAGATCATCACAACACATACACAAAAAAAACATGCTTTATATCCCTTTTTTATATTTTAACATTGCAAACACACTGGTCAACTCAAACAGGAGACCGACTTCAGAAATGTAACCGCTGCACTTCTCAATACTAGTAAACACCAAAGTATGTGATTTAAAATGTTTGCGTGACATTGACCTGAGTGTTACACCGTGTGTACGTAGTTGTGTTCAAATATATCTACCTCTTCTCGTCTGCATACCAACAATTTGATTTGCTCACAACCGTTTGTGTAAGTGTGTTTGGACCGATTGTTACAACAGGCGCGTAATGCCTCGTCTTTGCCTCGATCCAACGACCGATTCGGAGCTGAAGTTGACGTCACATTGACACCATCAGCCTAACTTCTTGTAAACGGCATGAGCCCATTTTCCACAGGGCCAGCAAAAAGTATGCAAACTGGCCTCAAATACATAAAGTGTGAAATTACAATTGGTGAATGGTACAAAATACACCTCTTCTTTGTCAACATGCAGGGTTGGTCATTGAATCAACTGTCAAACACTCCCAATAAGTTCTCATTTCAAAAAGGATCTGTATCTTAAGAGCGTTAAACGTCAAACACAGGTCGGAGTAAAACCCTTAATTTGTGTTTGGTGTTCACGTGACTCTGGATTCACGTTGTGTGGAAAATAAACCCTCTGTTTATTACTGAAATACAGAATGCATTGCATGACCACCCCGAGTCGAATCACAAGAACAGTATATGTTTGAGAAAGCCACCCAAGAACAACTTTGGCATGTTTTATTAGGCAAAAATGTATTCAAAATATATCGAAATTCCCATTAAAATAGCGCAACGCTGACACGTCAAATCAGAGGAAATAGATGCACGTTAACCAGGGTACACAGAAATCGTTTAAGTATTTTAACAACTGAAGTAACAGTTACATTTACAGATCGCATTCTATGCATATATACATATACACACGCACACACGTGTGACTATGTACAGAGAGGACATGATGCTAACTACTGTACACAGGGTATCTGTGCACCGTTATGCAGCACGTTAATGTCCCTGTAAATTAACTACTGTACCCAGTAAGAATTAGTACATACCAATGGGCTACTCCCAGTGACACACAGTGTCACGAACATTATGGCATAGATTTTTTTTTTTCTCCCTTTATTTAAATAAAACTATTTTCATACTATACATTTCATATTTTGTTACATTCAAGGTATAGATACAATTTGTATCAACAAGCAAAAGTCAATTCTAGACATTTGTGGCTTAGTTGTTTGCGGCACTTTCAAAAGGGAGGGGGAGGGAGGGGGGACACCCCGTTCTTGGCCTCTAGTGTAACCTTTTAACAAAGTATTCTCTCGTGATAGTGAGTATATCTTTAACTTGATAGTCTACTGTCCAGCGTAGCCAAATCTTTCTGGAAGTAGTGTCAGGAACAGGGACGTAAACTGAGTAATCCCCAATAGAGAAGGAAAAATCAATGAAAGACATCGCAACAGAATGCATGTCCCTACATTTATTTTCTCTCCGTGTCCAATGGGTGAACGTCTAACCTGTAGGATTTGGGCAGCCACCATCAGTACCACTTCAGCATGATGGGCACACAGTTAACTGCCACTGGGCTTTGAATGTGAATTTGCTCTCAAGCCCACGCTGCCCACGAGAGCATTTTATCTAATGACAGAGAAGTGCAAGCAATGTGGCACGGTGCCAGAAATAGTAGCACAGGTCAAACAAGCTTAAATTGATTTGACGATAATTTGACGGGGTGTAAATCCCGGGTATACTGTAGCGATACAAGGTTTACATAGTCATGAACTGCTTCTGTAAACATCACTCAATGATTTACTTTTTTATACCGTAAAAGAATACAAATCACTATAATAAACCCCTGACTCTTTTCACTCTGAACGGGCTGTGTTGTGGTTTAAATTACGCCGAGTAAATGTACTCTGCGTTCATCAGGATGCTTGACTATCCCAGTGTTAAAGAAGGATCTCACTATCACCAAGAAACATATTTCAATAGCATATTAACCATATCAAAGTCAAATCACTACTAATCACTCAAATCATCATTACTTTAGCCTCTCAATCAGCAACAACGCTGATATTTTCTTGCATCGAGCACACGTTTCTAGTCGATGCAACTATTTAGAGGGAAAAGGATGGCACGCAAACTTTTAGCCAAATGCCAGAAACAACCTTGACAGCAGCCTTGCAATCTGATTGTTTCACATGAAGAAACATTTAGGCAGTTTGTTTCACCTTCTCATGAGCAGACAGCCGGCCTTAGGTGGCCTCGTCTTTTTTTCATGAAAAAACAAAGTCAGCAAAGCCCAATAGTCATTTGGGCAAAACACATTCAAATTTTTTATTTTTATTTATGTCTGTTTATATACCACAGTTGTACGTAGACATTATAAAGAAATATAGATTTTTTTTTAAAACACCACCAATGAGAAAAAGTCAGGCTCACACAATCAGCCCTGTTAAAGAGTAATACCGCTCAGTTAGAAAATTCCCAGACATTTTTCTTTGTAATTATGAACATTTCCTAATTCAAAAGGACAAATATACGGGTCTGCTCCATATATTACAAATGGGAGGCAACTTTCTAGACAGTTTGAGCTCTACATCACCTCCTTTATGCTTTATTACCTTATTTATTAAGATAATAAAACAAAATAAATTGCCACCAATAGATTTCTGTTATTTGATCACAATGGAGTCAGAAGTGACATTTGGGGCGGCTCCTCTATTTCCCAGGCCCGACGTACTATACGGTAAATTTGTAATGCTCATACAATCCAATAGTAGGCCGAGGAAGACCTCACCTGAATCTCGAAATTAAGTGTCCGTTCCCTTCAAATGCACTGAAAACATGATCTCGTTATTAGAGCTGGCTTTACATGTTACAACCTCTTTGCAATTTATAGGCTGAAAGTTGCATGTGGCACTTTGTCCTGAGAGTGGGAATAAAGGCAATGGGTCGTTACGATCATGGAGGTTTATCCACTTGGGAGCCTGAATGTGCTTCGCATTAGTTCATATTTCTTGAGAAGTGATAGCTTTGACCTGAGGACCAGATGGCATGGTTAGCATCCAACACTAACGTCCTAAGGCCCAAAGTCTTGGGTCAAATTTAAAGGTTGAATCGAGATCATTGGCGCAACAACTGCCCGACAACCAGCATATTAATACAATATGGGGAAATCAAACTCCCATTTTTGATTTTGGCTGCATGGGCACCGTTATGGACACCAACATTACTTCACCTGACTGTAGCTGCATCACGTAAAGCCATCCCAATGCCATCTCCACCTTTTAACTGCACTAACTTTTAAGTACTACATGTTACATGTAGGAGGTTCACAAAATATATCACTACTAGATCAGAGTAGAATCTTGCCAGTAACCACTGAAAACTAGAAAATTGAAAGCATCCTGAGAGCAATGTGCTGCAAGGCACAACCAGACCGTCCACGCTCCTGAGGGCCAGCTGCATTTTTGCGTTCTGTACTGTATCTGTATTCCAAGCAGCCTCCCATAAAAATACATTTTATCTTCAACATGCTTTCTAACATTCCCTTCATGTTTGTATACACTTATTAAAGCCTCATACTCTACAAGACATAACAAAATGAGTCCAATATACAACTCAGTCCCAGTTCTGACTGTTTAAGCCAGATTCTTATCATTTTATCTGACCAAAGGTAACATCAGGCAAGTATTCAGTCTTTTGCAGAATTCCCTGTGCAAACATATAAACGGTGATGGTAAACACTGTTCCATCTCTAATAGCAAAGTTTTATCACATCACAGCCTAGTTAAACAAATTCTCAATGTTTCACTACGTTTACATGCACTAAGGAACCAGGTAACTTCCAGAAACCAAGTTTAAGGCATGACGTGGGGCAACTTGTTTAGATGCACTGCAATGGTTGGGTTTCTATAAAACCAGTTCACACGCAGTTTGTCAGAAAGCAGATTACTCCCATTCCTCCACCATACTTTAAGTGTATCTAATATGTTATATAATAAATTGGGGACACTGCCACATTGTTTGTTTTTTTTTGTTTGTTTTTTTAAATTGGCGCATTTGGAGTGACAGTAAAGTGAGAACGGTTAGCATGAAATCACTGGGTGAGTTCAGCATGGGCTAGTATGCATGGGCATAATTAACCAAATTGTCTTTAATCCTGCTAGATTTCTGCCACAGGAATGATGCCTTCCTTCTCCTGGGTCTTTGTCATGCACATTAGCACGCATTAAAAAAAACAAAAAAACTTTATAAAGTCTATAAATAGGATTCCATCAGAAATCTAGCAGGTTTAACCAAGTTTCTCTTAATGCTTTAAACTGATAAAAAGCTTCTCCTGCATCATGATTCAGGTCATTGAGAAAAGCTGGAAATCATCAGACTGCTAATGTGCATGTAAAAGTAGTCTTTGAAACGACATGAACCCACTCCTTAAAGCACACTGCTCCTCTGACAACTTAAAGAAGTCCATTAGAGCTACTGTTTGAAACAAAGATACTTTGAATATGTTCACATTGAAAAGAATCAGCACAACCAATTTGACAAATATGTATAAATACTTAAATCTTGGACGTAGCATCCCAAAAAAAATCTGAAAGGTAAACTATACAGTACACTATAGGAAATGATCCCAACACAGATGTTAGTTTATACTGTTATCCAATCGCTTCCAAGTTATGTAGAATACTGACACTATATAAAGTCTTTTTTTTTGGCATTATTTAGCAGCTTATAAATGACTTTGAAATAATGGCTTTTGTGTGATTATATTTACATAGATATGTGCACGTCTATACAAGTCAAATCTCTTTTTTGGCTTGCTTTGTGCACTGTCAAATTCTACCAAAATAGTAGCTTTGTTAAGTGAGGCTGAGAAAATATATCTCTTTAGATACTGAGATAGTGCTTTACATTTGAAAATAGGAGGCTTCAATGATGAAGACTTTCATTGAAACCAATTAGACAATGACTAAAGCGTGAGGTCATTCAGATATAAGGCCATTAAATGTCATAGTTCATGCTGTGAGGTATGTCACTACCCCCCTCTTACTTATCCTTAAAATAAAAGCACAAAAAAGTCACACAAACTATTTACAGCAGAGGCAGACCTAAGCAAGGTTATTTATAATTCCACTGCACCAGAAACCCTTTAGATCCCTTCCATAACACGTTCATAGGGCCTCAACAAGACCTTCATAGAAGCTACATTGTGTACAAATGTTGACATTATCTTTAGTCAGATTTAATAAGTCAATTATGGTAGATTTTTCCGAGTTATTACTTCCTGTCCACTTGGTTCACATAAACTCACATAAGGATCAGTTTCATAATGACACAAGCTAGCTATATTAGTTATTTATTAGATCATGATTGAAGTTAAGTCCAAAATATAATGTTCAACCAGCCGGTCACGATAATTATGTACTCAGTATTACTTAAATCAATAAAAGACAGTATGGATTAAACGTATGCATAAACTATGTAAAATATATAAATACATTTGATATTTTTTTTATAATTTAAAAATAGTAAAACTCTACACATGAAATTGGACTTCATTATTCTTATTGTATGAATACGTTTTTAGGATTATTTTTTTCCCATTCTAGAAATAGTTTTTTTCAAAAGTCTGTTTTTAGTTCACAATGGCATTTCTCCAATGACGCATCATTATCATCACGTCATTATTTCATAATGACACATACTATTTAATACAGCCATTTTTGATGACCTGATGTTGTCACAGCCTGCTCACCTCTCCAACGCCAAGCAAGCAAGCTCAACAACTGCTAGATTTAACCCTTTAGCACCTGTTTCACCTAGCGCAACAACAATGCCACTACTTCAGCTGGCTTGCAAACTGGCATACTTTAAATTGGGACGTACAGCTTCTTCCTAACATTGCACCTTTAACTTTGACCCTCTTGTTCATAAATATGCCATGCAGAGGATTGTGGGTCAGATTAGTCTGAAAGCATGCTGGTTTACATACTGCTAAATGCGACCTGATGCAGTCGGACATCCTGGTATTTTTTGGCATACTGCATTTGACATACTATGTATTCGGACGTACAAAATATTTTTCCTGCCATACTCCAGTCTGGTAGTATGGGCACTAGGACACACAGTAAATATGATAGCAGTTGTTAAGGTTGCTAACTAGAAGCAGGACATGTGATGGGTTGACAGGTGACAGGGTGGTGACATCACCACTGTCATGAAAACTGACATTTTGAAATAATAAATTACATTTTCTGACATGTAATAAAAAGTTACAGGACATTAAGCGCCATTGTGGAAAACGCCTTTATGATATAAACATTTTTTTTTAAGGGAACTTAAAAAATAAAAAAATAAATCTAATTATTTCTTCAATAAATGTACAGATTGTTTCATTTTGTATTTTACCCAATATATTCATGTGGTTATTTATATCATAATAACTTATTTCTTAACATAATGGTGAACAGTCCGGAGCTCCATACATCATTTTCATTACAAATGTTATTAATCGAATCAAAGAAACACTTTCAGAATTGATCTAGTGGACATTTAACAGCCCCACTAAATGTTGGCGGATTATTCTGTATATATCGTCTAGAATGAATGATGTTGGACAAAGGCTGAGTTAATTGTGGATATGGAACAAAGCTGGTATGCAGCTCCTGCTCAGGTGGTATGAATGTGTTATGAAGCAGATTTCTAATAAGGTGTACTGCACCACACTTTATATAAAAATGTAGCTTTCAAATGTGAAACATCTTACAATTTGAGATAAACTTATCAGACAAACTTTCTCTATGTTGATTACTTCAAAGTCATCTTAGTGATGTAAAATCTTATTTCCTCACCCGAGACATAAAAAAAAAATAAAAAAAAACTCCTGAGGGCAGATGTTGCATATGCAGCAACATTTTAACAAGTGCCTATCTTTGCAATCAAAATCTGTATTTCCCTTATCACATCACTTGAATGTTTAATACGATGAACTGCTTAACGGAATGCCCTCAGTTTTGTGACAATGATGGCAGCAAGTTGTTGTGGATCTGTCAAATGAGGGTTCTTCTCCATTACCGAGTGGACTACGTAAGCAGGAAAGATGTTACAAAGGTTCCGATATGTTTGATACTGGTGGTCTGGGATGACATACCGCTCTTGATGTTCAGCTGCAGACGGCATATCCCATGGCGAGTTCCAGATCTGTTCCATTTTGTCTGGCATGCTGCGGACCATCACTCGCTCGCAACACGGCATCAGGCTGTTACTCAAAGGATATGAATGATATCCATAGGACTCATTACCACAAGGCAGAGGGTCCCAGCTTGCATGCTGCTCACGGCACAGTGGAGGTCGCCTCTGTCTCATTGGGTTGCTATCGTATAGCCGTGAATCTGATATGCTGTCCATGCGAGTCATACCAAGAGATCGTGTGGGCTGCGAGGACAAAGGTGGAAGGACATTCTGAGTGAGGGGATAATCTCCGGGACAGCTGGACCTGGCTCCCACTGCAACATGCTGGATGTGTGGGGCCAGTCGAGATCCAGGCAGCTTGCGGGGGCCCTGCTTGGGTTCCTCAGGTCCATAACTCTGTACCCTAGACAGTGCCTCATGACGAAACCCATGGGAGAACGCGTGCATCCTACCCTGAGCAGGAGACTGCTGCTGCCCCTTCATGCTCTCCTCTAAGCTACTGTCCACGGAGCTTGGGTACATGTCCCCATAAGAGGAGAAGGAGTCACTGTTTGAATGGCTGAGGCAGGATTCAATGCAGTGGCTAGGATTCCTCTTATACACGCCATGCTCGTGCTCCATGCTACAGAAACTGTCGACATTATGCATACTGCTCATGCTCATATTGGAAAAATCACTGTGCAGTGAATAATATCCATGGTCGCTAACTGAGTCATACTTTGGGAACTGGTCACCGTATGTAATAGAGGCGCCGTGACTATTGGTAACTAAAATAGGAGGGTACTGTACACTGGACATGTGCTCCAGAGAACTGTGTGCGAACTGCAAAGAGCCTGGCACCGGGCTGCTGGCTGATCGTGTGTTCAAGGCCCCAGCTGCGTGACTCTTGGCGGGCTGCATGGTGGGCACGCTGAGAGCAGACACAAGGGAAGGCACTGAATTTGCCTCAGACTTCCTCGCGACGGACAGCGCCTCAAGAGGTTCACAGGCCACTGAGCGAATACTGGGGTCAGATTGACGTTTGGGTGCCACCCGTTTGACCTCGGAGCTGCCGTCCCCCTTTAGAGTTGCCGGACCAATACCGCATTTAGCTAAAGCTCCCTCACTCAGCGTCTTCACCGCAGACAATTTGGCAAAAGCCCGTAGTTCATCGGCCACCGAACGCAGTGGCTGGTTGACGCGCTCTGGATGATAGTACTTGCACTTATGTCCATATGTGCACTTTTTCCCTTGTTTAAAAGAAAGGGTACATCAAGTCAACAAAAGTACACATTCTGCAAACAAAACTGCAACATCATTCAGACCATGAATTGAAAAGACAATTAGAGAACTTACCATAGGGGCAAGGTTGTTTTTTGTGCTCTGGAACAACCGGACGCTTGCGGAGGAAATTTTCTAAGCTTGGACCATGTCTTCCCAAGGGATCATCAGGCGGCATAAACCTATTTAAAATAAAAATTCAGAAAATGTCAGCTTCATTATTTCCAGCATTAGGAGTCGCTGTTGATTCTCTCATGAGCAAAGGCCAGAATACAATCACTAAATAGATGATGTCACACATAATAGCTTTGAATAAATAATGTATACTACCAACCAGCTTTGATATAAAAAAAAACATTGTATAGTAGTGGATGAAATAGCTTATCTTTAAATAACTACCTTATCCTCAAAATTCATGACTTCACTCATGGGTGAAAGAGGCCGAGAATGCATTTCTAAATACTTTGGAATCTATAAGAATGAATTGTGGTTTCTTACTTGTCATTGACAAACGAGTACATGAGGAGACGCTCTTCTATGAACTTCTTCCACTCTGGCTTCTCATTTTGCAAGTCCCTGTAGTTGTCATTTGACACAATAATTCCATCAGAATCATAAGACAGCTTCACTATGAAGCGATCGTCATAGCACACCACTCTCCTTCCTTGAACCCTCCGAGATGGGGTGAAGACCAGGATCTTCTCTTTTTCCAGCTTGCGTAATATTTCTTGATCTGAAGGAGAAGTGTCAAGTAAGTTGCCATTTTGATTGAACAGCTCATCACAAATGCCCTAAAAAACAACCAAAATCCATAGCACAGAGCATTTTGGATGGCAATGGTCTGCATTCAGGTCCTATAGTATTTTATCAATTAGCCAAGCGCCACTTTAATTAGCAACCACCTCACAAAACAGCTTTATTACCTGTGATGAGGGCATCGGGCCTAGACTGTTCCTTTCTCCAGGCTGGGACAAACACAGTGATGTCCTTGTGTCCTTTCTCCAAGAACCATTCAACAGCAAGCTGGATACCACGGCACGAGAACACCTCTTTATTCCCGTGGCTAGAAAAGAAAACAGTGTGGAATAAGGACTTCTCTGACCTCACAAAATGGACATTCATTAGAGGCAAATGTTTCCGCAACAGAAGTGAATTCTGCATCAAGTGAAGACCAATTAAATGTGAGTGTGTGTCAAGTGTGTTACCTCATTGCCACATTTGAGCCATCAATGACGATGGGCCTGAGGTTATCAAACGTTTCTGCAGAGTCGTCTTCCACCGACACATCTGGGCTAACAGTCTCTTTCACACATGGGGGCCGTAATATTGATGTTGCTATGCTGCCACAAGGTTGGATTTCAGGCTCTACTTTGTTTCCAAGCCTCACCAGCTCCGCGAGAACGTCGTTAATAAGCGCAGCAGCCCCCAGCTTGTTGAGCACCGTCTCCACCTGCTCTCCCGAATAGCCCAACTTCAATGCAAATTCCATCTTAGTCTGGTACTCTCTGTCACTGGCGGGCTTGATCGCTGGTCCGGCGCCGGTGTCATCCTCGCGGAGATCTTGAGCCGTGCTACCCTGGGAAAAACTGGGCCGGTCGAGGCATGGAGAGCGACAGAGTTGTCGGTGGGGCTTTGCGACAGCCAATGGCTCCCTCTTCTTACACCTGCTCTTCACCCGAACCCTCTGGTGCTGCTGCTCTTCTGGTTCGCTTTCCGAGCTGCTTCCATCCTCAGAATCATCACTGGCATGCTGGGCCTCGCTTGAGTCAATGTTCTCCTCCCTGCATGGGCGTTTTTCCATTTTGAGCTTCTCCACCATCAACCATACTGTCATCACGTTCGTCTTGACACCTCAAATTTCCACCCCATGCTTCCTCACCTCCACCGCAACCAGGGAATCATACTGAATGCTGGACTTTAGCGCCACAGGTTCTTTGTTTAGAGCCAAAGTAACACGTGTGGGCAGGCAAAATCAAACTATTAAATCCTGAAAGAGAGCAAAAACACAATGATGAGTTTCAATTTTAAATGAAACAAAAGGAATCATTTGCCTGTGTTCCCAAACATAGGCAAAGAGTCCACTTGAATGAAACATTTTACTTTGTTAGCTTGTGAATTCAGTCATCTTTTTATGCACTTTGGAGAAGATCCACAGAAAGACGATTTAATTTGTGAATATATCTTTTTCTTGTCGTTTCAGCACTCACTCCAGAGTTAAACAGGTGTTCCCCCGCCCAAAACGGAGCTTTCCCAAAATGGTTCTCAGGGTGTGTAAATCTTAAAACTGTGGCTTGATGTTTCAGTGTGTACAGAGCAAACTGAGCTTTTGCAAAACGATTACCTAAGCTAGCCCAACAGGGGTCCGTAGCTGTGGGCCACCTTGCCAGTAAAGTTAACTTTAGTCGCCTCTAAAAGCAGAGCTGTCATTCACATGGATCTGTGGTTATTTTGCCAGGATTTTAATCACCGCTGGTCAACATGTAATGTTTATACAACAAGACTAAATAGCAGTCATACCACAAAAAAAAAAAAGACAGACAAATTTGCAAATGATGACAACTCTGATTCGACGCTAATGTGGATGCAAAACATTTTCACATGAAAATAGCTTTTGAAAATGTGGGCGTTAACTCAGTCTTCAGCGGCCCACCCTACTTGTGGTAGACCATTAATTGTCCCACCTGTGGGAAACACTGCTATCTGGGGCAAGTGACAAACCTAGTCAGACAAATGGAACATATTAGTCACCAGCACAAAGATGGAAAAAAAAAAGAAAAGAAACACACAGCCGAACAGGAAAAGGACTGATATGAATAGGTACATATGCATGGTCTCCCTGTCTGACTGTGTTTTTCTGTATGTGGTTCAGAAACGGCAGAGTTCATCTTTTGTTGTGTTTGTTGGCGAAACTGGACGGGTAAATACTCCGTCACTCCTGTTCTGAGTAAAAAGCTGTATGTCACAGCTACAAACGCTCCAATTCTTAAACATTTACAACCAATGATGTACTTAAAGCTGTAAGTAACTGCACATTCAAACTATAGCAAAACAACGTGTACTTTTTCACGATAAACAGATACAACATAGATACAAAAAAAGAAAATGTCCTTGATCGTCTCTTGCGTGTAGGTGCAATATGTACAAGTATAGATAGAACAGACAGCAACGTCTCAACCTGACTTCCCCGTCTCTCTGGCTGACTTTGCACTGAAATGAAAACCTCTCTCTTCCAGCACTGAACGTGTTAATGTGCTGCAGTACAACCCTTGTCTATATGAGCACAAAAGCCTTACTGGTCTCGCAAGCAACATTCGAGCCAGACACACGTGGAGTGAGTGCATGAGTTAACACAACCTGAGACAAAGTGTGGGCTGCACAGTGCATCCCTGCGCCTCCAGCCCTCTGACAGACAAACTGGATTCCTGAGGGAACAAAGCTGCTTCCCACTGAAACGGAGCGGGACTGCAGGTGCAGCATAAACATGTGTGCATCTTCACATGTGGTCACCCAATAATCTGGACGACGAGTGCATTCTTTCCGCTTTCCTCCGGTCTTGCAGAGAGAGACGATAGCAGCCCGGCTTCGAGCTTCAAGAGGCGCAGCCCCATGATGTGGGTTGCTTAGCAACACAGCTTTGTCATCAGCTAACTCCTTTTTACCAGTCACGACTAACACAAACACAGCTCATCATCTCTCTTCAGGCAGTCAGTAAATGCAGAACACGTACAGCTACACTACAAATCTACACTAAAACTATTGAAGCAGCATATTTTGTGATAATTTTTTTTTTTTTTAAATCACATTATTTAGCAAATACTATGTCACTGGCAACATCTTCTTCAGGTAATACACAAGACTGATATTCATGGGAAACCCTGAAGGTTGATAGATATTCTGAGGGTCAATCTACAGCTCCAAATGCATACCTTTTACCTCCCAGTTTTTAGCTGTGTACACGCTCTCTTAGGTTTAAACATTTCAATCAACTAAGGGGGAAAAGGGTGCTATTGAAGCACTATTGTGGAAATCACACATCCCACTGCCATTTATGACATTTTACAACATGTTTAAGGGGGCAGAGCTCTTCCAGTCCTTTCCCATCCACCTCCAGATTCACAGGCAGAGAATCAGCAAGGCCTCCAGACTATCTCTGCACATGCACAGGCTCGTGTGGTTCGGTTTCATAGCAACAGGTCCCCGAAGCCATCTTTTACATTGCTGATGCTGACCCGACATGGTATCCAGTATAAAGCAGGGATATACTGCACCATGGTCAGTGTTGGTTACACATGTGCCACTTGGCTAGTTGGATATCTTGCAATTAAGATTAACAAATTAAAAGTGAAGTGCAGCCAGCACTGTAAAAAATACAAATAAAAAAAAGATCCTGCAGTCATATGAGACAAATGACAGAATGGCATATAAGAGTACTGTGTATAACTGCGTTATATAGTTCTGACACTTTCAGCAGACTTAGCAAGCACCTTTCAGAAGACCTTTCACCTCAAAACTACAAAACTGAGATTCTCTTGAACAGCGGCCACTGCAACATGTAGTCGGTGTGTTCTGCAAAAAACAGTGCACGTGAAGAATATCCATGCCTAGAAATAACCTTACAAACATAAATAAGAATGTACATTTTTGGTCATGTATATGCTTTAACATATCCAAGGGGAAGGTAGCTGTCAACGTATTCTTATTTCCATTGATCAGATGATGCCACTGTGCTCCTATCTCACTTAACCCTCATTAGATCAATGATCTCTTCCAGTGTGTCAAGCTAACACTTCACCAAGAAAAGAAGATTTGTCATTCATAAAAAAAAAAATTGTCTAAGTGTCAACGGCTTATGTTGCTGAACAACTTTCTATGGAAATTCACTATAAACAGTCTAGCTTGAAGTCAGGCAGGGAAAAGGGAAGTCATTTCAGTCATTTTAAGTACAAACTTAGCCACATGTCATTACTGGGTACATGGATGATTACTCCTCACGTTTTAGGCCAACAGGCTAATCTCCCTCCAGAAAAATCTGGATCACTGCCTCGCACCACAAATACATAACATAAAGTTGCACCTATTCTCGATACTGTTACTGTCTTAAGTATGTGTTAACTTGCTTTATATCATTCAAGTGTATTGATTGTCAGGAACATTGCATGAACTTCTAACCAACAATGATGCTCTATTGATGGGAGCTTCTACTTCTATATTTTTTTGAGTTTTCCTCTCATCACTGAGAGGAAAAGGTAATATATATTAAAAGTAAGCATAAAGAAAGTGAGGTATCGAGATGAATTATCATGTTCAGCCAGTTCCTCCTTGACTTCACAGCAAACTACACGAACGTACAACCAAATCCAAAGTCTGCATTGATCCCGAGGACAGTGATCATACATAAAAAGCTCCTGAACTGTGAAATGAACCTAGACTGGATTTATTACGGCATCCATCAGCAAACTAGTTGACACGTCAATAGAAGCAAAAAACTCAAGTATGGCTTGATATCATTAGCAACAGCATCATGAGTAGAAGAGGGTGAAAAGCAAGGTTAAACAAGATGACAGCCACAGAGCGCTCATACTTACGATGCACTTTTCTCTGAACAGTGCCGTAATGTAACCGCTGTACACGACGTCACGTTTGTGCTCTAAATTGACTAGAGAGCGGCTGCTTTGACATCCTAAGGCCCCGAGTCACACTTAGCACGCGCTAGCACGCTAGTTTACCGTTACTTGGCCAGCCGGAGTCAACGGTTTAGCGTCATTAACTGACCGGCCTACTTCGGGTTATCCGTGTCGGTCAACGGCTCGAGAGCGGTTAAGGCAGCGGTTATCGGTACCAAGCTTGTCCGGCAACCCGGTCTGTGTTTAGTTAACGGTCGCAACGCTCCGCCGTTCGCTGCCGTTACCGCGACAGTAATTACAGCCAGCGGCTCTACTTAACCGTCAGGTTGCTAACGTCACTTAGCTCTATAGCTTGTGAGCGTGCGCTGACATTTTTCCCCAGAATACTACTGTAACTTGAGATAAAGTTGAAATACCGTTGACTATTTCAAGCGGAAGCGGCACACGGCCGCACAACGACAGTCTCTCCGTGATTTAGCAGTATTCCCCCGCTCTCGGTGACTTAAGGCGGCGCTCGTCTCACCTTGTTGCTGTCATCCTCCTCGCCTGTAACAGCTCTGTTTTGCTGCCATTGGCGTTGTCGCAGTTGAGTCCGGGTTGCCAGATAGCGCGAGGGAAACAAGTAATCCAAGCGGCGAAAAGACACCACGGGTCACGAGCCAGGGCAGATAATGGGAATAACGTCATCATTAATTAAAATCGGATCGTACATTTTTATAATGAAATCTGGTCTTGAATGTTTTAGTTTGAACTCACATTAGCTAGACCTGTACTCTGTTATGTGACTTGCAGAAGAAGCTTGAGCAGGTAGCTGTGCATTCAAATAAGTGATGTATCTGGTGAACATGAAAGACAGGTAGCAGTGATTTCTAAATTGTGTGCAAGCAGGTTCACATCAACTCCTGGTCAAGCCACGTCCTGGATTTGAACCAGACTCTCTCTCACGTTCTCCTCAGGTGTTCAGTTGAACTTAAAACTGCTCATAGGTGTCAGTGTGAACATGCGTCACCAATGTGTGTTGAATGTTGTACAAGTGAGGGGAAAAAAAAAAAAGGGAAAAAAAAGTTGCGTTTATTCTTGTATAAGGCAGTGTCCTACTGTGACAAAAATAGTAACAGATTTTCAAAAGGAACCCCCCTAACGTAACATGGGTGTAACTTAATAAAAAACATAAAGAAAACCAATATTGCCAATTTGTAACAACCATTCAGAATACAATGTTAAGAGTGTACAAATAGCTGAGAATATAAATACAAATACTTTGACATTTCTTCAGTATTACACTATAAAAAAAAAACCTACATCATCTGACAGTTTAACCGCTGACCGATCAAACATTAAAAGCACAAGAAAATGATACACGATGAAAATACCAGTTTATCTTTTGACATATCATTTCAAAATCAAAACAAAGTCCATCTACGTTTCCACAAGCATACAGTAATGCAATTATGGAGTGAATCATTTCAGTAAGAATTTAAACTTCACAGGTGGTCAAGCTGTTGGAAAACGGTTAGAGAACAGCCACAGTAAGGCCGATTCGGTTTGTCGGGCCAGAAGCACAACAGTTAATGTGATCCTGAAATGAGGTACCTCAAGAAAACAGCTAAACATAGTATATTTGAACATCATGACAGACCTACATAAGCCTTACTGAAGTAAAGAGAGGCTGTGAAAGAAAGTCGTAAACACAAACATAAGCCGGCACTTAAAGCATAAGCACATGTGTTTCGGGGCAATCGGCAAAGAAAGTCAGACTTGGCTGGCCCCGTTTGGCTGTCCTATGGAAACAGGGCGGATGAAGATCCATTAAGCAAAGCATGGCCTTACCAGTGATACCTGGACACCGAGACTACATGTGTGTATAAAAAATCTAGTCAAACACAGTAGCTTAATGAGATGAGTCTGTGAGCACTTTCAAACTCAGATGAAACTATTACTTGCTTAAACACTTTCAATAGACGGACTTGTACGTGGCCTTTGTGAAACAAGCTGCTGTTACTGTGGAAAAGCAGACTTCCCAGTGAGAGAACTCTCCACATTTCTGAATAGTTTCACGTCCCTCACGGCATACGGCATCTTCTAAATTAATCTGTTGTACAGGTTAAGCAACGGTTACGCAACGGTTACTCCTTTGGATGCAACATAAAAGCACTCATTAGCACATACAAGTGGGATTTCAATGCCAGGAGCCTATTAATTGAAGGTTGCCTCCGAGAGTTTGTTGCAAGCAACGTCCCTGGGTGTCATTTCGCCTTTGGGCACGCCTGTATTCAGAGGACTCGCGGTATGAGATATCCCTTCCCTGCTGGAGACTGGTCTGCTTTTACCACGCGGATTATAGGACTGCAAATTGGTGGCAGCTTTACAAAAAACATCCTCCTCGTCGACATTATCGGATTCATCGTCCGTCATTCCCGTATAAACAAAGGTGCTATGAGGTAAACAAGAATCTGACTGCGAAGGAAGGCGACACTGCCTATTGCACGGCTCTGTATTCTGTGAAATTAAATCACAGGACACTCTGTCCGACAGCTTCGAGCAAAGTTGCGATTTACTGTTGGCGCATTCGCTGCTGGATGAGCCCGGAAATATTTTGCGCTTAACTTGGGTTTGACTGCGACTCTGATCTTTTTCGTTGAATTCCCCATCTGTCAGGGGAAGGCTTAAAGCCATTTCTGACCTTGTTTGCCATGAAAAGGCCATAATGCTGCCACTGTCTCTGACATCTGACGCAGACACGAGTACATTCTTTTTGTAATATGACGAGGAGTCCCTTTCATAGTCCCTTTCGGTTGGACCAGAACCGATAGCGGCTCGGTTCTCTCTGTATCCGTCAGGCATCTTCAACTCGAGGCTTTCTGTGTCCAGAGATCTGCTTCTCCTGTCTAGAGACAACGGATTAGACATGGACTGGCTGACTCTCGTGAGGCCGAGGTGCCGTGGGAGACTAGCGATGGCCCACCTATTGCTGATCAGGTTCTGTTCATACAGGTCTAACATCTGATAGTCGCACTCGGCAAACGCATCTTTTTGCAGGTAGCTCTCTTCGAATTCCTGATAGGGCGATGAGATGTCCTCCTCCAGCTCCATCTGAATCTGCTCATCGTATTCGCCCTCGTTGTGCATATCCACAACGTCGAATGTGACTATAGTAGGTAAGGCCTGCATGTTTGGAGTGAAGGCGGAGTTTGTCTCCAAATCATCTACGCTGTTGTCCAAGTTACTCAGCATTTTAGCGCGTTTTGTGTAGTCCACAAGCGCTTGAGAGAAACACACAGTTTGCCCATCATCCAAGTCGTTGCTTTCATCCGGAGACGGAGAGCTGATGTTTTTGTACGGTAAAGCCACAGGCTTGTTCTCCTCCAGAAGTTGCTCTTTGGGTTCGCAAAACGTTTCAAAATCGGGGTCGGACGTGCTTCCGAATGATACGCTGCTGTGCCGTTTCTCACAATCAGCATTTACGGATTTGGTCCGTTTTTCAGTGGGAGCGGGCATATTTCCCTTCTCATCAAAAACATCTGTCTCGAAGGTATTCCTGTTGACTGATGCTTGTGGTTTTGAACTCAAATTACAGTTCTTAATCCTACCGATTTCCTGCCGACCAACCATATTTTGTGCCACCTCCGAGGATTTACTGCACGTGCTCGGCTTCTCGATAAAGTCGCGCACCTCATACATTTCAGCGGCTATTTGTAATCGATTCATGTCTGGAACAAAGGCAGAATCTGTCACATCCACCGGCTCACTTAAGTACTCGCCCTGTTTGGAACTGGGCAGTTTTGATTTGTTCTCATAATGTGGACTGATGAGACTCTCATCGGGTGCAAAGAGTTCGTAGAGAGCATCGCCGCTGTAACTGTCCCTGGGTAGCCTGTCTGCCCTCAGCCTGTCAGTTTTCTCTCCTCCGTCATCCGGCCCTGGTGTAGTCGAGTCGTAGTAGCCCTCGTCACTATTTGGAACCGATTCTTGATGCTCACTCTGAGGCGTTAACACATCAGCAATGGAAGAAGCGTCCATGCCACTGGCTTGCTGGGCACTGTTACTGTTCAGTAAGTCCATATTGTGAGAACTGGTCGTGTCAGGAGTCAAGTCTGTGTGATCCTGGTTGCAGGTGCAGCAAATTTCCTCGGACGCATTATTTCCCCAGAAATCATGAAGACACTCCTCATCCAGGTCTTCGGGTGAAGCCATTTCTTCACCGCCACCCTGGTAAGTGAGATAACAAGAGGCCCTCTTTCCTCCACTTCTGCTCCTTTCTCCAGAAACGGTGCTCTCCGTGATGCTGTCGTCTTCTTGATCTGCAATAATGTCCCCGCAGCCGGTGAGTGAATCAAAGCTCTTTAGTGATGCAACGTCCCCATAAATCAGGTTCAACTGATCCGATGAGCCAGCGGGTGTTTCCAACTTCAACGTGGGCTCAGATATCGTCTGAAGTTTCAGACAAGGCTCACTGTGTCCTCTCGAACTCTCCTTCAATTCACTGGGAACTACAGCCATCAAATTCACTTCCTCCATTTCCTCATCACACATCTCAGCATCGAGCTCGGATTTCGGGCTGCCTGGCTCCACGCTCTTCTCCGATGGCATCTCATCAGCAGCGATACATTCAGGACCAATGGAAACATCACATGTAACATCCTCAAAGTCAGGCACATCAGGTTCAGATGCCAGGCACTCTGTGACATACTGGTCGGTGTTGTCCTGGACAACAGGCACCTCGATCTTGCAGCGAGGCGAGGTCATTGCAATCATTTCAGTCTTATCCAATCCTACATTTCTGTGGTTTCTGTGATACCTAAAACTTTGAAAAAGGCTCCTCAAACCCCTTTTCTGCCGGGTAAGAGTCAGTGATTTCTGTTCAGCAGTGGAGTGACTACATTCATTGAGACAGCTGTTGTGCAGCTCTCCAGCCGAGTCCCTCTGGCCAAGGTACTCACAATCTCTAGCTGAGGTGCACCGACTGCTCAGATCGTCATCATGACTAACCTTACTCAGCCCATCGTGCGTTCTGCTTTTGCTGATTCCTTTCTTCGAAGACCACTTATTCGGATTTTTACTCCTTCCTCCAAAGAAACTCGGTAAAATACAGATGCTTTTGCGAACTCCAAAAAATGTCAGAGCAGTCCTTCTAAATTTTCCAGATTTCTGGGATTTCACCGTCGCAGTCATCGTATCCAGCTGAGGCTCTTCCGTGATGTCATCGGGACCGCAGAGCTGCGCAGACGCCGAAGCCAAATCCATGGTGTCGCTCGGCCGCTCGTCTACCTTCCGAGAAGCCACGGCTACCGCGTTTACAAAAGCAGTCCAACGGATGGCATAGCAGCTGGATTTTCTAAATCAACGGACAGGATCACTGCGGTGAATTTGTCCTCCATCTGACACGAACCCTGTAGCAAGAAAGTTGAGACAAAAATCAACAATCAATTTAACATTTGTCACATTGATATGTAGGATTCACATTGCAGACTTTAGACAATATTTCCGTGAGGAGGTTTGACTTTCTAGTAGTCATTTGTGTCATCTGTATCACTTTTGACCTTCACGATCGATTAGTGTTTTTCGCACAGAGCCCAGAAGTACATGAACCGTGGGTTTTTTAACCTGACATCTTCTGCGAGATTGAGCAAACATTGACTTGCAATATTATAATTTTTTTACATAGTTCGCTGCTGACTTCAGTAGATTCACTCTCCGTTAAGTCATTTAAGATAATCTTGTGTCAAGAAAAGCCGTATACATAATATACATAAATGTAAAAATGTTTGTGCAATATTACTGTGGTGCCACTTTGGCTTGGACTGTGTTTAATAGATAAACCTATATCATCAATATAAAGCCAATAGGACTGAGCAATATATATGTAGTTCGCCTCCCATTTCATTTGAGATCTTTTCATCTTTGCATATACACATCTATGCTCGTACAGAATCTATTGTCTTTGTAGCGGCTATTTGTGTATATTTTTTTCAAGTATGTTATAGAGGCCTATATGTTTTTTTTTTTTTTTAATTAAACCAATAAATTAAACCATATAGTAATGCATATCCAAACACACGTGCATGCATGAGAAAGACTATTCAGTCTATTTAGGTTTTAGTTACTACTTCTAAAAGTGAACATTAATAAAAACTTATATTTTTATGTAAAAGCCAGGTGATGCAGCAACAGGCTACTACACATGTAACGATGCTACAGACGTACAGTCGCTCTACCACAACAAAAACACACAATCCTCCTAATGTACTACAAACGAGAGCCTCGGCGAAGATAACGGTGACGTAAGCTCACGTAAAGTCGGACCCACCGCTCGTTTGAGGGGATGTTTTCACGTGAAACCAAACTAAACGCGACACCCCCACGTCCACCGCCATGGAGCTAACCGAGTGGGAAGGTAAACAAACTTACCAGCTAAAGCCACAAGCTTGCAGCGGCGGAGCTGGCGTCGTTGTTTGTTGGTTTCCTTCCACCAGAAGACCAAGTCGCCCTTCAGTGCATCGTTTCCTGCTCGCGCGCACGGTAACTTTGGGTCACCGCGGTGTCCGTGCGGCGGACTCGGGCCCCCGGAGCAGCTTCTCCCCGCAGGACCGTTTCGTTTGTTTCCAACCCCCGTTAGCTAGCCGAGGTCCCCGCTAACAACGCAGCGAGCACGGCGTGGCTTGAATGCGCAGCCAAACTACACCGGGGGTGAATTAATGGAGTAATGCATTAATGGGTCCGGTTCATGCCGATTTGGGTTGAGACGCTCCCAGAAAACCTTTTTGCGTCCGAGGTTTAAATGCCGGATGATGACTTCCTCTCCCGACTCCTCAGGTAATTTACCCAAATCTCCTTTCGTGGCTGTCTTTGTGGCGCATGCTAGTGACGCACCATGCGCGCAACCCTATGTGTGTAACGTGTGTTTTGTAATATAATATTAACAATGTTAATTACATTAATGATAATAATGTATTGATAATAATACAGATATAATCAGATTAAAAACAATCAAACATATTTGCATGTTAAATAAAATTTGACGCCACTAATATTTCTAATAATTAGAAATGCATGTCTATCCATTCTGGATTAAGTGTAAAATGTATATGGCTGCCTGCATATGCTTTGCTATTTATCTGGGTCAATTGTTTGGTCCATGGTTTTATCTTTATGTTTTACACATTTGGATGAGATGGGATCTTTTTCATTTCTTGATGTGTAGTGGAAATAAAATGCTGAGTTGTGTCATCTGTGAAGTAAGGAAAGTGTCTTAACAGAGTTTTAAATTATTATAAAAAAATATATATAAACTTTATTTATACTTAACAGCACATAGACATTAGAAAATACCAGTGGGGGAAAGACTCTCACATGAGAGAAAAGACATTATATAATTAAATAAATAACCAAAACACAATACATTAAAAATGTCTTAAAAAAACATTGACATTGTTCATGACAACATGTAATGATGGTTTGCCTCCATTTAATTTTGCCTGATGGATGTGATATTCAGCTAGAATTAAGATGTCATCTCTCTTAAAATCAGTATAGATAGCATTGTCACGCCTCGAGGTTTGTTGTTATGTTCAGGAAACAATGTCTAAAACTTGTTTACGGAATCTCTTGGAGTAATCACAGCACCAAAACAAGTGAAAAATATCGTCAATATGGGTCACAGAAGGAGCGGAAAGCTTTTAAACATGTTATCAATAAAATATTTGTCTTATTTACGTTCACATACATTTACAGCAAGTGTTTATTTAAAATGAAGAAAAATTATGCCCTTTTTGAAATTTGGTAAAACGTGATGCTACAGTAAAAAATAGTTATAGTGCAAAATCTGGTATTATTTACAATATTGATCTACTGAGAGAAAACGTTTTTCCAGTGCAATTTTGTGTTTCCACCCCATTTACAAGCAATCAAGCTGCTTACCAACTCTTGTACTTTTATTTCAAAGTGCGTTTCAATTTGTTTTCTGTCCGCCTCACTGGTGTTATTGTTGGTCTTATTTAAACCAAGTGTTCCTGATTTCTTTTTTCCAGCATGTTTGTTCCATTTATGTTTTTGACTGCCGGACATCTGTCCACTCCATTTTTGTGCTTTGCAGCGCCTGAGTCTTCTTCTCATCCACCTGCACGTAATCTACTTTGTACTCATCGGACATAGATGGCTTCTGCTGGACAAAGAGAAGGAGAGATGAGGAGACGGTGAGCTGCATGTTTCCAACATGAACATGGCTCTGCTTTACACGTACAAGCAGACAATCACATTGCACTAAATGTATTTAAACGACTGCTCCCAAGTGTACTGTAGAACTCTTGATGTACAAATCTTTGGGATCATATATTTGATTTCTCATTGCAAGTGATGTTGTGCAACATGCAATTCAGCATGACCATGATAGTAGCAGTAACTGTGTAAAGATATCACAAGGACCCGGTTTAAAATATGCTTACAGACAAGTTGTTGCTTTTTTTTTTTACCCTTTGCACTGACTTGGTCATTTAGTAATAATACAGGTCAGTGGAGCTAATAGGAGGTAGTGACTGTAATGTTACACCCCTGCTGAGTGTGGGCTGGCTGAGTTGAAGTTTAAAGAGGATTCCTTTCACAATGTCAAATATAATTCATGTGTGGTATTAGCTGTTTCCTCTCCACTTCAGACACTTCATGAATGCATTTGTTTTCCAGAATGCCTCAGCAACACCAAATTAGGTGGTAAAAAGGTTAGCAACATCAAGTCTTATTATGAGTTAAGTCCAGTTAAAAAGAGTCAAGAAGTCTGTTACTGTCGACAGTTACACAATGGTGCAAATGGTGTCTTCATAATAGCAAGCCAGTTCATTTCTGTCATTTATCTGATCCGAACATACCTTCTGTACAGGAGAGGGGGATGCAGAATTGAAATCCAGTGACAAATAGTCAAGGTTTGAGCTTCTCAGCCAGGGCTGAGTCGCTACATCAAAGGGGTGACAGAAATGTGGCCTGGACTCCTGTCAGAGAAAGGATGAAATAAAGACCTTACTGAATCACCACTGTTGCCAGGTAAAAGGATCAGAGATATGTTCATATGTGCTGCATTGTCAATAATTAGATTTCTGAAACTACTTGTGTCCAGAGTGCATCCACTTGCAGCCTGTCAGTATGTTTTACTAATATGTTTTATTCATGACTCTTGACTTTATTCTAGGAAGAATCAATTAAAAATGCACCATTTCCAGGAGCAGCCTTGTGCAACATCACACTGTCAAATGCTCACTCCCTAGAAGGTCCCCAGTGCGATTACAGTTTACTGAGCAGAACATTTTAGAAACACACGGTCACTTTCCACACCCACATTCTTGGCTGTGTGGAGATTCATCCACATTGGTCCACTTATAAATGGTCCTATAATTAAAAGACTGTAAGATTTAGTTCTTATTTAGTATTCTGGAAATTTAAAAAGTAGTAGAAGAGTCTAGAATTACCTAGAAATTCATTTTGGCCATTGACATGAAAGTCAACAGTGAAGTAAAGATTTCTGCCCACATGATGGATAGTAAATTAAAACACTTTTGTATTGCCGTGTTTAGACAGCGGATCTGCCCAACCACTGCAATATTATCACAATGTGATCACACATTGATTTACATTTTGTGAGGGAATGTGAAAAATGAATGATTCATTATGTTTACATACAGGGACGAGAAAAGGTGAGTTGACTGAGCAACACAATACAAGTGTATTACCATCAGAGCTACATCCAATTATCAATAATGTCTAGGTATTTAACTAAGGAAAGTAAAATCCATTTTTATGCCATGAATGGGTCATATTCCTTAATAGAATTTTAGTGCAATAAAAGAAATACAAATGTATGTTAAAGGCCTCCTTCAGTCTCTGCGAGAGAGAAAGGTGAGCATCATTAATCAAGTCCGGGATTTATGCCTTGTTTAAAATGTGTGGCCACGGCTGTAAATAGTTACCATTGCAGTGCAGTTTGGGTCTTCATCTCTTGGATTGTCCCCGTTCTCAAGTCTTCTTTCAAGGGGTGAACGGTTCACTGAAAAGCTGCAATAACACAATAAACACAAAAGACTGTCAGATTAGCAACTAGCTATGAATTGTCTAGAAAAAAGCAGGACATTACTGGTGAGCTGGGTCTGTGTATTAATGACCAAGGTAAAAAATTATATTTAACTCGTCATAATGTAAATGGCAGTACCGTAACCGACACACATGACTGGAACCTGTTATTACACTTTGAGGATAAAGAGACTATTTCTCTCTCACCAGGATTCAGTCATCGCTCTGCTCAAAGGAAGATGAGTGGGGCACTCTGTGATGGTAGAGAGGCCTCTCAAGTCAAGAGGTGGAGGTCGAGCTGTGGACCCAGAAAAGGGCAGAGTTACTGGATCGTTGTAATTCCCGAATATGCCACGGAAAGGCCCGCTTTCAAACGGTGACGGGTAGTGAAGATCATTGTGTGGAAAAATCTGTGTATCTGATATCTGCATGAATCCTGTATTGACATTTCATGAGCACATCAAAGCAAATGAATATTCAGCTGTTATTATTTCCTAGCATGTTATACATTTGTAAACCCTGTTCAAGGTGCAACAAAGATCACATAATGCAATACACCATGAGGACCTCCAGCCACGCAGCTGATTAACTGAGTAGAAATAAAAGCTCAGTTTTCCACACAATGTCCAGAGATGTAACATGAACCAATCGGGGCTCCCACCTCTCCTCAGGCGAGGCTTAAGATGCCGGTGAACTGGAGGCGGCGGAACATCTCCAGGTTGACACGTCAAATCGAGAGGGGCGGAGGGCTCAGCGTTGCCGTTTGTATTGGGGAAGCTGAGTATCCTGGGGCTCATGGGGATGTAGCCGTCACCTTCGGTGGTGGTAGCAAAGGGAGTCGGGGAGGTCATGGGGACGTATGACTCATCCTGGTAGCTTTGAACTCGCGAGCTACTCAAGCAAGGCTGCTGAAAGACAAAGTTTCATGAGGCCAGACAAGTTCACTATCTTGTCATTTTGGTACATGTTTCTTACGGCCAGTGTTTGCCGAATCTTTAAGTGCTGGTAGCATCTTTCAAATTATTTCATGAAATATTTTATTCATAGAAAAACCATAATTCCCCTCTGGGTGCTAACGTTGTACATTTTCCAATCCTACATTTCTTTTTTTAAAAGAATAGTAGTAGAGTTAGATGTGACTTCGACAATTTTACAAGCTTTTCAATATGGCATTTTGAAGCTAGCATTTAAGCTAGCAATTTAGTTAGCATTTTTGTCAATGAAAATCTCATAATATCGAACATAATATTAGTAATCATAACATAATTTGACCGGTATTACAGAAGGTATTCCTGTTGTGCAGTGTCTCTAGAGGCAGCTTGTGCACCCCTATTACATTTGGTCAATTTGTTTGTGTTTTCTGAAAAGCCTGAAAAAATGACTTGGGCCATTATTTTAGGAAGGTGACGATATGAAGCTCCAGCAAGCTTAGCTTAGCACAAACACTGGAAACAGGGGTAAACAGCTAGCCTGGCTCTCTCCGTTGGTAACTTTATCGACCTCCTGCACAAATTAACACAAGTAAATCTTGTTTGGAGACAGCTCGCTTAAGCGAGCTGTCTCCTGGCGGCACACCGCAGAGCGGTGACAGTGGTATCAATGTTCTCATCTAACTCTCAGCAAGAAAACAGATAAGCATATTTCCAAAAATGTCAAGGTTTTCTTCATGCAAATTCTTTTAATTTCTTTCTGCTGTTGATGATTCTCTTACCAGATTAAGACTCTGCCTCCTGTTCCTCATCGCTCTGCTATCGGCATTTGCTAAAAAATAAATAAAAAAAGATGTATGATTGGAAAATGACATTAGTTCACGTTCTCAGCTCTTACAATCCGCTATTGTCAATAAGAAAACATATGATGCCTCATTATAATAGCACCAGGATTATGATTCATTTAGTTTAGCCCAGTTTGCGTATTGCATACCTATTCTGAAATGGTCCAGGCTTGACAAAGAGGTCCTCCGGGGAAATAACGCAGTGTGGTTAGAGAAATGCTGTGCGCACGTTGCCTTCAGCCTGTGAGCTCCATCATCGGTGAGCTGCTCTGACAGGTGATTAGACTTGGGTGGCAGCGGAGGAGGCGTTTGCCTGTCACTTGTTGCCTCGCACGACGCAGCAGAATACGGTTTGTCAAACCTGAAGACGCTTGCGGCACAGTGACGTAGTGGAGACGAAGAGGATGACGGCAGAGCCATGGAGGTGCATGGAGCGCTGAACGGAGGGTTAGTCGACCTTCCATGGAGGAGAAGAGACGGACTGGGGCTGGCATGAAGGATGGAGGATGAAGAGGAATTGGTGTACAGAGGTGAGGGGACGATGTCCTTGATGGCTTCGTCTGATGACTTCTGCTCCAGAGAGATCTCAGAGTTTGAAAAGCTGTCATGTCTACACATACGAGGAGGGGGAATGAAAACATTGCATTAGTTAAACATGCACTACTGCCGTCATTTCGTCTTCTGCCAAAGGTTTTACTGATCGTACATACCTGCTAGTGCTTACACTCCCCGTTTCGCACTGGGAGAGAAAGAGGTAGTCCAGCGGGTGACTGGAATCCGGCTGGCTGGATACAGACACTCGGTCCGAGCTGTCGGGAGACGGATGTATTGATGTGGGGGTGTGAGGAAAGCCTTCTTCTGAGCTCTCTGTTGACAACAAGCAGAGCAGAGAGCTTGTAGTTCTCTGAAAACATTAGGAAGGAGTGATAATAAAAACTGCCATCGTGCTGACACAAAGGGCGGGCCAAAGGGTGCAAACTATAAGCAAACGCACAAGCAGGTTTCTCCCAGCCTGCCCTCAAATATGCAAAATACCGTGAATGAAGCAGGTGAATTTGAAAAGAGGAATGATACTACTTTTTGTTGGAAGGCGCCTTGAAAGTAGAGCCCTGCTGCCTCTTTTATTTATATATCCTCCAATCTTTTCGTCAGATTGGCTCTCCTTCAGAAATGTGTTTCATTCCATTTCACTCAAGGCCACCGAGTCAAGGCTCTCCCTACAAAACCATGTGTGGGGGGGGGGAATCCCAAAGTCTTGCATGTTCTCAAAAAACATTTGCTCCCCGTAATAGAGGTTTGTGTTCTCGTGTGGGTGCAGAAAAAACTTTTATACTCTTTTGAAAAAGTCATGAGGCGCTACAGCAGAGAAGCCTTTTGAGACCCAGACAGTCCTGCTCTCTGAAAACCCTTTAGAGCAGCATAACATTATTCTGTAACAATCTGTATGAGAGCGTTTAAGTGTGTGGAATCTAATTTTGCACCGTACTCGACTGTCCGTGTGTGCTTTTCTGAGAGCATATGAGATTTACGGTAAGGCAGGGCAGCCTATCAGCAACATTGCTCTATCTCCCTCACACAGAGGACTGTGTTCTAACAGACATCTCTCGACGTTTCCTCACAAAAGATCACAGTAGAGCAAAGGTCACAGCAGCATCCCTCTGACAATAGATTGATAGAAGCAGAAGAAATATAGAAATAAGTGTCAACACCATAAGAATACAGATGTCACGGGTCAATTAAAGGCATTACAATTAATAGAAAGATGATATTAAGCATGTTAAAGGAAAATTAAACAAGAATCTCATTATTCATCTGTTAATTTGAATGGGACCTCAGCTCCCTGTCTATCTGCTGTTATCTCCTCTCATACAGCAGCAACGTGAGGCTGCGTGACAGGGAAGTAGCAACGACAACATTTTGGACAGCTGGAATTATTAAACCATGCACTTTGCTTGACCTGAGCACTCATCTATATGAACTTCCATTCCAAAGGAGTTGTGTGAAAACATTAAAATATTTCTATATTTCTAATGGTAACCTTTTAGGATAATGCAACATCTACTTGTTGTTGTTGTTGCTGATGCTGCTGAAGACCAAGTGTGATTTGCATCTTGGGATATCGAGTGTGGTTTTGTTTACTTACAGGAAAATATATCTGAAAAGGCCACAGCTCTGTATCAAGCACACGCTAGTCAACGGACTTTTCACCTGATAAAAATGTTTTTGAAGTCCAACCACAAGGATCGTTTAGATAGATGGAAAGTAACTTGTTAAAATCTTGATGTTCCCCTGAGATTATCCCTCGGGGTTTTTTAGAAACTGTAAATAAAAACGCTTCACACTCTACCATAGAAACCAAAAATAATACAAAACAATGTGGAAATATTGCAGAAGTTTTTTTATAAATGTCTCCTGACACTGCCATCTTTTATTTTTAGACTTGAGACTCCATTCAAATTAAGAATGAAGTACTTTAGGTTTGACAAAGCATGAAAACTCAACCTGTGAGAACTATGGACGTTTTGCCGCAAGACAAAAGAAATTGAAATTTGAGGACTTCAGTAAACCGCAACCTGAAGTTTGAACCCTGACTAGTGTGTGAACCACCGAGCACCAAATAAACTGTTTGTTTTGACCTCTTTCTCAAGTTGTATTTTCAGTTCGCCACTTCCTGCGTGGGGTCAAGTGACACCAACATCTTCTGGACCAGCAGGGTGAAGAATCGGCTGAATTGCAACCAGTGAATGAGACGCCCTTCTGTTTTACACCGGTACTTTGTGAGTACTAGTAGTAGTGCTGTGTATTTACCTGCATCCTCCAGGCTCCCAAACTGGCAAATTCGACTGATGCTACTGATCCAGCTGTTCATCTCCTCCTCAGTTTTGGCCACCAGGTAAAAAACCCGAAATGAGGTCTTGACCACAAAGAGGTGCTTCCCATGGAAGTCTCGCTTTATCCTGAGCTGCCCGTTCAGCATTTGGACCTCACACTCTCTCAGGTCGATGGTGCGGATCGGCTTTTTGGAGTTATTACTTTGGTAGTACTCCAGCACATCAGGATTGCCGCACATGCGGCCTCTTCGAAGCACAAACCAGCGTTTCCTCCACGCCTGCAGGAGAAAGGGAGCAAACGGTTCATCATGGAGCTTTAACTTTATCCTGACTGTAGTATTGTTCATAGTACTGCATCGTCTCTCCTTTCCCCATCCACCTCCATTTCATTAGTCACGACCCGTCTTGGGAACAAGATCACAGCTCCTGCTTACAACAGCAAACGTTAAACAGTTTTTTTGGCTTTTGATTTGGTCAGTAAGCGGAACCTCAACTCAAATTTCCCAGCAGTACAGATAAGAGGAAGTTGTATTTAGCAGAAAATGTCTTACACACTGAAAGAGGTATTTATACTTGGTCAGTCCTTTTTACTGAGGACTTACTGAAAACCTAATACTGAAACCTATCAGGTATTTATAGTTTCTGAGATCTACTATGTTAACGTCCGGCCCGTCACGTAGGTGTCATATTTCATATGACAAAATAGCAACAATCCAAACAAATTCTAAGAGTAGTGGTGCTGGATGTATATATTTTCCCTTGTGGTTTTGTGGCGCTGTGTGCATTGTCGGGGTGGAGCCTTGTCCCCTAATTTTGTGGTGTGAACCTGAAACAAAACCTTTTTTTTGTTCTGCGTGTGGGTAATCCTGCACAAGTCAGTTGGTAAAATGTGTTTATACCAGGAAATGGTTAGACACGCCATACTTACCACAAATACAAATGCAGAGTTTAAGAGGAAACCGTAACTAGACAGATTTGAATCCATAGGTGTTTTGAACGTGGAAAGTTTGAGCTCTGAAAAATGAGTTGTTTTGTCAATATAGTGAAAGTAGAAGTGGATCCACTGTTAGTTTGTTTTTTCATTTTCCAGTCAAGACAGAGCCCTTCAGGAGGTTTCACTGTTTTTCTAAAGTCAACTTCTAATCTTTTCTTTCTGTTACCTGTAGGCCAAATCCCATATTTTCTCACACTGTGGATACCATGCATGTTTAATACAACGACAGCCAGGAAATCTAAAACAACAAGCTGAGGATTGTCAAAAAAAGAAAGAGATAAAGACTAGTATCTTCCAGAGCTTTCAACCACATCTCATGGTCTTCCTCGGCAGATGAAGTTTGATTAATTGACATTATGTGACCTAAAAAGGTGGTCAGTTCTGGTGGCAACTGAGCAAATGTAATCCACAGAAGGACCGTGAAGTGTTTTTTTCCCAAAGTCAAAAAACGAACATCCACGCTCAAGCTGAGGTTTTATATTCTTGACACTCTAAAACAGAAGAGGTATTTTTCATCGCGCACATCTTGACTTGTCATAGTAGCAAAAGCACAAGTGTAACTTACTAATAACAATAACGGTGGCTCAGGTGTATTCAAGACTCCCAGTAAGTCATGACAGAGGGACAGTGAGCCAGAATGAGCAACACCAGGAGCCTAAATCTGGAGCAGCTAAATGGAATTCATCCATCATTGTTTTGATTTTTTTCCACCTGTGCTTTTTCTACTGTGTAGTGTCAAAATGTTTTCAGAGAAAAAGGCCTTTGCATTTAGAAGTTAAAAAAAAACTATATGGTAACAACAGTACTTAGCATGAGATATTTGATGTTTATCAAAAGCATCTAATTCATAAGATTTGCAATATTTTATCTCAATGTTTTCCTTTTTCTGTGTGACCTTGAGGAATGGACTTTATATTAAAACAGTAGTAACATAAGGTTTTTAGAATAAAACATGTGTCCTCAAAAGGTTGCAGCGACAATAATGTATTTTTGTCTCGAGCAAAACCACGGTGGAATGCAACAACTAAACAAGCCCCTTTGAGAACATCAACAAAACCCTACGTTGTTTTCTTTAATGTTTAAAGTTAATGCTGCGTGAAGATTTTCATAGAGCAGCGTGCAGTTGACCGTGATAATGTGACAGCATGCGCTTGACATTTGAATACTGAGTCAGATAGTGTCTCATGTGTCTCATGTCTCATGTTGTGTGCCTGCCCTAACAACACATGTGTTTACTTTGTTCTCTTGTATCTACATGATTTGCATAGTATGCTAAAAGAAGTTTCTGTTTACTGCCCCAAGACCCCATCATTGCACACCTCCCATCCACCCACCCTGCACTGGTGTTGACAAATTGGCCTCCTCCTCTTCCTCCATTGGTACAGAGGAAGTGCAAACAGCCGTCATAAAGCCGGACTATTTCTGCTTGTAACTTACGTCTGTCTGACTGACATTACTTCCCATGTTTCACAATGCACAAACACACATACACAGAGCCGAGTGGCCGGCCAAGCATTATCACATGACCCCTCCCTCCCCAACAACCACAAAACACTGCTGTCCGTGTAAGCAATTACATGTTCTTGTTTTAGGGGTCATTTCCATGTTGTTTTACATCTGCATCCTCTGACATATATTGTTATTGTTGTTATAACTATGGAGTGCATCACAAGCCACAACACGAGAGCAAGGCGGTATCTTAGAAACGAGGAAGACGATGTAAAAGGAGAGGGAATTATAGCTCAGTTTAACAAACGCAGACAAACCGACAGTATGTTTCTAAATCATCATTCCACACCGTATCGCACGCACACACACACACACACACACACACACACACACACACACACACACACACACACACATACACACACACACACACACACACACACACACAGACGAGGCTCAGCAGCACAACCTGGCATTCCTACTGCTGGCAGAGGACATAAACAAGTGTCCGGTGTGTCCTCCTACTCACAAATCTCTTTAATTTCTTCTCCGGGGGGGATTTGATGAGCCAGCCGGTGCAGACCACATCCCCAGCACTCATCTTGACTGCAGAGCGTTTCGTCCTCGCGGTGGTTGTTGCTGCTGCTGCTGCTGCTGCTGTGAAACTGAGAGCACTGCGAAGCATATCCTGTGTTCTGGTATTCAGCCTAGCCACTCCAAAAGGAGGAAGTCGAAAAATTGATCACACTGACAGAGAGAGAGAGAGAGAGAGAGAGAGAGAGAGAGAGAGAGAGAAAGCATTATGTGTTTATTTTCTTATGTGGTCTGGGCAAGTAGATGGAGCTGTTGGCTATAATGCTACACATGATGAGGTTTGACAGGTTTCAAGGATGAGGTTGCATTGAATCCTGAGTCACATGCTGTTAAAAGACCTTTTCTTGTGTTTACTAAACGTGTTACAGTTTCCATTTTGCTGTTATCATGTTGTGCGTTTGTTTGTTTGCCCGATGAGATTTCTGAGCTCTACACCGAAACCAGAAGTGGGTTTTAATAGCGGGTAACTGATTCCAACGTCAACCTGCTGCACCTCTTTGATGCCTAATGATAAACTAACAAGGGCTCATTTGAACATGAGCTTTCAGGCGCAGAAAGTTGATAAGGTGAATTTAAAGATTAATGGACTATGTTGTTGAACAGATTTAGAAAGTAACTTGATCTCATGTTAGATTCCCACTTTTCGTTTCTGAGAAACTTGGTAAGAAAGGCTGCAAATGAAACTAACGTATACACATTTAAAGTCGTTGGAGGCTCTTTACTCTTTTATGCTGCAAATAGTTTTATACATTAGATGAACTTTTCACATTTTGTAACTCCTTAGTCACAAGCATCTTCTACAACAACCAAGCCTCTTAAGATGGTAAGCCACCATACAATTCCAATTGTGCATAGGAAGACGATGAAATCCCAACACTGCCATATTTGTGAAAAAAAATGTTTATGACAGACTAATAAACATATCCGTTATTGCCTATAAATAACAGTCTCCTAAGGTGCTGATATGGCTGGCGGTAGGCTATTTCTGAGAGTGTCTGGCTCAGTAACTGCATCTATGAGGAGCTGTGTGGCCTCTCCGCTGATATGTGGAATCTATTATGGATCATATTTCTATAACGTCGATGTTGAAACAGCTTTGAAAGAGTCAAGTAGTCGATGCTTATCATTGAGTTTAATGGTAATAGTATTAACTTATAAATGTAGTCAACTATTGCATTGTTTTTTCAGAAAGTTGCTGAAAGATTTTTCCAGTTAATTATAGCAAAATGACAACTATGACTTCCCGGTGAAATGCCTGATAATGCAACATGTTGCTGGAGAGAGACGGCACTGAACTGTAACTTTACGGTAAAAAAAGTCCATCAGATCACTGATTTAGCAGCAGCAGCATATGATGTTCTAGAAATGCAGTAAAAGCTGTAAAAACTATGCCACTTTGTATTAATTGCAAATTTACAATAGTATTGTAAAATACTGTAACGTTAACATTTTCACCATCTGTTCATCACAAACCTAAAACATTGAATACAATGTTTAAATTCACATAGATGCAAAAACAAAATATATTGCAGGTGTTTATTTCGCTTGCATCATACATTAATTTAGTTGATTTATAGTATCCAGTATTGAACTAAACTGAAGACTGATTACTACAGTATATTAATAAGTAGACAACATAGTTAGGACAGTGATATTAAACTCTAAAAAGTAATTCCAAATAATTGCATTAAAAGTTGTAATAGCATTGTTCGATTAAAAACAAATCTCTCTCCATTTACTCTGAATATATATCTATATATAGATATATATTGATACATATATATTTCCATTATATTTCTGCTGAATTTACAATCTTTTCGTATAATTTCCGACATTGGCAGTATGAGCTGGTTACATAATATCTGCCAGAAGGACAGCTGTATGACTCCAACAGAGCCGTTCATGTCAGCTCACTCACCATGAGGCTCGCTGTGCATGACGTGACACCGTGCCCACCCACAGCCGCCACATGTCACCGAGACCTCTTTTGATTGTCCCGTAGACACTCAGCAACAACACAATAACAGCTCCTGTGATGCGCATCAACAGTTCCGCGGTAACGAACAAAACGTGGAAGTGTCTGTTCACACGTCACGGCTGTGGCCGCGCCCCTGCAGCTCCAACGGTTCTCGTGTTTACGTCTCTCATGCGTGCGTGCGCGTGGCTCAACTCCTGGCTCGCGGTCTGTTATCAATTAGCTCAACACCTGTCCCAGTCTGCACACCTGCCTCTCATCAGCTCATCAGCCGTGCAGTACTTATTCGGCCCGTCTCTTCCCGCCTCCAGTGCCAGCAGGTCACTGTTTCAGATACCGGGGTGTAGTTACGGGTCTTCTCCCACACCATTAGCGTGGTCGGCGCGCCACCACCACGGTTCCACTTAGTTCCTTAAATAAACGTTCTTACCAACTCCTAGTCTGTCCCGCGTTTGGGTCCACCTGTACCACACCACAACGATATCTGTTGAGTTAGTTTTCTCCCTCTCCACGCTTTCCACATTGGTGAGTTGATCCGAAAACCTTCCACGTTTAGTCAGATTTGTTTGCAGCATAGGGGGCCGTTATCGAGATGTGTAACTTATATATAGACTTTATTGACGTCACATTGGGAAATTATTGTTATAGCAACGGGTTATAAATCGGCATTATAGAACATATTAGAATACACTATAAATATACCAAACTATCACAACTAAAAAATAAAATATGACCAAAGGATGACATACATTAGACATAAGTGTGCAAATTTATTGTATTTTTTTGTATTACTCAATCAAATGAGGTAGATGAAACATCTCAAGAATTGAGACACATCTTCAAACCGCAATCGGTTCTGTGATCGGTTCGGTTCTGTCAGCAGGCAGTATTTACAGTCGAGGCAGCACTTACCTCAGCACTTAAATGTAACCAGATGCAGTCAACTAAATGCAACTTTATAAATTAATTGAAAAATAAACTCATTAAGACAACTAGTAGCCCTCATATATAATTATGCACGACAAAATGTGCACTCTGCATGTAGCGGAGTGTCTCCTGAAACAGAAACTCGACCTGCTGTATAATAAATGTGGGGTGCTTGTATTTATGAATATATATGAATGTTATTTGTTATTGGAAAAATGTTAGATACGTGTTTTCAAATGTATTTTTATTTTAACGTTAAATTAACTCTATTTGAGGAATCAGTGGTCTCTGTCCATTTTAAGTAGATGAGTGTTGGATTCAGTCCAGGCCAGTAGGGGGCAGTAGCGGAGTGTTTGAACTCATTGAAGGTCGTTTGTGTTGACTTCACGGATGGGCGGGGCTTGTGTTTTGTGATGTTTGTCTTTCTCTCACTCTCTAAAATCAAATAATGACACAAAGTACAACCTATCTGGATATATTTGGCTACGTGTCATATCTTATTAATTGCCACCAATGTAACTAAGTACAAAACAATGAAGAATTTTATTTTTGATACTTAAACATAACTGTGCTGATAATACTCAACAGAAGTTTTGAATACAGGCCTCTTAATCATAGTGGAGTATTGGCTGTTTTAATTTAAGTAAAGGATCTGAATTCTTCTTCCACAAATGACTGTCACACATAATTGCATCTAGACATCCATTTATTTGAATCATAGTATTCATCGTTGAACTAGACTGGAGAATAACACTCTATGAATCAGTCGTTAACATAGTTGGAGGAAAGGGCTATCAAACTTTAAAAATACATTCAAATGAATTGCATTAACAGCTGTTCTAGCTTTTAGTTAAATGCAAATCACAGTTTGTCCTTTCGCCGTTTGCTCTTGTTACTCTTTGAGCTTTTGTTAAAAATCAATATACCTTTTTATGAAAATTTTGTACAAAAGCAAAAATACTGAAGGATTGAATGTGTTGAGAAATTATTCATATTTCTTAAGATAAATAAACTATGTAATAGTAACATACTGACAGGAACCATTGTTTGCAGAATAAGTACTTTGACTATAGATACTTTAGGTAATGTTTGCTGATAATACTCACACACGTTTATTTAAGCTTTTAATTAAAACGATGTATAGCTCAACAACAACTCCCTCGTCGCATTTATGACGTCAGGTCCTGCTCGGCGCGGAATTTAAAAATAACGTGAGGCACTTCCTGTTTATATGAGCCGGACAGTTGTTTATCTCCGACTGAAACGCTCGACATGGTACCTTTTTATACATATAAATACAGTATTTTAACTTGGGGCCGCATTTCTTTCATTCTGCGCACTTTCTGCTGTTCAAGGCAAGTAGTGACGCAATCAAACAGCACCCGCGTACAGTTAGACTGCGGTAACGACTACTTCGTGAGCCAAGGAGCGACGGATATTGATGACTGTTTGGTAAAGTGACGGCACTAAGACACGTTTATTCTACTTCACTGCTACACTAAGTCGCTCCTGACAGCTGGCTTGATGCCCTGACTAACTTTCGGTCCATAATGGAGGACAGCTCTTCTTGTTCCTCGACGGTCGCCGGTCTTCCTCGCGCGTCTTTCCTCCAGCGGACGTTGGAGCGGTTGTCCTCCACACAGCGTCTCAAAGTGAACCCCGAGGAGGAGGCGGCGGCTCCCGTCGCTGTCGTGGCGCTCCAGCGGTACTTGTCCGAGAAAACCGAGGGGCTCGAGCAGCCAGAGATCTACAACTACGACGTCACGGTCACCGACGGAGTCTGGCGGGCCAAATGCCGCGTGCACCCGAGTTTAAATGGCCTGGTGCACTCGAACACCCTGAGGACCGGGGGCGACGTCGACATCACGCAGTGCTCCTACGTTTACGACGAGAGGATACTGGGACACGGTTACATCTGCGTGGAGAAGCTCCGGTGTGGCGCGGAGAGGTCTGCGCTCCTGTCCCGCGTAAAAGACGTGGGTTCACTGCCCATGCTGGTCCGGCGGGGCATGGAGTGCAGCGTGGCGCTGCAAAGCGACGCTCCTCTGCAGGTGAGCCGCAAACATTACCTGTCTCTGTGGAACGACGACGACCCGGAGGGAGACATCTGGACCTCAGAGTGCCCCTCATCTGACACGGTGCTGGATGGTGAGATACTCTGCTGGTCCTCCTGCGGCTCACTGGTCTGTTTACATTTACACCACTGAGGTGGACTTTGCTCCGAAACCGATTATCACAACATGTGAGCGCAACGTGTCATATTGTGGCAATATTTTGATGGAAAGTCGGAGCAATATTCTAATGCAACAGACAATTGTGTGAATTTAACAAGTTGGATGTGATGAATGGCTGCAACTAACAATTATTGTCATCAATTTGTTGTGTTTTTTTTTTAAATATTATTTGTCTCCTGGTAGCACAACCAATTAGTGGAAATGCTCATCACAGTTCCAGAAAGCACAAAGTGATGCTTGTTTGGTCTGACCAACAGTCAAAAAACATAACTAATATATTTATGATATAAAAAGACAAAGGCAGCACACATTTGCATGCTGAAACTGAGCATGTTGGGCCTTTTTTATTTTCATTACAGTACCCACATTCCTAGTCTTACAATATGTAGTCTTACACCATAAAAACTATATTAATTGTCTAGAACATTTATGCTAGGGTTGACACATGAGTCGCTCTATTGCTTTTGCTTACAAAATGTATGTATGATTTATGTTGCATGCCATTCGGCACTAAATTGCAGAGAAAATCCTAAAGATGTGTCGTCCGCAATGTCTTCTTTCCAACAGTATCCAAGATTACTCTGCTGTGCAGTCTGGAGTCGTGCTTCAGAACGACATGGAAACCTCTTCCTCTCCTGGTGAAGATAATACACAAATCTAGATTACGGTATTATGGGA
This sequence comes from Taurulus bubalis, assembly GCF_910589615.1. Lineage (NCBI taxonomy): Eukaryota > Metazoa > Chordata > Actinopteri > Perciformes > Cottidae > Taurulus > Taurulus bubalis. The sequence goes on along the minus strand of NC_136590.1, from coordinate 37,393,671 downwards.
AGTTTGGGCTCAAGATTGATTATCCTTACCAGGTGAGTTTGAACTTAGCGCTGCAGTAACAAGATGTGATCAGGATCTCATTTCCATATATTTTACCAGAGCGCCATCCTGCCTGTTTTTCACCTCCTTCTTTGCCATATTCCAGGCATACTTTGAAGTGGCGGACCAGAGTGGGACAATGTCCCTTGTGCTTTGGAACGAACTTTGCCCGGAGTTTTACCAGAGTCTGAGCGTAGGCACCGTGTTGTACATCCAAAATTACACCTTGAAGCAGAGTTACCCAAACCGATCACGCCCGCAAATGGACCACCACAGAATGAAGAGTTTTAACTCTGTAGGTGTGTACAGATTTATTTTTGGGGTTGTCTAAAAGGGCTGAACCACAGCATACCGCAGGCCTAAATGTAATATCTCCATGTGTGTGTTTCCAAGAGATCTGTCTGAACCATCACAACCCTATTTCCTTCATCACCGTGGTCTCACCAAAGAGTGTGCTGCCTCAGTGGGGGTTGCCCGATGTTTGCTACAAATTCACCCCCAGGTAATCTAAAGCTTAATGTTAGTCTATCATTATCTAACAGGATGCACGCTATGCTATTTGTTACTGTTTTGGTTTATGCACCAAAGACAAACCGATTACAGTTTTGTTCAAACCAAAGTGCTTCATGCTTCATGGATCTTGCAGGTCAGAGTTGGAAAACGTAATGCACGATTCTGCATGTGATGTCATCGGTTTGGTGACATTTGTTGGTCGTGTTGAAAGAGTCAAGAGGCAAGGGAACAAGGGTAAAAATAAATTCAAATGTTATCCATCAACTGGAATATTTTTTTTTTTTTTTAATGAAGTAAAGCTGCTGATCTCCGATTTTACATTTTGAATTCAGTTTGTGGTGATTGACCATGTTCACCTTTTCAGGTCCAGAAAAATACTGGACGTATCGCTGGATCCACGCAGTGGACGGAACATCTGACCTTCCTTTTGTCCTGGAGCTTTTTTCCTCTTCCCAGCCAGAAGTCTTCAGCAGCATATGCCCGAGTAAGTCAACAGTATCGACTCCGATCCGACAGCTCTGCCGCCACACTTGTAAACATTTTCATGAAGTCTGTTGGCTCCGACGTGTTCTCTGCCACAGTGACGTACCTGGTGTGCACTCAGATGAGAGTTCGCCATGTGGAAGGCTCGTTGCCCTACCTCACCAGCAGCTCCGAGACAGAGACGTTCATCACAGGTGAGCACAGCTCGAACAATAAGTACCCGATAGTGCCGCCTGTACGCGTTGACGGTATCTGCCACTATGTCCTCTGTCTCCACAAAAAGGCTACCACAAAGGCCAGCCGTATGTGAGCGACACCGGAGTAAAGCGCTTCATCCAGTGGACCAAAACTCTCAAGGACAACGTTGTCCTCCAGAAGACTGCTGTTGGTGGTCATTATTGCTACCCTCGGCCCCCTCAGGAATTCAGCCAGTCATGTGCAGATTCCTTAAGTAAGGGAAATAAACAAATTGTTTTAGTTTTCAAAATAATATTTTTTTTCTATCTCAGAATACACTAATTATCCCCAGAATATAAAAAAAGAAAGAATTCAGTGCATGAAAAGATAAACTCCTCTTCTTCGGTACTGAAGCATAATGTGATTCACTCTGTTCTCTTGTGGGAGGCAGGAGTAAAATAGAATCTGGGTCAGCATTTTCCTGCAGTTCTGCCAGCTCACTGTACAGTCCAGATAAATCATTTGCACTTGTGCACCTGCGCTCTGTATTTCAATACGTGGTTGAAGGGAGTTATTCTTTCTACATCTTTATTTGAGATTGTAAAAGCTCTTCTTTCAAGCTGCCCATAAAAAGACCGTTAATGAATAGATTATCTACTTATAGACATTGGTTTGGCCTGTAAGGTTGAGTATAGAATAACCGACCACCTTTTTGTTATGTTAAAACCTCTCTGTTCTTCAGATCAAGCTCCTCTGGTTGCTGCGGCGGACTTGAAGAAGGAGTTGGAGACCCTGCACTATAGGGAACATAAAAAAGTTGCAATTCAAGGACAGATCACAGTGGTGCGGTACATGAAGAGCCCAACAACCACAGAGTCTCGTGGAACAGAAGAGGTAACGGACATTATTTCAAAGCATTTTTTCCCCCGAGAGCCGTGACCTTTTTCCGAAAAAAAGAAAGTCACCTGATTTTCTGCAGGTGCGAGATGTTTCTACCGATGCGTGTGAGCACGCGGTATCAGGCGCACATAAGCATCCCTCAACAGCTGAGCAGACTTCGGCGGCCAGTTCAACATCTGCCTCCCCTGACTCAGCCAGCGGAAGGAAAAGAAGAATTCAAACGAGGTAGGATTTGACTCTGATTTGTGAGCTTGACAATGAATCAATAATTGTGGTTTTGTAGCTAGACGGAGCACATATCAAGGAGAGTTTTAATCCATTAATGAAATGTAAAATATCATCATGTTTTTGTTTTAAAGAAAAGCCACCCAGTCCTCTTTGAATCAAGTCAGCACGTCGGCAAAAAGGTGCGGAAGATCCATCTGGTGTTCATCAGTGATCCGGTTTGAGCCTTCTGAGTTCATTTGTTTCTGCTCCTACAGGAGACATAAAGATACAGAGGAAAGACAAGAGCAGGAAGAAGAAGAGAGGGACTCTGGATCTGAGGAGGCTCAAGCTGTGGAAGGCCGCCAACAGCTGCAAAATCAAGGTGTGTTACGGGAGCTGCAGCTCCACCGCGCAGGAGGAACATGTTCTGACACTGCGCAACACCGTTCTGTTTGTTTCCATCAGACTCCGACGTCATGTCTTGGGAGAGCAGCAGTTGGCTGAAGCAACGACAAGAAGTGTCTGAACATCTGGTTCGAGGCGGTCTGTACCGGGACAGCGTGTCTCGGAGGTTCACGTTTGACGAAAAGAATGTCCTCCTGCAGCAAAGTAACCTTCAACCGACGCGCTGGACAGCAGAGGGAAACGCAGAAGCCATTACCCCTGTGCTTTGTCCAGGATACTACCAAGTTACAATATTAGGTACCGTTTTATCGTGAGAATTACTCTGATCACAAACATCCTTAAAAATCCTTTTTATGTTGTGAGCGTGTCAGAAAAGAAAGACGGTTTGCCTACCTCCTTTGTTGGAACTCTTTTCCAGGCATAAACAAGCAGATAGCCGTGGACGCTGCCTATTTGCCTGTCGTGAGCTCCGATGATCCCAGGGCTGTCGGCCTTCCTCAGGATCCCCACGGCAACACCATGCTGTCCTGCCTTGCGTCAGGCTTCCTCTGTCCGCTCGCCGACACCGGCTGCAACAGCGTGTCAACGCTTCCTGAGCCAGGTAGCACACACACTGGTGGAACGGGAGGACTCAAACCCATTCGGCTCAGCCAACATGAGCTTTTCCAACAGACCTGAAGGTCTTCTGTCTCTAATACACGACAGCGCTTTCAGAATCAATGTGACAGCCGAGATGTTTGTCTTGCAGAGGAGGTCCTGGCGACTGCCACTGAGCTGGAGGACACGCATGTCGTGTGCGTCTTGGACCTTTGCCATCTGGGTGGAGACGAGATGGAGGTCCTGATCAACAAGGTGTACAGAGTGACGGAGGTTTCTCTCAAATAAGATGAGCAGCAAACAATCATGTCATTAAATCTTTGGATAGAAAGAGCAAACGTTTTAGAGAAAATCTCAATTTGATATGTCTCTAAAGTCTCTGATTCCCTCTTACCTATGTACAGTAAATGTCACATCATTCTTTAAATAATGCTTTTGAAGAGAAACATATGTTAATGAAATCAATTGAAATACATGAAACTGCGTTATTTCATTAGCATCAGAAGACCACTGTATTTACTGCGGCTGACAGATTGTTCCGGTTACAAAGTAGCGGTCAGCTTCCAACGCGCTGCAAGTTTTAACTCCTCGAACCAGCAAATCGTCCGATAGACTTTTTTTTTTTTTTTTTGGAGAAGCGAATGGTGTTCTTGGATGGCTGACATCCAATGAATCAGTGTGAAAATAAAATCACAGGAAGGTGTGAATGGCTCATATGGGCTGCCCTCTGCTGTGAGAGAAGTGTTGAAACCTTGTTGCACAATATTGTGGATCAGTACTGCTGCCAAACCGTTTCTTCATCTTAATCTTTTTCATAGATTACCACTATAAAGATAATACGGCTTTTTGCTTTGAGAAACAGTCCCGTACATAAATAACTTTCTTTGTAAACATTTAGCTCAGAATACCAATACATGTTTAAAAATATTTATTTCAAATATTTCACAATATCCAGGTTGATTTATAAATAATTCTCTATACATCATAATTAATATCAAGATATTTTAGAATGTAAACTTAATTTGTTAATTTATTTTGAAAACGATTAACGATATTTTTAAAGCTTGTGTTGATGGTGAATACAGAAAGAAAACAAACCGTACAAGTGACTGCAACACCAACGGAGAGAAAAGCCTCACCTCCTCTAATAAGACACTTCATTATGTTACAAAATTACTTTAATTTTAAAATCATTTAACATACATATATAGTCTATTAGACATATAAAATAAACAACTATATATAGTCTCAACCTCCATTTTTTTTATTTTTTTTTACATTCTATTATACAATATATTCAATGTTTGTTTCTGCACTGAAACTGCAGTAATGTCTGTGCACCGGGTTTGTTTTGTTCGTGTCCTGGAAAATGTCGCACAGGAAGCGTTGATCGGACTCTCCACGCTTACATTTAAGGTGTCAGTTGCTATTTTACAAAACCAGAAAAGAACAATTTAAATGTGAATCACATGCCTTCAAAAACAATGACACAATGAAAAACCCCATGAAAGAGAAAGCACTATGAAAGTTGGATACAAAAATAAAAAGGTGCTGCAAATACTGTTAGGAACTACAAGACAAACCGTTCTGACAGAGAGGATGGATTATTTACAATAATGTGTTTGAAGCAGTACACACTTGAAAAATCATCCTGCATCCAAACATGTGGAGAGTGGGTGACGTGCCCACAGCAAAATCATTTCGGGCTTAATCCACATCTGGAGCACAATGCATAAACCATCTTAACATGCGTTTAATAAAGTCTATCCCTGGAACACCTTTGCAAGGCAAACAGCATGATAACCGTTATTTTGGAGACAAACTCGGACTGATGCGTTTAAATAGAAAACAACCCCAAAGGGGAAGTTTTCCTGCGATGGACTGAAAGGTGGAAAAGGGTATTTTTTTAAAATACCAAAAATGTCTTTAGCTGTCTTTCAGTGATTGAAATTAAATTGAGGGGAGAGTAAAAAATGTAGTCATTTATGGCACCTCTGAGTTTGCTGGCTGAGCTACACTTCACTCGCTAAACTGTTGCTATAACACATGCGGATGTATAGAAATACACAAAGAGAGACTGAGACGTCCCTTAACCGTCTAAAACAGCTCTTGATGAACAATTGCACTTTTTCTTAAATGCTAAAACACTGAAACCCTTTTAACTTTAGAAAAAAAGGAAAATTCCCCATTATAGACCTTCTGCTTAATGAGGACGTAAGGATTCAGTCATTTAATCTTTTTTCATGATCAAGGTGAACACATGACCTTTGACTTAATTATGTCTCTGCACCACATTCCCACTGGACACATCTGATACCTTTAAAAAATTAAAATAGAGATACTGCCGATAAACGGTTAGAGGAATGTTAGAACATTTTCATTAAAAAAATACTTCCATATAATTTACATGGACAATGGCTTATTATACACCTCTATATACATCGTACATCGGTCGTGAAACATTTAAAACAGTATAAATTAACATTCTTTTTCAAATTGACATTGCACATAGGAAAGTGTGAATCGGCACTGAACGTACATGTTGAGCGTTCTTGTCGTTCACTCTGAACAGCACCGGTCCTGAACAGGGCTCTGACGGGGAAAACCGGGACCAACCGGTCCTACGTAGCACGAACTTCTTATAAAGTGGACCACAAGTTCTGTTGTGAGGCGTTCAGGAGCCACTGAGTTTTTCCTGCTGAGCTGGAAACAAGCCTGTGATCCAGGAACATATTTAAAAGATAGATGTTTTAATTTGAACGATGAAGTCAGACGTTTCATATTGTATCTGAAGAGAGATGCTCGCATGTTCCTCTGTTCGCTTCACCAGAACACTCCAAACCTCTTTTTGGTCCAGCTACCAATAATCACCATTATTGTAGCGCTGCAATCGGACTGAACTGTATATTCACAATGGCCATTTTGCTATAAGAGGGCAGTTACAAGAAGCTTCATTAGAATCTCTCAAGATCTGATGAACTCAAAGTTCAAAAAGCACAGTAAGAAAAGATTGTAACGTCTTGGAATACTGACTGAACCTCCGTGTGCAACTTCCAGACGAACGCCTAAATGTAGTGTATTTGTTGTGATATTCCAAACAATAATACATGAGAGGTTTCAGGGAAAATAAAAACTCGCAGTATTTTAGTTTTTACGACAATATCACATTCACTGCAGGAAGCGATGTGTTGTTTTCTTGTAAATGAGCTCATTTGGTCACAATTAGAGAGTACACTTAGTGACTTCTCAGATGGTGGAATGAACCAAAAAAAAGAATGACCAGAATAAAACGGGGTAATACTGTTCTGTGTGTGTGTGTGTGTGTGTGTGTGTGTGTGTGTATATATATATATATATATATATATATATATATATATATATATATATTAGTAAAACAAGACGCAACCTTTCAATGTCTAAAAGACCTTTCAATTCAAACCTTTGAGTATGAAACTGGTTTCTTATCCCATATATTGTTTCAAATATATACTGTGTGTAATAAATAAACATGAAGTGATTTGGGGTTTCTGTAAATAGATACATTAATCTCATTAGCTACCTTCAAATAATTATGTGTTCAAAAAGATTGGACTTGATGAAACGGTTGCGAAAAAGCATCCGGTATATATTTGTAATGCATTCATTACAAATCTAGATTCCATTTGTTTAAATGTAATGCGGAAAACTATAAATGATGACCTATGAAAATATAACTTTGTATTCCAAATAGACCTGAGCTGGATTTTTAAAGCCGTAATCAGACAACCGTCGAACCGCACCGTGGACGGACCATGGTGAAAGGCACACATTTCTCCCCCCTCTTGTTTACGGACTCAGAGCTCATCAGAAGCACCTGGAATCAGGACTTCAGAGCTTAGTTGTCCTTTCTCAGTGAAAAGTGGTGCGACAGTTGCAGCAGCATCCCTCCATGCAGTCCCAGATTGAGGCTTTAAAAATCTAGATAGACCTTTCTAACAGTTGGAGAATATCCCCCCCAGCCACCAGTGTAGTGTCGCGTTACATTGCACTTCTTACCCGACCTGATTTCAGAGACGACATCTCCCCGCCGCTCGTTTCACAATAAAGCCCTTCTCTAGTCACGTGCCGCCAACGTAGCTGCAAGTAAATTATGGTTTTGGGGACAGAATGGGAGCGACGCTGGATGTCTGCCAGCTGAAATACACATCGACATCGATGCCAAATCCCTTTTATGAGATGAACCATTTCTACTGGAGCTAAACATCTGAACGAAACACCAGCGACAATTTGAATGATAGTCGCTGGGCAAAATATAATATTAATTCAGGGGCAAAAGTAAATATTCTACCTTTTTGGTAGGGAGCGGGACCAAAGTGCAAACACACACTTAGAAGGAAACGCTCTTGGATGAAACCCTTCCACATGTAAACATGTGGAAGTGTTGTCTTATTGAGAGCTTTGATAATCCACTTGTTCCAGCAGTTTCACTGATTGACGACTGAGTGCGATGGAGGCCGAGCCCCTCGGACTCTCCTCGGATCCTGCAGACGACGTTCGCTCCGTGGAGCCTCTGCTTGTGGTTTTCACGCCGGTGACGTACTGGACCGCCTTCCTCTGAACGGGCGACCAGACACTGTAAAGTCACTAGAAGCAATTTTCCACTTTCAGGCATCTCCGCAGCAGGACTTGACGTCGGGGTTCACATCCAAATGCCACAACGTGCTGCTGCCGACACGGCGACGGCACAGTGGGATATCTCAACGCTCTAACACGGGCCCAACGCGCTACCGAGTCAGCATATTTCGGAAGTCTGAAACACTGGCAGTCTGGTTTTGGGAATATTGGTATTGCCTTTGTTGCTGTTGCGCCTGCGGCAGCTGCTGCTGGATGTATCCCACAGTGCTTTGCTGTGGGACATTAGTGGTGTGTAAGAAGGTGGGAGTAGATCCACCGTGTACAAGTCCTTGAGCCATCTGGAGACACAAAAGAAAACATCAGTCTTTATTGAACTGTTGCCCGTTTATTATAATAAGCAGTGTCTACACTCGTGCCATCACCTCAAGAGGAAGTTAAACATGTGAGTGGAGGAAGTTTGCCTGAACCATCATCCGTATGACTTTACTTTCTTTCTCATACAAAATGTATACAGACCTTAATTTTGTAATGATTTCGAGTTTAAAACGTTAAATCACACATGAGGAGAGTAATTAGCAAAAGATGATGCAAACAAAAAACGTTTCCAGAGGTCAAAGAGGACCTAAATGCAAGACACCAGGCAGCTTTAATGTAACAACGTTAGTTCCAGAGAACAAACCTGACGGAGCAGGCTGGTGATAAGCCAAGACCAGGGGTAAACATTTCTAAATAAACTCAGGAGGAACACAAACAACCTGACACTGAACGACGGAGCTCACGCAGATTAAATACACAAGGACAGCTTTGTGATGAGACAGGTGGAACAAATCAGAGCGAGGCCGATAATCACAAAGACAGGAAATAAACCCAGACATGACACGTGAGGGTGAACCTTTTAGAATTCAACAGGAACCAGACGACGCACGAACCCAGGACCCTAACACCCTTTGTGTGTCCTCCAAGAGTTACTCAATGAACAGTTACCACTGTCCCCAAATAACCAGCAGCAGCTCTGCGGCTGCTCAAGAGTCCCGGCAGCGACGTAACATTTTCCTCTCACACATCAGCAGAGCAGGTTGTGCTGCCGTTTAACTGGCTGTAGTTCTGTTATGAAGCAAGAAAAAGACGAGTGGAAAAATAGCGCACTCTTTAGAGAGAGAATGAATTAAAGCCCCGATGCAGAGACGTGGCGTTGTCCTCAGCACATGGCGAGAGGAATTTATCTGATTTAACTGTCACAAGAAAAGTATGATATCAAATCTTGGGTTTGGAACTTGTGACTTGTGCGTGACAAACAAGTCTTGAGAAAATTATTAATGTGGCCTAATGAATTTTAGATTACATCAGAGCTTTGCTGCAAAGCCGAGATTTTAGAGTGATTGAAAACAACACGGATCTCTGACAGACTTACACAGTAGCTTGTTGCTGTGGTAACCGAGGATTTAGGTGCAGTGTAATGCCTGAAATTATCATAAATCAGTTAAAATAGAGCCATTGGTAATTCAACAGAGCTGCATTATGCGACTAGCCGTCACATATTTCTTGTAGTTAAAAGTCAGGAAGTCAAAAGGACGGCAGTCCACACAAAGGGACGGACGCACGCCATCACTGCGCAGCCGACGGATGTCGTACCTGAAAGAACTGCTGGGGCTGCTGCAGCTGCAGCGAGTGAGGAGAAGACAGGGGCTGAGTCTGATAGGCCGACTGGGACTGGTTTGCGATGAAACTGTTGTGTGGGATCATTATGGGGGACGTGAAGATCCCCGGGGAGGGGACGAGGACGGCGTTGCAGTTGACCTGTTGCATGGCGAACGACGGGGCGATGATCTGCTGCTCCAAGGTGTATCTGTTTGCAGGGCACAACGGCGAACTTAGGCACGATGTGAAATAGCACCGTGCAAACGGGAAGGTGTGTGTGTGTGTGTGCAGTGTAATTAAACAGTTCTCACATGGTTTGGGAGATGCCCATGTTGCACTGGGAAGGCTGCGAGGTGACACTGCTAGTGGGAACCAGCGTCTGCATCGGCTGGTTGAGGAGCATGCTGCTGGAAATGAAATCGGTCACTGAAAGAACTCAATCTGTATTGTGAAAAAAAGGACCCTCAAAGCAAGGTTTTAGAGAGCATTCGCCTCCTAAAAAGAATATCAAGGGAGTACAACACTAAAAAAAACAAGGTGGTAACCAGTTGAAGGAAGATGTTTTCCCTGCTAACTGCATCTGCTATTCGTAAAGCTGACAGCATACTTGTAATTTCCCATAATGTATGCCATACTGCCAATGTCATCTGGTTTGAAGTGGCTGGATTACACATTTCATGATGTGAAACATATCGCCTCTCACCGTAGCTGTCCATCTTGGTTGAACTCGGTGTCTGTGTGTCTTTGGTTGGCATCCTGCAGAGACCTCGTGCTGGTCTGAGAGAACATCATGGGGTTGCTGTAGAAGGGCATCGTCAGGCTCGTGTTCGTCTGCACGGGCACGCTCACCGACTGTGCCTGCCCGCTACGGGCAATCCTCTGAAACGAAGGAATCGCACACAGCATGTAAAAACTAAACATGAAGCAAATATTTAATATGCTGATACTTCCTTCCTGCATGAAAATACAGTATAAGTAGGTAAAAGAAAAGGAAACAGCACCTGGATCATCAGGTTTCTGTGTCTTTTTACCACAGTGCAAACAAGCATCAACTGCAAGCAACATATGGCTGCCCCCCCCCCCCCCCCCCCCCCCGTTGTTGTTGTGATGTTTATATCTTTAAATAACAGACTGACATTAACGGCTGAATCCATAACCTGTCTCCTGTAGTTTCGTGAGCACTGAAGTAGACTACCGGTCGTCAGCTACTAATGACTGAAGGTAATTTGATTCCATATTTATCCTCTTAACACTACAGGATATGTTTCTAAACAATAGTTGTTTTAGATTTTGTTTGGCTGGTGCAGCTATATACCTGTGTTGAGGGTGAGCTGTTCTTTCTCAGGACTGAGTGAGGGGATGAATTGCGGGCCCCGCAGGACGGTGCTTTAGAGTGGCTTGAGTGCTGCCTGGTCAACCCTGCCTGGCTCTGCTGGGCTGCCCTGCCTGATCCCTGCTGCTGCTGCTGTTGCTGCTGCTGCTGCTGCTGCTGCTGCTGCTGCTGCTGCTGCTGCTGCTGCTGCTGCTGCTGGGCCTGGCCAAAGTCATTTTGGATAGGCTGCTGTAACAACATCTTACACACACATAAACAAACATATTGATCTATCTTAAAAAAAGGTTTTGACTTAATTTGAATTGGAAGTTTGCTTTCACAGGGATGTTTCTTGAAAATCCTTGTTTATTATTAAAAGAAGACCAACTCTATTTTGTTATTTTATTCAGTGTTTAAAATCACAGCAGTGTGTCTGGAATGCCTTAGATTTATTCATATTTAGGTGAGGTTACATTGGCAAACAATAAGGGAAGGACAGTCGTGACAGTTTAATTTGTGATTGGCTAACTGTTAATCTGTTGCACGAAAATGTGCGTTTGTGTTTCAAATCCCAGCTCATCTCATGTGGCCTCCTCATCCAGCAGGCAATGACGTGTGACAGATTGTCTTTACTAGACAACGCCTACAAATGACCCAGTTTCTTCTCTGTGCTTATTATGGGGCCATGTAGTGGTTAGAGTACTTAGACTGAGCTGGTTTGTGCCGGCCTCTTGGTGGGGCCCTTCCACCACCACTCTGAGGGGTCAGGTAATGTAAGCTTACAATACAATGTTGAATTTCATTAACAGCTCTTACATGCCAAACTTTTTTTTTATGCAGCTATCATTTTTCTTCTTCTTTTTAATTAGCCCGCCATGTCATGGATAGTTCTTTACGGGAGTGTTACCTGGAGATTAGCGAGGTGAAGCTTCTCTTTAATGTCGTGCAGCTCCTGCTGCTGCGTCTTAATGTCAGCTTGCAGAATGCGCGTCCTCTCCTCCAGCTGCTCCTTCAGCTGGTTCATTACACAGAGCTGGGGCTCCTGCACCTGATACATGGGCGACGACAACTGCTCCTGCTCCTGCTGCTGCGGCTGTGTTTGCTCCTGCTGCAAAGACAGGATTAAAAAAAAGCAACAGATTTTTTTCTTTTGTACTTTTTTTTATGGTTTATTCTTGTGATTCTTCACACCTGAAATTGGTTTTTCAAGTCCAAAAAAGGATGAGTGACTGTCTTTCTCACTTGATTTATAGAACACATACGGCTTCAAGGCACACGCAACAGATGAAATAAACACAAAGCAGCACCAGTCATAACAATGAGACATTGTACACAAACAGAGGAGAGGAAGGCAACAGGCAGGAGAAGGAGTCTCAGCACTAACCATTGCGGAGCGCTTGCTGCAGGTGGGAGAAAGGGGGAGGCTCAGTTGGGGAGTGAGGTCAAAGGAATTTTGTCTTTGTTGCAAATTCTACAGGGAAAATGACAAAGTTTTACAATACATCTTTGCAATCTGTGACATGATGTTGTGTCAACGTATCTCGACAGACAGACAGAGACAGGTACACCTTGTGAACTGACCTTTGAACTACTAGGTTGAAGTCTGGCGGATGTCTTCTCTGTCCCAATGGAAGCAGACTGCCAGGATGGCGTGCAGGCTTCTGTGTAGGAGTTAGCTGGTGCAAGACAGACAGGTTACCTTTAAATACACTTAGATAATAGTAGACTGAGGATGAAAACAAAGGCATGATACACTTAAAGTCTTCAAGTTCTGCTCATTTCATGAGTGGGATACAGTTCATTATAAATCTTTTATTTCCCCGGTCATCCGGGAAAGAACAGCTTTTTTTTTGAGATTGTGCTCTGTGTTGTGAAGATGTACATATATCAAAAAGCATCAGGTCTTTATTGAGGAAAACCAAATAATCATGTGATTATAATTGACATTAGTGTATTAATAACACTGCAATGAACTTCGCATTTTTTGTATCCTCTTTGAATCAATGGGGAATTGTCCATTTTTCCTAAGCAGAGTAACTATAGCCTCTCTGAGGTGAAATGCATTTCTTTCTGGTTTTATAACAATAGCTCCAGATTGCCCCCTCATTCTGCCTCTGACTTAAACCCACAAACTGGGATGCATTCAGCGAATGCTTTTTCATCGTAGCCGACACACAATGAATAAACTGAGAGAAACCATCCACAAGCAATTTTTTCTGACATAGAGTTTTATGAATATGTCTTTGTAAATAGTGAAAGTGCTTTTGTTATGTGTGGGAAGACAGCAGCAGCAGCTATGTTTATGAAAAGCAACTGTAATTAGTCTGCCACGGCTGCTGTGTATTGGTCATAAATATGCAGATAGAAGTGAAAAGTTTTAGGCGGTGGGTGGAAGAGCAGCTAAAGTCAGAGAGAATGGAGGCTCAAACAAACACGGCATGCTAAAGTAAGCCTTGGAAACATGTCATCATAGGTGCATCGTCACCCACATATATACAGGTAGGTGTTTTCTTGACTTCTGGTGCTTAGTTACGGCAGCAAATTATGGCAGCTGGATTTCTGCATATATTGACCTGCTGTTGAGTGAGTTAGCACTTTAGGAGGCAGAGGATGACTCACATGCAGAGTCTGACATGGCCGTGTGGGAGGACTTCCGGGAGCTGTGGGAGGATACCGAACGTGCGCCGCTGTTTCTGTCCCGCGGAGGTTCCAGTGTGGAGCAGATGTCCAAGTACAGCTCCTGAGCCTGGGACACAGAGAGATGTTCAACACCGAGGGTCAGATCTGAAGCTGAAATAAACACTGACCGTGTAAACGACACACACTGTATGTAAAAGGGAACATAACGCTCACCTTCACTGAAGAGGGAGCGACCTCAGGTGGAGACAGCTCCTCAAAGCCAAACACTCTCCTTCTCTCAGCTCGCACCTCAGCATAACTGACAAAACAGCACATGGAGAGAGTATGTGTGAGTGTATATCTAATTTAACATTAATCTAAACGGTATTTTAAGACGACCAATGCCTTGCACACGTCCCTAATCTCAGGACACTGACAAAGTGCACCCATCTCTCACTCTGCAGACATTAGAGCACCACAAGGTGCAAAGACTTACCTGACAACAGTGTGAGTGCAGACAATGAACTCAGGCTTGGAGTTCCACTGGTGGTAAGTGATGTAGTAGTGCGTCTGCAACCAAATCCACTGCTGACCTTTGGTCAGAAAGCGATAGTAGCAGGATTTACCTTTTCCAAACTGCATTACTGAGGAGAGGAAAAACAGAACGTAAACCTGGTCCCCATATTTTCTGAGATGGATTCGTGGATGCGGTGGTGGTGGTGAAGGCGGTTGAACACAGAGAAGCGACAGTTACTCACGCTGCTTGTGACACTGAGCTATAAGCTCCAAGTCATCCACATGATAGTAATCATAGCCAGAAGTTCCAAGAACCTCGAAGGGTAAATATCCAATGATCGGTGACGCTCTGAAACATGAAAAGGAGATGATAAACATGCAAGGAAGACAAATTCTTGCGAAAAAAGCCAAACACTGCCAAATCGTTTTACCTGTGATCTAAAAACAGGAACTTCCATTCAAGGCTGTGTCTGGATGTGAATTCATCACAGGGATCTTCTACATTACACAAATCCTAAACAAAGATAACAGTGAGAAAGTCACTCTTTGGATTTCACAGCAATGCAAGGAATTCGCAGTCTTATAATATTTTATTTTTGCAGAGGTCACTGGGAGATTTGAATCTAAGGTAGTAAGTACTCTGATGTGAAGCAGGTAGAAGTTGTAACCCACGTCCTGTCTTCAAATCGTCCATTTTGTTCATACATAACAGCTAAACACATTTTCCCAAATACAATGTAGTCCGTTGAAATATAGAGAGGATTTAACCATTTTTGAAGGAGAAATTAAATTCCTACTGCTATGTTGGTGTAATGTTTGTACAATGAAACATATCTCAAAATGCACAGTGTGTTGCTGCTCCAAGGTCAAGCACTTGCCTTTAGTGCCTGACAATTGTTTATATTCAATCATATTTGTTTGAAAGTAGTCTGTGGGAGTAAAATAACACTCAAAAATACGTCAAGGGTAGAGTTAAAAAAACTGCAGATTAAAACCAGTATTTGCAGTAGATTTGTTCGAGGGAAAAATGTATCTATGTGTCATATGGTGCCGACTACACAGCTACAGTCCCTCCATCTGGCAAATCAGTGCAATCAGTGTCTTTTACATTTTGGAATAAGTAGAGGGGGAGAGTTGAAGGCTGTCCAACAAATCTGGTTCTTCTAGCGCCTTTTTCTCATGTAAGGCAGAAAAATGCATGAGTAAAAAAAGCAACAATAAAAACACCTGCCAAACTTGCCTTTTTTGGGCTTGTAGGTGTAGAGCTGGTTGAGTTAAGTATTTAACTGTTACTGTGATATATGACATTACCACGATCTCAGAAAGGTTACAGGAGTTTCATTTGCTTCAAGAACTTGTGTCCAGATTTCAGCTCAGAGAGCACCTCTGGGATCAGATGTATCCTAATGCTGTAATCAGTTGGAATGTACACATTGTGCAACAAGAAATCTCCAGATAGTGAGAGTTCGCACAGATTAAAATGAATGATCTCTCACACAAAATCCCACCACCTGTTTTTTTAAATGTAATGACAGCACACACATGCAACACAAACTGAGAAAGAAAGGCACAAGATTTTAACATCCGGGCTGGTCTTACCTTTACAAACTGTGGAGTGACTAATCGTACAGTAGCGATGAGGCAGACCTGCTCCTCCAGCGACGACTGAAGGCTTCTTGGCAACGTCAAATCGAGCCCGTTACAAGATGTAGGCACTATGTGAAAGAAGACAAGATACAAGGGGAATACAGTTAGATGTCACATCCATCTTAATTACATACCATGAAAAATAACCTTCTTTTATATCTTTTTGCATTCAGTTGGTTAAAGCTACTACAAGGAACTTTAACTTTGTGTTGTTTTTGGCGGTCCCTGTGGACAAAAGCGGTAGTGTTTCCAAACACCGGGGTCCATTTAGAAAACTTCTCATTTTGTTGCAGCAGGGTCCTGGTTTTGGTCCCTGTGCCTTCTCTTATTCCCAGTGGGCCCAGCAATACAGCCTTAAGTAGCGTGGTGTTGTTGGCTTTCAGCGGGGACTGGCAGAGCAGTGTGGCGAAGCTCTGCTCCTGGCCGGAGGAGGAGGAAACGCTGCTGCTAGGTGGGCAGCTCTCCACCATTGCTGCCAGCTGCCGGTGCTCCGCCAGAACAGGTCGCTTTCTGGTGAACCTGCGTGACTTTGTGGTGGAATCCAACCCGGTGGCATCGATTAAAAGCATTAAGAATAACTTAAAGAAATAGCCAATGCTCTCACCGTTGGTCTCATTTACTTATGTAGTTCATATAGAGTCATAAGTATTAAGTTGAGACTGTTTCCTATCTAGTTGAAAGTTCCTCACAGTAACTTTAGGCAAAAGCAGATTAAGAGAATTGATGAACCTTAAATGCACAAAAGTTACAGATTTTACTGAATATTAAGTCTTTAAAACAAGTAGAAAATAAAACCACTTACCATTGTTATGAAACTTGAAATCTCCCACAAACTTGACGTACTCGTACACAGGCGTCTCCTTTGGGTCAATGTTACCTCTGGCTAGATGACAGCAAAATTCTATATGTTTCTCGCCTGAAAAACAGCAGATTGTATTTTCAAGGTTAACAACCTATTCATAATACAGCATCTTTATAACAAAGTGTCTCTTAATGAGGGGCTTCTTGATCATGTCTGTGTGTTTTTTGTGTGACACTAACAGCACAGTAGTTCCTGATCTGCATTGTGGAGAGAAAGATCTTAAGTGTGATTTCTATGAAACCTTCTATTCACAATAATTCAACAGATCTCACAATAGATAATGTCCGCTATCAAGTATTAAAACAACAAGGGGGCATAATGCTTATGTATGATTTTAATATTCAATAATACATTATGTCCATCCATTGGCAGAGTCAAAGAAGTATATTTATGGTTATTAGCTTTAATCTTCAGTCGCTCTCCAATGTAGCACTTAAATGGCACTTACTGATAGCACTTAGTGGTTTAACTTTATTGAAGAAATTGTACTTTCTTGATTCGTGTTGTTCTGAGTTTGTACTTATTTCAAAATGCACATATTGTTTCAGCAGAATTTTCTGTCAAAAAAAAGCAGAAATTTTGCTTAAAAAGCCAGGCAATCATTTTGAGAAAGACAAAAGATGGATGTCTCTACTGAAATGTGCCAGAGGAGGCGATCGCTCCAGACATGGCTCCGTGACAGTTTGCTATTTAGGCTTCTAACTATAGGCCGAGACACTAGCTCCTCACCATCGCTCTTTCTCAGAAAAGACCAATAGTAACACAGGATTAAGGTCAGTGTCTTGAGCCCAATATACTACACTGCTTTGGATTACTGTGCTAACATAACAGTGATTTAGAGGTCTTAACTATGATACTAAGCTAGCTCCTATTATTAGCGAAAGGGCTAATCATAGAACCACACTAATCATCAATCCAATAAACTTTGGACACTAATTGGGCAACCTGCTCTAAATATAAAGAGTTTTAACTCGGAAAATAACTCGTCAAGAGTCAGGTATAGTTTGTATGATAGACAAACTATACTTTACACAGCTCTTTGAGCAGAAAATGCAACGCTGACTATATGTTTCTCTCACAAACTGAACTTTTAACCTCCTGATATGGGAGACAACCAGACACAACGTGGTGTTGGAGCCAGACAGGAGCCAGATGTGCGCGGAGAGGCCGCACGGTAGGACACTCACTGTCAAGGAAGTCAGCAGCAATGGGGTCAGTCATCAGCATGTGGGATGATAGCAGCTTATACACCTCTCCGTGTTCCCGCTCCGGGAGGAAATTCAAGATATTTTGGTCCACCATATCTGACTGGTGCAAAAGGATAGATGAACTTTAAGCATTTTAAAGTAGTTCCAGATAGACTCAGAGCTAATGGCAGCGTTGAACCGGCGCGTACAGTAATTTATATTATTCATTTTCATTCATTCATTCATTATCGTAAAGAAGTTAAGAGCCACAAACTGAAATCTGGACGTGGTATTCAAACTATCTCTTGTACATGTGTTTTAGGACCATCAAGGCAAATATAAAATGTCTACTTCCAACATGTCTGGGATCAGATGAATTGCAGATATCAATTTATCAGTGCAGGTCAAATATCGGCAAAATTAAATATCGGTGGACATGGAACTGGTATTCTTCTAATCAAGCAGCATTTGTACTTCATACATTCTTAAATAAAAACAGAACAACAGAAACAATGCTGTGTTAGGAAGAGAATAAGAGTCACTAATTTCAGCCTCTTACCGGTAAATGGCCAATGAGTGAAGACACGCTGTCAGATACGTATATGATGTTGCCATCTGTAGTTAACGCCACCAAGAAACCATCGAGGGCCTGTAGGAAGAGGGAGAAATTGGGCACTTTGAAGATGAGGTCATAAGATGTGAAGGCATAAATGAAAAATTACACTCTTACATTGCGACATATCATCATCATCTGTGGTAGTTACATGCATTACAACAGGTTTTTGTTCCCTATTTACCTCTAAGTGCCTCCTCTACTACAACCTTTGGAAGTTAGGCCAAGCTCTCCAGGGGCATTGAAGGGAGAGGGTTTCCTTTTTGTTTTATTAACATGATTCATCAATGCCAGATCTTAATCGACCCGGGCTCTTCCACAAACACAACCTCCTGAGCTTTACCTCCAGCATTAGCTGAGTGAACTCCTCATTACTGAGGAACGAGGGCTTCCAGTCCTGCCTCACATCACACGTTTCGTTCTGCGCAGTGATGTCTGAAAAATACAAGGCCGAGGATTGAGTGTAACAAACTGCCTGAGGAGAAGTGTGTTATCGGGTAATAATGGAAGTAAAGGGGGGAATTAATTAAGGTGTGTCTAATATAAATGGGAATACATGCTGTATTATATATTTCCCTACCTTTCTGTTTCTGCAGGAAGTCAATAGTCCTCTGCAGTATGGTGGACTTGTCCATCTTGCGCGGATGGCCTTGACCCTGCAGCATGGTGCATAGCTCCTTGATGAGCACATTGAATTGGTCTCTTCTTTTCTTTTCCGATTTGTTACGAGAAGCCCTACAGCAGTCAACACAAGAGAACAATTATGAATCAGTGAAATCGCAGGTGGAAGCTCAGCCAATCAAGCACCTGCAGTTCATGTTTATTTATCCTGTTTAGACTGAGCATTGCTTTTCCAAAGAAAAGCTCGCCAAGACCGCAGGGACACACATAGTTGCAGACAGACGTCGAACGGGGAGAGAGAAAGAAATGAGAGAGAGAGAGAGAGCAGCACAGCGATATAGAACAGAATAAAGCGGATACATTTACGCTGTACATTTTCATCTTGATTCCCTCCCTAATTGGTTTCAGCTGTCGCTTTTCAACTTGGTTTGAGCTAACATCAAAATGTTGGTGTAGTGTGAAAGCGGTCGCTCCTTGTGATGTTCCCACAGAGAATTATTAACCAACTCTGCAGCTGTTAAGCCTCTTTTAGCTCCCTGTTTCAGATGTATTAAAGTCTCTCTTTGATATAATTTTCAGCTGTTCTCAGCAAACGCTCAAACAAACCCACTGTGCGTTAACTTCGACACAGCAAACATCAGAAAAACAAAGTTAGTAAGCTAAAGCATATTTTCCTAAGGAGTTGGAGGACTATTGGATATCCAACAGGTTGCCAAAAGCTTTCAAATGAGTGCTAATGTTGCGCCATGAATCGGTACACTGATGCAGCAGGTTTGTTTTTTCATCCCCATTACTGAAGTAGCAAAGACAGAAACTACACATTGATTTAGTATAGTTGTAAATACAGGAGTTAAAATGTCGGACATACAAACATAAAGAAAAAGACTGAGCACCTTTTTGCCTTGTCTTTCTCATCTTCATCCATTAAATCGTCCACGCAGCTGTTGGTGCTGGAAAACACAGGCACAGGGTAGATGTAGTTTGTTTGATGATTTCACAGTGTCCTCGGATAAGAGCTTGGCATATTTATAAGTTGTCATGACACATTGTTAAATCTTTCATAATCGGCCTTTTTCACAGCGGACGTTTTGACTCGTCACAGTAGGATAAGGACACGTTGCTAATAACACTGACAGGGTCTCAGTGAGCCGTGACAGTGTGACAGTGAACCAGCATGCACCAACCCCAAACCATGAAGGCGAAGCAGCTAAATGGAATTCAGCCATCATTTGTTTAGTCGTTTACACCCGCACCTTTTGTGACAAATGTCAAAATGTCTACTGCAAAACAGACAAATTCAGGAGGTTAACCTAGACACACTGTGCTCCCATATCTGTAAGCACTTTCTACCGCTAACATATGACTCTGTTCGAATAACCTGGTAACCCAGTTAAAGTGCCTTGTTTTTCTGCCGCATTTAACAGGTCACTGTGGCATGTAAACGTCCTACTCTATATCTGGTCTGTGCACACTCAGACTCACACCGTTTGATAACGACAAGAAATATGGCTGAACGTGTGGAATCACATTTTATGTTTTAGAGGACACCTGTTCTGTCAAAGAGCAGAAGGAGGGCTTAATCAGCAGCCTGTGTTATCGTTTTTTTTACACATTCCTGCTCGTGAATATTTACTATCTGAGGCCAGAACGGCACGTGTGGACTTTAATATACTGTAAAAAGTTCATCAATGGCAACAGACATAACCATAAAGTCATAAAGCATTGAGGTATATGTAAACAGCCTCATTCTGAAAAGACTTTAACCGGCCAGTATGTAAGTTGTCACAGATAAGCATTTTCAAGGTGTGCCTGCAGGCTTCTGCTCCCCGAGCCTGACTCTTTGTCGGGTTCAAGTCGGGTTCAGAGTGTGTTGTTGAGTGAAGCTCCAGGCTGGTTGGGTTATTTTAATCTAAGTTAGAGGGTGCTGTATAAATAATAAAGCGCCACCAAGAAAATTAATGTTGTATTTTAGATGCTATTAATAATTAACCAATAATTAACCAAGTCCCCATTAATTCTTACAATCCAAAAAGAAAACCGTTTAAAGTGTTAGCTCAGGTTTATTTCACCCTTTATATGCAGCTTATTGATGCAACATTTTAGCTGGGAATAATTGAAAGGTTGAAGAACTATTTGTACAATATTAGCATATGTATATGTAAAGTACTGTGTATGGAGCAGAAATACAATAAAGATCACAAAGTGAAGGTCATTTGTTTTAATACTCACTCCCATTCCCTGTGGGTGGATGGACAGGGATCCCCAAAGTCAGAAAGGTTGTCCATACTCACTCCCTTTCCCAACCAGGCCCTTTCTGAAGTCTTAGAAGTCCCATCCGCGCTGACCTCGTCTGAACACTCTTTTGGGAAAACCTAGCGCGGACCAGTTGCCCACCACCTCCACGAGTCCACTAAAGAAACACCAAATCCTGTGAAAACAGAGACATTTCGTTGAAGGTGACAACTGTGTTGCGTAAATTCGTAATGTAAGCAGACAGGAAGATCCACTATTCATCTGTAAAAAATTGTTTAGCCCTGTCCTTTTCTTTTTACTATAAGGACGTATATTAATGTGTTCTGCAGAATAACCATTAATAATACAATGTAAAGTGTACTCGCAATCTTCAGCAACTACTTGGCTACAGTGCTTCATCACTAAAGAAGTGTTTTTGCACAGAAGAAGCTCCCCTGACCTAGAAAAATGTCTGAGGCAGAAACCTCTTTTGATAACCCAGCATAAAAAAAGAGAGTGTCGAACAGCCACCTCCTTCACATCCTCTGTACAAAGCAAGCTTAAACAACATGGGGCAGAGACCTCTATTATAAACCAAACTAAGTACTCACACGAGAGCCTTGGTCAGCTGCAATGAAACAACATACGTCTGTATTCACTTACAGATATTAATACAGTGTCTGCATATAGTCTTTATGTGATTGACATAACATATATCATCTTAGTCACCAAATATCAACCGTCTGAAATCAGCACAGTGACAAAGGTCAACTGTTTTACTGCTTTTTACTGTCTTTCCTGTTGGAACACTAAACATTAGTTTATTTGAGCCTTGATTAAAATAGTAGTTAAATTAGTTTGCGATCTGGAAATATTTGGCATTATATAATAATTACATCTAGGTTATGATGACAGCTGGTGGGTAATGTGAATTCAAGCAGTCGCCAGTGTTTTTGCTGGTTCATCCAAGTGATGTACACAAGAAGCCTCAAATTAAACTAACACTATTGCATTTTCTATAATTCCAAAACAAAATGAGACCCATTCCCCTGAATATTTACTCAAAAAACACTATAAGTCGTACAGAGCGTACAGAGTCTTATGGTAAAGAAGTATATTATGATACTAACATTGTTTAGACGTTTCAAGGTTTCAATATCCTTCTCTACTCCAACAGCATGAATGAACTTACAACTGTAAATATGTGAATGTGGGAAATGGAGATGGTGAATGCGCTTGCATTTATGTCGCTACTATCTTCATGAACAGGAACATATGAGCATAACAAAACTGTAAACTGGTTTGAGATTTTACACAACACAGGGTCAATTAACTTAACAGTTGCCACTACTTGTACATCAGCTGGCTGTCACTGGCTTGCTTCGTCATCTTCTCCCGTGTTGCACCACTTGAGAAATGTATTGAGCTGCTCTGCTTTTTCTCTCTCTCAGTCAAATCTGGAAATCCTCTCGTCCATTAGCTGCTTATCTTCGAGAGTGGAGCCCAGCCGACATTGATGTGTGAAGGTTGACATGTAGCGCACAACGCTTTGAGTGGTCGAAAGACTAGAAAGGTAGCATCACTGTTTCTGATCTGCTCCCCTTTTTCATATCACAAACTCTCTCCTTTCCACCATTCATGTCGCTGCTTCATAGTAAAAAAATCCTTCCAGGGTCCAAATTCCTGTCCAGTCGGCATATTCAATTATTTAGCAACAATGTATTATTGGTTGCTTCGTTATACTGTCTTTCAAGCACATCTGTTGATTAACATTTTCTCTGTTACACACCAAATCGAATGGGTCGGACACAGCTATGGATCTAAACTAAATCAAACGGAAGGCACAAAGCAAGGAGGATATCTTCAATAAATGATGTTCATATACAATTCATTTGCAATAGACATTTACTTTGGACTCACAGCATTTTTTTCCAATGCAGGAAGTGGCCTTTGTCTTAAAACACAGTTTCACATCACATCTCCTACTTCAAGTCAGCAATCTAAACATTTTAAAGTGTCTTATATTGACTGGCCTTAACCATACTGTTATTGTTCTCTAGTTGTCATGTCTATATAGTTTTGAGGGGACAGTTAACATTTATCAAGTTGACGTTTTGTTTTTGTTTGGCCGATCAATGCAAATTTGTTCAGTCATAAAATGAAGATTGCGCTCTCCATGCCCTCGCTTCATGATGCACACGCCCCACCTTCAGGCTCAGCGGGTTCAAAAATGGAACAAACCAGTTCAATTGGAACACACCTTTCCATTAGAGTCTAAATAAATATAAACAAACCAACATCTCCTCCTCTGCCGCTCTGTCCATACAAACACACGCACAAACCCATTAGAACAGAAAGCAGGAAAAGCAGCAGCGAGAGACTTTGCACTCCGGGATGCTGAATAGCCGACATGTTGCAGACAAATCAAGCTTTCATTTAATTGGGCCGTTGAGATTTGAATGTTTCCCAAATTGATCATGACATTTGTTTCAGGATCAGCAAGAAATACCATTTGTTACTGCTGAAGTAAACACAAAAAACCCTGCTTGCTGCAGTGCTGTTCTATCTTACTTACTACCAAACTCCTGTTTAGACAGATTGTAGCATCACAGCGTGAGCCGGAAACCTCCTTACTGCAATAAAGTCCCTGAAGTCTTGATACAGAAACTAAATGTCAAACATTTGTCTGAAGTGTATGTTGGCAAAATAATAAAAAAAATGCCAACATCAAACAAATGAATTCATGATGATAATTCAATTTCATCTATTGTGAAAATAGTGCACATCTGGATAATTTAGTTAAAAATCTCTTTAAGCAGCTTTAACTTGGGAGTGATCTTCACACTCCCACACTGTGTGAAATTAATCCTCATGTATCAGCCTGCATTCTTTTAACGTATTGAGGGCAAACCACACCTTGCGAGGTTAACCGCTAAGGAACACCAGAGTCTAGTTACACTTGTGCCCTCGGGTATTTAAAGCTTTAACCAGCGACCTCAACTCATGACACCCGTCTGTACACTCAAGTTCAAGTTTATGACTACACTCTCTACATAAACAGGCTGTAAAAGGGATGGGGACTATTACTCTGACAAAAAAATACGTTATTATTGCACATTACCAAAGAGGAAACACAAAGTAAGACTGTAAGTGTTTTTTCTTCTTCTTGAGAGCGTGTAGGTTTCATTTTAAAGTTTAATGGAGGTAAAAGCCCCCGCTGCCACAACAACTGAGCCTCACACCTCCCCCGGCCTTTGGCTTGTTGTGGGATACAATGTTCTCCCTTAGTTGATCTAGTTTAACTGTATCTACGAGGTTTCCTGAGGCAAACAGCACTAGCAAACTGTAGATTTCAAAAGTCTCTGCCAGATTGTTCAACACTGTGCCGTCCTCAGACAGCAGACCTGCTCGCTACTGAAGATACAATCTGAAAAGCCCTTGTTCCCTCTTCAATTTGACCTCTTCCCCGTCTCATCCGTATACTGGTGCTGGTCTTTGAACAGAGCAGTCTGTCACCT
Source organism: Taurulus bubalis (assembly GCF_910589615.1). NCBI lineage: Eukaryota > Metazoa > Chordata > Actinopteri > Perciformes > Cottidae > Taurulus > Taurulus bubalis. Next base: position 37,368,971 of record NC_136590.1, on the reverse strand, counting down.
TGTAATGAAGTGCTGTCATGCTGTCTGTCAGATCCTCATTTACAGAGCTTGCGTGCGAATCATGGTAATTATGGAGGTAATGGTGCATTAGCTATCGAGCACACAAGTTGTTTTAGATACCATCGGTAGCTTTACGATAATAATGCCGTGCAGAAGACCTAGGCACAGATGATGGATCTTGACAGCAGATCTGGCCCTAAAACGGTCACAGACAAAATACCTGTTTGACATCAGTGATTGGGGAGTGGCCGGCAAGCATAGCAGCTTCAGCCCAAAAGTAGTGTAGCTGCAACATTCTATGAGCGCTACGTTCACATCTGACACACAGAATGACTACACAGACATCCTAACACATTATTGTCTGCCATACAATCTTGCAATAGCTTCAAAATGATGAGGTAGACAAGTGCAAAATTCTCCAAGACTTTTTTTTTTTGCATAGATGATGTTCACTGGGCAATTCATACAACAGTGCAGTTTATCTTTAATATAACATGTAAGCCAAACCTAAGAAAACCTACTTTACACCTGAATATAATATAATAATCTACAACTAACAAATTTGAATTAACACTTGCACAATTCCCATCATCGGTTCATGGCCATACTTGATTTTGGCAAAAATGAGATAAAGCGAAAGATCAAGAAAAAAAACGGCCTGTCCAGTTTCTCCATTGATTTTCCAGAAACCCCGTCACAATATATCAATATGGAAACCGTATAAATCGCATCCTCTCCTCAATGTTTAATCACCAAACAGAAATGTTCAGTATGGGTGACTAATACAACTGATATATCAAGTTCAAACCCAGCCAATATCACCAGCGCCGACATTCGCAGCAGTTTCCAATTTATTGATATTTCAAAACAGAAACTTTAAATGCCACAGGCCATTTCTGATTATCAACCCCATACAAATGCAAAGCTTCAGATCTACAAACTCCATACAAAAAAAACAGTACTGCTTTCAAAAGAGGCAAACCGGGTAAGTTACAAATAATGGCTCCATTAACGGCTAATACATTATTTAGCAAATCAATATCAAGAAACAATCATACACACGTACAAAATATACACATTCTGTACAAACACCAATCAAGTGGACGACCAAACATCGACCAAACATGAGCCAAGTCCTGGTCCCTTCTCGCTGGAATACTACAATAAATCCACAATGAAGAAAATACTTTTTCTAGGGCTGCACCGCTTGGTTGATTCTTAGTTGAGTCGACAAAGATTTATTTAATTTTTTTATACTCAATGACTAATTTCCACAAAAGTTCTGAGCACATCTTGAACAACTCAACACAAGGTTTAAAGTGGTGCCTTTGTGATTCTTTGAGGCTAAACTCAGTACAACCAATCGATTTGTCGACAATGAACCAGGTAATAGACTGCTGGTGAGGGCCGACTACCTGCAAGCTTTGGGAGAGCGAACCACAATTCCAGCTGTGGATCTCACAGTGTTTTTGCTGCTCTTGTGCTGACAGACTAATTTAGGTTACTTGTTAATCCAGGGAGTAGTGACTGCTACTGTCTGGTTGGGGAAAAATGTCCACCTGCACCTGCATCTGGTTTTGAGCTGACAGCTCAAGCTGTCAGGTAAACATTAACTGGGCCTGGACAAGCGTAGTGCAGTCACACGGCAAATGTTTGGTTTGACATGTATCTATTCTATGTTTTATAAATAATAAAATACAGCACAGGTTATTTATAAACTGATATCCTCAACCTCCAACATATATGTGAACACAACTGCTGGTACTTTGATTATGTCGACATATTAGCCCATATATGTGCACAATGTATATGTATTTGCAAATGCAGTGTTGTGAACATATTTAAGTTCTAATAACATGTAAGAACGAATGGCCCAGTTTTTAAATCTTTTTTTTTTTTAAGTTTCCGTTTTCTGCTGGGATTTATGGTTATAACTGATAAGGAAACAGGAAACACTTCTCTTAGTTACACACTAAAGGAAACACAGCAGGGAGGCCAATGAGTGCACTCAATGACCCTGTATCTTCCAGTATACATAGTAAATAAGTAATTCTGCCACATTTCATCCTCAGGTCTTTATAAGAAAACCATGACGACTGCAAATGAGAAGCCCAAAATGCCTCGAGAACAAGAAAAGAGAGGGTTAGTCAGAGAAATGTGAACTCAAAGCTGCCAGGTTGGGTAACATTAGCCTGACCTGAGCCTGCTGAGAAATTATTTAAGCATTTCTTTTCCTGTGACATTCAACATTTTGCTATCTGACGTCTTACAACGACGAGCATCCATCCAGTGTTTGCCATGAATGCCATCGCCAGTGGCACAACGGGGAGAAATAGCTTTTATTTCACCTTAAAAACAGGGCACTTGTCAGGGAGCTGAAAACATGCAAGCAGCGTTCAAGAGCGTCGGGTATTTGTAACGTTGCAAATATACACTCCTGCGTTTGACTAAATACATCTCCAGCCTACGCAGTCTGGGTCGCGCAGACAATCTTGAAAAAAAAGGGGTGCTAATCATGCTGTCGACGCTTTCTGCCGCGTCTCCCTTCATTGGAAAAAGAGGCCACTCGTGAACTTTCATTGTCACGCAGAGAGTGGAAGCGGGTGACAGCGATATGACAACCCTTTTTTTGTTGCGCCCGTGCCACGAAGCTGAAAGCTTTAATTAAATCTCACGTACCTTGAAAAGGGGTCTCCGGCAGAAATAAAGCTCCACGCGCAACTTTGATAAATCTGGACATTGTATTTAAAAGTGCAGCATCGCAACTGAGCGCAAACTAACGTCAGCAGCGTCTGACTGAAAGCGCTACATTGTATAACAACGCCTAAGTTAATAACGTGCTGTTATTAATCACCGGTGAGCTGTCTTGTGGCTTTGGCGGTCCTCGTTTATCCACAACGCACGAAAGAGAGAGAGAGAGAGAGAGAGAGAGAGAGAGAGAGAGAGAGAAGAAAAAAGAAGAAGAAGAAAAAAAAAAGTCGTGGTGTTTGCTCGTTGCGGGCTGAGTCCGTCTATTTTTTTCCAGGCACTGTACTCCACATCCTCCGCTGGCAGCGACTTGTAAACAGGACCGAGTGGCTGAGAGCAGAGAAAGTAGGTCAGCTGGTAGCTCAATACTCGGCTAACGGCGGTAGCGGCATAAGCAGTCGGCTGTGCAACGCAACCGAAAGAAACCTGTAGTGACCAGGAGGAGGGGGCTGATTGTAATCTTTAACACGTGCTAAATGCATAATAGCACCCCACTGAATGTCGTGCTTAAGTGTTGCCTGTAATGCCACTTGGCCGTGCACGCATGCCAAGAAGCCTGATCGATTAAAGGTCCTCATTTATCCAGATGGATCAGCCCGGTGTAAACTCGTAAAAGTAGGGGACTGACGTGTCTGCCCGGCTCCAGTGTGAAGGCAGATCACTGGAGGAGGAGGTGAGGATGACTGGTGTCTCCTCCATGTAAAACGGAGCAGATTAGCCTGTCTGACCCTGTCTGTACATTTATAAACCAAACATTTCAATCTGGAAGAGAATACAAATTCATTAAAAAAATGTGACCATCACAAATTCATGAGCAAAACAAGAATCTGTGGGCTTTTTTGTTTCCCCCCTCCCCTCAGGTAGTTCCCACTTCCTATGGATTTTTCTTTTTTTTACAACTTCCTGGTTGCCTTTTCCCTCAGCTGAAATGTGGGTCAGCAGGCTGCATGACTAATTTCAATGGCTCATGATGGACCGGCTCCAAATGTTTTGCTCCTCTTAAGTGATCACACAAATGGCTACAGATGCAGATGTACATGCACATGTTGTAAACTTTTAGAACAACCACAAGTTCACAGTTAAGACAAGCTGTCTACTTTAAGACTGTGTTTTGAGATAATAACAAGGATGTGAAACTTTAAACTCTAAACAACCCTGCTGTAATTGATTGTCCTAATCAATCAGTTTGTTAATCATTCCACAGTTAATCTGTGCAATGTCCACAGAGTATGTCAACAGTCTTTAATTGGATTAACGAGGCAGGAACTACTGATTGTCAAAAGGGAGATGTTCATTATGATTTTGTTATTTTTTGACAGACATGTGGTTGTGCGTTTTTACTGATAAAAGAAAAAACCCTAAACAGAAGCTATTACAATTGCAGTTGCTTTATGTGTGACCCTTTTTGCAGTCTGAAGTTTGGAAATCTACAGAAAAAAAGAAAGAAATTTTAACACTAGCTGACTGCTGTGTAATTACTTTTGACTTTTTTTTTTTTTAACGCTAATGCTAGCATGACAACATGCTTGTGTTGACAGGTTCAAGTGTTTAGCAGGGATCATGTTTAGCATGCTCTCTGGAGTATGTCAGTGTGATAACATTGACTAATTGGCGATAAACACAACGTAGACGACAGCAGAGGCTGATGGGAACGTTATTCGCCTTGAAGGCCTTTAAATCTGCAACGTTACTACAATCATCCTGAGGGGAACAACTTTGATGGCGATGCATCCAATAGTCGTGGAAACATTTCACTCAGAACCACAGATGTGAACCTCTTGTTGAGTCATTAGGACTCAGTCAGACTCTTTCACTGGGACCAGATTGTCCAAAACATCATGGAAATCTTATACATTAGTAGTCGTTAAGATATTTCAGTCTGGAACAAAGTGGTGGACCGACTGACCGACTGACATTGACATTCATAAAACCACACCCCCAGTGTCTCCACAAAGCACTGAGCAACATGCAACAATAGTCCAGAGTCCGGTTCAGACCGAGAACATCCCTGTTATGCTGTGACACAGATCCACCAGCACACCAGCTACTAAGCTGCTAGTACATAATGATAATCACACGTAAGGATTTCCCCCCTCTGGCCTGTATTATCTTATGTCTGACAGACCTCTGATAATAAATGTGTTCTTCTCTCAGGGTCTTTGATCATTTAGTGCGGTGTGTTACAAGACAATGTTGTACCTCCTACTTGTATCCTGCCATCTCGAATATAATCTCACAGCGCGCTTTCCTTTTAATTCTGAATGTTCCGGTTTCCCTATTCATTGATGGTCTTGGGATAAAAGCCAATTGTCATGTGAGTGATGAGATAATAGAGCACATGGAAATCAGACATCAGAAAACCTTAAGTGCATGTTCCCAATTAGACAAATGGAGGTGCTCATAATGGAGAGAGTGAGTTTTTTTTTTGCTCCTGTGAATATGAGCTGCCTCCTTATAATGGTTCAAAACAATATGTATCCCCTTCAAACACATCCAATATAATATGAAAAACAAGCTGTGCAATGTAATATACTGAAGTATTCAATACTGTGTGCACAGACACAAACATCTTTATCTCATGTCCTATATCTTTGGGTCCCTGCGGATGTGTTTAACAGCTTTTTAGCAACATTACTTTTAAACCAGAAACAGTCTGTGGGTCTGTGATTTCGACGTTGAACCCTCTGCCAGTCCTCATTATTTGCCATTTTAGGATTAGAGCATCTCTCCAGACGTCCTTGGGCTTGAGACAAGAGTAATAGTAATGCTTTATTTGCAGACCACTTGCCTCAGTGGCCATCTGCATGTAATGAGTCACACTTTCCCAAAGTTGATTCAGACTGCAGCTGTTGTAGTAGTCCAGGTTTTCGATGACTGATCTGGCTTCTGATGTTGTACCAGTGTGATGCCAGTTCAACCAGCTTGTGAGACATGGAGCCCCAGCAGTACAGCCAGTCTGCCAATTATTAGCATTGGCATCTTTTTTTGAGGTGATAGCACTTGACTGTCTGTGCTAACTCACTTCCGGAGCATATTTCCACTGTCTCACCACTCTTCACCGTGGCTGCTCCACAGCAGATGCGGAGTTTGAGGGCTCTCTTGGAAACAGTCACTGACAACTAGTGCACTTAGTCCTGCACTTAGAATAAATGAAAGTGATGGCTGATCAAGGAGGGTGTCTGCTGAACTCCTAACCAAGCAATGAAAATACTGCTTCTTATGTGAAAGTAAAAGTAGACTGAATCAAATATTAGTAAATCACATGGATAGAAAATCCTTATTCCACTGCTGTGTATGTGTTGACACAGTTTAGCCAGAGCGAACACAGCGAGGCCACCAGGCAACACATTCACTTCCCAACATTTGCCCTTTCTGTGTAGAGCTCCCACTGTGTGATCACACTGGCTGTCCCAATTTCTCTCATGTCTGAAAGACATGGAAGTCAGGTGGACGGCAATTTTCTCCCAAATGAGGAAATCAATTATATGTTGTGACACATCCAAAGACACATTAGAAACTACTCTGTCTGCCAGTGAAAACCAAAATATTCCATTCAATCATCTGCAATGGTGTTAGTGCTGCTTAGTGAATACACAGAGAGTATGAGATGACTCCCCGTGCATGTGTCAGTAAGTCTGCAACTAGTGTAAAATATGTTTCTATGAACACATTAATACTGTCAGCAGAAAGGAGGGTTCCAGCTCAACAACCAATAGTTGTGTCCTGGTTTGTGGCCTCATTTCATAGCCATGCTTGCGGAGTCAAATGCTGATAATACGTCAATAATAGTCATTATTAATATTTCAGGCAAGTGTGATTACTTTCCAGGGTTTTGTGTAACAGAGGGCTCTTTGTATGTGGTATTCTACTGTACCTCAACATTTATTCAGATATGCTGGCTAACAGATTTGAAAGGAACCGCACTTTAAAAAAAAAGAAAATTAAGTTTGATTTATTCAATTATTAAATATATTCTATTGGATTATAATGGACCTGAATGGTTTCTTATTTGAAAACATAGCAAAGTACTTTTACATTAGGCTCATCATTCCAAAAGTCCGTACTGTGTCCGTACTGTGGGTCATAACGTCTTTCATTTTGCCGCTACAAATGACTGGAACTCACTACAAAACACGCTCAAACTAACAGCTCTCACCTCTCTCAACATGTTCAAACAAAAGCTGCAACAAGTTAGGTGACAGCTTACCAGCCCTCACTTCTCTCTCTCTCTTCCATTTTTACAAAGAACATCCAGTAATCCGCCTTTTTTTGTACATAGTGTTTATTAATTTACCTATGTTGTTTTTAGCCATTTTCTCATGTGTTTGTCATACTGTATTGTATCTGTGCTGTTTGTGTCACTTGTGTGGACTGTGCTACGGCCTCTTGGCCAGGTCATCATTGTAAATGAGAATTGTTTCTCAATTGATTTTACCTGGTTAAATAAAGGTCACAAAAAAACATGAGCAGAACCAGAGGGACAGGAAGTACAATAATCAGTCAGAAGTCGCTCTCAGAAAGAACTTCTTTGACTCTATCCTGACACAAAAGTGTATATAGTTTCATCTAAAAAAAAACAAGTCAACTCTTGAGAGACGCAGTCACTCTAACTGTCTAAAAAGTCTGACCTTTAACACCCAGAGAATCATGCAACACAATGTCAATAAACTGTACACCGCATACTATTTACCAACCTGTCTAGTCTCGGATTGCTTTCCACCAAAGGATAGAAAAATGACAAAAAAAAGGAAAAAGATTTGTGTGGCTTTTTTTCTCAACAGGTTACACTTGAGGATTCCTTACCGATAGTAATTGTGCCGCGTTTGCATCGCCTCTTAATAGTTTTTTGTTCCTTATCAATTATTTATCCTGCAAGCTCAAATAATGCACATAATGCTTTGCCTGCATGGAGAAAAATAATGTTCTCCAATGATTTCTGAAGCTCTCACATGAGTGTGAGAGACTAAACAAAGACATAATTTCCATTGGGCCAATAGAGCAAATCTAAACTATACCATATAAGAGACACTAAGACATTAATGTCTCTTTATGGATGAATTGTAATAGAAAGTTAGCAATACACAATCTAGCGCCATCATCAGGTCAAAAACATCCAATCTGTCCAGTACTTTCATAATGACCAAATACATGTATGAAATGTAGTGCTATTTAGCTCATATTAGCACACTAACACACTAAAGATGGGGACCGTGGTAAACACTAAGCCTGTTAAACATAAGCATGTTTCGCTTAAAGAGCTGCTGTGCCAAAGTGCCGCCTCATATGCATGGCTGTCTAGTCACATAAATATGCAGTACCTCTAAAGTGATACGGGGGGGGGGGCTATGTTCTCTATGTTGTTGTAAGGGGTCCTTGAGTGACCAAATTATTGAGAACCTCTGCTTTAAAGTGATCTTTGCATAACTTAAAAGGTATATTAATGCAGGGACAGCTGCCATTTGTTACATAACATAACAAAGTCAACTAATGGAGGCTGTTTTAATGAAATAATGTACACAACACATCTCAAGATCTGTCATCTCCTCAGTCATATGGTAGCTTACACACTGTATACACAAACCGATGAGGAGAAACGATGCCAGGGCGATGATACAGAATAAATCTGAACTCAATATGCCAGCGACCAACACGTGTGAGACATCTAAGATTCATAAAGATCTCCCACATTTTACTGCATTATTCACCATCCGCCTACATGGAGATTAGATCTTTTATGTAGGTCATGCTATTGGATGATGAGATGACATTTAGTGCTCATAACATGAGCGGGCTTCGCTACATAATAAATGCTCAGTGTCGGGTGCTTTACATCCTGTGTCTCGGTCCAGACTGCTTTTGCCTTCACATCAGTGTAAAACTGGATTATTGTGATAATCGCTCAGACACTAGGCCACATTGCCTCGAGCTACATCTGTGATACTGGTATTGATGATGTCATCGTGGCCCTCTGCTGAAGCACTGACTGTCATTAATTAGACTGTGGCACTGCTGTTCGCTCTGTGTTCCCATGGTAACAATGTGTGGTGTCTACTTTCCCCCGGACAAGGCAGCTACGTCCATCAAGGCTCTGGTTTCCATTTTCTTCAGGTCCAGGAGATTTTTCATGCACATCTCAGAAGCCCATTTATTAGTCTGATTAATATTAATAAAGTGGCAGGCAACCTTTCTCGCTGCTTGCTTTGATTCCTCATTATAACAACCAAAACCTTCTTAACACATTGTACGCAGCAGCGATACGAGATTTACTGTAACAGTCGCCAGATAGAATGTTGGCATCTTTTACGTTTCTGCCAGCTAGCGTTATGTCATATCGCCACATTTCTGAACCCCAAAATGTTTCATATCAACATTTCTACATGTGTATACCAAAGTTAATCCGCTTGTGGGGCTTTTGTTTTGTTCTGTTTAAGCAACAAAAGTACTAAGTTAGGTTTAGTAAAAGATCATGGTTTGGATACGTCATTTTTAGGAGAGGATTTACTGTTGCAGCTTTGAAGTAATAAGCACAAGTAATAGTTTTTCATGCAACGTTAAATTGTATTTGATGAAGAGAATTTCTCAAATAACATTAATAAAACAAGACATCCTAAGGACATGCAATGAGGAAGGGATGTCTGAAGTGGTAAAGAAGAATAGGTACTGTAATTTACAGTGTTCTCATGTGTAGATAAGGTAAGTCAATAGGTCAATAATAATAAGTACACAATAAAATGTATAACTGGGATGACTGATATTGCTGATTGTAGATCATTCTGATGAATGATTATGTTCGCGCTCTGTATGCACGCTACGGGACACCGTACTCGGGGAAGTGCACATGCGCAGTGGGGTTTGGGTGCAGTGCGTGCACCTCCCGTCAAGTTAGAATGTTAGCCTGTTGTACTCGGTTGTATTCAAGTTCCTATAGTTTCAACAAGTATACGAAATAAACAACCGGCTTGGATTTAAAGTAAGGACTCCTCACTCATTTCGACATGGTGTCAGAAGAGGGCTAAATCTATCGCCTGGGATTTTTTTTCGTGCGGAGCGGACAACTAAGCTAACGTCTCGATGTACGGAAAACATGGCAGACGGATTTCGCAGACCAGACCTCCTCGTTTTTGACGGGAACATCGCCGAGAATTGGCGGATTTTTGAACAAGAGTATGATATCTTCATAGCAGCGGCGCACTCAGACAAGACTGCTCGGAAAAAAGGCATATATCCTCCTCAATCTCGCAGGATGGGAGGCCATCGAACGGGAGCGTTCATTTGTTTACGCAGCAGAGGTGCGGGCGCCTGGTGAAGATGGAGCTGTCATCGCTGCGGCTGAATCCAGAGAAAACCCAGAGTGCTTGAAACGGAAATTTCGGGAAGTATGTAACCCTCAACACAACAAAACTATGGAGAGACACAAATTCCATTCAAGACATCAAAAACAAGGTGAGACTATTGAATCCTACATCACTGACGTGAGGATCAAAGCTAGAAGTTGTCACTTTGGAGACCTGACAGATGAACTGATTTGTGACAGAATAGTGTGTGGCATCAGAAATGACAGTATAAGAAAGGCTTTGCTACGTGACAGTGAATTAACCCTGAATAAAGCCATTACAATCTGCCGCATCTATGAAATGACTGAGGAGAGTAATAAGGCTCTAGGCCAGCCCCAAACAGCTACTACTGTTGACGCAATTCAGCCATACTCCAGTGGTTGGTACAACAAGACAAGACCAAAACCTCAAGCAGGCCAACATGAGGCAAGATCCATTGCAAACTGCATTAACTGTGGAGGCAGCCATGCCGCACAGAGAGACAAATGTCCTGCCTTCGGGCAGCAATGCCATATCTGCAGGAAATTTAATCATTACAAAAAATGCTGCAAGTCCATGTCATACGGACAAGGCTATGAAAAGAAAGGCTACGTAAAGAGAGAAGACTGCGGAAGATCAGTGCACCAGTTAGAGCTACAAGAGCCCGATGACAGTGTCAGTGACGACACTTTCTATGTGGATGGTCTCATAGTGGACACTATCAATCCTCAAACAGAAGGACAAGATGAAGGATTTGTTACACTACATACACACGACCGGCCAATCGAGATGAAGGTTGACACGGGCGCAAGGTGCAATGTAATGTCAATAGACACTTTCCGACAGCTGGAGAATGGCAAGCGACCAGTGGAACAAAGTAAAGATATCAACCACACCGCATCCCGGTGGCAATGCAAGCACGAGTCAAAGCTGAGCTCAACAGCATGCAGAACAAAGGTGTCATAACCACAGTCGCTGAACCTACAGACTGGGTTTCGTCCATGGTTGCAGCACATAAAAAGGACAAACAGGAAATCAGACTGTGCATCAATCCAAAGGACCTCAACACAGCCCTGAAGAGACCTCACTATTCAATGCGCAGCGTCGAGGAAGTTGCTACCCAGATGTCAGGTGCTACAGTGTTCTCCGTTCTAGATGCAAAGAGCTCATTCTGGCAAATACGGCTCGACCACAAGTCATCAATGCTGACCACATTCAGTACGCCTTTCGGGCGCTACAGATTCCTCCGCATGCCATTCGGCATAAGCTCAGCAAGCGAGGTGTTCCAGCGCTCAATGGAACAGCTGTTTGCAGGATATCCGTGTGCTATCATAGTTGATGACATCATCATAGGAGGCTGTGATACCGCAGAACACGATGCCAACCTAAAAAAAGTGCTCGACCGGGCACGAGAGATATACCTTAAGCTAAACCCTCTCAAGTGCAAGTTCCGTCTGGAACAGGTCTGTTATGTGGGTCACATATTCACAAAGGAGGGCCTCAAGGCCGACCCCGCAAAAAAAGTGGCGATCACAAACATGCCGGTCCCTCAGGACGTCCTAGCCATGCAGCGATTCCTTGGCATGGTGAATTACCTTGGGAAGTTTATCCCAAACCTCAGTGATATTGCAGCACCTCTGAGATAGCTCACACACAAAGACGCTGCGTGGTGTTGGTTTCCACAGCATCAGCAGGCGGTCTGTTAGCTACATCTCGACTAACCGACTGGAGGAGCTACGGACCCACACAGCACAGGATCAAGTGCTACAGACTCTCAGCACAGTCATCCACCGCGGTTGGCCTGGCAAAGAACGCAGTGTCCACCCTTTCATTCGTCCATTCTTCCCTCACAAAGACGAGTTGGTAGTAGAGGACGGGATAGTTATTAAGGGCCACAGAACCGTGATTCCAAGTTCTCTACACCGAGAATACATTAACATCATACACAGTGGTCATCCAGGTTTAGAGTCGACCAAGCGCAGAGCCAGGAGCACAGTCTTTTGGCCAACAATGAACAATGACATTGCGGAGGAGCTGCTGTCATGCTCCGTCTGCAATAGCACCAGACCACACCAGCAAAAGGAACCTCTACAACTTCATCCGGTTCCAGTCTTGCCATGTTCCACAGTGGCTACTGATATGTTCGAGTGGCACGGACAACAATACCAGGTGATGGTAGACTATTACTCTAGATGGTATGAAATGGACCTCCTCCGTAACGCAACTTCAGCAGCTGTGGTCACAAAGCTGAAAAGACACTTTTCAGTTCACGGTGCGCCTCACACCCTCATCACAGACAATGCAAGGCAGTACACAAGCCAACATTTCAAAGATTTCGCCATACAGTGGGACTTCATCCATGTCACCAGCAGCCCGGAGTATCCACAGTCGAACGGATTGGCAGAAAGGGCGGTCCGCAGTGCCAAACAATTAATGGAGAAATCTCACAGAGACGGGACCGACGTCTTCCTCAATCTGCTGAAAATCAGAAATATTCCCCGCGACCAAGCATTGGGCTCACCCGCAGAACGTCTGATGTCACGACAAACACGCTCAGCTCTTCCTGTCAGCACCAGACTGTTAGAGCCAGCCCCAAAAATCACAAAGCAGATTACTGCCCAACTCCAGAATAAAAGACTCACCCAAAAGCGATACTATGATGCGTCAAGCCGCCCACTACAGCCACTCGCAGAGGGACAAGTCGTCAGGATGCGGACTACCAAGGGACACGACCGTCTGGGCACTGTGAAAGGACGGTGCAAGGAACCACGCTCCTACATCATCCAGTCCGATGGAGGGACCTACAGGAGAAATCGCCGTCATATCCTTCCTGTCGCTGAGCCACCACCAGGACAGGTCGACCCTGCAGACCTCGATCGTCAATATGCCGACTCAGCTGTACCGGACAGTCTCCCCTCCACGCCGCAGACATTTCAACTGACTCCGGCAACACCTCAGCGATCCACCCAGTGAGCAGCGGAGGCCTGCAGCTCACTCTCCTACAGAGGTCACACTGGATAACTCACTATATGTGACGCGCTCAGGTCGCATTTGCAGGCCAAACCCAAAGTATGAACAATGAACATTGAGTTATTATAAGCTGAGGACTTTAAAAAAAAAAATAAAAAAAATAGCTGAATCCGCACTGTACTCTACGGGACGTTGTATGTCTAGTTGAAGGGCGATGAATGCTGGAATGTCTTGCAATATGAATGTATAAGTTGGTTAATTACCGTTCAAGTATATTTAAAGATGGTTGTTTGAAACTGTTACTGATTTCTACTCTATATAACAATATCGCAAAATTAAAAACAATAGCTATGTTATTATCTTGTTAGTTAATGCCCAGCCTTCCATTTGTTCTCTATGGAAGGCACGAACTAAAGAAAGGGGATGTAGATCATTCTGATGAATGATTATGTTCGTGCTCTGTATGCACGCTACGGGACACCGTACTCGGGGAAGTGCACATGCGCAGTGGGGTTCGGGTGCAGTGAGCGCACCTCCCGTCAAGTTAGAATGTTAGCCTGTTGTACTCGGTTGTATTCAAGTTCCTATAGTTTCAACAAGTATACGAAATAAACAACCGGCTTGGATTTAAAGTAAGGACTCCTCACTCATTTCGACACTGATTATAAATGAAAATACTCCTGAGCTCTGTCTTCTCCCTGAGAGATACGAGCATCACACCAACAGTAGATGTGCTTCATGCAGCAACTAAAGAAAATCACTTTATTATCAGAAATGGTGCCCCACATTTTCTACATAACCGTTCAGTTCAGTCCTTTCTCATTGTTGGCTGGTTTGGCATTATACAACGATCAAGTCAAGATCATTTTTCAACTTGTAATTCATACACGGAGCAAAGCGAACAATAACTTCAGACATTATCCAACAGCAGAGCAGCCAAAGGAAAATGGCAGGCACTGGTCAGTAAAGAAACAAATCACCATGCTCCTCCTCAGTGCTGCACTGTCCATCTCCACCACACAGCAGCTAACACTAATGCTCCCCTGGGCAACAGCTGAACCCTCGCGCTCAATGAGCTTTACCCACTGCACAACCTGCTGTGCACCAAGGGAAAAATGAATGCTCTTCCCCGTGCTCCTCATAAACAACCTGAATCATGGACTTGTATTTTCTGTGTTGAAATTATAAGTCAAATAATCAATTTATCAATCAAAAAGTCAGGCAAAGACACTGTTGACATGTCATTTTTCCATCGCTTTGGGAATCTGAAGACATCATTTTAGGGCTCTCAATAAAATGTTATGGATTGAAGACATTTAAATAGACAAAATTAGATTAGTCTAAGGAAATAATAACTTTATTTGAGTACATTATATTCATATGTCCTATCCTTTTACTGGGTAATGAGCCTTTTTATGTATTCTTTCACTGATTCTGTGTTTACTTTTCATGTTTACCCAACAACGTTTGTCAGTGATTCTACTGATACATTACCCAAAGTGCCTCGTGATTACACATTCACCGCACCGCACAGCCTCACTGTTGGTGGCCACATCCTTTCAATGAGAAAGCAGACGTCCTTTCACCAGGTAGATCTAACTCTCAAATGTTCTCATAATTATATTCTTTCAGCAATTCTAAATGAATCACCAAATTATTCGTTATTGTATGCTGCTGCTCAGAACAAGATGCAATTACCTAAGGCAGTGTGTGAGCAAATATGTGGGTCACAATTCTAGGGCATGGGCGGAAAGGGCAATGCCGCTCTTTGTTTGTACTGCTGTCTCAAACTCAGATCGTAGTTTACATCTGTTATTAAATTCCTGGCTCTGGAAAGGTGCTGATTTATTTTACAATGACTCAGAGAAACCTTTAGATCTGATAACCAGAATGAGTGAGTGTTCCTAAAACCTAAACTACAACCAGCCACTCAGAGTCCCTGCTCAACACAAATTAACTCAAACAGCCTTCTGCAAGCAGTCCATGGAAAAAATGACCTTATGTCTCCATTCCTATCTATTGCTATTTCATTTTCCCTGTTATGAAATGTTGCCGTCCGTATTTCCAAAGCTCCCTCTTGAAAGCACACAGACGTCTCTCATTAAATTCAGGTTTCTTCTTAAAGAGGAAAGCAGCTTGTAATAAATACATAATATAAATGTGCATCTCTTTGAAGAAAGGGTAAGTAAATAGCTGAATATTAAATTGTACTTTGACCAAATATCCATTCTGTCTAATATTATTCTACTGAAACCAAAAGCACAGGACTATAGATCTTTTTCATTTCCGGATTCAAACAGCTACACATTCATTTTTCACATATTTGTGAGGTAATTAACATTTTAATTGAACACAATATCAGCTGCAGATGACCTCTTTTTGTTCGCCTGAGAGCCTGTTAACTGAAGAAATGAGTTGACATTTAATCACAATGCCTGACTAAGACAGTGGGTTAATAACGTCTGCATTTTTTATGATAAAAGGCTGGATCATTAGTCACTTGGAAAAAAAATAATCACACAGACTAGTTTTCCCTATCGCTGAGTGTTGACACACTGAGTTAATGCTTCATGCCTGATTAAAGTAGCAAAATACAGCTAATTTGGATGATTTAAAGGACCTCATGCTAACAGGGAAGCAGATTGGTGTAGTGAGTGTAGAAATCATGCTTCACTGTGATAATGACTCACGAAACCCAGCTCAGTACGAGACTGTGTTCTCTGACCTCTCTGTGGATGGTGAACCAGGATTTCCTGACAGATTCCCAAAACAAACTCCACTTTCTTGTGTTCTTATGAGCTACATATGTGAACAAAACGTTAAAAATAATAATACTACACAAGATGAGACGAGAGCATCCAGGTTGTAGTGTCAGTATGCAGTGTTGGGGATAAAGTAGGAGAATGTAACGGAGTTACATAATTAAATAAGAATCAAAGAAATGTACGAGCTAGCCAGGAGTCGAACCTAGAATCTTCTGATCCGTAGTCAGACGCGTTATCCATTGCGCCACTAGCCCAACGTGGGTAACATGGGGGGAATTCCCCCATTTGCCAACATTTCATGCAAACAGTTGTTAGTTTTATTTGTTGAACTGATGGAGAACTCCGGACTGGTGTAGTCAGAAAGCATTAAGATTTACGCAGAAAACTTGTCTGAAGCTGTCAAGTTTGAAACTGTGTGAAATGAGACACATGCCAGAATACATTACAACAACAATAGAGAACGCACAACTCGTACCTGATGCCATGACCCGGATTTGAACCAGGGTTGCTGCGACCACAACACAAAGTACTAACCACTATACGATCACGGCCGCTTGGTTTACAGAGAGCTTCTTTTTTGCCATAAAAGTCAGCGCACTCAACCTTTCATTCAACCTTTTTATAGCTGTAAATCTACTTGAATTAATAGTTCGTAGAGCATGGACCTTGAAAACTATCAGCAAGCGATTTAGAAGTTCAAGAATTGTACAAGCTAAGCGGTGCCTCAACTGTTCAGATGAGTTTTATACAGTTTCTAATGCAAGGACTTGTTTGATGAGGAGCAATCAATATACAAGTTAAAGAATAGTACGAGCTAGCCAGGAGCCGAACCTAGAATCTAGAGTTGTACACTTATATAACCAATCAAGATTTTGGTGATTAAAGGGGTTGCATCTGATTATATTATTTTTGGTAAAAAGCTTAGCCTATATGGAGAATATGATAAACATTGTCTAATATTGAAGAGGAACTTTCAATAAAAGTATTCAGTGTTGAGCATTGTGGTGAGGTTTATTTTCAGCTTTATTGCCCAGTTTGTTAGAACAGTAATCACAAAGTAATCAAATGTAATAAGTGTTACTTTGTATTACTTGTAATAGTCACATTTATAAAGCAACCTTCCCACTGCTGTCAGTATGTCTTCACTAAAAGTAATCACAAGGGGTGTGAGCCCTGACACTCCGGTTCAGTGTCACGAGCCATGATCAGGTTTTGCTCCCTGCCATCACAGATTGCAGATACTGAACATCAGAGGAATGAGGAACCCCGCCAGGGAGTGCTCTTTCCATTTCAGCATCAGACCTGCCATGCTTGTTTGGTATGGACTTCTGCTGCGCCGTCTCCACAAAGACAAACCGCATTGTAATGCCCATGCAGCCAACACCCTGAGCGAAAGATCTGAATCACATCTAGGTCACCCACATATGTTGTGAAACCCTTTTTTTTTCATCTGAAATACAAAGTGTGGCCACTCCCGACTTATGAAAGTGACCTTTTGTCAGGAAAGACAGATAAAAGCCTGTGTGAATCAGCTATATGAAATAGACAGGGTCTCCCAAATAAAAGTAAAAAAAACTGTGCAGCAGACAGTGTAGCACTCAAATAGTGACCGAATTAATTTCACATAATACTTTATGAAGCTCATCTTTACTCCCTTAAATGTCGATAACTATCTCAAAAGCCACCTGGAATAATGTAGGTCACCTTTGTGTACTATACTGCGGCACCTTTGATAAGGTTTCACACATTATATTCAGATGTTTTTCTTGGAGAAAGTCCCTCGTTTCCCGCTACTAATATAAAGAGAGGAAGCAAATTCACATAATGTGATAAGTCCTGGGGCCAGTAGAAGGCACATCAAAAAAGGGGAGGGGGGAAAGCAGCTAAATGTCTTAATCATGCCCCGGTGGATCTGAGCCTGAAGCTACTGAGGACAATGACTGTGTGCTTTGGAGCAAGAGATCAGCGACAGCAGCAAGGACGATGACGTCTGTGGAGGCAGTTATATAACTGGAGCTGAACATTTTGTCTGTCATAGTTACAAGGTTAAAGAGGGATACATGAATACCAGCCATAGTCTCAAGAGTCATGTGCAACGTAGTTCCACCGGCCGAGTTCATCGAGGCTGACATCAGTCAGTAGAGCAGTATGGAGCAAAAGGAATGTCCATTGATGTTTATTAATCAGCATGTCGGCCACTTCAGACACATGGCTTCTCTCAGGGCCTCAACGCTCCTTAAAGGTAATTCACCAACTATTTACTATTCAAAAACTGTATCACAAGGCATGTGAATCTAATCCATTATTAATCCATTATTTTAACATTCAGACTACATTCAGGATGACAGAGATGTTATCGGCTTGAACAAATGCACAGGTATGCCTCCACAACTCTGTGCTTAACCACAAAATGGTCCTAGGAAAATGATGTGGCTTCAGAGTTTATTCATTTACATAATCAGAAACTTTGTAGAACAACCGTATTGGAGTATTTTTATAAGGACCTTTAAGGACCTTTCGACTTTACCTCCCACATGAAACACACCATACAGCTCATTGGCTATGCAGAAAGTATCTCAGTGGGTTCTTTAATGCACAACAAGTAGCAGATGTAGTGCAAAGTACAGCAACAACATAATAACAAATCACCCTCACAAAAAATAGACAAATATCTCAACATAGAAAGACCGAGAGAGAAATGAGAAAGTAAATCAATAAGTGCTCATTAAGAGGAGTCTGTAGGCACTCAACCTATTGAATCATACATTCTGCTAATCTTGCATTGGTTGTACACACTGGTGAATCAGCCCAAGACTATCCACAACTATTTTGACAATCAATTAATCATCTAGGTAAAGTCTTTAAAGTGGCAAAAATGCCAAATATTTGCTGGTTCCAGCCTCTCAAATATGATGATTTTCTGCTTTTTTATGGTTCATTTTATCACTGTAAATTTAATATTTTGGGTGTATGAAAAAAAAATACTAATAATAAATGTAAATAGCTTTTTCATTACAACTGTCATATCATAAATTGTGGCAAATCCTCTGATGTATTGTTATCTAAGTTATTAGATGACGACGATTAGGATTAGTCACGGCACCACAATGTCAAAGATACCTCTCATTGGCTTGCAACCAAATGCTACAATTCCAAAATTGACTGTCAGACTTTCTCACAATCATATAGGAGATGTATTAGGAAAGGATGGAGAGTAGCATTAGACACAGTCTTAATCAAAGTCTTGTAATGCATATATGTTCATAACTATCACACTTAGTTTTTTGTTGGAGGGTTTTTAAACACTTAATTATGGAGAATTGTCTCCTATAAAAGCAAAAGTGGACTGCGGCGGTCAGAAGAGAGCGATGCACAAACCATGGTGCCAGTTAGTGAGAAGTTATTAACTCCAGTCAAACTAAATGCGAGACAAACTTTTAACCCGTTTGTGTTTTATATTGTCCAATACAATTGTGCAAAAGTATTCTCACACTTAAATTCCTTGGAAAAGTGCAAACTATCTTTAAGCATCAGGAACTTTGTGTTTCAGGTTGTTAAGGTGCAATCTAGGAATCTAGTCAAGATCAAGTCTGTAACAGCCAACTGTAAAAAAAAAAAAACTAAAAAAAACACCCATATAGGCTCTAGTACCAAACAGGAAGCAAGTACAAAGGCATCCATGTACACTTAACAGGAGAGTTTCCATACAATACTGAACAAACTTTTGCACAATGACTCAACAGGTTTGAAACATCTTTACAGGATCAAAATCCAAGATTAATTTATCTGACTTCCTTGGAGGCAATATGGCAAGAAGCCACGATTCTCACATACATATCACTGGTGTTTAGTAGGGCTTGGTCATTTCCAACCTGTGATGTTAGACGACTTGTTTCACTCCATTTCATGTGTGTTTGAGATTCAACGTTCATTCTATGTGCAGCGCCTCTGTGTTCTTAAAGAGACAGAGGGCAGAAATGATCTCTTCGCTGTTGCACAGACCTACACCATTTGTGCATGCCCAGTCACACTAAGCAGCTCGAGCAATATTCAGACTAGCCTTCAGTTTAAGCTTGCAGGACATGGCCCAGTAACCTACTTTCCCCACAACATGCTCTGTAACAGTATCAGTTAACAAACCTTCACCAATGCATATTTTCAGCAAAGAGACATAAAAACCCAGACATAGCAATGCTGACGCAAAAACAGAAAACCAATTTTACAATAATTTCTCTGTCCATAAGTCTCTTGCTCAGTGACATACGATGTTGCAAACTGATATGATTTGCTTATGAACGGAAGAGGAGACATCGAAATATATATAGGGACAAGAAGAAATTAAATGGCACGAAGAGGAAAGGATTAAGGGAGAAATTGTCAAAAAAGATTGTGATACTATGGGGCGAGCTAATTGTGAAAAGGATTGTCATAATTGTGAAATGCTAAGCCATAGTATTGGGGTTATTAGTTATAATTACAAGGTAATAAGATTTAAGCCGCGTCTTGATAGATAGATTATGAGATTTGTTGTATAATAACAATATTTTAAAAACTGTCATGATTGCTGAGTGGCACCAGGACAATGCCTTGGGGTGTCCCCCCTTCCTCTGGGTCCATCCCATCCCATTACAGTCTGTGTATCAGGTGAACAGCACTTTAAACTGTAACCCGACAACCTGATACGCTCAAACTATTGTTCTGAGTTTCTAGGTTCACACAAACCACAAACACCCAAAGTGACACATAGTAACATATCGGGCATTGATAGAGAGCCACTGACACAGTTGGTGTATTTTCACTCTGCTCAACAAATCTAACAACTATGGTGATAAAAGTATGAGCATTGACCACTTAGAGATTCTGGACTTCTGGACTATGGGCTGATTGGTTGAATGTTTGTTTGTTTTTTTATGTATCCTCAGTTTATTTATATGGGATAAAGACAACTTGTCAAAAATAGTGATATCAGTTCAATGAATTTGCTTTATTGCCCAGCCTTTATTTGTACCACAGAATTATTACTATTATTATTATTATTTTCACAAGTGAGAAATGCAGTGAGTGAAACAGCTGTCAGCAGCCATAGCACCAAAAGGACAAGGATTATTGTTGACTCCTGATCTCTTTTTCTGCAGGGGAAGGCCATGTGCCGAAATGTAATACACTCATTTATCTCGCCCGCAGAGTAAATTAGGGTTGCTGGATTTTGTGAAGGGACCAGAAATTAGCTGAGGCTGAGGGGACGGTATGGCATGAGTCATGAGGCCGGCCCAAATGTTGAGCAGCATGATGTAAAAAGGAGCATATGATGCGGTGAACACCCCAGTTCAGTCAGTCATGGAACAGCCCATCCTGTCCCACTCAGCTGTCAGCACACATCCTCATCACTATTCATGTCTGCTGGGCCAAGCTCGTCACTGACGCAGCTAGCTGGCAAAATGGCTCAAGCCTCAATGTGAGTATACTTGGATGAAGACGAGGAAAGACCATTTGGACACTGACATGATTTGCACAAAGGCTCCTTTCAACCAAAACACAGGCATTTTTTGGGGTGGGGGGTCAGGTCCCTCAACAAAGTGGCACAGTTGCCATCGACTTGGCATCAGTCTTTTCGGTGTAGACGAGAGAGACATGAGCCTTGCCTTATTAAACTCTTTTCCAATCCCACAATGCAGCATGTCTCACTTATTCAGGTCCAAATAGCCTTCATATCTCTTCACACACAAATAAACCCTCTCCATTACCCTTTAAAATGTATGCCACTGAGTTCTCTCTCCTCTGGTCATACAATGTGTTTAATAGTGTGCCAGTGTAAGCCTCAAACCAACAGCTGGTCAACATATACGCAACTTCCCATTAGTTACAGTCCAACAGCACTTCATTATAGGGTCCCTTCACACAGCATTAATACAAGAGAAACTGTCAATCTCCTCAAACGCACCACGACAATGTTACACATGTAACACGTGTAAAACCGTCATGTAGGTGAAAACTCACTGCCTCCGTACAAGTTTTAAGTGATGTAACGCGTAATAAGATGAAAGATTCATAGACAGAGGGAACCACGAGCCTGTTTCATGTCACACACGTTAAAACGAGTTTCTTCGCCCGTTAACGTCCGCTGCCATTGAGCTGGCGTTAGATTTTTAACAGCCGTGACGTTTACAAGTAATTACGAAACGGACCCGGTGGACCGAACCGTTAGCGCGTAACGACACACAGCTGCAAACTTACCTTAATGACGAGATACGGGCTCAGACGGAACCAAGCGGGCGCGTGCGGGGGAGAAAGGGGATTTAACCGAGGAAAAAAGAAAAAAGAAAAACGACGTTCTATATTCCAAGAAAGTTGCCCAGGGATGAAGCTGCACCGCCGGTGTATTTGGGGACGCAGCCCGCGGAGGAGGAGATCCGGACCCAGCCCACACACCTCGACCTTTACACGACACAGCGCTGGTCCGAGCGAGCCCCGTCCACATGCACAGATGAAAGCTGAATGGAGAGATGTTCCTGCAGCCACAGTTCGTCCACTCTCGGAGTCCCGCCCTCTGGACTATATACTGTACTAAATCAAGTTTGTGTGTGTCTGGTGGTGGTGGTGGTGGGTGGGCTTTAAAAGACACCCTTTAAAGTGAACAGACAGGAAATGAATATGAATGCAGTCCAAAAGATCTGTTTAAGAAAAACTCATTTGAAATTGCCTGATTATGCAAATCATCAACAGGTTATTAAAAGCTCTGCATACCAGTATGCCATATTTGTACAGTACACCGTTGTGCTCGGTGTGAGTCATGCCTTCTGCTCCCTGAGTCATGTTTTCAAAAGCTATTATATATTATAGCCGATCTTCACATATTGGTCGACATAGGGTTTAGGCTGATTAGAGCAATGCTGATGATGTGGGGCAAAAGCAGTTGTGAGGTGAATTAGTACTCTCGGTTTCACATAATCCAACAAGTCGGCAAACACTGGAGCGCCAGCCTTATGTCGACCCGTGCAAATCAGTGCTGGGACTATTCAGAGCCCCTCTGAGACCGGAGGCATTACTGTCTTTAAGAGGCTGTAGTTGACTCAGGGAACATATCATGTATCAGATAGGCTTCTTCAGCATCTTTAAAGGGTCCTCTGACCTCTGACCTGAAGATAGGTTTTATGATAATGGGTTCTATGGGACATGCACACTTTATGATTATCCCACGCAGTTTCGATACCAAACCACAGCACAATGTGTTGTTTTGGAGGGGCTTTTGAAGTGGTATCAACCCCAATAATTGCTGCAATTATACATGAACAAATGAATGACATAAAACTTCTATTACTTATTACTTACCTGCTCTACTTAATACTCCGGTTCGCAGCTTCCGGATGATGTACATCATTTCTACGTGGCATATATTGTTGATCCGCTATCTCCCTCTAAAGATCCCCTGCCCCCCCTAAAAAGGACAAAACTGGGTCTGTGCGGGTCTCTTATGGTTAATAACTCAAGTTGCAATACCTAAACATATACGCTCCAGTACAAGAAAGAAAGACCGGCATTCAAAATCTTACTTATGCAGAAGATGTATAAACAAAATGTAGAAAGCACTGAGGCAGAAATATGGACTTTGCGAAAGTTATATCATATTCATATTACATTACATATTATAAAGCATATTAATGTGTAACTGGTCGAGGTCGTGGGTATATTGGGTATATCGAGTTGTTTAATCTATAATGTTGCCTTATATTTTAGAAATTAACATGTCCTGTTGTAGATATAATATGCTAATCTGCAAAGTAACCAAACTATAACTGACATAAATATAGGGAAGTAATGAATCCCAGTACTCAATTATGTACTTATAAGTCAGCTTTCAGCAGTGAGCTTCCTCATGCCATTAACTTTAACTTTTGTGGTATCAAATGCCAAATAATTCATCCACCAGCTGAAAAAGCTCCCGTCTCTCAAACTGGAAGTGTGTTGCCCCTCCTTGTTTCTTTGATTCCTCCATTGCTGCTACAAGAAGCAGTCAGACGTGACCGACTTTGGCTTGTTGACTTACTACAAATACTTAATGAAAGATTAAATGTGCCGGCTGAACGACAACTCTGACATGCCATGATTTAGTAGACAGGTGAAATGGTGTTGTTGTGAGTCAAGGCTTCAAAATAGCTGCAAGGCTTCAAGGATCATTTATTGTCAATATGAAAAACAGGAATTAGCAACGAAATTCAGTTGTAGCCCATTAATAACACCACAAACGCATGACAAACGAAACAAAAACAGTACATTCCTGTGGTGCAATTTTGGAATTTGCATCAGAATGAATGTAAACAGCAGCAGCAAAAATAATCTGATTGATTTTGTATGGAGTTTCGTTGGATTATAGATATGTGCAGTGAAACTGTCCATAAAATGAATAGTAACTGTAGATTACTGAGATACAGATTTAATCACTCTCCCAGAATGCATTTCATAAAGGATTTTCTATCATGGTGGGAAGAATTCAAATTCAAAATTGATGCAGCAATATATTCTGACTTTTTGGTGTGCATCAATCTCCAAAAATACAGTCATATATCCTACACTTCCCATAATGCAACTTCACGGTGTTTTTAGCATGACCCTGAGAAAGCTTCGTTCACTACACAACTGTTTCCATAGGCTCAGCGATGAGCCTTTAAGATCAAAAGATCTATCAACCTTTCAGCATTAAAATACGCAATGAGTTACGTCTTAGCTTAAAAGTGTTCTTGAACTCAACAAGTTAATGAGCCTGAGACCTTTAATCACAAAATATCTGTGATGAGAGGCCAACTTTGAGTCAGGTAACTGTTCTCCGCTGCCTTTCTTTCAAATGCCAGGTGGTGATGGACATCGGTCATGTACTTCTTTTGTGGGCCACAGTGGTAAAAAAAATAGGTTATACGATTAACCTTTTCTCAGTTCTTTCTTTGAGTGTCAGAAAAAAATAGCATGAATAATGGGACATTTACCTTCAGTTTTTCATAGTGACTTCTCTTTTCTTTTCTTTTTTGAGACTCATACGTGTTCTCAAGATTTCCATCTGTTTTAATTTCAGAAAATTATTGCCTGTGAAAAAAAAACCCTGTACAACAGTTGTTCATTCAATTGTTTTTAGTTGTTCTGTACCATTTAAATACATCAGCATGACTCATTTGTTTTGTAATTTTCAAGTATAGCTAATAATAAGCATGGTTTCTGTTATAAATCTGTTTTGTCAAAACTACATCTGAAACTTCCACTTTGACAATGGGCAAAACATTTTGTTTTATTAGAATCATGAGTGAACTATACCATTTTATTAGAAAGGCAATTGTATCTAATCTAGAAGATCCATAATTCCCCATTCATAACAATAAAAATCCACTCTCTGAAATAAAACTACTGGAAATGTTGCAGCTCTCATGTTGGTAAGTTTGGAAAATTCTGATTCACCACTTTAGAATATACCCTGTACCTTTGCTTTGGTACCATTAAGGTCAAAGAGGCCTCTTCCCAAATTAAACTTAGATGCTCAGTGACGGTGTCTAATTACAGCCCCATTATCAAACCGGGATGCCGATTTCGTGTAATAGAAAATGGTCAGCAGAATACATTTTTGTGAACTATCTGTGTACCCAAATATGTAATCAAATAAGAGCTAACTTTATATTATACCGTGCATATATATTTGACAGGAACATTTCGTAAACTTTAATTATAAACCCAAGTGTGTTTTCCTCCCATGGACAATAAATATCTTCAAAATGTTTCTTATAAATAAGTAAAACCTATTTCACCTCACTTGAATTTGAAAACTATAAAGCAGGGAAATTTAAAGTCTGGCCGATAAATAAATAAATTGTTACTTTTTTTTTCTTACTAAATTGTTGGACAGACACATGTGAATTTGAGCATCTTAGCATTTATTAATTTTCGATTAAAAAAAACAAAAACAAAAAAACAATATCGCCCAGTTTCACTGGAGGGCGCTAACACAAAGCACCAGGTGATCAGGGAACAACTCGAGAAAGGAGGAGGCCATTCACCAGCCTGTTTTAGCTACACACACCTAGCTACTGTTAGCTAGCCGGCGGCTAACGAGCGAGCTAAAACACCAGTTCGTCTTCATGTCGTCCGTCTCATCAAGCGATGGCAGGAGAACGGTGTTCACGAACCGAAGCTGGTGAGTGCTGTGCGTCCCTTTGGGCCGCGACGAAACAGTTTGCATCCTCACAGTTTGCAGTTGTGCGCCTGCTAACGCGCTAAGTGACCGAGTGCAACCCGGAGTTAGCTAACGTTAGCGTTAGCTCGGCTCAGTAGCTAATCAAGCTAACGCACTTCTGTTTCTTTTCAGAACTGTATTACCTCATCGCCAGGTTTCTACAGTCCGGACCCTGTAAGAAGGCATCGCAGGTAACGACACACATTAAGACGTTGACTTAAATCGTTGGAAAAGAATGACCCTTGTAGAAGTAGCTATTGCTCGCTGCTAACGCTAGCTGTGTCTCTGTTGTTAGGTTCTGATTGAGGAGCTGGAGGAGTATGAGGTAGGTTCAGCTGGACGTTTCTCTATTTATTGACATGGGTGGTTTCCGTACTGCTGCATATATGTCCGCTTTTCTGGCAACTTTTTACAATTTTTTTTGCTGGTGTCGGATAAAGGAGCGTGTTGCCGAGCCGTGAACGTACGGGCAGTTTAATCTCTAACTGCTTGTCTTTTAACTTTAGTTGGTCCCTCAACGATGGAGTTGGGACGGGAAGAAATACACACGGACCTTCCAAGACTGGGTGAGTGGGAATTGTCGTAATTAACCTTATAATCAAATGAAGCGCATAGCCTTTACGTTTATCGACAATTATCTCTTAAGTAATGTCAATATTTGTAATTAAATTAACCGCCCAGAAGAGACGCGGATGTTATGTGTTTATGTTTTTTTGAACACATTTAAACATTTATATTAGTGCAGGCCCGTTGGTAAATAACTATATATAGGCTTTGGTATTGTGTGGGCTAGTAGGAGGGGAATAGAGACGAGGGAAGGTAGTGATTGGCTGAGCCAGATCCAGAGAGCTGTCGGTCATCCGTCGGAGCCAATGAAATCACAGTTGTAATATTCGTAAGAGACGCTTGTGATTCGCTGTGAGCTTCTCTGCACCTCCTGCTTCTTTCCCTCCCTCCTCCTTCAATGTTTTTCAACTAGCTGCATTACAAAACCATGCGACAACTATGAGCACGTATAAGCAGGAAGAGAATACAATAAGTGAGGTCATTTTGAGGAAGTTGATAGATGTGTGTTACGACACACCTTTTTGATTTGCGTCATTTGATTTCCGAAACTTTGTTTTGCATATAAACATGTCCGCTTATAGTATGATTAACTTGAATTGAAGAAAGTCTAAACGGCGTCTCGCTGTCGTGTCTTGTTTAATTTGTGTTTTTGAGGATGCTGTGTTCCAGTGTGATACGTTATGAAATCTTTAATAGGGATATCAACAAGAATAACGTTGTGTTTAAGACCAAGGGAGTCTACATATTGCATTAAATGTAGTTAAATGATGTTTAGCTGTCATGGACACAATTTACATTTGCATTAAGGGAAATTAATGTGAGTTTTAAGTAGAGCTAAACGGATGAATCGGTCTCGCCGACATATTGTACAATAAAGGCTCATTGCTGATATTTTGGTGTAGAAGTACATGTCTGCTGATGTCTAAAATATTCCAATCTATACACATCATGGTCACAAATTGTCAAATTGGTCAGTTTAAGTAATTGTGCTGCCGACTGTAAAAAAAAAAAGCACTGTCTGTTATTATTATTATTGTTATTAATTGCAGTCTGTGACTCCTGCAGGTGATCTTGAACCAGCACATTCCTGCAGACTATCTGCTCCGTGTTTGTCAGCGTATCGGCCCGCTTATAGAGAAGGAGATCCCACCTAGTGTTCCTGGAGTCCAAACACTTCTGGGCCTGGGGAAACAGTCCTTGCTTCGGACAACCAAAAGTGAGCATTTCCCTCCCATCCACCATAGTTACTTAAGTTGTTTTTGTGTGGTTTGTTGGTGCTAGATCTGCATCTAAATTAGTGATCATTCACTTTCAACAATATGCTTTTTAATTCATTACTTGTGTAATTTAGGTTGTAGCCACAAAGTATGCAGTGGCTCAGCTGTTGCTGCACTCCACCGCGGACGCCCACCAGAACCTCCAGTCATCAATGGAGAATCCAGTGTTGGTGTGTGAAACTTTTTTTATTCTACCCATTAAGAGGTCCCAAAGCCCATAGACCTATTACTTTAAATCTGCTTTAGCAGTCGGTTGCTCCCACTAATCATTGCCATCTGTTTTCTTATCAAGTGTCCGTCTTGGGTGCTCGCCAGGCCACAGGCACTGCTCGTTTCAGCCAGGTCCTGCCGTCTTCCTCCTACCAACATATGAAGATACACAAACGTATCCTCGGCCACCTTTCTTCAGTCTACTGTGTAGCCTTTGACCGCACTGGCCGTAGGATATTTACGGTGAGTGATGATTTCTGCTTCAGACGATCATTGCAACAAAAGTCTATTTGTAGGTTTTCACTAGTTGTGTTTCCCTGCTAAGTCACTCTTTATCAAACTATTGGCAGGGTTTCGAATGTATGATGTTTCCTGGAGCTCCCATTGAAAGAATACACAAATACCATTGGAATAGTATGCAGTGTATTTTTTGTCAGATATAAACTAGTTTCACTAGTCCCTCAGTTATAAAGATGATGCGCACCATAACTCCCAATAGGCCTGCAAGTAGATCCCAATGAAACAGTCTTGTTTATTTGTCCCCAATGTCCTATGTGATTTAGGGTTCTGATGACTGCCTGGTGAAAATCTGGGCCACGGATGACGGCCGTCTCCTGTCAACACTCCGCGGCCACTCAGCGGAGATCTGTGATATGGCCGTCAACCACGAGAACACCCTCATTGCCTCAGCAAGCTGCGACAAAGCCATCAGGGTATGGTGCCTGCGTACCTGTGCCCCAATCACTGTTCTGCAGGCTCACGGGGCCTCCATCACATCCATGCAGGTGAGACGGGTGCATTTTATTGCAATAACGCAAACAAATCCGGGATTAAACCATATTGTTTTCACATTAGAAAGCTCCTTGCCTTTGACTAACCGACACTAACTTTCTGACCCTTTTTTAGTTTTGTCCTGCTGTCAAAGGGACAACGCAGTACCTGGCCTCCACCGGTGCAGACGGCATGGTGTGTTTCTGGAAGTGGCACTCGCTCAGCATGAAATTCCAGTAAGTGTTTTAAATCATCATTTAAAACCTTTTTAATTTACATTTTTTAGATCTACCATTTCTAGCTCTTGCAGTTGTTCATTTCAATGTAAATAACTACAGCTGTTGTGTTTTTATCCTCTTTTCTCAGGGATCAACCAGTCAAGTTTGTTGAGCGGTCGCGTCCGGGAGTACAGGTCTCCACTTCCTCCTTTAGCAGTGGTAAGTTCCCCTGTCTGCTGTTAAACCTTTTGAGTGATGAAGTAGTGTGTATTTTAATCATTTTGGGTTCTTTTGTTAAATGATTTTGTGTTGGCAAAATGGGAACTGTTTTGATAGTTTGTTTTCACAACCGAACATATAAGTAGTTCTTATTGATATAAGGCTATTGTTGTAGACTGAATATGTTCTTGCCACATCCTTTCCTTAATTATTTCTTTACTGTTAATAGGGGGTATGTTCATGGCCACCGGTGGCACTGACCATTTGATCAGAGTCTACTACCTTGGTGGTGAAACTCCTGTGAAGGTCTCTGAAATGGATGCACACACGGTAAGAAACTAAACACAGTAGCTGCACCATTCTAGTTCCACTCTTTTCACCTTCATTGAAATGGTATCTGTCCGTAAATTGAATGCATGTCTTCTCTTCCTGTTTCAGGATAAAGTTGTCGTTGTCCAGTTTAGCAATAACAGTGACAGGTGAGTGTGCTTGCTGAGATCATCGACTTCAAACGTTTTTTCTGTGTGGTTTTCGAGCCTCTGACCGTGTGTATGTGTCCAGTCTAAGGTTTGTGAGCGGCAGTCGCGACGGCACAGCTAGGATCTGGCAATACCAGCAACAAGAGTGGAAGAGCGTCACTTTAGACATTGCTGCCAGGCTGCCTGGGTAAGAGAGGAAACAACATTACGGAGTTTGATTTTGCCTCATCCGTCTCTGTGAATCGCTTAGTGTTTAATGCTTGATGGGATGTTTTCCTCCAGAACTACTGTCGCCAATGGGGATGATAAAACCAAGCTGGTGGTGACCATGGTGGCCTGGGACCGTGCAGACATCACCGTCATCACGGCGGTGTCTAACTACCTGCTCAAAGTGTGGAGCACAACCTCTGGACAGCTGCTGCATGTTTTATCTGTGAGTGGCTGAAGCTGTTTTTTCTGCTGTGCAAAAATTACCAAAACTGCTGTTTTATGACCAACCGGTCGCACAATGCTCCCTCTGTTTAAGGGTCACGATGACGAGGTGTTTGTGCTGGAGGCTCACCCATTTGACTCCCGCATCATGCTGTCTGCCGGCCATGATGGCAACATTTATATGTGGGACCTGACCAAAGGAGCCAAGATCCGCAACTTCTTCAACATGGTAATTTATCAACAAAGATCACCCATCAGTAGTGTTCTGTCGACGCTATCATCAAGTTCATACTGAAATGTTTGCTTCCAGATTGAAGGGCAAGGCCACGGCGCTATTTTTGACTGCAAGTTCTCCGCTGATGGGCAGCATTTTACCTGCACTGACTCTCACGGCCATTTGCTCATCTTTGGGTTCGGCTGCAGCCGACCATACGAGAAGGTAATGACACGGAACGGTTAAAAACATATATCCTGTTAAAAAATCAGTTGGACATCGTAGTGGATTTGAGGTTACACATACTACTCTTTAATCATAACATCTGAGTGTCAACGAGGATCTGATCTACTAATAACTATAAAGAAGCTCTCTTATAACTTCCTCTATCCTGGTCTGCCTTGCAGAGGAAGAAACAAGCCAGTGTTTTCCCCCCCTCATCAAAACTAACGTCCTCTTCATTCCCTCCAGATTCCTGACCAGATGTTCTTCCACACGGACTACCGGCCTCTCATTCGTGACGCTAATAACTATGTGCTGGACGAGCAGACGCAGCAAGCCCCACACCTCATGCCTCCACCCTTCCTGGTGGATATTGATGGAAATCCTCACCCTCCTCACTACCAGCGCCTGGTGCCAGGAAGAGAGAACTGCAAGGAGGATCAGCTGGTACCCCAGCTAGGATACATGGCTAACAGTAAAACCTGCTCATTCATTACTCGTACCACTCAGAATGTTTGTATAGTAATTGTATAATATGTATTGTAAGTATAACTGACAGTTTGACCCAAGATCTGCCTTTTTGCTGCTTAGGTGATGGAGAGTTGGTTGAGCAGGTGCTTGGCCAGCAAACAGCAGAAAACAGAGAAAGCCTGTTGGACGACCTTATCAGACAGTTGCAGAATGAGCAGGACGAGCGTGAGATTGTCGAGGAGCCGGCTCCAGACGCAGAGGGTGTGTTCAACTTTACATTGTGCAAAGTTGTTTACAG
Source organism: Taurulus bubalis (assembly GCF_910589615.1). Lineage (NCBI taxonomy): Eukaryota > Metazoa > Chordata > Actinopteri > Perciformes > Cottidae > Taurulus > Taurulus bubalis. The sequence continues at coordinate 37,337,587 of NC_136590.1, read as the reverse complement.
GGATTTTAGGTTTTATGATATGTTCTTGGTTTGTCTAGTGTGCTCGGTGTGACTTAAATTATGCCATTTAAAAAGTCTAAAATGTATTGTAAATCCTGAATATGAGCAATGTGTGGATACCAGATTCTTTCTGGTGTTGTTTACTTCTATTGCCAAAATGGCATATTTGCCAAGTAAGGTATCGTCATATTAAGCAAATGTCTTCTTATTTTTAGCGGGTGATGAAGCAGAGTTGGAGGCCTCCTCTGAGGCTGCTGAAACACACAGAAGTGGGCAGGGCGGGATGTGGCAGATGCAGCAGAATGCCCTGCCTAGTCAAGTGGCCACTGAGAGGGACCTGCTGGCCTGGAGCCACAGAGTGATGGTCAATGAAGTGCCACGTGGCATATCCAGGTGAGGCAGAGAAATTTAGATGGAAGGACATTGCAGAGAGTCTATTCGACTTTTAAACAAATACGTGTTTTTTGTGTGTGTTCATTTTACGATGGAAGTTATTATTTTTTTGTCAGAGTTGTGGAGCAGTGCAGACGAGCCAAAGGCGAAATGGAATGTTCTCTATACAACGCAGAGAGGAGGAAGAAACCGGTAGCGTGCACACCCAAGGTATGCTACGTTCACTTCACAGTGGTTTCTGGAAGTAAAACAAAAAAAGGGTATGTGTGTGTATGTATGTGTGTGTATATATGTGTGTGTGTATGTATATGTATATGCGTGTGTATATATATATATATATATATATATATATATATATATATATACACACACACACACATATACATGCCAATTCATTCTTCCGCACTTTGTAGAGCGATCTTCTGACTTCGCGCCTGCGCTCCCTGCGGCCGACCAAGAAGAAGCAGCAGCAGCAGCGCCACGCCTATCAGACTCGCTCAGCTCAAGTCCGCCGTGCTGGGAGCAGGAGTCGAAATTCCAGCAACCGACGTAACTCTGACAGCCAGTTAGACTCGGAGAGTGATGGAAATGTACGTTGCGCTTTTCTGCTCTACATTTCCAAATGGAACATGGTATTGTGGAGCGATGTCTGTTGTCTGAACTATCATTCGTAATAGTGAAGGTGCTTTCTGTCTTTTTGTTGGCAGGCAGCAGCGCAGGCGGAGCAAAGCGCAGCCTCATCTGATAATGAAGCTCAGTGGCAGAGCGAGAGCAGCTCCAGGTAAATCTCTTTAGCTGAGCAGTGTTTTCAGATGTAGTTACAATCACCCGACTAACATCTCCCCCGCCCCACGCTTTCGTTCTCAGCAACTCCTCCAGCGAATATTCTGATTGGACTGCCGACGCTGGGATCAACCTCCAGCCACCGAAGAGACCCACCAGGAGGCCTGCACAGCCCAAAGGTTACAGCAGCTCTGAGGAGGAGGAGGAGGAAGAAGGTGATGGCAAGGCAAAGGAGGCCAAGAGGAGGGACAATGAGAAGAGGAAGAAGCCTAAGGAGACCAAACAGGTATGCAAGCAGCTCCTTTACTTAAAGTGAATGTCTTCACCACACAGTACAGGAGAAATTCTGGACTTGAACATTTTGTTCTAATTGCACATACCTAGAAACCCACATCCTCTCTGGCTGGACTTGATGCGGAGGAGTGGCTTCCACCGTCATGGGTAATGGAGACCGTCCCACACCGCTCTCCTTTTGTTCCACAAATGGGAGATGAGGTAAGGAGTATCACTCTCGTATCAAATCTAAAAAATAAATTGTATTACTTGTATTTTGATCATGATTCTCCTGTCCTCCAGCTCATCTACTTCAAACAGGGCCACCAGGCCTACGTCCGGGCCGTGCGCAGGGCCAAGGCCTACAGCATCAACCCTCAGAAACAGCCGTGGAACAGACTCGACCTCAGGGTGAGGCTCAGTTTTATTTAATAGGCAGTGTTGTGTAGAGGCCCTTACAAGCTCAATTAGACAAGCTGTTAAAAAAAGTTTGTTAACAGCGGGCAATTTTCTGAAAGTGGTAATCTTATGGTCGGGCCTTACCTTCCAGTGTAAGTGCCAGGTTCAGAAATTGTCAGAGCTGAGATTCTTTCCTCCACAATCCTCTCAGTTGTACTTTCACCATTGTTCACAGCTGAACCGCATAGTTCACCTCTGTATTAGTAAAGACTAGTAAACATTTCTATACAGCAGTCTTTTTTTTTCCTTCACACAACATATTCCAACAAGTAATTTGTCTCAATATGGCAGCGTGTAAAAGAAATGCCGCATCAGTTGTTTTCCCCCATGAATGGCTCTATTGATCAGTCAGTCCACCACAGACTGAAATAACTCAACCACAACTATTAGATGGATTACCATGGGATTAAGATATCCATGGCGCTCAGAGGATGAATCATAATGACGATTGATGAACCCCTGACTTTTCCTCTAGTGCCACTTTGAGGTTGGCATGTGGCTTTAAGTAAAATGTTTGGATTGTTGGATTGATTGCCATTACATTTGGTACAGACGTTCATGTATCCCTCAGTAAGAACTGTAATAACTTTGGTGATCCTGTGACTTTTCATTTAGCGCCACCATCCATAGTTTCAGTATGACCAGTACTTTATTTCATGAGCAAATGTAAAACCAATGACATTCCCATTACCCTGCTGTGGTTATTGCCAATTAGCTAAGGTGGTGAAAATGGTACACATTTGACCTGCTAAAAATCAGCATGATAGCGTTGTCATTGTTAGCATTCAGCTCAAAGCAACCCTGTGAACAGCCTCATAGAGCTGCTAGCATGACTAACATAGCATGGTATTCAACAGTCCCATTCGTCTTATCGTTTGTGTATTTTCTTCTGCCCCCTTCAGGACCAGGAATCCGTGAAGGTGGTTGGAATTAAATATGAAGTGGGACCTCCCACCCTCTGCTGCCTAAAACTGGCTTTCTTGGACCCAGTCTCAGGGAAGATGACCAATGAGTCTTTCTCATTAAAGTAAGCATTCACATGCAGTATAAACGGTACCAGAGAATAATTGTTGAAGCATGTGCATTTCATTTCATTTTTCATTCCCACACTCTAAAGGTACCATGACATGCCTGATGTCATAGATTTTCTGGTACTGCAGCAGTTTTACAACGAGGCTAAAGAGCACAACTGGCAGCCAGGTGAGTGTTTTTGAAGTGATGTGTTTTACCACTCATGATTTTTGATGTGACTTATTACTTACTTATTATCAGGATATTTTCCGATGTACACCGTTCTACATGAATACAAGACACAACATTTAACCAAACAACAAAACCATACTGCAAACATTTAACACATCAGGCGTCACGAAAAGAGGACACAGTGTAGTCAATTCAATCGCTCCTTTTAGTGTTCAACCCAGGTACACTGAGGCCCACGTAGGACCCAAACTCTGATTTATTAGTTTGAAAGACAGAGGAACAAAACAGTCGTTTAACATGATCAATCTAGCCTGTGGGGCTCTAAAGCTTCTGTATGATGGCAAAAGTGATTCTTTAAATAAAATGTCGGAGATGGGTCTGATGTATCAATACCAGCCAGAGACCACATTCTTTCAGTACACACAGTTTAAACACAGATCAAGAGCACGTTCATTGTTGTCAATAGTGTACCGTCCTTCTCTTTTGTTTGATCCTGTCTTCGCTTTGGTCTCTTCAGGAATGAGGTTCCGCAGCATCATTGATGACGCCTGGTGGTTCGGCTCCGTGGAGGACCAGGAGCCTCTGCAGCCAGAGTACCCAGACAGCCTGTTTCAGTGCTATGCAGTAAAGTGCGTGTGTATTTCTGTAGTGTTTGTGACCCGATGTCACATTTCATTACAGTTCAATCCAATAAGCCACTGTAATTTTGCATACAGTGTGATTTCATTTTTAACTGATGTTTTTGTTTCATCAGGTGGGATAATGGAGAGCGGGAGAAAATGAGTCCCTGGGACATGGAGCCTATTCCTGACGAAGGTCGGTGGCATTATTAATGTTATTAACCGATGCAGTTTTTATTGTGATGCTTTGTTAGATTACAGACACAATTTCAAAAGATTTCACCTACACATACAAACTGAAAATGACTATACATACTGTATAATATATCATTTCCATTCAAATTGGACAATAAATAATTAATTTAATTATGATACATTTCTTCTCATTAACTGATTTGGAAGTTAACTCAAATCATATGGTGCATTATGGCCACAGCATGGTTGTGAATCGGGGATTTAGAAGACCTTTGAAGAGAATACAAGTATTTCATTAGGATTGTGTGGCTGTTGATTATCTGTAATTCTAGTTTCAGTTAACTAAATACTTTTCATTTTCTGACACGTTTTGTGGCTCCATCAGCCGCGTTGCCTGAACAGGTAGGTGATGGCGTGGATGTGGCCGAGGAGGAGCTCATGGCTCTGCTCTACTCGCCTCAGGAGGGAGAATGGGGCGCTCACACACGAGATGAAGACTGTGAGAGAATCATCCATGGCATCGATCAGCTTCTTACACTGGGTACGCCACCAAAGGGCCGACGACTGTTTGTTTGTTTTGTTGCGGGAAAAGTTTGATCTCGTACGCGTCGGCCATGTTTGATCTCGTTCCCGTTTGCCCACAGATGTAGCAAAGGCATTCGCGTCACCAGTGAATCTGCGGGACTACCCTCTGTACTGTACTGCGGTGTCTTATCTCACTGACATCGGCACCGTCCGCAAACGACTGGAGAACCGCTTCTACCGGTGAGAAGCGCACATAAACGCACACATTCTATCTTCGCCATAAATTTAAAATCCGGATGCCAGTGTGTCGACATTTAAGCTTGAAGTGCGGATATTCTCCTCTGCTGCAGGCGGATCTCTGCATTAATGTGGGAGGTGCGCTACATCGAGCACAACGCCCGCACCTTCAACGAACCCCAAAGCCCCATTGTAGCATCGGCCAAGGTGGTGACTGATGTTCTCCTGCACTACATCGGGTAAGACCGTTCATGTAATAGCGACCTCAATGATTCTGGGGTAACATTAGTGAATACTCCGACACATGTGTCTGATGCCTGAGCCCTCTGTCTCCTTCAGCGACCAGAGCTGCACAGACATCTTGGACCTGTATCACAAACTGAAGTCTGAGGTCAGCAGTGGAGGAGAAGCTGAGGTGAGAATTGAGTTGTTTGTTGTTGTTTTTGACATTATCGTAACTATTTTTTTTTCATAAGATTACTGTTTTGGCTGTAAATAATTGTTTAATTTTGTATGCGTTTCTCTGCAGGCTGAGTTGGATGTGGAATCTGACACCCCGGGCACGTCTACAGGAAATTGGGTAAGAGGGACCAGAGTCCGGTGTCCCACAACAATCCATCTGAGAACACCACAGACTTAAATCCTGTGCAGTAGCTCCAGTCTTAGTTCATTTAATTAATTCTCTCTGCCAGGGAGCCGACCCAAATTCCAAGAAGCGTGGTCTGGTTTTGGATGTGAATTTCTGGCACGGTCAATGCAAAGAGCTGGTGCGCCGAATGATGGTCTCGCCAGATTCCGAGCCGTTCAGGCAGGCGGTGGACCTCTTTGAGTATCCGGTAAAACAACTTTGAAACAACATGAGCAATGCGTGCCGAGGGTGTGTAATCAAATGCAGTCAAACTACAATTAACCTCATTAACGTTTCTACTCCACCTTGTTTTGTGCAGGACTATAGAAACATCATCGACACTCCCATGGATCTGGCTACAGTGTCAGAAACGCTGTTAGCAGAGAATTATGAAAGCCCGATGGAGTTTGCCAAAGACATGCGCCTCATTTTCAGCAACTCCAAAGCATACACGCCAAACAAGAAATCACAGGTGAAGTAGCATCACTATATCTGCGTAAAGTCTGACAAAGTGGTAATCTCGTATATTCACTCATGACCTTTGTGTTTTATGTCTAGATCTACACTATGACCCTCAGCTTGTCGGCCTTCTTTGAAAAAAACATCATCTCCATCATCTCCGACCACAAGTCGGCCATTCAGAATGAACGGCGGACTCTTCAGAGACTCAGTTACAGAAACAGAATGCACAACGGTGGCAACTCCCCGCCTGATAGTCCATCCCCCAGGTGCTGAGCCTCATTGACAAACCCGTCACTTGAAACTCCTCATTAACAAATTATCTGCTTTAAACTCAAGGCCTGTTTTACACTTACCAGTCCGATTTAGAAAGCCCTAGACTGGATCTAAAAATCTGTTTCAAAGCCTTACATTTAAGCTAGTTAAGTTAATTATTTTTTAAATGTTGCCTCTTCTTTCCATATGTCCAGCCCTAAAGGGAAGCACAAGTCAGGGAAGGTGTTGAAGCCAAAAAAATCCCAGTCCTCAACGAAGAATCGTTCTCGGAGATCACATCAGGGTAAAACTGCACTACTGTGGCTTAATGGTATTTTTAAGGTGCCGGTGATGTGCAGGATCTTTCTGTTGATTGTTGTTGTTCGCAGTGTTGGGGTAGTAAAAAATATTTATACATGATATTATTTACTGTTGTGCTCACACATTCTGACTAAATAGCTGTCTGTTGTCGCTGTAGCTCAGCAAAGCAGCAGTGTAGCAGAGGAGGAAGACATCCAGCCTTCTTCCCCAAGTTCAGGGATGAGCAGCGAGAGCCGAAAGCAAGGGCCGCATCGGGTGACCCGCAGCCAAGCGACGCCAGTGAAGAAGTCAAGTACGACATGCAATACTTTCTGTACCAACGTCTTTCATTTCTATCTGAGTTTAAAGTTGACGTGCCGAACTGAACCATCGTCCTCTTGTGTTGCATCAGGGCGCCAGCGTAACCTGCATCTAAGTAACGGCTCCAGACAGCGCCGCGGGCGAGAGGCGCCGTCGTCTGACGAGGAGGATGAGAAGGAGGATGACGAGGAGGATGAGAAGGAGGATGAAAGGGAGGTGGTGTCCGGATCCAACAGCTCCTCATCGGAATCATCCTCCACCTCATCGTCGTCCTCTTCCTCGTCATCTTCGGACAGCGATAACAGCTCTGAGTCCGAGATGGAGAAGTACGTGGAAGGGGGAGATCACGACTACAGCAAAGCGCCCTGCCTGTCAGTATGCCACTCAGCTAAGGGTAAGGTGGCGGCCTCAGGGAAAAGGAGACACAAAGGAGGAGAGGACGCGGCACAGAGGCCTAAAAGAGCACGAGTGACGCTGCCGGTGGAGGAAGAGGAGGAGGAGGAGGAAGAAGAAGAAGAAGAAGAAGAAGATGACGAGGACGACGAGCAGCAGCAACAGGAGGAGGAGGAGGAGGACGAGGAGGAGGAGGAGCCACCAGTAGATGTAAAACATAATGAGGAGGAGGGAGAGCTGGAAGAGGATGATGAGGAGGAGGAGGAAGAGGAGGAGGCGGAGGCGGCGCTGGTGGAGGAGGAGGAGGAGGACGAGGGGGAGGGGGAGGGGGAGGTGGAAATGGAGGAGGGGGAGGTGAAGGAGGAGGAGGAGGAGGAGGAGGAGGAGGAAGATGAGGAGGAGGAGCCCGAGGAGGAGGAACCTGAGGAAGAGGAACCTGACGATGAGGACAACACTGATGGGGTGCAGACTGGAGCTGCCGCGGCGACAGCAGCTGCCGGCCGTCTGAGAGGCAATTGCAAGTCTCGGCGGGTCAACACGCGCAACCAGGGCCGCAGGACAGTTCTGTACAGAGACGAGTCGGAGGACGATGGCCATGGGTCGAAGGAGGACCCCCTCAACCTGGGCATGTCCCGCTCAGGACGGGTACGCCGCATGACTGAGAAAGCCCGTGTCAGCCACCTCATGGGCTGGGGACACTGACACGACGCCCCTTTTTCAAACCTCAATTTTAAAAAACTGTTTAACATGCTTAACACTTCAGGGATTTTTGTTCTTTCTTTTTGTACAAGTGTATATAAAATATATATATGATTTTTTTTTTTTCTTTTTTTTTTTTTGTTTGATCCGACACGGCTTATGACTCTCAAACTGATGGTGCTCATGATGTGTTGCCACGGGGTTTCCTTCCCTGGTCGACAGAGCCACTGTTCAACACGGATAATCTCCAACTGGACTAACTCACCTCGGCCTTACTGCTCGCTGGAGGAGCTTTTAAGAAGTGGCACTGCACCTCTTCCTCCTCCTGTGAGTTTAATGTCTCGTACTAAACACTATACCCCCTCTGTCTCCTCTTCTCGTCCCTCCCGCGACCTTTCTCACCTCTGGACACCAAAGAAAGATACGGAGATGCCAAAAAAACGGTGCTCATGTTTTATTTCTCTGTTTTTTGTGTGGAGTAATTAACAAAACAGTAACAAAACTCTCCATGCTAGCGGTCACTAGTTCAGTCACGATCACCACGCGACATGTCACTGATGTCCACTTCTTTGGTACTTTCCTCACAACCACAAGCCTTAGTTGTCAGAGCTGACATCGTTCAGATCTAGTTTATATCTGTGGCGCCAGTCAAGAACGGTTTGGACACGAGCAATACTTGCAATAAGTATAAAAAGTCAGTAGAATACAGTACCACAGTAAAACCCCAGATCCCACCGCCCTTGTCACACAACTTGACCTTGGCCTGTGTGTTAGATGTGTCTCCCTGCTTCCCTCGCCGTGATGTTGACTGTTTTTCGGCTCTTCGATTCAGTGATTTAGTCAAAATTGGGCTTTTTTTTTCTTTTTAAGGGTAAAAGTGTTTTCTGGGGTAAAAAAGCCACTGCATCCTGTTTGTATTTCTACTGTTGTGTAGTCCCTGGTGGATCAGACCTGCACCCATAAATGGTTGCTTCCATCACACTTTCTCCACCCAGCATGTGCAAACGCAAGGTGTCCCTGGTGTACTCTTTCACAGAAATATTTATTTTTCCATTGCATTATACTAAGGTTACTTTAACTATTTTTTTTACGTTTATAGTGATGGATGAAGAGGAAATATTTGCACATTTATCTTCTCCACGTGGCAGCTGAGTAATAAAGATAGTGTAGAAAGAGAAGTGATTTTTTTTTTTTTCTTTTTTTGTGTAAGAATGTTTAAACTGTGCCAGCACACATTCAGTCTTTTATTTTATATTAGTTTGTACAAGTAAAACAGGATATAACTAAATCTGTCAACTTGTGTATGATGCAAAAGGACTCATCTGATTGGTAATCTTAGCGATTTCTTTTGACCTTTCTAACCATCTATGGACGGATGGCTGTTTTTAGCTTCAGGTCGATCATCTGCACAGATTACTGCTTTTGTTCATGCTACAATCAAAATCCTGGTGTGTATTTTTTTTCTGACTAGTTTTATAAAGAGGGTGTGTCTCTTGTAGAATTGCAGAAAATGTGATTCTCATTGTCGCGCCAATAATGTTTACTTCGAAGCTCGTGTGGTCGTTGGCTGGTAGATCATTTGAGATGGCGTCCAGTCAGGAGAAACCAGGAAAGCTGACTCACAAATAGTCAACACTGGGTGCTCTAACCCGAACGCGCCTCCTCATCACGCTACCTCTGTACGTCGCTGACACCAGAGAGAGGCTGAAGAGGCGGTTCTGTTTTTTCTTTTTTCTTTTTTTGGGTGGGGGTGGGGTAGCTGAAGAGTTCGGTCAGCGTCAGGTGCTCTGAGATATAAAAACACACAAATCAGCATCTTGGGTGCTCCGAGCAACAGCATTGACTGAAGGCTTGAAATTATTCTGGTTGGGTGTGAGAAGACTATGATTCATATTTTGGAATCTTATTTTCATAAAGTAGATGGCTTTTAGTCTCGCCTCGATGCATCATATTAGTTGATGAGGGATACAACAGTAGCATTCTACTGTAGATGGATTAAGATTACGTGACTGTCTTTTATACGCAATGATTTGATTGTATGTGTTTCCTTTTTTAATAAAAAATAAAATAGATCTTAAAATGAATTAGTTGGTTTTGGTCTTTTGTCTCGATGTTCGTAAGTCTCGTTCTTAAACGATTCCTTGATTCCTGAAGCTTCAAGAGCTGTTCACCAGCACTCGTTTTATGACCGTATGGTCATAAACAATAAACCTCACTGTACCATTTGCAACTGCATTAATGCGCTGAGAGCTGCGGTGAGTCAGATGAGGAACAAACAAGGTTGAGCTGTGACGCACCTTGCTCTGCCACACCTAGAAACTGCAGAGATGCTGGAGCATCACAGGAATTAAATTGGATGAATGCATGAAGAGGCCAAGGCCACTTTAAAGTGAGGGGGCAAAGCAATGTGCCATGTATGTGTATGTGTGTGTGTGTGTGTATGTATGTCTGTATCTGTATGTGTATATATATATATATATATATATATATATATATATATATATATATATATATATATATATATATACATATACTGGTATGGAGGACAAATGTTGATTTAAAAAAAAGAGGACTATGGTGTATATATGAGGGTAGGTGACATGTGCGTTTTCTATTTCATTGGGATTAGTTCCAATAATCGCATCATTAGGATGTAGATTGGGATTACATGGTCTGTATGTGAGCATAAATGAAGCAACCGACAAGTGATGCTGGCGTTTTTCAGATAATTAGGTACCAGCAGTGGAATACCCAAATAGCATGTATAGTCTTCTATTTAATGCATTCAGGAACTAAAAGAAATATACCCATCAACCTTCAGATATGCAGCTCCCTAAATAGACTTGTCAAATGTCCCAAACAAAGCTCGGGCTCAGGATGTGTCATGCTGTGGTGAGAGCCATCAGGATTAGAGTCATACCTTACAACAGGATATTCTTATAGTATGTCCATGTTGATGAGGACCAGCAGGAGAGTGGGAGTTGTGAAATTGGAAAACAACAACCTTTTTTTGTTTTTAAAGTGACTTAAAATGTAATCGCGCAAATAAATGAATGATCTAAACCGTACTTCCTGTCATTTTAGGTAATGCGTGTGCGTAATCACATACTTCTGTTGCCCGTAAAAAAGGTTTGGGTACTTTGTGTGCTGATAATGTCGCATAACACACATAGAAACTATAGTTTAATGAAATTAAAACGGTCACAGTGAATCTCAGACCACCAATGGAAGACTCCAGACAAAGAGTGCATGTGTTATATTTATTATCACAGTGATGCAACAATCTGAGCAACTAGATGTCATAACAAGAATATTTTAATTTCTCTACTGGTGAAACGGTTCCGTAACGATACAACACACCCAAAGTCTGGAGATAGATACATCACTTCAAAGCTACACAGTATTTTCAACGTCTTCAATATTTAGTTGGAGATTCACAAGTCAGAAACACCATCATTACTCAACAACAGATATGTGCATTTACATTGTGCTTCGGTCTCAAATGTAGTTTGAACAGCCCACATATCCAAACCTGTGCTTACATTTTCTGTTTTAATATGTATACGTATTACATGTACTGTAGTTATGCATACACAGTGAACACACAGGGACAGAGTGCACTACCTGCTGGCAGAACATTCACTAGCTCCACGACAACAAACAACTGTCACCATCTACTACACACAAGAAGACAATTCAGCCGGTGGGAGATTTCAACATGCTCTCTGTGCTTTCAGCAAGGAAAGAAAAACAAGACAGCCAATGCTTTTCTTAATAGTATAATCAGGGGGTGAATCCTTGTCATGTGTCTCGGACGTGGAATATCACATTGCAGAAACCACGTGATGAAATGAAAAGTGAATTAAGCGATATGACCACAGCTCTTGGTTTATAACCTCTCGCACTGCCAGGATATTACAATGCAAAAGCACGACTCAACACTCCCTAACACCTGAACATACAGGGCTGTACGAACATTAATAGAGTCTTTTAATGTCCAAAGATAACATTAAGGCCTCGAAAACATTTGTTTTCCACTATGAGAGAGGTTTTTTTTGCCCAATCTTTTACTGTTTTTCAGAGATTTCTGTATTTCCGTTTTGGTCATTCATGTGTCAGGTGAGCCAATCCGAATTCAGCAACATTTAAATGAATCTCTGTTGAGAGTTGCTGTGTTGTTTGCACATGATGCCAGGCCACTGTCAATCAAATCAGATTAAACCACACCCATACACAGTCCTGAATGAACAATGAATACAGATGTTTTCCTGAGGTTCAGCCCCCTCTCACTGACCCGATACATTTGGACTACATACTTGGATCTCTTGTTTCTACCTTTGAAATAAGTTGTTTACATTCACAAATATAAAACCTACGATAACATGGACACACCACAGGACTTTTTCCCTAATATCTGCCCTCAGTAAAGGTTGCCCTAATTCTAAACAGTGAATACACAAGTATACTCACGTGCTGAAATTTACTCCACAGAGATGATTCACAAAAAAGCTATGTGAGGTTTTTAACCCTCAGAAACATTAACGATTTATCCTTAATCAGACTTCAACCCAAATCACTTTTGCTGCCAACAGGTGTTCCATAGGTTATGATGTTGGAGACGTGCATCTTCAAACCTTAGAGAATTGTCACATTATAACATTCTCCTCACATGGGATGATGACCAGTGTAAAGAGCCCTGAGCGTAAACAGCCGTAAACAAAGTCCGTCCACTTGAAAGAAATCCTCTCTACAAGCTCTTGGATAAGTGGGCTCCCGGCATTTCTTTCCTTTCCGAAAGTGCTCATCTTGAAAGGGTGACATGCTTTGCCTCCAGACCCCTCTTCAGTTCTGGCCTGTGTTTTAATGATCTTTCATGCCATAAGCAGGAGAGGGTTGGGGGGGGGTGTTCGAAGCATCAAACAACACTGCGCCCGTGGTTGCCTGTTGTTTTTCAAACTTCCATTTGTGCCTCTGCTTGCAGAGCACCATGCTGAAAGCAGCCTACATGCCTCCCTGTGGGCACGTCACTGGAGTTACACCAGGCCGGTCTGCATGTGCACATGGAGCGGGTAGGGGTGGTAGACGAGTGGCGGCTGGGCCTGGGTGATGAAATAGCTGCTGTAAATTGGCTCCGTGGCGTATGCCGCCGGCTGGTAGAAACAGGTGACGTTGGCCGTGTTGGGGATGGCGTTCTGCTCGCCCAGCACCCTTAGAGCCAGGACTGTGATCATATTGAGCGTCTGTCTCCTCTCGTGTCCCATCAAACACACCGTGCTCTCGTCGATCACGCGCCGCAGGGTCATCAGGTACTCGTACTTGCTCGTCTCCTCGTTGCCAATGAAATGGCACCGCAGGTAGGCCTCGATCTTGCGCTGCTGTTCGCTTACGTCAGGGAAGTCGATGAAGAAGCGGGAGCACATGTATCGCTCCAAGGACTTGATCTCCGTCTCGCTGGCCGGCCTGAAGTTCCTCACCAGCAGGTCGCTGTATTTCAGCAGGCCCCCACCTCGGATCTCCTCTGGGTTGTGTGTGGCGATGAGATGTTGGCGGAGGTGGTCCATCGCCTGTTCAAAGTCTCCGTACATGCACTCTGCTTCGACGGTGATGGTGAGCCCCCCTTCCGCCCCGGCCCATGAGCTTGCCCCGTACCTGTTGGGGCCCGTGTCCGCCTGCTCTGATGGTGGCTCATTGATCTGAGGCTGAGCACGTGTGTGGCTTTGTGTTTGTGAATCCGGAGGCTTCTTCGAGTGTTTCGGCTTCACAGTTTGTTCCACGGTTTCGTTGGAGCCAGTCCCATCCTGAAGTGTGCTGGCTGGACGGCATGCGAGAGCTGTGAGGACGTCTCTGGTCTCTGGCTTGGAGGCTGGAACATTTGAGCCATGAACTTGAGTGCTGTCCACTGAAGGAGACTGGAGTGGTTTGGGTATGTCTATGGGTGGAAACAGCTGTGTTGTAAGATCTGATAAATCATTCAGTAAAGACCATTTCTCAGGCTTACTGATCAGCTTCCTTGACATTTTCCTTTGTAGTTTTGGGGAAGGGCAATAGTCCGGTACAACGCCCTGTGATGTGCTGCAAGTTTTCTTCGCCGGAGGAGGAAAGGAATATTCATATTGTGAATCTTGTGGGCTTGACGTATTTTGAGTGCTGCCGATCACAGAGTCGACTTTGAAGTGAGTCATCTCCGCACAATGGACCTTTTCCTGTGGAGCTGCTGTTTCTGTTGGTTGGGAAGCTTGTGACGCAGACGGCTCTTCGCTGCTCTGCGGCTTTAAACATGCATGCGTCATCAGCGGGTCCCTGACATCTGTGAGTAAAGTTTCAGGAGATGGGACTAAAGGATAATCACTGTGAAACTGTCCTTTCTCTTCTCCGTTGCCGTCACACAGCTCAAACACGACGGCCTTCTCTGAATGAACATCCTCAATGCCATCCACGTCCTCCTGCTGTAAGTTGATGGTCTTGTGTTCTAACCCCTCCTGGGCCTCGTGCTTTCCATCCACGTGCTCCACCTTTGCATGTGGGAGACCTTTCTCAGGCACAGAGGCTGCTTCATTCGGGCATGGAGTTTGGCCGGCAGAGTCTTTTTCAACATCTGCTTCAACATCCCGAGGAACGCTTGGTTTCTCTTGCCCTTTCTTTTCTTCCTCAGTGTCTCTTTTAGACAAATTCCCAGCATTCAATGCCACCTTTCGTCCCTGTTTCCGTTCAGTCTCCCAGTAAGACTCCAGCATACGGTCTAATATTATCTGGAAGGAGTCCACGCTGAACTCAAACTGTCTCCGAAGGGAGCTGATGAATCGGAGCCCCACGGTTTTAGCTCTGTTGTTAGAAAGCGAGATCAGGCTCCATCTGTCGTGCTCATTGAAGACTTTCACCATCTTTTGCACGTAGGCCTCCTTCATCGTCAGGCAGGTGATCTTCCGTCTGTTAACTCCACAAGGAAGGAGGTCTCGTAGGCTGCCCAGCACCACCTCCTTTATCACCTGGAGGTCCTCCTGCCGGGGCAGCTCCACTCCAAAAATGATGTCTAAGTCTCGATAGCCCATGCCGTTATCCCTCACCAGGATGTGGCTGGCCGTCGCGCCATTCAGCCGTATATCTTTCACCTGGATGTCTCTTTCGATCAGCCGATCCTTCACCACACGAATGATGTCTTTCACTCTCACCTGCAGTGTGGGGAAATTCCCTCGTCCGTGGATGGGGATTACCTCAGTCAAGACCTTGTCCAGAGCTTGGATTTGCTCGAGGGTCAAGTTGTGGAACCTCTTCTCCGCTTGAAGCTCCATCATCCTCACCTGCGAAACAGAGGTCTGACATATCACATTGTGGCTCATGTGAGGAATAATGGCCGGTGAACGACTGAAGCAGTACAACAGAGTATTATCTTTAAAAAATAAAAGCCCTTTTCAAAAGGCAATGCACGGAGAGAGTACAGAAAGACTCAGCACGCAGTCTGTATCATCCCAGCACCTTCTTTACATCCATCCATCCTCATTTGTTAATTTGAAAGTCTAAGCCTTCACAAATCTGGTGTTTGGTCTTTTTCTTTCCTATGCAGTCAAATAAATACAATAATGTGCTGGGGGCTTATGTCAGAGGTGTTTTCACCCTCGTTCCTCTCTAATTGCAGCTATGCAGTGTGTTTATCAGCCAGATTTTGCTCAGATTTTCTTTAACATTTAGCAAAAAGGGCAGTTACTCAGATCACTGGGTGATAATACCACGAGGTGGCAACAGCATCGTGACATTAAGTCAACTGAATGTCACAGTGAGTGCTTGAATATAAGCTAAAGCGATGCACTGTAACACATTTATGTTTCCCATGTTGAACTTGGGTAATACAACAAGCGACAGGTTTATCTGTGACATGCGATTAAGAATGTCCTCTCACATTCATTTCTTAGATCGTGATAGAATTTTCTACAACATGGTTGTCATGATAACAGATTTTTGCTTCAACCAAACTAATGCAGACAGAAAATCTTTCAGATTCTTGAGCTGTAAAATAACAACTCAATGCATTGTGAGTTTTAAAAAAGGGGTTTTCTTCTGACTGTGATCAAATACATTCCAGGTGTTTCTCACAAGGTGTTACTTGTAGGTCTCACTAGATCAACATTCAGTAGTCGCCATGCTGAAATGCCTCCATGATCATGCACTCGTCCGCTGGTTACAGGTGACTCACCTGTCTGTTATTCACTGGCGGCAGCTGCAGGGACAATCTGATTGATAGGTCTATAAGAGGCAGTCGTGACTTATATTGCACCTACGAGTGCCCTTCCTCTGAAGTATAGGAGTACTAATTCTAAATGCTTCATAACAAAAAATGCATATAATCCTGTGGTTGCACAGTAGGCCACTTAATGATTTCAATCAATAGTGATGTGCTATATTCCTGCTGTTATAATGTGACAATATTGTATTTGTACAAGGGAAAAGGGTACGTCATCATTAATGTGCACTGACTCACTCACTACTGAGGCAAATCTTCAGCCCATTGAAGGCTTTAAAGGACCTTCATACCATCTACCTTTATGGCAATATTAGAATTAATAAGGATCCTCGTGGTGTTTTGAAAGATGAATGCTCTCATCATCCCTTTTACTTAATGCAATGAAAAATACAATACTTGTTATAAAGTGCTTTTTATGTTTTAAAAGGAGATGGTGATAAAACTCTGACATTTTTTATAGATTTTTTCAGAGAGGGAATATCTTTGCCACTGGTTGCACTATTTTTCCTCTACTGCTGCTCCATCACACTAATGCTTTTTTTTTCAAAAGATGTATTGTATAGGAAATGTATTCTTTGAGTTCAAGGCAGGTGAATCAGTGCAATATCATAAAGCTTGACAGAAAATGAGAAGACGCAGAAACTTTTATCAATGGTACTTTAAATATAACTTAATAGTATTACTTTCAGAAAAAAAAAATGTAAATGTCTTAATCAGAAATTCATGCATGTGTGCCAAAAGTATTATGTAGTGATTTTAAATGATCGGCCATCGATGTCATATTATATTGTTCTGTTATTTTGTATTCATTATTCCTACTTTATATATACATTTTTTTCATTTTCTTTTAAATAATGTTTGAATCAAGTTATAGGAGTGCATAACTGTTGCATTTAATACATTCAATTAAATATTAAGCCAGAGCTAAATATGAATATTTTTGCATTTTTCAAACTGCCTGGTCTCGTGGCGTACACAGCACGAGCTCCTCTTGCTGCAGAGTGTGTGAACATCCTCAGCCCATGTTAGTATTAGGGGGTCATCGGGGTAAATCAAGTCAGTGGCAGTGAGGACACAGGGCAGCACGGCCCACAGCAGCCTCTAGTGAATCTCAGGGGTTACATCAGCCCCGGTCCTGCAGCAGCACTGCTCCTCTCACTTGGCTTCTTTAGAGATAAGACTTATGAGTCATACATCCCTGAATGAAACAGCACTCGTTGGCTCTCCTGGATTATATCTCTGTGCGCCAACAGCGACACAAAATGCACCACTTCAAGAGTGTTGTGTATCAGTAAACCCGGTAAATGGATTACAGCCTTTTAAAGACTATTATTTTAGATTGCCGTGATCTGGAAGGCACACACATATTGGTGGACATTTTAAACACTTCTATGGCTAACATTATTTTGCACAAGCAGGACACTTTTGTTCTTTGATGATGTCTAAACTCAAATATTGCCCATTTATCAACTAACTAAATCAACACATCGTGCATTGATCCTCGCTTAAAGACATGCAGGTCTCAAGTTGAACAGGCTCATATTTGGGGCAATATATACTGGAGCAAGAGAACAACATTAACTGCGTTTGTCCAGACAAAGACACAATCACGCAACAACCGCACAGTTATAAGAACTCACCTGTGTTGCGGTCAAATTGAAATGCAAAGTAAAGCTAGAGTAGCAACACAAGAAAAGCCCAAAGACACCGAGAGAGATCCAACAGGTTTCCCGACCCCGTCAGGAAGGTGGATGCTGAAGTTAACGCGGCAGAAGCACTGTTTCCATGGCAATCACGCGTCACGGAATTTACGGTAAATCACGACGCTCGTTCTCCGCGTCTGCACGACAGCCGCTCAAGTTTCAAACAAGCGAGGCCGGGCTGTCCGAAGTGACATTAACACGCGGGTAAAGTTTGACTTTGTGCCGGTGGAGCACAGCGACGTGTCGGACTGCTGCTGCGGGGTGAGCGGCGCATCAAGGCGGGGTGAGTCATCCGCTCTCCCCGCCTGAGCCCTCCACAAATCTAATCATCCATCAGTTCACCGCCCACTTCATCCACTGTAATCCCGTTACCTCACAAAATAACACCAACGCGAAACATCAAACATGTCACGTTTCAATGTTAACGGTTGTTGTTGTTTTTTTCTATTTATTTCATTCACATTTTGCGAGGAGGAGGAAGAGGGAGGGGGGCAGCTCCCTCGTGACGTCAGACGGAATACCGCCACCACGTGACGATGACGTCGTTCATATTTTGGTAAGACATCCAGGAAGTGCGGAAGAAAGCGAACGGACGAAGACCGAAACCCGACGGGCTGAAGTTTCACTGACAAGTTCGAGCTTTTTTCTTTGCGGACTGGCCGTTATTATTTCCTCGTGTGACGGTTGGACTCGATACAAGTGGCGTCAAGATGCCGGCGATGGAAAGTATCCTTTTAAAGCAGCGGTGCGACCGGGAGAGTAGCGTCAATACGGAGGGAGCGAGACCGAGCACAACAACATGACGAGGCCGGTGAGACACCCGGAACACCGTACAGACGGGAGGTGTTGACCTATAACACTACCGTTGACTTATTGAACAACCTGAACGTGTCCTAGTTATTTACAGACGTCGTAAAATGGGACAACTGGACCGAAGGCCTCGGAAGCTTCGAGATAAATGGCTGGAAATACCCAACAACCGACATTTGATATACAATTCAACCATGTAGTCAGAGTGTCACTTAACCCTCCGAATACGAAAGATTTGACTTGATCTAATATGTAATATTGTTATGACTGTCTTTGATTTAACAAAGCAGTAATACATTCAGAGGAAACTCAACAATACTAGTTACATAACTGAATCTGTCACTGCACTTCTACTCAGTCAAAAGGAGTTTTTCCAAACATGTTTATTTTATATATATATATATATATATATATATATATATATATATTGTATTGCTTTTCCAACAATTATTAGCAGGATCTAAGTTGAGATATTTACATAACAAATGTAGAAGCTTAATACATTGTTATTTCCTCCTACAACAAAAACAATTAATGTTTATTTTTTTTTATCAAAGGCTATTTGTTGTGTTTGTTTGGACTTTGTCTCTCCTTAACCTCATATCACAGAACAGCTCTTCAATTTAAAGTTCGCCGCCAAAGAACTCCAAAGAAATTCAAAGAGATGTGACAAAGATGAAAAAACTGAGAAGGCTAAAATTAAAAAAGTAAGTGGCCATTAAAGCCAGTCATCAAGATAACCATAGAATATTTTACTGTGCCGCCTTATTTATTTATTTTGCTGTCTTTAGGCCATCCAGAAGGGGAATATGGAAGTGGCAAGGATCCATGCGGAGAACGCCATCCGACAGAAGAACCAGTCTTTGAACTACTTGAGGATGAGTGCTCGGATAGATGCCGTGGCAGCGAGGGTCCAAACTGCAGTTACAATGAACCAGGTACATTGAATGCTGGGTCACTGCACACTGCCGTGAGACTTGAAGATCAGTGACTTAAGAAAGCGTGTTTGTTGTCATTTTTAGTGATGGTGTTTTATTTTTCAGGTCACAAAATCTATGGCTGGAGTGGTGAAAGGCATGGATGCCACTCTGAAGTCTATGAATCTGGAAAAGGTAGAGGGTCATTTACATGTGAAGAAATATTTTTCTTCCATATTTCTTTACTCATAATTATAAAACAATGTCTTAATCCCTTTTTTCTTTTCAGATTTCCGGTCTCATGGACAAATTTGAGCGCCAATTTGAAACTCTGGATGTTCAGACGGCCCACATGGAGGACACCATGAGCAGCACCACAACACTCACAACCCCACAGGTACGTTTCTCTTCTCTACTCTTACATGCTTTGTTGTTGTTGTTGTTGTTGTTGTTTTAAAGACAAACACACTCACTGTACATCTTGTGTGTTTTCAGAATCAAGTGGACTCATTGATGCACGAACTGGCTGATGAAGCAGGGTAACATTTTTCATTCTTTGTGAAATGATGTGTGATCACATACACAGGTGTATGGTATGCTGTCTGAGACTGAAGAATAAATAGAGGATGTTATTGAAACATTGACCAGAATGTTTCAGACAGGGTTATTCAGTGTAACGTGAGCAAAGATATTGTGTTTGTATTCTAAAAATGAGGTTTTCTTGTCGGTGTGTGCGTCATGTCTAGATTGGACCTGAACATGGAGCTCCCTCAGGGACAGACAGGATCAGTGGGCAGCAGCGTCGCCTCTGCGGAGCAGGTACACATGCACACTTGGTGTTAAAATTGTTCCACATCTGGCACAGATACACTTTAAATATACATACAAAAGATCATAAACCAGACAGCTTGTAGCAGTGTAAATTAAGAGTTTATCACGTAGACTGAGTGAAAAACAAATGTGATTACAGTAAATACAAACAAAGTCAAACAATGACCTTAAATAACCTTGATTCTTCTTTCATCTTCATCTTGCTCACTAATGCCGGTCTTTGCTCTCTCTTGTCCAAAGGATGAACTGTCTCAAAGGCTCGCCAAGCTTCGAGACCAGATGTGAAGGACAACAGTGGACTGGCACCGTCCTGCATATTACCACACAGCTTTTATTGACATTGTGTCTTTTCTCCCCTTTACATCTCGTGTCTCTTTGTAGAGAAGCTACTGTATCATTGTTCTGCCCTGCGGATACTAGCCCTCGTTGGTTGTGTGTTAATAATAACTTTTGGATTCTGTAAACTAACTGAGATGCTGGTTATGGAAAATGTATATATTTCTTAAATATACATATTTACATATGATGAAGCTCTAATGTAACTTTATTGTTTGATATGTACACTTAGGAACTTCATACATTTTGCTAAACGAATCGAGCGTGGTAGTTATTAATATGTTATTCATAAGACAAATTCATATCATTATGGTGAATAAGCTGACAGTTTTGGAGTATAGAATGACATGTTATCTTCATACGTGCATGATTGCAGAAAACGTATCTGCTTTTTCTTTTCTTGCTTTCAGAGTGTGAAAGACTTTTTTGCTTACTGTTGAACTGACTCCTTGTTTAGATTTGTTGTATTTTATTTCTGAGGAATATTTCAAGAAGATACCGGATGATTAGCCCGTGTGTTTGTCTGGTCATGTTAAGCATATTCACTGATCATTTGGGAAGGGGTTACAGTATGGAGACTACATACCGTAAGTAAAAAATAAAATTTTATAATACTTTTATCTCTCTGCTTTTTAATCATGACATAAATTACATTTGTATTCCATCTGTTGTGAAAAGTCCATTTGGAAAATTCACTGCAAAAACAAAGTCACGTACTTCATATCCGTGGCATAAATTGCATTGTGTTTTTATGTTGAGGTTTTGGCTGCAGCTGTCAGGAGACAATAGGTCTCATTTATCAACATTATGTAGGTGCCAATATTTGTAGAAAATATATACTATCTCATAAATATCCACAAAGAGCCTGAAATATAATGCCTGAGACTAAAAAGCATTCGTAGGAAATGTCAGAAATTCAGCGCACAAAAAGAAGACAAGTTATATCCGTTATATAAATGCGTAATATAATCATATACAAGAGGACACCAAGTATTTCAAGTGTGTTTAAAGTGGCTTGCCTAGTTTTATTATATTATTTCTGGCCATGTCATTGTTTCTCTCATTTTCTCATCAACTCAAAGAAGACAAGTGGTCCAAATCAGCTGCTCTTTTTTTTGCTGTGTCCCTCTTGGTAATCATAGTTTGCTTCAAGAGGAAGTCCTTATTTCAATTTTTTTTGTTGTTGTATGTCCTCCATTGCATGCAGATGAGGTCAGTCAAATATTCCTTCATCGTGGGCTCCATTATGGTAATGTCTGTGTAAGACAGACATATTTGGCTTCTCTTCAGCTGAAGAAGTGTCAGTGACAGTTAGGAAGGTTGTGCTATTGTTGTTGAAGTACGCCACGGTCATGGAATTGAGTGCAAAATGTATTTGTTTAAGGACAGTAGAGATAAAGTAGGAGGATTTAAATGCCGAGTGAAAGCAGATTGCTCTTACAAAAGCCAGGAGGCTCGCCCGGATGTGAGGTCTGGTTACTGTCATCTAGTGGCCATTGTCTGGTACTGCAACCACACTTTACAACGGCGCTGTGGTTGTTTTCTTCTTCTTCTTCTTCCTCTTCTTTTTTCCCCTCGGTTTTCTAGTCGTGTTGTCTTGATGACTCTCATGCCAGCGACTAGGCGAAATTGTAGAATACTTGCTATACAACCCTGAACAAAACAAAACGTGTTTATTGTCCACTATGCCTGTTCATTAAGACAACACCCTGCTTCGAAGCAGATAATCAAGCATGGGGTGCAAACCCAAGAAGGAACACTTTCTCCTCACATGATCTAAAGATGGTGTCTGTGCTATTCCAGATCAAAAGTTGACCCGACGGTTCATATTTGAACTGCATGGAATAAACAGATATAGACACTTCCTATTCATACCAGCGAGTTTTAACAATTGAACATCTTAAGACTTACTGTAATTACCTTGTTAGAGACACAAGTTCGAAAATATGTCTGATGTTAAGTATTATGTCCAGTAGTTATTTACTTACACTAAATCATCCTTAAATTATGCAGTCCTTTCAAAAGGCTTGAATAGTTTCTGATAAATAAATGTCTCACTCTTGATTCAACATATGGTGATTCATGTCATATGCACAGATAACAGTCAGTTACTCCGTACAATGAATTGCTTATTTTGTTAGGTCCTCCTTACACACAGAATTACACTAAACTTAAGGTAAAAAAAAAAAATAGAATTAGAATTAAGAATACAAAAAACATTGCTATAAATGCTAATAGTATAAGAAAATATATAAAATAAAATAAGGCACAGCAATAGGACAACAGTACTAGCAAGTGCAGTATACTCTGCAAATATGCATTAAAATAAGATCCCCTCAAGCAACCTTGCACTAAATGTACTAATACTAAACTATTAGTAATAAACTATTAAAGAAGAAGAACATAAAAAGGAATGATTCTCCCTGTGCAATGCCTGTTAGGCAATTGTAACGTTATGCTTCCAAAAGACTAACTGTATCTAGTTTCATAACCCTGATTTAAAACACGTGTAACCTTAATATTTAATTGGTGTGTTGAACATAATCTGGTAATGGAGCACAAATCTGTCCGTGAGACAAAACTCAGGGCATAAACCCCATGCAGCCCATCATGTGACTTTGGCGTAAACAGGAAGCAGCTGATCTCGACTTCACTCCTGCTTCCATCAAGTAATGTGTACAACTGTAGTCCCGAAAACAAAGAACAACTGCTCGTCTGAAGTTGCTTGACTTTAAGTCACCGATATATCCGCCGGGGTAAGTAGACGACACACTGCTGAGTGTTAACTTGGCGAGCTAGCCTTAGCCGTTCAGCTCGGCTAAGCTAACACACACATATATCTGGACTACTTGTCCTGCTAGCTAACTTAGCATTAGCTTATATGTTTATCCGGAACAGAGAACAGAGTTTAAGTAAAGTTGTTGAACTATTTGTATGTTCGTCCGTGTCTAATAAGCTGGTGACTGGATACACGCGTTTGACTCGTTCGTGGTTCACGCGTTTAAAGGTGTTATTTTGTGTTCTGTTTTGTGTTCTGCTTCGTGAGTGCGAAGTGACAGCGAGGTGAAACTATGTGTGTCTCTTCTGCAGCCGAAGGAGAGCGAGAGGAGAGCCGCTGCAGACGCTGACTAAAGTCATCTGACTTGCAGCTCAGATAAATACTCGACATCGTTTCTGCTGAGGGGGATGTCAAGCACAGCAATGAAGAAAAAGGTGAATCAGCTGATCATTACCTCTTCGAGTAGTGGTGCATGTACTGGAGTACAACGTCGAGGTGGTTGTACTTTACTCGAGTACCTTCGTTTCATAGCTCTACTCATTCTCCATGTCGAGCTTGAGCTGTTTTCCAATGCCTTAAAATGATCATGGTTCTAATAATGTATAATCACATCTTGATATGTCGTATATGCTATTTAAAATAAGATAAGATATTCCTTTATTAGTCCCGCAGTGGAGACATTTGCAGGATTACAGCAGCAGACGGGTAAAGTGCACACAAGATACACATAGTAAAAAAAAGGAATAAAAATAAACAGTGATACAAAATCAGTAAATAATGCACAATAACAATATTATATATACAGACAGAATAAACTGTATTTAAATTGCACCGGTTGAAGTGATTAAAGTGATTGAAGATTTTTAAGATGGCATATAAGAAAGTATAAATGTAGGACTTGTACATCTTATTAAGTGTTTTAACGTTGTGACACTGCTATTTTTGTTGTTGTTGTTGAGTAAAGAGTCTAGATATTTCTTCCACCTCTGGTCCTAAGAGTAGAGGAGAGACGAGACTTTATCTTCAGTGATGAGTGAATCGGTTGCATTTGTGCTTTCAGGTGTTACTGATGGGAAAAAGTGGGTCTGGAAAGACCAGTATGAGATCCATCATCTTTGCTAATTACATAGCTCGAGACACACGGCGCCTTGGAGCTACAAGTAAGTTTGCTTTAAAATAAAAGGTGCCGCATGATGCCACATATTTATTTGATGTCTATATCTATAAAACAATATTTACATCCTTTTGTTAAATGCAGTTGATGTGGAGCACTCCCATGTACGGTTTCTTGGCAATCTGGTTCTAAACCTGTGGGACTGTGGAGGGTTAAGTACATTTGTTTGTTATTTGCCACTTTTGGTGCAACTTCTTTAATCTGGAAATCCTCTGAAACGTTGCTCTGTGCTCCCTTGGCCCAACAGACAGGACACGTTCATGGAGAACTACTTCACCAGCCAGAGGGACAACATTTTTAGAAATGTAGAGGTACTTATTTATATATTCGACGTTGAGAGCCGCGAGTTGGAGAAAGACATGCACTACTACCAGTCGTGTCTGGAGGCCATCCTGCAGAACTCTCCCGACGCGAAAGTGTTCTGCCTCGTCCACAAAATGGATCTGGTGCAGGAAGACCAGAGAGATTTGGTAAGCTCAACAGTTTTGAGAGTTGTCTTCCGCTCGCCTATGCACCCGTTTGTCGATTCAACAGAAGCCCATAAACAGGCACTCGGCGGCCATGTTCACAGGGTCACCACAAACTGCTTTCTTTGGCACATTTGGGGCTCACTTTTGGGGCTCACTTTTGGGGCTCACTTTATGGCTGTGATTTTACTAAAATTGAAAATCACAAGATAACATGAAAATAAGATGACCTTAAACCATTTTGTAATTTATTTCAGGGAACGTCTGTATCAATAATTTGACGATTTATGACTCCACTCAAATAAATAATCCGGTTGAAATTAGAAAACCCCTTGACATTCATGAATGCCATTTATACCTTTTAAAAAAAAAAAAAAAAAAGATTGAGTATAACAGCAAATCATCATACATATATGTAATACTCAACATAACCTTATGTACTAATACTGGATAGCTTTAACAAAAGTATACAAATATGGTCCTCTTGTTTATCCACATGATGATGACAAAGGGCTCTAGATTCCCCCTTGTCCCCTCCCGCATCCTGGGTGGCATATTTGTTATCAATGAATGAATTGATTTAAACATGTGACTGTCATAACTGTTTCAACAGATCTTTAAGGAGCGTGAAGAGGATCTGAAGAGACTGTCCAGACCTCTGGCTTGCACTTGCTTCAGGACATCAATCTGGGACGAGACCCTGTATAAGGTTGTGACATTTGACTGCTTGTATGTTTGGATGTCTGGTGATGAAGTTGACACCGTAAGAAACATTTAAAATGTCTTTGCAGGCCTGGTCTAGCATAGTGTACCAGCTCATTCCGAACGTCCAGCAGCTGGAAACGAACCTGAGAAACTTTGCGCAGATCATAGAGGCAGACGAAGTCCTTCTGTTTGAGCGAGCCACCTTCCTGGTGAGAGCAACCACTTCCTCTGGTCTACAGTCTGGGCCCGAAATCTGGATCCAGTTATGAAAGTGTATATATATATATATATATATATATATATATATATATATATATATATATATATATATATATATATATATATATATATATATATATATATATATATCTATCTCTTTTTCACCACGTTTTGTAAATACAGGTGATCTCCCACTATCAGTGCAAAGAGCAGCGCGACGCTCACCGGTTCGAGAAGATCAGTAACATTATCAAACAGTTCAAACTCAGCTGTAGGTGAGTTCCCTCTGCAGAAACATCGCCGTCACACAACACGCCACCCACTAACGTTTTCTGATGTTTCTGATTATGTATGTATTTATTTTGTATTCCAGTAAACTTGCAGCTTCTTTCCAAAGCATGGAAGTGAGGAACTCCAACTTTGCGGCCTTCATTGACGTCTTCACCTCCAACACATATGTCATGGTCATCATGTCGGACCCCTCCATTCGTGAGTAGTGCCGATCAACATTTCCCAGCAGTGAGTGTGCAGTTGGGAAACCAAATCGGCATAATACAAATCCATGCCCTTGTTTTTTTTTTTCTTTTTCATTTCAGCATCTGCAGCCACTCTCATCAATATCCGTAATGCTAGGAAACACTTTGAGAAGTTGGAGCGAGTGGATGGACCCAAGCACAGCTTGCACATGCGAATGCGCTAGCCGGTGCGTTTGTCCCCGTGGAAACCATCAGCCAATCAGTCTACAGACCACAGGCGGCATGCTGCGGTCTTCCAGCTCCGACACGTACAAGCAGCCCTGCACTGTCTTCTCTACATCTTCTTATTCAATCACAGCTATTACAGGAGAAATCATATTTCCTTTTGGTCTAATTTCTACAGTGATCATAAGTACCTTGAACTTCGACACATACTGTTGGAATATTTGCCCCATTAGCTCGACCCCATTAAAGTAAAATTAATAGTTGTGTTTACTATGAAGGCTACCTTTGCTGTCACACTTTGTCTGATACAGTAGATTTATTCACTCCATGCAGTGAGTCCCAGTGATCGGGGGGCGTTGTCTCCAAATGATGAGCAGCGGATACTGTTTGATTTTCAAATGCAGTTTGTAAGCTGTTACACTTTGAAAACAATATATAGTTATATTCAGAAAAATACGTGTTCAGTGTTTTTATTTTCTGCACTTGATCAACTTTACAACAATTTGTGGTGCATATTTTCTGAACAGATCAACATACACATCTACTTCCTGTAAAAAGACTTCTTGCTCCGAGATCGTTTCTGTTATTCGTGGAAGTCACTTTAGGATCTCTGTCCATGAGGCCTTTTGACACTCGGCACCAGTTGTCGTGTGTGTGTGTGTGTGTGTGTGTGTGTGTGTGTGTGTGTGTGTGTGTGTGTGTGTGTGTGAGAGTGTGTGAGTGAGTGTGTGAGTGTGTGAGTGAGTGAGTGAGTGAGTGAGTGAGTGTGTGTGTGTGTGTGTGTATAAAGTTCAGTGCAACTGTTATTCATGAAGCTGACAGCTGTGTATGTGCAGATGGAACAACGTGTTACAACACAATCGGTGAATTTCACAACGTAACAAACGGCTGAGTTAAGCTTGTTATATAGAATTAGCTTTCATTTCCTTTGGTATTGTGTGAATTGGCACTTAAGCTCCTGAAAACGTATAACATTTAAGGAAAGAAATACACCTGGCAGTCATCCATCTGATTTGAATATGAAAATATGTGACGCAACCTTTTTCTAACTGAGCTTCTCCTTCTTTTAAGCAACATTAAGACCACAGTGAGGGGAGAAAAAGTAATACAGCGATATCTAACGGAATACAACCAACATTGTTCTAACTTTGACAGATAATAGTGCGTTCATGTGGTTCTTGTAGTAAGAGGGAGAGGAAGAAAATACATCAAAGTTCCACCATGTATTAAACGGAGAAGGAAATATGCACGGCAATTTAAATGATAAGTGACTGACACAAACGGCGATCATTTCTGCTGATGAGGAACCATGTGATTTGGTTGCAAACAGATTTTAAAAAGCTCGTTAATGGACTTTGAGTTGAGATTGTCTTGTCAATACACAATCCTTTAATGGTAACGTCAGTGGAGAAAAACATATTCGGCACTGCTGACCAAATCCCATCGGCCCGATGGCTGCTGGCAAACACTTTCTTTTCAACATAAAAGCATGTGGCTCTGACGTTTAACATTCTGATAACATGTTTCACTAAATTAACCAACACCTTGCTCTGAAATCACCATGATCTGCAATCCTTCAGCCAGCAGGTAAATTATGGTAAATTGCACATACACCGATGTAATTGGTGGAAAGTATTTTGCTTTTAATTTGACAGAGTAACTAATTAATACTGCTTTTACTTTACCTCATTTCTGCTTTTAATTTATATCCAAATATTATTTTAGCCTGACTAAATGTTGGTGTCATCTGACCACAATCCATATATGTGACTCTATATGTTTGCATGTTTTTTGTGCTTTATGGGTCAAAACGTTACCTTTGTTTGGACTGGGACAGCTTTGGTTATAAAGTGAAACATTTTTATTCTAGATTAGATACACAAAATGTTTCAATGATCAACCTATTCATTGAAATATTATAACTGAAATAGTTTTAATATAAATTAAAATATAAATACAATTTTGCTCATATGTAGGTATCTTTTCATTTGAAAATTACACGTTTACTGTGAATCTCACAAAATCTCGCATTAAAGGTTATATTTAGGCCAAGATCTTCCTGTTCTGCCCACAAAACAGGTTTGATATGTGAGCCTATGAGAGCTGTAGCTACCTGCCATTAATTTCTCTTGTGATGTGGAGGCTTCATATATATTCATGCTGTTTGACCAGCCGGCGGCCGGTAACTGGAGATTTGTCCATGGCACTTGATCCCACCCACTCCTTCAGGAGCTGCAGGGGATATGCACTCGTTACCTCCTGCCCCTTTATTATCGCCAGCTCTGCTGCAGAGGCATTGTTCCAGCTGTGCTTATCGACACTGCTCATGTGGTTGAGTTGTATCCTGGAATGCTCAAGGCCGAATAACTGGAAAATCCCCAGTCCCTCGCTGCTGAGAGTGAGTCTCCACAATAGAAATGGGAGCAACTAAATGCAAACCGAGATGAAGTGGCTCACTCATTCTCATATAGACTGGCAAAGGAGTCACTTCACCAGAGACACAATTATTTTCAATGTAGCACTCCACAACAGCCAAAGTAGGAAATAAAATATCAAAAGATTACTATGATAATCACCAAAGTAGACCGATTCAGATCTAACCTGGAACATAACACCCAACATAAGGATACTGGAAAATAATTGTGTTTGTGTATGTGAAGTCAGCAAATCACCTTCGACCATCTCTCCTTGGACTTTTTCCCCAGGAGGAGCAGCAAGAGACGAGGTGTTCCGGGCCAGAGCATAATATATAACATGAAGAGAGAACTGAATCCCTCTGCTGATGTAACCGAACACAGGATGTTTACAAGGGACCCAAAAACTAGAATAAACTGCAATTTACAGAGCTTTTTAGTCGGAAATCTAAAAAAGTAACATTTGAGCTCCATTTGCAGGTTTTCAATGTCCTCTAGTTTAAATGAAAATGTAAACATGAATAATGTGTTCACAATTCCTTGAATTAGCTTGATCTGGGATATACCTTTAAAGCTATTTAAACACCACATTCACTTCACTGGCTTTGGTCCAGACAAGAACTCAAAGCAGTGTTTTCCAATTTATTTTCATGTTTTATTGACTTGCAGACATCTCTTTACACTCAGCTAAACATTGTCACGGTGGAAGAAACAATCTAAAATCTCCTTAGTGTGACAGCTTTGCTGGGCTCTTTGTATCCTCCATTTGCACACCACTCCGTTGTGGAGACCCATCTGTATGTGCAACAGGCCCAGGGTCTGTTCCGTAGACCGCCTCTGCGTCTGCACCCATGTCATCGCTTGCGTCTGCGCCGCAGTCTGTTTGATTCCGTTGGCGCTCCAGCAGAGTGATGCGCTGCTTCAGCCGCTGCTGAGTGTGTTTGTATTCGTTCAGCAGGCGGGCAAAGCGAGTCTGAAGGGTATCCAGGGAGGACTCCAGCCTCTCCATCTTCTCCTCCGTGTCCTCTATCTGCAGCCCGCCGCTTTCTGTGTTCTCATCGAGCAGGCCCTCCTTCATCAGGATCTCCCGGCCCCTCTCCTCAAGCACAGTCTTAGCGTTTGGATACTCGGCCACTGCTTCCATCAAGTCGTCCTTCGAGAGGCAGAAGAGATCTGAGTAACCCAAGCTGCGAATGTTGGCCGTCCGACGGTTTCCCATTTTGCTCCCTTTTATGTTCAGGATGCTGATTTCACCAAAGCAGCTGCCAGAGGTGAGGAGAGCGTACTGTGTGACCCCGTCATCAGCCACCACAGCCAGCTGCCCCTCTTTAATGATATACATCTCCTTCCCTATGTCCCCTTTTCTGCAGATGTAGTCCCCCGGACTGAAGACCTGGGGGCGGAGTTTGAGCACGAGCTCCACCAGCAGGCCTGCCTCACAGTCTTGAAAAATGCGTACTTTCTTCAGGGTTTCCAGGTGTACATTAATTGCAATCTCAGCCCGCAGTTTGTTTGGCAAATTCTTTAGCACCTCCTTCTCGTCCACTGCTTTCTTGTTGGTCCAGAGATAGTCGAACCATTTAATGACGCGTGTCTCCAGGTCTTTGCTGACTTTGCGGAAGTGCATGTAGTGTTTGATGGCATCGATCCGGGCTTGAAACTCGGCACGGGTGGCATTCATGTTGGAAATCATGGAGCCAACATTTCCCACAATCGTGGCAAAGATAAGAACCCCAACGAGAAAGTCAAAGACCACAAATAGGTACTCCTCGTCCCGCACGGGTGCAGGCATCTCTCCAATCGTGGTGAGAGTAAGAGTCGACCAGTACAAGCAGTAGACGTAACTGCGAGTCAAGGAGGAATACTCAGGTTTGGAGATGTTTGGGAACACCCAAGTGTCCGAGCCAAATCCCAAAGAACTGGATATAGCGTAGTAGATGCAGGCGTTCCAGTGAATGATGACCAGGATGTAAAGCACCAGGTTGCCGATACGGAAGATGTTGGGGTAGTTGGTTCGTGTCTCAGTGCGATCAAAGAATTCAAACATGCGCGGAAATCGAAGCAGGCGGTTAAACCTGAGCTGTGGCGTATGGATGCCGGTGGAGATGTACGCCAGGTCCGTGGGCAGGATGGACACTACGTCCAGCTTGAACTGTAACGTTCGGACGTAGCTGTCTCTGAGCTTGGCATGGTCCTTCACCAGCAGACCTTGTTCCAAGAACCCTGAGACAATAATAAGAATAAGAATAAAGCACAAAGTCAGCTGAGCCGTGATCTCAACCCACTGTCGTGTTTTATGCCTGCCTTTTAGCACCTTTCAGCTCATTGTTTTGGTTTTCTGTTTGGAACTTTGCTGTTTGAGACTCTCAGTAATTCTGTTTGCTAGGCTGCTGTTTTCTGTGAAATATATCATAAACCTACCTTCGGTGCAGACAGGACAGACAAAGTTAGGGACTAGCTGGTGCACATAGCATTTATCAGTTAAAGAGACAGATTATGTCCCGCAGGAGTTGGTGGAGAACAAAGAGTAGCTTAAAGAATAGTGAATATTAGAATAGAAATTGTCACGTGGCCAAAAACTCAACTCCAAACGAATGCTATTGTTGTGTATTTAGGTTACCTGTGCGAAGTCGGACGCAAGTATCAATTATGTACACGAAGTCCGAGAGGTAGTCCAACACCAGCCAGCAGATGTAATTGCCCACCTGTAGCTTCTCAAAGCATGCCCTGTGAATATAAAAAGAAAAGAAAAGATGTACTGCTCCAGCCTGTAAGTGGACAGAACCCCCATTCACCACATCCATCACCAGCAGATAACGTCCGCGGAGTCATTACCTCGCGACAACCAGGAACCAGTTGTAGAGCACTGCTGTGGCGATAACAAATAACCAGCGGTAGTAGGCGTCATCGGATGGGGACACCACAAACAAATCCCACTTTTTCCTGAAAGCATGGAGAGATACACAACTGTGGTTTATAGAGTAGTTATTAGCTTACTTCAAGACTGAAAAGATTTGAGTGCTGAACAGTTCCTTTTCTAAAACCTTTATTCAAACAGGAAACGTTTGACCGAATGGAGAGTTTGAGGTCTCATTTTTACCCTCTGGTTCTTTTCTTCTCGTCACCCAGTGCTTGAAGTGTATATCAAAGTGCATAGTGATGTTTCAGGCTGACAGGCAGGCGGGCGGGCGGGTATACCTAAAGATCCCTTTGGCGTTGTTGTCATTGGCATCTGGTTGCGTGTTGCTGATGCGGCTCGGGGCCGTTCGCAGCTCAGGGCCACGAAAGCGCTCCAGGAAGGAGTCCGGCCGCTCCTCCTCCTCCAGCAGGCTCCTGTGTGCCCATTCCCTCAGCCTCACCACCAGGCTCACCAATCTGACATACAGGAAACGTACAAGCTCTCATAATGTTTTCAATGATTTTATATGAAAAGATAAGAACGACAGTGACACAAGGTAGACATCTCCAAGTAGTTGCAGACCAAATCAGAAGATATTCAGAAACAAACACAGTTTAACTTGATTACAGTCTTGTTCAGTTAGGAATCGCAAATAAGATGATGCTTTTATCCAAGGTGATTTGCAATTTTCAAAGTCAGCTTTGAACATAAAAATATCAAATTGTTTGGGAAAAACGTCCTTAAAGAAGAAATATTTATCTTGGCTTATCCAGAATATGTTTTTGAAAACATTTTAAAAAATGTTTTAAATCCCAGAACTAGTCCAAAAATCTTTCTATAAAAGTAATGATCAGTCAAACAGGTCAATACACTTTACTGGAATTGTCTTTAATCACAACTGATTGGATCGTCTTGGTTTTCATCAAATGTTTGCTCTTTTTCCTTAAGATTGTGGGATAGAAAGTACATCAATAAATATTTTTACAGAATGAAAGAATAAGATAAAACCCATTTATCTGGTTTTATGCTTCTAGTACACAAAGTCTCTCACCTGACTATTATGACCCTTTAGTCATCAAGGTCTTTGTGAGCTTGAATACTTTATATGTACTTTTACCCAGCGTGTGACCTTAAAAAGACTCTGTAAACTTTGTCTGAGTCCTGGGCTGTTTTTTGAAAAGCCAGGCAAACTTGAATACAATTTTAAAATAAAAAATGATTCACCTTCTCGAATCAGTCACTTTACCTTGAGACGGCTCCAATCCTTTGAAATGAATTTCTGGAATTGCGTCCATGAGGGTCGAGAGCAGCGACTCTTTGTAGCTCCGAGGAAGTGTCATCACACACAGATGGCACCCTGGGGGGAAGACACACCGTGCAGCAAACACACATGTGGGCTTGCACTACTTTTTGTTTTGTTATTTTGTTACTACTACTAAATAAACCTCTGAGACAAATACACTGTGATCTCATAGCTGTCCTCACCTGCTCAGAATGCTGTCGGCTCTGCCGATCTCCTCCTCCAAGGTGGTCTTCACCGACAGACGGTGTGGTGACCGCTCTCTCTCAGCTGTCTGGCCCGTCATCCTCAGACCTACAGGTGTGGATAAACACTCACGTCACTCCTCTAGTCTCTCTCTCTACCGGTGTTGAGCATGGCTTCTCCTGCGCTGACGCTGTGGCAGCAGAAGAGAGTTCTTCTGTTGATGGTGCGTATGGCAGCTTATCATCAGGGGACATTGTGTGGGGGGACTGGGACTGTCTGCCTCGCTCCCTCACATGGCCTGTCACACAGCACATACGGTTGCTGTGGTGAGTGAAGCAGCCACGAGAGAAACTGCATGGTACTGATGCTGCGTTGTTTGAAACACTTTGTTGTGACCCCACACACACACACCCCCCAAAAAACATGCGGGCAGTGATGGCTTTTCACCCTGTTGCAGTGCCGACACATGCCAAGGTGATTAGGCGACTGTTACCACTGTGTGACTAATTGGTGGATCATTAACGAAAACACACACACAATCACAGTCGGCCTGAAGCTCTGAGGCTCAGCGAGCCAATCAGCGGCTCTCCCTCAGGAGCAGCATCACTTAGGAAACCAGGGTGCTGTGACTGAGAGCAGTGTGTCACCTGTGTGTCATGAGGGTAACTGCCAAAAGTGCTTCGGGACTAACTACATGTCAATACCTTCCCAATTATTTCATAGAGAGTTTCTTAAAGAAAGCATTGTAATGTTGGTGTTTATTACAGGGTCAATTGCTTATGTAACAACTGGCAAACAATTGAACATATACAGAGAATATAGTGGCCAATAATTTATGAAACATTTATATATAATTTACTTCGCTTTTAATGGAGCTTTTCTTTCCTTTTTTGTAATAAGTGCCAAATGACAAGGAAATTATCAGAATCTAACAGAGCTGACAAATAAAGCATTATATTTTTATTTTACAATAAATTCACCAACCATTGCATATACATATTATATATTTAATTAATCCATTATGAGAGCTTCTATTTGTTTTACTTGCGACCCACAGAGAAACTTTCATTTTATTCAGACAGTATTCAATTATCATACATTTATCATACATTAGCACCTGTGGATTATTAGCATTATAAGAAACATATGTTTGCTAGAGAGAAACAAATCTAGCAGTTCACACATCTTTATTCATACCTTTAGTTTCCTTCAGTTACTCCAATGACATCCTGATGGTGACTTCAAACAGGCACACCCGGAGCAGCTCTTCCATTCTGAGTAACCACGGTGGATGCTATGAGAAGAAAAATCTATCTTCATCCAACACGTCTTGAAAGACAATCAGTCCTGTTCTTGCAACACTGTCTACTTCTCTTCTTCTCTCTTCTCCTCTCTTCTCCTCTTCGAGTGTGTTCCCCTGGTCTCCCCCAGAAGCACGAACACGGGGTCCTGATCCCCAGATGGAGCAGCACATGCAGGAGGCTGCAGGATGTGAGCTTCAGGGCGGGGAAACCTTTGAATGGTTCAGAGCCCAGATGTCAGCTTCAGACCGAGGAGTCCTCTGGGAGAACCTCTTGGCGATGCCTTTCCTCTGCACATCTCTGACACTGGAGAATAGCGAGAAGCGGCACAAAGCAGGCGGCTCGACAGATGATTACCTCATTTGTTGTTTGGTGATCAGATCGCTTCATATATTATATATTGATAATATTGTAGAATATATTGATATATTGTTTTATGTTAGGCTGTTTCCACTATACATTCATTATTAGTAGGGCATTGATGTATTGGCATAATCCTGTGTATATTATACTTAGTCTTTACTTGAAATATTGGCTTGTGGTGGAGGAACATAACTACAAGTACAATACTGAAATGGTGTACTTAGGTACATTTTTGGGGTACTTGAACGTCACTTGATTATGTGCTACGTTTATACTCCTCCACTACATGTTACACTCTAACAGGGTACTTTTTACTCCACTTTATTTGACAGATTTACTCCTCAAATAAAACACAATGCAGTGTTAAAAGTTAAACCAGATGTTCACAATACTCCTTCCACTACTGTTGGCTTGATATTTTCTGTATCATTTGAATATTTACATCATATTTCCTCAAAAGTAATTGATTGTATCTTTCTGAACATTCTTTTTACATTTTTTTTTATATGATTTTTAGTTTGATACGAGACTTGGACTGGTTGTTGTCTGATCTTCCCATCGCCTCTATTTAAACTAATCTTGATCAAATACAAATGTATACTTAATTTATGAATCCAAACTCTCATTCCAACATCACACAGACACACCACAGGATGCAAATGGAGCTTGACAATCCAGCTGATGAAGGCCACAGGGGAATCCTCATCACTCTGACAGAGCCTGCCAGTCTCAGTTTTAATCAGATCCTTAGAAAACCAGAGACTCACTGAGAAAGCCATCAGGGAGCACAGCTCAGAGGACTTTACATCTGACTGAGTCAGCCCAGTGAACAATAAACTACAATCTGCCAACACCATCCCCTGTTGTACTGCGAGACCGTTGATGGACTGTGAAGAAAGAGCGACAATGAGAGACAACAGAATATTATAATGCAATATAGTGCATTTCCTCATGGGACGCAGCAGGGGAGAGGAAACGCAAACAACAATAAATGTCTGTGTATTATTTTTACAAGGCGCTATTTAAAACGGGAGCTGTGTTTTACGAGGAAAAAGAGGGAAGAATATAAAAGCACGAGGGCAGTAATATAAAGATTAGATAAGAGAAAGGAGAAGCGGGCAGCAATAAAAGGAAAATTAGGAAAAAGCTTGGATCATAAAAGTGATGTTCTGTTGGAGGATATCAGATCAGCATGCGTCTTAGACATAGATCACAAAAAGCAGCAGATGAAGAGTTTGCCATGGAAAGTTATTTTCTCCGTATCTAAAGGACTTCTCATTCATGTGGGCATAACGTTTTACATTAAATCTAATATTTGGCCTTAGGAACAGCAGTTTCTCTAGAGCAGCTAACATTTGACTTCATGTTGAGACGATGTTTATTTTAATCTCAAATACAATACAATTTACTGAAGCGAAAGCAAAATATGTTGTTTATGGGTATGACAATACTAGCCTGTATTTATGTTATTATACTTTTATCCAAAAGTGCAGAGAATATAAAAGGGCTCTTTACAACATGGAATGTATGAGGAATTGATTTGAAAGAGAATCTAGTAAAACTAAGCATCCACATATTTATCTTCAGATAAAATTCTTGACCTGGAAGAAAAATGTAGTCTCTATAATTGTACATATGCTTTCTCAGTCAGGAATAAACTGTCTGTGGTAAATATATTTATAAAGATGTTACAATTGGACTGTTTGTAATTTGCTATTCTCTTCTAGTGGAGTGATTTTTGTAAATTTCTGCCTTGGTCATCTAGTACGTTGGGTTACTCGTGTGTACCACCGCTTGTTCATGTCTTTCAGTATTAACTATGAAAAGGGACTGAAGAGGGTAATTAGAGGTATCTACATTCCTGCCAGGGGACTCCACCCACTCCAATTTGAGAGCATTGGGAACAGGTGTGGAAAGCCACACACCTGGAGCTGATCTCCTTAACTGGGGAGAATAAAGGACAATCAGGGCACCTGTGTGCCACCAGATCAACCGCTTTGACATTAAAGGGTACCTTTCTTTTAATTAGAGGTGTGTATACTCAATTTTGTAGAACAAAAAGAAAAAAACGATTTGACCCATGTAGATTAAAAACATACCTGATCAAACATTTGGGCCACCATTGTGCTCAACTTAAAAGGAAAATGGCCTTTTCTCGAAACTTCAAAGATAAAACACACAAGGAGTCTTCAACGTCATATTTATTGTTACAAGCACATAAGAGTAGACAAACATGAGACCAAATACAATTTGGCCATTGTCATAGAATATTATTAAACTACCTGGAATGAAGTTATTGTTTATATTTGGTAATGTTGGATACAAAAGAAGAAAGGGAAAACCTGAAAGCGCGAGTACAAGTCGTCTTTGAGACAAGAAGAAGGCACAGCAGAAGCGAGGAGAGTCCAGTCCACCTGCTTCTCAACCAACGTAACAGACTAAAGACAAAAGAAGTCAAACACAGACCAGACGCCCCCCAAAAAAAACAAACAGCATTTATCTTGAGCAATAAACCCAAGAAACAAATAAGTACAAGGATACAGACAGCACGCCAGGCTGGTCATGCCTATAATATGACCGTATGGCTTCTGTATTCAGATATGTAGAAGTTTATGGTGCCAGTTATTAAGACATGCTTGTACTTCATTAAGCAGCGGCAATGTTTGGGTGTTTTTAGGCGTGTGCTTCACTTAAACATCCCGCCTCTCGCTTTCTTTCTACTCATAAGTATGGTATTCAGGAATGTGAGTAGTCAAGGATATCGTTTACGTATCAGTCCGAGTAAAAATATGTAAACAACCTTGCAGCTGGAAATATGAATACTCGCTTTAAAAAAACGGCATTCTTTTACATGAATCTAGAGTCCTAAATATGGAGTTGTCCACTGTAACACGAGACCATCTCTTCAGATAATTTAGTATTGTGGATACACTTTAAATAGGAGGACATTATCCTTCAGTAAAGGCCTCAAAAGAGACATGGACCCATGCGAATTCCGCTTCTGACAGGATTTTATTCTCATACAAAAAAAAGAAAATAATCTTCATTCCTTCAGTTGGGGGAAGCTCTTCAAAACTCAAATGGCTTGTGGGTAAGAATAAGTGTCAGATCCCAGCCAGTCTCTTAGACGTGCTTCATCCCCCGACCCATCAAGCAGGCGAAGACTGTCATGACCATTTTGGGCGTGACCTCCACGAGGTCTTCCGGGAGAGCGTAGACGCGAGCTCCGATCTTCCTCGCCATAGAGATGGCATACCTAAGGATGAAGGAGAGGTTGACGCTTACAGAAACGGTTCACACACACACAGTTACCAAAAGTAATGGCAAACCATTGCTCCTCTTTTTGTTGTTGTTGTTGCAAATCTTACTTGGCGTTGTCCAGTTTATCTTCTTCGGAGAGGCTGCCGGTTTTTACCAGCTCGTAGTTGATGCTGCCGGGCTGGATGGCGTCTATCAGTTCCAATACTGCCAGACTGCTGCTGATCTCCTTGTCCTGATCACCGCACGACACACAGATTAAGAGTCTAACACAAAGATGTACCTGACTGGCAGGGCTTTATGACGCCATCTGTATATATAAACTGCCAAATTTAGTTCAGAACATTTTGGAACAGTAAATATGTAACAACTGCTTATTTTCTTTCATTTTGAACCTGTGGGATGGGGTTGAACAAGCTGAGGCAAAAACAAAGACCTTACAGTTTAGACTATTTAGTAACATCTCTCTTTTATGTCAAATTCCATATTAAAATATTCTCAGTTATTTTTCACAGAAATGTACTCAAAAAGAGGAAAAAACTGTTTACCTTGAAGCTTGAAATCTTGCTTGATTTTCCAGCTTCTGACAATGTTTTGTTCACCCACTTTACAATGATGTCATCATTTACTCTCTGTCCATCACCCAGTTCCTCCAGTACGTTCAACGTATATCTGAAAGCGTGGAGCAGCAGAACATTTGTTATATAATGAATATGAACTGATCTCCAGATGCATGCCAGATGTATTTCTATTTTGTTAATTTCCGAAGTGATCCTGATGCAGTAGTGCGTCACCTTCTCATCAGCTGCCACACCACTGCCAGAGTCAGGGTAGCGTTGCCATCGTTCAAGTCCTGCCCGCCGATGCCAACGAGGGAAAACTTGGCTAATCTGCCCAGCTCCACCGCATAGTTACAGTTCTCCAGCTAGAGGCACAAAAACAAATTGTTGGCAAAAAAATACCTTTTTTTTTTCCTTGCGCAGGAATGAATAAAACCAATCTGAATCACCTTTTTCATCTTGGTTCCCAGTTTGGGGTAGGGAGGCTTGTTGACCTTGTTGTTCCAATCCACAGGCACTTTAATCCTCTCGTAGAGTTGAAGGATGACCATGGCATCATCTAGGTCTCTAGAAGTCAAGATTTTGTGAGATAATCATTAACATGTGATAAATTACGAGCCTCGTCAGATACGGGACAGATCATCTGTGTCTTTGTATCTTGTTTGTGGTACGTACCCATACAGATGATTGACATGTGGGTTCACTCCCAGAGAGTTCATCCAGTTTCTGAATGTCCTCTCTTCTCGCGTCTCACCTAGACAGCAGAGGATCATGGGATTTAGAGGGGCTTTTGGGTCACATGGCAGGCAGCCATACTGGAGGTCTCAGTAAATCGGTGTAGTTCTAAACATGCTGCCTCATCAGAACTGAATTGGTCTGCTGCCACTCTGTTAGCTACAAAAGTAAAATATCTGGTATATTGTCGTAAAGTTTTGCAGACTAACTAATGTATCCAGTCGGCGCCAACGTTCTGAGTGGCTCGTTGTCATATTATTAAAAAGAAAATAAGTTTTGATGCTAAAACAATACAACTATCTGTTCAGAGCTGGTTCTTCTCAGGCTGTAGCTGTAATCTGGTTGTTATTTGTGTATTTGGACCTTATTTGTTCGCAGCTAATTCCCCAGTGGACCTCCATGATGCTCACAGACATGGGAAACTACACTATTACGCTCCAATACCATGCTCACCTTCCAACAGTCCCCAGTTAATGTCCTCATTCTCGGGTTTGGTCAGCGCTGGATATCTGTTGAACAGGTTTGCCACAAAGGCGAGGTTGAGTTTGGGGTTTCCGCTGACGACATCAGCTGGGGTGACAAACTGTCGACAGCCAAGTCTGTCGGCCTGCTGGAGCATGGCCTCTGCCCTCTTCATGTCGTCTTTCTCCTGAACAACACAAAGACCACATGCTCCGGTCAGAGACACCGTACAGCTGCTACCATGTGGCGAAGATACTCAACTGGGAGTGACGACTGCCAAAGTGCTTACGTTGAAGCCCGCCATGTTAATGTCTATGCGCGGCTCATTTTCCTCTGTGCCTTTTGGAGAGATTTGGTTCAGGAGGTGGAAATAGGCCCTTGAGTCCTGGAGAAGCATACAAACAAAAACGATCAGATTT
Source organism: Taurulus bubalis (assembly GCF_910589615.1). NCBI lineage: Eukaryota > Metazoa > Chordata > Actinopteri > Perciformes > Cottidae > Taurulus > Taurulus bubalis. The sequence goes on along the minus strand of NC_136590.1, from coordinate 37,297,069 downwards.
CTACCAAAGAACGAACAAGACAATCTGCTGTGTAACACAATCTTAATTTAGCTTTCCTCCAGGTGAAGTATTGATACACTTGATACTGCTTGTGAGCTACTTTTAATGTGCACATCACTTTTTGTATTTTGTCTATCACCTATTTAAAATAAAGTTATTTGTATGCTTTAGGTTGTGCCAAATGTGTCATTCTGCATCAACATTAGTCTTACTTTATAAACACTACACAGGCATATTAAATAGTAAACAAATACTGAATTAGCTCGCAAAAGGTTCAAATGATTTGTTGAACACCAAGTTAGAACCGTGGGAATAAAAGCAAGGTATGTCAGAAACCTTTCTGCGTACAAATTAGTCAGGAAAGAAAAATACATAGGTCACCTCGTATACCCGTCTAGTTGATTTGGAAACACCCAACCGTGTAATGACATTCTCCAACCAACAAATACTGTACATCTGACTGCTATTAATTATCTGAACAGCCTTAATAACAAGAATGTTGTCGTAGAAACAAAGGCACCTTTTACCTTTTTAATATAACATCATCAGATAAAATCTTCAATTCTTACAGACACATTAGACAATGTTCCCCAGAAAGACACACTACCCATTCAACCCTAGTTTTGGAGCAGTGGCGGCAGATTTGTGAGTGACAGGATGCAAACACAAACATGTACTGGACCAGCGTGCTCATAATCACCAGCGATGGTGGATCCAGTAACTAGAAAATACCTTTTGATCCTATAAGTATTATTGTCTCGTAATATTTAGATACAACAACTGGATTAAATGTTAGGGAGTCAGCCCACCTTGATGTCAGAGCTGAAGTTGTTGATCTTCTGCCAGCCAGCATTTTCCAGGTGAAAATTTGCCCAGCGCAACAGCAGTTCTTCTGGAGACAGCTTCATCAGGTCCTCCAGGGTTTCCCCGTCTCTCAGCAATGCTGCCAGCGCTGTCGAGAAGTGTTAATGATAAGTGAAGAAACTTGAGAACAGACCAGGAAACCTGGTGATAGCAGCACAGGCTCAAATACACATCAAAGTGATGGACCCATCGAGTATGGCCTGTACCTTCATTTCTGCTGAGCTCGATATCAGCGAACAGACCGATCTTGATGATCTGCCACAGCAGGCCCAGCACCAGATGGGGCTTCCCCTCTTTTAGGTCTAAAGCACCAATGTTTACCACATGGCAGCCGATGGCAGAAGCAGAATTCAGGGCCAGGTTCAGATTCTCCTGCAAGGGAAAAGCAGCCAATGTTAGAAATTCAAATAAAAGCGAGAGAAACAGCAGCCCTGATATACGGTAACTTCCACTGACCTGTATCGTAAACGGTGTCAGCTTCCTCTTGTTTATCGTCCTCTCATCGATGGTGTCTGGCACCGATAGGTTTACCATTTTGCTGTGCAGACATACAAAACCAAACATGACATTTTAGTAAGACATTTGATGCAGTATCATCGTCGTAAAGTAAGGTGACGATAACGACTAAACTGTTCTTTGTTTGTGAACCCATTAAGAACCTCGGTGGAAAAACGTTCATCCTAGAGGCCAAAGAGCTCTGAAATATGTTGTATGTTAATCTAAACATGACAAAGTGCAGATTTTAGCTGTCCAAATGCTAACCGACTCAATATGACCTCCATTTACAGCAGTGCTTGCAATTTTGATGAACTGACTTGAATAATTTTTCGTTTTAAATTATCCTGAACTGGTGATTTAGACAAAAAACAACTCATATTAGGAACACTAGGTAATCATTTCTGAATATTTTTAATGAATGTAGTAGTATTGATAGTAGGTTGATATCCCAATACAGGCTCATATGTGCCGTTTCATCAGCCAGAATGTGATCACAACACTAAGTGCAGTGAGATGCGGGTAGCTGACATTTATCACAGAAGGGTAGCTTGGTTTGGGAGGAGTCATGTTGCTGGCCTGAGGTGAAGACAGGAACTCTCACCAGAGTACTATACCGTCTTCAACAGACGTGAAGAGGGAGTCTGTGTTGGGATCCATGGGCAGGACGTGTTGGCAGTCGGGGTCTTTTTCCAGAGCCGTGTTGATCCAGTTCACAAATGCATACCGCTCCTCCTCTGTAGGGACACGGACACACACACGGACACACACACGGACACACACAATTAGTAAATGGAGCATCTGTGGCTGAAGGGCAAACGGTACAAAGTCAACAGTTAATGTCAAAAAACATTAGAAACGTCTGGAGAGAAGAAAGGGACGACGTCCATGTGTCCTACCAGAGAATGAGTGTTGTGTGCCTTCGCTCGACTGCACAGACGTCCCTCCGATAGCCAGGATGCCCTCTTTTCTGTTGATGGCCTTGCGGAAAGTCTTTGCTATTTCACTGCCCTTCAGATCCTGGACAATCTAAAAAGAGCCCAAAGGATAATAAGAGACTAACTACCACCATGCCTCCAAAATCCTGCATTGTTGTTTTAGGCTGAAATTCAATATTTAAAGCATATTTATGTACATTTTGATTTGAGGATAAGACATTGCGTTGTAGAGGTTGCTTTGGCCAACAATGATTAACAGAATTTCCCTCTGCTGTTGATTCGTTTCATTTATAGCATGTTTGTGGAGTCAGCATCATCACATTCAATTTAACAAGGAAATGATCATAAAATATTTCAAAGCACTAACTTAATCATTTTCTGACGTGTACACTCAGTCGCCATTTTATTAGGTCTGTTATTTAGGTCCAATCTGATGCAATGCAGTAAACCCGTTCTGCCAGAAATTTCACCATTACGAAGCACAATGTCAGAAAACTTGTACATTTCATTTTAGGTTTATTACTGCGGTCATAGTTAAAGGTCGTGTTGCGCTCGACTGCCCTTTATTCAGAGGTGCTTCTACTTTTTTGTATATTAGAAACACCTCAATCTAATGCGGTTCAGCACAACCATGAACATAATGCTAACACAAATAATTTAAATAACACCTCAATGACAATGGTTTTTTTTTATATTGACATCATAAAAGTAGACTTTATGGCAGAACAGCTGTTTAAGACTGCATTAGATTTTACAGGTGTAGTTATAAAAGTGACCAATGACAGCAAGAGAAATCATAACCACGTCAATCATCACACCGATTCTGGTGGCTTGATTTGTGACACCTTTCACAGATCATTTTTGCTGACACAAATCACTTAGGATGGATATTTGTCATTTAAAAAAAATAAAAAATGGACTTGATCAATACATTCATCAATAATGGAAAAACTATGTAGCTGCAGCCATACTTATGTGCAAAAGGTTCAATCATCTTCTCTCCTTTTACTGTTGTTCATCGCTTGTTGTCGTGTAGAGCTGTTAGCCTCCATGACAGCCAGCAGGCATGAAGAAATAAAGCCACCTGCCAGCTAAAAGGCTGAGAAGATAAGATGAACATCTGGACTAGTAACCGAGTTTTGAACTACTGAAAAACACTGAATTTAATGTGAAAGGTCCAGGAAGACTTTGGGTTGAAGGGTTCATAAAATCAACTGATGTTGTGTTGTGCATTAAAGTTCACTGTACTGATTTAAAGTGAGACTGCACTCACCCCTCATCTAGTATTACACTGTACAGTGTGTGAGAACGCCAGTATACAATCAACAGCTATAGCTGGTATCATCCTCCACACAAACACCACCCTCAGGCTTGTCCCCACATCCCAACATTAAATAATTACCTCTAAACATTAAATCAGTCTCAACAACAACTAATGGGACCAAAGAGAGCTATGTGGTTCATACTGTATGGAACTCATCACAAAGCTGCTCTGAAAATACACATTTTGTGGTATTGTGTGCGATACTTCCTGAACCTGAAGTTATCGCTGCTTCATCAGTGACCTCAGCCTCACAGCCGTCAGCGGACCACAATGAGCTATTCAGCCCGAGTCTGAGACTGTGAGCACAGCACACTTTACCACAAGTACGCAAGAGGTTACAGGGAGCCAGCTGGCATTTTTTTTGGCTTCTCTGGCTAAAAGAGGTAACCACAATAAGACACAATCATGACCTTGCAAAGACGATAAGGATTTCCATTTCATTCTGCAATTTAGCAAAAAGAAAAACAAAATCCAGTTTAACATTCAGTTAAATGGGCAATAGGGAGGATATCCATAATAGTTTGTATTCATTTTATTTTCATTATTTGTATCTAGTTTGCTATCACGCATAAGAACATATTTTAAAGGGGTGTTCCATCAAAGCCTAGTGGAGGCGCACACACCTTTCCACCACAATGGCACGGTGCCGTTTGGCAGCTAACTGGAAAGTCTCAGATGTCCTCCCTTCCTCCCGACACATGAACACAGCATGACACATTGCAACAGTTAAATCCCACTTTAAATCAAACTAATCAGGTGATTAGACCAAGAGTGATTGTCTCCATTAATTATATGTACCATTTAGTTCTTACTTTGACAGTTTGGAGACAGACCAGATTGACAAGAAAACCCCCTCCTCCTTTATTGACACCTTTACTTGATTTTGGAAAGTAACCAGAGAAAGTGTATCCACATTGTTTTTCAAACAAATCATTTAAAGGATCCGAGGCTTGTGTTAGTGACATCTTTGTAATAACTTAAAATAGTTATTTATTTATTTATTTTTTGTTGGATTTGAGGCCATGGGATTTTTATTTATACTTTGAATTGGCTGGTTTTATTTAATGGTTTTCCTGAAATGTTTCAATCCTGAATTTTGCTTGTAAAGGACCTCGTTTAGTTGTTTGATATGTGCTGTAAAATGGGATTTGTTTTATTATTTCACACATAACTTTGTCTGCCTCTGTGAATGACTGAGATGAATATCTCTAAATGACTGCTGAAACAAAATACTGGAACTCACACCACTTTGCTGACCTCACTTCCACATTCCCAGTTTAAATGCATGTTTATATGCGTGTGTGTGCGGCTTGTCGAGGCATTTAAACTCTGTCGTGCATGGAGCTGCTCAAAGTAGCTTTGCGTAGTGGCCCCGCCCAAGAGGGCGAGGTGCTTTTAGGCAGAACAGAAAACAAAGACCAACTCAGAGTAAGGAAAGCTCTGAACAGAAAGTTAAAACTTGTCGAGCTCGACAGCACAAACTGCTCTGAGCTCCGCTTAACGTACCGACAGAAACTCGTCGAAGCTGATCTGATTGTCCTTGTTGCGATCTAGTTTCTGGATGATCTCTCGAACCTTGTATCCAGGCAGGGGACGGCCGGCTTCTTTAAGGAGTTCATGGAGCTCATAGTCAACGATATATCCATTTTTGTCCAGATCTACAGGAAAATCCCAAAAAGGCACAGTAGACACCAGGACATTTGGTAACTCGGGCTGGAAGACCTTGTAATAATATACTCACGGTTACATGGCTTTTACTCACCAATTTTCTCAAACATCTCTTTCATCTCCTCCATCTCCTCTTTTGTTATTTTTCCAGTCATGTTTCTGCGATTGACCCGAGGTGGTCAGTCAGAGGAAAGTGGGACTGCGGAGAGAAAAGAGCACAGAGTCGTTAACAGGTTCTTGAAGTGACAGACCCATCCAGACTGCTCACTGTTCTGCTGCTCAGATCCCCGAATGCCCTCAACTTTTTTTCTGCTCACTTTTCCCGCCTCCTTGCCAACAGAGAAGTGACTTTCCTCCAGACAGAACTAAAAAGGTGCTCTCCATCTTCTGTCGGGTCAAAAATAAAAACTTAAAATAGTACGTAGCTCATATATCCAGGATCCCCGCTGATCCCCACCCCCACTGATCATATCTACTGCTCTTTGGTTTCTAATTTCAGCTCTTTTCTTTTTCCAAGCACGTCTCCCGTAATCAAGTTATTTCCTGTTTCATTGTAGCAACGGGCCCATGCTGTAAAACAAATCCCGGAGAAGCTGAGACTACTGCACTCTTGATGATTTTACACAATACTTTCTGACAACGCTATTTACTACAACAGCATGTTCTCCAAATCCTCAAAAAAAACTGCCAGTTTCTACAATAATCTTTTGCTTTTATTTGCTCTTTCATTGGCTATACAAAGCAGATTTCAATCATTATATTTCAGTGTAAAAAATCATATTTCATGCAAACAGAGCTAGATGTAAGGAACAAAGCAACAATATAACATCTGGAATACGTGTGAGGCTTCTTTGAGGGCTGCTTCTCTTAAAACCCTGATATACTGGTTTATCACAAAGCTATTTTGGGGTATATTTTGTACATTTTCACAGAGAGCAGTGTCCTCACCGAGCAGAAAGATTAGTTTAAGTGTGTAAATACTCTCGTCACATGAGCCAGCGAGACTCAGTCTCGGCTATTTTGCTCCCGAAAAACGGCCCTCTGAGAATCACTGAAAATAAGGAATTCCTCTGAGTACCTCCTTCCCGTTCCGCAGTGGCAGAGGAATGCATGAGGCCTGGGCAGATCGAGCTTCACTTGCAGAGGTGAGCAGGGTGTGCTTCCCCGCTCGCCAAGGCTAAACTGGTATGGGGGCATTCCTCTCGAACACAAACGTTCAGAAAACAAAGATGAAGATTATAATGCGGTGAACCAAGGATCCCACATTTTTCCAGATAGGAAAGTGTTCCCGTTTCCTGGTTTAAAGTACAGATTGTTTTTTTTCATACAGTGTATTAGTCAGAAATCCTGGGCAAGGCCATTTCTGGCTGCCGCAGAGCTACATGTGCAAAACAATTAACGCTGTTATACACTTGAGTAACGTTAATTTAGATAGCCGCATTTCAGTTCGTAGTTTTATGTTGGTCAAACAGATTATAATCCCGCTGATTATTAATTATTGTTATCTGAATTGTTGAATTTCTTTGAGTGGTTTTAGCCCATCTAGTCTTCCGGTGTCCACAGCAGCCTCACAGGCTCACATTCAAGCAGACAAACAATGAACAAAGGTCCAGTAACCGTGCATCCTCTTTCATGAATGACCCTATTAATAGAATTCATTAAAGATGATTCAACAGTAGCCATGTGGTCTCCGAGATGTGACTCAGTTAAAACCACTCTTACAAACACAAGTGATAAAACAGCACTTTGCCAACACAATCAATAATGAGTTTCCCAACAAAGTCATTTAAATTAAGTTTTTATATATTGTTTTCTATACAACTGGTTTAAGGTAAGAACAAGGCCAGATTTGTCACTTTAAATCAGCACCAACCTTTAAATGCCACTCCATGAATCACAGAGAACAGGGTGTTTTTCTTCTACAAAAATAATACTAAATCAGGGCAAGCACAAACTCCTGACTAAACGATTAGGAAAAATGACGACGCCAGTGTTGCTATATTTAACTTTTCTCCAAAAGGATGTGAAATGTGGCTGCTGAAGTCAGCCCAGCTACAATAAGGGCCGACAAACATTCCCTCCCCTTGCCAGCCCGTGTCACACCCTGGACAGAGGGAGAGTGAAAACAGAAGAGGGGTTAAGTACATGGAGCAAGGGCACAGATGGCAGCCGACAAATGTGAGACGAATCACTGATGCCACAGAAGAATAGAGTGTTTGTAACCGCCGTCACAAACGAGGGCAATAAATCCTGCACAACGCTAGAAAATGAGTTCAGAGCACCAGGCTCCGAAGACAGTTGCCGTCTTTGACAGCTGAACCGTGTGCGTGAAGGGAAGAGAAAATGCCTGCGCTCTTCAACACAGCAGCAAGCTCCCATATGGAGTGGCTAATGTTGGCCTAAAAGCATATCAAGAGTACTGATGGAGTTCAAACACATTATTGACCCAACGGCCCATAGGTTGTCCAGGTCATGTGATATCTAGCAGTGGCACAAAACAAGAGCTACTGGACATTTCACCACTCACTCATTCAAGAAGCTTTCTCAATTATCTCACTCTTGTTTAACAGCTAGATTTCTCTCCAAGCACCACCTTTAATTGTCGATCCAAAAGCAGCACATTGCCACCGTTTATGATCGCCTTTGAAGGATCTTGCAGTCAATTGAAAGCAAAGGGCTGTTCCCAGATGGAGTTAAATGTGTAGACACACCCCGCCCCGTCAGTGCTTCATCCACACAGTTACATGGGAAATGTGAGGCACACAAATAGATTGGGCACCCTTTCCCAAAAGTGTGGTCAAGTTCATATGCGCACACACCCAACATAGTCTGCAAGAACATTTTTACTCAGTCACAATCACCCGCAGATGTGAGTCAAACTGACTCATAAACACCAACAGTCTGTGACAGCTGCCCTTTTATTTCCTATTTATAAGAGAAGCACAGCCGTCCTGACAGGTAAGGGAGAAGGTGATGACAACAAATGCTCTATGTGGAGTTTACACAACTCTGACAATCATGCGCAGCTGCAAGCATACCGCCCTGTTCTGGGTCTACCGGTGTTATAAAGGCTGAATGGTGAATCATCATGGAAATATTCAAATATAATGGTCCCTTGACAGTATCCCTAGCCGTGAGCAGGTAATCTTTACAACTTACTAGTCCCAAAATGAAAGGATAGAGCTGTAGTAAAAGATGCAGATGGTATAAGAGGCCCGTGCTAGTAAAGGTGTAAACACAGAATCCCTACTAACCATCACTTAGGAATGTCAATAGACAGGTTAGCGAGGTGCCGCTGAATCAGTTGGGTTGGGCTGTAAATGCTGCAGGTAAATCAGCCACACCTACAAGGGTTTGCCATTACTCAACAAAAGCACTGTAAAGCATTATCCTTTAAATGCTGCATAATTAGATAGTACAAGGCACAGTCTCTGTGGAATACCACACTTTCCTAACGCAAAAACAACAGGTGCCCTAGAGCAAGATACGGTATCCCTCCCTGCTACCAGACCAGTCTGACCGCCACATAGACATGGAGGGAATTTATGTGTGGAGATGAATTTCTATTCATTTATGTTGTGGTAGATCTATAAGAGTTCATGTTTTTGGACGATTCATGCTTTATACAGCGCCGCCATCACTGTGTGTATCTATACATGTTGATTTAGATTAAAGACTTGTTCACATTTCCTAGCCACAAAAGGAACACATTTAAGGGATTGTAGGTAGAGAGCGCTCTCTAGTTGGAATAAGTTTGAAAAACAAATGCAGTTAAAACATTTAAAAAAAAAAAAGAATATGAAGAAAAAACAAAAACAGTTGCCGATGATAAAGAGTGTTGGGAAAACAAGTGAAGGCACCTGTTTAAAATCCTGACAGTGCAGAAAGTGGGTCAACCTGTTCATTCGCAGCAGTCAGTGTGTGTCACGGCGGAAGCAAAATACAAGCCTCCTCCTCCTCCTCCTCCCTGTCTGGTTTGTCTTAACAGAGATAACATCAAACACGTAATGACTGTACTGAAAACACCTACAGTTGGTGCTCTAATGGGATTCTGCAGCATGAATAAGGGAAACTCACAATTCCCTTGGCTGATGTAAAGCATAGTACACATACCACATACGCTCATTCATGAGCAATTTCGCCACGCCAATCAGGTTAATGACAGGCACAGTTTAAAAATCATGTACATCTCTTTTTCCTTCCTGGCAGAGGATGTGTGAACAACATGTTTTTCCCCACTGCTGACTTGTATTAAACAATTAAACATATTTTACAACATATCTATCACAGTGCGCCACTGCACAAGTAAAACAAGACTGCAACAGCAGTGAGGCAAGGAGAAAAAAAGCACCACCTGTACTCACAACACAGCTCTTGTTCCAAGACACAATATTTATCAAGTTAAAATGTGGGTCTTCCGGATGCTATCAGACAGCCTTGTTGTTCAAGGCTGCACTAACAGGGATCCACAATTGGGATCCCAGATGTACATGAGCTGCAGCCACAGATGGGCTCGACAGGAACAATCTGGTGAATCACTCAAGAGCAGTAAACAAGTTTACACAGACCACTGTGTCACATGAGCACAACAATCGCACTTTAAAATAAAGACCACTTCAGAACTGTCTTTTTGAGGATCAAAAATACCAACTCATGTAACTTACAGTGAAATGTGGCACTGCCAGAAAGAAGTCCATTCACATGAATTAAAACATTTCGTAGACACGTGCCTGCACCACACTGCGAGGATCAGACGTTTCTCGAAGACAAAACGTGATCAGTCACCAAAAGAACAGCGAGGTTACACACAAGTGACCCATGCTTTACCGTCACGCGACTAGTTACCTCATGTCGCCTAACTTCTGTCTTTGAGCAGCAGAGTTAGTTATTTCGACTAAAAGCCGTCCCGGGCCACAAATGAAAAGACGCTACTTTGTTTCAGTGTTTCTCGGAGCTCTCCGGCGCCCAGAGGATGAGCCGGGGATGAATAGGCTACAGAGAAGGTGTAGCTAAAGCTAGCCGGATAGCGACACAGACGCAAGTTTACTGGGCAGGAAAGGTTTACGCTCGCGACTGCATCCCTCTCCACGGAGGACAACGGACACCACGCAGAGGAGAGGGCGAGACGAGGAGGATATTTTAACAAACGCTGCCGAGACTAACTCGAGCTGGAAGTAGTTGTTGGGCTAGAAGTTGCCAGGAAATTGGTACTCACTGTCGGTGCGCCTGAAATTTCCAGACAGCGTCCAGTTTGCAGTCCTGCTTCCTCCACGTATAGACAAAAGTAGACAGCGGGTGGAATGTTGGCCCCGCCCTGTCGGCGACGTCACCGCCAGACGTCCATATCCGGCCTAGGGAGTATTATCTGGGAAAAAAGCTCAAACTAAATAATACACGTGCTTAAGATAATGAAACGTCTTAAAAGCTTAAGAAAAACAGATGAGGGCAACGCAATGTATTTTTCTTCAGTTTAAAATCAATTTATTTTGTTTCATGGGAATATTTGACCTTGTTTCATCAAAGTCGATTTATGTTGACTTAAAAGGATAATTATGGATATTAATTATTTGTATGTAACGAAGCCACCTCCAGTTTTAACCGATGGTGCTTAAAAGCAACCTAGGTGGCATCAAGTAAACAAGTAAAGCACAAAGGCTGCCCCTGGAATAGCATCAGAATATAAACCAACTGAAATCTGTTTACAGTTAAAATTAGGAGTGTAGTTGCTGAAGAATAGTGTGCTAATACATTATTAACATTCATACATCCATCAATGATGTTTCCTTAAAAATGTAACCAACAAGAGGGCCAGCGTTTAAAGCAATATAAATATTATATTTACCTGTCATAATCATATTGTGGGTTATTTTATAATGATGTTACAGTGATCATGTATACAGACACAAACTCCGTCAAAAGTCTCTCCAGCTGTTAAAGCTGTCAGTCAGCTGATCCAGCTTTAACAGCGAACTTATGACGGAGTTTGTGTCTGTACACATGATCACTGCAACAGAGTTGTTTTCTGGTCCGGACAGTTTTCAGCGAACATTCTAATACAAATCCACTTAAAATATTGATAACAATGATCGTATATTGTTTTCAGTTGATTTAATGATGTTAAACTACTACTTAGAAAGTTATCATCACTTTCAGAGTGGAGATGTTTTCTCTGTAGTCTGTTACCTAAACAAACTGCATTGAGTATGTATACACAGTGTGTGGTATTTATACACAGTGTGTGGTATTTACTGTGTTCTGTGTGCTGGATCGATTTATACCGGAATGAGTTAGTCTTATTTATTAATTATTTGATGGTGAATCAGAAAAAAATCAAATAAACACTACGCGTGTCGAGCGTTAAAACACTTCCTGGATACATTCCTTGGACACAAGAGCGACGCGTCACGTTGCTATGCGTTTCGACGTGCTCATTGGCATATTTTAATTGTTTTTACAACTAACTTCCAATTTTTTTTAATTCCGTCTTCTAGTATAACTTACTCAAGCAACTAATAACAACATGAACCAATAATAATAATAAGAGTAGTGGTTAATCTGGTACCATTTGGTCCACTTGCACCAGTCCCAAATGAATCCTCGTGTTAGGTGGGTTTTCTCCGAGTCCTTCGTTTTCCCCCACAAATGTAGGGACCCATAATACAACTGGTTTAGTTGGAAGTCCTCTAAAAAGAAATTGTCAACTAAGGTGTGTGTATCAGTATATACATGTATACAGTGGTGCAAAGTATATAGTATATAGGTTATTCCCCCCAAGGTTGGTCAATTTCAAGAAAACCCCTTTTAATGTTTTTTTGTTAAATATATGTGCATATGTAGCTTAAATGCTGTGATTGTGTGCAGCTTGCGCCAGTGTTAGTGTGTGTGCTACATTCTTCGTGACATAAACCTAAGTCTCAACGATCTATCTATCTATATCTATATCTATATATATATCTATATATATATATATATATATATATATATATATATATAACTTTCTGTATTGCATGCACTTCTTTGCATTGTTAGAGCAGGTTTCTCCAAATGTTCTGGTCCTGACCCAATGCTTGGGTCCCACAATGTTCAGCAGTAAGAGAGCTTGAAATCCTATGCATTAGAAATAAAGAGCATGAGCATAGACTATATAGAAATGATGTTTCAAAGCACATCAATTCATTTTATAAAAAACAAATATCAACATATCAATGACTAAATACCACAAATCTGCAACACAAGGTCCAGCCTACAAAGTTGTCATACTCACTGGTGGAAACATCCGCTCAAGATGGCTTGCATTAATTAACAAATAAACACGGAGCCTTCCGGTGCTCGGTTTCTACGAGCAATCACGGGAGGGAGACTTAATAATAATAATACATTTCATTTTTAAACGCACTATTCTTTCAGAATAAACTCAGAGTGCCACACTCTGAGTTGAGACTTAGGTTTATGTCACGAAGAAGTGAATGTAGTGCGCACGCTCACACTCTGGCTCAAGCTGCACACATTCACAACATTTAAGCTACATATGCACTAAATATGATTTGAAGAAGAAATTCTTGGAGAAATTGTTTTCATCATTTCATCCTTATGAAAAGTTAATAAACTGTCGGCCATGACAGTAAGTAGATATATTTTTAATGGTTGACAAACATGGACAAAACGTAAAAATAACTAATTGTCTGTTTTGTTAATTTATTACAATTGTAACAAAGACACAACATGTTAAACTATTCAATAGAAAAAACAGGTTAGGGTAGAATTATTGTAAGGCACATACATTAAATCTACTGTGTGTGATGGGACTCCACAAACAGTTTTTGATGAGCAGCAAACTCCCCAGTTTTTGCAAACTCCATAAAAAGACATGTACAACTTAACCATGTGGAAGTTAAAGTGCTCAAAGTGTTACAAAACAAAACTGTCTACAACATCTGATAATGTGTTGCTATTCCTTGTTTTAATCAACTGATTGATTGATTCACCATAGTGGAAAAAGCACATTCAATTCTCTGGTGGAGTGTTTTCTTGTTTCCTTGTTCAAGTCTGTCCAGGCTGGTTCACAGTGCTCACGGTCGTCAGTACCGCTTGCTTCCTCCGACTGTTCAGTATGTTCTGAATGCCGAGCGTGAGCTGTGGAGGGATTTGATTGAAACATGAGAATGGCTATTTGTACGTACATGTGCACACATTCACACATGTAAAAAGTACTTACTGCTTGTTGCTGTGCAAGAATGTCTCGATAGAAGGCCCGTCTACGTTCCTGCTCCTTCTCTTCCAACGCTTTCCAAGTCACAGCTTTGGCCATAACCTCGGCCTCAAGCAGCTGAGGATACTGTTGCCGCTGCAACATAAATAAATGGTTAGAAAAGATAAGATAAGATGTACATTAGTATCCCCCAGAGGGAATGTTATTTTCAGAAACAACGCTACTAACAGCTTCACATCAACTTAAAATAATACATATCCAAAGACGTATATAAATACATTATAAAAGGAAAGAAATCCTAAAACCGTAATGCTTAAAAAACACACACATTCTGAACAGATCTCGACTATAACATAAGAATATATATATATATGTGTCATTTGAACTTATTTGTTTGATTTTCTTTGAATGTATTGACTACCTGAATGTATTGATTACTTGGGTTGTTACCGACAACCGGTAAAAATGTCAATAGCTCTTTTAGAAATATATTTACTGAGAAATGGTGACGTGTTCAATACTCATTTTATGTATAATAATAATAATAATAAGTAATATAATAAATAAATCTACTTCTGAAGCCTACACCAAATCCACCCCTCAGCAGAGGGCACCTTGATGTGGTATAATAATCAACTCTTGAAAATAATAATACAAATAATAAATGTATGATTAAGAACATAATGTATATTTGAAAAACATATTTTAGGTGTCAGACATGACCGTAATTTCCTTTTGTGCTCATTTTAAATCTTCCATTTCCCACGTTAGCGTGAAGCCTTATGCCGTGTTCACACCAAAAGAGTTGCGAAATATTCGCGCGGCTAGCGCGATAGAGGCGAAGTGGCGTTGCGAATATTCGCAAATCTGCTTTTCCGCTGCCGTTGAAATATTTCAACTCCAGCGAATAATTCGCCCGACGCGGAGTTGCGAAAGCCATTCAGAGTTGAGAAGCTCCGCCCAGCATCACCGCCGTCCTGCAGTTACTGAATCAAACTGCTGGTCCGCTGAAGGAGCGCTGGAAGCGGCTTCATTCAGACACTCGTCCTGGAGGAGTCGGAGCTGTGTGCGACTACGGATAATATTATGAACCCAGACACGGGCCGTTTGATGTTCCGACGTGTGTGGGACTTCCTCAACAAGTATAAAGCAGAACTAGTGGTTATTTCAATGGTGGATGGCAGAAATAGTAAATGTTTTCACAGACACAGAGATAAGCCCCGCCCCCTTTCCCCAGCGAATGGTTGCGAAAAAATTAAAAACGAATTAACCACATCAAGTCCAGCTAGTAAACTCTGGCGAAAAAGCGTTGTCACTCACCAATTTCCCTTTGTAGACCTCGACAGTGTGAGACACCGTCTGCATTGACAGGAAGGCCACTGATACATCTGCTCTGCTCTTGTTCAGCAATTTCTGCAAAGACACTCTTATGTAATCCATGTGTAAAACACAAACATCACCAGCAGCAGTTCTAAGATGTTTAAATATATGTATACCACTAGCTCTTCATTTGTCTTTAGCTCCAAGGTGTTCTGGTTCACGCTGGCTAGAGGGTTGGAAGACTGAAAGACACATTTACAAACGGTCAGCACAGAGCGGTGTAACGTAAAACGCTTTAAAGTCTAGTGCATGCAGTTTCACTAGACGGAGCCCTGCTCATTATAGCTCATATTTTGCAGCGAACAGCTCGTTACCTCGGCCTCGTACTCGGCCCAGGCATCTTTGCGCTCTGCCTCACTGAGCTCCTCCTCTTGTTTATGGTCCAACAGAGATTCGTGCTCATGGAAAGACACTATCTGGTCTTTACATTGTTGTAATAGCTGTGCCAAGATATTATCCTGAGAAACAGACACAGAAATGTCATTCAATACTGAAAATTTCTTGTGTACGCAGATAGCTGCTCAAATATTTACATGGCATCAGAGAACCTGAAAATAAAGTTACCTTTGGCAAAACAGAACTGGATCTTTTGCTTTTCTTGGAGTTTGGGTCGCCCAGCAGGTCTGGCTCAAATGTGTAAAGTTCAGCCAGTTCAGAAAGGGTGTAGTGCCTCTCAATCTGCTGCAGATCCACCACTCGATTGGCCAAAGACTGCTTGGTCACCTGACGATCATATATCTTTTCCTCCATGGTGCCCTGGAGAAGAAAATGATTGCAGTGATAAACAGAACTGAAAGATTTATGGGTCCAGAAATAAATATAGCAGCTCCAGGAGATCCATGTCCATTACAATATGTTCTAATGCCCTCAAAAGAACTATCCAGTATTTCTGAAGAAAAATAGCAAAGATTGGTGCAAAAACAGAACTAAATTAACAAAGTTATGTAGCAGAACAGAAAGTGTTTACTCTCATTCTATCACTTAATTGTTTTCTGGTATTAAGGTACATACATTATACGCTTTTTCCCGAAAACACATTGGTGCATTTCAGAAAAGGGACAATAGTTGTTTTAATGGCAAAACCTGTCCTAACTTAACTGAATGAATAAACAACTATTCCTGGCACTGTGCAGCCAGAGCACTACAAACTGTGAAGAGAAAGATATTAATGAAGACCGGTGAGCTCACCTGAGCCAAGAAGCGGTAAACAAACACATGTTTCAGTTGACCGAAGCGGTACACTCTGTAAATGCTCTGGATGTCATAAGAGGGATTCCATGAGGCATCAAAGATGATGACCCTGTTGGCCGCAACGAGGTTGATGCCAAGTGAGCCAGCTCTCGTTGAGATGAGAAATAATCGGCCGCTAAAATAAAGAACAATCCAAAACAATCAGGAGACAAACTTTGTCATGACACTTAGAAATATTCTGTCCGGATCTTATTTCAGTCTAATCAATGTAGAAACATTGAAATAAAAGTCAGATAATCTGTACCGAACATTGGAGACATTGTTGAATTGATCTGCCCATTTCTTCCTTAGCATAGCATTGGTGGATCCATCCAGACGATAGTAATCCACGTCTTTAATCCAGCTGCCCGCTGTCAGAACAATAAAGCACAAAAATAAGTGAAGCACCATCGAGGAGGATATTTCCTCTATGAATTAATATTTTCTTTGCCATAAACACAATACCTTTTGATGATGATGGGTCTCTGGCATAGTGAGAAGCTTTGAGGAAATCCTCAATCAGGTTCAAGGAGATCAAGGACTGACTAAACACAAGCCTAAAAATGCAGAAGATTGATTTGGTTAGATGTGAGGACGAGCCAGTGTCTTGATACACTGCTGAAAGTCTTTCTGTGTTTGAATTTGCTTTAGATTAGAAACGTACACTTTATCATCAAAGTCTTCAGCCATTCTGAGGATCTCAAACAAGAGCACCATCTTCCCTGAGTGCTCCATGATGTTGGCGTCCTCCTTAAACAGCAGATTCTTGAACCAGCACTCATCCAGACTCGGAGACCTTAAGCTCATTGTTGCGTTCTTTCCTGCTCAGAATAAGACACAGGACAAACCATTTTAGTGTTCAAACCTCAGGGTTGGACTTTTAGTGAGAAATGTAGGTTCAATATCTTCCACTGATGCAGCACTGTCATTGTTGTTACCTTCTTCTCCTTTGTTCTCAGTCAGTCCTCTACATCTGGAAAAGGAAGTGAATAAAGAGTTTATGAATACAATGTCATAAAATAAGGTTTAGAACTACAGTTAAAGTGAATCAGAGGGGCTTCAGAAAGTACTCGGCCCTTTTTCTTCTTCTATTTTTATAACCCACTAGATGTGCAGAAGATTTAATGAGAAATACATGTGCTGATGATAATTTGTAAAAGTACCTCTCAGCTTCAGTGGTTTCCTTTTTCCGCAGAGTTGCCGCTTTCGTTTTCATCTTCTTTTTAAAATATTAAATGTTATGAAAATCCAGTTACGTGTTGATTAAAATATGAAAACACTTAACATCCCCTCATAAAACAACAAGGGTTCAATCATGTGGTGATTTGTTTTTAACCTGGTTTTCTTTGAAGCTGGAGTAGAGCTGAAGGCACCAGGGATGAGTCCAAATTCGGCTGAACACCTGAAAGTCCTTGAACAGGTTTGGTCCAGTTCTCCCCTTAGCTGTCTTCGCCATGGAGCCCATACCTAAAGAAAAAAAGTATATACTTCAGATTGTCAAAAATTTAAGATTTTGGATACAACAGATTTACTTCCTTTTCTCATCAGTTGATGATGATCATATCTCAGCCTTTGATCATTTTGTCAGTTGAGTGTCACTGATTTGGATAAGTTGTTAGTAAAATGGGACATCTCACTATGATAATAATAATATATTAATTGTTGATACATGACAATTAAAAACAATAATTTTACAATGGAACATATTGTCTTAAAGGTTCGCTATACATTATTCAAAGCATTAATTTAGAAGCAAACAACTATTTGCTATATAGAGATATAGTGGAATAATGTCTACCCGAGCAGAGAATTAATCACTTTCCCTCTTGTTGTTATCAGAGCTTCTGTGTGCTTTTTAGTGCATGCGAGCGTGTCCCACTGACAAGCTCATCGCCACCACCCTGCACTGCTCTCATACGCTGGTTTAAGTTGATAATCCCATCCTGACCGACGTTGTCGTCGCAGAAGCGTAGCGCCCACCCTCAGTTCCCCCTCAGGTAAACACGGTTAGCTCTCCATGTTGAGAGCTATGTGGAGGCAATAGATGTGTATGAATTTTGTATTAAACACCTATAGGCTAGACTAGAGCTATAGAATAATTAATAAATCTTATATCATGAAAACTCTCTTGACCAATAAATATATACTTAAAATTAGTACATCTACATTCCTTTGAGTAAAACATGTGAAGACAGATTCTTACCGGTGACGTGGTCGAGGTAGTATCTGTACAACTTGTGCTGATGTGGGGAAATCCTCACTGCCAGCACATACTCGTGTTTGGGAGGCAGAAACTGAGTCAACTCAGAGTAATCCCTTCTCTAAGATCAGGATGGACAATGTGTTGTGAGAGTTGAAATATAAAAGCAAACTGCATGTGTACATATAGAGTGTGCTACAGGCAGTATTGTTTTTACCTGCACACATCCAACCAACATTGCATGAAGAACATGCGCTCGTTTCTTCATGATCCGGACATCTCTCGCTGTGGAGTCAGCACACTGGCCATTCTGTATGGGGTTGATGAACCGGTTTCGGAATTCGCTCAGCGAGCCCAGTAGATTCCTCTTGATGAAATTGACCATGCAGTGATCTGTGGGGGCAAAATAAGGACCTGAATCACAATTCAATACCAAATAAATGATTGATTCAGTATATGCTGTGGGTTAAAAAAAAAAAAATTATGGTATGAAAGCAGATTAACGTGTGTATGAAATGATCGTGTTTCTGTTTTTTTTTTAAGTAATATTAACCGATTGCCATAATCTAAAACACACAAAGGTAAAAAGAAGATGAAATGTAACATTTGTTCATGCTAAACTATTGTAAGCGACGTGGGTGTATCAGCAGGAATAAATCAGTCCAACACGTTCTTGGTTTTCCACATAACTTTAGTCAAACTCCACATTCCAACCGCGCCGAAAAAACGCAACGCGTAATGATGGTATTATATCCTTTTGGCCAAAAGCTGTCTGCAAATGCATCTTTGTTTCAGCATAGGAGCTCTGAGTTTCCCAAGGCAGATTATCCCAAACAATGGACAGTTCTGGCGGTAGTCTCGTGGGTAGCTCAGCTGCTAACACAGTACTCAAAGTAGGGCTGGGCGGTAAGGCCAAAAATTCATATCACGGTATTTTGTAAGATTCTGGTGGTTTCACAGTATATCACGGGATTTTTTTTCCAAATAAACACATACATTTATTGACGCCGAAAAGGGCCGCCACTGCCATCATTATTCACCATTTGCTCGCAACTGGCCAGCAGCTGTTTTGATTGGTACATAGGGAGCTAAACATGGAGGGATTTAGGACCATGGGGAATCCCTTGATACTAGTGGCACATGCGCGGCCGTAATGACTATTATCATTCTTTGGCAGGCAGCAACATTTAATGTTTACAGTCACAAATACGTGTACAGCGGACTGATCTACTTACGTCTCACGGATAGAAGTTGATTCAGGGTGTGCAAGACATGACATCACCAAAAGGCGTGATGGGTAAAGCACGCCCACTTTGCTGCACAGGAAAAGACTTCTTCCTGCACAAGAAAAGTCTTCCTGTGTGGGCGGTGTCCTTTAACCAGCATGCCTTTTGGCGATGTCGTTTCTTGCACACCCTGAGTCAAGCGAGTTAACATGAGACATAAGTAGCTTGGTCCGCTGCTCCTTCAGCTTCAAGCTGTGAACATTAAATGTTGTTGCCTGCCAAACAGCAGCGACCCGTATGACGGTATGTGGAAAATTCATACCGTACGGAAACTGGTATACCGGTTCAACCGGTATATGCACAGCCCTAACTCAAAGCCACACCACTGTACCTGTAATGGGCTTCTTGAATTACCTGGTAGTGGCGAATCCACAGTTGAAAAGACTCATGCCCATCATTGTGAAAGGGCGACGGTAAAGGAATGCCCCGTGGCGCTCTGCTGAATTGGCGTTGGAGCTCCAGCTGAGCTCGTGCTTGCTGGTGGCTCACCAGTGGAGAGTGATTCATCATCAGACATGACGAGTTTTCCTCCTCCTCTTTTCTTTAGCTGTCGTACGGAACTAGATGACCGGGAGACTGTTTCTAAACTCACTTGAAGCTAACAAGCGGAGAAAAAATAAATAACCACACTGATGGGGTAAAAGACAAGGTGGCTCACTGTATCTCAAGCTAAGATAAGCTAGCGGGTAGCGTTGTTAGCCGCTAGCTTCAGCTACTCACAAAGTTGAGCAGAATCCCAAGGGACGATATTCCACCAGAGGACACATCCCACCGCTGCCACCAGTGTAAGCGATGTGGGTGTATCAGCAGGAATAAATCAGTCCAACACGTTCTGGGTTTTCCTCAAAACTTTAGTCAAACACCACATTCCAACCGCACCGCCAAGTCCATGTCTTCTCTATCCCGCCCGAACAGCACTGACTAGTGGTAACAACTGATACATGTAATTAAGTTTACATCATACAATTTCACTCTTACACTATCACGAATAAAGACTTTTCAATATTATTTGTTGTATATAGTATGTATTATTGATATATATTTATATTTAATATAGTTCAATTTATACAAAAAATAAAAGTGCTGTTACATAAATAAAATTGGTAGGCCTAGGTTATTCTTACATGAACCAAATTTTCCAGAACCCCGACTCAATAAGAGTTTGAGTAAAAAGAGTCTGCCATAACATCATGCCTCCACTTAGTTTGCAGTTGTAGGACGTCAATGACATCTGATTTTGTGTTTTGAGATATATATATATATATATATATATATATTATTTATATAAAAAAATTCAACATCCTTTCAAACAAACCATGATCTCATGGTAATATTTAATAATATGATGTAGTGGTGCAGACTTACACTCATTCAGGTTGTTCTGTAGTGGTGTGCCAGTTAGCACCACTCTCCGCTGGGTCTTGATGGCATTCATAGATGTGGAGATGTTGGATCTTTCGTTGCGCAGGATGTGTCCCTCGTCACAAACCACAAAGTCTGGACCTGAAGAAAAAAGAACACAGGAGCGAAAACAGAACAAAACAGTTGCAATTAGCAAAGCAAATAACACCCAAAACATTGTGATAATATCATGCCATGACACTGTTACTGTACCTGGATTCACCAGTATGCGCTTTAACTCTTTCTTGACCTCCTCATTCTGGATTTTCTGGGCTAGTGAATGGTTGCGGTACATCTCATATCCCATAATCATAACACCTCCTTCTCTATGCCACCTCTGCAGAGTCCTGAGTCGTTCTGGAAAAAGCTTTACTGAGGCCAGTTCTGTCACCTGAAACATATTTGTGCGTCTCAACATTAACCACCAGGTGGGAGGAATAAAGCATCCGAGACACAAAATTAAATATTCTCCATTTGCATACTTTAACTCGATCCTGTTGCATGTTGCTTTGCCATTGCTTGAACTCGCTGTCCCAGTTGAGGATGGTGTTAAGTGGACATACGACCAGGGCCGTTCGGAATTTCAGGTTCTCTGACAGCAGCACCGTGTGGAGGAAAGTTACCACCTACAAGATTACACAGATATTAATATGAAGCATAGTCAATTGACCACAGACATTCAAGCATAGTTTAAGATGGGTGACGTTAGGTGATGAACATACCGCAAGCACTAAAATACTAATTCATTTCAGGGTGCATTTTGTGACGAGCAATATCTAAAATGACTTTAAAATGTTTGGTGTATTAATTTGTTTTGCATAAATCAAAGCAAATGAGAATATTGAAAGTGTATATGTCTTCACCTGCAAAGTCTTTCCCAGGCCCATACAGTGTGCCAATATACAGCCGGTTCCAGGAGAAGAGTTGGCGTTCTTCACAGACTCACAGCAACTGTCCCAAAGAAACTGGACACCTGTAAGAGAATAATGTAGTTTTGTCTGAGCACAAAAATGAGTCAACTGCAAAAATATGCAGATAATACAGCAATAGCAATACTAAATCAGCAATACTAAATCAGCATTAATAGATACATTTCACACCCATTACAGAAAAAACAGTGTGCCAAAAGGTTGCCATTAAAATCAGGCAGACCAGTTCAGTTAACCAGCACTTTCAGCTGTTCTGAGACATTTGTGCATTCAGACTGAACTGTATTAACTCATGTCGTTATTGACATCAACATGGACGCGCATAAAAGTAAAGCAATGTCCTCCTCGGTGTGATTAAAAAGAGAGCACAAACTAACCGTCCACCTGGTGAGGCTTCAGCCTCGTCACCAGGTTCCTGTGCACCTGAACAAGTGGCTTTTTGGTCTCCTCATCCTGATCCAGGATCAGCTTGGTGGTGATGGGGCACACCACTTGAGACAGCTCATCCTCTATAACAATACTCTGGAAAACAAAGTCAGCATTTTGACTGTTTGGTCTCCTTAGAAAACCCCAAACACGGTAATTTATCAACAGGGATATAGGATCTAACTATGTGTTAAATTACAGTAGATATCCTTTGGTCATGGACACAGTGAGGCTCAATGGTCTGTTGGACCTGCGGTGTGAGTAGTACCTCTCTCCTGTCTTCCATCTGTTGCTCCCTGCTTGCCAGACGCTTGCATCGTTCCTGCTCCTCTCGGAGGGCTTCCTGGGTCTCAGCACGGAGATTCTCATCGTCAATGATTTTGCGGATCTTTTTGCGTCCTTTAGGAGTGTCTTTACTGTCGCTGTCCTCATCAGAATCCTCTTTACCACTCTGTTCATATGCAGTAAGATCCACCAAGAGATACGACTATTAGACATCACAGTCAACTCCCAAGTTTCAGTATCAGAGGTGAACAGCTACAGATTAAAAAAACAACAATAAACCACTTGGTTATAACATCACACACTACCTTTTCACTGTTGGAGTCAGACAACCAAATGCAGGGCACTGGTTTCTTCTGCTCGTATCTACGGGGTGCCTCCTTCCCCTTACTGGATAATCTGGAGCTAAAAGGAGAGAATAAGAAATTAAAATAAACTAAGTACATATTAAACATACTGAAGTGTGTGTTTGTGTGTGTGGTCCAAAGAAAGTTTGTTAATCAAATATCAGCAGACTTGATAAAGATATTGCTGCATAACAGACATCACCGAGTCAGTCTGTTGACTCGGTCACCCTACTTTACTTGAGCTATTGTTACGGTTTTTGATATCGAAGGCAACTGAAATGAATGTACCGTTTGAGTCCGTTTCCACCGGCCTCATCCTCTGACTGACTCAGCTCCTCGCTCATCCCCAAATCCTCCAAGTCCGACTCGATTTTGTCTTCCATACTTTCACTATCAGCTGGACAGATATCGAAATCACACGTTAAAGCAAAATACGTAAAGACAGCTCAGTTTCTAATGTTGGGCGTGTCCTTACAGCTCAGGTGTTTTCGTTTGGCTCTTTGCTTGCTCTCCGGCTTTGCTACACCACACTCTGCCTCGTCACTTGGCGTTCCCTCGTCTAAGGTCAGTTTGTGGCCAAGAAGATGGTGCCTGTGGTTGGGTCCATTAGACGTGGTGTCAGAGGAGTCTGAAGTCAATTCTTCCCCTGCAGCAGAGATATATTGCATCATTTCAAATGTTCTAAACTAGCCACAACTACAATATCTCAATAGGAATAAAAAAAAGAGGAAAATAATACCTGTGCTTATTTAACAACAACAAAATGCAGAAGTGGAAAGCTAGTTATGTGCTACTTACATTTTTTTAATAAAAAAACTTACCATTTTCATTGTCTTCATTTCCTTGTTTGACCTTCTCATCAGAGTTGTCCTCCTGCGTCTCCTCATCCGAAGAGATATCGTCGCCCGAGGAGTAGTTGGCTTTGATTTGGGCCAATAGAATTTTCTTAGCGATTCTTTCAAAAGTGGAAAAGAAGGAAAAGGTACCTGAAGTTCATTTCATGATCAGAAACATCGTCTGCAGCTGGTTATAGTTGTACTAATCACAATCAAATGTTATTACAGTTGGACTTGGGTTTTGTGTTATTTGTGCTATGCGCCAATTGTCCTTCAACTGATAAATTAATTATAAATCTATTCAGATATCTTCAATGAGTCACGTTAGTTCAATCCACATTTTGTGTCAATAAGTCTTGAACTGGTGTGTCAATTTAAAGCTCTGCTAGTCAAGTCAAAGACAAATTAAAGTGAACTGGCACAACACTGGAAGACATGCATTTAAAATAATACCAGGGGAAAAACAAAAAATTATACAGAGACGTATTTAGGAGTAAGAATTTATTACAACAAGTGGTCTTCACAGGAAAGAAACAGACATATTTTTTTATTCGCCTTTGGAGGAAATGGAGGGACAGTTTTATTTCCTACAATGCTTTTCGCTTGCTGGAGTCTGGAACAGACACTCCTCAATGTGTTTTTCCATGTGAAAATAAAAGATGCATTGATCTCTTGTTCATTCAATCGTGACTCTCGCAGTGTAAAAGCTACAGGCTGCTTTAACACAAACAGCGCTGAATGAAAGGCTACCAGCCAATTATTGTTGAAATAAAGACAGAGAAAAACATGTGGGACACAAACACGGAATAACTAACTAAGTCTATACATAAATATTTACTCAGAATGAAACTAATCACAACTGTTCTTAACCCTTTTACTCCAGTGGAGAATAAAGTTAAAAAAAAGAGGAAATAATGGACATAATCTGATGCAGTTCATGTTTTCTAAATTTAAAGTGTATGGTCTCAATAACATATTGTGTTTTGAACACTCATTAGTACATACAATGCGTTAACCTCTTTAACCCTTCAACATCTACCTGTGTTCAACACGCATTTCCCAACATGGAGCTGACATGTAATTAATTACACATGATAACATTCACACAGCTCGCATGTGTCTGGCTCGAGTTCATCTACTCTCTGGTCAATTTCTCAACAAGCAACCTGCATGACACACACGGGTCTGGTGCTGATTTCAAAGTGTGGTTGTCAATGCAGGTCACTGGATATTGGATCCAACATCTGTGTTGTCCTATGTCCCGTGAGAGATTATAATAAAAGACCTATTGCAGTATAGAAATGCCAGATGAAAGCAGCAGTAACCGGACAAAGCCTCGGATCTCATTTGACATGCTTCAACTGGGAAATAGGACAAAACAGAAACACACTGAAGAAAATGAACATACAGCCACACATGATTTTGGCATCATCGCCATTAGTAATTGCATGCAGTGTGGATTTCAATGGAATAACACAGTACTTTTTATGTTTTAGTCCACTAACTATGAACAATGTAAACTTTACATTTCTGCTGACCATTTTTCTAACGATAAAGTTGTGCTATCACTCCAGCTGAAAACAGACTTTTGAAGAAAAAACAAAAAAACGGGTGCCAATAGGAGGCTACGATATCCCAGATTAAAAGTCATTGTTGCCTAACAGCACTGCATTCACTGCTGTGCTGTCAGAAAATCCGACCTGGAAAAAACATAAGAAACAAACATGACGTCATTAAAAAGGCACAATGTGAATTTGGTCGCTTTTTTGCATAATAGTTGTTTCACAACCCACTCTCAACTATCAGATATACAACGTTCCTATTGACATTTTAAAGCACTGACCCGTAAGGTTTATTAACACAAATTTTTTTATCTGCATTACTGGAGTAAAACACAACAGCTGGTTCACCCGTCAAGCAAGGCTTAATTAAGTCTCAGCTAATTTAAATACGGTAAAAATGAATTCTTCATTTTAAAAGCTACAGTATGCTTTAGAAAATAGTCAGCAGTAATGTATATTCTGTGTATAGAAAGTGGGGTAAAACATACAAAAATACAGTGGTGTATAAAGTACCCAAAAGCCATACAGTAAAAGTCACCTATTAGAATACTACTTGAGTAAAAGTCTTAAAGTATCTGATATTTACTGTACTTAAGTATCAAAAGAAAATGTCTGATATTAAATGTACTTATGTATTAAAAGTACAAGTAAATGCTGTTAATAAAAAAGCAAAGGGTCAGAATTTTGAGAATTATGAAGTTTATTTGTTTAAGTGCTGTGGCCACCATGACCCAAGCACAAGGAGCTGTGTTGAAAATAATTGGGTTGGCTGTGATCCATCCAGGAGCAACAATGTTCAACATAATATATTGTACATAAGTATACTTTTGCATCTACTATGAACTTATCATAATTACAAAAAGCAATATGACACTATGAAGGAGTTGTAACAGTGCGTTTATAAGTATGCTCATTCCGTCCGTGGGTCCCTTGGTACCGGGCCGCACAGAAAGAATGAATGAAAAAATATCAAGGCCGGAAAGATGTTGTTTTATTTTAAAAAATTACCGGATACATCTGTCTCAACTCTTGCGGTTTCAACTCTGCTGGTGTTCTGGATTGAAACCAAGGCAAAGTATCCTGAGATCGCCAAAAAAGCTCTGAAAACCAGCTTCCATTTCACGTCGGGTGTCATTGTCTCCCGTCACCCTGAGATGGGACCCGGTCCGTGAAAATATTGTCTTCACGTAACCGGTCCGTGGCGCAAAAAAGGTTTGCGACTAGAGGATGTAGAGGTCAAATGCAAAATATTGTGATTCGCCAAACCTGCTTGCGTGGAGTCTGTGTTCCACCACAGTCCCCGATGTTGGTCTCATGATTCATTTTTTTTTCTAAAGATAGATTTGATTTTGTAGCGAGTAACAAAGGTTTCAGGGGAAATGTATCGGAGTCAAAGTATCAGTTTTATTTACAAAATGTAGTGAAGTTAAAGTAAAAGTCAACAGAAATATAAATAGTAAAGTACAGATATCCAAAAAAAAGAGACTTGAGTACAGTAACAAAGTATTTCTACTTTGTTACTGTACATGACTGCAAAAATACTGGTGCGGTTTTGAGGAACGGCTTCAATAAATACCATTGAACGATCACAGCCGAAATATTTAGAATGGGACTAATATCATCTGGTCATTGAGATGATATAGGGAATCAGCACCTGGGTCTCATGTTAATAACTTTTACTTGAGACCCTCAACAGACAATGAAGCTAGTGGTGCTCTGAAATATTTCAGTGGACAAATTGAGCACTTAAAGCATCCAAGATATTGCCTTTGGAAACAGATTTTCACATGTCATTCCTCAGAGCTTTGAGCATGGACAATGTTCCTTGATGGTGCCCATTTATACCAATTACAGCTACTTACTGGGCACATATCACATGCACATCTGAGGCTTTCCCAGGCCAACCAAACCTCACACGAATGGCAGCGTAAAAATATGCTCGGGACTTTTTTTACACTAATAGCCACATGGAAATAGAAAAAATAAGTAATTTCTGAATGCATATGACAATAGATCTTTTTCATTGTTTTTACGACTGCATGGGGGAAGCGCTTGGACCATACATCACATGACCTTCACTTTTGACGCCAAAACCTCCACACTAACCCTGTGCTGTCCCTCCGGCCTTGAGCAGCAATAACATTTCATCCACCGTCATTGTACTGGGGGAGTGTCGGAAATCTCAAATCTCTCAAAATCTCAGCAGATAAAACAGACTGTGTGCATGGCTAGATACTACTTGAGGTAATGCAGCGGGAAAAATATTTGTTTGTAATTTGAGAATCTCTGTGAAAGCAGCACTGTCAGAGACAGAAAACGTCTATGAAATCTACAAGTACAAAAGTCTTTTGGCAAGAGACACTGAACAATCTCCAGCCCTCTTATCACTTCTATAGCATATTTCACATGTGCAAAAGTACATGCTTCAACGGCACTCTAACAGGTGTAACTGCATGTCAAATATTCTGACACTAAAAGATACAATCTCAGGTCTGCACAAGTATGTAAAGGGAGTAGTAGAAGCGATACGATACCAATAAATACCACCGATTGACAGGAAAGCTGAACAGCAACTCTACCCATCACAGCTCAAATAAAAAAAAAAAAAATGGGACTAATATAATCTGGTCATTGAGATAATTTGGGGAAACAGTAACTGGTTCTCATATTTATAACTTTTACTTAAGACCCTTGGCTGTCAATGAAGCCAGTGATGCACCGGATGTGTTGGATACATGCTCTGAAATAACTTCATACTACAAATGAGCACTCCAGTGAGTGGCAATCCATACAGCTTGCTCTGAACTAGATTAGGTGGGATTGTGGGAGTGGCAGCACCTCAGAAGGACTAATACTTGTACGTTTCTGGAACCGCAGTAATAAACAATTGTGAAGAAAAAAAAACAATGTCTCGACTTGTCTTGTTTAGTTGGGAGAACGTGATTAAATATGTGCATGTCTGTCTCATGTACAGGATTATACATGACTTGACCTCTCCTCCACTCAAACAATTTGTTATCTCACGTTCTACTGGTTACCGACTCACAAGAGGTGCAGCAAGAGGGGATTGTATTATCCCACTCAGGAAAAGTGCTTTCAGTCAGTCAGCATCTTCTGTACAAGCTGCACTAGACTGGAACTCCATTCCAGGGACTATTCGAGATCTACGAACATAGTTATTTTAAGGCACAACTAAAGAAATGGTTGATTGGTGCCCAGCTCTGTCAGCAATAACTGCTCCTTGCTGTCCTTAATCTGTCCGTGCTGTACTTTCCCTTTATTTGTCTGTTGTCCGCTGTCTGTCTGTCTTGACTTTGCCGGTTGACCATCATCGTCTTTTATTGTTTTTTAACTGTTGTGCATATATTGTAAAAGCGTCAACATTTTATAATCCTTGTATATTTTATTTCTGTTTTAACAGAAATGTTTTTAATAATGTGCACTGTCACCTTATTAAATAAATCATTCATCAACTCTAGAGCTAGTAGCTTGCATATTAAATAGTCTCAAAAGAAGACACTAAATACCAGGAGTGTTATGTCACAACAAAATTGTATCACTCATCATGGGAACCATGTGTACATACCACAGCCTTGATGTTGACGCCCTAAATAAACCACTGCAGAGCACCATTTAACAATAAAGGAGGAATGTCTATCGAAATGCACTTTAAGTTGTTTCAACTGCAACCGGCCGTTGACGTTGGTGTCTACCATGATATATATATACACTCACCTAAAGGATTATTAGGAACACCATACTAATACTGTGTTTGACCCCCTTTCGCCTTCAGAACTGCCTTAATTCTACGTGGCATTGATTCAACAAGGTGCTGAAAGCAATCTTTAGAAATGTTGGCCCATATTGATAGGATAGCATCTTGCAGTTGATGGAGATTTGTGGGAGGCACATCCAGGGCACAAAGCTCCCGTTCCATCACATCCCAAAGATGCTCTATTCGGTTGAGATCTGGTGACTGAGGGGGCCATTTTAGTACAGTTAACTCATTGTCATGTTCAAGAAACCAATTAGAAATGATTCGAGCTTTGTGACATGGTGCATTATCCTGCTGGAAGTAGCCATCAGAGGATGGGTACATGGTGGCCATAAAGGGATGGACATGGTCAGAAACAATGCTCAGGTAGGCCGTGTCATTTAAACGATGCCCAATTGGCACGAAGGGGCCTAAAGTGTGCCAAGAAAACATCCCCCACACCATTACACCACCACCACCAACCTGCACAGTGGTAACAAGGCATGATGGATCCATGTTCTCATTCTGTTTACGCCAAATTCTGACTCTACCATCTGAATGTCTCAACAGAAATCAAAACTCATCAGACCAGGCAACATTTTTCCAGTCTTCAACTGTCCAATTTTGGTGAGCTCTTGCAAATTGTAGCCTCTTTTTCCTATTTGTAGTGGAGATGAGTGGTACCCGGTGGGGTCTTCTGCTGTTCTAGCTCATCCGCCTCAAGGTTGTGCGTGTTGTGGCTTCACAAATGCTTTGCTGCAAACCTCGGTTGTAACGAGTGGTTATTTCAGTCAAAGTTGCTCTTCTATCAGCTCGAATCAGTCGGCCCATTCTCCTCTGACCTCTAGCATCAACAAGCCATTTTCGCCCACAAGACTGCCGCATACTGGATGTTTTTCCCTTTTCACACCATTCTTTGTAAACCCTAGAAATGGTTGTGCGTGAAAATCCCAGTAACTGAGCAGATTGTGAAATACTCAGACCGGACCGTCTGGCACCAACAACCATGCCACGCTCAAAATTGCTTAAATCACCTTTCTTTCCCATTCTGACATTCAGTTTGGAGTTCAGGAGATTGTCTTGAAGAGGACCACACCCATAAATGCATTGAAGCAACTGCCATGTGATTGGTTGATTAGATAATTGCATTAATGAGAAATTGAACAGGTGTTCCTAATAATCCTTTAGGGGAGTGTATATTATATCACTTGAATTCAGTGGAAAGAAAATGTAACAAATGTTGACGGTGTTTGGGTGCGGTGTTTATTACCAGAAACATTTTCTATGCTTACAAAGTTTCCAATTTTGTGTGGCAAGGAAATTTGACTTATGTGCTCAAGAGAACTCAAAAGCTGAATAACATAAAGCTAAGTTGCATTTACAAAGCCAGGTACATTGTATAAGATATCTTAAACAATACTTTTGCCATCTTATTATAATTATGAGCAAATCTAATTATAAACACAATAACTACATTTTAAAGCATGATATCAAAAATATGATTTTCAAGGTGAAGCATAAAAGTTGTATACATGCTTAAAACTTTTGGTTGATTGAAAAATACTTCATTTCATTCTTGAAATGTAAATGTAGACAGAATCTGAAAGGCATGTTTCAAACTCTGTACTTCACCTGTAAATAACAATTAAGTTAACAGTGCTGCTCAATGGAGGACAACAGTTCTTTGTGTATTCTATAATAAGTCAACACTTTCAACATATGTTAAATTACTGTCATTGAAAACAGGTTGGGCAGTAAAGCTTAAATACGTTTCAGTCATTGTTCAAAAGTATGCTCAGACCTCTTCAAGGGAAAAGTGGGTCAACTGCAAAGTTTCCCTTTTGTTTCAGCATATTATAATCAGGGAAATATAATATATATATATATATATATATAGTATAAGATCTAATATTAATAATAAAATCTTTCAGTAAAGTGCATCACTAGCATTTACATGTATACTGGATTTCACACTCAAACTAAAAACAACAACACATAGACAAGCAGAGTATGCTGTTTATCGTTCAAAAGCATCTACGGCGATTCAGTCTCAGTGTATCACAACGTGGGCCATCTGCTCAACAGTGTACCTCTAAGATGTGTATTTGATTGCTGGGCTTCTGCTGCAGCTACGTTTTGGTCTTGATTGATGAGACCGCAACCAAGTCGTAAAGACAAAAGTGCTGCTTGTTTTTGCAGAGAGTTTGGGTTTCATTGCCTTTTTTACACTAGGGTGTTTTACTAATTCTACATCCGGGCTTTTTAAACCATACCTATTTTCTGGATCATCATCATCATCATCATCTTCTGCTGCCCACGAGGGCCCAGAGTGCTCCTCATCTCCTACAAAAACAAAAAATTAGAAAAATAAATGACTTGTTTAAGCAGAGTGATAACATCTATGATCAAAGAACGGTTGAACAGAAAGCGGCATTACACCGACATGACGAGAGATATTTTGACTCATCACAGCATGAAAAGCGCAGGTGAAACTAATAGCATTAATTACTGACCCTTAACGGCATCCACACAAATGCGCATCTTTAAAAAACATTTAACATGTGTGTCTGCCAAGAGCGTGACAAAATAATATTGTGGATTCTGATACAGTCACACATTTCTGTCAATAGGTTCATTTTAACCAGCGTTATCCATTAAGTTGTCCACCAGGTAACCAACAGCAATCTACTTATAATATCCATTGACAAGTAAGACTGTAGATCTAGATAAATAATTAATATAAAACTCACCCGATGATTGATGGAACGCTGCTGCCCCCAGTAAGGCCACATCTTCAGTGATTGGCTTCATCTTCTGATCACTTCCTTCACTCCCGGAGTCGTCTTCGTCGTCATCATCGTCATCATCATCGTCATCTTCATCATCGCTTGATGAGGATGACGACTCCATTACTTTCCGATGAGATTTAGCCTTAGACTTTCCAGCCTGTATCCTACCCTGGTTTCTAGCCACGCCTTCATCCTCTCGTTTGACGAGATGAGACTTCCCTATTGGCCTCAGCGTATTCAAGTGTTGTATTTTCTTCTGTGAATTTTCATCATCACTCGAGGAATCTGTCCCACTGCCCCTTCGTGATTTTACTCGTCCGTTACTTGAGTCAGACTCCGGGGAGCGGTCCAACATTTTGCGTTTGCGACGCATCTTCTCCGGTGAGATTGGTGTGTTCTTAGTGAGCCAAAAGAGACATTTCTTGGCCACCTTAGTTGAGGCTTTTCCACCGTTCTCATCACTCTGGGGTTCATCAGAGCTTTGCGTTATAGCTGCTCGCTCAAGCAGAGCGGCAGGCACTTCGTCTGAGTCAGAGTCGTCTCTTGCTCTGTTCACACTTTGTTCTTCAGTGTTTTTGGCTGGTACTGAGCTGGAGGTTTCCTCCGGGTCAGAGTCACTGTCACTGTCAGCTGCTGAAGATGTTTTGGCCTTGACATCACTCGGTCGACGCAAAGGTGTTGTCTTCACGCGAGGAGAGCGTCTATTGCCTTGTTCCTCTTCTGTGTGTAGAGATGCAATAGAGTTGTCATTGCTCATCTTGCTGTCAGCTTTAGCTCCTACAACACCTGTCTCCTCAGTGTCCGATACATCCTTTCCCTCTGACTTCTTATCCATCATGTGAATGTCCTTCTCTGGGGCATCAGAGGATGGCCCCTGCTCTATCGGTACAGGTGTAAGTTTTACCACTAGTTTTTTAGTCATGTTGACCGCGCTTTCAGAAGGCTTCAGTCCAATCGGCTGTGCCCTCTGTCTAGGTCCGTGTGAATCTGAATCCAAGTTTTTCCCAGGGCAGGCATGTGCAGGTCTCCCATCCGTGAAGCCTTTGGAGTCAGAATCATAATCTTCCAAATGTTCAGCTGCTAATTTCTGCAAGTCATTCAAACACCTTTTATCAGGGATATCTGGCTCTGCATCTTTTCCAGGTTGAGCATTAAAGTCCTCACTAAAGAACTTTTCCCAACAGCTCATGAAATCCAAGTCACTGAATTCTTCCTTCAGGCTATCCTCGAGTGCTGCAAGGGATTTTCGCAAGCCTTTAACTACTGATAAAAAAGAGTTAAGGTACAGATTGCGAACAGTGGGTGCTTGTTGGTTTGCCGTCACAGAATGAATGAAGTTAACAAATGTCCGGTTTAAGATGTTTGTTGAGTCCACCAAATGTTTGGCCTTTTTGGTAACATCCTTGGAAATCTGCAGTGTGTTATAGTTGAACACCACACTTCCATCCATTCCAGTGTGATCCCATTTATCCAAGGGAATGTTTTGTGGCAAGTGTGGCAACATGGCGTAAAGGTCAGATTTCTCTGGCTCGACTCGGTTCTTCCTGCGCTGCTGATACCACAGATGCTCCATGTTCTCAAGCACATTGTCACAGGCCATCACCAGGTCAAAAAGGGTCTCTGGGCTACACACATAGCAGTACCATTTGCTTTCCAAGATGCCAGACAGCTCCTTCCTTCCCAAATTTCTGAGAATGCACTTCTTGCAGAAGGCATTACTGCAGAAGTCACAACAGATCAAGTTGCCTCCTTCAGCACACCATCTGCAAGAGTGAAAAAGAAAGATAATAACAACACTTGATATAAGTTTAGGACAAAGTAATATGTGGAAAATGTTTATACCTCAGTTAAAATATTAAATAAAACAAATCCTACCGGCATTGCTCGTCCATTCCGTCTCCATCCTTGCTGATGTCATCACTTGAATAATATTTGTAGCAAGACTGACAAAAATAAAAGACTAAATTGAAGAGACAGCTTGGACAAAAGTATATAAGAAACATGGAGATTTTTTCCAACAAAACAAATGTACCCCAAATTGAATAAGCAATATAAATACGTGAATTGCTAGTCTGATGGCCCTTTTGAATTATTACCTTCAAATGTTTTCGCATCATTTAATGCTTTTAAAATGTTAGGATTTGTTTTATATATCTCATAATATAATGTCTGAGCACATCACACAGTTGTGTTGTTGACAGTCAGATTTAGTTCAGTATACGTATGTATTAATCATTTGAATATTAACTTTAGTTTGCATATCAATATTTAGGCAATTACACATTCAAGACTTGTCAATGCAATTAATTAAACTGCACATCTAAATTCTGCAGGGCTGAGGGATCATGATTTATTTCTTCTTTCCTTGTTTTTATTTACCTTTATTTATCTTATACACACTGTATTACTGTTGAACATAAGGCTCAAGTGTCAGTACATTTGAATACCGAGAACGAGAACAGTCTTTTTATGCTTCATTCATGATTGCCTCATTTATCAGCAACACCTGTAATTTTGTACAAACAAACACTCCATTGTTCTCATGGCTGCATGTGATGCACATTACCACTTCACAAAAGGTGGACGTGGGGGCCTACGGGAAAGCAATTGTGGCATATTCAGAGATAGTGGTTTCAGTTCGAGGAACACCGAAACCACCACCAACCACTTAGTCTTAGTGCAGACTATGGAGCCTCCGTCTTATGATGTCATTAACTTTATCGGTCATTATAAGTGTATTTCATTGAGATAATAAGGTATTATGTTAAATACAAACTTCAAAGAGAGGCTAGAGCATATTTTGAAGAAGAAGAATTTTGGAGAAGAGGACAGAAACAATACGGCAGTGAAATAAAAAAAAAAAAGTATGATAGTGTGTGTTTGCCAAATTCACAAACTGACGGCAGAGGACAGAAGCAATACATGCCCGTAAATGACACCAAAACGTGGTAGAGATTTTCTGCAGTTTTTAGGTGCATAACTATTTTGGTAAAAACTTTTACCCATCAGTATGTCAGATGACTTTCCAAGATTTATTTTATCTACCCGCATGTGGTGCTAGTTTACTTTCGGACTCTTTGTATATAGGCTTAACTCAAGCGCCATCAGAATTGCAAAGGGAAAGCGAGGCTGATAAGGGACCAATCTCAACATCGATGGTGTCATTATTCTAGAGCCATAACACTGTGCAATTAACATTTATTTCATAATGATAAGTGAAAACAAAAAACGTCTCTCCTGACACTTTACAGAACATTGAGGGCTTTGTTTACAACATATAAAGAAGCAGACTCACCTTGCAAATAAGTACTTTCAGAACTGGATGTCGAAAGAAGGAATCTTTCTGGAAATGGTTGACTTGTTGGCCACATGCAGTGCAACTAACAATTTCCATGTGTTCCACTCCTATAAAAGGACATCACTGTCATTAGTGAAAAAATGGTTATAACAACGTCATAGTCTGAGTATCCAGTGATCAAAATAATGGCTGTTGGAAAATAATTCAAGACAAAGAACGGTTACGTCTTAGTAATGTGTAACTGTTTGTAACGGATCAAGGAAGGGCCCGCCAAGGCAGCACCCACACATCTCCTCATCGACACCTGTCTCTAAAGGAAACAAATACCGTTTCCCATTCCCTGTTATGAATTGTTTATCACAATGTATACAAAAGACAGAAACTCAGAGACAGACCTTTGAAAAGCAACTATACTCCTCGTTGCAATAATAAATTACCTGATTATTGATTTCACACGGTCT
Source organism: Taurulus bubalis (assembly GCF_910589615.1). Taxonomy (NCBI): domain Eukaryota; kingdom Metazoa; phylum Chordata; class Actinopteri; order Perciformes; family Cottidae; genus Taurulus; species Taurulus bubalis. Next base: position 37,261,390 of record NC_136590.1, on the reverse strand, counting down.
CGAGTAGAATTTTTCTAATAATGACCAAGCCATATTTTGACACAAAGTGAAGTGAATTGTCATCTTGCTTCTGAAGTGTTTTTTCCAGTCTGTGTGTTTTGTCCACAATTAAATCAATGAATGAGTAACCCCAACAAGTTCCTTCCTTTTGTTTCAGTAATGATGACGTGATGTGCAATGTTGTGACCATGTCAACCAGTAGTGACTGACCTCCACGTCTTCTGGAAAACTCTTTCCGCAGTACGCCTGATTTCCGGCTACGAAACTCAGGACCCCTGAAGTCATCTCTTCCATTATCAACAGGTTCAGGCCTCACCAGTACAGTGCCTGTGTAAACAAAACACATCACCAATGAATCAAAAATAATCCATCATTCTCAAATATGTAGTTATTAACATTTGCACTGCACAAAAGTGATAAGACAGCGCAAATAAGGAAACTATAATAGGAACAAAAATACCTACCTTTTGGTAATCTAGTGATGTCAAGGCGACCATTTGTGTTAACTGGTAAATCCACATCCTCGCTTGCATTTGAGTCCCCAGATTCATCCAGTCCAGAGTGTTTTATGACAACAGATGGTTTTCTGATATATTAGTGAAACATAAAAAAATGTAAGTCCAAGTCCCCTCGGGTTTGCAGTGTATTTTGAAAAGGAAAACTTTGTCAGGGGGCTACCGATGTTTTTTAAAGTAACAACTTTCACTTGGTTCGAGCACAAATGGCATGCCTCCTAATTGCAATACATTGCATTTACTTTAGTTCAGCATACAGTATTTTCAGTAATGATATATTTGGGCATTCATACCATATCTATGCTTTCCAGGTTAAATATGAAATACTGACTCACCTCCTTGAGTATTTGGTATCCACTCCTGCCTACAAAGCAAAGCATTTTATTAGTTTGGTTTTCATTGTTAGTAATCAAAATCAAATGGTGGTGTTTAAAATATTTAAGTAATTTCCCAAATGGGCACACTCACTCAGCAGGTAGTACTTGGTTAATGGAAACTATTTCATTCTAGGAGACTATGACTGTTGTAAATAAAGCGGTGTGATACAACAATCTCAAATTCCTAGGATAGTAAATTAATCGGAAGTACGGATAATGTGTAGTCAAGGGAGTTAGACCAGAAACTATTCATTGAGTAGAAGAAAGACACCCTGGGAGATTAATAAAGGTGTCACTACAAGTATAACTAACAGATTGTGCAGCAAACAGTTGCATTTTTAAGCAATTGGCAGCAATTTTAAAAGAAAACGCTGCATTACATTCCTGTCATCTAAAACAAAAAGATATGGCTAAAATGTGAACACAATCAGAGGCTAGAAGCATATGAACGGTGTCTCCACAACATCACTGCCATCTGGGCATAGGACAGTCTTTGTAAAGCGGTCTTATTACAGCATTTTTTATAGCACAGGCAAGGGATTGGACTTAAGCTGTATCAAGATGAATTCAAGTGACAATCAAACTAAAATGTAATGTAAAATGCATCGTACCTATAGAAGGATATATACAAAAACTCTTTCCCTTAATGGAAAGTGGTAGAAGAAAATGTAACTGGGTCCAAACCAATTGCATATGTGGAAAAGTCTGACCAAACTGTGGGATTTGTTTATGGAAAACAAAAAATAAATGCAATTGAAATAGTTATGTTGAAGTACCAGGAAAATTTGCTTTGTTGATTACTTTAACTTCCTGTGTCATGAGCAGTGCCCAAGCTGATCATTTACAAGCCAAAAAATATGATTTTGTTTATAAGTGAATTGCAATTTCATAAACAAACAACAACAATTATTATTATCCACTTTTCTAATGCAAGTTTAGCATGCATGCTTCAAGTATCTACTCATTACAAAACGTCTTAGCTGTATTTGATGACAAACGCTCTTTGTTTTGATTTAGTCTTGCTTTAATTGTTATTGCGCTGGTTCTAGAAACTAATTTGACCATAATGATACGAATCAAAGATTTAACAAATCAAAACATCTTTATATTCGTGTAAAAAAAAAATATGTGACCATATTTTGTGCTGGATCCATTTAAAAGTTATTGGCACAATGATGTCACCACCTATATACAAAACTTGAGGTGTATGGCAAAACATCAAGAATGTTCAGTTACCAGTGTCTCAGCATGACCTGTTAAGTTCCCCACAGAGCAGCTCCTGTTTGTCAGACCTGTAATAATATATGTAAAGCATGGAAATATGCAGATTATATAAATATGATGACTTTACAATTACTTGTGACCAGAGTAAAAGGAAAAAAAAACTGTACCATCTGCATCCTCTGAGGTTGGCGTTCCATTGCTGTCCTCAACAGCAGAATGAGCCAAGTACTCGTGCAGCTTGTTGACCAATACGTTCAGCTTGCTTGTGGTGCTACATTCAAGGAAAAAAAAGAACATGTTTTGGTAAACTTGTCAATTAGAAGAGGCTTGCTGGTTAATCAAGTTGTTTGTTAAAAGCTGATTAATACTTTTAGTATGAAGTGAATTTGGTGGAATCAACCATGTATCGGCCAAGATGCTATTTAACGTCAACGTAAATCTCATAAAACATACATCTCAACTTTTAGTCCAATACATACATACAGTAGTTGTGGAATATGTAAAGAGACTATCAGGTTTCATTAGTATTATTTTCAGCTTTCCAGAAAGAGTGAAGAATGACACAAGCAATGCAGCTTTCGACCTACATTGCAGGACACAAGCTAAACTCGTATTATTATTTATTGTGCATTTGTGTTGATGTAGCTAATACATTATGTGTTGCAGGGAAACAGCACAACTCATTTTGTAAACTTGAGTAATGCAAGTTGTGGTACTTAGTTTACCTTTGAGGGCAATTTACTAAATATAAACTTTTGAAATTACTGATTTGAAAAGACCACAACACCAAAAAGCACTGATTCAATATGGTCTCCTGGGTCATCAAAACACCCACTTAGATGACGCATTTAAACTCAACACCTCCAAACCGCAGCCCAAAAGATGCCCTAAAAGATAGATAGTATAACCTTTACGCAGATTTAATGCATGACTGTCGTACTAGACTGCATTTATTTGAGTGAGGTGAACCTAACTAGCTGGAAACTGGGTGCATGACGCCATGTCTATGTTGGGTTACGTTCAACTCACCCGAAGTAACCTAGCAATAACAGCTACGAAATAAATATGCTAAAATTAACGTGAACGTTATCTCGAAGGCGTTAAGAAAGATTATCTTTTCTAAATCACCTGACCGTAACAACTTGACATGCTGTGTCAGAGGTTAGCAGCTAGTTGGGTTAACTAACTTAGAGTTATCGTTATCTATGGTACCAGGTAACGTTAGCTGTTAGCTGCTAAAGCTACCTATGCTAGCTTGCTGTTGTAACCGTTGATTCATATAACCGCGTTTCAGTCCGCAGGTTTTTACCTCAGCGTCACTGCAGACATATCGCGAATCACGTGAACAACCGAAGTCGTACAAGTCCTTATAATTTCATGGTATTAATATATTCTAGGGAAGACGTGGCGCTCCATCTGCACTGAAAATCCCATCACCAGCAAAAGCAAAACTATAAAGAGGCGGTCCCTTTCTCTTCTTTTAGTTTTGTTTAACGCGCGTAACCTACAATGTCAACATATTGCTCATCACCGCTACCTGCTGGGGGAGTTGGATATTACATTTATTTTGTATTTTCTGTTTCTTTCATTAAAACACCTGGTAGAATGATCCCTTGCACTTGTGCTTACATCTTTAACGAGGCATAGTGTGAATGTGAATTCACTAAAATGTATCCTGAAAACTTTAATTGTTTCTCTCCCCTCACAAACATATTGGACAACCTGGACCACCCTCTCTACCACCTGCTGCAGGGCCAGAGGAGCACTTCTCTAAGAGATTCCTCACGCTCCGCTGCAATAAGGACCGCTACAGGAGAACATTTCTGCCGTCAGCTATACGGCTTTATAACAAGTCACCGCTTGCTAGTTCCTCTGTGGATTAATTCATCACTGTACCATACATACTTGCATTTTGCACTATCTAATGTTTATCTAATTTACTTAATTTGAATACACTCTGCGGCTGTAAATATAAATATATTCTCCAGTTAGTTGTATTCTATTCTATTTTATTGTGTATATTTAAATATATATATATATATGCATATATATGCATATATATATATATATATATATATATATATATATATATATATATATATATATATATATATGACTTTATTTTAATCTGTATATATCTTTCAGCCCTGTTGCTTCTTTATATATTGATCTTTTATCTTGTGTGTTTGTATATTCACTTGTCAATTGTAAGGCGCTACTGATGACGACAACATTTTTTCCCCTTGGGGATTAATAAAGTATATATTCATTCATTCATTCATTTACACAACACCTGCATGTCAGTTAAAGGATCAGTGTGGATGATTTACTGGCATAGTCCTCTATGAAGCTAAATCCAGGGCAATAGTTTTGATCAATTGAATAAAGATTTGAACCTGTAAATTCAAGTTTTGGGTTCAACAATGTATTCTAAATAAAAAATTAGAGTATGTCAATGTGATGATTTATTTTACTGTCGGAAAGCTGAAATGTTTTAGTGGTATTTCATTGTGTTGTTTTCCTGCACTTATTAAAAATGATATTCTCGACTTCTGAAATAAATTGTTGATAAAAGTAATTTGATCGTGACATTTTATTTCTCGGCTTTTATTTTGCACTCAAAAATTGTTTGCAAATTGTGCCAAAAAATGAAAATTTGAAAGCTCCAAGGCGGCCATATGACTTTGAGGCCAGATTTAAAGTCTAAGAAGTTTGTCTTTTTTGTTTATTCCGTCTATAATTTACTCAAGCAACTAATTGTACCATTAATAATAAGAGAAGACATGAGACAATTTACCTCTAATTTCAGATTAGATTTGACAGGAAAAAGCCCATAGTCAGAAACTATTACCTTTTCCAGGACATTTAAGTCAGGTTTTTCAATGTATGTGACTGTATTTACTCTGTTTGAGGGGGAAGGACCTGCATTGAGATGAAAACTCCAACATTTGTTCAATTTCTGGCCCAAATTTACCTACCTCCTACATTCACACATACATTCAAACACAGTGGGTTCTTCTACTGTAGAGATACAATAAAATATCTTAAAAGTACTTTTTCAAGACATAATTATACTCTATACTCTTCACGACAAGAGTTGAAATTTCCCAACTCCGGCGACAAAATCGCGTGAGTCATAGTCATTGCGTCAGCCAATCAGCGTTGAGAAGCTCCGCCCGTCACCACCGCCGTCTTGCAGTTGCTGAATCAAACTGCTGCTGCTACACCAGAAGTAGCGCTGGTAGCGGCTTCATTCAGACGTTGTTGTGGGACTACGGATAAGATTATGAACCCAGACACGATGGAGTTTGATGTTCCAACGTATGTGGAGTTTCCACAACAAGTGTAAAGCAGAACTGGTGGTTATTTCCATGGTGGATGAAGGAAACGGTATCCATTTTACGAAGATAAGCCAGACGTAGTTCCTGGAGGAGTCGTGAAATTCACCGAGCTGTGTGCGGCTACGGATGGTGTTATGAACCCAAACACGAGGGCGTTTGATGTTCCGACATTTTTGGGACTTCCACAACAAGTATAAAGCAGAACTAGCGATTTGTCTTTGTCGCATTTGGTGTGAACACCCTCTTTTACCTCGTGGGACAAAACTGAAGCAGTAAGCGCAACGCGACGTTCGGTGTGAACACAGCATAAGTGTTAACAGTTATTATATCTGTTCATGGTTCAATTTTCATAAGGAAAACAATTTATCTGTTCAAGAATTTCTTCCTCTAAGATCCAAATCATATTTAGTGCATGTATTTTAAATGTTGTGATTGTGTGCAGCTTGCGTCAGAGTGTCAGCGACTCAGCATGCTACATTCACTTCTTCCTGACATAAACTTAAGTCTCCCTCCTGTAGAAACATAGCAGCATTTCAGCCACTGAGAGGAAGGCCCCATGACTGTTTATTTGTTAATTAATGCAAGCGAGCTGCAGTGTTGTAAACCCTTCAAGGTTTCCCCTCAAGCTCCAACTTCACCTGACAATACTGCAAAAATATTAAAAAAAAGATACATTGTTATAAATTATATTTTCAGGTGGTTTAAAAGACATTACACTGGAGAACAATGTGAGTAACAGTATTTGTACACATACAGCCGTTCATAGAAAATGTGGCAGTTTCCCTAACAAAGTGCTGCGTTCATACACTTGCATGCACGATCGATCACCATGAAGGTGTGATAAGTTGATAAGTATTCCCTTAAACAAATGTTATCCAAGATAAATGTATTGTATGCTTTAGTTTGGGATATGAGCTCAAAGGGAAATTGGGTCTACTTTGGTTCAAACTGGAAAAAGTTACATTTGAATGTACATTACAATATATAGATTGAAAATGCAGACTAAAGCTGGAATGACATTTAACCACCAAATCCTGACATGCTGACATGCAGTCAGTCAGGTCATCTTTCTGGGTTCAGGAACTGGAGTGTATTCTAACATGCACAGGACAAAAGAGACAGTCCAACTCAGGTTTTACAGTCTATCATTAACATGTTAAACACTTTCACACCCGTTGACATTTCAGTTTTAGGAAAGAAGAGATGATGATGCACACACAACTCACAGGGAAAAAAAACTCCACAACAAATATTCCTAAGTGTTGGAAGGAAAACATCAACAGGCAAGTAAAGGGTGAAAACTAAATTACTGCCAAATCTTCAGTCCATGTGAACTAGTTAAGTTGGTTTGGTGAGGTGTAAAAAATAAAATAAAAGAAAAAAAACACTTAGTATATTAAAAAAATATATATTTTCAGTCCAGAAAAAAGGAGTCCTTCACAGTGATGGCTTTAGTTTCCTGAAGTCCTGGAGGTTTGACTCCCCAGGAGTCTTAGTCTCTCACATGAACATGTATACAGTGGTAACCCATCGCTTAGGTTTGAAGCTCAATGTGATCCTCCAGTTTGGACAAAAAACCCGAAAAAAAACAAACAAACGATGGCCTGAGCTTCTATCTGCAGTTGTCGGGTAATATGGAGGGACTTGAGCAGCGGGCTGGGCAGTGGTTGTTAGTGTCCTGTATCCAGGTCCCTCATGTACTCCTGAAGTGCCAATAGCCTGGCATCGATCTCGGACAGCTCGGCACCGGTATCCATGGAGCTCTCTGGGGTTGGAGACATAAAATGATGATAACGTGTCGTGTGGTGGCTAGCTTGTTTTCAACTCTAATCATCTTATTGCAGCAGAAATTGACACAACTTGGAGAGGTTACCTTTGTCTTTCCCTCTGAGTGTTGGAGTACTGCATACTGGTTTCCTGCTCAAAAGGCCTCCTCTAGACTAGAAACAGATACATTGCACATAAAAAAAAGACAGCAAATCCCATGAAAAGCCCACAACTGTCCGTGAATGGATGTTACGCTAGAAATACAATGATAGTGGAACATGTTCTCATTCAAATCAACATAGCAAGACGGCCCTTTGCCATGGCAAAGAAAACTGACTGTTGGCGGGCTACCTCATGCTATTTCTATGGTCCATGCAAATAACCACAGCAGTCAGTTCAATGTCTATTCTTATTTTATTTCCATGGATCTTACTAACAAGTGTTTGTGTACCCAAAGCTTTGTATATGTAGCTTGTTCCTCTTGGCCATAGAACACCATTGCTCACGCTGTGAGCCACAGACAGAGTTGGGAAGTTGATAATATAAATCGTTATATTCTGTAGATATTCTGCATTTTATTATTCTTATGTCTATTAGAGTTCAGGTTGTGCAAGGTCAGTTTACTTTCTGTGAGAACAGTCCGGTTCCTCAAGGTTCCACGCTTTGCACCACAACACTCACATTGTTTATCAGTATAATGACATTAGAGAAGCAGACCGGTCGTTGCACGTTCCAGCCTTGTGAGAAAAGATGAGGACACGATTCTCCTCCTCTTAGACAAGTTAGATCCAATAGAAATGTTAGATGTTCATGACGGAAAACCGTGTATTAAAGAGCCGAACTTCCGGCTGTTCGGGGTGTTTTTGGATGGTCAACCTGCGTGTTGACTGGACGACTCTCTGCTATCGCGATTGCAGCATTTGTTACTCTACTTGTGATCAAGGAAAATAAATTCAGCGAACGAGAGAAGTTGTTTGACTAAGTTCTTCCGGACGCTACACCAGGCATCCAATAATTAGCATGCATTAACAAAGTCGGACAGTATTGAGAGTGGGTCAAACACATTGTTGGTTTTGGTCCTTTTGTGGGATTAGTTGACAGTAAGAACATATAGAATAACCCCAAGCATATCCTTTGAATATAAATGAAAGGGCAGCAACAAACTGTACCAGAGTTATGCTACGTTCACACCAAAAGCGCTGCGAATTTCCGCGCGAGTTTACTCGCTCAACTTTATGTGGTCAATTTGCGTTATTCGCGCCGGAAAGGGGGCGCGGCTTGGTAACCGTAAAAACAGTTACCATTTCCACTATCCACCATGGAAATAACCACCAGTTCTGCTTCATACTTGTTATGGAAGTCCCACATACGTCGGAATATCAAACGCCCTCGTTGTCTGGGTTCATAATATTATCCGTAGCCGCACAACTGCGTCTGAATGAAGCCGCTTCCAGCGCCACTTCAGGCGGACCAGCAGCAGTTTGATTCAGTGACGGCAGGGATGAAGGGCAGAGAATCTCAACGCTGATTGGCTTTCCCAACTCAGCGTCACCCAAATTTGTAGCCAAATTTAAAATATTTCAACTGCCGCGAATGAGGCAATTTTTTTCGAAAACAAGCCAGTCGCGTCATTCGCGCCGCCCGCCGGAAATTTACGTTGTTCACAACCATTCGTGTCTGTGCATTGACTTTGCATGGGATCTAGTTGCGTGAAAAATTCGCAACAATTTTGGTGTGAAAGCAGTATTACAGGAATGACCAGTTTACTCACCACATTGGGTCCGTTGAAAGTCTGTTTTCTTCCTCTATAATTACAGAAAAAGAGACATTAAAATAACCAGCTAAAGCAACAGAGACTTCACAAAACCTATTCAGACGTAATCGCACCACCTGAATAGCTTTTGGGGCATTTCGTCCATATCCACTAACGAGCTTTCAGAGGAGTTCCTGCTACCTCGCCGCTCCACTGATAAACTCCTGCCTCTGCTGCCAGACCGGACCATCTGAGGATAGGCCTCTCTGGACCGTGAACGCCCCCTCTCAGGGACTATGGGTGACGACAGCAGGTCCCTCCGTACCTTCCTCTGTCTGACATAAAAAACAGGATTAAAACCGTAGTTCCAGGCAGCGACAACATCAAAGACCGGTGCCGTCAAAAATGGCAAAAGGGAAAATAATGGAGACCAACTTTTTTATATCTGCCTCTTTCAGTCTGCGCTGCTTGTCCTGGATGTAAGCAGTTGGGTCAAAGCGTTGTACCTGGGACCCTGTTAGATAGTAGTTGAGAGTATTTAGATTTAAAACACATCATCGTCTCCTAATAAAAGGTAACGGGCCAAACTCCTGCAACATCATAGTGCCAGTACCAGTGGGAGAAGGTGACGGCCGGGGTATGCGAGCACGTGGTCCTGATGAGTCCGATCTTCTGCCCCTCTCCTCTGGCCTTCGACCTCTGTCATCCATTCGTTCTCTGGATCCTGAGCGAGCTCTGACAGTCCCGTACCCCGACCTCCTCTCGCGGGAGACCGAGCGATAGATTTCCCCATCAAGCCGAGAACAGATGTGACCAGACACGGGAGTCACTCGGCTGCAGACACACAAAGAGGGCGTGCGCCAAGTAGGTAAACAATATCCAGGTGTCACATTTTTATTCCACATTGGAAGTGAATGAAATAAAGAGAGAGAGAGAAAGTCAAGATATAGTACATGCTTAGTATGTCTAACCCTCTCCGTAGTAACGCCAGTTCACTGGTGAGACTCTTGACCCGAACGCGGAGAGCGCACTCCGATGCTCTCAGCTCATCGAACTAGGCAGGGAATACAAAAAAAGTTAAAACCAGCTGAGCAACAAAGAAAATGCTAGAAATCTTTTTTTAGCTGACTACTTTGGAGGAGCATAAGAGGCCCACCTGCTCCATTAGGAGTCGCTGCTCCTGGCATCTCTTGCTCGCTGAACGTTGACCTTTGGCCCTCTCCTTGACGAGCTGCTCCTCCAGCGTCCTCACCACATCTCTGAACCTCCAGTCCTCTCGACCAGGTGCGGGGCCACCTCCACCGCCCTGCAGTCGCTCCAGAACCTTAGCCATGGCCTCCTTTTGTTCTTTCACCAGAGCCAGCCTGAAAACAGTAGGAGACATTAAAAAAAAACGAAGAGTCCCATGTCCCTTCATATTGTTCATGAAGATAAGATGAAAGGCAACCTACTCTGCTCGTAGCCGTTGTATTTCTAGTTCTGCAGATTTGTTAACTCCATGAGAGGAGACGGTGCTGAGCTCAGCCTTAAGAGCTCTGACTTCCTTCTGCAGGGCAGCCGGGTCAGGCTTACCCACATAAGGCAGGGGTAAGGGGTAGTGTATCCTACAAAGTCCACAATAGTCAGCAGATCATGGGTGATTACCGCAGGCATAACCAAAATACTGAGAAACAAAAACTGGCCAAAATAGGGCATACTACTAAATTAGTTTTAATATGTTACTATGGAAGTTGCAACAGAGACACAAACCTGTCAAACTCCACGGTATATATGAGGATTAGGTATCTTTTGGCAGTGAGAACAGATGACTGCTGGTGGCCATGAGGACGACTAACCACTCCTGCTTTTCTGTTACGAAGCAGCTCCAGGTCAGCGTAGGTCAAGAGGTCAAGTGTAACGGAATCACTCATCTGCAGAAAAAGGCCAAGTTAACTATCCAACATTAGAAATAAAAACAGACCTGCCAGCAACTTGGGGGTAAAAAAACAAAACTTTTAAAAGATTAGAAATGTTTCAATGATTCATATGTACTTTGTCATGCATGATTATTACATGTGCAGCAATATAATGTACTACTAGAAGTTACTTTTTTACAATTTAATTTAAATAAAAAATATCTATTTTTCCTCTCTGGGAAACGTGAAACGAATGTGATATTAAGGGTTGTTTTGATAGAAAACTAATTTGTGTTTTTGTGGTCTGTGTATTACTTTTGTTTTCGCCACAAACGACCTGACAGACAGTACTGATGCTTGAACACGCACAAACTGTCCAGTTTTAGACCGATTTCTAAAAGTACCTAAATTCCCAATAGTTTTGCTCATATTCCTCCGGGCTCTCTCCTTTTGGCCCCTGTTTCTTAACATTCATGAAAAGCAGACAGGGAATAAGACAGCTCGGGATAACTGTAAATTTTTTCACTCAACTGGAAACATTGAACACGAATGAATGAGTCTCGCCTCAGCTCACACAGCCTCAAGCAAATGGGTGTCTGTTCATATCTTTCTAGTCACGTTGTATTTGTGCCACCTCTGCATTGTTTTGCTCATTCTCTATGAGTGCACCTTCAAACATACCGTTCTAACAGCAGATTCTAACATGCTGCAGAAAATGGGGAACTGCTTGAAGTTGCCAGTTTTGCGGGTAAGGTCCTCAATATCTGAAAAAACAAAACAATTAAATATTGTGAATGAGACTACTTCTTTGCTGTTTTGGCATTTAATATGTAATAAATGTATGCTACTTACATGCTGGATCAAAGTCCCCCCTCCATTGATCCGCTGTCATCGAATCAGAGATTTCGACTATCAGCAAACCCTTGTCCACCTCTATCTTCACAGAAAACTCCACTCCTCGAAATACAATATCCTCGATTACCTCAGAGCCCTCCTCCATCACTCCGGGTCTGTGAAGGAGAAGTGAATTTTTCTCCTGAATTAGGAGTGAAGACAATTCTTTTCTGTTGAAATATGTCTTTGAATAATACATGCAGTTTTTCAGAATTGTATTATGTCAACTTGTAGGTTCATGGCCCAAGAGAGAAAAAAAAAAAACAGAAGCCACATCATCATCAAATCAGATGTGTAATCATGTGCTTGTCTAGTGATGGAATAGCTTTTTATAGTGTTACATTTGCACTTTAATTAGATTGATTTGGCAGATTTTAATTCACTTTGACATTCTGTTCTTCTTTGTTTTCGTAGTAAAACCTAGTAAACCATTAAAGATGTTGGCTAGAGCAAATACAGAAAAGGATGTATGTTATCTTGAATTTAGCTGTAGATTTGTTATTTCTCAAGGGTGCGCTCCCTAACTGGCGCAGTTATTTTAAACATATCCACATCATCCTTCTGGCTATCTCCCACTCCACCTGGCTCACCTCTCACAGTCTGTCCTAATCAATACACACCGCGAGGGGCGCTAGCGAGCCAACAGAGTCCATTTCAAAAAAGGTGTCATCATTTTTTTTATTGGGGAAAGAAAAGTTCTGGATGGTTGGTCACATCGTACGCGGAGGACTCAGCAAATACCATACGACATGTTTTACGAGGTAAGATATTGGTTTGCGTTTCTTCTGTTGCGTCGCAATGCGGTCAGATTTCGCGCTTGACTTCACTTTCTCCCAGAGAGAAAGCGACTCGCACGAAGTCTGTAAACCTCATCTTTCACCGTCACGTCTCGTGCACAGAGAACACGGAGGTTCGCCGCCACTGTCTTCTGGGCTGATCCAGGGTCGGCTCTTAATAAACGTGTCTGTTGGGCTCTTGTGAAACATAGTGAACTAACGCTGCGATAGGTCGGATAGCAAGAGGTCACGTCTTCGCTCTCGCTAGCTGCGGGTAGCTAGCGTTAGCAGTGGCCGATATCGATGGTTGACTTGAGTCGCAGCTCGCTCACCGAGCCGCTCCGTGTCGGTATTCAATGAGAGAACAATAACCGACAAAACAAAAACACCTCAACGTTACCTGTGGTCGCAGTAATGGTCCGTAATGAGGGGAGCTGTCAACACATGACGCTAGCTACTCGTTGGAAACGCATCGCGGTGCGTGGACTAGTTAGTCAGCCGCTTGGTTTGTGGCACAGTTCAGCTTAAAGCCAGTCCAAAACTAGTTGGGAGCCACCGGCACCGTGGAGACAGGAGCGGTTTAACAACCGGGAACCGTTAAACTCTTCTTCTGCGCTCCGCTGTGACGACGCTGCTCTTCTTCTTCGGCTCGGAGGCTCGACGACCGTCCGATGTGCCGCTGCCCTCCACAGGCAGTGAATAGACACGACCTTTACGCCATGACACTGAATACTAGGAGTGGAGGAGGAGGAATATAACCATCTATATACTCCATTATAAAGATGTACTCGTATGCAAATACAGAAGTATCATCGGGGGTGATAGCAATGCTGAAAAGTGGAAAATATACTTTATATCACAAATATAAGTGCTCATGCAGAACATTTTAGAAATTAATTGATTATTAAAACACCTGCTTTAATTTGTGAGCATCATTTGACTTTTACACTTCAACGCTTTATATGAATAATTTCTGTCATATTCATTGAATCTGCTGTAACTCTGTTACGTTGTTCGTTCTGTACACATGACATCTGTTGCTTCTGTTCCTCCTCCTCTGTTTCTACCGAAGGTTTCTTACCTTTTTTCCCGTTTAAAGATTTTTTTCAAATCTTTTGGGGGAGTTTTTCCTGATCCGATGTGAGGTCCCGGGACAGTGATGTCTATGTGTACAGATTGTAAAGCCCTCCGAGGCATTTGTATTTGTGATATTGGGCTATAAAAAATAAACTGAATTGAATTGAATTTAACTGCTTTTTATATGTTGCACTCTAACAGTGCATCATATTTTATGAAGTGACCCACTGTGATAAGTCATCTACAAAGTAACTGTAGTACCTCAAATTGTCAAAATATATAAAGTGGAGTAAAACAGTACAACATTTCCCTGCAGAATGTGGTGAAGTAGAAGTATTAAAAAGCATCATGTAAAATACAGGGACCTTTTTGAAATTGTAGTGTACTTACTTTCCATCATTGCAAATGAAAACAGTAGGCATTTTTAGAGTAAAACAATTGGATTAAAAAATGAACACATTAGGTATCAGATATGATGTGATATAATATACATTTATTACTATTATTTTTCATTATAAATAAGAATGATACAAAAGGTGCAATACATGTATCTATGAACAGATGGAACCAATAATCTCTTCATTTTTGTCAAGCTAGTATTTGTTTTTATAAAACATCAAAAATTATAATAGTGGACAGATTTTCCTCCAATCACCAAATTAGTTGACATAAATGTGTCGGCGCCACATTTTCAACATAATGGCAAAACTTGGAACCAACTTTTCATGTTGACATGTTCAGCCTTCCACTGTTGAAGTGTTTAATAGCAGAAAACAAGTGATTGCTGTAAATGTTTGATTAACCTCTTGCACAAGACCAAAGCCGACCCTGTCCTCTCTTCACTCATGGTCTTGGGTAAAGGATGTTTCCATGGAGACGTTGATCACCATATTGCAAAAAGTCGAGTGATAGAGTCTGAAGTCTGCTGCCTGTCAGGAAAGATGCAGAAAAACACTGTGTGTGTGTGTGTGTGTGTGTGTGTGTGTGTGTGTGTGTGTGTGTGTGTGTGTGTGTGTGTGTGTGTGTGTGTGTGTGTGTGTGTGTGTGTGTGTGTGCGCGCTCTAAAGAATGACTGACTGAGGTGCTTTTGTCTTCACGCAGAGCTCTGCATGGAAGAAACACAAAAGTTGTGGGACTTCATCTCTCCTACCCATGACTCCCAAGAAACCTCAGCAGTGGCTGCAAGTAGTCGGACATGCAGGTTTGTTTATCTGGTCGAACTTGTCTTTCATTTTGCTCCCCAACGGGTCTAATTTTAGTACAAAAAATATCCACATTGTAAGTGATAAAATTAATATGGGTTGTCTTTGTTTCCTTTTCCAGGGAGCTTTCACGTTGGGGATTACGGCACCCTGCTGAAGAGATTCTGTGAGGGGGAGCAACAGTGCTACCTTCGGCTCATGGAGGATGTTTTGATGCCCTTTGTCCCGGCCTACCACGGTGTGGTGCAGCGGGACGAGCAGAATTACAACATGATGGATAACTTGCTGACCCATTTCAACAGACCTGCCATCATGGACTGCAAGATGGGGAGCCGGTACGTTTTGGTGGGGAAATTCTTATGACAGAGTAGTTGAGCTTTATTTCAGGAAAATCTGAAGGAGGACACTTGTGTGCAGCAGGGATTCTCGAAAAGGCTGAATAGTTTTTTATATGTATCCTGAGAATCTATATATCAGAGCCCGAAATAACTAAATTATAAAGCACCCATAAATTATGGGAAGCTTCATTTATTCACTTGTCAAATATATGAAAGCAAGTTTTTAGTGGAGACTAATAGATTATTTCCAAATGAGCATCTGTTCCCAGTTATTCCTCCTCACTCGTGTGAGCTGTCCGTCTGTCCCAGTCTTGTGAACGTGATATTGCCTCGAGGGGATTTCTGCAAGTTTGGCACCAACATCCACCTGGACTCAATGATGAATTGATACAAATGTGGTGGCCAGAGGTCACAGTGACCTAAACAATTATGTTAATAGCCACAGCTCTAGCAATGACATGCTAATTATGACCATTTCAAAGAAATATCTAATAGGATAAAATGATGAAGTGACATTTTGGACACACATGGATGCAAACTGCAACTCGGCTGGGTGGCGGAGGCGTACAGCCGTGAAGCGGTGATTTTAGTTTAACAGTTTTATAATGGTATTTTAATGCAATTAATACTTTTCAGTAACAATAACAGTGAGGCACTGCCCTTCACAGCACATACCTCGAGGGGGAGCTGCTGGTGGCCAGAGAGCGGCCCCAGCCTCGTAAAGACATGTATGAGAAGATGGTGGCTGTGGACCCAGAGGCCCCAACGGACCAGGAGCGAGCCCAGCAGGCGGTGCTGAAAACCAGGTACATGCAGTGGAGGGAGACGCTGAGCTCCACAACATCTCTGGGTTTCCGCATTGAAGGATTCAGGGTAAGCTCCAAAGTTCATCAGAGGTGGTTGTGTCAGGTCATTGACTTCACTTGATATATAGTGAATAAATGCTGCTGAGTTGACAATCTTTGAAAAATGGCTTGCTGCTAATTTTTTGCAGCAATACATGTCTATTTTCATAGTTTAGTAGCTGCACATTTTTGCATTATATTGCTTACATTTGTAAGTTTTCTTTTGCAGAAGTCAAATGAAGAATGTCACACAAACTTCAAAAGGACCAAAAGCAGAGAGCAAGTGATTGAAGCACTGGATAACTTTGTTGATTCCAGTACACACATTGTGGTGAGTGTGACCTTCACTGACTTTCATTCACTCATTGATGCATTCGTTTTCTTCTCTTCTTCTTGTAAATCATGTATCTTTCCCTTCAGTGGGGATATCTGAGACGGTTGAAACAACTGCGGCAGATCTTGGAGGCATCAGACTTCTTCAGAACACACGAGGTTAGACGTGGGCCAGTTTTGTTAAAAAGTTTTGTAAATATGCTTATGCTGATGATATAGCACAGTGGTTCTCAAATGGAGGTACGTGTACCCCTTGGGGTACGTGCAGGCACTCCAGGGGGTACCCACAATAAAAAAAATAAAAATATTTCAAATTAGCACCCATTCAAAAATCCTTTAAAATGGTTATTTTATAAATATTCAATAAAATATAAGTGTGTTCATAAACTGAATTGTATATATTCTATATTAAATCAGACACTGATGGCACAGCGCTGTGTATCCCATCTTTTTTTCAACCAAAAATGATTTTGCACTGGTTAGGGGTACTTGGCTTGGTTGAGAACCACTGATTTAGCACATTGATCAAGTGGTGGATCAATTTCCTAACAGCTGTATCCCTGCAGGTTGTGGGAAGTTCCTTACTGTTTCTACATGACTGGACAGGCAGAACAGGAGTCTGGATGATTGACTTTGGAAAGACAGAGGCATTACCAGCACACCTCACCTTGGACCACCGCACTCCCTGGGTAGATGGCAATCGAGAAGATGGCTACCTGTGGGGTCTGGACAACCTCATTGATATACTGACCAACATGTTGCCCCTGACCTGACCTCCTCTCTAATCGTGTGGAAGTTCACTCCTAACCCTTCACCACTCGTAAGTGAGTGACTGCAGATGCACTGGCTTCTGAAATGGTTGTGTTGTCAGAATTGTGAGAATTAACTCGGTACAGAATGAGGGTGGGCAAAAGGAAGATGTGATTGATTACAAAAGTAAATATTTTCCAGAACAGATTTTCTTTCAGCAAATTACAATTACAACATTGGTCAAAAGATCATTGGTGATTTATGTAAATGTCAACCTGAGCCTTGTAAAGTTTGACTACTGAATAGACCTACACTCACCTGGGCTGCCAATTCCCAGCCTCAGCAGGAGACACCGTCCCAGCTGTCTTGAGATGACACTGCTCATTATTTTAGGGAAAACATGGCACAAGCAATTATAAGCCAAAGATATGGCTGGCCCATCTGGGTTGTGAAGATCTGCAGTTTAAATGTCACAATGTGTCATTAAAATGGTGCTAAAACGATTCATTTCCTGCATTTCTTTAAAGGTGCAGGGTGTCTCATTTGGGGGATCTATTGGCAGAAATGGAATATAATAGTGTCACTTGAAAATAAGAATCATTGTGTTTTTGTTACCTTAGAATGAGCCGTTTATATCTTCATACCGCTACACGGAGCAGGCCGCCGTGTTTCTACAGAAGCCGAGAATGGACAAACCAAACACTGACCCTTGATCATCCCGGTTCTCCTACACGCTTGGTGCACAGGAGTTTCAGTTGGTTGCAATCTGCAACCTCACCGCTAGATGCCGCCATTTCATTAATTTGTTCGCCTCATTATTATCATTAGTTTACGGATTATATTCCACCGTTAAATAAACACTAAACTTTGAGTGGAAATCGATCAAGTTATGTGGCAGTTTTCTAGAGTCCACCTACACATATTGTAACAGGAAAGGTGTTTCTTGTGGTCCAACAAGATTCTACTTTTTCACATAGTGATTTATGGAGTTAATGGTTTAATTTTCCAATTAAACTTTGTTATTTGGCCTTTTTCTTTTTTTCCTTTTCTTTTTATGACAGTCCATTTGTTCACCACTTCAGTGCAGACCGATAATATCTCAAAAACCACTGAATGGATCGGCCAAACTTTTATTAATTCTAATCTAAGATGGTGGAAAGGGTAAACAGTATACCTGTTATTAAACATCCAAATGGTACATTGGGATTTTAGCTCAAAGCACAGTTGTAACTTTACGTACAGCCTGACAGGGCCGTAGACACTTCACCTTTTTCATCTTCAAGTCAAATTGAAGGCTTAAAGGCAGCAATAGAAGTTTAGCATCATTTGATGTATTGTTTTTTAGCACAATAATGAGTAATATTAACACAATATTTCTACTCATTTTTTAAAAAACATTTTAACTTAAAGAGCAGTGACAAAAGTTTGTGCTACTCTGCCTAATTTACTCATCAGTTTATTGCCATATATATTTGAAAAAATGTGAATGAACGCTCCTTATTTCTCCTTCCTGCGGCTGACACGTTAACAGGAACTCTTGAAATTTGCATCTTTTGTCTCGGTAGTGCGTAGTGCTCTTGGTGACTCATGAAAACCAGCTGTTTTAATCCTCCTATGAGGCATGAAGATTGATGGTATTTGATGTGTTTACTGTTTTGGTTCATTGAAAGCATCAATATTGTAGAATGTGTGTGTTGCATAAACCAAGTCATGCTCATCATTTAAAAACCTCTTTGCAAAGTGATTTGATTTCATATTATTTGATTTTTGGTTATTTTTAAATTCATAGTCCAGTTATGCTGTTGAGAAAGTAATGCTTTGATGGATTAATGCAGCTATTAGCACTTACTGAATCAGTGACTGATGTACTTACTACTTACTCACATACATTTAGCCATTCAAATATCATATATAAGGGACAGATACGTAGTACTGTAGACCTGAGCAGATCCAAATAGTGATCACACTCTAAAGTTCAACACCTGATGCAGGGCTGACTGGGGAGATGAAGGCAGATGTGCTCTCTGTCTACCGCACCTGTCTGCTTCTGTCATTCAGACGGCAGGCAGAGGGAACCCCTAACCCTTACCTGCAGCCCCAGATGAGATTAAAGGGATGAGCAGACAGAGAAACCGAGTCATGCGCTACAAATCCTCCCACACAGTCTGCAGCAGCAACAACAAAAAGCCCTCTGAGAGGAGGCTGCACAATACAACCACAATCTGACCTGCTGGCTACACAACAAATCCCACTGGAGCACTTTTGAGTTGAGTGCCTTGCACAAGGGTATACTATAGAGGGTATAGCTTGAGCTGTGGTGAAGATGGAGAGGCACGCTCTGCTCTTCTATTCTATTTCACTGAGATGTATCCTGCTGATCGGGCGAGCTTCTGGTCACATGGTACTTGTTTCATGTTTACGGCCACTGCAAAGCATTAGTTTCAGTAGCAGGAGAACTGCGGTTCGTGAGCAGGACTTGAAACTACTTGGCCCACACTGGATACAACTGAGTGGTTAAAAGACCAATAACATGAAGCAAACCTTGTGTCACTTGTAGCACGGGAAAGTCAAATTAAGCCGTGATGAAGGCTTGAAAAAGGGGAATAGTGTTTTCAAAATGAAGAGACTGACTGCACCAATCAGTGTGTGCTCAAAGACAGAGGGGGTGGGCAGGGGATGATGATGTCAGTGTGTGACAGATGAAACATCAGACACCCTCTCAGTTTGCAAAAAAAACTCAAGAGGCTTCCTCTCACTGGTCATTGTTGATCAGATCCATGGAGCGGGCACAGCAGACCGACTCCGAACGGACGCTGCTGCCAACAAAACCAGGTACTATGTGTGTTTTTGTTAGTTTTTTTTTACTTTAAATTTAAACTAGTTAATCTGTGAGTAGATTACATATTATAAACTGCTAAAAGGTTTTCATGAATTCAGTGTTTTCTTAAAATATATATATTCAGATTTATCCAAAGTGTCAGATTTTTGTGGTTTAAATTGATTTGCATTGATAAAGAGGGAAAAAGGCATATACAGTTGTGCAAAATAAAATTATTATAAAATATGTATATTTTAGTTACTACCATTATATATTCTACCTTTTTTTTCTTCTTACAGGCTATTATCTTCAGATGTATATTTTTCCTCCTACATCATTAAAGCAGCAGAGTAACTTCCTCCAAGAGATGTGTAGACTTTTAACAGCAATTTTAGAGCTAAATGCATTGCTGTATATGTAGACCCAACGTGCTCTATATACGCAGTAAATGTATGTTGTGTGGCGGGTGATGCATGTAACACATACTGCGACTGTCTGACTTGGCAGCACTGGCGGAGGTGGTGCATGTTGTCGCAGTGGTGTATCTGTGCTGCTGCTGTGCTCATGGCCCAGAGGAGGGCTGCGGGTGGCTGCTGCTGCCCCAGGGCACCCATGAATGAAGACAATGCCCGTTTCT
This sequence comes from Taurulus bubalis, assembly GCF_910589615.1. Classification (NCBI taxonomy): domain Eukaryota; kingdom Metazoa; phylum Chordata; class Actinopteri; order Perciformes; family Cottidae; genus Taurulus; species Taurulus bubalis. Next base: position 37,240,848 of record NC_136590.1, on the reverse strand, counting down.
GCCTGCTGGCTGGGCTCATCCTGCTCTACTTGTTGTGTGGAGCGGCCATCTTCTCAGCCCTGGAACACCCCTTTGAGCTGCGTGCCCGCCGCCTCTGGAAACAGCAGCTGGACAACTTTACCCAAAGATACAGGGTCAACCTGGGGGCCTTGCACACACTGCTGCGGCAGTACGAGGAGGCGAACGGAGCTGGGATCCGAGTGGACGCTCTGAGGCCCCGCTGGGACTTTTCTGGAGCTTTCTACTTCGTGGGTACAGTGGTCTCCACTATTGGTAAGTCTTGAAGCTTTTTTGAAGATGCCAATTCAAAAGCTCTTAGATAATTCTTATGTGGTACAAACTCGTACAGTTTATCAACCTTGACCTTTTATCTTGTGTCTCTTCTCTAGGCTTTGGCATGACCACACCGGCGACCATAGCTGGAAAAATCTTCTTAATCTTCTATGGTCTCATCGGCTGTGCTGCCACCATTCTCTTCTTTAACCTATTCCTGGAGAGGATCATCACAATGTTAGCTTACATCATGCGCTGGTGTCACGAGCGTCGGCTCAGGTGTGCTGGAGTTGGGGTGGTGTCGAGCAGGGAAGAGTCCTCCGGTGAGGAGGATAGCCTGGAAGGCTGGAAACCATCAGTCTATTATGTAATGCTGATCCTGGGTGTGGCATCGGTTGTGATTGCATGCAGTGCCTCCACTCTGTACAGCCCCATGGAGAACTGGAGCTACGTGGACTCCCTCTACTTCTGTTTTGTGGCCTTCAGCACCATCGGCTTCGGGGACCTGGTGAGCAGTCAGAGACAGCAGTATGAGTCTCAAGAGGCCTACCGACTCGGGAACTGCATTTTCATTTTAATGGGGGTGTGTTGTATCTATTCCCTCTTCAATGTCATTTCTATTATCATCAAGCAAACTCTGACCTGGATTGTGAGTAAACTGGTGTGCTCGGGGCGGCATCAGTCCTGCTCCTGCTCTCGACCCGGGTGCCGGTGGTTCTGCTGTCCCTGCCTCAAGAAAAAAAATAACAACCGCACGCGTCTGCTTGCTCACCTCAGACAAAAACGCTTAAAACGCAACACCGTGCAGCCCATCTCATCCCACTGTCCTGCAGGAAGACACCGCTACAGGGACGGCTCAGTGGAGACAGTGTGTGACAGTGAGACGGACGCAGGTGCAGTTGCTGATGGGGTCTATGTAGGCCGCCGTCTGTCAGGAGAGATGATCTCTGTCAATGAGTTCATGGTGTCCAATAAGGTGTCTCTGGCACTGCTACAGAAGCAGCTGAGCGAAACAGCTCATCAGGGCCCACGGCAAAGCTACAGCCATCAAAATGGATTCTCTGGGGGTGTGGGGGCCTTGGCCATTATGAATAATCGGCTACAGGAAACCAGTGTGGATAGGTCGCACAAATGAGATGTCGTTCTTGTGTACGCTGCTTTGGCTCTCTATAATGAGCCCTAATCTAACCTATTTCCTTGTCTAGTGATTAAGAGAAAGTCAATGATTTATCCTCAGTGGGACAAAACAAAATTATGTAAACAGAATAGTTTCCCACTAATTTTCAATTTGAGCAATTTCAATAGAAGTCTATGCAGATAGTAGCAGACTTCCAGCAAGGGTTCTGGACATCCAATAATTGATTGCATGCTCTTCTGTGTAGAGAAAGAGAGAGAAAAAAGACTGAATACAATACAAATAATTTAACATCACTGTGAGGAGGGGTCTGATGTCCTGAAGTGATTGGCTCATTGAAAAGCAATCAGATGAAAGAAGCAGTAAAGGACCACTTAGAGGGGACTGCTGATTTAGGAGTGCCGCACATGTCCTCTGAGCTCCTCATGAATATGGTTGTATGTGAGGTGGTAGTCAGTGTTAGTGAACATACAGACACAATATATCTACAGTCTCCGCTTAGATAACTAGCTGCTTATACAGCAAGAAACATTTTAATTGTGATTTGTATTTAAACAGAGCTTCTCAAACGCACTGCAGGAGCTCACCAACACTGAAAAAGAGACACTTTAATTTGTTGATTGCTCACAAGTCGGCCATTTTGTTTCATCACTACGTGTCATTGAAATTCGTAGTAATCATGAAATAGCACTGAGAAGCAGGGTTTTAAATAGAGCACATATAATCAAACGAGGCTCGTAGAGGACGTCCTTATGTCGAAAGTGCAATTAGTCGCAGGATCGCATCATCAGATTAGAGAGCAAGATTCAGGCTCTCCTCTGCTAGCTGGAGGAGATCCTTTACTATGCAAAATAAACTAACATTTTAATCCATTTTGTGTCATCCTGTATCACCTGCAGGTTTTCATCAGTGCGTGGGATGATTATTGTGGGGAGAAAAATGTCCTTCTTAGAGACAAAATCGTCCATTTTCCTCTAGTGGTCAGACTTGATGAATTGTCTTAATTGTTAATTTGACAATAATAAAATGGTTCTAGTTATTGTGGGTATAGAATACTGCAATAACTCAATTAAATATTCTTTATTTAGGTTCAAAACTCTTAACAGGTAATGTCTATACACAGAAAATCACTCACTGAAATGATAAAACAATCTATTATATAATGCGGATAAATTGACCCACCCTGAAACTGACCCGTTCTGATGCTGTTTGTTTTATCTTTACTATATAAAAGATGAATAAGGCAGCACAGTACATAGCATCAAACTTATGGAAAAAACACATTTCACAGACACTGTATTGAATAGAATGTTTAGAAATATGGTAATATGAATATAGAAAGAATTGCAAAAAAATATAGGCGTCAACTTATTCACGGAAAATAGATTTTGATCGGTCAGTAAATAAAGATTTTAGGGTATTTGGCCAATTTTGGGACACTTTTAGTTCACAATCCAACCATTACATGCTGTATATATGTTTTTCATAATAATCTATCAAATTATTTGAACAAATACCTCATAACATATCACGTAACTTCACTTGAGCGCAGTGGATCTAATTCTACATGTTTAAAATAAACAAGAAATGTAGACGTAAACACCTTTTCAAAAACGGTTTAGATTTTGTTTGAAATGTATTTTTTCTTGACTAAGTGTGTGTATTTAAATAGCAGAATTAAATATTTTATTAGTGTGTATTTGCCTGTCACTTTTTGCCATGAGGAAAAAGCTAAATTTGTGCATCAGCTGCCCAGCCACTAGTATCGCTGTTAGCAAATATCTGTTAGCTGTACGTTAGCTTTTGGATAGCACTAACTTATTATTTCTCTCCTCTTTAAAATACAACTCTACATAAGTATGCTCATTTATAATTTAATCCAATGACAATGTACAATTTCACAGCGGGTTGTTATTCAGTTTTACAGTCATTTAAAATGATCATCTGTATTTTCTGTTCACTGAATATGAGGCAGAGGGTTGTTGCTGGATCGTGTCTCTGAGTAAGTTTTACAAAATGTCCTTGTATAAATATAAAATGTATTCGGCTTCATTAGATCTATTTTGGATTGTACTTGTTATGACAAGATGCTGTTTGCTAGTATGATGTAAACAAACACCCCTGTTGTCTGTTCAACATCTCCCTTTTTGTCAAAGTGCACACATGAAGAAAACAGTTTTAATATTGATATCAATTACAGTCCTTCCATGGATCCTTGGAGACCAGCGCAGCTTCTCAAGAGCCTCCCAGGCCCTGGACAGACAGGCAATGGAGAAAATAATGGTGAATATACTTTCCATGTCTAAGGAAATGACATGTCTCTTCTAATGGGTAGAATGGGACAGCTTGTAGTTCGTACTCACATTTGGTAGTGTGGGCGTGTGGCTCTCTCTTTGTTGATAGTAAGCAGAAATAATGCAGTTCCTTCTGCAACACACAAGTAACACAGTGTAATTTCACAATACAGGGAACACACACACACACACACACACACACACACACACACACACACACACACACACACGCACACTCTTTGTGTCTCTCACTTGCTCTGTATGCCTCCACCTGGTGGTAATCCAGGGATGTCGGTGGATGCGAGGACTGTGAGGACAGACAGCAGGTCAGGTTCCTCCCCTCGAATGCACAGCTCATCATAAATCTCTGTCAGATATTAAAACAGAATATAGGAAAAGACATATAAGCACATTTGGAAGTTCCTGGAAACTATTTCAAGTATATTTAGGACTATTTCAAATAGTCCTAAAGTCTTAAATAATAATCCTTTAAATTATTCTGTGTTTTCAACATTGTCAACAAACAAATCAACCATGAAAAGTTCAAAACCAACAATGTCTTTGAACGAGTCTCAATAATTTAGCCGTAAGCATGTTGGTGCATGCTGAAGACATATTTCTTTAAAAATGGACGACACATTTTCATTTTTAATAAGTAATCTGTCAACAGCTGGGCACTTTACATTTGACCAAACATTACTCAAACGTGCATTTGTTGTTGACTATTTTCTGCTGCGGATTAATCCACCTTTGGTGTTCTAGTGAGCATTTGCTACATTTGACAGTCTTCTATGTGGGATTGACCTAAACATATACTAGTACCCATGTACTTCATGGTCATGAAGGAACATATCATATAACATAACTGATATGTTTTTGGGCAACACATCTCTGGCAGAGAGGAATACTCTATCCCAGGCTCTAGCTACATGGAGAATGCTTCTTGTCAGTAGGATCAATTAATTTTTGATTTTGCTCTTTTCATAGGATTTGTTGACAACAAGAAATGTATAGAATATCATAGTCCTTTACTTTAAAGGGTTAAACCAGAGCATTAGTAAAAGAGCGGTATTGACTGGGTTTGTGTAAATCCACTATCGGCCTGATGACGGATAAGTCTCTGGGGTCAAGGTGCTGTATTTCTGGGGTTCCGGTGTCGCCAGCGGATATCCAAGCCAAGACTTCCTTTACCATGCGCTGCTCAATGCCGACAGTCCAATGAGCAACTTGAGATGCCAGTGGAGTTTGAGTTGAGGGACGACATGCACGACCAGATTGCAGGCAGACATTTTACAAGCTGATTTAAACCTATAAAAAGCAAAATCATTATCAGACGATAACTGCTGGGTTCCTTAGATTGCATTTCGGCCAACGTGTTCCACCTCTTTTGCTCTCCATGCAGACTGTTTACCTGCATTCAACCAAAGTCTGCTGAAACGTGATTGGTCAAGACTACCCGAACAATACAAACGAAAACAAGAACTCATCCGACACCAAAATATTGTCCCATTGTCCACAGATTCTTCATATGAATGCAGAATCTGTTCATAGAGATTACTTTTGTTTTAGGATAAATTGAATCATGACAAGTACAGAAGAGGTCCATCTCAATGTGCTTGAACTGCAAATCCTAAATCTCAAGAAAACAGAAAAGTGTCCGAATTCAACATCAACCCGTGCGTGACGATAAGTGCCGAAAATGACAGTTTATTGCCTCTCGTGTCTCTTTTATGTCGATATTGCTCACACACCTGCTACTTTGGACTCCAGCAGGTCCTCCAGTTCGGCCTCCTGGTGTAATGCCTCGGATGACAGCTGGGGGGCTCCAGGGAAGCACAGCAGGATGATGCTGATGTTGTCCAGGCTGCCCTGTGGAGCAGAGATATCAGCAGAGGTGAGTAATGATGGCTGACCTTACAAATGTCAACATCTGATACATTGCGACATCTTGGGTGAACAGTTTGAGCGATAGATCATTTTCACCTCAAAGTCACCTCACAGGTGCACTGGAGCAGTAAAATGTAAATGGAGCGTGGAAGAAGCTGTGACATTTTGAGGTCATTGTGCACACCAGCGCTGAAGCCCTGTTACATAACAAACAGAGTGACATGATGGACATGACGGCCAAACAGGGTGCTGCATGGATGTTAGCATGTGCACGTGTCGTCCATGCTTATTCTTATGTGTTTATATAAGAAAATACAACATAAGCAATGCACCCAATTTGTTTTATTAATTGCCTTGAGGTTCTGTGAAAGCTGGTTTCAAATAAAGGATGAGTTTATCGAGGGAATTAGCTTCACTTACTGAGGTAGAAGATGTATATCAATTAATCATCATGAGCACAACGTAACACTGAAAAGCTTAAGTGGTCTTGACAAGCTAATTCCCCTATTCTACAGATCACAGTCACTGTATAGAAAAATGTCCTTCACTGAACACCCTGAAATCCAGCAGTTATAATATCAGCGGAGGTGGCTGTAGTCAAATAATTATTCTCCCTCACTGGTCTGAATTTATTCTTTATTTTTAAGGACGGTATTACGAGCAATTGTACTTTCTTGAACATCGACCTTACAATCTTCTGCACTCTAAGAGCGAGAGAGGCTGAAATGAGTCCTCGTAGGAACCCAGAATAATCCCACCTCACCTGTTCTGACACCCATGCAGTCTATTTTAACGTGGTATTTCACGCTATTACACACATTGGACAGCACCCATGGTCTAAATGAGACTGAGCCGAAGCTCAATCAGAGGTCAGAGCTTCTTTTTTATCTGGTTCACCTCCATATGGGCATGGACCTGGTTAAAGTGGCTATAATCAATATTTACACACTGGATCATATGACTATGTGAAAGTAGTCGCTCATAGTGATTAATTAATTATCACCTGATTGTTCAGTTAACCTCACCTGTACAGAGCATTTTAGCATCTTTCAGCTAATAGTTTGGTTTTTCAGCACGCAACTTTATTGTTTTAGATCTTTCTCATTGCCGTCATTTGTGTATTTTGCAGATGCTCGCCAGCACCAAACGACTTCGTAGGACGTTCTTTTGGGTTGCTAGAAACCCAAATGAATACTCATTTTGATCCCTAACTGTTGAATGAGTAAATAAGCAACTGCTATTTCAGTGTTGCATAGCATATTTCACCAATTTAAACTCAAATCAGAGGATGTTCTCAGTTTCATGTACAATGCTGCGGGCAACCAAATGCATTGACAAAACACCAAAATCTCACCATTTTACAGTAGACTTTAACCCTTTTGACTTCATGAACACATAGTTTTCATACAGTTTGTAGAAATAAAATACCAGACCAACAAGTCTTCAGACCATTTTTATACAAAAGAAAAACGAGAAGAACGAGTAAATTCCCCTCTGGTCCGGCCCACTTCATTTACTCGTATTACCCAATCAAAGCTGTTGGAGACAAAAGTTATGTAAGAAAAAGGTGCGACTGAAGCAAGTTTTTTGAAAGCCTGAAATAAAGTCATATCGAAGATTGATTGTGATTTATTTGGTGAGTGTGTGCGCGAAACTGTTGCTTAGTTACCTTCATAAAGCTTTACTCTTTTCTCAAAAAACTGGAATGACCTCGGCAGCTTTCAAATCAAGCCGAACCGAATCAACCCAGTCACAGTTTACAGGATTATGTTATTACATAAAATCCACTGCCCATTTAAAAAAAAATATAACATAGTTTCATACTGATATTGTGCTATGTGTTTATAATCAGTTAAAAATGATTATTTTGTGTAGAAATGCATCGAAAAGGTCAAGATAACATGTACAGCTGGTGCTGACCTTATAGAGACAGAGGTCAATGACTTGGGTGCAGACATCCCTCAGGTCAGTGCAGACACTCAGCCGGTTGTGGATGAAGGCGCACAGGTCCTCGTTGCTGATGGTGTCCCACACCCCGTCGCAGGCGAGCACCAGGAACTCATCAGCTGGCGAGCGCTCCACCACACACACCTCTGGCTCTGGTGACACCATCTGCTCGGTGGGCGTTCGGTTCTCTGCTCCCTTGTAGCTGAAGTCCCCCAGAGCACGGGACACTGCCAGGGAGCCGTTGATCCGTTGGATGGACACAGAGCCGCCTGCATTTTCAATGCGCTCTTTCTCCAGAGGACTGTAGGGTTTGTGGTCTTCAGTGGAGAAGCAGACCTGGCCAGACCGGCACAGCACGGCCCTCGAGTCGCCACAGTTGGCGAAGTAGATGTAATAGGGCGAGATGAGGGCGGCCACCACAGTGGTACCGCCCCTCTCCCAGCCTTCTCGGCGTGCCGTAGAGTGCAGGTGTTTGTCTGTCTGCAGGAAGCCCTCGTTGATGGCTCCTCTCACCCGTTCAGGGTTATCCTCCGGCCCCATCCCACCTGTTTGCACAAACGGATATAACGTTGGAATACTAGATAAAAACCCATCATTACTTAGACTTTACTACATTACTTAGGAATGATAACAGGGGAAAATCATCTCTCGTTCACTGTAATTATAAGCCTTTACTTCATGATCAGACTAAACACAGTTGAGCATCATTGCAATCACAAAAGATAACAACACTCTACACTACTGATTCAATTTTATATTCATTCAAGCATTTTCAGTTGGAAATCTTTCACCTGTGGTTAGGATCTGACCCAGAAGGTGCTGCGAGCAGTACTGTGCCGCTGTGTTGCCCGCATGACCATCGAACACAGCGAAGAAGCTCCAGTCGGCCAGTTCTCCACCCAGCTGTGGCACACAGTTGTGGAAGTCCTCCATGTTGGCCCTCCAGCCCTGCATGCTTCCCAAGGCGTAGGTAAGGCCCCAGCGGGCGCAGCCCTCCTCGGTTAGCTTGTCCAGGACTGGCCGGTCCAGGTAGGGGCTGGGAATGACCTCCTCCCTCTCACCGTCCGCTGGATGCTCTCCCTCAGCTGCTCCTCCACGGCCCCCTTTGAAGAACGAGCTGACCCTCTTCTCTGTCTCTTTCACCAGCTGCCGCATAAACGCAGGCATCTCCACACTGCCCTTCCTCGATGTCCTCATGGCTTTTATGCCCAGCTGCTGCGAGTGGAATCTTCTTGTATCCCTTACTTGTGGCTGGGACGAATGGCTGAGCCGGGCCTGATGCTGGGCCTGTGCAGTGTCTGCGTAGCCCTGCTGCTCCAGGGCTCAGAGCATGGCCGCCTGAGCTGATAGATACTCTCAGTGCTGGCTGCTCACCCTCCTCTCTCTGCTCATCTTCTTCCTCTCCTTTCTCCTCTCTGGAGACCTCACTGATCAGTGCTCTCTCCTCCACTCATCCTTCCTCTTCTTGTTCTCTCCTCTGTGCTGCCGTGATTTCACCCTCTTTCTCACTTGTTCATAGCTCTTCCTTCTTTTACCAGCTCCCCCCTTGTTATTTTCCCTACCTCCTCTGTGATTGGCTGGCTATTTATGTGCACCAATCCCTGCTTCGCTTGCATCGCCACTGTCAAGTTAGAGCTCATCCTCTCTCACCGTCCTCCTATCTGAAGCTCTGCCCCTCCCACATGTTTCGTAATCTGAACGTGTGAGCGGTTGGGATTATGGGCTGCCACGGCAGTGGATTACAGGACTGTCGGCCCTTTAGCACACTGATGGTGGAAAGAAGAGACACAGGGGACAGAAGGTTTATTTTCACAGGTTTAAACACACAGTTGATCCCTTTAAACGGATATTTTCCCTTGTATACATTAAACATGGTGACAGTGTATGCATTGCACCTCTGCAGGGATTTATTACTGATCATCCATCAATTAAAAACAGAAATCAGAGCTGCATTAATTATTTAATTACATGTCAGGTTGGATTTAGGGTTGTTATCATTATTGTTTAGTTATATTCTCACTTTAATAAGTTTATGACAGATCTTTTTTATTCTGGAACTTAATGTGGCAATAAAGCTAAATATGCTTTAGGCCAGATGTGGTTTTCCATCAAATGTAAAATTATCAGTAGTTTTGTTTAAACTCTTTCTAAAATAAAATGGCAAATAAAGTAATATAATTAGTCAAAAGTGTATATATTTATAGACACAACAAATTGAAAATTAAGTGGTGATAACTGTTTATTTAATTTTGAACAAAAACCTTTGGTTTTGCATGATTATGCATGTCACCACGACATGACTTACAGCTCTACTTTGGCACCATTCACCAAATAACTGCTTAACTCTGGAGAGTCAGCCAGGAGGAGATCACTGCTCTCTGTAATTCTCCCCATACTTATATTTTGGGGCTGACACTCTGCCAGTGGTGCTGACCAGGCAGGAAAGGATGGAGAAACTGTTTGAAACATTAATCAAACTCACTCATTATGTGGAGTCAATGGGTTTTTGGTTAGATGCCTCAAATAAGAACTGTTAACACAAGCTGAAGACATTTTAACGTTTTGCCCTTCGATATAAAATATGTCTGTAGAATATAATTATTTTGTGAATTTTGAAGCTTACGGGTCTTTAAAAGGTGGTTGCTAACCAGTGGCTAAATGAGACGTCGTCACACTAACTTGTGCAACTTCACAGCCGTGTTCTGTGTGCTCAGGCGAGCATGTAGTTTGTTCATAGCATAACATTAGCTTTTGTTTTCTGCCGATTGCATTTACGCTAAAACATTCTAAAAGTGGTGATCATTTGTGAATATGATCTTGCTGAATAAAATGTGTTAGTGTATTATGAACTTGTGTTAATCACAGATCGTATTTTATGCAATATTTCAACTGGCTTTTTGTTGAAGGAACCAGTACCAGGATCTTCCAAGAAAAAATAAGTGTTATCCCTCTACAACTCTATTCTCCAGTTTCCGTGTCCTCCTCTTCTTCTTTGTGTTTTTGGTGGATTGCAATGCCAACCTTGAGGCGCATACACCCACCTACTGTACCGGAGTATGTAGAAGAGGGTCTAGTTTACATGAGTCTGTCATACACTTTCCAGTGTCAATGTTATCTATACATTCTATACAAGTGTATTATTGTTGTATGATTTTTACTCAAACCATCTGTTTGGTTGCATGTTAAAAGAGGAGCTTTAATTTGTCACACTCTTTTAGGTGTGCAGCCTCAATAGATGACATCTGGGGAAACCAGGAACGTTATACAGACCAACTGAGACGCTTTTCTCTGCGATAAGATGTTTTTTTTGTAATTACCAGTTGCATTGTATTTACGGTTGTTGAGTGTTGAAAGCATACAACATATTTTTTATTCAATGGCCTCTTTATTTATGCCGTGAATTAAATTATAGACTTGAATAGACATGAACGGTCAGACATCATTCAGTAGGATTTACACTTCCAGAGAATATAATTGTCTCTGATCGTCGTCATGTTTTATTAAATTACATATTAATTTTCTTTTATTTGTTACCTTTGGTACAAAATGAAGGGACTGACAGACAGAATCCATTTCCAGTATGATTCATGATATGATTTAAAGCTAAAGGCGGTACCTTAAATAAAAATAACTTTTTGTCATATTTGCTCCATCATATATATTTTATTTAATTGGTGTATATATTTTTTTTAAATATATATATTTATATAAATAATATGTATATATATATATAAATATATATATATATATATATATATATATATATATATATATATATAAATATATTTGTACTCATTATTTTTTATATAATATTTTTGATCCAGCATACAGACAAACACTTTTGAAATCAAAATTCCACCCCTGCTAAGGGACTTGCATGCTGATGTCTCAGGTTCCCAATTTGTGTGTGTGTGTGTGTGTGTGTGTGTGTGTGTGTGTGTGTGTGTGTGTGTGTGTGAGTGTGAGTGAGAGAGAGAAGTAGAGAGAATCCAAACGGGGGTATCCAATACAGGATAAAATTAGGCCAGCCCGGCCATATATTGCTGACGGAGCTGGGGTGGCCAAAAAAAGCCTGGAGTGCGAGCCAACAGTGGAAGCACAAGGAAGCGAGGAAAGCAAGCAGGATCGTCGCTGAAATGGCCACCAAACGTAAGAAAATAAATGGTGACAGCTTTAAGTAGAGTGAATAGGAACAGACAGGGAGCTGGCCAGAGTCCAGCTGTCAGCTGGAGGAGCCTCTACTGGGCAGCTGTGAATACAGACAGTATGACCAGTCAAATGCTGAGTCCTGCATGTCTTTCATTTTGTGGACAGATGGGACTCAACTAAATGAGACCCTGTTGCTGATTGAATTATGTTTGTTTGTTTCATTCTTAAAGGTCCACATTACCCCAGACGCATAGAAAATTGACAAGTTATACAAGTTATATTTCTTCTAAGGCAATTTCTTAGGTTATATTTTACTATTTTTTTTAACAGGATAAGAATCAGAGTGAGGTTATGCCATGCTTGGAAAATGACGGCATAAGTATAAGTGTCTCTGTTTCGGCCTCACCAGCCTCCTGTCCAAATTTACCAATAAATAAGAAAACGTGAAAAAAGTTCACTGATATATTCTGTTACAAACCTGGATATGAAATTGGGTTGCTGGTTTCATGTGTGTGCATGCATCACTTGCTTGTAAATTGTCTTTTGAGATACAAATTGTTGTTGTTAGTGTCTGTACATGTTTATGTATCAGATTCCTAACAGTTTGTTTTAATCAGAAGATTACCTTGAGATTAACACTGGAGTTAAGAGGCTAGGTTTTTGTGTTTGTAGATCTAATGTCATACTGTGACTCATATTAGAATTATTGCATAGTATCATTTATATGCGTTATCACACTAGCACGCAGATGCATCTTTTTCCTGAAATATTGTCTCTTTTTTTGGCAAGAAAATAAATTAACAAAAATATGCTACTTCTTAGGATTTGATTTGAATACGAGGCCAGAATTTCCCCAGATGAGTACCATGAACTGCATGCTAACATTGTCAAAAAAAAAAAACAATCACGCTGAATACAACTTCGAGATACGCCTAAATAGAAAAAGCTATTTTTTTTTCTTGCAACATACATCCAAATAGACAACATATGGTGTATCCATGTATAAATAGCTGTCTTATTTAGTGACTCAGTTATTGTCTTAATAGTGTTCTAAAAAAAACTCAACATCTGTGTTTTTAAAACACTTGTCCATCTTGCCTCTCATTGAACTAAAGTTTCTCTGGCACAGAGGGAGAGATGTGTGCCACGTTTCCATCAACACCAGCAGATTGTTTTTGTAATAAACAGAGGAAGACAGGAGAGGATCTGGATCATTAGAATCAGTAGTTACAATCAAATACACTCACTGCTTTTTCACATGGTGTCACTTTTCAAAGAATTTTGAAAACTGATATTAAGCTAATCCTTACCATCAGGCATCTTTACAGCCACTGCTATTTAACTTCTCTCCACCCGTCTGTCATCTATCTTAGTGATACCACAATGATGAGTTATCAAACTGGTTATAGTCATTATGGCTCAAAATAAAACCTTAAGATGATCACACAAGTTGTCACCAAAATAAAAACCAAACAAATTCATCTGATTGATTTCTATATTTATACAAAATAAAGTACCGTATCGAACTAATCAAGGCCTTCGTGAGCATGCAGTAGACGGGTCGACTAATCATGCATTCATTGTAATCCCTCTCATTTACTGTTTCTAACGTGTGTGTGTCTTCTTGAGTAGTTGTGGATCTGGTGTATTGGCGGAAAATGAGAAAGACCTGTGTGGTGTTCACGGGGCTGGTGATCAGTCTGGCCAGTCTGTCTCAGCTCAGCGCCGTCTCCGTGCTCTCCCACATCTGTCTGGGTATCATGTGTGTCACCTTCACCCTCCGGCTTTACTATAAACTGCTGGAGCTGCTGCGCTGGAACCCCGGCGTCCATCCCTTCCAGTGAGTCTGTCAATGTTCATTTGTGTGTGTTTCCACCTTCAAGCCCACACTGTCCGCTGCTGCGCTGCTCTTTAGGAGTTGATGAGCAATCATGTTGCACTTGTGGATAAATGTATGGGCCTCGCTGTTTTGTTTCACTTCAGAATGTGTGCTCGTGTTTGCGTCTCTTTCTCCAGGTCGTATCTGGATCATGACAGCTCTCTGACAGATAAGGAGACAGTGATGCTGGTGGAGGAGGTGGTGCTGCTGATCGCATTTGCCGTCACGGAGATCAAACGGCTGATTTTCATCGAAAGCATGATCGACTCCATTAAGGTCAGAGTATGAGGCGTGTGCAGCTTCACAGAGCTGCACAGTGGAGTTGTTGACTCTCAGTGGGATCTATAGTACAATCGACTCGATTGTTGACACAGTTTTATTGCATTAACTTAATAACATTATTATTTTTTTGCTCTCAGTTTGTCGGGCTCCTGTATCTGCTGTCCTATGTCGGAGTCCTAACCAGCGGATTGACTCTGGTGATAACTAGTGAGTTCTGCATTCAAAAATGTCTCTTAGTGTTTTCTAATCTGCCAGCTATGTGATTAAGTTCTATAGGCAAACAGAAACTACTCAGTAAGAAAAGGATCATGGACAGGGTTTAAAAAGACCAACTTTGACGAGAGAGAGAACAAGTCTCCTGTTTCAAAGTCAAAAAGAGTGTCCAACCACTCACTCTGACCTCATTGCTAAAGACCCATCCACACAAAGACATGTTGGACACCACACATTTCAATGGAAAACAAACGCTATAAATTTAAATAAACCTGCGCCGTAGTACTGAAATAATTTCTCCTTTGTCTTTCACAGCTGTGATCGTTGTTTTCTCCCTTCCTCTGTTGTACAAAAAGCAGCAGGTGAGCGTTTCTTCTTACAATCAAAATCCTTCATTGAACTGCAACATCTACTCAAGCAGAAAAAAGAGACACAATAACTATTAATATAATGTTATTAGAATGACTATGCAAATGACTTGAGAAATAGAAGTTGGACACAAATTGAATGCACTGACCTGTCTGTCATTTTGGAAACAGATACGGATAAGGAGGATGGTTAGAGTCGTCAAAGCTTTTGTAAAGAGAATCAAAAACATGTAAGTAACTTGCTCTAAGTCCTGTTATTGCATGCTCATGCCAACTCAATATGAACATATTTTTGTTGCGACGTCCCTGTTTCGTTGCAGGTGTCTTGGTCTGTATGCTTCAGTGAGGCCTTCTCCTGGGTCTGGACCCGCAGCTGCATCTACATTTGCATCCGCAACTGCACCGAAACAGAAAGCCAAGTCAAAGTAACGTGTTGGTTGCGTGTTGAAAGCACCCAGGATTTGGGATTTGGAAAATGTTGGAATGGTACACCCTCTGTTGGGCCCACTTGAGGGGCAGCTCATTTCCATTTCTCCACCATGATGTTTGTTTATGGGAGCAAGACTTAATTGATCCGGACAGCTGAAACAAAGCTGCCATTCACTCACGGAGAAGGAGTGGAAATGTACGAGGAGAAGAATTTTAGTTACCGAGATGCTTTCTGTGGGATGTGTTTAATATAACCAGTTCACACAGTCATCTACTCCAAGCGGGGACAGAATAGCACTGTTTCCCCCTTTGATAACAGGTCTATTTTTACATAACAGCGGGCACCATGTTCCTGTTAAGCTGCAGAATTATTCATAACCAAGCAGTGAAGCATTATTGCTGCTCTCATTATGTAGCATCATAAATTGTTAGCCGGCTAGAATAAATCTGACATGAACATCATCTGCCACTATTTAACATGAAAGGTTTTGCGCTTGCTACATTGAAGTATGAGCAAAAGCTTTTTAAGAAGCAACACCGTACAACTTTTATGAGAAATAATGAGTACATCCTCCTCTGTGCTCATTATATTTGATCAGGTTCAAACACTGACTTCCTGCTGCTCTTTGTTATTGATTAAAGTTACAAAGTGCAGCCAACCTTAACACGCGAGAGCAACTTCAACTGTCCGGCAGTAACTCAAACTTATTTATGGCACCAAACAGCAAATGTTTTTTTACTTTAAAAATAAGACAAATGTATTTTTGCTCTCTCATTTAAAATTCTGCTGGTTAAAACTTGAGCAACGGAAAGCAGCTGTGAACAGAATATTTAATTCTACTACGCGTTTGTGTCCGCCTCATGAATAATTCCAATATTCAGTTATTTTTCAGCTCTGTTCTGCTCATCACCGACTCCTTATGAGCAACAGAATACGCGAGTGAGCTCAAACTACGCGAGCAAAGAAGCTTTAAACACACTTAACGCTAACATGTATCACCTGTAAAGTGCAGCAGACAGAACAACCTTGTGTTTCTGGCCACCTGACAATTATAAGTTTTCCTTCTCCACCAACACCTGAGGGAAATGTGTGGTATTTAGCTGCCGAGTGCTCAGCTCACCGTGTTCAGTCAGTCCCTAACTTTGTCTGACTTTTGGTGCCGAGCAGGTCGTGTTCGGTGGGTTTTTCACAATGAAGATAGCTGCATGCTTCAGTGGAAAATATTCAACCAAAACAGTTACGTTGTGGGCAGAGAGAAAAATGCTAAAATACTCTGTCGAGCTGAAGTGAACGACTGAGTCAGTAGTCATGGAATCCATTGTTAAAGTAAAAACAATATCGATAATAGCCGCTTTAAGCTTGCCAGGAAGTTTTTGTCTTTGATTTCTCAAGTTACTCTTACAAACACCCTTGGATCAAAGGAACACATACTAACCTTTCACCTTATTTCAGTTGCATGACTGTGTGAACCAGTTGCAACATAGCCTGCCTTCAGAGGACATTTCAGTGGATAAAACTACAATCTCTACAGACAATGAACCATTTGTAAAAAATGTATCATCATCAGACAAAAAGCCAGTTACTTAAATAAAAGGATTGAGACACAACAATGGGTCAATCGACTCAGCATCACAACATGCAGCCTGTGAGGAGAAAAATGCTCCTGGAGGAATGCTCCTGAAGTGACCTCCTGGTGGAGGTGAAAATGCTAACAAATTAATTTTAGGAAGCCATTCAATTCCATCCCTAGACTATTCTGTCTGTAGTGCAGTTTCAGGCATTTCATGAAATGTTATCCTCCTGAAGGTAAAATTACCAATCCTTTAGCATCAAGAAATTTAAATCAAGATCTTCCTCCACGATATTTTTTTGTCAGTCCATAATATAACAATGAAATACTTCCAGTGAGGATCTCAGGTTTTCATGTCAACACAACAGGTCGCTGGCACAACTCCATGTCAACATTTTCCAAACCAACCAAGAATGTGGCCGATGTTTATTTAAAAAAAAAAAAAAAAAAAATAACCAAGACATCGGTATAAAATTACACAAAACACCTCATGAAAGAAAATCTAATTTTCTCTGAAATGCAACACGGTTGTTTTTTTCTCTCCTTTTGTTTAAAAGTTGAAGGGAACAGAGTTCTCTCATTGTTAAAGTTTTAGTATTTGAATGAGTTACAAGTCAGTTTTTGCCGTTAATGTAACTCCAGACACTTCAGTTGTTACCCAACATGGAGCGTTGCACTTGTCAACTTGCTGTGTGTTACATGGACAGTCCCCCCCACCCCCACCCACTATATTTGATCAATTGTCACTCAGTGGAACATTGTCATTAACACTTTAACTGATATGATGTTGAGAAGATGGGTGACCTATTCTTATATTTACCCTTTGTCCTTTTCTGACAGCTGTATGGTTTTATCTGCCAAACCTGAGCCATTTTACATTGAGCAGTTATTTCACTGCAGCCATTTAGCTGGTGAACTACTGCCAGGTGAATGTTGGTAACCATGTGGTGCTCTCTAGTGGTCTGTGTTAGACCTTGAAACGCAGCTGCACTCATACTGACACGTCTTAATAAACTGAAGTTATTTACGGTCATTTCACACTATAAGGTTGAAGCATCCTGAGGGCTTCGGTAACTTCATTATGTAATGACAAAATAAAAGGAGTCAGTACACCTCAGTAATTAAATGAAAAACATATCTAATCATTTTTGCTATAATTTGACCACATCTCTTATGAACTGTTTTCATAAGAACTATTTATTTGTAGGAAGTAGTCCTGAAGGTCCTTAGATTATCTTCTTGCTATAGAAGTAAGTGAGACAATGTGTTTTTGTAATTTAGGTGAACCCGCCTTAAAATGCACCTCTGCAACAGCTTACCAGGGTAAAAGCTGATATCACTTAAGAGAAATGTGGAATTGGAATCTTTTTTTTGGTGGTGCATATTACGTAATACAACAGTAAAATGTGCTGCAAAATAAAAGTGTAATCTTCATTAGAAAGATGTTTAAAGTGAGGCATGCCAGGGCTTAGCTTACATATTATGTTATCTTATGGTTGCCACTTTTATCTTTTCTTTTAGATTAACTTATTTCTATATTTTTTATTGTCATTTCCTATTGTTGTTGTTGTTCCTATTGTTGCTCCCAAATAAAAGGTTATTTACTAAAAATGAAGATTCATGAGCTTGGTAAATCGTAATCACTCATCTGTGACTTGTGTTAACTTTATTAGTAATTATGTCAAAGTCCTTTTTCACAGCAGATCCCTTACAATAAAGATGTTCATGACATGACAGTGTGACAACGAGCCCACATGCAGTACCAGGCCCTGAAAGTAAAGCAGCTGTGGAGGTCAGCCATCATTATTGTGTTATTTACACCTTTGCTATGCCTACTGTGAAGTCAAATGTCCTCTTGAAAAGTGTATTTTCCCTGTCTAAAACAGTACAGGCAAACCAACCATTAAAGTTCATAAAGCAGGAGATTACATTTTCACAGAAAACCGCAGAGATTCGTTTAGGGACAAATATGATAACGTGGGTAAACTGCCACCCAGCACACAGCAGATTGTCTAATTAAAAACAGAAATATTATTCCCATTCAGAGTGATTTCTGAACTGCTTGCTGACAGTTATGCTTCCCATTAAACATGCAGTCCAGTATGGCAGACAACTAGTCAGTGTGGATTGATTTACAACAGAAAAAAAACTCAGAGCTCGTCTTAATTTATGTGTAGGATCCAACTGTGACTTAATAGCTCCACCTTTCTAAAATCTAGCCACATTACATTATACTTTTAGTCCTATACAGTGACAGTCTCATGGACAGAGAGAAACCAAAAGCCAAATTAATCATATCACACACACACACACACACACACACACACACACACACGCACACGCACACGCACACGCACACACACGTTGCACTGACATGTTTGTCCACTAGGTGTTGCTCTTGAAAGTGTCCGCTACGCCCCTTCCCGAGACGATGGAGAAAGCCACTGATCACTGACTGATCTACAGAAATAGATGATTCCTGGCATGTTATTCATGGTAAAACCATCAACACATTGCCCTCAAATATAAACACTGCATCGTCTACACCAAATGTGTCCTGGTAATAAAAACAGGTTTTCTCCGTTTTGAAAATCACAGTGGATTCAATGTGACTGTGACCTTGAGATGAATTTGCCTCAGAAACCCTCCACACGCCAATTCAAACACTCTCGCTCTCTCTTGCTAGTCTTCAAGGACTTCTTTTGTTTCTGCATGTCGTGACTCAGCTTCCATCTCACAGTCTGCTTACTTTTAGGGGGCTATTGAACACCTTCATAGCTTGTCTGAGTGAGAACAGATGGTGATTTGTAACAGCATCATGTCACTGGTGCAAATGTTATGCATTTAAATGAAAATGCATTTTTAGTCATAAATCAAAGAACACTGGAGATATGTAAAAACTATAGCATACTATATAGAGAACCCCTCACCCCCCAAATGTCAATATGGCACTTCAGATGGTTAGTTCTTAAGAAAGTCTGACACATACAGTACATAATCCCCTTCAATTTAAAACTCTACGCCACAAAATGCTCTGAATATTTTACACAGTAACATCTCAGATTACTGTTTCCCTCATTAGTAGGAGGCTATGACTACGTAATGACACTAACACAGGGTCTATATTTACGAATTAACAAATCTACTATTTCTGCTGCCAAAAAGCATCGTGTCACAACACAACGGAAAATCACACTGGGACAGAAATACCTTAATTAATCCCTTCATGGTCTGTGTTGCAGTTAGTACATTTGGTCTCCGCGGACCTAAGCAGTTTGGATCTGCAGTGGCTTGGTGCCTGAGAACAGAGTCTCCGCTGTATACTTTGTGGTACCCTCTAATAAATGAAAAAGGGAAACGGTGTTTGGATATGGTGGATATCTATGACCCTGTATAGCATAGTGCACAAGCTGACTAGAGATCAGATGTGATTTATAAAGCATCATATTGGTATCCTGAGTGATATCACACACTAATAAACACAGGATATCTGCAAACAGAAAAGAAAAAAGAACTAAAAGGAATATTTTAACCTTTTAGAACTGCACCTATTCACTTTTAGAGTTAAATAAGATAATCAATACTCTCTGTCCAGTAAATATGAAGCTAAAGCCAGAAGGCAATTTGCTTAGTTTAGCACAACGCATAGAGGCAGAGGGAAACAACTAGTCTGGCTCCATACAAATTTCAAACAAACGTTAAACTACTCCTCAACGACAAATAACATTTAACGATGTGAAATAAAAAAGGTAATGAAAATGTGTGAGAGACGTTGTCCTCTAATGCTGCCAGCTGTTTCGTCCTCTGGATTGATGGCTCAGTGAATCAGGTGACGCCTCAGACAGAGTGAATGACTGCCATGTGCATGCGGACTGTGTTCAGTATGTCTGTCAGACGTAGTGTTCACGGCGGTTGATGTACACCCGGTCTGTCCCGCTCTGATGACACACCCACTGCAGGCGGGACAGCTGCTGGGTGGGGCTCTGTGGGGCCGGTGGTCCTGGCCTCGTTGTGCGTGGCTGCTGCCCGTCAGTCAGCTCGTGCCTGCGCGTCTGTTGATTTCACGACACAAAATAGTTTTAACTTCTCACGTCAGCGCATCAGAGAGTCCCGTTCAGTGCGAGAGGAAACAGGAAAAGTTCTCTTTCTGGGTGAGACTAGAAAAAGTACAAGCTAACGAAAGGTTGAGCTGAGTTGCACACACAGATTAAAGATTTAAACCCTCCTACATTTTAAATGAGTACAGCCATTAGGCCTCCTGTTTAACAAACACAGATTATGATATCAGTCAGTGTCTAGGTTGTTATTACTTCCTGTTGTGACTCAGCGCTCATCATCAGCTCACCAAGCGTTAATCTTTGTGGCAAAGTGATAAGTACATAATGATTCGGATGAAATATAAACTACTGACATGATATCAAAGTGGTTATGTAAATGGCGTTGGTTTACCTGACAGAGCCAGGCCACTTGTGATGCGTGGACACCCAGGGGAACGGCAGGAGCTCTCTCAGAGTAGGGAGGAGGCGGCTTGTGTGTCGGAGGAAGGTCAATCCTTTAGAAAAAAAGAAACCGCCATGAGGAAAGATTTTATTTCTCCAGACATCTGAAAGAGTAAACCAAGAAAAGAAGCGCCATAAAACTAGTTTAATTTATAGAAGGGCTACCTGAAGGACCACCTTTGGACTCAAATGAGAAAATAATCCTGATGATGCAATGAGATTACAAAACAAACTGGAGGTGTGGAGTTCTCATTTATTGCAATCTCTCTCCACTACTAAACTGAAACCTAGAAACTAACCTTGGCTATTCATACATGATGGCATGACAGGCATTGATTCTCTGACATTGTATATCACTTGATGCTGCGCTTCTCTTTAACAATTGTGATGGGAAGTGGCAAGAGATTCCAGCCCAGTGACACGCTGCATGTCCTGCACTCACGTCTGTGTGTGGTGAAGGAGGGTTCAGGCCTGCGTCCACCCTGCCCCCGTCGTCCCACTGGGACCTCCAGCCACGGTCACACTTAAGATGCTAAGTTTGTAGTGGCACTGACCACAGAGCAACACGCGGCAAGCTACACCGTCCTGTAGTGTCAGTGTGGTGATGCAGGGCCCACGCCCATGCACAAAGGATTTCCCCCCCCTTAATTCATGCTGTTTTCTGGTAGTCAGCAGTGTCTGAAGGTGGCCTGTTATCACCGTCACATAATCAGTCAGGCACACGCCGTCACTGAACTTAGGATGTACAATTTAATAGAGGACAATATGTTTGGAGTAAAGAAGCAAGGCAAATGTCATTGTTAAGTTGTAAAATTACTTTTATTTAGAAGCAGAGAAAATATGAGATTGCCATGGTTGATAAAAAGTGAAGTAATTGAAATTAATTTGAGCTGAAACAACAATAATCCATGTATAAAAATGTTTTGATTACAACTTTTCGCTCTGTACTTTTTAATTATAAGCTGGAACTCGAATATCCAATCAGTCTCAGTCCCTTTTTCATACATGATTGACTTATCTGCAATTGACATGAAGTTTGTATTTTGGGGGGGGATTTAGCACCTGGAGTTATCTGCTTCAAGAATAACATTTATTCAGCAGTTATCTTGCTTCCTTGAGACAAGCTTAAGGAGTGTAGCTGTGTTTCCCTTTAGTGAGCATGGTCAATGACACACTAACAGGGATGGATGAGGGCGTCAACCTGCAACCATACAGATATGGTCCACAGGTTCATAATAATGATTTACATATAATGGTAGTTGGTTGATTAGCAGTATTGGATACATTAAGTCATTTTTTCTTGCTATAAATGCTAGATAGAAGCAATAGAAGCAGCGGTAATCACAGTTATACAGACAATAGAGACACAATAACCAAAGAGTGAGTGTGTACACACACACACACACACACACACACTAATGTCAGTCACGGGACTCTGGCAGAGTGTGACCCAGCTCCTTCTGTAAATAATTCAACCTCAAAGTTATTCTTCTTGGATCTAACATTAACATGAGCGCTGGTGCACTATATGAACAGAGTGAACAAAATAGGACAAGGGCTTGCTGCCAAGACAGCAATTATCTGCCACCCCTCAACCTTGTCCTGCAGCCTGCCTGCTCCGGGGCGTGCACCGCTGCAGCACTCTCCACGGGAGTAAGGAGCAACTCCCTGAACCCTCTGATGGGCTTCAGTCAACCTCACAAGGTATCATGTAATTAATTAACCAACGAACATGTTCTGCAGCACGAATTATCTGTCACACTTACACTTTGTCAGTGAAAGCCGGTGGTGGGACCTTGCGAGCAGTGATGATTACGACGATGAAGACAGTGATGAGGAAGAGAGCGAGGACTGCGCCCATCACGGCTCCGGCCACAACGATGGAGTTGGACCTCTCTGCTTGAGACTGGTCTGAGATAGAATAGAGAGAGACTTTCAGTAGAACACTAACCCAGGAATACCAACATGAGGAAGTGCAGGAGAAAGTCAAAAGGTTGCATTGAAACTTGGGATATTTGTTATAAGATACACAACTCAACCTATGCTCCCTAGAGGCAACGAGAGTGACAGCAACATCAGTTTAGACCTGCGGATGACAGGACGTACTGAATGAATGTCACCATCCGCAGGCAAGGGAAATAAAAGCTCCTGCAAGTTTGACACTTACCTACATAGCATCTGAGGCTTGCCCTTTTAATTGTAATACAACATTTTAAACTTGCAACATGGAAGAGATTTGTTAACTTGAGCACAGTTTGTTCTGAGGAGTACACACTGCTCTGAGAGTCATCATGTATATTCTCTCCTGGAGGACTGTCCTCTATTAGGCAACTCTGGAGAGGAAAGGCGAGGGCTCTTAACCGGCTCGAAATTTCTTAGAGAAATGTATGGGGGAGGGAGCGATGCAGATGCCAAAAGCAAAAGGGACCATTAAAAGCCTCTGAACTGCACCTTGAAACTCTATTATTCACTAATGATTCACGTTACATGGTGACCTGTGCATTCATGCATCTACGTTGTCCTTCCTCTGTCTTTTGTGTGTCGAGTTCTAGTTGCTTTTGTAATGTCTGCTGAATTCTCTTTGTTTGACCATATGCTTGCATACGCTCCATGTTGTCCACTGAGAGGATTAGGATTAAACATGATTAAGATGCATTAAGCTTACAGAGCAGCCAGTTTTGGCCAATCAGCAAAATGTGTAAAACTGACACTGAAGGACAAAAGGTGACCGGGTTGGGGGGAATTGTGTAATGGTCAATTCCAGTGTTGAGGTGGGAGAAAAAGAATCAATAACGTGCCGAGATGAGAATCCTAAATAACAGTTCAATTGTGATGCAGATTGAACGAGTTGGGACTTCTGAGCTCCCCCCTGAATGACATTTCTTCATCCTTTTCCCCCTCCTCCTGTGACGCTGTCCTCTAACAGTTAATAACCATTCGATTACCTTTGATGGCTGCTGAACTATGACAAAAGCCTCTTGAGTTGATCAAAAAGCCTTTAAAGATGCAGTTCATCAAGCTCCCTGCTTTAATGTCCGGTGACAGACATTTTTGCTGACATTCCTAATGTGACAAGTTAAAAACTGCCAACAATGCATAAAGCGCCATCAATAGTTCATAAGTTTTATCCACACGGGAATCTTTATGGGACAATTAAAAGGCATGACTAAGTTCATGCAGTTTTTTCTCCCAATGTTTTTCTCCCATTTCAACATTTCATTGGTTAAAATAGCATCCCTTCTGGAGTGGCTTGGATTAGTGGTGGATCAACTGTCCCCATACTGGGATCTGGCTCCAGTGCAAGGCTCTTTCTGGCTCTCCTACTTCAGCACTTTATTTCTCTCTCTCTCTCTCTCTCTCTCTCTCTCTCTCTCTCTCTCTCTCTCTCTCTCTCTCCCTCTCTCTCCCTCTCTCTCTCTCTCACACACACACACACACACACACTAAATGTGGAGCCAGGAGAAGTGCATGCTGGTGCTCACTCTAGTCACCGTAGCAGACCTGCTCATTATGAATTAAACACTGCACACCTCAAGGGCATAAAAAGGAGTGACAGAGTGATGGCAAGATAACCCCCCCCCCAAAAAAGGTTAAAACCTTAACAGCCGGCAGCAGTGTCAAGGGTCATGCCATTGCCCAGACAACAGACCCCACAGGGAGCAGATGCTGGTGTAATAGCAAAGGGGGGAGTTTAGAGCGCTAGGTGGTCGTTTTTCCTCTCCGACTTCTATCAATATTTTCAGCTCAATGATGGTGACAATTTGAACCAGCCTCTGTTGGGGAGTTAATATCAAAGTCTCTCTCGCACAGGCGACAGCGCTGCTTCCCTGTACGCAGCCTGAGACGTTTGCTCACTCCTTTGTGTGTTGTGAAAAGTATCCTTGGAAACTGTTGTGTCGCAGGCAGAAAGCTAACCCACTGATCTTCCACACTAGTATCTCTAACAAATTTAAGCATTGCTGGCTGACATCATTACGATACTGAGCTGCTTTCCTTTTGTAAGCGCCACCATTCAGACCGAGCATGCCCCGTTTCAAGGTCAGAATGACAACAACCACTGTGACCATGATAAGATCTATAGAAGGTAGAGAGGTCAGCAAAAAAAAAGACTCTGGGAGACGGACCTGGAGTCCAAGCTTGACAGTGTCAAGGTCACGTCAGCCCTTATAGCCAGAGGAGCTTTCGGTGGTGCAGCGGGGTGTAATGGGCAATTTTCAATTCCAGCAGCTAATTCTCTTTTTCCTGCTCTGCCTTACACAGCATCCCTCTGCTTTCTGTGGACAGGTACAGAGCTTGCAGGAAGACAGCCTCCATCAGCAGCTCCGGGTGAGCTTGTTGCCATGGGGACAGTCAATGGGCTGGTGAGTGGGGACTTCGGGCCAGACAAACACTCAGCGTTTAAAAAGACACCGGGGGAGTGAGTTCACAAAGGAGACTAGCTGTAGGGGAGAGCGAGGGCCTTTCCGTCCTGAAACAAAGCAAACGAGGACCGATGAAGAGGTCAGAGGGAGAGCAGAGCTGGGTCTCCCCTCACTCCAGAAGTATTTGATACTAAATGGTGATGAAGATAAGGTGAAGTGAGGAAACATGATTTGTAATTACATCATGCAATTCCCACGTGTGCACATTGGGTGGGTGGGTGGATGGTGGGGTATGCAGCATTAGGGAGCTAGAGATGATGTCATTTATAGAAGCACAAAGAGGCTGAGACTGAGCAGCGGCAAGCTAAAAAAAACCTCCAGAGAGAAGAACTCGCAAGTGCTAAGGTGCTTTATTGAACTAAAGTATCTCAAAAAGATTGACAAAATAATGCTCCACTGTTGTCTTTGACAAATATTTTTTTTTCCTTCCAGAGACATTTTCTTTTGCATATACACAAAAAAACATGACCACAAGGTGCTTGTCATAGACAATGTGAGACTGAAGGTATTTCTTCACCCCTGCTGTGGAACAACATTGTGAATCTACAGAAACCAAAATCCCTGACAGAAAACTGAAGTCGAGATGCTCTCACTAATTTTACATCAAAAATGCATTCAAGCTGTGTCTTTGTGTGTAATAATGCCTGAAGGTTTCCAAATATACTACGCTATTAACCGTCATGGTGACTGGGGCAGAAAAGTGAATATGGCACTACGGAGTCCTCCTAACACACATAAGCAGAAAACAATATAGGCAACAAATAAATCTCACAGAGCAACAAAACAAGTTCTTAAATCCATAACGATAAGAAAACACTTACATTTCTTCTAGGTATCTAAGGCACTAGTTGTATTTCTCAACCCATAGTGAAGGACATTTATCAAGGTAAAGATATCGATGACTGATCTTTATACAAATACATGTCAAAGTACAAAAGAACTTCATTTATCCAGGGGAGGGCTGAAAACTGACAATTCAAGCAAACAGAGTACATTAGCGGAATAAGGGGTTAGGCGGCTGTGTTTCCCGTTAATCTCTGCATGTATGTGACCAGAAAAGGCATAATTAAATCGGCTGCAGCACAGCCAACCCCAAAACCTCTCTTTTAATTAATCTAAAGTGTTGTAGTTCACAAATTGCCAACTGTACACTTCACTTTGGCCACTCCCATTAAAAAAAGAGATCAGTTCACCCCAAAAAAATAAAATAAAAAAATTCTCACATGGCATCTAATAATGCAAACAGTTTTGAGATTCCCTCAGACTTTTCATCCTCCACACCAATACAAATGAAGGTGGATGGAAATCTTTGAGGAGCTCATGACATTTGAAACATTGCTTTAAAGACATTTTACCATAGCAACACTTTACAGTAACATTGTTTGAGTTACTTTGGGTGATCCAAACTGTAAACGTTTTATCCTTGGAACTCCGTTCTACCAAAGAAAGAGTGCGTTCTAGATTATCAAGTGTTTTTGGCAACATACAGCAAAACTTTCTGCAGTGGTAGGTGAGGAATTATGTTAAAGTAATTGGAGTCAACTAAAACTTGGCTACTTATGAGGACAGGAAGCTTCTGTCTAAGGGAATAAATTAGTTCTGGTGTACTGCACAGAGTTTGAAATGAGTTTAAACAACATGAACTGCAGTTACAGTGACACATTATCAAATCTCACTATGAGAATTGCAGCCTATTTACCGCACAAAATTCACATCCCGACAAATAATTAGTGAGGGTTCGTAACAATATAACCAATTCCCATTTTGACAACTGTTACTGTATTATATTAAAGTGGCCTAAAGCATCTTTTCACTTCTATTTCAGGCTACAAGACCCTGTTTACAACAGTGATACGCTAGTCATTTATATAAGCTTATAATCAGTTGTTGGCTAGTCAGCGATACTTATGTGAGACTGTCATCATCATATTTATACATACAAGTTAAACAAATATTTGGCAGCAAATATTGTATGAGTGACCATAGTACTAAAGTTGGCATGTATTCACAAACACTAGTGCGCCTGAAAGAAATTGTTGGATCTCCTCCATGCTGTCTGGTAAATAGGTGCATGTGCCAAAATATCTTTAACTGTGTGAAATTGAAAGTGCAAAAGCTGAAATGCATCTTTAAATCTATAATGGATTTTTATCTAAATGTGACACCTGAACTACTGCGGCTCCACAGCCCAATGACACGGACATTTAAAACACTTTCTCCTCACTTCACTCTCAGTACTTGGTATGCCTGCAACGTGGGAGAGTCTTGATTAGCAATACATGTGGCTGGCTACAAATGAATAAACCCATCTGAAAATTCATTTTAGATAAAAAAAAAACAAAAAAAAAAACTTAAAGGATATATTATTTTATGGTTACTTAAAAACGGATAACTATGAATGAATGTCCAACAAAATATTGTTTGTCTTATCTGGCAAGTAAGCCTTGTGCTGTGGCTTTGATAACCACAAGCGACAGTGACAACACATCCATCACAGATGACCCGATTTGTCTTTATGTGTATTTGACTGTAGTAATACTCGTAGTAAATAATAAATGCTTCATTTACAAAAAAAACACCTCGTGAACATGACTCGGGTGTGCAGCTACACACATGGCTAAGCAACAATAAACCTACTAATGCCTCAGATTGTGTCAGTCATGTCTTTTCCTACAGATTACGCAGAGTAGTGAAATTAGTCAGTCGGTGGTCATTTGTGGTCGGGTGTACTGGCCGCACTATTGAATGACTTCTTTGTGCAACAAAATACTTTGTGACTGAGAGGCCAGCGTATGGTGCCCGCCATACTGTAGCCTGCTTTCAACAACACCCCTGCGGATAGCACTCTTGAGTTTCCAAGAGGCCTGGGTTGGTGCCAGAGTGCAAACGCTCAAACACATCCATTACCATCCAGTAGATAACAGGAGAATGCGATTGAGGCTAAATCAAGAAGACAACTAGCTAGAAACTCTTTCCCAAATCAATCAATCCAAACAATTGTTAAAACAATAGTAATATTATTCTCATCTAAACTTGCTGAATTTTGTAGCATATTTGCAGCTCAAGGCTCGACGGTTTGATAAATCCAGTCTGTTGTTAGGGGACTGTGCCTCGTTCATGCAGACATCCCCGCTTGCCCTCCCGAGGATATACAGTAGAAAGGCTCTCGAGGTTCCCACTCTAAGCCATCAGCTTTAAAAAGGACATTAGGACATTGGTGGTCAAGTCCTCAAGCTCACAAGTCTCCCATCATGCTAAGTTACATAATGGGGTCGACATTTCTGGTAGAAAACAAATGATGTGGTTGTTCATTACAAAGTTTTGCAAAAAGGCAGTACAATATCTTTTATGACTATAAAAGAGTGTGGAGAAGTCATCAGTTATGAAGTTATTCTGATTTCTTAGTGAGATACATTTTAATTAGCCTATACTGTGTTCTGAGATTCAGAAAAAGGACATGTGATCCATTGAATTTCATGGTATGACTTTCAGTCATGGGTTCTGTACCCTTTTTGAATATCAGCCATTCATCTTCTAAACTAATCAGTTAGCAATATTAACACA
This sequence comes from Taurulus bubalis, assembly GCF_910589615.1. Classification (NCBI taxonomy): domain Eukaryota; kingdom Metazoa; phylum Chordata; class Actinopteri; order Perciformes; family Cottidae; genus Taurulus; species Taurulus bubalis. The sequence goes on along the minus strand of NC_136590.1, from coordinate 37,211,937 downwards.
TAGAAAATGGGCAAGTGACATGTAAAAAAAACAAAAAAACAACTTCCTTCTGCAACAACCATATGTGGTCTGCTAGCCCCCAGGGCTTCAACTCAACGGAAAGACACAAGTAAATACATTGGCAGTCCATGTAGTAAGGCAGAGAGCGCACATACATCATGATATTTAGTTAGTCTCTGCACACAAACTAGTGACAAGCCGTCTTCTGGAGACATGTAGATGTTGCCTGTCACAGCGGTTGTGCAGTTCAGTCCTTCAATTCTACAGTCTGCCCACATCAAGAACAGAAACATTGCGTTTCAAGTGTCAACCAGGTAACTTAAACAAAACAAGAGAACGACAGACTTGAGATTGGTAGAAGTGTGCGAACAGAACAGAACAAATGTGCTTCTTCCTAATTCAACTCATGAAACCTTCTGATTTCCGTCGTTTCTCTGCTCCTGCAGGACCAAGTAGCTTGTCAAACGTACCACTCCCTACGCGAGATGACAGACCCGTCTGTGTGAGAGACGTACTCCCCCTCAGGCCCACTATCGTAGCAGTCATCTGACAGGTGGGGGGGGCCGTTTCTCTGTGCTTTAGGTGAATGAGGGTATTTGGCGCATCTGGCTTGCCGTGGACTAGAATACTGTGTGTGTTCACGTTGGTGATTCTGCTGATTGCTGTGATGACTGCTCTCCCTCATTGCCCTAGTGTAGCCATTAGAGGGATACTCCTCTCCGTTGTAGTCGCTATGGTTACGGCGGTCATGCTCCTGTTTGAGCTGGCGGTCGCCCCACTCCTCCCGGTCGTGGTCCTGATGGTGGGTGCTGCTTCCAGCTTTAGTCGGATGGAGCTCGTGCTGCGTCGGGGCCTTCTGGAGGTCATTGGGACCCAGGTACTGCTTGGTGTAGTAGTTCCCGTGGAAGGTTTGCTGTTTCCGGAGGTAACACACGCCAACCAGACACAGCAGCAGTAGCAGAAACAAGGCCCCGCCCACTGCCCCACCCACTATGGAACCAAGATTACTCTCAGGTAGGGCTTCGAGCGTGGGGGAGCTGAGAAGAACATGCCCCTTATCATCGACTAAGGTGGAGGAGGCAGAGCCAGTTAGGACAGGAGCAGTAATGGTGGAAGGCATGGTGGGAGGATCTAATGGAGGGAAGGAGGGTGAGAGGGGAATAGAGGGTGGAGGGGAGAGATGAAGAGACAGAAAAGCAGAGAATGTCAATGCCAACTACATCAGCATTTTACTAAGTAGGGATCACTACCATCAACTAAACCACCACACATACTAAACTAAGGAGCACATGGTCGCAGCAGCCTACGGTTTGCATTGTCAATTCCTCAGAGCATAGTGGGTGCATGCATTGATTATTAAACAATAATTGTTCAGTAAAACATAAACACCTATTTGGTATAAAGGGCGGACACAATTGGCATATTAGGAACAGCTCGTATCTGGAGGACAGTTAACTTGATCTACTTCACATTAGGCAGGTGTATTCTCTACGTGTACAATGTACATCAGTTTCACAAACTGTTCACCTTCTGATTTTTACTTTATCATTTTGATAAACACCTCAGCGTCTTTAAATAGCAAGGTCAGCCAGCCTTGCTAGCTCCTAAAATAAAGGAAAGCACCTTTAAAGTTTATGAGGAGTGCAGTCAGCTCAACAGAGTTTATCCTGAGCCATGGCAACCCAACGTTAGAGCTGTGAAAATCAGGCTAACATTTGCAGCGGCACGCGGATTGAGAAGCGGCTGATGGTATGCCACTGTGCTTCAGCTGCAATTGACGTCTGGTTTCACTGGCATGTACCGTTTCCTTATGGCAGGTGTTGCTTTAAATTGGTAGGCCAGTCATTTTGTGGGTCCAGATGAATCCATCCATATAAGCCATTTGCAGAGATTGATTTTCTGCCATTTTGAATAGTGTCCAAATCAGATTTTTTTGCTACTTACATTTTATGTTTTGCTATAGCTTCCCCTCAAATTAAGCTCAAATGCTGTAGGCAGGAATTATATTAAAGGCAATTTTGTATCTTGTGATACTTTCTGGCTTGACAAATTTGGTGCCATTTGGCCAAATAGGTGGCGCTACAGCAGCACAATGAATAAAGGAAGGATTCTCTGTCTGTTTATGTATGGAGAGTATGATTTCGCATATCCCGAGAACCACTCATCCAATCAACTTCACACTTGGCATATGTGCAAGCAGCTATAACGCCGTTCTCGACAATGCTGCAAGCAGCACTTCTGGGGCAATCAACCAGTTCTGGATGTGCTCGCGCTCCGAATGGGCACAGCTCTAGATGAAATAAAGAGTAAAATATAAGAAACACCATAGTAGCGACTACAATTCCCCCAAGATAAATCCCACTAGTGTAATAATTACAGCTGTGAAATGACTCAAACAAGTAATCACTACCCACACAGTACAGATGCTGCAAACTAGCTTTGACTGAAGCCTGGTTAAAAAGGTACATGCTTGTTTTCTGGTTTATTTTTAACTGGTATTTTAGGAGGGTATTCTATTTGTGGCATGCCATATTTTAGGATTACTTGGCTTTCTAGGTGACTTTGCCTCACCCAGTTAGTTTTATGTCAGTTCAAATGTAATGTAGCATTGGCCAGGGATGTGTTTGACCGCCACTTACTGTAACAATTAATGAGTGCAGCTTTTAATAAGGCGAGTAATGCATTTCTTGGCAGACAAGCTTTTGGCTGTTTCGCCATGTCCCTTAAATGTCCTGATTTCTGCAAGTCAGAGCAAATAATCCCAATTTAAATCACAAATAATTGTTGCTGAAACAATATACAAATGGAGTTATAGGAGCTAAGACTGACATACTGATTCAAATTCAACCAATGAAAAGAAAAAAGTAGTTGGATTAAATCAACATTTCTATATTTGCACACCACTCATTGGGTGATCAAAAGATTATAAACGCCTGTGCCTGCAATCCAGCATAATAGTTGTGATTAATAATACCTTTGTGAAAGTCGGTGTTGCCGACGCTGACTCAAAGAAGTGTTTATTCAGGTATTAGGTTGAACAAAACACATAACTGCCTCATAAAAGACTAGTGGGGTGAATGAAAAACTATTTACAAATGTTGTAAAATCACAGTATACATGTAGAGAGAAATGTGTGACTTTCTCTCCGACTTACTCAGATAGAAACACAAAATCATTTCTTGCAATTTCCTTTAAAGTACATTTACAAATTATTTTGTATATTATTAGAACACCAAACTTAAAATGTACTGGATTAGGGTGATGGCCCCACTTCACATAAAAGCCCAAAGCCATAATCAGAAGGAACTAAAGTAATGGAAAGAATTTGGGTCTAAAAGCTTTAATGGCGCTGCAAAATTACTCTGCCATTATAACGTCGGTGCCAGGCCAGCCAGATGTGAGGAAAAGATTCACATCTGAGACATGACATGGACCCGAAGGTTTGTAGTCACCAAGTATGTGAAATGTACAACTCCATGTGGAGGCAGTGAACTGACATGTGAAAACACCAACAGCAACACAGACAACGAAGAGTGCAACAACATGTGTGAGCTTGCGCACAACCGTACAGGTCCTCTCAAAGGAAAATTAAATGTGGATGATAAATAATAAATAGGAGTTGAAAAGATCTAGTTAATGTTTTATGAATCTGGGACATCATCTCACAGTAAGGCTGCAGGCTTTTGCCTCTTACTGCATGACACATGCAGAAAGAAAAGAAACACAGAAGAGGAAGCCAGAGCGATGTAAAAGAAGATCACATCATAATCAGAACTTCATTCAGGAAGAGAGCTTCCACAGACAAGACAGATTTTGTGAAACCAGAGGAGCATGCTCATCATACACAAAAGAGAGACATACTTAGAAGCCAAGCCAAGAAGCCAGAGCAGGGGCAGTGCTCTGTGGGCTAAAGAGGCCTCAAATATGTGCAGCTGTTTGGCACAGAACCTCCCCTTTAGAACATCTGGAGACCTAATGTTAATCAAGGCTAATCGGCATGCAATTAAGACTAGATGTAAAAGGTCAAATATTATCAGCGGCAACACAATTTGCCATGAGCGAATGCTTGGTAGACTGTCAGTATGTAGAGAATGGGTGAGAGTGATGGTGTCACATTTCAGCTTGAAGGACAATGTCACAGGCAGTGATACGCTCTATGACGTGTGTGCAAGCACAGTGCTTCCTATGGGAAGAGAAGGCAGTAGGAGTCAGCTGTGCATCCTCCGCTCACCTTGTATGAGAATGCGCACATCGCGACTGCGGAGGTTGATGTCATTGGCAACCTCACACCTGTAAACTCCAGAGTCATTCCGCTGGAGGGGACGCAGGAAGAGCAAAGTGCTGTTCATTATTTCCACCCCTTCTTGCATTTCACTGTCCAATCTATGATGCACAAGAGACACAAATATTTAGAAACACAAAGACACACCGACAACAACTATCCTGTAACCATGCACATGTGACATTGTACTTGGGATATATGAGAAAAATATATTTTTAAATATTGGAAAGAAAAGCCAATGTTAGTCTTCAATTTGGCTTATAATTAATGTCATTATTATTATTTTTTTAAAGCATGTGGCCTCAATTTCTAAAAAAGGAAAGTGACGTAGAGACAGACACACACACCTGATCCATCTGAAGTGATTAGCTGGTGGGTTTGCATTGGCTTTGCACGTCATTTGAACATTTTCCCGACCAGCATACCAGTCTCCATCATAGCCCACGACAGAGATATCAGGAGCAACTAAAGAGAAAGGGGGATAAAAAAACAAATATTTGAGATTTCACAACAAACTGGCCACAATCAACCTGAAAAAAGTCTGACTGACCATTTCTGCTCGCTGTTTAATCATAGTGTTTCGTTTAACCATAGCAAGATACCTGGTATACATCAAGGTCAATTTTAATATACTAAAAATATTTCTGCTGTGTTGCATTAATAGTTCTGGCTGAAACGCGGCGCTTTACATCCGCAAACATGCAGTGACCATTTGCCAGGTTTGTGTATAGCCTTATATGGAGTCTGAGGTCAATCATGGCTTCTAGATGAGCCTGTGCCCTCCAAATACGCATTAGGAGTTTTAATAATCTATAAAGTCAAAAACATTGTACACAGTGTACAGATAAGTAAACAGTAAGGACTTGCATGTTATGGTGTTTTTCATAATTTCAAACAAAATCATCTACACTGTTCCCCAACTTTTTTGACAGTCATCTATAAAATGCTTGGCATTCCCGTTTTATTTTTTGCTGCGCTATAAATTGAATTAGCATAAGTGGGATCCAAAATATTTGTAAGGAGCTAATTTTACTCCTTTCACCAGTCTATTTTCAGCTGCTACGTAGAGACCCATTAGTGTCCCACCAAGTACAGATATGTGCTCGAACATCTATGGGGGCTTACTGACATTTGATTTGAAAAGGAAGCCACTAAGGACAGCCTTTCTTAAACCACAATTAATACCAGTAGGGCGCTTGCATGGATTGTCCTTGAATAAATTTGTCAATTCAGCAGTTTTCAAAAGTGAATTGTTGCTGAAGCGCTTCAAATAAATCAAACATCAACACTGCCAAGGCCAAGCAACATCAACTGAATGCTGTTGGAAATCAAATACCTTTACTTTCTGCTAAATACAGTTTTTGACTGTTAAAGAAAAGGAAGGGAACAGGAAATCACTTCTGTACTTGATCCCTTTCAATTGGCAGATGGGAGCCTCCTCTTGGACCTAAACATGTCTCTCCATTTTACAGTGTAGACTCTACTGCGCCCTTTAATGTACCCACTTCAAGCCATAACAATACATAAGAAAACACTTACGTCAGGACAGAATCACTATCAATCAGCATATTTACTAAAAGGCCCTCTTTAAAGATGTTAACATGATACCCCAAATAGCCACTCATAAGGCACCCACACTGCACATTGAGTTCGTAGGGGATCCTGAAGTCACTCTGCAGGGCCGGGTGGCGGACAACACAGGTGAGTGTGTGGCCCTGGACATGACGTGTGGGCTGCCAAAGGTAGCTCACTTGTGTGCTGGTTGTGCCGTTGGCTTCGTCAAATAGCTGCACTTCTGACTGTCCAAAAAGGTTGGACTCCCAGGACACCTCAGCAGGGGGCCGGGCTCGCTCAGCAATACAAGTGGCCACCACAGTATCATTGCCACCGTCGACCAAAGCAGATGAACCTGCAGATACGTAGACTTTCGGCTCAACTGTGATACAGACAGTGAGCGAGGATAGGTAGAAACAGAAGAAGAAAAAAGGAGACGGCAAATTAGAAGAGCGTCCACAACATAACGACTTAGAGCACCAGCAAATATTCACGTTTGACATATAGTTTAATGAATATTCAATATAATCAACTCCATAGCCAATTGATCAATCGTTTTAGCTGTACTTGACATTATAAAGAAGAACACACTTACCAAGTACATTGACGATTGTGGAGTCTTGAGTGTTTCCAAGAGGAAATGTGGCAACCTTACAGGTATAGATCCCGACATCAGCATAGCCCACGTTTCCCAAGACAATGGTGGCATCATGGGAGGAGGGCGAGCGAAAATACAAGCGATGGATAAACTCTGGAGGGATGGAGATGCCATACTGTGGGTTGTAGACAGCTACTGTGACAGAGCCTGATGGCAGACGGCGCTCCCAGGAACTCTGAGTAAGAGTAAGGTTTGCACCCACTTCCACCCGGCACTCTAATGTCACATTCTTCCCTAGCACAGCATTCACCCTCGGAGGCACCACCACCTGACTGCCCCACACACCTACCAAAGAGACACACAAAACAAGACTGTAACCACACAATCATGTTCATTTGCAAACAGGTTTGGATAATCTAGCACCATTGAGCAAAACAGTTGGAAGCTAAAAGCACTTACGCTACATCTTTGTTAAAATTTCTTTAAAATGTATTACTCAAAACATCTTTCGAAGCATAATCTTTAATCCTGATTACTGTAATTGTTGATCTGTGCTTATCCAGATGTCTTCCTTAATAAAGGAGATGCAAAACATGTTTAATTTATTGCTTAATGTTACAAACATTATTGGCTCTTGAAACCTTCTAAAAAAATAAAAAAAAAATGTGTCAAGATGATTGCGAGCCTTTAATTAGAACTTAAAACAATGGACTTGGTAAATTTGGGCATTTTTATAAAAAAAATTACTTGAACGATAAATTAATTAACCAAATTGTTGCAGAGTATTTTTTGCCAATCAACTAACCAATTAATGGACTGATTGTTGCAGCTTAGTCTAAGTTCATCAAATGTTAAAATGCTCAAAAGATTTGCTGTTTTTCTTTGCTTTATTATGATTATTCTAAAAATAATTTATTTGATTCTGGAGAGGTCAAACTTAACACATCAGTGAGAGAGATGAGTATCTTCAGGGTTGCCTCTGACGTCAGTCGGACTCGTTAAAACAAAGTTCAGTACCACCTGACATCTGTGGGTATCAGACCGGAATCAAAGCCAGATACCACCACAGCAGGCGTCGGGCTTTTCAACAAATAATATACATCTTACTGAGTGATCCATTGATGAATGTGTTTCGTCTCTATAGCTTTTCTTCTCCTGACCTGAATTTGGGAATTAAAAGCAAGCCGTCTGTATGTCCTTTGTCCAAATATAACTACCCTGTGCACTCATTCACCTGCAAATTTGAGAAATGTGGCATTTCTCAAAAGCCGAGAGCTCAACGTCGTGTTGAGGACAGTTAAAGGGAGATAAAGAGAACAGACTGAGACCGGCAGAGAAAAAAGGGAAGAGATATGCGAACACGACAATGACATCATCGATGAGAGAAGAAAAAGAGGGCTTTGAGTGAGGAGGGGCAAGAGCAAAATCATCTATAAAACCACAAATGATTTAAATGATTTGAATTACGACGATTAGAGTGAACAAAAACAGATGAATTACCTTACTGGTTTAGAAAAGACAATATAGCACTGCTGGACTGCCAAAGCTCTCAACCACATAACTAATTGCAAAAAGCTGCCAGCAGGAAGATATCATCATAAATCATAACCTTCTGTGCTGCTTGGCAACTGACTCCAAATATTCAATTGTTGTTTGGCCCAAAACAGCTCCGTCTCTGGCCAATCTCCCTCTAAAAAAGGCAATGTCTTCAAATGTTAGTGCTTTACAATGGATATTTCCCTCCCACAAATGTTTATTTTAGTTTTGATCTATTCTGGAATTAGAATGCAGTTTGAACACTGTACTTATTTTACTTTAATACATCTATTTTCCCCCTCGTTTAATTTGCATGTTAGTAGGTTAGGGATTAATTACAAGGTTAGTTATTAGGGATTGCAAATAATGAAAAAAGACATTCTGATGCTGTGACAGCTTAACCAATTATAGTGAGACTCATTTGTCAAATTAGAAGAATCAATATAGTAAATTATATCATAAATAATCCAGTCGTAAAATATGATTGACATAGCAAACTTTAACACCTTTAGCCCAGGTAGGGCTGGCTGTAAAGATCTAAAATATAAGCCACATATTAAATTGTGGATACCAAACCTTGATAGCATATTTTTTGCAGAGTAGGAATAATAAGTCATCCTATTGCTCATAGAGAGAAAGAGCAGCCAAAATCATTGCAACAGTGAGTGGGGAGATGTTCAGCTGATGATACACTATTCCTGTATTTATGTGCCATTTAGGGCTGTGCATGAGTTTCAATTTACACTAAAATACACATACCCCCACTTTTTCTTGCTTGCTAGCTATATATATATATATTTTTTTTTTTTTTTCATGTAGCAAAATGGAACTACAAGCAGAATTTTCTTGCGCAACCCTGGTGTATAAGGACATACAAATAGGACATTTCCTCATATGTGCTTCCAATAGAAGTGATGGGGACCAAATCCTAATATGAGAGTTCAGCAGCCGGTGTTAGTCAAATCAAGAGGGTATCAAAGTTGCAGTTAATTTTAATGCATAATTACCTGTGTTTCACAGTGTTACTGGCCAATGTCATGGTGTCACAGAGAAACACAAAGAGGGTTACTTTGCCCGGCAGCTGGCTTCTCGTGACACCATGAGATCACAGTAGTCGCGGGATCACAAATTACCCCCCTCAAAAAAAATCCAAGTCATGTGTTTGTGTTCGGTAAGACACAGCACAGAGCGGGGACTAGTTGTTCAAAACAACAATGTCGGCCCCCGAAGGGGTTAGCATACCCACTGAAATAGCATCAGTTATATCAGAACTTCACTGAAAGAAGATTAAAGAACAGCACTGAAGGCTTTTCCCAGTTTTGCTCTTCTCCTGACACACTTCAGTAAGAGTTTGATTGACAGATGATTCATTCAATCACCTGTCAAAGTGCCATTTTTTTTCCCATGAAGGTTTCTGGGAGTTCTTAGGTTGCTTGCTGAGCTGTGCTGGCTGCCATGTGAGGCCAGTCTGTCAAAACCAAACTAAGACAAGGACCAATGAGAATCTAGTTTAAATGATTACTCAATTGTTGGAATAAGCCCTCAGTTAAACAGCCATGCTAAAATATATGGAGGCTTTCCTTCTTGAAGTTTAGTCCCAAGCCAATGTTTGATATTGTTCAGTTGATGAAGAATATTAGCATGTCCGCCCAAACGGAGTATCCTCCTTGCAAATGATTAAGTAAGGAGGCATAGCACAAAAAAAAAAAAAAACATTTAAATAAACTGGCACTTCACCACATGCTCCATCACAAGGTAGTTTTAAAAGGCGGGCCTTAAAACAAAATGTATTGGGAAAATATGCATCTTATAAACACCAAGTGAAATAGGGACACAGTAAAGACTCTTTTGAAAGAAACTTTTGAATTAAAGTATAATACATGCTTTTCCCCTATGACTTAACAAAAAATGAAATGGTTTGTATTTACACGCACCTAAACCCATACGGCAGCGACTGTACGATATATTGTGAGCCTTTGCCTTAAGTAGTTAACCTATTTGACCACTTAGGCATTCGTCATGATAAGGCTAGATGGCAAAAAAAAACAGCAGAGTAAGAGGAAAGAAGGCAGCATTTTCCTGTACTGAATATGTAATGGAAGAGGTATAGCGACCGTATTAAATTTTTATTGTGACATGACGACAACCTTACATAAGCCTGCCCTCGTTTTCTCCAACTCTGAATAAAAAAGTGATGAGAATAAGGGCAAAGTCTATCTGATCTTATACACAGCCTATTTTGACAAAGCAATATGAATGTTTTCCCTCTTCTTGTGTTTTCAGAGACAAAGAAAAGAAATGATGTTCTTCAAAGAGAGCAGCTGCTGTAGATAAGTTTTGGTTTGCAAATGCAACACAATGCGTCTCATTCACTCTCACAACACACACACAGATTATAGATATCCTGACATCAAGGACACATTGCTCCATGGGGACACCCTGGCGCTCGTTCTCACTTTAGTCAATATTACCTTCACCTACACCACTTATGTGGCAGCAAGTGTATTAATATGTGTGTATCTTGCCAGAGGGCAGTGGGTTTTGTTAAAAGTGGAAATATGAACATAAATGGAGATGGTGGAAGAGGCAGAGCCAGCTGTGCAAAGCAGGGCAACAAGGGTCTAATGCTAGTTTAACAGCATGGCTTATCAGACTTTGAAATCAACTTTTTTCACACATTTTCTCAAACTGACTTGATCAAGCTGCACAAATGCACAGTGGTAAAGCGATACACATTTCTAGCCGACTGCAAAGGGGAGTAACGCAAAAGTGTAGGAACACTAATTATTTCTACGACATGAAAAAGGGAAAATCAGCAGTATGGCGTCTTCTAATGTCACAAAATTCCACCAAACACCTGAAACTCTAATTATTTTATTATTATTTTTTAACTCCCAAAATGTCCAAATTAAATTGCTTTTCAAGTATTTAATGAAAGAGTCTTAAAGATGTTTGTGAGGCCTAAAATCTGCATTTTTCACTGCACAGTCCAGTTGCCCAAGTTCAAGGAAAGACCACTACAACATAAAACAGTGCAACTAGCTTGGCATAAGCAATATAGTCACTTATTTCTCATTAGCCAGTAGTGAGAGTTACCTCTCTAGACAGTGATTTTTCAATGCAGTTTGTGGTGGGGTTACATTTAGTTGCATACATTGATGTTCTAGTCAACATTTTAGTGGCCCTTTTCTTACCTTAAAATAAAAGACAAATATGTCAAGATAAACCGTGTGGGGACAGACAAATGTCATCGTAGCCGCCTGCAATGGCAGGACACTGAACTATTGAGTGTCCTCTGAGCACAGCAAAGTTTTAATTTGGTCTGTATTTTTATTTTTTTTCCCCCCATTTCATGTTTTTTTTTGTTCAGGAAGTCTTCCGGCTGGTTTAATGCATCACACTGGTTAACATCAAACCACTTTTTGTGGAGGAAGGGTAGTTGGTATAAAAAGCTGCCTGAGGGTAATACATCCTAACACATTGCCACATTCAGCCATACATGTTCCATTGGTTTCTGGAGTTGGAGCTTAACTGTTGTCCCCTTGCTTTTTGAGTTTCTACAGCAGCACTGTGCGAACAAAGTTGGCGTGTTTCAGGGTTGAGTTAGTAAATTGTTCAGCCCTTAATTAAACCATAATGAGCTGCACTGCATGTACATGGTGGCTGACCCTCATCCTCAGTCTGGGAGGTGCTGACATTCAGCATTGTCTTCTCAAATGACACTAATGTCAGTTCATCAACATTTTGCAAAAGCAGCTGGCGTGACACATACCATAGCACCAATGTTACGTTAATAGCAAATGTTTCTGAAGTTAATATGGCTGCCAGTGAATCCGCAATGACCCAAGTGTAGGTTGGGAAACGGAGTAGATCAATTAATACCATTGCCTGTGTTCCTCGGTGGTTTATATGGTCGCACCATCATCCGCGGCGGTGGCTGCGGGCTAGCTGAACAAGTAACCAACTTCCCTGCGGTTACAATAGGCACCTGCTCAACTTGCTCCACGGGCAACTTAAAAATGACCCGCACGTGAAACGCACGGTCCACGCTCGTTTAGCCGACTCGTTCGCCGAGATTTCTGCACGATGCACGAGACATTCGGCTCTTTCACAAAACTTCTGTGTAACGTTTAGAGGACAAGTAGAACTACCGTATACAATTCCCGACTCACCTGTGATACTGCATAAAAGGTGAAATAACGCGACCTTGCCCTGCTGTCCGAGGTAACTCCGCTGATGAGACGGTAACATTTTTCACAAACAGTGCCGTCTCTGCTCCAGGACCCAGGCGTCGGCTGCATGCCAATTTAACGGTGTGTTGAACAGTGGAACCTCCTCAGCAACAACTCCGAACGGCAAGTGGACTGTACCATGTACTCAGCACGGAGCGGGGGGGCCGGGAGCTCACCTGACAACGAGAAGGAACCGCTCATTTGTCGAGATCCTACAGCAACACCCCCCCCCCCTGGAGGAATGATCCATTAGAATACACATTACGTCACCTCTGTTGATAACCGACATACATTGATTGCTCAAATCACTTTATTCTTCTCCGTCTTTGACAGTAACTCACTGAAAATACATCACGGCTGCATCACTTTACCGATGTCATAAAGTCGATCTGTTTTGTTTGTTTCTCTGTCTGTCAGTCAGCAGTAGCTCATGACATTATTGAACAGATTCCAATTAAATAAGGTGCAAACTTAGACCACTTAATCAAGACGAACAATTTAGTTTGAGCAAATGCAATTTAAAAAGCAACGTTTTCTTTTAAGAACTATTGCACTTTGAAGTTAGAAAAAGCTTTTTGATTGACTAATTGGTGGTCCAACCCATTGACATCGTCCAACCATGAGTGTAGTATGGTATGTAGATTTTTTTTCATTTAGAATTCATGTTTTTCACCACTTCAACAATTTTCATCCAGCCTTCTCAAAATACATTTTGGGTGTTCCGTACCATTTTCCTGTAACACAGAAACAAGTACCCAGCATTCTTACGCATTATGCATAAGAAACCATAATTAGATCAAATAGGCCCCTTATCAACTCTGAGTGATCTTTCGAATATTTATAGCATTTTGCCTACAGGTGGTGCTTTAGCAACAAACATCAATGGAAGATGTCTCTCATTGATGTTTGCTGCGTCCCATTCAGTTTTGCTAGTTGCAGGCCCTGGTGCATTGATGGTTCACTATGGCCTCCTGGGACACTATGAACTCAGCCATTGTTTATGTTTTTACTTCCACCGGTGTTTGTCCTTCTTAGACAAGTCAAAATGTCCGCAGTCAAAAGGTCTGCCAGTAGTTCCGAGTTTTTTTTAATTTTATGTGCATATGATAAATAAAACAAAATTACTAAAAATACAATATCATAAGAAGATGATGAATGTCCGACCTATCCTATCACTCATTTCTCCATATATGGTATAGTGTTTTACTTAATTCTCTCCCTGGACTTGATTTGTGACAATTAAAGGCAGATGAGAATTGAAACAATTTCTCTTGATGATCAGTCATGGCTGCATAGGTATGTCACATGCTGACATGTGTAGTTGCTGCTCATTTAATCAGTCAACAAGTTAATCTTTGCAAGGTAATGTGTGGGTGTGGGTGGGAGGGCAGCTCCTCCTTCTGCTGACAGAAAGCTAACCAGGTCAGTGCTTTAATTTGAGTTTCAGTGCTGTCTTCTGAAAAGCCACAAGGGATACAATTACTCTCCCACCATCCCATTCATCTGCAACTCTATAGTGCAAACGTATGTGTGTGCGAGTGTGCAGGCGAGCATGTTTTTTTTTATCTATCTTGAAGTGGGTGAAATGAGTGCATTGAATATTCCCATTGTTCTTAAGTTCAGTCAGAATATTTTGCCTTGAGTGCAATGCATCAACATGAAAGCTATATGTTGCTGTGGCAAAGAATGGAGAGAGAGAGAGAGAGAGAGAGAGAGAGAGAGAGAGAGAGAGAGACTAAAAGACTGTCTAATTCAATTTAGGAGTTTCTTCTGAAATCACAGCCATATTACAACTTGTTCATTCTAAAGTTTCCCACTGACGTTTCCACAGCCCCTCCTTTGGGAGCAGTGGACTTTTCCATTTGACATGATTTAGCTGATGATGACCCACACTTTTATATTATTTGCTCTTGTTTCATATTTCCTTTTTCTTTCTCCAGCAGCTTGTTTTTTTAAATTGGACTTCAATTTCTCTCTAAAATTGCTAGATCTTGCCAAATCAACAAACACAGTCAAATGCTCTGTAACCATTAGGGGTTTAAGTCATGAATTTAGGGAAATGGGCAAAACAACAGGAACACTTCTGCAATCATTGCATTCATTTAACAATTGCATAGGCTATGGTGTGATTGTGCAGGGATGCATTAAATTGAAGTGTACAAGTCAATCACCTTTATGTGTATATATCAAAGGAATAGAGCAGAAAAAAGGAAACTGACTTCACTGAGTTCTTCTCTGATACACTCTCAAGAAAACACCCCATTCTTGACACAAGCAATGCTTCTTTAACTATACTTTATTTTGCAGGCTGCTGCACTAGTTTGCATGATGTTGTTTATGGATTCTCTGTAATTGACTCGAATCCACTGTGAAAAGTTTCCACAAACTCTTAAAAAAGCCGGTTTTGTCATTAGTTTGGAGAACGTTTTTTATAATACAATTGTTTTTTTGTTTACATGTAGCCCAAAAGTACACAATAGACATTGCTGAAAATAGGTTGTTGAAATAATTCTTTGGGCTTTGCCTTTAGATCATATCTCAGTTATTTAGCAAAGACACACTTTCTGGTACCACAGTATGGAAACACCACAAGTGGGTAGAGTGACCTGCGTGTGACTAAAAGTAAAAATAGAGGCTGTGTTAATTAAACTAGCCTTTGTGAAACCAAAGCCACAGAATCCACTTTCTCGGTTGAAGATATGAAGAATTTTGTGATCATGATAACAACCTTTCTCTTCTGCTCTTGTAAACTAAAGCTGCTCTCCGTCACCAGGTATTTTCTCTCTCTGGAATGTTTTTCAACCCTTCAAGTGCTCTTTCACGAAGGCGAGAGAGGTATTGAGGGGGCTTCAGGATTGTTGCGGAGTAAAGATCGGTTAAATTAGTCCACCTCCCGCCCAGACACTTCTTTTATTCTATGGGTCAGCACCTCCCTCCTTGTTTGCACACATAAATTGGTCTCTCTCTGCTTTCTGTCTATCCTTTCTCCTATACAAGCATCCATCTAGACTGTGAGAAAGAGGAGGGGACAGGAATTTCAGCAATAATATCGCAAGTTGGCCGACTGAACGTCCCTATTTTTCCGAGTTCTCTGGTGCCATATACTTACATATTAAAGACTAAAGTAAAAGGCTGCAGTTAAAGCCCCAGTTTGCTGTTGAACTATTTACAAACCAAAAGTGACATCTGCTGGTTGAATTAGTGAACTCTTTACATGCACATTCAGACTTCATGTCATGCTTTTAAGATTTCAAGAAACGTATCTGGTGTCAATGTTTTGTACAAGCTGAAACATGTGGAATATTGTTATCCAATTCAATTCAATTCAGTTTATTTTGTATAGCCAAAAATCACAAATTACAAATTGGCCTCAGAGGGCTCTACAGTACACATACGACATCCCTGTCCCGGGACCTCACATCGGACCAGGAAAACACCCACCAAAAACAGAAAAAAAAATATTTTTATATAGAATCCAAAGCTTAGGAAATTGTTGTGGCAAATAAAGATGGATAGACAGGATTCAGATTTCTGGCAACCAGCAGGGAGCTGTTTATTATTTGCTTAAGAATACAATTGTTTACACAATAAGTTCAACATTTCCTCCAGAGCACACTGCATAAGTCTGAATTATATACCTCCCTTCACGTGACCTTTACACCAATCAGAATTTAGCAAGTCAAGCTTGTTCTTGACCGATCATTTAATGTCATTGACAAGTCATATCATGTTCGTTCTGGCTGACATTCATTTAGATTCTAGCTCATTATTTTACCGGCTGTGTGCAAATCTCATAAGCTCACATACACTTTTTCTTCAACATAATGTGTTGTGTTCCAGTGATATTTTTAATTGAAAATACTTATCCAAACTGATATTAATAGAAAAAAACATTTGGTCTTTTCATCAATCAAAAATAATAACTATAAAAGAGATAGATTATAATAATGAAGTGTGTCCTTTTATGTTTGATGACAACAACATACTTTATAATGTTTTTCATAGAATTTCCATCATAGATGATGAATGCATGATTAAATGACTCAAGGTTTGCTTTGCAAGGTTTGCTTTAATGAATGATTAATAAACATCAACCAATTATTGATTTGAATGATAGATTTTTTTAGCTTTTCACTACAAAGTTTTGGTTCTAAAATGTCAATGAAACAACCTTTAAAGGAAGTTCTGAGACACACATTTTGTTATATTTTCCCATAGTGCTATCACTGATACAAAAACATGGATGGATTATTCATTTCATTTTGTATGTGTTCATGTTATATATACACATATATTTATATTTATATATATATGTATATATATATACATATATATATATGTATATATATATATACATATATATATATGTATATATATATATATATATATATATATATATATATATATATATATATATATATATATATATACAGTATATATAAACGTGTGTCTCCTTACATGATTTGGTCAACATTTTTGGAAGTTATTTACTTAAATAAATGTATTTATATATAAGCATAACATGTACATTAAGTCGTGGAGGGGGACTATGAATCTTATCTTTATTTAACACAACAGCGTGTTGTCAGAGTGTGTACACATGTGATTAATGTGTTTTATTAATACAAGTTTCACTCGAAAGGGAGTATTGATTGTGAAATTGACTTGTATGCAACATGTAATGTCTCTTGATGAGAAGAAGTGATTGAAAAGCTGCTGCACTTCGTTTCTTTGTAATCAATACATTTCCAGTGCATCCTTCCACCACAAAAATACATACGGTTCATAGACATGATTTTAGACTTTACATCTTTTTGAGAAATGAATTGCTATATATTGCAGTATGTCTAAACTTATAGTTCTTACATCCGTTTAGAGAGAAAGATTTTAACCCCGCTAGTCTGAATCTGACCAGATACAATTTATCATACACTTTGTCAATCAATCAAAGAAACAAACTTGCTTACGACAAATATAATTTTCCATTTATATGCAACACAAAACAAAAAATCACAACACAATTACTGTAATTGAAATCAAGACCTTGGAAATATCTTGACAGGGATTTTGATGCCAAAAGTGAAATAGTATAGGAAGACATGTCTGAAGGCGCGATCTCTGAGGCCATATATGAGTGGGCTCAGACACTTCGGGAAAATGATAAGACCTAAAAAGAGAATGTACTGAATGTGAATGGCCGAAGCCGGATTCATGTTCCACAGGCTGATGGAGTTGATCATACTAAAGAGAGTGGAGGTGAGACACAGACATACCTGGATCAGATGCAACAGCATTGTTTTATGGGGCTTACTGGAGTTACGGACGGTGGAAGAGGCTGACTTCACAGTAATCATGACAGCAATGTATGTGTAGATGCTGACCATGCACACTAATACAAAACATGCAATGGTGAAGCCATTGTTTATAGTTGAATACATTTGCAGCTGGAAGACGTGTTTGTGGCAGATCCTTAGCACAGTGAAGCCTGTATCCCCCAGACTGATAAATAGGAAGAGCAGCATGTACAAGTCTAAAGAGGCAACTGTCCACATAACAACAATGGACACTCTTGTCACCTTGGTGGTGACAATATTGGCATGCCTCAGTGGAAAACAAATGGCAACATACCTCTCCAAAGACATTACGGCGAGGTTGAGGGGAGATATTTTAACAGTGATGTGTGCGAACACTGTGATAATAATACAAAGGAAGCTAATCATTCTGATCTTGGTCACGGCAAAGATGTACAGCAACATTGTGAAAATAAGCTGCAGAGAGTCAGCGAGGAGCAAATGACCAAACAGAATATAGCGGGTAGACTCCAGGAGGAGAGGCTTGCTCAGCAAGGCAAACAGCATGACGGTGTTTACATACAGAAAGAGAAGACATGGCAGCATAGACAGAAGAGCTTTGAATGGTGTCGGAGACAGCATGACCTGGGTAACTTCTGTTGTGTTATTCATGACCACAGCTTCATGCAGCGTCTGGAAAGGCACGGCACATAATCACATAGTCACATAGTCACATCCCACGGATCCTTGATCAACATAAGAAGAATCTTAAATCCTGTTCAGATTGATTGTGTCAAATGATATCTTAAATAAGCATGTTGGCCTGAAACGAAAGCCACAATTTCAGTCAGTAAAAATATAGACAGCCTCACAATAAATAAAAACATTTCAGAAATGCATATAACCGTATGAAGTTGACAAACAGATCGAGACACAATACTCACTTATTACGGATTTGCACTTCATTTGACTTTCATTTGTCTGTGGAACAAATCTGAAGAATGAATCAACCTCCATTACATCATGTCGTTTTTATAATGATAATAATGATGTCATGACATCATCAACTGTGTCAGTTTAACCAATCAAAGCTCTGCTTTGGTCATGTTTTTTTTTAAGGAGTTTGAAAAGTTGTGAAAAACTGCAGTTTGGCAAAATCCATAGATATTCAACCAGGGGTTTCTAAATAGACATTTGTGACTACCTACAAAAAAATATTATAAAACATTATTTTGAATTTATACTATTTCAACCGCAGTATCATCAGCCTGTCTATTGAAATGTGTGTACTTCAACAGTGAACACTAAATGAGTCACAGAAATAACACAAATCCAAACCAAACAAATCAAATAACAAAGTGATGCCAGATTGTGGTATTGAAAGATATATGTATAAACATAATACAAGGACTAGAACATGTAGTGTATGATATGTAGTCATACATGTGTATAGACACAATGAAACACACATATGCACCCACCAATTGCATGACAAGCAATACAATACCTTTCATACTGACGCAACACCTTCAGCATCCTGATGAAGGTTAAGTTGGATATATCAGTCTGCAAAAATATTTGTAAACTGTTTATATGATGAAAATGTGTCGATGAGATGTGAAATTCAGTTGGCCTGTAGGTAGTGCCTAAAACCTAAACCAAAATGGATTTAGGTCTAAACACTACATATAGTGGCGCTAGATGAATTCAGGGTATCACCAAAATTATTAGGTTTCATCCTCTGGTTGTGTCACATTTCATTGTGCGTTGTCCCAAAGTGCTCACTGTTCCCGGGTCTTCTTTAATTACTAGAACACATTTGATGATACGCTCTTGTCTGTTATAGTACAAGCACCTCTTATCTGTTATAGTACAAGCACCTCTTATCACTTCCTTGTCATGTGTGTATTTCAGTTCCACAGCAAAGTGGACATTTCCATTTTTACGAGGCTAGAGTTGTGTGATTGACACATTGAAGTTCAGTTTAATTGTGACGTTTCTTTATTGCAGATTGTTGTCATTTTGTCTGTTTTTTAGACCCAGCAACTAATTGCAACAGTGATTCTGTGTATCTGGCCCCATAAACACACAATATAGCAACGTAACAAAAATGTAGTATTTATTGCTATTAAGGAAGAAAATACAGAATTTGATTGTTGACATTGTGACATCACTGTACATAATTATTTAAAGGGTTTATCTTGTCCGACCACTTGTACATTCTGCACTTTTCTGCTTTAATTTTATCCCCATACATGCTTTTAAGACCTTTCTGAAAATGTTTATTGTACAGAATATTATTTGTGAGGCCCTGAATCATGCTACCAAAAAACTTCTGTTCAGAACAACATGCCAGCTTTGTTTACAGACTCACAACTCATAATGATCTCAGTGACTGTAAGTCTTTGGAGGACAATCATTAATAATTCAAATATTTATGTTGCACATAATTGCAATACATCTGTGTGTGTTTATCCATGGAGGGGCAATTAAGACCTGCCTTTCAGTCCCTGGAGTGAATCAGGCACAATGAAGAAAAACATGTCACCTTCTTAGTAAACTTTAAAAAACTATTTTTCCACTTGTGTTTCAGCTGCATTCTGACATTTTGTTCACCAACTGCAGGAGAACAAGTCTTACTTTCCCTATTTAGGGTGTGTGGAGAAATACATCCTTTATACAAACTGCAGGTTGCTAATGTTGTTTAAAGTCTTGAGAAAATCAATACAACATATTGTATTTAGTTAAGGAACTCAAAAAGTAAACACCAATAAGGGCACTCTGCTGTGCAGCATTATTCTTTAAAACACTCATGGTTATTAAATGTTCATTTATACATTCCTTCATCATATAAAGCATATTCATAAAATAATGTTAATATTTCCTATTAAAAAGGCAAACTTACTAATACAATTTGAACACTGACACATTATATTTCTGATTATTGTGTAGCACAAGAGCCTTTCCTTAATCTGGCAAATTGTTTGCGACCTCCAGGCCAAAGTCACTGATGCAGAACCAAAAGCAGTCAGTCTGATCATGTGGAAACTGTTCAATGAAGAGGAATTCAAATGGAGACTGAATTTTATTGAAAAATATTTTATGCAAAACAAACACCATAAAGCAATAAAGACTAAAGGTCGAGTAGATCTTCCCTGATTGCCAAAATCAAACTCTGGTTTTGGCTACGACTGATTTTCAAGTATTACTTCAAATACATGCTGCCTTCTAAACAGCAACGAGTGGAAACTGTGCTTTATCTTTCAACACATTAAAACATGTCTAATGTAGAGTCTGATTTGAGAGTTTAAATGTGCGTTATAATATGTGGGTGCACATGTGTATTACAGCATACACAAGTGTAGGGAGATGATGGAAAAATAGAATAAATACTCATAATTGAGTTCACCATGTGTTGATCACTTATAAACAACAATTCATTCACCTGGCTGTATGTCATTTTAAATAAACTACCACATTTAAAATGATCACAATGTCGTTTTATTACATTTACCAAATATACAAGCATGGGTGACATTTTAGCCGCATTGATCTTAAATCATTGTTTTAATTCAAACATTACAAACACATTAAGAATGATGCAATCACTCAAAATAACACTTTACACAAGGAGCGCATTACTTAAAAAATATATATTGTAAAGGAAAAATCAAATCCCAGTGTTTTGAAATAGAAATAAGGCAAAGCTCAAAAGGCAAATTATCTACATTACAAAAGCAACATAATAATAATAATAATAATAATAATAATAATAATATGCTCACTATGAAATTGTACAAGAATGTGGATGAATCTTGAAATATTTCCTCTATGGATGCTGGCTAAATATAGACTGAAAACTGGAAATTAGCTGTGGAGAGAGTATTACAAAATGATTAGACAAAATAATATGGGTTATATTATATAGTACATATAGTGTATGGTATTACTTCCACATTGCATCCCTATGTTTTGTAAATGTCTGTTAAACTGACAGTTCAACCAACAATTACATTTTCGCTATATTTGTTCCAACATTTCAGTCTCTGACGATTCTACATACAAAGTTTAAAATTGTTATCATAATGTTACATATAATCAGTTTGGTAGAAGTTTACTTACCACAGGTATCCTTCCTTAAAGTCAGTGAATTTGTGCCGGACCATAAATGTTGCTAGAGCATCTGCTACCTAGCAACAGATGACAGAGGACGATGTTACAAAATTGCTAGAAGCTGAATCTGGATCAAACAGGGAGAGCTGAACATACACACAAAAACGTGTAAACTGAATCAAGAAGTGACACTAAAAACATCTATCAAAGTGTGCATGAGGTCCGGCATACCAACAAACATACAGTAGTTCAGAAAGAGTCATAGGACATGTTCAGGCAAACAATCCTTACTTTATCAGGTGCGTCCTCATGGACAGCATGACCGCACTGAGGGAGGACCTGCATCTGAAACTTCCCTGAAGATAAACAGTGAGATTGTGGATACATGTGAGTTGTGTCTATTCTACTGTGCGACAACAATCAAACGCAGAGGAGAACAAATAGAAAGTCAGCAGAAACTCTTGATTTGTGCTTCTTACCTTGCATCTGTCCAATAGTAAGGTCTTTGTCAAGCCGGTCCACTCCTGTACAATGGATTAAGTCAGGGGTGAAATTGTGCAGTGAATGGCAAAATTGCTGGGAAGAAGAATCATTTGTATTCATCCAAACTAGTGTGACCGCCAAGAAATTCCATCTGAACAAACACTTTTTTTTTTGTATTTGGAGTACCAGCTAATAATGTAGTGAGAAACCATGAGAGATCTCACCTGCGAGCAGAAGCAGTTTTGGCACAGGGCAGGTGAGAAAGAGAGCAGACAGGCCTCTGAACCAGCCCTCCCAATATTTTTCTGTCTTTGACAACTCTACTCGCCAGGTGAAGATACTTTCCTTTTTTACCTGTATGGAAGGAATCAACCCTTCAGGTACGTTCCAACCTCACAACCACATGCATGTTACAGAAGAAAGACAAATTGTTAGAGAGACAAAACCTCTTGGTCGTCCTCCTTCATCCTTTTCTTGTTGGACTCTTCCTCCACCTCTTCATCCTCTTCCTCTTCTATTATACCGGCAATGCTGTTAGACACAGCTGGACTACGGCTGGTGGATTCCTCACATCTGTGAATATCAGAAGAGACCAAATGAACATTTAAGTACATAGAACTTATAAAAACCATTGCCTACAAATGGACGACAGGGTAGACATACTTCTTCACCTGGCCTCCCATTGACACTCGGGCCGACTCCATGTTTCGGATCTGGCCACTCTTCACACTGAAAGCAAAAGGAGAAGACATTTTTCAGACACTTATTAAACTATTACTATTAAAATGAAACAAGCTAGATGCCATGCCAACTTAAATCTAAATTCCAAGAATGGAGGCAATTCAAACTGGACAATCAAAAGACGTCCTCTCCAAGCCGACGGTTGGCCAACACAGTGAAATGCTTTCAAAAAGACTTTTTCGTGATTACCTCCACTCAATGGCATTCTCTAGAGATTTAAATGTCTTTGGGCGACTTCTGAGGAAATTCTGCATACTGTTCAAAGCATCCATTGCAGTACCTGAGTGCAATTGACAAATTATTGATCATTAATACACCCAGTAATACTATACTGAGCTCTTTTCATATGATTTCATTGTGAACATCCATCGTATAAATCAACTAAGAATCATAAATTGCAAAATATTGATCTATTATACTCTATTCTAGCAAGCACTTACCTTCTACAACGTCAATGACACAGAGGCCAAGCAGGGATGGTATATGATTGGCAGCGGCGGTGTGAACTGCAATGGCCCCACCCATGCTGTGTCCAATAACCATGATCGGTGGTGGGTTCTCGCCATAGAGCACCTCCACCACTTTGCCAATGTCCCTTTTGGAATAAAAAAAAAAAAGGATATTATCTTCAATTTCTATTACGCATCAGTGTTTCTGAGACAACAGTCTAAAACTTTAGTGTATTTAACAATTCATTATTTTATTTCTATTTTTTCATTTTAAAAGCACATTAATCAACCAGTCATTATTCCAAACGTAAACCACCACTAGAACCCAACTAACTCTCAAATCACTTTCTCCCTCCAGGGCTGAACTGTGAAAGCACATTCCCTGCCTTTAGGTGGGAAGCTGTAGACAGCAGAGCTGACCGAGTGCGTGACTCCTGACTGTCCCGTAAATCTGCAGATGATTGCTGCCCCCTCTGGCTTCCCATTATTTTTCTGTGAAGCTTTTTAGAGTGAGTGCATATCTCATCCTCACAAATTCCAGTGTCTGGTTCAACTGCGCCCACAACAACTTACTTGGCCATCGTATCCGCAGAGAGATCATCAGGATTTTTCACTTTGGTGTCGCCTGCAGGTAATGAGAGAATTAAATACATTTCACTATTTGTTCCACCGAAGGAGATGAAATATATATAAAGAGTTTCCACATTCCCCTGCCACGGGTCAATACTTTATTATCAGAAGCGTTCTGGTTTTTGTTTGTATTCTGTGTAATTTTGACTAGTCACGTTGGGGCAGGTTTTAGTTATATACAGGTAAACCGTCCATGGGGAGCCCGAAATAGGCCGAATGGATTGGCCAAAATACAATCTCAGAACCCACCGGCTATCGTCGGACGATGATTTCGCTTTTTATTGGTTTAGATTTAGCTTGTAAACTGGCTGCTTGTGAAACAACCCGGTCGAACGTGTCGTCTCTCAAAGTCTTACATCTCAAGTTGATAATCTGACTGTAAACAATGAGCAAGGCACCGACAAGGAAGTCTTGGCCCGGATATCCGCTTGCTACATTGGACCCCCAGGAATACAGCCTGTTGTCCCCAGAGGCTTATCTGTTGTCATACCGATAGCCGATGGGTTCCAACGTATAAGAATGAACTGCAAAATTATGCAGGGGAAAGGTTGACTTGTAATCATAGGTGGGCAGAGATGTGATCAAGCTACTTTGCAAAAGCACTTTCACTTCTTAATAATTTTTGTTTCTGGAAATGCAATTGGAACACCTGCTACATCACTCTATATCATTGCAATACTAAACACAATTAGAATTTTTTTAACAAACAAATGTAATATTATTAAAGCATGCAAATGATAAGATGAAAGTATCAGAATGCAGTGATCAACCTATTTTATTTAAATCAACAGCTATCATAAATGTGCCCTTATGACTACACTCCAGTAGTATTATACCAGTGAATGACACAGACTCATATGATGTCTATATGTGCAAATACTGTTGCAACACATTATTAAAAAGGGGATTGATAATACTACCGAAACAAACTGACAAATCTCCATCGACACAATAAATAAAATGTCCTTACCAATCTTATCTACTTTGATTACACATATTTACCATGAGCTCGAAGGTCCATAGCCACCACCCTGCAGTTGATCCTGTTAAATATGACAGCCTGCCAAAACACATACGGGAACCATTGAAATCTAATAGTATACGGCAAACATGCTGAAATAACAGAGCAGCTCCATAACTATTCCACATAATGTTGGTTTTAAACATATGATTTATATCAAAAGGTTAAGAGGTTAGAGTTACTGTAATAGTTATGATGCTCACAGTGAACACTGCCCAGGAGAGTGCAGAGTGTCCTCCTCCATGAAGAAGAAGCAGCACAGGACCATGGGCACCGCTGCAGTAAACTCTGAAAATGTTCAAGGTGGTCAAGGAAATCGAAACCAGAGCGGTGCAAGATACAAAATAAGTAGATGCTGCTGAAAAGAGAATAAATATTGATTATAAACTGCTTACCTTCTATATTAAGTTGAAGTTCAATGGCACACTGGTATAAAGAAGTAGCTAAATCTGAAATGACCTAGTTGGTTTTGAATGCTCTGGGTGATTGCCGCACCAAAGTTGCAATAATTCATGCTTATTATTTTGACAAACACAAGCAGCAGTTAAGGATATATCTTTGCCATTTTCATTTTCCACCTCAACATCTTCCATGGTTTCAAAGTACTGACTCCAGGACAGGGGGGAGAAATCTCTCTTTCGTCCAGGTCTGTATGAAAAAAAAAAAAAAAGGAGACGCAAAATGTAAACCAATCCTTTATTGCAGCAGGATTATTAAAGCACCCAGTGCAAAGCATCTTTAAATGTGCATCTTTAAAAAGCACAAACCGGCTCTCTGACACTAGGTTTTTGTTTTTGTTTACATTGTCAAATGCTGCAACATTGAAGAGAAATAATGGCTCATATAGATACAAGATTATGATGAGACCAGGTTATTTAAAAGCCATGCAAGCGATGATTGGAGAAACCACAATTCACTGCTTCATTTATTACTCTTCACCTCAGACTTAAAGCGTCCACACATGTAACTGAGTGTGTCTATTGTTCTGG
Organism: Taurulus bubalis; assembly: GCF_910589615.1. Classification (NCBI taxonomy): domain Eukaryota; kingdom Metazoa; phylum Chordata; class Actinopteri; order Perciformes; family Cottidae; genus Taurulus; species Taurulus bubalis. Next base: position 37,186,018 of record NC_136590.1, on the reverse strand, counting down.
CTGCTGGCTATTTATTTGACTGGAAAACAGAGACAGAGGACTTTTCTTTGCACACACTCAGGAGAGCTTGGATACAGTTTTATTCACATCACCGTCAAGGTGTGTAAGAGATGGGTACATTTCTGACAAAAGCAAAACCATGCTCACACAACTATTGTAATGTATTGTAATAAAGTCATAAACAAGCCCTTACAAAGGATGTGGAAAGGAAACTGGAGGTGGTTCAAACCCAGCAGCTGGCCCTATTCACAATCACATGTGACTTCACTTATCTTTGAGACTACTTCACCATTTAAGATGAATGTCTTCAGACCGAGGCTTTTCGTGTGTCTTAAATGCTCATTCTTACCCTGACGTATCTAACGCTAAGATACTGTTAGTTAAGATCAATGGATAGTGCCTTATTTAACTTAGATTAACCACATCAACAACAATATAGCTACATATATCGTTTTAATGCGTATGTTGTTTTCCAGATATAGGCTACGGGCTGACTCTCGTTCTATCCGCCGCTGTTGCTCAAATCTCTGGTAGCAGTAGCAGCATTAGCTAGCTAGCTGTGGTTAGCTGATGTTGTCCTTTAATACGCTGTAAAGATACGAGTCCAGCGGAACAGAGAGCTACGGATGTGGTGGTGTCTAGTAATACATAACAACGTTAGGCAGACAGCAGAGATGACAGCATGCTGTTTAGTCGCCAGATAACTCACCCCATTTTCATTTTGGAGCTGGACTGGAAGCCCCCTGCCATCGGAGGTCTGGAGGGTAACAGGTTTAAATGCAACTGTTTCTCCATGTTGTCGAAAGCGGGGTCGGTCTCCGTCAGGAACTGTTTGATGCGGCCTTCCCTCTCTTTCGCAGCATATGATTTGTTTTCCAGAAACCTGCACCGAGGCCAGCTGTCAGCTAAAGCTAGGGTAATGTTTTTCTGACAAGCTAACGGTTAGCGCTCCTCTTCTTCTTCTTCTGCTGCTGCTGGGATTATTTTGGTCGGCCTCTTCTTCTACGATTTCCTTTCTTAGTAGTTTGGCACGGAACTTGTATTACTGCCATCTGTTGACTACGAAATACCCTATAATGCATCGGTGGTTTACAAGATTGTTTTGAAGATTGGGAAAGATTGTATAGTAGAAACAAATGTATCGTGTTAATAATAGTAATAATAATAATAATAATACAAAATAATAATAGTAATGTATTTCAACCAATATTTTATTTTAATTTTATTTTCGGCACATACCCAAATTGACAAATACAATGAAAAAAAAAAGTTTTTCAAAAGATGCTATAATTTCCCCACATTACTATAAAGTTATGAAACTACTACACACAACCAAGAGCACATTTTAAGATAATATGATATCCTGTATCTCACAATAGCCAAATATTGAACACAAGGTGGCACCAGTGCACTCGTTGGACCATATAACTGAGATAATTGACATAAAGGGACACTGTACAGTATGTTCTGTAGCTCTGGAGAAGCTTTGTCAAATCTGAAAAAAAAACAGGTTTTGTCCAACTGATGTAATCAGGGTTAAACATAAATAATAGAGTTTGAAAGATGTGAGTGTTTACCAGGCAGGGAGGGTTTAACGAATGATACTATTGAGTTGCATCATGGCAAATTTTGTTTTTATAGACAGAGCCATATGAAGGGAAAATATCAGGATATTTTGGCCCAGCACTAATTTTGTTTTTGAAAATCACACACAAGTCCATCGACTTTATGGTATTGTACCCTAAACCAACGGAGAACCCTTAGAAGCGCTTATTCATTTGTGAACAAAACAAATGTAAGTGCAGAGGAATGTCTTCCCTGTTGGTGACTTATTGAGGAATATCTAATAATAGTAATATTAATAATAATGGTTAAAAAAAAAAAGCAGCAGGTGTTTCAGTGTGGTTATGATCACACGGAACTGCAGATTTACGAATTCTAAAGTTGCAATTTAAGTCCTGTAATGTGTCATTGTGTCCCATTCAATGGGAGACACTTGAGTGACTTGTTAATTCAGTTACATAAAGAGTATGTTGAGACAGCTGATCGTCTACAGTTGCAGATATGCTAATTTGATTGTGAGAGGCACAAGCGAGGACACAAAGAGGTGAAGGGGAATAATCTAAACATGGGGACAAAGATGCTTTCATCGATTATTAGGAGGACTCAGGTGATAAGCCTTTCCATTGATCGGCACCGACACAATGCAGAAGCAGGGCAATGGTCACGACTTTGAGGTTACATCCTCTCAGCTGGGTGTCAGTCAAAAGCTATTTGGGATAACACAATCCTCCCATATACAGTATAAGAGTGCATGAACCATATGTGGAGCGTGTGGCCCATACTGTTCCCCATACTGTTCCTCATGGACCACATTCAGATGGCAGATCATGTGTGTTCTCTGATGGTAAAAACATTTCATGGACAGGTGCTTGAAAGCCCTTTGACTTTGACTTCAGCCATGGTTGTTATCAGTTGGACAAAAATAGGGGGTGATGCCATATGTGTCCTTTTTTTTTAAAATTTGGGTGAGAGTTTTTTTATTTGATTAGATCAACATGTTTATAATGAAGCAAATCAAAAGTATGCGTTGGTACAACATACTATTTATTTCCTGATAGCTTACTGGTAACCAACCGTGGCCTATACACATTCTACCCTGACAGACTAGATGTGTATCAAGCCCTGTTACCTATCATCCTGGTTGTTAGGCTGGATTAGTTGTTTTGATTACTAAACAGAAGGCAATTACATCTGAATAGTTTTATAATCAGCAGAATATCTTGAAACCTTCAAGGTTGGAATGTATTGAATAACCTGGGAGCCACAATGGGCAGGTCCTTTGTCTGTTTTTTCTAGCTTTTAGATGAACAATGCTAGTAAAATCTACATATGAACATTTAGCAAATAGCTGCGTTGTGTCTTGTGCTGCCATGTGTTGTCTCATCTCTTCACATGTGCTGTGAAATACTGCATGTCAAAATTAATTCCAAAAGCTTTTGATGAAGTTGATTGAAAACCCTGAAAGCATACAGACAAATGAACGGGATTTGGCACTAAGCAAGTAATAATGATACACAACTAATTAGGATTAAAAGTAACAATTTAACTCAAAGACATGAATTGACAGTCTTGCTGATTCAGGTTCTTTCCTTCAGCCCCTAATTCCTAATTAGTAGAAATAAAGATAAGACAGAAGTTGAATCTGTGAATAAGGAAAACAAGCCATATCACCCACCACTAACCTTGCAGTGATGCAGCGGCTGACTTTATTTATAGTGTAATGGTCTTTATTTATAGTGTAATGGAGATTAGCTGTTTCACAGCACTGTTTCAAAGTTCGTGGTATTTAAAGTGCAGGCGAACAGAGTGGTCACGGGAGTCTGCCTGCTCAGTTTAATTTTTAGAGACTGTAGGCGAGGTCACTGTAAACTGGTTGAAACCGGACTAGCAACTTGTTTACTGGTCTGACAGGACTGCTTAAAGGTTATGTTCTTGGGAAACTGCTTTTAGGGTCAAGAAAGCAGGTGGTAAAAGACCCTCACTTCCTCTTCTGAACCATTATTCAGATTTACCATGTCCCATAATTGCCTTGCAAATTAGAAAATTAAAGAAAACACGAATGACTGCCTATAATCTCTTTGTCCAAACACCTGTTTACTCTCTAGAGACATTTATTTAAATGTTCTATATTTCCAAAATATTTAAATATAGACAAGTTTTCTCACTTCAGTAATTTATGTTGTATGATTAATTTAAAAAGAACACTATTACTAATAATTGAAAGAAGTACTACGGTATATACAAATATATGTATATGGTGTATGGAATATGAACATAATTTTACCTGTACACATTAATGTCTATACACTATTGAAGTATACAACACATGCAGCATTAAGATAAACAGGTAAAGCAACAGTAAACGGGTAAAAAACAGGTATGCATGTCACAATGTAAAGAAATAGCATTGAAGTTTCGGGAACAGAACAACGTCTTGCACATAAAGCAGCAGGTGAAACATTACATAAGAGGAGACAGTTTTGCACAGTCAACCGAATTACTTCGGCTGACGTAAGCTGGAGGCCTGGCCTGCAGCTTCACTATGGAAAGTCACATGTGTGGAGGCATGCACACGCAGCACTCCAACACCCGACTGACAAAGTGTCTGCCCTGTCTAACCCTTTCCTTGAAACATAGTCCTCTCATTGGGTGATGCCTGTGTGCCTGAACAGATGCTAATGGCTAGAATGATTACATACAGATGCTATGTGCATCCACCCACCCTTATTCACCGTATGGATTGGCTGAGAAGTATGGCGGTTCCTTTGCCTGGAACATTTGGTAACTTTAATACTTGCAGGGAGGAGGGATGAGGGAATTCCTAAAACTCCTCAACTAGTTTTGTATTACGCGCGGGGCACTAACACCAAGGAAAGGATGTAGGACAAAAGTTATCCACCATAGCGCTCTTGTCAGCTAGTAAAATGCCCCGTGAAGACATTTAGGGAATCCAGACAGGACCTTCTGTCTGATTGGCCACATATATCAACCAATAGAAACATGATATATGCTCCTTTTTTGTCAGTATTGTAATATAAGCTGCAATCCCTACATGTTTATGTGTGAAATGGTAAGTACACTTTAGGTTCTGGGTTTGAAGCTTGAATAAATTCACAATATTGTCAGCAAGTTTTAGAAAATGAGACGTGAAGAAACATGAACATATTCTCAATGTTCATATGTACTCATAGTGTCTGAGTCTGTGCCAGGGTACCTTGATGACACTGTTAGGAACAGATCAACAAGTGCTCAGATGTCCCACAGACTGGTAAACATGAGATATGCATAACAGGTGGGATCAACTTGTCATGCCTTCCGGCAGTCATGTGCAAAAGGTGCTTATATAATCAGCAGCGTCTTCTTATCCTTCCACACAAAGCATACAGCATGGGACGAGGACACAGGAGGGACTAACTGCCGAAAGGACTGTATATTCTTTCTCTGTGCTGGATTATAACTTTCCTGGAAAACTATCTCGGTAAACTCCCACATGAAGATAACAGTAATTTAAAAAACTTACTTTCATGACCAATGAAAAATAAATATTTAAGTGCTTGAACTCTGAACAGTTTTATATCTCTGCTTCAGTTACACTGTATTATTCGGCTATCATAAGGATACAGCTATTAATGAAATATGTGAAACAAACAATACAAACTCTCCTTGAATGCAAGTAAATGATAAATGCATGTTTTTAAAGTCAGTGGCAGTATGCTGGCTGACTCCTCTAAAACAGCATTTATGGCCCAAGGCATTTCCATAACAGTTTGTAATGTAACAAAGACTAAAGAGTACTTCTCAAAAAAACTTGAAGCTTACAGGCATGAGCAATGTTTAGCATTAACACATATTATTGTACACTCAAGTACAATCGGGTTTTACCACAGTTACTGGAGATATGTGGATGTTGTAATCAGAACCAACTGTGAGATTCTGTGTGTGTCTGTCTTTAGCTGAGTGATGACTTTCTTTGCCGTGTGTGGTTTGATATGCACAGGGGTCCTGGGGGAAAAGCAAGTGCAGATTTTTGCATTCATCAATCTAGACGTAGAAATGGTTGGCATCAAGCCCAAAGACGCGGTGCCCTCTGCGGCAGTTAAGTTCTTCGGAGCAGGCACGGCGGGCTGCATTGCTGACCTCATCACCTTTCCATTGGATACCGCCAAAGTCAGACTACAGGTTAGAAGCAGGAGACACATTTTAACTTAATTTTGCTCCAAATATGTTTTATAAAGACTTAACAATTCTTGAATGTAATGTTACTGTCCAGATTCAGGGAGAGTCTCAGAACATTAAAGGGGGCAGTGCATTGAAGTATCGAGGAGTGTTTGGCACCATCACCACCATAGCGCGCACAGAGGGGTCCAGGAGTCTTTACAACGGACTGGTGGCAGGACTCCAGAGGCAGATGAGCTTCGCCTCTATCCGAATCGGCCTTTACGACTCCATGAAGCAATTCTACACTCGAGGCACTGAGAGTGAGTTGCACAACCTGAGTATCATTGAGTCATATAGGAACCATGTGGCTTCTTTCCCAATGCTCCATTGTGACTAAAATACTGCTGCGCAGGTGCTGGGATTGTGACTCGGCTCTTGGCGGGATGTACCACAGGAGCCCTGGCTGTGGCTTTAGCTCAACCAACAGATGTGGTGAAGGTGCGTTTCCAAGCCCAGGTGCGACTGGCTGACGGTGGGAGGAGATACAACAGCACCCTGGAAGCCTACAAGACGATTGCCCGAAATGAGGGAGTACGGGGACTTTGGAAAGGTGCTTGTCATGTTACTTCAAATATATATTTTTTTTAAAAAGCGTTATATATATATATTTCTTATCATGGTATTCTCGTGACCGTACTCCCTTTTTTTTTTTTTTTAGGTTGTATGCCCAACATCACCCGTAATTCCATTGTAAACTGTGCAGAGCTGGTGACCTATGACATGACCAAAGAACTCATCCTGAAGTATGGCCTAATGACAGGTGTGGTGGTAAAGCAAAGACATTATTGCAGAAACTGAAAATATGATTCCAATTTCTTATACATCCAAATATTATTCTGGAAGAATGTGATTCAGCTTATTTTCTCCCACAGACAACCTGCCGTGCCACTTCACTGCTGCCTTTAGTGCAGGCTTCTGCACAACAGTAGTGGCTTCACCTGTGGATGTCGTCAAAACGCGGTACATGAATTCGGCAGACGGCCAGTACAGGAGCTCCATCAACTGTGCTCTCACCATGGTGAGAAATGAAGGACTCACAGCCTTCTATAAAGGGTAAGCATGTGCCTCCAGAGCAGTGAACCAAACCACAATAATACAACCTTTTTGGGACACTTCCTTACTTTCCTTTCCGTTGTCTCCTTTAGGTTCATGCCTTCTTTCCTGCGACTGGGGTCGTGGAACATTGTGATGTTTGTGACATATGAACAAATTAAAAGAGGCGCACAACAGTACTGGGAGTCACCGTTTTGACCTCAGCTTGTCAGACTATTTCTTTAGACGGCACAGACACAACGGCCTAACCTTCACCGCGATGCAGTGGTGACCCAGGGTTGGAAACAGATGTGAGGAAGACTCGTGGCAGCAAGATGAAGCTCTTCAACTTCCTGAATATACAGACTCTGAGGACATTGTTGCAATACCAGAATGATTTAGGGATGCAAGTATAAAGAGACATTTTGTGCTTTAAAAATGCTTATTCAGGAGTGTAAGATGGATGTGAAATTGTAATTCCACAGGGTTACTGTATGTTTGATCTCTTTTCTACATACTGTATATAGGCTACTAAACCCTTAATCAGCTTGCTGTTACATACCTTTGAAAATGGATGTTTACAAGAATGAACTGTGAGATAGTGTGAGCAATGTTATAGTGTAATTGTATCTGTTATTCAGGTTAGGATTTCCATGAGGGAAATAGACATATTGATTCTGGCAACACAGATCTAAACAGTGACCATTTCTATGTTCCTCATGTTGCTTCCCGTGTTGTGGTTCACAATGTTTACCATTGTTTGTATATGCGATCAGGGACTTATAGGTAAATCAATGGGCTGCTCATTGTAAATAGAATGATTTATTGCTGGTCGATAAGTCATTAATATGTTGCAAACAGTAACAAATGATGCGAAAATGAATACAAAAAGTGCCATTTTTTTCTATGTCTATTATTTAATTTTCTTTTCATGCTTTGTTAGCTTTGTTACATCCGCCAATCCTGGAATACTGTTTAAAAACGTGTAGTTAGATGTATATATAAAAGTTTATAAAGTGACTGAAGTGGAGTGATAAATTAGATTTAGATTAGATTACTGAATTCAGAGCATCTGGGGATTTAAGTGGGACACTATTCAGTATATTTCATTGTGGCAGAAATCAGCAGTAGGCACCATCTCAAAGTCTTCAAGTCAAATGAGACAACTACACAGGATGTATTTCACGTTATAATTAGAAATCAGCCAGTAAGAGAAATTGCTATAAAATAATCACATATTATAATTCAATTCATATTTGATGAAAATTGGAATGATTTGGGAAAGACAATAGACATCAAGACATGGCTTCAAAGCCTGTCTTTGTCAAGCAAATATGAATCAATTTCCAGAATTATGTTTCTCCATAACCCAAGTAATAAACATTCAAGTAGCTTAATATTTAGGTACCGTATAGAAGAGTTGTGCATTGACCTGACTTCTATCTTCACATCACAAAACCTTCTTCTTGAATTATCAGTCCTTATGAAAGAAAAATGAGTGTCTATTTCAGATTGGAGAGGTGTTTTGCGTCTGTGTTCACAACACAAAAGATTATCTGATAGGAGGAGGTGTTCTGAAAGCAGAGCTGTGAAATAAAATAACTTCTGACAAATAACGTAGAAAGTAAATGCTGCATTGCTCATCAATCATTGCAGTAACAGGTCATGGATCACTTCTTAAAAAAAAGAAGCTGTGCAGAGAGAAAGGGTCTGAACATACGGATCAAATTTGGTGGGCGCTGATCTTGAATAATCAGCATGACACAGCATTTAATTTCTCTCTGTGCTCCCTGTACTATAATCTCATGTACAGACCTTCACACGGAACATGCATTAGCGAGTTAGAAAATCAAATTTGGCAATTTAACGTTTTCTTTTCACAAAATATTCAACTCTCTATACATTGAGCCTGTCTAATCAATCACATTATGCTTTTTACAGTCGTCGTTGGTCCGAGGACACAATTCAGAGGAAGCTTGATTATGAAGTCAAGGGGACGGAGATAAAATATGTTCCAACACATACAGAATCAGACAAACACAACCAGAGGCTGTTCGTCACGCAGGCAGGTTTACAGTCTTCCAGCAGGCAGACCATATAGACATAGTGGGGGTGGGGCCCAACCGGCAACACATGCCATGATGTAACAAGAACAGGGCAGTATTTAAAGAGGCGGCTCTCTTCCTCACACTACTGCATCCTGTTCATTCAACGATTCATTGGGCTATTGTCACTTGGAGAGGAGTTTTGCCAGGCATTTTAACTTCTATAACTGAAATAACGGTATATGTGTGTATTCTGGTTATATCTAAACTATTGTTGTACCCTTTCGATGCTTTTGTTTTTTTTACATTATGTCTGTTTTTTCTTTTCAGGATTTGGAGTATGATTTTAAGGCTCATCACTTCTGAAAAATCTTCTATGGAAAAACAAGGAAACCAAATGATAGCTGGGACAAAGTTCAGCCAGAGAGACTCCTTTAGAGAATCCTGATATCTAATGTTTCTTTCATAAACTGCTCCATTAAAGGTAAGAATGAATAACCAAAACTCACACTTTAAATACAACGTGTAATGTGTTTTAGCTTAAGTGAGCCCTGTCTGCACATAATGTACTGAACAGCTGTCTTTCATTTAGCATCACTGAAACCTCTACTTCAGGATGTTTCTTTTGCTTAATGAAGGTGTTAAATGAGCCATACAATAGCTCAGAGCACTTTTCCATAAAATACATTTGGATGAAATGTGTTTTGGGCTCTATCTTTTTCAGATTTTGGAGGAGCGTCTTGTCCTGTCTACATTAATAAGCCACTCTTCAATCCATCTATTGATCGAAATAATTCGGGAAAAATGGTTGGATTTGGACCTGCAGATGTGCCTCCATCAGCAGCTGTGAAGTTTGTAGGAGCCGGAGCTGCAGGCTGCTTCGCTGACCTGCTCACCTTTCCCCTGGACACCGCCAAAGTGCGGCTTCAGGTAAACAAGCTTGCTTGCTTGCTGCAAATATCAAAGTTATTTCCATCAACACATCAAATGTTGGTATTGAATGTGCACATACGTATGTGAGTATACTGTATGAAACAGTGCTCCATTCTTTCTTATCTTCACCTACTATAATCTTTTATCTTGCACAGATACAAGGAGAGGTCAGGGCTTCAGCAGCTGCAGGGAAAGGGTCTGCAGTGAAGTACCGTGGAGTGTTTGGCACCATCACCACCATGGTGCGCACAGAGGGGCCCAGGAGCCTTTACAGTGGCCTGGTGGCAGGACTCCAGAGGCAGATGAGCTTCGCCTCTGTCCGCATTGGTCTCTATGACTCTGTCAAACAGTTCTACACCAAAGGCTCTGATCGTGAGTATCTATGAATGTATTCCGATCTTAGCTAGTCAAGGGAGTCCTGCACCAATCAGGCCTGACACCTGCCTCCTCTCTGGTTCAGAGGTTGGTATCGGCAGTCGGCTGCTCGCAGGAAGTACCACTGGGGCCATGGCGGTTGCTTTTGCTCAGCCTACAGATGTAGTGAAGGTCCGCCTCCAGGCACAGGCCAGGACTCCAGGGCAAGCCAGACGCTACTGTAGCACTATTGATGCTTACAAGACCATTGCAAAAGAAGAAGGCATTCGTGGTCTGTGGAAAGGTACAGTAGCTTGAGTTTAAGATGATTATTTAGCTATTAAAGCATCTCCTTTAATTTCTTAAAACAACCCTTTTACATCATCACGCAGGTACAGCTCCAAACATTGCACGAAATGCAATTGTCAACTGCACTGAGCTGGTGACATACGATTTCATCAAGGATAAACTCCTTAAGTCCACTCCCCTGACAGGTAAAACAATGGCTGCAGTCCAACATGACGCAGAGGCATGCCATTATGTCCCGGTGTTCTTCTCTTTAGAGCAGTAACGTTCATCTTTTACTCCACAGACAATCTGCCATGCCACTTTGTATCAGCCTTTGGTGCTGGGCTGTGCACAACAGTGACTGCGTCTCCAGTTGATGTGGTCAAGACAAGATATATGAACGCTGCTCTTGGTCGGTACAGCAGTGTCCTCAATTGTGCTGCTGCCATGATGACCAAAGAGGGGCCGCTGGCCTTTTATAAGGGGTAAGCATTGACTGAGTGGACAATATTGAGAGGATTGGTGAGGATATAAATCAAACATTTATAGAGGAGGGTGAAGAGAGAACAGGGTTGTAAAGTAAATGTACAAAACAGCTGTTAATATGGATGAGTGGCAATTTATCATGTTGTTTATCTGTTTTTTTTCCTTGAGGTTCATGCCATCTTTCCTACGCCTGGGCTCGTGGAACGTGGTGATGTTTGTGACGTACGAGCAGCTGAAACGAGCCCTAACGGCAGCAAACCACAACTTCACAGCTGTACCGTAACCATTATCTTATGTGAGAAGGCAGATGTTGTAGCACAGGGATGTTGTTTACAAATTTATTTACGTTTTGTTCGCCTCCTAGTGTATATTTCAACTCAAAGTGTCAAAGTTATACAAATTGTGTTGCTACGTCTCTCTCTTTCATGACCACATTAATCATGAGTCACAGGATAGCAACACATGTAATAGAATCTGTTCACTATATATAAGCTAGAGCTTGTTTGATCAGACACTTCCTTTCGGCGGAGAGCTTCTCTGGAAACTGGATGTCAAACGTAATGATGAGGTTTCCCCTCTGGTCAGGATCTTGGGACAGTGGCATTCCTTCTCCAGTCACCACTTTGTTGTACGAAGGGCTGATGTGTTGTGAAACAAATCAGAGACAGGAACATGGTAATTGATGCACTTGATTCACAAACCTAAAACGATTATTCATCAAGAAATGTCTTCGTAATATCAGTGTACTGTTTATATAAAGGGCTTGCGTTTCTTATGATCAGCTCTCTCTATTTTGATCTTTATGTTTAAATCAGCTTTGAGAGAGTCAAATGAATAGGATGACAAAACATGAATTCAGTTATTTAGTATTCCACTTACTGGACAATGTCATTGACGGGAATACTGATTAGCCTGCCATCTAGTGTCTGCACGTCCACAGAGAACCCAGTCAAGGCCTGTGGGAAAGGTTCAGTGTTATTCTGCTCCAGCCAACTCTTTAAGTATTACCAATAATTATCCTGGCTTCCATTAATATGACTCACCATCTGCAGAGTGATTTGTACCTTGTAGATCAGGTCATTGTGTTGTCTTACGAATAGGAGATGACTGGTCTGTCGCACTATGAACACAATATCTCCAGGGATGCTGTTTGGTCCCTAAAAATAAGTCGCTAATTACAAGGTGGGTTATATTCATATAAGCATGTGAGCACTTTGAAAGAGATCAGCTGAGGCCACCTACTGGTGGTATTGCATCAGATACAGTGGAAATTACAACCTTTAAAAAAATATATTTTCTTAGAGGTTCATATTTAAGCATTATTTTCGGTTATCTTCCCCTGATACATATATCCAGTCTTGCATTCTGTGGTCAACAGCTTGAGCAGGTTTCCTGTCATTGTTCATCAACATTATCACTTATTCACCAAGAATAATTCCAATAAGCATTGAGACTTGCTATAAAAAAAAAATACATTCAATATTAAGCAAATTAATACGTACTTTATGATTTATCCCATATCATCTAAAAGCTATGGTTGTACATCATGAAGTCCCATTCGCTGAGGAATCAGCTCTAAACGAATGTTTGATAAATCAGCACCAGGGACAGCGTCACAAGCCAGAACTCAGGCCATAAAACACTTTCTTGTAAGAAATGTTGCATTATTCGGCAAAGAAATAGAGGAACCGTGCAGAATATGACCACAGCCTAATTGCTTTTATCCAAAATAACTTATCCTCGCCTCAACAACTTATGCTAACCTGAACCAAACTAGTGAAACCATTACAAATCACACTTTCTCAGCCCTTTTTTAAAGACAAATAACTAGAACAACAGGTCAAATCCCCTTCATAGTATTACAGCATATGGTTATCAATGACCATTATTGCAGTTGTTTTAAATCACAAATGGTGATGCATTGTTCTTTTACCTGATCTCCCTCTTCAGGGAAAATAATTCTCGTGCCTTCTTTCCATCCGGGCTTCACATTTATAGCCAGGATCTTGTCTTTGATAATGGACGTGCATCCATCCTCATTCATAACCTGGTAAACAAATCAGACAAAAAAGGAAATAAAAAAATATGAATAAGCCATGGGAGGAAAGCAGATAGTCATCTCACGTACAATAGCTCTTACCCTGCGAGATATCTTAATGTGTTTTCTGCATCCGTGGAAGAGATCATCCAGGGACAAATGAAGGTCTCTCTCTATGTGAGGACCTTGTGTCTTCACCACTTCGTGCTGCAGGCCGCCGAACTGAAGCGGTGCATCGTTTGTAAAGAAGTCTGGGAAAGGATCAACTTTAATTAATACAATTAGTATGACATTTTTAGTAAGCACCTTTATTGTGTGGTTTCTCTCACCTGCAAATGGATTGTCGCCTCCAAAAAACTCTCTGAATGTTTTGTCTGGCTTCCCGTGGTAGACATATTTAGATGACCAGGCCCCACTGCTGCCAAACTCAGGTGGGATCCCACCTGTTAGACCCTCCTGACCAAACTTATCGTAGGTTGCCTTCTTTCGAACTGTCACAAAGAACACAGGTTATTGTTGGAGACTCACAGTCTCCATGTTAAAAGACGGTGGATTGTTTCCCAGATTCAGCTGTTGGAGGCTACTCACGGTCGCTTAACACGTCGTAGGCTTCACCCACTTGACTGAATTTCTCGGGGCTTCCCGTTTCTCTGTTGCTGCTCGGATGAAACTTCAATGCAAGACGTCGATATCTAGTTATGTAAAAGAGGAAAACTGACATCAAACACGTTCGTTTTGATGATCGTAACCTATTTTATATCGGTGGTTATAGTTTACTAAAACTTACGCCTTTTTGATATCTGCGTCTGTGGCGTTTCTGTTTATTTCCAGCGTCTCGTAGTAATCGCCAACCATTATGGAGGTAAAAATGCTTTAAAAATAACTTCAAAAATCAAAGCAAAACTCAATATGTCCCCGCGGACCGTGGGTCTCAAGATAACGAGGCTCGACTCGTGGAGCCGCAGGTGTTTAGCTTGGTTTCCAGGGTAACAGCCCGGGATACTGTCGCGGGACTTGCATTCATGGGAGGACCGCGACTGGTCATATTCTTGCAAGTCTCGCGAGAGCAGGGATCCACACCGTTGAATGAACACCAACAACATATTTGATTGCTGTATTCAAGTTATACAAAGAAAACTAAGTTCTAGTGTGTTGTTGTTAGGCCACAGTAGATTAGTAATCACTGTTCAGCCTCTCAGTCACGTTTAAACTTAGTCTTGCTCTAACCTGCGTGAAATGTGCTGTTTAACACGTTTGTTGGATTTATTGATCGCTGTCCCACTACATACAAAGTGAACCTTTACTTTTAAGTGATAGGCTGAAGATTTACAGATCAGCATCCCTGCAATGCTGAGCATTTAACCTTTGATTTATAATTCAGATTTTAAAACACACCATGTAAGTAGTTGAAGACAAATCTTAAAGCCATCAATAGGACATTGATGAATTCCAGCAGAAGTGACAAGTGTATTTTTATTTTTTCATTTAAAACCATTCCAGACAGAAACATTAGGGGCTACTATGCTATACAAATCAGACTCCCCTCCATATAAGTTCACACAACAATTGCACTGTATTATCAGTAAGATCAAATTGCCATTTAGAGGTCGTCCAGATGGACGCATATTATATTAGCGATTCAGGACTTGCACCCAAAGTGTAGATATTAACAGCAATAAAAAAAAGAAATATGAATCCAATTGAAATAAATATTACATGCCATTGTGGATTAAATACACATGTAGAATAATCACTAACAAAAGATCAATACCAACAAATTAACAAAGAAAAAAAAAGATTATTTAAAGTGTTCATCAAACATACCAAACTTAACTACTATAAACCCAAAGCCAAGGAAGCCCTCTACAATTGAACTCCAACAGGCATACATCTCCATATCTAATGTTTACAGTGGGTTTTATGATTACTCTTTATATATGAGAACATCCTTCTCAAACACTATCTTCAAAGAAATAGTTTTAATCTATGAAATCTGTAGTCTTTACAAAAAAATAATTCAAGATCTATTCAAATAAAAAGGTAATAGAAAATGGAAGCCACGGTCAAAATAACCCATCTCAAGGGACAAGTGAGGAAAGAGAGGAAGGACGGTAATGTGGATGGTGTAGTGATAGTGTTGCTCTTGTCGTAGGTGTCATGTGTTTGTTCTGGTCTGAGACCATGTGGTGATGTGTGGCTGTGTATTCACTTGTCATATCTTGCTGGTGTATGTTGGGAGAACTTGGACTCTGCTGGTACAGGCACCACAAAGCACACTCCGTTTTAAAAGCACGCTCTGGCATCGTGGACACACACAATCCTTGCCAGTCAACTGCAACAGCACAAATTATGTTTACTGACAAATGCGCACAACACCCACATTGTGCGTATTAAGCTTAAAGCAATATTTAAACACAATACTTTGATTGATGTCTTAAACACATTTTTCTTCCAGTTTGGTTCAAAGAGTAGACATAAACTACAGCACTGTGACTTCTGTTTAAAATGACAGACAACAGCTGTGAAAACAGTTTTATCGTATGTGTGTTACAGTGCAAATATTCACTGTGAGTGATTTATGACTTCTAGAGTCCTTTCAGAGCATTTTTTTTCCCAATGGCAAGTATAACAGCTGTAGTGTGTGAGCTCTTTGAGGCTGGGGAACAGAAATGGGTGCAGTGAAAGGTACAGATACAGAAAAAACAACTGGGTTTGTTAAAAAGCCAGGAGAGAAATATCAAGCAATGACATAAACTGGCATTAGCAGGAACAGCTTCCTTCGTTGGCAGGTGGCTCTGGTGGCTTCTCCAGCTCTACGACGATCACTGGAGGGTTTAAGAGTTAAGGAACAGCACAGAACGGGAAAGTGCAACTCTTAAATGTATGTGAGCGGTTATTAGAACTAACCTCAACTCCACAACTGCTTTATTTGAGATAACATATTCAAGTTTTGAAAATGAGGAACCTGAAACTGTTAAAGAACCACACACACACACACACACACACACACACACACACACACACACACACACACACACACACACACACACACACACACTCTTGAATTTCCTTGTGAATATACACCAGTTACAGGTTTGAAGGTCACACTTTTACATACAAATGATCAAAACTAAGGTTGTCTGGTAGATTAACACTCATCTTCAATCTGAATCAAACTGCTGGGAATCCAAACTGACTGCACCCTAGAGATGGTGAGCACTTTTCCAAGATTATACCCACAGTAAAATATGCAGTGAGCTGGAGCACATTATGTGCCCTGACTAGTAAAATAAATCTAAAGGGACACATGTGTTAAACGGCTAGCTGTCCCACTGCTGCAGTAGATTTTACCCCTGGCAGGGACTATCCATATGACGCAACGTAAAAGAGCGATGAGACCCCCAACTCCCTTCTGTCATGACGCTGTGCACATGTACACAAAGGATACTGTCCTCCCTACTCTTGTCCTGTGTGTTATCCATGCCAGGGAGGGCTGCTGCAACGCGCCGGAAAAGCTGGAGGGAAAGAGAACCAGATAGAGTAGTCTGTCAGAGAAGGAAATATACTTAAAGCATGGCAAAAGCACAGGATGAAATCCAGACAGCATTCTGTGTACATTCCCGTGACATGATTTAGCATAAGGTTCGCTTGAAGCTCGCACAGAGGAAGACAGCCACTGGAGCTTCCTCCCAATTTGATTTGAATTTAGCAGCATGTTTATCAACCACTGCAGAGCAGTGGTGTCTTGAAAATACGGTGTAACTGTGCCTCACTGTGCCTTCCATCGATAGAGCTTGGAGGACTTTAAGTGATTGATGATTCAAATGATTTCTTAGAAAAGGGACAGGGTTAAATGCATGAGAATGCTCAACATGCTCCACTAAAAAGCACAACATAGGACCAGACTTTATGCACATGCAACAAAAACAGCTAATGTGCTAATCCGTGTAGCGGCATAGGCCGTTTTCACATTAGCCACATCATAGCAGGGTAAACACAGGTGTAATTTATCAAATTAATTATGGTTCTTATCACAAACATTCCAGTGAGCTAGCATGCACAATAGACCCACCTGAATGGAACAGGACCATAATGAAGATGATCAATTACACTGTGTTTACCCTGCAAAGACCTGTCAGAATGTGCTGATGTGAAAAGGGCCTACTGGTTTTCAAACCCTGACCCACCTCACAGGCTTTATGATCAAAAGTTGGCAATACAAATCATTGCTCCTAGCAGGTGAGAGAGCTTGAAAACAAATCCACACACCTCACTTGCAAACAGAGGAAGCCAAAGTTTTATGCACGCATGCCTGTGTGAAATAGAAGCCAATCAGAAGAGCGCATGAGCACTATGAACACACACACACAAAGTGGCACACGCTCTACCTGTTTGACATTGTAGCCTGTCTTTGCACTCGTTTCAATAAACAGAACATTCATCTCTTTTGCTCTCTGCTCTCCCTCCTCTGTGGTTATCTGTCTGTGATGAGCCACGAGTCATCGCGCACAACACACAAACAGGGACACGCACACATCGCCCACAGACGTCGACAAAGACAGGGGGAAAGAGAATACAGACTGTGATTACATTGAAGTGGCCTAACAAGCCGCGCCCCTTCCCGATGCTGCTGCCATCTGAGCTCGAGACTAAAAGTCGTCCGGTAAAACTTCAGAATGTTCGACGTCCCACAACGGGGACAGAAGGCTTTGCATTTGGTACGTTTTTTTAAATGGCTATTTTAGAAGATCTAAACTATTCGAAGATGTCTATTTAAGATTTTTTTTAAAAGCAACTTCCCAAACATTTGACCTCTGATTGTGGCAGGCGACCTTTGGAGGTGGAGCCCAGGTGGCAGCGTTCGCAGCAGGACGACAGAGCACGACTCGCACACACACTCTTACCTGCTTTACGTTGTAGCCCGCTTTCGCACTAGTCTCAATAAACATTACATTTAGTTCTTTGGCTTTCCGCTCACCCTCTTCAATAGATACTTGCCTGCGGTAGATAAGGGGGTTCAGAGATTCACAGCAGAAGTCATTGCACAACTTACTTCATTAAAACAGGTGGATAAAGTGGATCACACAGTAGACACAGTCAAAAATATCAAACATCACAGCTAACAACTATCAATATATGTATGCGCTTGATCTGTAAAAAATCTGATCTGATCTGTATAAAAAAAAAGTAAATGAGAGCTTTGACATCTACAAAGGGCAAAGATAACTTACTCTGCCTCAGAAAACGGCTGAGGAACTCTGTATTGACAGGCAAGCAGCAACAATCTATGACTTAATTAGTAAGCTCTTAATGGAGAAGACCCACTTACACAGAAGCAGGAGAAAGGAAGGACAGATTACCTTTTGTCTGCAAGGTCTGTCTTGTTTCCCACCAACATGATAATGACATCACTTCCTCTCTCCGTTCTCACATCATCAATCCATTTTGTTGTTTGCTGGAAGGAGTTGACATCTGAAAGAGAGATGAGGAGAAACAGGAAGCGGGGCATCAGTATTCAGGAGGTGAAAAGCCTCAGCTGTGACACGGGCAAGTTTGTGACAGGAAGGAAGTAGAGTTCACATCATAACCAAGTCTGATGATGTTTTACAATTTAAAATAAATGTGCTTGCATCACATCTGGCAACAAACATTTACCAAGAGAAGAAAGCTTTTGAGTCGATTTGAACAAATTGTTCATGAACGTGAAACAAAACAGTACACATAACAGAGGACGAGGCAATCGTGGCGTCAACGCCACAGTGAACAGGTGATCCACCTACTTGTGATGTCGTACACTACGACAGCAGCAGCAGAGTCTCTGATGTAGCTCGGGATGAGGCTACGAAACCGCTCTTGCCCTGCCGTGTCCCACAACTGCAACCGGATCTGTGGGGCAGGAAGGGGATGGGAGGAAACACAAAAGAAGAGAAAAACAAAAACAAAAAGGGATGAAAATAAAACAATAAAACAAAAAAATGAGGTAAGCAAATTGAAGAAAAAAACAAAACGGAATACAGTTAGACAAATGGGAAACGATAGAGGGAGTTCTAAGAACGTAGTGCATGCAGGTAGTGAATGACCACCAGCAAGAGCAAGCTGTCTGGGCCTGGGGGGTGGAGGGGGAAATAAATAAATAATCACCCTTCACTTGTCATCAACCCTCCTCTCTTGATCAAGTAAGGTGTTTCATTTCAAAACAGGAATGAAGACAATAGATGGAGGGGTAGAAAGGAGAGGAAGAAAGCTTTTGTTGAGGGGAGAAACAAACAAAGACAGGGACGGTCCGGGGGGTACGGCATCCCACTCAGACTTGGAAGACAGTACAAATGCTGCGTGTGCTTGTCAGAGAGAACAATAACTGAATTATTGAAGAAAGAAAAGAACAACACAAAATGATGTCAGCAATCAGCATCTGAGTGTCCCTTGATATAACTTGAACTGAAACGCTGCAGGCACAAAGAGAATATCCCCAATCTGGACAAAGACAAGAACACCCAACAATCAATGATTAACCACTCGTTGTCTAACATGTTTTACTTACTGTTCGGTCTTCAAGGTACATTGTTTTCGACAGGAAATCTATTCCTATTGTGGCCTGAAAATGGGTGACAAGTAGTTTAATATGCATAACCTTATTCAATCCATTAATGAATTTTAGAATAATATGGACATTATCAAATGTGATTAAATCAGGTGGATATATTCTTCTCACTTGGTAAGTGTTGTCAAAGCTGTCATACATGAACCTGGTGATCAGCGAAGTCTTTCCCACTAAAAAACACAAACAGAAACAAAGTACTGTAAGTGTAATGATCACACTTTAACTTCAGTTTTGTTCGTTAATCAGTTCTTATTCAACATAACCAATTTATTGTGTGGCTATCATGAGTATAGGGCTGCAACTATCGCTTCCATTTTATTCTGATTGATTGTTTCTTCTATAAAATGTCAAAAAATAGTAAAAATGCCCTTTACAATGTGGCAGAGCCCGAGGTTAAGTCTAATTATTTCTATATTTTTGTGACAAAAGTTTAAAATTTCCCAAATATTCAATGTATAACGATATAACACAGAAAAGCAGCATTCTCACTTATGGACTGAGGCTGAAAGCAGCACGTCATGCAACTGTCTCTAATTGTTGTTCATTAAAAAGGTGTGGTGCAGATATTGGGAGGAGAAGTTGGAGGATTGAGGAATGTTGAGAGACACGAATGTTGAGGCCACATACATGGCCCTTCTAAAGCCCTGAACTGACCAACTTCAATGATTTGTGGTGCTCCACGTCTCTGCTCACTCCTCCACATTCTCTAAACATGTTACCTGTAAAATGTTTTATTACATTTCTTCCAACCTTGATGATATTTAGCCTACAAGTACAACACCACTTTCAGCACATTATTACAGAGAGACACACTCAGACGGTTGCTTTGAGCTCAGGACTCCCCAGCCTGCTTCACTGTGCTCATGTTACATTATCAGTTACACTGCACATCAAGTGATGATGACATGGCCAAAGCCAACACAGCTGTTTACAAGGAGCCCCAGCTGATCATACACAGTCTGACACAAACAGACACAGTCTGGCTGAGCGCAGTCATATTTCAGGACACAATACCTTGAACAAACAATCACTGGCAGAGCACAATTTGTCAGCATTTTTAACACAACCATATCCTGTTTCTACCCTAGGGATGCACCAATCAGGATCAGTGATAATCCTTATTAGACAGATTGGATAATGTCAGGCCATAAGTAATGGATCACCACGAAGTACAGTTTTTCGTGAATTACATAACTATTATTTCTATTCAATGTCACAGCAGGTCACAAACTGTTTTTAGCACCACAACAGTGAATGGCTTCATGTTTAGGGCTGCACAAATTACATATTGTTACAGGTCACTGCAAAAAGAATACCATAATAATGTGCATGTGTCTTTCAATGAAAAGGAGGATGTAAAAAAGTATTATCCCCTCTAGAATCGCAAAATATTGCGATATCTTTTTTTTATTACACGTTCCCATTCAGTGCAGTACACTGATTTTACATGTGGGATAAGATATTATCATATTAGTGCTTTGTATCAGCAAATACGTATTATCCTCTATCAGGAGTGACGTGGGATCTGTGCAAACTAATTCTACATGCAGCCCCAAAGTCAGCTTACACTGTGAGCTTTGTATGCAAAACACACAGCTGTGGGGAAAAAGGAAAGCCGTGGAAGTAAGTTGTTGGACTACATAATGACAAGCCCACACCTCTACCTTTGAATACAGACACATAATTGTTTGGTATGGCTCTACACTCCCTGCCATCCTCTTTCTCCTCCAGTACAAACACACCTTGTGTTCAGCCTGGCTGGAAAAGGGGGGACATGAGTAGGGAGAGTGCAGGAATGCTACCGGACAGGTTTGATGATCTGACTGAGATTGAATCAGTGCCACGTTGTTTCATGTACAGCATTCTTCTGAACACAGCTGTAAATACAGTATGTAACGTGTAACTGCAGCCTCCACTTAGGAAGTAATTGCTTAGACAAAATACAACTGGTGTCATTATATATAAAGTACTTCCAATTCTACTTCACTATGTTAAACACTGTACTTCACCTTAAATGACACTAACTTTCTACTAACGGTAGCGGACTCTACCTCCGTTAATAGTGTGATAATAAAGTATCTATCCATCTCATCACAGCTCTCCACGGAAGTGAGCCAACAAGTCAACACGTCTATTCCGCAGGCAAGTGTGACGTTACGCAGCTAGTGTTAGCTCAGCTAATCACCAAAGCCGTCAAACTCTGGTGTTAGCCGGCTCACTTAACTTAACTCTCCCGCAGAGCATCGCATAGGCTCGACATCCAAACAACTCTATTAACGTTCACGCCGCACTTACCGCTCTGTTCCCCGAGAAAGACCAATTTAAACTTTCTTAAAGGGTTCCCGAAGTCCCCGGCCGCAGACATGACGGGATGAAACAAGCCCTGACGGTACTTTTCGGGAGCTGCTAACGAGCTAATGTCCGGTATCAAAGCTCTGGGCTCGGTTCCGGTTCAGTCGTGTGGCAACCCTCAACGCGGGGCGTCCGGGGAGGCTTAGTGCTCTGCAATCCTTCCTGTAAACTCCCAGACACTTTTTTGATAACTCCCTAACTACTGCGGACAAGTTAGCATTACTGTCAGTGCTCTGACATGTCTAGATCTCAGCTAGCCACCCTGGGCTACTCTTCTTCTTCGTCTTCTTCTTCTTCACGCGCAAAGTTCACACTGTTAGTTAGTCCGCCATACTGTTATGCTGCCCTCTACTGGCGGAGTTCACACGTCGTGACAGACAGCCATGTGTAGGAGCGACGCACTGAGTGATGTAACACTAATACACACGGGTTGAATCATAAAGCACCTCTGTGTCCTCAGTGGGACGTGCCGTGTCCACCAGAAGGCTAAAGGCTGAACCAAAAGAAGCAGCCTGTGAAAGAAGGGTGTCGTGTCTTCGTTTGACCACCAGAGAGCGGGCTCACCCCACCGCCTCTGTCCCACCGAATAAGCAACTTCTTATGATTATCTCGGGTCGTCCCATGAGACGGAAATTATCTAAACATTGTAAGTATAATTTTTCTCTGAATCTGTATTGGACATGGAAATCATACGACAGCCACGTTGGCCTTATATTTCCTCTTAATATGGAAATTCACCAACATACTTAATTGATATGTTTTATGTTCATTAGTTTCCCCCCAGTTATAGCTTGTTATTGACTTGATTTGACACATTTAGTCGGTGTATCCTTACTTATAATGTATGTGTAATACTTGCGTAGGCTAACGAGTCTATATCGGCCTAACACTTGTGTAATATGAGTCAGGAATGGTTAAGTTTAGGTTAGACACAAACCTAAGAATATAACGTAAACATCTTGTAGGTTGTTTTCAGGCAGGTTTTTCTAGTAATCTTCTCAATCAACCAACCATCAAGTCAACTGGCATGATCATCTTTGTGAACAAAATAAAATCCCTGTTATGTGTAGCATCAGAGGTTTGAAAGTGACACTTTTTAAAATTGGCATCTGTAATGTTTACACTGGACTCAATGTAGCTTCCCATTCGATCGCTTATGACCTCCAGCTCACCGGACTGCTGCTGCCTAGAAGGTTGATGCTCTGTAGCAACTTACAAGGTGACTTTATTCCCCTGCTTCATCCAAAAGATAGACAA
Organism: Taurulus bubalis; assembly: GCF_910589615.1. Classification (NCBI taxonomy): domain Eukaryota; kingdom Metazoa; phylum Chordata; class Actinopteri; order Perciformes; family Cottidae; genus Taurulus; species Taurulus bubalis. The sequence continues at coordinate 37,162,851 of NC_136590.1, read as the reverse complement.
ACAAATGAACATCAGAAGGGTTTGTGTGTTGTATACAGTTTGTGAGTTGTATACAGTTTATTGTCTTCATTTATGGTCATGCATGATTCATTTATGTTTTACTGATCAGTAACAACTTGTTAAATCAATTAACCATGAAATAGTTTTACACATTTTTACTGTAGTGCATTGTTGTTTCATAAGATTAAGATTGAAACACGAATTACAGAAACATCAACCATTAATTATTAACCTGTAATAGTGATTACCTCCCAACCCAAAGAGTTTAAAATATCTTAATCTATCACATCATACCAACAAATAGAAAACAGTGCATCATAAACTATTGGTCTCTTCTTGACATGATGTCCTCAACTGGTTTCACCGGACAAATCTGCCTCAGTTAGGAGCTGCGATGAAGGGATGAGAGGTAGAATTGTGTTTTTAGGCCTTCAGAAAAGTGAGATATTGAGAACGTGAGGTTATAGTGTCATGCGTTTCTATTATGCATACATATTTTGCATGAGCAACCTATATTTGTTTCCCTAATGATCTTCACCTGAAGAAAGAAATAATCCACCCAGTCATATTTGTGAATGAAATTAGCAGGGAGCTCAGCTGGCGCTGGCTAATCTGGGGTCTAAACCACACGTCATCATTGTGTTACTCATTAATTGGTAATTACCTCTGATTTCCCTATGTTATCAAATGCCCTTATTGTGAGGACAATGTCCCCTTACATATGGGGCATATAAGATCAAGCTGAAAAGAAATGGCATATTTTATGATATTGGATCCCTGCAGAATACAGTAAGAATCACAGATTTCACATTTGCAGTTATTCGTAATATATATGCACTGTAAAAGAAACACACATTTAGGCTTTTCCCTACATTAGTACCTTTACTAATGTAAATTGTATTTGTGTTATCGTCAATGTTATTGTTTAATGATGATGCATGATGATGAGTACAGTATGTGTGTTTATGCATGCTTGACGCTGGCTGTTCTAGGTCACCGAAGACACACCTGCGCCTCTCTGTGCCATCTGAAATCTCTTCTCGGAGAGCAGACCGGCTGATGCCAGCGCTTCAGCTGCTCTGCTTGCGACCAAGCATCGCCAAACTAGAGCCATTACACTCCACTGCCCGCCTCTCCTCCCTGCACTCCCCAACAGCACTGCTACACCATATGTCCTTGGTGAGGGAAAGACCCCAAGTCCCCCCGCTGAAGATGCTGAACTAACAAAAATCCTCTTTGCTCCGTCTAACCGACTCAGTCTTTCTCTCCCACACAAACACAAGCAAATGTTTTTTTTATCACGTCTTCATGCACATACACAACTAGATCGATCGATCACTGATGAATTGTAGAGGTTGTTGTGTGAGAGCTGTGATTGTGAATTTTTTTACACCACTGCTATTTGCTAGTTGTTGTTTTTCTCTCTCAGAAATACAGCACAGGATTTGAGGATGTAAAGGTGGTATAACATTTTCCGAAGCGCCCCAAAGCCATGCACCTTATTCTGCAACAAATAGACTGTCAACTAGAAAAGCATGTCATCCAAACTCAAAGATGCGTGACTAAATAGAGTTGCAGCACAAATGAATTGAACTTGTCACCTCAAGCCATGACTTCATTCTAGTGTGCTGGTCTCTTGTCATGCCACTGCATCATTTGCTTGACTCAGGCTTCTAGATGGGAAAACCTTGCCATGACTCACAAGGAAAAGCAAACAAACGTGTGGTTCTTTATTGTCTCTGTGTTTATGTATGCCCTCTTTTCCTAGGTGAAGATATACGCCTCTGTTGTCTACTGTGTGTGGCCATGTTAATTAAACTCCCCACAGCTGCCTATATCTGTTGGAGGGAGTCCATCTCATTTCCACACCACCTTAACATAAATCTAATGAATGCAGCTTTCAATGTCACAGCAAAGTATTGTACGGCGCTCATCTCTCCTGAGAGGGAGAGGGATCACCGGGGCTGTAATGGAGGGTGGGGGTGGGGGAATGAACAGAATGAGGAACAGCAAGAGAAGATGAGGAGAGGAAATACAGGACGGCCATGAGGGTTGGGTCAGGGTGAAATAGGTGTGTTGTCATCCACAATCCAGTAAGCTGGAGAAAGGGAGGGGGTAGATGGAGGATGGAGTGGAGCAGAGCCACAAATCCCCTGTAAAGCTCCTCCTGGAAGCATGGGCTTGATGATGTATGACAGAGAGGGAGGAAAGAGAGGAAGAGAGCCTTTAAAGAGTACGGGAAACACCACCGAGCTCCCAGACTGGAACAAAGGATTGCAGTGGAGACAGGGTAAAAGGCACGGTTAGATCTCAGATCCCTTTTTTTCTGTGCCACATCAGGCAGGAACAGACACAGCAGTACGGTGGGAGGCATTCTTGCAAGCATAAGTAAAGCAGCGATCAGGGTAGCAATCCAAGCACATTTACAAGAGGAGCGAGGGAGGGAGGGAGGGAGAGGGAGGAGAGAGAGCAGATCTATGAGAAGAGGAGGAGGAGGAGGAGGAGGGGGGGTGTTGCATGCTCACAGAGTGTGACAGAGATAGAGCGATTCCATGAGCGAGAAAGAGGCACAGAGAAAGAGAGGGAGCGCACAAAGCGGAGATGGGGACCGAACACTGAGATAGTGGTAGTTTGCGAGACTGAGATCTGCACACAAATGTAAGCAAAGGAGGGGAAGGAGGAAGAGAGAGGAGGTTGAAGGAGAGCAGGAGGAGGGGGAGAGAGGGATCCAGGATGATGGAGCTCAGCAGTAGGCTTCACAGGACAGCTTTTCATTCCCGCTCTCTGCAGCAGACATGACTCTGGGCACTGGACTGTGCTGAAATTAGCCGGGGGGACAACACAGGACAGCAGGTCTGCAGCACACTGCCTTGGTTCAGCCTGACTGGATGCAGCAAGGCAGCTGATTTATTACCGAGGGGCTGGGTGGCAGTGTGTTTGCGTGTGCGGCTCTGAGTGTGTGAGCGCGCGTGTGTGTGTGTGTGTGTATGCAGGTTTTTATGGGTCCTTGTAGCGCTCTGAGCTGTGGGAGCGACCATTCCTCCAGCCGTAAAATGACATTCAGCAGGCAGGAGCTTTGTGTGCTGGTGTGGATCTGCGGTCCTCAGTAGGAAGTGGGACAGTGGGATTCAGAGCTGTCATCGAGTGCAAGCGTGCGCGTTTACGGTGCTGTTCGCTGAGGTGAGCCAAGGAGGATCCGCTACATGCAGTGTGTGTGTTTGCGTGCGTTTAGGTTGTAGCAAGGGTGCAGCAAAGGCAAAGATCCTACACAATGCAAGGACGAGCGCAGAGCAGCTCTGATGGCAGGGGGTGCAGGTAAAGTACAAGGAGTGCCCTGGGGGTAGGGTTGAGGACGAAGGCAGGGACAGGGGAGGAAGAGGAGGGAAAGAGCGAGGGGACGGAGCGAGGCAAGTGGAAAAGAGAGGGTGATCATGGCTGTCGTACGCTGAGCTATAGCATATGCTGTAGCGCAGAACGGAGTGGTGCGGCAGGGGGAGGACAAGCATCACTGCACAGGGGAGGGGGAGAAGGGAAGAGGCTGAGGGAGAGAGGAGGGGGAGGCAATCAGCTCAGCACCTCTCCTCCACCAGGAAGAGAAGCACAGCGGGACGGGCCCGGGAGAAGACGCTCACTCTCATGCACACAGTCAAAGACAGGCTGCCGATCGGCCAGGTCAACGTGTAGAGGTCACAAAGGGAGCTGCTGCGGGGACGGGGTTGGCTGTACCCCCGCCGGCTGGCAGGTCCACAAGATCGCAGTCCGGTCCTGGGAGGAAGTGTAAGGAGAAAGGGTCCGCCGGAGACAGAGGGGTCGGCTCCCCAAGCCCTGCTTCTTCTGAGAGCCCTGCAACCTTTCCGTCACCATGGGGGAATGGACCATTTTGGAGAGGCTGCTGGAGGCGGCTGTCCAGCAGCACTCTACCATGATTGGAAGGTAAGACTGTAACGGTTTTAATTTCTGGTTTTGGTGATACTGATGAGCTGGGTTCTTTTATGTACAGTATGTGTTATTCTGTATCAGTTGATGACCCCCCTCCCCTCCCTCAGGCTTGTCCCAGTGCGCTCCTCTGTTCTACAGTCATCACTGCCTCCCCCGTCCTTTCCTCCTCCCTGCTCTCCTCACCCCTGTCCTCCACAACCCATCATTAGTTAAGGGATAAACTTATTGAGCATAATCAATAGCAGGCTTTTCTGGGCATTATGGTTAAGTCAGAGAGGTTCCTGTGTTGATACCTAATAGCCTATTGATAGATAGCGCTTGCTGCTTTGGTCACAGACCAATAGGACAGAAGGAGGAGAGGGGAGTGGGAGTTAGAGGAGAGCAGAGGTGCGAAGATGAAAGGATGGTGAGCAAGCAGGTGCGGAAAGTAGAATCAAAGGAGGAGTAAATGGCTCTAAACTCTGTGTGAACTTGAGACAACCCCTCCTGCCCCCGCCAAGTTCATTCAATTCGTCCTTATCAGCAGACACTTATTTGCATCATAGTGAAAGTCTGATTTGATCTTTTCTCATATTTGGTGTGAGAATGGTTTTGTGGTGGAGGTTGAACAGATGAGCTTTGAGTTTGATGAGCAGTGGAGACATGCCATGGAGACATGCTGTACAATCTGTGTGAATTGTGTGCTCCACATCATCTCTGTGTGATTAATTAAAAGCAAAAGGGGAATTTTTCCACCCATTAAGCACAATCCAAATGTCACGCTGGGATGCTCATTTGGGAAAAGTGTGTCAAAAGGAATCCCGGATGTATAGATTTGTAATTTGAAAATTGCTTTTCAGAAAGCCATGAAAGACGAAGAATTTGTCTGCACTGCTGTGCTCATTAACCCAACCTCAGGTAGTCCGCAACAAGGGCATGGCCTAATCTTCTCTCTTCTGCTCCAGTGGATTGTGTGTGTGTGTGTGTGTGTGTGTGTGTGTGTGTGTGTGTGTGTGTGTGTGTGTGTGTGTGTGTGTGTGTGTGTGTGTGTGTGTGTGTGTGTGTAAGTTAAAGGAGTGAAAATTGGCTCATGCCTTTATTGACTACACTAAGCACTGTGTGCACATTAGACTTTATCCTTCATTGTTACTGCATCAGAGCAACAGAGATGATGTGAGCCGCATTATTGCAAAACTTCTGATGATCAGGGATCTGAAACCATGTACAATGGAGATTTTCCTTCCAATCAAACACTACACCAAGTCATTTCAGTGAGTTCTTCCTCCGTGGTTGAAAGTGCCTTAAACAATGAAATCACCTGGTCTAGTCCATAGACGGAACGAAAACCTGCATATAACAGAGCATGTTGACTTGATTTAAAGATGCATTAAGAAATATTTTGTGGCATTAATTATATGACTCCCTCCTGCTTATGGGATTGGTATTGCCGGTATCACTGAGAATCACCATCTCCCTATGAAGCTCTACAGAGCTACCAGCCATTTTCAGCTCATTGTTTTGGTGTCCAGAGCGACAAAAAACAAAACAATGTCTGTTCGTATACGACCGTGGGCAGCTGCTCCCAACCCAGAAGCTAAAACAAGCTAATTGTCTGTCAACTGTACAGCGCAAAATGGCAAAGAGCCGAAGTAACTGGTGAAGAAACGTGAACATTTAAGAAGCCAAAAAGAGTCAGGTATATTATTCATGCGCTGGAAGACCAAACAAGGGCTAAATGCCTGTGAATATTGGAATTACATTCAACAGGTGGCCAGAAAAAGGAGACCAAAGGGATGTCCGTGTTGCTCTGTTTCTGCTGGATTTGTAAGTAGGCAACTGTTTGCTAACATGTTAGCCATAACAACGTCATAAGCTAATTGCTAACTGTTGTGAACTTGTTCTGGAGTCTTTCCGCCCCCTAGTGGTCAAAAATTACTTAATGCAGCTTTAAAATCCAGTCCTGGCAGCTCAATCAGCAATCCCCTGTGAGCACGGGGTCATCATTGGATGATGTGACTGTAAGCCACCTAGAGTTTTTTTTTTTCCAGAGGCACAGAGGCAACTCTCAATTTGTCTGCTACCTCTTTCAAAAGTCAAATGAACACTCTGATGATGTAATGGCTTCCTCTGATATGCTTAATTTGAGCTATTTGGTGATCATGCACTTCACTGGTTGAACATTTAAAAGGGTTTCTAAAATACATTTAGTCAAATGAGCAGTGGCTCAATTTAGAATAGTTCTTTGCGCACCAGTTTTTTGTTCTTCATATGGATCTACTAGATTAAACTGTGAAAACCTCCAAGGTGACATCAGATTGTGGAACGATATTATGAACCAGTAAAATAATTTCCTCATACAGTAAGTAGTTTTTGTGATGTCCAGGACACCAGCTATATTTGCTCCTGTGCTGAATATAGTGAACTGCTCCGTAAACGATCCCTATGTGTTTTGGCTTCCCTCAGACTGTGTGTGTCCTACAAGGCTCTCTAGTTGACCCCAGGGCATTAGCTGTAATATTAGCCGCTTTCCAATGAGGTTCCCTCTCTCTACTCTGCTTGTCTATGCTATGCGAGTCAAGAAACATTGTCTTTGGAATCACTTTGTACAGTATTTTGTGAGTATCTCAGGCTGTAGATCCCTTAATTTGTTTTTATTGTCAAGCAAGATTTTAATGTTGTCCCTTTAGCTAGCTTGTTTGCAAGATATTTCAATAAATGTACTGGAGAGTTCTTATGCAGTTTCGTTGAAAGAGATCGCAGGTCAGGGTGTAGCAGTTATAATTAAGTGGGTTCTGGGTCTTGGCTTTTTACCTGTAGACAGGCTTTTTCAGACATTAGATGTTCTTAGACAATCTAAGCAATAACACTAAAACTACTAAAGATAAAGACTTGATTCCTAATCCTAAGCATGTGCCTGCATGGTCAGGAAATCAATTACACTTAACATTTAAATGATCAGAATGATGTCTTTGGATGTACCAGCAAGTTGGAGAATTGTTCACCACTCGCACAGTTTTGTGCTGTGAAGATGCCTCCTAGACTGTTAATGAGCAACTCCACACTAAATCAAGTATGGAGTCAAAATTGTTGCACTGACCTCTATGGGTTGAAAGGTTCAAGTCTGTTGCACCACTGACCACACCCAACAGCCCAGTTGGGTGTGGTCAGGTGTGGTCCGTTGCACTTGTGAACACAACCAACTGTGATGACGCGTTGCACTGTTGTGCATTGTGAAGTCCTGCACTTCACGGGGTGTGTGGCCGGAGCATGCAGCAACCGCTAGATGGCATCACGTATAGGATGTCCAGCCTGTGTGTAGTTTTTTTTAAAGAGTTTGCATGTGTGCGCTTGCAGTTCAGAGGATGCAGTTCCAAAGAGCAGAACAGTGATGTCTCCCCATGGCTGAAAAGTCTCCCCTGCATCAAAACTTTGGAACATGGTTGCATGTCGGTCATCTGTTTGAGTGCCAGCCCTCTCTCTTGCAATGTGAGGACGTAGTTCCACCATGAGACACTGCCAGATAGCATTGTTGGATGTCTAGACTGTCTTATCCAGCTACAATTAAGCTCCTTCTTAATTGTAGGTTTTAAGCTAACCTATGCCCTGGCATAGGACAGATAATTAGCCGAGGCTAAGTAACAGTGTTAAAAATAGAAATGGATTATCTCTACGCAGTGGCATAGGTTATCTTAATTATGGTCTTTGAAAGAGATGGACAAATTGAGAGTTGCTTCTGTGCCTCTGACTAACCACAGGTGGCTTGCATATTGTTACTCATTCGAAGATTAACATGTTTGTATTGTGATTTCCATTTGCCTGACTTCTAACTTGGCAATGTACAGCGTGTGCATGGATAACCAATGACTGTAATCATGATGACACAGTGAGATAAATCATTGTCAAGGCTGCATTAACCTCATGCTCTAGCCCAAACTACATTTACTGTATATTCAGCATTAGATAATTGACGGTTCAGTGTGGCTCAAATGTCTCAATGTGTCTCACTCAGAGTGTTAATTAATTACATTAATGACATTTCTGCTATTGAAGGGCAGAGGTAAGCTGCCAACCGGTGAGGACACAACCAGGACTAATGATATACTTGGTGTGTATCGTAAAAACACAACTCCATAAAGACCTTTGGACTTATTCGGTCAGAATTTGTAGGGAAGCGTACAGTTATTGCATACCTGCAAATATTCCTTTAAATATTTCTTTGCAGAGACTGTGTGTTGACTAATTTTCAAAGCAGCATGTTGTTACACAGCATACATCCCAAAGACTTCTACAGACCAGACTTTTGTGACCAAAATTAATACTTTGTTGATATGGTTGATATACTGGCGTATTTGTTTAAAATATAACACCAGCAGCCTTGACAATGTTTGCAGTTGTCTAATATGTCTTACAATGTTGTACACATAATGACTAATTTACATTTAATACAGTAAATATATTTTCGTAGCAACAGGTTTGCAATAAATATTAAACTGTCAGACAGAGATTTGTTGGTAGGTCTGGTGTAGCACTTTACAACAGAATCATGAAGTCTTGTTTCTACAATTAGAAATGTTACATTTATTATTATTTTCCTTAACTTGTATACCATATATTAGACCGGTATTTGAAAACCTTTGGAATTTACATGATCATGCACATGAGACATGTTTCATCCAGTGGGACAAACAACTGCTCGTATACTTTGTCAATCTGCCAAAAACAGATATTTGTCCACACAACACTGCAAACGCTTCAATTTGTCTAGGGTCATCCCTTCAGTATACATTTTCATTTAACTTCTTAGACTGTCTTAAATACTGTATGTACAATTTTACAATTTCTGCTCTCTAACATAAATATGTGATGTATACTTCTACTTAAAGGCAATAAAATGTACCATACACATGCGGAATATTAAAATATAACATTATTTTTCACAAGTGGTGCTCAGGTGTTTTGCAGACCACAGGTGTGCTTGTTTGTGTGTTCAACTGTGAGAGCATGAAGCCTTTGGGTTTGAGTTGTACACCTTGCAGGTAGGATGGAAGAAAGGAAGTGTGTTGATGCATCTTCTCCTACACTGCAATGCTGTAGTGAGGTCAGTGCCAAAGACAAGCAGAGTGAAAAAAGAGGCAGAGATAATGGAGGACTAGAGTGAGTGATCTAAGGATGATAAAATAAGAAGTGCTGCTGGATGGAAGAATAGAGAGGAGAGGATGTGAGCTGTGGAACAAAAAGGATACAGGGGGCATCCTTAGAGGGGGAGTAGTCAGAGGAAGCAAGAGAAGTTCTCCCACTGCAGTGGTTCAATGCTGAGAATCTGTGTCAGAGCTCCTTCCTCTGGAGCTGCTGACTGACCCTGCTGCACACACACACACACACACACACACACACACACACACACACACACACACACACACACACACACACACACACACACACACACACAGAAAAATAAACTCAATATGTGTCTTCTGCAATGGACTTCTAAAAATACATAAAACCTTTGTGTGTTTTAATTTAACATTCATGAATGTAATGCTCTCACTGTCGCTCTCTTAAGAGGTGAGGACGATGACATCCTGAGAGAAATGACATGCAATATTCACCATCTATGCAAACACAGCAGTATGTCTGAATAAACAACACCTTGAGTAAGAGGCAAAAGCTCTCCATTGTTAAAAATGGAAGGAACTATGTGTGATGTATTTTGCATTACATCACATGTATTGCATTTCAATCAGAATAAGAGTTATTTTAGAAAATCAATGTTTCGATCATATATAATTTATGGACTCTGTAAAACAAATCTGTCTCCAGTTACCTTTTTATTTGATGTTTTTCCTGCGTAAAAGTGACATCTATTATTTAACATCTATCACTCCACACTAGCATTATAAGTACTTCATAAAATCTTAATAAATGTTATTTGGCCCTTGTTGTAAGTTGCAACCACTTTTTTAGTCATTCATTAAAAATGTATGAAGATTTGTTCAGCCTTTTAATGGAATGGACAAAGTGGTGTACAGCATACCTTGTTGCTCTTAAACTTCATGTGGTAAAAACGACAGCCCTAGAATGGACGGTCCTGAAAGGTTTGACGAAAGCAAATACATCTGCATCCTTGTTTGTTCGCCCTAAAAGCAAAATAAATCGACAGCCTGCCTAAAAGATGTTCCCTCCAGCAGTTTCCGTGCACGTATTTGTGCTCTCTCCACTTTGCCTAACTAGGTCAGGATATCGACAAGAAGGAGATATCCTAATTTGAGACAGGCACCCTACTTCTTCTCCCAGAATAATTTAAGATGGAGGAATGCTCTGCTTTAATTGAGGGCATCATCTTGTCTACTAGTGAACAAGAGTATATTTCATGTATCATTAATAATACGCTTCCTGTAAAAAAAATCTAAACAGCCTGGGAGGATTGTGTTGCAAAGCAAAACAATGGGAGCAATATTTCAGTGTTTTGACAGGATTAGTAATCCATCATCCTTTGGCACGGAGAGGGACTGTCTCTCAAATTAAACCATTTCTCTGCACATCTAGAGTTGTCATTAGTTTATTTGTCTAGCAATCCCTGATGGTGAATGTTATTGATTACACTGTTCGACAGGGGGATTTTACCAGTAAAGCTGAGCTCAGCTTTCATCCAGCGCAGGCTATTATTCATTTCAGCAACATATTGATGGGGTGTGTATGAGCTTCACCGGGCGTGTAATGTTCCCATACACATAGCTGAAACGTTCTTTATTTCAATTACACGTTTGAATTCCCTAACTAGGTTAGGACAGAATTTCATTAATTTTAATGGCCTGCGAGTCTGTTTTTAGATTCCAAAACTCTCCTAAACCAGAAAAGCAGTACAATGTTTTGGGTCATAATTAATAGCTCTATTTTCAAGATCATAAAGGCAGCTAAGTAGACTGTACCGAGATGTGATTTTAAACCTTTGTATTTTAGCATAGATCAGTTTTATAAATATGACCGTGTGGTTAAGATACATTATAGTCCAGATTTTTTTTCTAATAAACAATAAATTATGAATGTAGTTCAATGAATATCAATCCATGTATCAGAAAATACTTTTTGATATAGACATGTTCTTAATTAAGACTAAATTAAAGTTGTTTGGGAAAATAAAGAGAATGTGAGGCAAACATATCGACTGTACATTTTGTGTAATTTTATATTTCGTTGTATTTGCAGTTAATTGATTCAGAATGCATTTTTTAATTACCATGAGTTATCTTCATGAAGATACTACAGTTAGATATTATGTTTGGAAAGTCCACAGGAGCCTGAACGTGTTTTTGCATGATCTTTTCTCTATAGTGTGGTTAGTGTACTTTACATTTTCAGAGCATCTGATTTAAATCAGATTCATGTGTAAAAACGCTGCTTACCAAAGTTAAGATCAGAGTGTGGCGAATCAATTTTTTCAGCCAAGTAAAAAGGTCTCGTAACAATTATCAGCGACAGCCAGGTGGCATCCTACTGGCAGAAATATGAATAATCTGCCAGAAAGATGGCAAAAGCCATAAGCAGGTGTCGGTGTGAGTTGGTGGCCATAACACTTTTGTAACTTTTGGATAAAGAAACGCCTCCTTCAGAATATCTTGATGTGTTTGCAGTAACAACACAGCATACCTCACATTTGATGACAGCTACTATGTTTCCTTTTGTCAAGATAACAATCAACATTTTTAATTTAGCAATGGATCAAAAAACTATGCGTAACGTGAAAGGGGTCGTTCCCGGTTATGACGCCACAGAGAGCTCTGCGGGTCCCCATCTTTTTGTTCATTGCTTCGGTTTCACGTCTCACACGGCCCTCGTCAATCTGCAGCTGCTGCTTTGTACACTTCAACGTCAGTGACATGAAAACACCTGGAATGTGACATTGTGGTTGCCATGGTTAAGTCTGCAGCAAAGATTACTTCCTCATCAAGTGTTCGCATGGATGCTGTCTTATTATTCGCAGTAGAAACCGTCAGGAGTGAAATCAACTCTAGATTTTAGATTTTTACATTTACACAACGTGCTCGATGCTGTAATCAGTTAAACAGTTTGAACTAGAGTCTGAAAGTGATGTTGCTTTTCTTTAACCATTGCTTATTTGTTTCATCATGAACAATTGATTGACAGATGACATATAGGACATAACATACCTTGTATTCATTCAAAACAAAAACAAATACAATCCTTTCATGTTCACGTCAGGTCAGATTTCACTCTGTTCTAAACAAGCTGGCAGTCGAGTCTGAGGAGGTGAAGCCATGTGCATCTGATTATTACCAGCTATTTGAGTACATTAAGAGATATGAAAACCTGCATAAGGAGATGGAGAAACTTACAAAATATATGCAATTAAAGTATATTTATGAGTGCCATTTTGTATTACATTCACTCCACACAATATTAACCACAACTCCTAAAAGCCTACATCAAGTGATTTGTTAATAAATCATGATAACAACTCTGGCAGCCATGATACATTAACTGTGAGTTTAGTCATGTAATTTCAGTTAACCACCACTGAAAGGGGGCAAATGCACTTCAATTTCATCTGGGAAGCAAGTTGTATTCACATCATCTATTTATCGGTTCAGGGAGACTATATATGATTCATATAGGATATAAGGAGCTGGGAAACGTATATACGTTCCCACAAAGTCTTCCATTCACTTGATTCTTTAAAGGCGAACATAACATATATTCAGACAAATCTGTGCTCAGTTAGGTTATTTGTCAGAGTGGGATGATAGCATTTTTGAATGATCAGGTGGAAAAATGTTAAAGGCATCAGGGTAAATCTATTTTGACTTAAATTCAGATGAAAGGGACATTTTAGATGCATAAAGACAAATGGGATGGAAGAAGGCTGCATGGTATACACTGGCATCAATTATTAGAGATATCTTCAAACACAAAATCCTCCAGCTTTGGGCGATTATTGTTTTATCTATTTGTTTCGTAAAGGAGTTTAGCTTTAGAAAAAAACAAAAAGAAGATCCGAGCATATTTTCATTGGGAGGCATTACCATAACTCAAAACCTGTTTATGTCTCTCTCAGCCTAGGTATAATTGAAGCAGTTACCTGAAGCGTCTCCCTCTGTTTCCTCCTTCATTCCTGAAAAGCAGCTGGAAGTCATTTCCTTCAGAGTTGTTGAATGAGCGAGTGAGATAATTACATTTCTGCACATGTTGTGGCACAAAGGAAGTTCACAGCTTGAAAAGACCTCTGTGATTTGTGTGTAAAATAATAAATATCGGAGAGAGGCCGACAGTATTTTAAAATCATTTATGCAGTAAACACTCAGGAAAATTATTGCTGATAAGTATTTAAAGAAGAGGCTTAAAGTGAGTGAACCGACGGACAAGTTTAGCTTCATATTAATGTATTTGTCACGCTGGCTGGTAGTGGCTCCTCAGGCGGTCGTGCAGCCCGTCTGATACATTGGCAAGACCTAAAACTATTAAAACAGTTTGAGAGAGGAGCAGTGGATGAGGAGCGGGTGGGAAGAAATGTCTGCACTGTGATAATTAAGCTGCCTAATTTCTTTGCCTGGTACAGTCTTTATTCATTATGTGCTGCCATCAGCAATCAGTGGAGCTTATTATTGAGAGCATACGGGCGGGAAGAGTATTTTTACTCAGGGTCTCTCTACAGATAATACTGCACTTAGCCAGTCCTTCAGAGGACTGCTTCCTGTAGGGAGAGTCCGTGTACCTATATGTGCAAATGTACTTTGTACATTTGTTGACTCATATCATTTAAAGGCTAATTTATATTCCCAATGTGTGTGTGTTTCCCAATGCATCTGCTGTTGTGCTCGAGGCAATTGTTGTCCCTTGAGGCTGGCGACAGCAGCTGCTGTATGAATGAACGTATGTGTGTGTGTGTGTGTGTGTGTGTGTGTGTGTGTGTGTGTGTGTATGTGTGTGTGTGTTTTGTGTGTGTAAAAGCCTCTGGGAGAGACAGTGCCTGCATGTCCAGCCGACACACCAGCTGAAGAGCAGCTACCATTACAAGTACACAATCTCACAGGTCAATCAGCTGCCTGCACATCAGCTCATATATTACACAGCAGCGAAGTATCACGTCGCTGTCTTTACTTCCTCATCTCGTCGTCTCCCTCTATCAATGTTAGCTTGTCTGTGAGCTCTGTTGATCTTTGTACTTTATGAAAATACCAGCTGTCACTGATGCAGCACAAGAAAATTGTGAACATTTGAAAATAACTTTCACATGTGAGCCAAATCCAGGGATACAGACTTGATTCCTTTTATTCCAAATCTTTCTAAATCCCTGACACAGTGTCAGGGATTTAAAAGTCATGATTGTAATGATTGGTCTGAAGGGAGGTCCTCCGGAGAGGTGAAATGAGGTGATAAAGTGACGGATGTGGGAATGTTAAAGGGACCATGTGGTAGATCGAGAATGCACTGTATTAAATCAACTTGGCCTTATTTTGATTTTCTTCCCTCGGGCTTGATATAGTACAACATATTTTTCCTCATTTATGGTGGATATTGAATATTCTGCAGGTTCAGGCCGTCCAGTCCCAATCTGCCCCAACGTACAGTATTGGCTCGTTACCCTGCAGCACTTAAAACACTGATGTTTGCAGATAACCTTCGTACACTACTTTCTGCTAATGCAGCAATCTGCCCCGTGCTGATTATCCTGTTATCCAGCAGTCGAGTACACACACACACACACACACACACACACACACACACACACACGCACACGCACACACACACACACACGCACACACGCACACACACACGCAGACACGAACAAACACACAAGCCGGCAAACACACATAGCTCAACACTCAATACTTGCAATGTCTTGGAAATTTTAACGACATAAATCTGCCCAACAGACAAGTATAGACGCAATATCTGCAGTACAGTACTTTAGAAAAGTTTTATATCTCAGGAATGTCCATAAGTACGTCTGAACATTCAAACTGTTAAGGTGAATAAAGCTGCAGTGGTCACATGGCTTGAAATGGACCTATGGAAGGCGGATGCAACGGGAGGACCATAAACAGCTTGTTGTTAATCCCTACTGTCACAATTATTGACACAGAGTTGGATTGAGAATCAGGAGTTCATATTTATAATTACGTTGGTGCGAGTTGTCCATGCGATAAGGTGAAATTAATAATTTGTTCCTGGTATTAACTTGGAAATGTTAACAAGTTGATGAGAGGCTTCCAGATGTGTCATTACTTTTGGTTTATATTACATTTTCTTTTGGTTCCACAATGACTCCTGCAGACGGTCTCATCTATTAAGGAGACAGGTTTACCACCAATTAAAACGCCAAACATCAGTAGGTTTTGTCCAACCCCATGGGGTCGATCTATTACTCCACCAAGCATTGAAAACCAGTTGAAAGGGCTGATGTGCTGTTTGTATACGTTCATAGACTTTCAATGAAAAAGGAATACAATCACTTTACATAGTTTCATTTCTTAATGAGTACAGGAACAATACTCTTTGGACCTTGACATGTGTAATTTTTCTAATATTTCTGGTTCCTGTCTGATTGTGTGCTGAAAAAGAATATGCTATGTATGTGGAGTAAGTTAAAGACAGTCAAAAGGCACTAAACAACAACAAATGTAAACATTAAAAGTCAGCAGAAATGAACCTCAATGGACCTGGACTCAGCAAGCCTCAGATACAGTACAGTGTTGTGTACATATAAGGATAGGGGATAGGCAGTATCTGCTAATAAGGAGAAATATAGAGAGATGACATAGGTATTTTTAATCTGCAGAAGTTCCATTACAACATCAGTAAATAGAAAATGCTCAGTCTGAATTATAAAAAGTATTTGAAACATGTATTTTAGTTCAATTTAACTCTTGACTTATTTTTTAGTTCTACCATGAAAGACCTGTCCAGCCTGTGAGCTTGTGTCACTATACAGAGATGTGGACAGCAGGCGGACTTAGTGACATTTAGTTAATGCTATTATGATGTAGTAATTATCACTGACACGATAATTAGGTCTGCTTTAGAGCTGGAATAGAAACAGACAGTAAATGCAGACGTGCTGTAAGCTGCCTTCTATATATCGTTTTAAATCAGCATCCAGAGCCGCAGATTCTCACACTGACACTGAACATGAGTCGTATTTCCTAAACAAATATTTGCATATAAATGAGCAGTGTCGATCACAGATTTCTATCTCATTGAGCAGAATGCGTCAAAGGACTCCTTGTGGTGCAGAGCACCATCAATATCAGCACTTTGGTCAAATCTACTGCTGTCAAACCCGCAGTGGAGGCAGACACATCAGCTCACAGCAAAGGATCCCAAAGTGACTGAATGTGAATCACATTGGCGACTCGCATTTCACATTTGAAAGACCAAAGGTGCAGAGAATCTTTATTCTGTTGTATTTCTGAACATACTGAAAGTCAGTGTAGCGTATATGCTCACAGCTGCTCCGAGCACTGACGACCGAACATGTTTGCCATTTTGCACAAGTCACACACATGGCTGACTTTCCCTCTTTGTCTCTGTGTCCTTGTGTCTGTCTTGTTCACACACACACACACACACTCACACAAAATAAAAACCCCACACACACAGGCGTGCTCTCGCAGGTGGAGCAGGAACAGTCCTGCAGCGGCGCGCTGCTCTATTTTAGGTCTGTTTCACGCTATCACGTATTCCTCTGCTATACCTCTGAACTATCACGAGCTCCTGAGCCGCCTCATTGGAAGACGTTTATTTTTTCCCTCCTCAAGGAAAAAAATAGAATTTTCTCTCACTGTAATCATTTTTCTTCCATCATACTTAAGTGTCTACACCCTTTTCTCTCCTTACCTTTCAGTAATTCGCTGGTTGCTGTGGTAACTGGCCGCTGTCCTAATTCAATGCTATACTATAAAGTCTCATTTGACACAGACTTAACAAAGACCAACTTTTCATGTACATATAAAAATGCATATATGAGTTGTAATATGTTACATCACTTGAATTAAAGGCTCATGTCATACGTGCTATGGCCGCCATTAACCCCAGTTGTTCTAACCCGCCTGGGGCCAACTCCCATCTATCTCTGTCCCTCCGGTCGCCTTGGGTGGCCCCTCTTGGGCTTGGAAACAAGTGTGTTCTAAGTAATTGGCTCCGCCACGCAGGGGAGCGTGCACATCCACTGCATTGTGGCATAAATACCAGGGAGCCCCATGATGTGCAGGCTTTCCTCGCTCATTAGAAAGAGCTGACAGTGCAGCACTAAAGCCCCAGTCCTCCTCCGCAGTGCTCCTGCTGGATCGACACCAGAAGATAACAGTACAGCACACCAGTCTCTCAGAGGCGTTGAAAAGCAGCCGCACTGCTCTCTCGATCCTCCAGCCCCTGGACACAACTCTCTCTAACTGCAGCAATGCACTAATGAGCCTCATCGGGAAGTCCCCCCATTTTTCATCATCTGTATGTTTCAGCATATATGTTTCAGCACAATGCTGCTAATAATCATCACTCTTACCGTGACACTGAGAACAGGAGATGCCTTTTTAAAGAGGTCAAAAAGAGGTCATTTGTACAGCAGTTTAGTATTTGTTACATAGGTTTGCAACGATAACGAGATGTGCAATAGAATACAAGTGAAGGCAGGACATAATATTATAGGACAAATACTAACAATTCATTTGACACTAATTCTTATTTCAATGGATTGGTGAACGGCAATCACTGTTAAAGCATGTATGTGCAGTCACTCACACTGATGTCCCATTTCAGCTCAGCAGAAAAGAGAGTGTGAAATCGCCTTTACCTTCTGACGACCCCTCCTGTTCAGTCTCTTATGATTAGTGAGCTCACGTGTGCGTGCTATCTAGAGTTCACCTCTACCGTCCCACAGTGGTGTTTGTAACAGCAGCTGTGAGATAACACAGGCACACACACATTCGTGCATGAACATACCCATGAGCACACACAAAGATGCATAGTTCGGTCCGACATCTTGCCTGAAAACTGTTTTCCTTCTGTTGATCTGAAATTGTTTTATCGTTCAACATAAACAATGCAGCATCCAATCAGCATTTTGATTCTGTGAAACCAAGACCTGCAATCAATTTGATATTGTCAGAATCATAGCCAGGTATTTCCTGAGCCTGTGCATTTGTTCCTCACTAACTGACATTGCCTGTCTCCCTTTCACCCCCTCCCCATCCTGCCCTTTCCTTCTCCTTCTGTCTCTCTGCAGGATCCTGCTGACAGTGGTGGTGATTTTCCGTATCCTAATAGTAGGCATTGTGGGGGAGAAGGTGTACGAGGATGAGCAAATCATGTTCATCTGTAACACCATGCAGCCCGGCTGCAACCAGGCGTGTTATGACAAGGCCTTCCCCATCTCGCACATCCGCTATTGGGTCTTTCAGATCATCCTGGTGTGCACGCCGAGCCTGTGCTTCATCACGTATTCTGTTCACCAGTCTGCTAAGGCGCGTGACCGGAGCTACTCTCTCCTGCACCCTTACATGGATCACCACGGTCACGGTCACGGTCACCACGGCCGCCATCATGACCATCACGCTCGCAAGCTTCACTCTCGCAACATCAACGGTATCCTGGTGCACCCCGACAGCAGTAAGGAGGATCACGACTGCCTGGAGGTCAAGGAGATCCCCAACGGACCCAGAGGACTCCCTCAAACACACAAGAGTGCGAAAGTGCGACGGCAGGAAGGCATCTCCCGTTTCTATGTCATCCAGGTGGTGTTCCGCAACGCGCTGGAGATCGGCTTCCTGGCTGGCCAGTACTTCCTGTACGGTTTCAATGTACCAGGGATGTTTGAGTGTGATCGCTACCCATGCGTGAAGGAGGTGGAGTGTTACGTGTCTCGTCCCACGGAAAAGACCGTGTTTCTGGTCTTTATGTTTGCAGTGAGCGGCGTTTGTGTGCTGCTCAACCTGGCTGAGCTCAACCACCTCGGCTGGAGGAAGATAAAGACGGCCATCCGAGGGGCGCAGGCCCGAAGGAAGTCCATCTGTGAAGTCCGCAAGAAGGATGTTTCACACCTGTCCCAGGCCCCAAACCTGGGCAGGACCCAGTCTAGTGAGTCAGCCTACGTCTGACAGAGGCTCCTCTGCCTGGGGGCTCGAGGACCTCTTACATTTTGGAGAAGAGCTTTTCCCTGGCCCAGGACCCCCGATCATTAGGGCACAACAATCACCACTGCATTATTATTCAGGACCACAGACGGACTGTGTAGTCGAGACGAAGCATCAATTCACAAAGTAGAGTCTTTGACACATCAGGAGGGCAGGACCCCCCTCCTAAAAAGGCTTCTGTCTTGCTGTAACAAAAGTTACACCCAAAACCTACATGATGCCTAGGTGACAACTAGTTGCCTTCAAAGAACACAACAGACAAAACTGAGCAATTACTAACAATATTAAAATACTGTAAAGATAGTCTGAGGTTGACTCAATTGAAGAGCTTCATTATTTGCCTTTGCTTTAGGTCAGAAATAATCCCTTCATTTTACAATTATGTGTGCATATGCAAAAGCTTAAGCGTGTGCATGCATACGCATGTGAGTGGGGGGGAAAAAAGCCAATGTCTGACTTAAGTCAGAAAATTCAATGCTAAGCTAATCTGAGCTTCTAAGAGAAAGATGATGTTATTTGTCATTGTCCATGATATTCGAGTAAAGTCACTCGATGGACAAACAAGCACCTTTTTAATCATGTTGTCAGAAATTCCCACAAAGTGAAACACAAAAACCAACAGCACTGAAGCTTTCAGCAGGAACTGGAACACAGTATTTGTTGTCAGTGTACCAGGCTTTTTTCTTAAAAATCATTACTCTTGTTCATATTCTTAGGTGCCAATCATACGGCAGACTGACATTGCCCGGGAGCTTTTGTTCTATGTGAGACACATGGTGCATTGGAGATGAGTTAGATTAACTTTTCAACACTGTGTCACGCACCACAATGCTCTCAATGCCTGCAAGGCACACTGTTTACTCCCAGAACCAACAGTCTGAAAACAGTCAAGAAAAGTGTGCCAGCGTTTTTCACTTTGGCTCATTAAGTGTGATTGCTGTCTACGTGGCTGAATGGAGTTATATAAAGAGTTTTTCAGCTAAACAGGAGAAAGTATTGTAGTCACAAATATTTTAACATGTAACCTCAAGCTTTTTTTCACAAGCTGATTTGGTGCCATATTTCAAAGTATGTGTACATAGATAAAATGTAAGAACTACACTTAGCCTTTTTCCCTATGCGATGTAGTAGGGCTTCACTTGGATGACGAACAGGGCTTTGGATGGTAATGAAGATTAATCATAGATTGCCAGCTTTAACAATATGTATTATTAATGTGCCCTTTGTTAAGCCTTCGCCCTCTAATGGAGACTATATGTTCCGAAAAGTCCCTCCCCCCCTCCTCCCCCTCCTCCTATGGACTTTGAAAAAGGCATGTTACCGAAGCATTAATAGAATGGATAGATTATGACATGTAACTTAAAAAGAGACTGTTTTATTTATTTGCATCCTGCTCCTGTGAAATGTAATACTCAGCATGCATGAAGATGAAAACTATAGAGAGATATGAACATAGAATCCCATTGTGGGAATATTGAAAGTGAATATCTGAAAGGCTCCAGAACTGCAGCAATAACAATATAAAGTATGTGAAAAAAATATGTGAATAAATTATTATGCAAACAGAGATTTTGGCTGTGCTGTGTTTAACAAATTGGTGGTATGAAATGCTGCTATTTGACTTGTATCAGGATGTTGGGATTGTTTACACATGCAAAAGACAAAATGCTACTTAAGTATTAGTACAGATGTTGTATAAGCAAAATGTACTTAAATGATCAAAAGTAATCATCTCGCAGATTATCATCACATGTTTTGTATATAAAATCTTTATCTGAAAATCAATTTAGTGGAGTAAAAGTACAATATTTCACACCAAGATGTTATGGAATAGAAGTAGTTCTGTTAGTAGAAGAGAATAACAATACTCAAGTACCTTAAAATGTATGTAATCTTAAGATTTGAGTTCTGACTTACAATACTCTTAAAACTAAGTAATTTATAATATTCTTTGGTACATTCCCAAGTCATCAAATACCAACGCTTCCCGCGTCCCGCCCTCTGTGTCTGACACAAGGCCCCCCTTTAGCGTCAGCAGGCTTTCAAGTAAGTCCAAAGTAACCGCATCAGCTCAGGAGGTCTGATGGTGTAGTATAAAGAGCGACAAAGCCCACATCGGCACGTTTAAAACCACGACCACAGCGGATCCTCATAGCTTGAGGCAAAGGGATGTTCAATGTTTGGGTTGCAGCAACAGTTTTCAACTTGAGTAGATATACTTCTTTACTTTCCACTACTAGTGGTGTGGACAGTGTAGTAATACAGAAGCATAAAACATACAGTAGCCTTTCATGCTGTACATAATACATAGGAATACACAACAGTAGTAGAGTATATAATGCAGTGCTCTCAGCTGCACAGATTCAAAACATGCTTTAACATTTATTATTCAACGCTGAGAAATGATACATCTATGAGAGATACATTTATGCAGTCTGAGTTTCTGTTGATAAATTATAGATTTAACGTGTATTTCCTTGATATGAAACTCCTGACTATATATATAGTATATTTATCATGCAAAAACTATCCGACGTGTTATTGCTAATTTACACTCATAACTCCAATATTTTTTCAGGGAAATTGTACATATACATACAAACAGTATATATATATATATATATATATATATATATATATATATATATATATATATATATATATATATAAAAATATATAGAGATATATAAATATATCTCTATATATTTATATATAGAGATATATATGTGTGTGTGTGTGTGTGTGTGTGTGTGTGTGTGTGTGTGTTTTATTTCACAGCAAAATGTTTTTAATACTCACACTGTTGTTTTTCAGAATCAGCGTGACTCATGTAAGCTATTAAAGCAGACCTGATCATTTCAGTAATGAGAGGGAGAGAGGAGAGTGTCGGGGCGGTGGACCTTTTAGTGTTATTAAACCTTCAGGCGTCATGTGACCGTGGCCTGGGGAACACATAAAGCACAGTGGGACGAGAGGAAGAGGGACAAGGGTGATGATGATGATGATGGAGAACTGTGTTAATAAAGCCGATTGTCTGATAGGATGCAGAGTAATGAGATTTGCTGTTGTTCATTCACTTAAAGGCCACATAGTGTTCTTATTGACATATGGGATGCAGTGATTTACTCTCTGCTGTGTGCTGATATACATTCACAACAACAACAACACACACACACACACACACACACACACACACACACGCACACACACACACACACACACACACACACACACACACACACACACACACACACACACGCACACACACACACAGAGTCAATAAATGCCAAAAAGAAAAAGCATTTCTGAGGATGCAGCCAGGTCGGTTGCTGTGGTGACCGGTGCACTGTAATGATGTTAAGCACCACAGAGACTACGGAAACAACACTGCACCATCTCTCGCTCCGCAGCAGCATGAGACTCTTTCACGGAGAAAGTTAGACGCCTGCTGTTCTGCGCTTTACCTTGCAGCTGCGGAACAAGTAAAATAACAGGTAAGTACAGTAATTCCCTGCAAAAAATATCTTTAGTTACAACTCTTTTACAATAATTTAGTGTAAAGTAGAGAGCAGAAACTACAAAGAAAACGATAATAATACCTCATCATATTACACATAGCGTTTTAATGAGAAATGCCCTTTCAGATGGATGGTTCGATGGAGGACAGTGGATTTTAAAACCGGTCAATGCACTCTGGTTCATGCTTTGATCTCTGCTTCGGTGGTCTTGACTACAGCGCTGATGTTTTCCACAGGAGTTAGCATCGCAAAGAATTTTAGAGTCTAGTTTTCCATATTCAAATGTATAAATTATTTTGTGTGTAACAATTCTATATTCAACATGGATCTTTTTTACAACACAAACATTGTTCTTCAATCACATGCAGTGCAGCCCAACGTAATAAAATAGGCATTACACCCTGACAGTGTATTGGACTGGTAGTCAGTAGCCTGATACATATGAATACATAACTACAACTTGGGAGTTCATCCTGCCTGCTTACTTAAGCAATAAAGCATGCAAATAGGCAGTTAACGTGTAATCACATGGTTCAGGGATTTTGACATTGCTAGAGAGCTGACGTGCTAATTGTTACAAAAAGAACAGCTGAACAACATGTAACAAGATGGATGGGCAAGCTGGGCCAAACATATGTGCCATATTCTGGCTTTAGCCCAAATAATTTCCACAACAGTGGATTAGGAAGTATATTTGACCCAGTCATATGCTGTAAAATAACCCATTGTTTAACTGTTTTTCTTTTCTAAAGTGTTCCTTCCTGCTCTCCATTAAAGTGGCATTATATGTGGGTATAAAGTGAATTTACACAGTTACATGTTCTCTCTGTCTCCTTTTTCCGAAAAGTATTAAACACTAAAACATCAGTAAAACCAAAGGAGTAGTTATAAACTGGACCACTTTATACATTATATACCGATCCATTAGATCTGCAAAAGAACGTCCAGGTTGCTGCTTAAACCAGGAAGCGACTGGCGTCCTGAATGTTACTGGCGTAAGGCGTTCAATGTAAATCTTTTTTTCTGACCTTGACCTTAAATAAATCCAAGAAAAATACATATATATTCTCTGAAAGGCTGAATCTGTGTGAGCAGATTGATTGCCATTGACGGTCCATTTCCAGGCATTCACCATTGCCTCCTCATCAAATTTTCATCTGCTCTGTGACCTACTCTCCGCAATTGATTCATTACTATCCCCGTGATAAGACAGCAATAAGCGAAGAATCAATTCATTATTCCTCTCCCCTGTTCTATATCCAGTATTTTCCCTCTCTGCCTCTTCATTCATTCATGAAGATGAAATTGGAGTTGGCTTATTCCTCTCTGGAGCCTGCTCCACTTCTAGCCTCCTAATGTCTCAGCCCATCAATTTGTGTCAGTCTCCATTCTGCTCTCCGCAAGTGACTTGGTCTCCTTGCGTGATAGCCCTGCTTGGCACAGTCCCTCTGCCCTTCCCCTCTCTCTCTGTCTCCATCTGGTCCTCTCCTCCTCCACCTGACTCATAGCTCACTCTTTCCACTGCTTCCTCCACCTCCACATTTTACTCTGCCCTCCTGCCTTCCTCTGACCTTTTCTGTCCTCTTTCATGTGGGCATGCTCTGGCTTTTCCACCTGGGTCTCACGTGAATGTCTTCCTTGTTTATGTCTGTCAAAGCTGCTGATGTACTGCTGCAGGAAAAGCCTTATTCACCCCCGTCTCTCTCTTAAACTGTCTTTGACCCCAATTCCTCCCTTTTCTCTCACCACAATGTTTTTTTTCGGGTTTTTCAAAGAGATCGCTGACAAAAAAAACTGAGACATCTTCTCCCACCAGCTTTCATTATCTCCTTTTATAACTCTGCTGATGTTGTCTCTCTCCCCAGTAATCCTTGAAATATGACATATGTGGAGCAGACAATATGCAAGTTTTGTCTGATGGTATTATTTATAGTCTTCCAGATCCAGTCAAGACTAGTACGCCATCCTACTGGATTAATTCATTTTGGGGAATTTGTGTAGGGGACAGATTTAGGGTATATATCTAAAATACCCCTGACAATACACTCTGGCTCTAATGCGGATGTTCTGGTAATCTAGTTTAATGCAATGGATGACAAACTGAGCTCTGTATGACGGATGTTTCTAATTTGGTCTGTCTAAGATCACTGGTCAAGTGCTGCCAAAATAAATCCAGCAATAATCTTTCAACAACTACTGATATTACACTTTCGGCCTCCTCAGGTGATCACCAAAAAGCCAGGGAACAAAATAAAAAGGATATGTCAGTGTAAGGAGTTGAGAAGCTGGTAAAATGGAATTTCTTGTGCTGCTTTAAGAGCTAAAAAGTCCTTCCACAGCTGAAGAATGATGTGTGAAAGTGAATTTGCACACATATAGCCATTCCCCACATATATTAAAAGCTCTGGCTCAAAAACATATATCCTGTACTGGCAGCACCTAAGACATGAAACATAAAACTCTCTCATGTTTTGCCCAGTTGATGATGTGGGAAGTTATGTGTCATTTGATGCTGATTGTATTTTTGTAATCCTGCATGGCTTTGAATATTACTGTCAAACTAATGTCACGGAAACCTTGGTATACGAATACAATTTATCTGTAATGCTGAAATAGTTTTTTTGTCTGTACGGGCAGCTCTGGAAGTATTGCTTGTGAGTAATCCTGGTCTCATTATATCAGTATGTAAAGACTTGAGCAGAGGAGAATTGGGAATCCGTTGTAGATACAAATCTTCTGAGGTTGAGATTTAGAGGAAAAATGCATCCACAAGCAGGTTTAACGCCTTCTGTTATTAGACCAGCTCCTCATATGGCCAGAGAGAACATGGATTAACAACACACTCCTGCTGCATCCGCTCTTTGAGACACAGAGAGAGAGACTTCTACTTAACAGCAACACAACACAATTGTTTTTCCAGTACAATGCTGGATTAGAAGCAAACTGATGTAGAGCTGGATGCACTGAACAGAAATGCACAAACTGTTTGCACAAACTACAATATACCCTAAAACAATTGGGTGAACTCATAGCTCCTGTGCAGCATGATCTGTCCATACACACACCAAAATACACAGGATACCCCAAGGACCATGGCTCAAAATCCCTCTCTCTGCACCTATCCCCCACCCATGCACATTAGCCTCCTAGATCAATAAACAGAAGTCAAATAAATGAAGTCAAGTAGCAGAGCATGCAGATGTCCCCAATGCAGGTGTGTCTTCAAACATTTTACAAAAAACCTTGGCATGCAGTCCCATTTCTTAAAGGTAGAGGGTACAATCCTCTGATTTGAGCCAGGATGTAAACAAGTAATTACCTGATTACTGTTGTGAGTAATCACACACACCATCTCCACCTTGAACATGCGAATTGCACTGTAGACCCATTTTTTTCTGCACAGCGCTGGTTCCCGTCTCATAGCATTATTAGAGGGGGGAGGTGCACAGCCGAAGATTTATATAGACATTTAGGGGTCACAGTTGAGAGGCTGAGTGACAGCAGAGTGAACATTGTGTTTAGTGGTACAGTTCACACTGAAACACAGTGCCTCCAAGAGGACCAAACTGCACACTACAGTAAACAACGCACTAAGCCCTTGTGTGAGGAAAAAACCTATTAATGCAAATCCCACACTGTTATAATCAGATTGTCAGCATGTCTGGAGTGTGTCTTTGTTACATCTGAAGTCATGCTGTCCAGATGTTATTCACCCAATGACTTTACTGCTGTAGTACTGAGAAAAAGAGAGTAAGTAATTCTATCCAGTGGCCTTCTGGCGCAGATTCACAGACTGAAATTGGAAAGAAGGTTGTGAATAAATGAGGAGTTTAAACAGATGTTCCCTGTTGTGTCTAACTGGCATTTTGTCCTAAAGGATCAGGCACTACAGGACCTCCTGCGGTCTTAATCTAGGGTTCTTTATTCATCCACATATCTCATCTTCCCTTCTCCCACAGCTCACTGCTACTGATGATCTGTGGCTGTGTGCATGACATGTCGAGATAAAGAGCTTGCCCTGTAGACTGGTTCAAACATTGTCTGTTTCTTAATCCAATGTGCAAGATCCTTTCTTTATCATTTGTCATGATGGTTTGCTTTTGCATCCCACAAGACAAGACTGCAGGTTGTTAAATATGAAATGTTCTATGCTTGAAATGTCCTTAAAATAGTGAAACTGAAATAATAATAATTCCTTTCAAGAATCCTTTCAGCTGACACACTATACTCAGTATGTGGAGACCCAGTTTCAAGGACCAATGGCACACAATCACGTTAGTATTTAGTCTCAAGCTGGCAGTTGGCCACGGGAGCTTTTACAGAAATATGCAAACATAATCACGAATTCAGTCCCATGCCGAATAAAATGAAGGTTAAAGGTTAAAAGCATAAGCAGCATCCTTGGCTTGATACCAACAATTAAGATTGAATGATTGTACCCTCTTGATAGGCAGGAAGTCGGTAACACTTCAACTACTAAGTAAAATATGCAATGTTTTATTTCATAATAATAGCCCCATGACAATTTCAACTGAAGGACAAGCCAAGTTCCCTTTGTTTTACAAATCCGATTTGGTCATTTTTTCTTTACTTTATTTTCGTAAAAAGCGATACTAGATCGTAATTATATAAACGTCATCTTTTTGTTCAGTTATAACATATAAAAACAAGTTTATACAGCTATGCTAGCAGCTTTGTAAGCTGAATGCTAACATTCTCCCTACAGTCCATTTATTCTCCAAATTACAAAGCTAACATGCTGATAGCTAGCAGGTATGTTTACTTTGCTAGTTAGCACTGACAACAAAGTACAGTTGAGCAGGTATTTACCAAACAATATTGGGAAAATTCTTTAAAAGAATATTGGGATGATGCCAAATGAAAGGTTACCACAATTCATCCTGTGGGGAAACATTAATGTGTGTACCAAAAGTTGTTGAGACATTTTCATCTGGACCAAAGTGGTGGACCAACTGACTGACAGACCATTTTGTCCAGAGCCTGCCATATATAGAGCCTGAAGGGCTATAATGTCTGTGACTTCACTGTGCTGTGTCACACTGACAGATACCATGCTGAAATCTTGTATTTTTTTTTTTTACCAAAGACAGCACACTCTACTTTGAGTATTTATAACTCTCTCAAAGTAAAGAATCTGCTGAGACAACTTTTCCGGAGCATCAAAAAAAGGGTTTGTACTTTAATTATTCAGACTGAGAACAACAAAAACCTGCACCACTTTTCTCTGATGGTTGTCCTTAGTGCTCAGTTATTCTTTTCCATCTGTTTAGTTTCATTTTCTGTGTAACAGCATACAATTGTACAAGCCGATGAAATCACAGTGTTGCGTCCGCCATGGAGCCCTTTTTCAATTAGCAGCTCTCAGCATGGGCATCAACACCCTGAAGTGTTTACCTAAATCTGTTGAATCTGTTCTGAAGACGAGGTTGATTCTAGAGGACAATGAGTATGATATCTCAAAGTATTCTCTTGTTGAACATAGTCACATTTAATAGTAGCAGTGTGGAATATAATGCTTCTTTTAGCTATTTTCACCCGTGGAGTTAAATCGGCACCAGAGGAAGAAGTTAGCAGTGAGAGGAGGTCTGCTATCGGTCCCTCTGAGCCACCAGATGTTGCTGTAGTGCAGGAACAGCCTGTAGAGACTCACAGGAGGGCTGGTCGGCATCTGGAATTGGAAAAAGCGTTTCTGCAAAGGCAGCAATTTAGAGATGCAAGACACAAAAACATGTTTGTCTGATGGTATAGCATCAAGTTCCAAGTTCAGGACAGGTATGTGGCTTCAGATTGGAAAAAAGTGAGTGTTTCCCCTTGCCCAGAGCTCAACCACATGTTGAATTTCTCATCTGTGTGTATTTTCACCATTAACACGTTTGCTGTATCATTTTTCCCATGTTCTCTCTCACACACAGCTATCTGTCATCTGGTTGAACACGAACTGTCTGCCAAGAAACACCCCTCTAACGCCCCACCCTGCGTGTCAACCAGTTCACTGAATATTCACTTACCACTCGTGCAGAAAGTACTCAGATCCTCTTTTTTATATAAAAATGGAACAATACTTAGTAAAAGTCAAGTACTCAAAATGTATGGGACAACAGTATTATTACAAACATGTGTTTAAAGTATCAAAAGTAAACGTTTTTATGATGCAGAATGGGCCCTTTCTGAGTCTTGTAAAATATCACAATTAATTTAAATTAATCAATAATTTAGTGATAATAGGTGAAAACCCAGATGAAAGCAAAAAAAGGGCAAAGTCTAAAATATGAAAACATTTAAAATGCCTAAATTAAAACAAATCAACAAAAGAAAAGTGAAATACATTGAAAATTGTTATATATATTTACTTGTATGTATGAATTCACTGTGTCACAGTTAGATTAAACACATGTTAGAAGGATAGCTATTCAGCACTAACTGAATTAATTGTTTTTCATTGTGACTTAAATTCTACACGCCCCATTAAAACCAAACCGCCACAGAAAATAAGGCGAGGAGGAATGAGATGTATTTCACTTCAGTGTTGTCCTGTTCTTTTTCATATACTGTTCTTTTGAAGTTGATTAATTAAGCAGTATATCATTTATTTATATAATGACTCAACTCAAATATTGAGTGAAACAAAGTCAGCTGACTGCTCCTGAACATGCATGCAGTTACAGTTTGTATGCAGGAAAGAGGAAATATTCCACCGCAACTAAACCACTTTTCAGTTTGTGATAATCATTAACCCTGCAGATGTCCTGGTGGTTGAACATTAGTTAGTCCTGCAGTCAAAATGACACAAAACATAGCTGACATGAAGGTTCACACACACACACACACACCCATATTCATGACCGTTGGGCTCAGTTGATGACTTCACATGTTGCCAACTTCTCACAGTGTTATCACGTCTGATGTCATCGTTACATCTCAAATCTCCCCGGCGGGTCCTGACTTGCTTCGGTGGACGAGGCCAACATGGTTGGAATGCCTCGGAGGGAGTGTCTCTCCTTGCTGTCATGGAAACCGCCTGGATGTACAACTGCAGCCTTTGAGCTGAAACTGTGCACAAGGACAAGAGAGGCGTCTGAATTCACATTTTCAGCCATAAGGACAAAATGTTGTGATGTGTTATAACCTGTTTCTCTACTTCCATTGTGTATTGAACTTAAACTCAACAGAGGAAGGGATTTACATTCCACAGCTGCCTGTTTCACTTGCAGACACAAACATCACCAGTTTGAATTAAGGCAATAAAAAATCTCCCACATGTGCTTCACTGCTCTCTAATTACTGTTACTCCCTTCCTGTGCTCCCTCAAACTGCACTGTTCTCCAGGATTTTTTTTTTATCATCCCTCCCTCCCTCCTCTCGTTCTTTAGTGGTGGAGGGAGAAATTTGGAGAATTCTTTTCAGTGACCACACCAAACTATCCAGTCACATGCCCTCTTTTTCCTTCCTGTCCTTCTCCTAAATAAGGAATTACAATTTCAGTGGGGAAAAAAAGAATGAGCAAAGGGGCGGGTCATAGAGTGTAATAAGAGGACAGGAAGGCATCTCTCTCTCTCTCTCTCTCTCTCTCTCTCTCTCTCTCTCTCTCTCTCACTGTTGAATGTGGTGAAGTCATATAATTCAGTCAAGGGTGTTTGCTGTATTTATATTGGCAGTCCTCTATCGTTCACTCAGCACTGTGTTGTCAGGAAGAAGAGCGGGAACACAGCAACAGAAGCCCTAACACACCTGTATTCACCTGAAAGCTACTACACAAAGTAAGTAAACACATTTTCTTCTTCTTCTTTTTCTTCTTCTTTTCTCTCCCTCACTCAATCTCAGTTTTCTGATTTCTCGCTGGCAGTCAAAAGATTTCTTTGTTGCTTGAAGCTTGTGGCTAACTCTGTGCAGGAAACATAAAAAAAAGAAGTGCAACATATCATACACCCCACCCTCGTACTCTGTGTCCTTCCCTCTTTCCTTTGCTCCTGTTTGATCCTACGCAGTCAAAAAGGGCTAAACGGTGTAAATTCTTGTGTTATGTGATCCTGTTACTTTTCTACCTTTGCTCTGAGCACTCTTATCTTAGACCTCATGGCCCCAGAGGTTTCCGCCTTCAACATGCAGCCAGTACTGTCTAATAATGTGTAATTTTCTAGTTTAATATCTGCCTTGAGCACCAGGCGGGTGGTTCAGGAAATGGCAGTAAATGTCTGCATGTGTTTGTTACATACGTTGTCATGTTTATGGACCATGGTAAAGTTTTATGTGCAGGCGAGTGCTTTAGACTGCGAGGCAACTTCAAGAGTGTGATTTCCAGTGGTGTTTGGGCTGTTCTCACTATCTTCAGAGATAAGATTAAAATACAGAGGATTGAATGAACTGTCTGCGTCAGCAGCAGCAGCAGCAGCAGCTGCTGGGAACGTGTAGAAATAATCCTGTGACCTAGGTAATCCATTGTGTTCACAAAACAAAGGTTTCAGAATGACCTTTTAGACATTTCCGGAGCCAAATGAGTCCCACGTCAAACAGAGTTGAAATGGTGGTAAATTTGACTCAGGTAACTAACAATGCTATTGTTTTATGCAACCCTGTTGCAGTTGCAAATAAATTTGTGAAACATCCTGTCACAGATGAATGCAAGTCACTATGATACAAAAGTTGTGAAACATCCGGTCACAGATGACTGAAAGTCACTGATACAACAATTGAGGCATTCGGGCGGGGATGAGAGAGTAACAACTGGAGTTGCCTTTGAGTAAGACACTTAACCCTCAGATGACACACAGGAGCGGATCAGAGGGCTAAAACAGACGGCTCAGAGTAGCAGTTGAGGTATTAAAGAATGTGTAAAGGTAAAGCAGGGGATTAATGGAAAAACTCACGAAATAATAATTTAGCGGGAAAAAACTAAGTCAGTCACATCAGTATGCAGTAGTTTCTTAATTCACTGTTGTTTGAATAGCACTGGAACAAAAAATAAAAATATATCAAATACAATTTTTGTACTGAGGTAGTTTGCTTTGACTTTTGACTTTAATTAAACAAATAATAAACTGGAAAACATGTCAAAATAAAAACACGGTTGTTGTTGAGCAAATGTATATAGCAACGAGTATCTTACAATAGAAACACGCGGCCATGTTGAGCACTGAAGTACGCAGAGCAACGCTTGTCTTTACAAAAGCAGAATAATAATCTCATTACAACACATTAGACACATTCAGTTAGAAGAGGAGTTTTAATGAGGTACTGAAATTAAACTGACACTCATTTTGAAATATGTTAATTGAAAATTAAAATGCACAGTTACCTCTTTGCCACAGCATGTATGAGCAACGCATAAACAGGTTTATGAGACTTATTTTCTATATTTAATCATCCCTGCAGCACACACCGCTGTCTATGGACATCATGGTGTTTGTGGGGTGTGTTGCTGTACCTATGATTACAAGACGTTCCCAGTAACTATTAGGCCGCTCCCAGTTGATTTCTAAAGTGTACAGGTCTGCATAATCTTCCAAAACACACATTCAAACACCTGTACAAACCCTCTGCTTGAATGGCGTTGACCCAAACTTGTGACAGAGATCAGTGTGCAGGTTAAATTTCATCTGAAAGAGTCTCTGAGTTCAACATCCCTCCTTGTTCACTGCGTGCAGAGATACGTCCTGAGCTGCTGGATGTTCACTGGGCGTGCCAGAACAAAACAGATTGAACCCCTGTGTTTGAGAAAGAGGTTGCTTATCAGTTTCAGATGCTTGGGTATTTACTACACCCTTGTTGTTGTGACTAACTGGTTTAGAACTCGCTAAGCGGACAGGAAGTTGCATCCCCCACATGCCCCTGTAACCACTACTACCACTCAGACAATGAACAGAGCCCCGAGTGTGATCTATGTTAGCAAGGGCTCCAGTTTGGAGCTGCTTGACACACTGATGATCTGTCAAACTATCAGCACATATTGCGTAAGACTGAGAAACCTCTGTTTTGCAAGATATAAAAGGTGTGCCTTTCTGTCCTGGCAGACAGTCCAACTTAGTACGTCTCCAGCCTTTTTGAAATGCAACACAAATGCACAGTTTCCATATGTTTGCAGAACATATACAAACCAAAAAGTGTTTCTATACGTCGGACAGGAAGCAAAGAAATGTAAGATTGAAAGATTTTCCTATCAGCAATAAACATCTCCAAACGCTATCTGCTTTTCTAGTTCATCATAAATGTCTCGAGATTGCATAACTCAATTATTCAGATATGTAAAAGCAAGAGCTATGGCTTGGCTTACCGACAGGTACCGCCTCATACGTTCATGTTTTAACAGGCTCGATGGAGGATTTTTGTTTTGTTGTTGTTGCTGAAAGGTCATTGCTATGGTGAGCAGTGGTGTTGTTTTGTTTAGTGTCCTATATACAGGATATGTCAGGGAGGGAGGAAGGAAGTAACAGCCGAATGAGCAAACAGGATGCAGCGAGCGGGGCGGTTCTTCTGAAGCTAACAGGAAGCTCATACTACATTCATAAGTGAGATAGGCCAACCGTAATTACTTACAGCAGGGTTGTAATTCTTTAAGACATTAGCATTCCACTACAGACAAAAACATGTCTTTGTTCAATAAAGGTCTGGATAATAGAAATCAAAAGCTTCAGTCTGTGGTTGGCAACGCTTGTTCGCTTTCCGGTGGAGAGTTAGATGAGAAGATTGCCAGCTGTTTCCACCTCTTTTCAGTCTTAAATGCTAAGCTTATTCTGAAAGTTTGAAATGAATAGGTTCTCAAAAAACAGTTCTAACACATAATAGAAACACATTCAGGCACATATGCACGCAGCAGGATGAGAGTGACTCTAATGCTATTTGTTCTGACTGCAGGCCAGGGCTGTGGGTGTGAGCAGGGCAGGGATTTAAATGAGAGCGTTCTGTCATCTATCAAACATCAATATTGAAAAGAACACAATACGCTGCAGAGGAGTGAAGTTTGCGAAGCTAACACTATCTTTCCCTTCCAACAGGATCAGCATGGCAAACGTTGGTCCTTCCTTTGGTCTGTCCCGGGAGGTACAGAGTAAGATTGACAAGAAATACAACTCAGAACTGGAGGAAAGGTTGGTGGAGTGGATCGTCGCTCAGTGTGGTTCGGGTGTGGGCCGGCCTGAGCCAGCCAAGACCGGATTCCAAAACTGGCTCAAGACCGGATGTGTGAGTGTTGTGTTTTCGTAAATGTAAAAACAGCATTGTAGTGTGCATTGTGTAGAGTATATTTAGAGGGATGTGCTTGGTTTGTATAGGTGCTGAGTGAGCTCATCAACAGCCTGTATGCTACCAACAAGCCGATAAAGACCATCAAGACTTCCACCATGGTGTTTAAGCAGATGGAACAAATATCGTTGTTTCTCAACGCTGCAGAAAACTATGGAGTCACCAAAACTGACATATTTCAGACTGTGGACCTCTTTGAAGGTAAGACAACCAGTAGAACTGATATTATTACAGCAGAATTAAGTGTTTTGCAGACTTACAGCAATGTAAGTGTGGAAATGTAACTGTATTCAGTGGTGAGGAGCACTCTGTTCATGTAAAACTGTTGCATGTCTTCAGGCAAGGACATGGCTGCTGTCCAGAGGACCCTGATGGCTCTGGGTAGTTTGGCTGTCACAAAGAACGACGGGTGTTACAAAGGAGACCTCAACTGGTTCCACAGGTGAGTTTGAGAGTTTCTAACTAGCTTCCCTGTGGACATTGTGTAATACAAAGGAGGTTTCATTCCAGTGCTGAGGAATGAGATTGTGGACTGAGGGATGTTTGCCTGTATGTGTGCAGGAAAGCCCAAGAGAACAGGAGAGATTTCTCAGAGGAACAGCTGACCGAAGGCAAAAATGTTATCGGCCTGCAAATGGGCACAAATAGAGGAGCATCTCAAGCTGGAACAACAGGCTACGGACGACCCAGGCAGATCATCAACAATCCGTAAATACGCGCAGACCTGAAACACTCATTCTTCTACCCTCTGAAAGGCCAGCGAGGACCATGAGGAGAAGTGTAACCTGATGGATTTCAAGGCTAAACTGGACCAAAACAGGGACCAATAAGAAGATGTGCACATACTTCATGTTGAGTACGCCTCCACAAATAGATACCTTAAATAGTGTATGCAAAGTTGACTGAGCATTTGACATAGTGAATTGTAAATCATAGTTTTTTCTTAAAGGACAATTCCAGTTGTTTTGCATGTTTTAACACACTTCCGAAAAATCGATTGTGCTTCACTGTAATCCATAAGATTTTAGATCTTACTTTCCAAACGTTCAGAGGTTTCAGTTCATTATACAATCAGCTTGCATTTGACATTTAGTTTGCTTTTTTCTTGATTTCAACAGCTTCATCATTGCAGCATGCAATTTCTAAACTCTGTCCCTGACCTCTGACCCTGTACAACTGCAACACAGATATAATGCAACATTAACAAGAATAAATGATAGAGAGACAATTGAACTAGTTGTTTAACATGATGGATAATGGGATCTCAAGCAAGTTTTAAGTCTCATTTCTTCTGCGCTGGAATTAATTGAAACAAGTATCAGCCTGGAAGATAAGAAGTGCAATGTGGTTTACAGTGATGTTAAGCACAACATTTTAAGTTAATAGGGAACAACAATAAGTTTAAAAGTTGAATTGTTCAGTTTAAAAAAGTTTTTAGAAAGACACAGAATCCAGAAATGTTTTACCTGCTCCATAACACAATCTGCAGTTAGATCAATATGTCGGACCTTCTTTTTAACGTTTAATACGTCATATATAATGAGAATGATTTTGAAATAAAGTTTGATTTACCTTTAAAGAAGCCTCTTGTGTGATGAATATATTAACAATAGAGATTAAGAAAGTAGCAGGCGTTGTCCACATGTACTGTTAACACTATTGCCCCTCAAAATCACAATGCTCTGTGATTCTTTATTGCCTGAGTGTTGGCCTGCTTGACACCAGGTAAACACTAAAGGAGATAGCTAATGTACATAGCAACCCATAATAAACATGTGACAGTCTGCAGGTAACATTACAATGAGCCTTGTTTGCTTTAAACCTGAGCTGTACTCCACGTAGAGATAAGCAGATGAAAAAGAAAAGTCTGCCCAAATGTGGGAGGAGGGAGAACGTGATGGGTGGGAGTAATGACGGGCGGGGATAAAGCCTGGATTTTTCCTGGCTGGGCTTTGCCTGGTTGGATGGAACGAGGGAAACAAGGGGGATTCAGAGGAGGACTATCTCTATCTCCTGCCAAGGTTTTGTTTATACTGTTTTTCCTTTAGTACCGACTAAGCTGTTCAGCATGAACTGTCTCAGAAAAAGGCCGGAGATGGAAAAGAAAAGCAGGAAGGAGAAGACGGAAAAAGAATAAAGTTAGGTTCAATGAGAGAGGGAGATTATAAAGGAAAACAGGGAGAAGTCATTTTTAAAACAGAAATGTTCAGGTGGACTCGAACACAGGAGAGAAAGGTGGCTGGGAAGTCAGAGAGTATTTCCAAAAAAGGAGGGATTACTGCAGAAGGGGGCCAAACAGAAAGACTTCATTCCTTCCTTCCTTCCTTCCTTCTTATTCCTTCTCATCCTTGGTGTGGTAACATGAAACTGGGAGTAACGTTTTACACAGAGGGGTAAATTGGTATATTGTAAATTCATGAGAAACAAGAACGAATTTAAAACAAATGGAAAACATACAGTAACCTGTATAATTATTAATATGAACGTACAAGTGGTGATGCCCTATTCTTCAGTTTTTGTTTCTATAATCTATTTTTTTCACAATGAAAGCATTAGAAACTGCTCCTCATTACTGGCTTGATCACTGTGCAGTCACACTTATATTAAAACGTTCATAAATACTTTTTATAGCACCTATTTGCCTCTAATGAAGCGAGATAATGTCCTGTTTGGAATGTCCTCAGCACTAAAGCTCACTCCTGCTGTTGATGCTGCTGCAGGACATTAGTCTCTGTGGGATGGAGCCTAGTTTTCTCAGCCTTAGTTTAGATTATTTTAATTGTCTAAAAGTGTTTATTATTTCAACACTAGCACTTTCAACACTAACTCATGTACTTTGGCATAAGTGAGATCCCTGAGTCTCAGGCTGTTCATTACTTCTACCCCATGGGTCCGTTAACATACCAGCTTTGTGTCGCTGCAAGACATTTTTTACACTGGACCTCGGATTTATTTTTTACCGTTTGTAAACATCACTGCTTAGGTCAGAACCAAACATATTGTACTGTAAGTGCCAATACATGTCAGACAACTATCATTCCATAAAGCAGTACATTTAAATAGAATAATTGAATTGAATTCATATTTGACATTTAATTCTCATTGAGCACAAAACATTTCAGAAACACTGTCATTTCGTCACCTTACATGTCTGAGGAGAAAAAAGCTGATGTGAATCCTTAATCATTTATTGTGTCAGGAGCGCTGCTGCTTTGATGACTGTTAGTTCATCATTTATTGACTTACTGAGCTAACAACCTTTAGCATACATAATTTACTCCCTGACTTCCGTCAGCTATTGTTTGTTACACCGTAGTGGAGTGCAACTTGTTGATGATAAATTAATGAATCGGTTAAGTGATTAGTTAACAATGAATTAGTCATTAATTGATCATTTGAGAAACTCCTTTAGCAAGGTACTTAATTCCCTAAAGCACTGCATTGGAGATACTTAGTTCTACCTCAAATTAGACCCCACATGACTTCAAGGTTGAGCGTTAGGGTACAACTTCTAAACTCATACCTGTCAGTGTGGAAGGCAGCTGAAATTAATGAGACTAAAAAACAAGCTAAAACAAACACATCATACTAAAGCAAACACTTCATAAATACATCTTTATCACTCACAGAGTCTAGATGTTTAAAACACTTCCACAGCTAATCTTTCACAGCACAGTATCGCCTGGTCTCTTTTACACAGGAGCTTGCATTTTTCATTCCATCAGGGCTTTAATGAAAGCGTGGAAACACCAACACACCAGCGGGCGGGCTCACTGCAGAGGAATGCACTTTGCTGCCATAAAGGGGCATAACAGGGCCGACGATTAGCCTCAAGGTTAAAGAAGCTGCCTTATGACTGGAGAGATGCCAGTTTAAATCCTCAGACTGTCTGTAAAAATATGAATGGGGAAGCTGATTTACCACATTGTTCTACCACTATTGAGCAAAACTAGCTTGTGGAGGCCTCACTGGTCCAGTGGCTCCAGTACATGGATGTAAAATAAGAACTGGATCTGGCACCTGCCCCCCAAAAAAACGTTTCTCAATAATTAACAAGGTACCTCGAATTGCCAACATCCCACTTGACTTTCTGTTATGCATTTTTGATCCATGGAAATGTTATATCTGTAAAACTTTGTGACGTCATTACAATGTAAATATACATGGCTGAGGTGGAGCCAGCGGGAGAAACACTAGTACATATTCAGTGGGCCAGGTGAGGAATTGTCATTTAACTGAATAGGCGCCATCTTTGGGTCCGCTATCGAGTTCTTACAATACAGCCATGCTTCAGGAGAGTGCGGACTCCATTAACACCCGAAGGTAATTTCCAAGTTCTTAATTAGTTTTCAGTTGTGTCTCAAGAGGAAGGATGCAATGTTGCACAACTGAAGAAAAAAAAAGCACAAGAGAAGTTTTCTTATCATCGTATGCACCACAACCTTTTGGCGCCACCATACAAAATAATGCTAAATTGTTTAAGGCCCAGATCTGACCCAGTCGAGGTGAACT
The DNA here is from genome assembly GCF_910589615.1 of Taurulus bubalis. Classification (NCBI taxonomy): domain Eukaryota; kingdom Metazoa; phylum Chordata; class Actinopteri; order Perciformes; family Cottidae; genus Taurulus; species Taurulus bubalis. The sequence continues at coordinate 37,124,501 of NC_136590.1, read as the reverse complement.
AAAGTAGCCTGATCCAGATCTCAAGACTCAAGTAAATGAAAAGAACTTTCAGTCTGATTGTGAGCAAGAACTAATGCTATGGTTAGTGAAGATGGTAAGAAGGTCACTGATTAGAACATCTGAGTGAAAGAATCTGCCACCCGCTACTGTAGAAATCTGACTTGGCATCTGTGCTTCTTTCTGGCTTTGCCTGCAACATAACCGGCGAGACTGTCCTCCCTGGAAGAACAATAGCGGCAATCATTTTATAACAAATGCTCCAGTTTACATCAAGTGACAAAAATGGCGTCAAATCAGAAAATGCGTCACTGTGTCGTTCTCGGCACGGTCAAACTGATTTAGTTCAGCCGTCAGATGTTTCCCACTGGAGAGCTGACAACAATCTGGTATCGGGTATATACTCTGCAGCGCTGATGAGCCGACTGGCGACCGGTGTGCTGATTGCTGATTGCAGACCGGACTGTGAGCAGGGTGAAGCTGGAAGCCAAGGAAAACTCCAGGAAAGCTTGAGTTATGGCATGACCATAACAAGTTCAGCCTCATTCGTATCACCTCTTCAGGCACAAAGAGCTTTTCCCTGATTTACACCTTTACACCTTTTACCAAGAGCAGGCCAAGTGTTCTATTACAGAGATTGTTTGTAGATTTAAATGTCACACGTCTTAACATCCATCTCTATTTATATTTCATTTTGACAAAACTAATCTCTTCCTGCAATAGAGGTCTTTCCACAGATGAGAAGAAAATCACATTAGAATTTTCTTTGTCGATAAGTATGGTTTGTATGAAAGAGGCCTGAGGCTATGAGAGACACCCCCTTTTCAAAAGTCACAATGCTTGTACATATACCTTAAAAATTAAAGTGAGAATATGAGAGAAACTGATTTTTAGCAGTTTGAATAGTGTTGAGAAAAACAGCCTGATGAATACACAGTGATTGGCTGTGGACCTCGAATAGGCAGCATGTCTAACCAAGTATTTCGCTTTGAACTACATTGAAACGGCAAACATTCAGGCATTAATTTTACAGCAACCGCAACGTTAGCCTGCTTTGGTTTGTGTGCAGCAGGGCGATGTCAGTGCGAGGTCATTAAGTGACGCCACAAAAGGCAGCAGTCAAGAAATGATTGCCCTGAGGGCGAACGGCTGGGGAAGTAAAAAGGACGGCCTGACCCTGACCCTGACCCGAGACCTACTGTATTAGCTTAAGGACCAAGTCAATCATGGAGAGGTGTAGCGCAAAAAAAATCAATGGGTATAAATGGATTTTGATGACTTGTTCACAAAGTAGAAAGACCCTCTGGAGTTCTTCTGCCCTGTTCCAGTGAGATATAGAGATGGTGCTACACAAGCCTCGACGGAGGTAAAACTGCTCTTTTGACAGTTGTGGCAAACTATGAACAACATTGGTTGTAATATTTGCATTGTAATCACCGCTCACTTGCCTTCCAATGTGGTTTCATAGAGCTGTGATTCACGGCGGAGATGCTCTCTGCTCGAGTGTGGTTATCAAGATGGAGACAAGCAACTGTGTTTATGAAATAGAGAGGCCCTTAGCGGGAGACTTCAGGTTTAGAGACTCATTATGGTTAAGCATCACATCACTTACGATAACCATTGCCTCCAGATTGAGGTTAACATGCAGACTGAGTGTGTGTGTGTGTGTGTGTGTGTGTGTGTGTGTGACTGACTCATTGGCGTGAATATTTTTGATGCGGGAACCCCAAAGGAAGGTACAGTGGTGTGACCTACATGTGTCAGCTTTCTCAGCGGCTGCATTGAAAGATAAAAGGGTGAGAAAGGTAGGTCACAGGAGTATCAGGTGTAAATGGTGGGTAATCTGAGTCAGGAAGCAGATGTTTCCCCTCTACACTTTTGGTTTGAGGCCAAATACTGAGATCTGAATCCGCCATTCAAAACGCCATGAGACGAGGACAAAGCTGTTGAGTCTGAGCGACGAGTTAAAAGCTCAATATTATCCACGTTTTCACTTCAATCCTCAAAGCTCACTTGGCCTGGTGCCAAAAAAAATCATTTTCGCTTGACTTTGAGCTGCAATTTAGAGACTGATCAACCAATCGTGGCGGTCCATACCTGCTGCAGTGAGGCTGTGAAGGGCTTTGCGCAGAAGAGGAGGAGTTCCTCAGTGAACGACATGCGAGTCGCAGTCATGTAATATCATGGGCAGGATAACCTTTTTGCTGTTGATTTATGAAAAGGCCTCTTACACGATTGAGTGTACTCAATAGCAACTGAATTATTCTGAAAATTATTTATTTTAAATATTCAGAACTAATGACTTGGTTCAACATGTTAATGCTAGCGCCCGAGTGTGCTGCACATTCATCGTTATCACATTTAAATGATTTACTTGTTTCACTTCATATCAGTTAAAATATATAAAATAACAAATCCCCACAAGCTCTCAAGTACTTTACTGCATTACACTGTGCTCGTGAGGGCTCTTGCCTGGCTGATCCTGGTTACTAGATGCTTTTTTCAGGCGCCTAATAAATAATTTTCAGCCTCTTGATGAGGGGCAGCAAATGCAGCTTTCTGATGTCAAATAATTGCTCTGTATACAAATTAAAATGGCACAATTTATTTAAGGAGTGAGGGGATCTAAACTTCTGCTTATGTGATGACTACAACTTCTGTATTTAATTTCCCTTGAAATTACATAATGTGATTGTGAAGTTAAAACATGTGGACTTGGTTTAACTTTTGACCAGGAAACAAAGTTCACAGCACATGGCAGTGGCACACATATGCACATACATCGCTCATCATTTATGAAATCTGATAGCAATCATAAAAGGCATCTGTTAAGTGGTTAGCATGCCTGTCTTTCAATCAGAGGGTTGGTGGTTCGTGCCCCAGCTCTGCTAGTCCATGTTGATGTGTCCTTGAGCAAGACACTTAACCCCTGCTGCTGTGCCTAAGGTGTATAGAGCAAAAAATCTAAGTCACTTTGGATGAAAGCATCAGCTTAATGTAATGCATCACATTGTGATCAAAGTAAATCAACACACAGTGAGGGAAATGTATTAAGTACATTTGATTTTGTGGAAAATTATTTCCACAGCGGATATCAAGTCAAAGTACACCAGCATTGTGAACAGCGCTTGTTTGTGCTTTATTGTTAAGTATTAGTATAGCATTAAGTGACCCGCTGATAGGTGAGAGTGTGTTTCTACATACACTCACCTAAAGGATTATTAGGAACACCATACTAATACTGTGTTTGACCCCCTTTTGCCTTCAGAACTGCCTTAATTCTACGTGGCATTGATTCAACAAGGTGCTGAAAGCATTCTTTAGAAATGTTGGCCCATATTGATAGGATAGCATCTTGCAGTTGATGGAGATTTGTGGGATGCACATCCAGGGCACGAAGCTCCCGTTCCACCACATCCCAAAGATGCTCTATTGGGTTGAGATCTGGTGACTGTGGGGGCCATTTTAGTACAACATCAACAACCATGCCACGCTCAAAATTGCTTAAATCACCTTTCTTTCCCATTCTGACATTCAGTTTGGAGTTCAGGAGATTGTCTTGACCAGGACCACACCCCTAAATGCATTGAAGCAACTGCCATGTGATTGGTTGATTAGATAATTGCATTAATGAGAAATTTAACAGGTGTTCCTAATAATCCTTTAGGGGAGTGTATATTCCTGTTCACAGATGTTGTGTTACAGATGCCCAACACTGGCCAGCTTGTGAGTCCTGAACAAAAGACACTTTCAACAGGCCAATAGAGCAGCACAAGGCCAGATATAGATTTTATCAGGGCGTTGACAACTTGCTGTTGACACATCTGTCAGTGTGTATGCCTTTTGGGATTAGAAAGTTATCATTTCCCATTCAAACTGTGTGGTGATAGACGAAGCATGTCATATTTATCTAGAATCGACATGGCCAGTTTTAAGACTTTTAAAAACATTATTCGATGTGGATCGCTGGCAGTCTAAACATATGCGGTTCAGATGGAAATGCAAATGTGGGCAGAGTGTTTGTTTCTGATTTCACTGGACGTTTAAAGTGCCTTTCAACGTTGTACCGTTTCAGTAATGCAAATTTATGTGACATACGGATTACGTTCCTCCAGTTTTACAGCATCCCAACTCTGAGATGGAAAAACTAGTAAAAATACCAGCTTTGACTCCTCAGTCATTACTGTGTCAGGCACGTGAGCTCGTAATGTGAATCCAGCCAGTAAGTGTTTAGTTCTGGGCTCGAGCTCGATGTGTTAACAGTGCATCAAACTTCACACTCCGTCGACAGCCTGCGGTACCGGCCTCCAAATGGACCGACTATTTTTGCTAAGCTGGGACAGTTTTGGGTCACAGTTAAAATTAACAAGAGCGACATTAAAAGTGAGGTAATGGTTTATTAACTAGGTATTATACTATAACTATCACATACACTCCAGCACGCCTAACTACATCTTTAATGAGGGCGTTTTGAAACAAGTCTCTAAGTTCTGTTGGGGAATTATAACATTAGAGAGATGCATTTGAGAAAAGCAAATTATTTAGGCAGTAAGGGACTCTGACTGAAGGAGAAGAGGCGTGGAGGCAGCAGTGAGGCTTGTTGGGCTCATTCTGACAGTTGTCTGATAAAATGGCTCCCTCTGCTGGCGAGTGTGTAACTCAGTGCTGCAAATCACAATCCTTGATTTCAGAACCTCAGAGATTTGTGAATCTTGAAAATTCTAATGCGATCACTCATCACAAGTAATAGATTTTGATAATAGCAAAATTAGGATAAAAAAAAAAAGTGGAAAGAAAAATTTTTTTTAAAAAAAAACACTCCCAACACGTGATTAGATCCTTCTTTGTTTTTTTATTGGAATGCTTTACCTCAATAACGTGACAACGAGCCAAAAGAGTGCAAATGCTGTATCGCACCAAACACGCACTCCCACAATCGGAACCCCCTTCAAGCATCACTTCCTCGAGCTTCACACGTCTTATATACAGCCGGGGTCACTTCTCCACACTCATTCGTCCAACTGATCCAGGACCAGACACACTGTAGACAACCGTCCCCATCAACACATAAGGCGCACACACACATACACTATTTATATACAGCACGCAAATGTGCAGAGCTTAAGACAGCAGTAATGTCGGAGAATGTCGACGCTCGACAAGAGACTCTCGGCCACAATTTGAACAGAAGAAATAACTACGCGACAGTAGAAGCTCACAGACAACGCTTTTCTTTACATGACCTGTGTTTGCTTTTTAGCATTTAGCGTGACAATATTCAGTATAGCCGTCATCAGTAGCTTAACCATGTGGCTACTTTTTATTCAAAAATATATTCAGTAACTACACCACATAGAGATGTCAGGGCCCCGGCAGGGGATGGGTGAGAGTCAAACACAAATACGACAAGGAGAGAAATAAAAAAGGTGAGAAACGGCATAGTGGGCTTTTAAGAGAGAATACTGTATATCCATGTATTTAGGAGGGAGAGGGAGACTGCGCTAGTCACAGTGTGAGATACAGACGCAGAAAGGAATATCCCAAATGAAATCTGTATTTTTATGAGGAATAACTCGTGTTGTGGTCACTAAGGTGAAGTGAAAGGAGTACTGGAGCTGAAGTCTCTCCTGTTTTGTATGTTGTGAAAAACTAAATCAAGTGCTTTACTAAGTGCAGCACGACTGAAAAACGGTGCACACACAATGTCATTGACATATTTGTTTCTATTCAACAATGTCCTTCAAGAGATAGACACCCAGTTAACAGTCAAAATGTTTTTTGAATAATCACAGTAAATGTATCTGAACACAAATAGTGAAATGTAATTCTACAAGTAAAATGTAAATACACTCGCCGGGTGTGACAGACGTGTTTTCACATCAAAGCAGCAGGGTCGGGAGTGTTTCAACAGCCTCACATCACTAACGACTATGTTTGAATACGTGATTTTAACAAGCATGCAGCCTATAACGTTAGGATTCAGTTGAACATTTAGCACAGTGATGATTTTAGGTGACACAAGGATGAAGTAGTGATTAGCAGTGTGTGTGGTTTGCGGAAAAGTAGTTAACTCTCCAGATATACATTAATCTATTTTATGTTGATCAGCCATCTAAAAAGACAACTAATTAGTTACACCCGAGTTCAAAAGTGAACATTTAACTAAGTGCTCCTGTATATGAAATAGCACGCATGAACAACTGGACAGACAAAACTCTATCAGAATAAATGTGTGTAATTATTTTACATGACATTTGCTTCATTGGATTATGCTTTCAGCAAAATCGTCTAATACTGAGAGATGTTTTTTTTTTCAATACTGCTCACTACAATACATCTCAGCAATGGTTCTCAACCTTTTTGACAAGTGAAACAATGCCACCAAAGATTGCATCAATTTGGCCTTAAGGAGGTGGAAGTATTCCGTTTTATGAGCTAGATAAGCAGCACATTTTGTGCAATATCATTTTTTTTCCTTCTTTTATCCCTTTAAAGTTATAATTGTACATGTGACACCCAAGGGGCGACCGACTCAGGGTTGGGAACCACTGCTCAATGTTGGATAACGTTCTGCCTACTGCGAATATGCTGTGCACTGGACAGCTAACCGTTTTGCTGATCAAACAAAACGCGGAGGAAGAAACTAGATTGTTTTTCTATTTGTATCATGTTTCCGTGGCACCGATGACTGAGGTAAACAGTCATTTTATCCACAGGCCAAGATTCATCTGTGTGTGTGTATGTGTGTTTGCCACTGCAGTCCCACTTGATCTCAGAATATCTGTCTGTGATTCAGAGAAGTCTGACTTTGTAAATAATTTTGCAATAGAAGTTACTATTGCAATCACAGTGTCTACGTCTGTAGTGAGGTCTCTCCTCCTCTTCAGCACCCTCCGCTCATGAATGGGATCCCACACCTCTCCTGGGCCCACTCACATCGGGGTGAGCCCTTCCTCCTCCAGATACCAGGGACATGTCTCACCCCGTCTCCACAGCAGCGGGTGAGACATGCCTCTGGATAGACGTGCTGCTCGGCCACGGCCCTCAAACCAGCGACACCCGCCTCTGCTCTGGTGCCTCGTCCAGTATCTGCAGCAGCAGGTCATTGAGGGGCTTCGCCATGGTGCGGTAACCGGTCGACGTTAGGTGGAGGAAGTCAAACATGTCCTGTTGGCCGATGGCTCCATCAGAGTGAACGAAGCCCCCGCTCACGTCCAGGAGCAGAGCCTGGCCCAGGCGGGGCAGCCAGGAGCGCAGGAAGTCGTTCACCGCCGCGTTCTTCTGCCTCAGTGGGTTGGGTAGCTCACCCCGAGGCAACAAACCCTGAGGGACACAAAAATAGTTCTGAGTTGTGTATTTAAATTCATGTGTTGAGTTAAATCTTGATCTTTTGTATTTTAGGAAGTTGTTTTTCCTTTAGAATGGGTTAAGAGAGCATCAATTTGACTCTCTAAAACGTGAGCATTTCTCATTGAAAGCCAGAGGCAGGGACAGCCTGCAAGGCCCGCTGATACACAAACAATACTGATGATCTACATACACTTATATTTTAAAGATATGTAGAACACATCTTTGCATTTTTTTTTACCATTTATATTATTAATTATTTGTTCTCTTATTCTAATTATTGTTATTATCACACATTAGCCTTTTAGCATAGTCTCAACTGTATGCCACTGTATTTCACTGCACATTTTTAATAACCATTGGAGAAATAACACCTTGAACTAATTACACAGATATAAATATTATATACAAGAATATTATATCGCTTTTTGACAGGTATCTGCATATTCGTTAACAGAGAGCAGGAATAACACAATTGAAAGCTGGCGACTTGTGAGGATCACCAACATCAGTTTTTTTAATTATGTTTGGTTATTTTGTATCTATATCATGCAACGTTCATCACATTAAAAAGGTACTTGACTAATCCCAACATGCCAGTGTTTCATGTCAACATACTTGTTCAAAACAAACTAGTTGCAACAAAGGACAAGGCATTTAACTAACTACTTACCAGTACAACTACCTTTGCCTTGGGGAGGCGGGAGGTGAGCAGCTGCGCAATAGCAAGAACTCCTCCTGCAACTTGCTCTGCTGTGTGTTCGTAATTGTTGGTTCCCACCCACAACACCACCACCTGGAGAAGACCACAGACAGACGCTTTGTTGATAGATATATACATGCATATATATAAAGAAGGAGATATATATATATATTTGACAGAATGAGTTCTCATGGATTGATATATGGGTGATGGGTGAGCAATGCAAGCTGTTCAATAAGCACTCAATAAGCACAGTTAGGATGATACAACAGACCCGTCGCCAGACTGTCTTTCTCTGAAGATCTTATTAGGCTCAGCTCACCTTGGGGCGGATGTTTTGCAGCTCTCCATTCTGTAGCCTCCACAGCACATTACAGGTGGTGTCCCCTCCAATGCCAAAGTTGAGCGCATGAAGAGGCGAGAACACCTCCCTCCAGACCTGTGGAAAGGAAACCAGGAATGTGCATTTCATATACGAATTTCTGACATTGGTGACTAATATCAAATAACTCATAGATGCTAAGCAAAGCATGCTGATCAGTACATTACAACAACACGCGCACCAATATAAGAACAGTATTGAGGCAACATTAAACGTATGTACATTTACACTGTCTCTCGAGTATTGTGTAATAATCTTGCGATTTAGAAAGAAATTAAATTAAGATGCTAGTGCTATGTGAGAAGTCAAATAAACAGGTTTGGATATTAATATGTTGTCTCACCTCATACTGCTGCATTAGTTGTATCATAGAATCGCCTATAAAAAGCACGTCTGGTTCAGCATCCTTACACTCCTGCACAAATCTGATGTGCTGTAAAAAAAAAAAAATACAAATTGCATTTCATTCACACAAAGCAATCACTTGAATCCTGTCCAATTGTCCAATTAGCAGGCATTTCAGTCTGAGTTAACACCTCTGTGTTATGAGTTTTCTAAATCTTAGGAGCCTTCAGAGTCAGACAAAATCCTGCAAGCTCATCACACAACAAGACACGTCTGGTGCCCCATCTGACAGAGAGCTTGGAGGAAAGCAGACGGTCTTAGTCCTATTAGTTTTGGAGGATTAACCTCGAGTTCACCTATCAGGAGGTATCACTAAACAAGGAGCGAGATAAAGTGGTGCTCTGAAAGAAATACAGGTCTTGGGAATAGATTCATCAACCTTTACCTCACACGTGTCACTATATTATGGAGATATACCGTCAAAGCATCACCTTATGATATTGCACAGACCAAGCCTCCAGCCACAATCATGACCATTAATGGTAGGAATCAAATGCAATAGTTAATGCGTTGTTAATGCTGTATAAAACGTGCAGCTGACCATAAAACAATCATTTACCTGTAGGCACAGTTGTTTGTGTTGATTAAAACACTAATATATAAACGGAAAGACATGGGTAAGTCCAAGAATAAGTCAAACCTTTTGAGAAATAATATAAACAAAAACACATACCTGTGACATCCACCGGTCATCTCCGTGTACATCCTCACCTGGCTGAGCCACTGTAGCTGGGTTCATAGCATCACCACTCATCCTACAGGAGACACCACCTCTTATTCATGCATCAATAAAACAGCCATACAGCTAATACATAGACGCATTACACATGCCGCTTCTTGTGAAACGATGAAGGGATCGTATTGTTTTAGTTTGGTGCGAAAGTCAAAAGAGGAAAGCCTCAGGACCAGCTAGCAGAAACCATCGCTGTGCTGCAGCAGCATCAGACAGACTGACCCAATTAATACGGATAAAGGCTACTTTCGCTTTCAAAACGGGTGCTTATGGATCACAAAGCAGATCGCATTAATCCCGATAGGTTACTGTTTGTCTGACATTAGCTCGTTAGCTAGCTAGCCTGCTAAACAGTGGAGATGCTGTTATGGCTGCATCTCGCGTAAATACGTCATATTTTGCATGTAATTATGAAAATATGAAGATTTACAGAAATTATGTTGTTCTTTATTTACAAGGGAAGCTACCTGGCAGGGTGTCGGCCGTCACTTCGTGTCTCCCACGGCTTCGGAGTTACTCTTTTCCCCCAAACTTCATGTAACGTTAGTTGAGGCTGGTGATGCTCGCTAGCAACCCTGGCCGACTCTAGCTCGATGAGACAACAAAAGGTGTGTCAAGAAGGCAAACTACGGAGCGTCTGTAATGGGGAGAGAGCCGAAGTGACGCCATTAGACATAACACCGTTGGAGGGCACTGCAGTCAGTGAGCTAAAGCTGAGTGGGGATTTTTTTCCCTGAGCTTTGCCTGTCGGGAAGCCATTCCTTTATGGCTGCGTACGTACCAAACTTGGAATATAACGGCCATAAATAAACCCCTGCTAATAATCTGCACCATACACTAAAATTATGGCTGCCTTGAGTAATGCGTGGAGGTTGTTCAGACTGACAGCTTCTAGGTGCCATTTCCTGAAAGATAAGCCCCAGGGCAACAGAAACATTTGGCTCAACCCGCAATGAATCATGGGTGATGTTTTGAAAGTGCGACAAAAGACTTTACAGCCTAAAACATTTTACTTCGGATTCCCAAACGACAAGTTTGTCTCCATTATTTGAGAAACGTAAAGTGGGTCTCAGACACCAGCGATGGGGGAAATACCTCTTAGATGGAGGGTACTCTTTGGTTTTGACTATGTACAGCCCTGCCGACATCTTTGCTGTACGACGGTGAACTCTGACTCCTATCCGGTCTATGGGTCCATCTTAATTCACCCACCATGGCCATCTCCGACCTGAGAGCCCGCGGTGCGTGCCAGCTGACCGCAATGCATCATGGTCATTTTAGGTCAAACGCTGCATTCCGGTACTATAGGAAAACCAAAGTTGTACATTCCTATGGTACACCCCTGTAGAAAACACAAGAAATATCGATCGAAACTATTGGAAATATCATCTTACTATTTTTGTAGCTGTTGTCAGTAGTAGGGAATTATTTCAATACATATAAATTGTACACAATTACAATTATTTGATATTATAATTTGTTTAATGTATACCTTCCCTGTGTCTCTCGTGTCCCCTGTCTCACATGCGCACGCTCTCACACACGTACACACACGTGCGTGTCCTGTCTAGCGCCTGCATCTATCAACTTAATTTCTGTTCCAAATCTTTATTTGGATCCCTTCTTGTAGACACATGTGTGGATGTGATCAGAATGAAATACATTCAGTATTAGTAGGCAAGATCAATTTCACTTTTTCAATGACAGTGCCAGTGTCAGTGCAGGACAATGACTGGGCAGAAAACGCTGTCATCTGTAGATCAAGATCACAGAGCAACCATTGAGTCAAGATTTAACCAGGATGGAGACACACACATGAAAGTGTAACTTGATTAAAACTACTTAGTTTATTTCCATCCCTTAATATTTAAGTACAAAAAGAAGAATAAATACTACAGGGAATGAATGCTTCAGACAACTGAATTAAAAATGGATATGTTACAGAGAAATCTCATAAAACAATGTGCCGAACAAACAAGTAGTTGTTAAGACGTATTCTAAATTAGCATACTGACACATTTTATATATATTAAAAAAAACATTTAAAAAAAAGAAAAAAAGTTTTTTTGTAATTGACCAGCCTTGGGGGGGTTACGTCATCATCGTATATCATATGTAATCGTGCACAACGAAACACATGAATTCTGATAAGTGCCCCTTGGTTGGCAATTACTGGACTAGGTCCATTTGTGGGAGGAAACTCTGGGAGGAAACCCACCTAACTCGAGATAGTGCACTCTCGACACACTGCGAGGGTTTGCGAGCCCGGGTCTCTCAGGTGTGCTGAAGCGTAGTGATGTAAGTGTACCAAGCTTAACCACTACACCATCGAGTTAGCCATAATTACATGATGCATAATGTCATATTTATTATTTTCTTTTTCTATCATTATTGTTTCATGTTGCTATTAGCTGCTTGAGTAAGTTATACTAGAAGACGGAATAGACAAAATTGTAGGACAATTGTAAAAAAACAAATTAAATATGCAAATAAGCACGTCGAAACCCAGGGCGACGTGACGCGGTGTTCTTGTGTCACGTGACCAAGCCACAGTTCGGACTCGGAGCGAAGCAGAAAAAGCCCGGCGTTAATGCGGCGTTAGAGACCTTGTTCTTGGTTTCTGTTCAAAACTACTGAGCGTGATGAGTCGTCAGTACTTCTAAAATCCTGGTTACGGCCGTGATTAAGTTTGAAGTGAATTCATGTTGCGAGGTTTTATCTTGCGCCTAAACTTTACAACAATAATAAAACAACTCGATAGAGCTCCGTAGTTTGCACAAGACGGCAACTACTTTAATTCTTGTCACACACACACACACACACACACACACACACACACACACACACACACACACACACACACACACACACACACCTAGAAAATGTCCTCCCCTCTTCTCTTCTCTTTCCGTTTGCCCTTCACAATAAAAGCACCAGAAACATACACCAGAACACTGCTTCTATAGAGAGCTGTTTAAGTACTCAATACAATAGCATACATATCTCCCCTCCTCCTGAAAGAAACATACTTGTTCCTAAACACTCAAATGCAACACTTTTTTTCTTCAAAACGTAGTAACAACATGTCTTAATAACACAAAATGTACCCGTAAACAACTGTATGCATGTCCCCAACACCCAACTGCACAGCCTCTATAAGCATGTCCCACTAATCCCAATATACACCAGGCATTTGTTACACATGAGTGTGCAAATATATATATTTTTACCCAGGCTGATCAGTGACCCTCAGAACTCTACACACTCACACAATCATTAACCAGGTATGAAAGGAGGTCACTGACCAAAATTCAGCTAACAGAATATGTCCCTGGTGTTGTTGCTTTATTCTAAAATCAATGCAGATTCACATGGATGTAAAACTGCAGACCAAGGATCACAAGCAACACATGAAATGTGGGGCTTCTTGTGCCATTTTCTCTGTGTTTCTTTAGCACAGTAAATCCCCCAAATATCAAAGACAAGTTAGTACTTGTTGTAGAAAGCTGTTTGGCTTTAACATGTTTTCTTGTTTGAATACTTATAACAACAATGAATAACTTGTTGTGCTCTAGGGGTGAGACAACTCAGTGGGGTTCAGATTTTGAGGTGAGGTGGAAGCAGTCGGTTTCAGTTCTCCTGTGACTTCCAAGTCTGTATCAGTGACCTGGAGCTTCACATTCCTGCATCCGGGAGACGGTATGTGGCAGGAGATGTTTTGTGGTGATGTTCTAAAGATGTTTTTATTGTTATTTATTGTTGAAATCCTTACTATACATTGTGTAGGGACTGTGTTTTGTGTGCGTTACTTTACCTTCCTCCATCTCAAGGGCATTTCAGGCAGCATGTAGTGTGGTCAGGGGATGCTATGGAAAAAGACGCCTCCATCACCCTGCGGTGGGTGTCCCTGACCTGGTCCCGACACCTGCCATGACGTAAACGGACGTAAGCGGCAGAAATGGAGCGGTTATCCAAGACCGCAAGTAGGATATTTTCCATCTCTATTGTCACTTTGATATTCACAAAACCATGTAACTGGAGTTCCAGTTTTGCAACTGGTATTTAACAGTGTGATGACCATTCACAGCAACTTCTTTAGATACAATTCCACTTTGGCCTCTGTGAGACAGAGAGTGGGAATCCACTGTCACCATAGGTTTAATAGGAGGAGACTCCTGGAGATTAGGACATATCATGTTCTCTCACTCTCTCCTTCTCCTTTGCAGGTTTGTTCCCATATGACTTGCTGATGGTTACTATGTTAACGACTGGTGCAGGGGCGTGTGAGGTCGTATTATAACGAGACCTATTGGCACAATATTTTGTTTCAGCAGTAAGTTTGTTCTATCCTCATGTAGAACTGTGGTTATAAGTCACTTTTACTTCAAAATAAATGTTCTGTTGGTATACAAATCAGTGTGTTTTTTGACTCCAGTATTGTGTCAGTGCTCTCCTTACCATCATGCTCTTTGTTGTACACACTCCATGTTTATGAGATGGTGTTGGTTACTGATCTCCCGAGGAACACTCTGCTTGTGACCCACTGGACAGGCAGGTGATCTGTTGCACGCTTGCCCGACTCTGAATCATCCACTTGTCGGACTGTCTGCTAACCCACTCTCTCAGTTTGTATTTCATAATATCTCCGCTTTTTACTCTCTTGCGTCACCAAATAGTTGACTCGTTAGGCCGCAATTGAAGCCAGGTGGGTGAGTCTGCTTGAAGTTGCCACTCTCATTAAGAAAAGGAAGTTATATGACTTTGCTGAAGTCTGAAATCTTGAGGACTGTGAAAATCACCTGCATCGTATTGTCGGAGGAAGAATAAGGTGAATTTACCATAAAGGTCTTTATGGTGCAATATTCGAATAAGTCCGACATTTTGTGGAAAGTGCTTAAATTAAAGTCCCATCCACATAAACATGGGTTTTGCTTATTGTTCCCTCTCTTGATGTTGAAGCTCCCCTGTGCAGTTTAAGTCATCGCAACAACTTTCCAAACCAAGTTGTGATGTTGAGCTTGAAACCTTCAGGAGACATCTTGTTTTCAGCAGATCAACTTTTGAAATATTTTCCTGTTCATAGATTCTGCATTTTTCAACAAGGGAGATACACTTCATGTAGTAATTAAAAAAAAAAAAAAAACTTTCTGTTGAAAATCCATATCAGACACAATTTGTTGTTGCAACATATTTGTATCTGTCTTTAACATATCAGGTGGGGATATCTCAGTACATAATTGTGAATTTTAGAGACATGTCACCTTAACACAATTAAATGTCCAAGCTTTCAGACATCACTGTAGGTCGAAACAAATGTCAGTAACTCGTGGTGTTTCTTAGAGTAGTACTTTCGGTAAGACAGAGTACTTTCTTAGAGTAGCCTACACCTATCAAGTTAAGGAATTCAGAGTGTTGTCATTTCTTCAGAGGCATTCAGAGGGAAATCAGCGGGCTCAGTGTTTTGGGGTGGAACCGACAGTTTTACATAACAGCACTTGCATATATCGACGTGCTTGGCTTCTTTTGTGAAGCGACACTGTGGCCGCAAGATGGTACTAGTCAGCAGGAACATTAACTTAATTAAAGATTAACCGGAGCCCCTGTTTGTTATCAGTTCTAACTAAGTTATCAACCAAAGACCGAGTGCTCGCGCTTGTAAACCCACACCTTAAAGCTCCGTGGGGCACTGATAGCCGCACAGTGTTAAGTGGCGAGTTGCGTAGGTAGGTAGGCTAACAGGTTGTGCAAGAGGTGAGGGAGGAAACGTCTCGCATCAGGTGTGTGTGTGCGCGCGCGGAGTGACTCACGTCTCCGCCACCGAGCAGGTAGTTTCTCCCGAAAGCCTCTTTATTAAACCCCGACAGTCTGCGGCGACATTCGCGTTCATGACTTCGCTCAATAAAAGTGCACGAAGGGACGTTTGACTGAGGAATTAACCCGCCGGAGTTGAGGCAGTATCAATGTTTTATCCCATGTTTCGGATATGGCCGCTGCTTCTTCTGGGAGGATTCGCAGGGCCAGGTGAGTTGGAACAACTTCCTGGAGAGACTCGCTTAAAGTAAAGGCCTGCCATGTCCCCTCAAGCTATAGTGTTGAAGAGGGATGTTTTAGGGGTGCTGGTAATTATGACCCAGCACTGCTCACTGCATACCTTTATACCATTGTGTTACAACTCCTTGTAATTGTATGCATTTTATTCACAATATATCATCAATTGGGGGAGTTTTTCCTGATCCGATGTGAGGTCCCGGGACAGGAATGTCATGTGTACAGATTGTAAAGCCCTCCGAGGCAAACTTGTATTTGTGATGTTGGGCTATATAAAATAAACTGAATTGAATTGAATGACAATAATGGAACAACACTGACAGTAAAACACCTGTTTAGCAGTAGTTTTATGTTTGAGTAAAGACTGCTGTACTCTGTTGGAATCCAGGTATGAGGCAGAGCAAGGAGTTTAAATAATAGGATTGTTCTCATTTTGAATAAAGAGGCAGCTAATTTCAACAGTGTTCTGGTAGTCAAATGTACTGTTTCTACACCATATATAAATGTAACATCTGTCAATGTCAAAGGAAGGGGGTTCAGATTTACTATAACAATATTTAATAACCAATAAAAATAACTAAGGCAGGACTTGAATTGCTGCTGATTAAATCTCAAACACTGTAAAGGTCTAAAAAATGCGAAGGCATTGATTTTTGGCAAAAGCTAGAAGACCCGTTTATCAAAGAGACAGTAGGGATATGTGTTTGAAAACATAAAAAACTGGTCTATATCTCCCGGTGAGTAATGAAAGATACACCCTTTTGTGAGAGAACAGACTCTTGTAATTCAGCACATTACAACAAGTCAACAATATGTTTGTACTGTGTATTGAGCGTCATACTTAGTAGAAGTAGTTGAAGTAAAATGTCGTGTGAGGGCATTAATTATAATTTAAGACAAAAATTCATCCGAACACATCCTCTGAATTATACAAGAAACCCAAATGTGCCACCACAGTCCATTGATTGGACTGGAGGTGCTTTAACACAGGTAACAATTCAGTGCCAATTTTAGTGTTATTGTTGTGTGGGATTTCAATATGTTTTTAAAAAATTTGAATAAATTAATAGGAGACACTACATGAGTTGGCTAAAACAATTAACTAGTTGATACCATTAAACTTCCCTCATAGATTATTACATTAAGACAATTATTTTTTGTATTACAAGTTCTCAAAACGTATCTAATTAAATATGTGCTAATTTTAATACATTTAAAGAACAGAAATATTAAACTAGGTTAAAGCCAGGTTCAGGATTGTTATTTAATTTTGTTTATTAGTGTCAAAGGTTTTTGCAGACTCTGTGTGGCACTCCACAAATCAGCAAATACTATTAACCCTTGTGTTGTCTTGGGGTATAACAAACAGCCATAACAAAACAAACAATCCCTCCTGTATAACAACTTCATAATATAGATAGGAATGAAACTGGAGTGAAGTGAAGATTTCTTGCTCAGATTATGAGGATTTTTGTTGAGAATAGGTGCTTAAAAGACATTTTGATGAGACTACGTGTGATTAGGGCAAAAAAAAGAGAAAGATTTAAAAGACATTACAATAAAATTTCCCCAGATTATATTTGACATTAAGACAATTTCATTTAGTATTTCTGTTTTCTGAAATGTTATCTTTAAATATACAAATGGGGTTATCTAATGCCTTTGAAGAAAGTATAAGACATCTACAGACGCGAATAGAAACGGTAGTAAAAAAACACCTCTGTGTGCATTTTGGACCCTGGACCTATAGTCTGAGAGAAGACATTGTATGAAAGCAAAATTGACCAAACTCTGTTTTTACACTGGGTGTTTCGTCTTTAAAAATAAAATAGCCTTAATCTTGCAGTTAAAGCCAGTCAGTTGTAGAACGCCTAGCATGAGAGCGTTCCCCTGGATATCTCAACATAGTTCCATTCTGATAAGCACTTGTATAGCGTCACAACGGATAGATAGTGTGGAGCAGGCTTTGTAACACAACAAATCATAATGTTCCCAGACACTTTCCAGTGAGGGAGATACTGTGGAAGACTAGACTATAACTTCTCTAGCAAGTAGCACAGACCTGTTTTTATTGGCAGCATTCACATGCAAAGCCTTGGAAAGGATTGGAAAGCTTTTCATAAGCCATTGCTGCTATAATTTACATTTAATTGTTGGACAGTTAATAATAAAACATAATGGCTACTGAATGTATTTTATGTATTCCACTTTCAGTTTTGATTCTGCTCATCCATATTATGTCAGTTCCTTCTGATAAGATTGTTGTCTGTTGAATTTTATTTGGTCTATTCAGTTTCAATTAAATATAACCGCTCAATCTAATAAATATGATTGAAAATAAATTAACTTGGAGAATTTTTCCTTTGAGTTTAGCAAAACATGTGTTTGTCATAGTATTGGATGTGCTTGTACTTGCCCTGGCCTATAAAACACACCCCTCTGGTTTAACTATGGTTTCCAAACAAAGCTTGCCAGTCCAGGTTGAAATAAATGTAATTCAAATGTAGCATTAGTAAAATGCACACTTATTACACAATCTGTTTCCTTCATTTGATCTGGTATATCCTGGTGTAAAGGCATTGGCCAGCTCCATACAAGGATGTGATGTATGTGGGATCCCTCTGTTATTATTATCTTTCAGTTGGTTATCATTTACAGAATTGACCATGACCATGTCCCACTAAATACTTTCATCCTGTTAAGTTTAATGTTCTTCTACAGTCATACTGATTTGATTTCATCCCTCCCTGTCCAGGATTACAGAACATTCTTGTCCTCTTCTTCTCTGTGGTTCACTAGAAGGAATGCTTTAATCCCCAGAAGGGGTCTGCAGTTCTGCTCATCACTTTGGCTGACAGTATGATGCAGATTTAGCTCAAATATTTAACTTCGCCAAACCCCTTGAAGGAGATGAACAGTTGCCAAATTGAACTTACTGTAGCATGCTTTGTTTCAAGTCAGACATGACGGAACATTGTGGTTTTTATGTCACTAATAATAAGATGTATTATTGAACAGATGTTGAATAACAAACATCGGAACCATCTCTTTTTCGATAACCTAATATTCTCTGTGTTTTTAAGGCATCTAAAACGTCTGTAGTCACACACACATGCAATCTTTGACCCATAGTAGGCTTAGCTATTATATTATGTGCTCTCTTGTTTGCTGTACTGAAGCACTGAAGTGAAGTAATTCAGAAAGTACTGGCTTTAGAATAGATGGTGAACAGTTGTCATCACAAGAAACTGACTCACAGTTTATACTGTAGCCACAAAGAGTACCCACCAGATATCTGAGTCTTTCTCTTTGCTCTTGACTGTCAAGGACGTTGCTGTGTTAAAGAAGCAGTGATAACTATGTTTGGTGCAAACAGCCCTGCTCTTGTTTTCGTGGTTTAATGAAATGCTCTGAAACTGAGGAGTGAAATCAGAGACCTGGGCAGTTTAAACTATCACTTGTGTGGTATGAATGAGTCAGTCAATGGAGGTTTGCGAGGTTACGGTAATGTTGATGGGTATTTTTTCTCACTTGTTTGTCATTATCACAGGTGTCCGACATGTCAGTGGAATAGTTATTTACACAACGAAAGAGGTGGAAGCGGTCAACGGGACAAATGTGAAACTGAAGTGCACCTTCAGTTCCAAGGAGCCGGTGTCGACTATGTCCGTCACAGTGTCCTGGAATTTCCGGCCCATAAATTCAGGATCGGATGAGTCGGTGTGTATAATTTTTTTTTTTTTTAATGAAAATGCTTTGAATGTGTTTTTATTGTATTTTAATGTCATTATTAAATAAGTCCACCTGTGATTTAAGGCCTTAAAAGTGTTGATTCTCACAGTTTTTATCTCATTCTTGTAACAAAAGCCATTCAATACATGTCCTCTTTTAACAGCTCTCGATGTACAATCTTAAATTACTAATAGCTTGCTCCTCCACACTTAGAAATAGAGGTAGCGATCCATAGGAAATTATAAGAAGAAATGCCTCGTTGACTAAAGAATAGAAGAGCCAGTGGCTGGTCTGTTGCTAATGGTTACACATACATAGTACATTACTTTGTCTTGCTTTCATACAACATGATATGCGTATCTCCTGGTAGCCACTGCACAGAAAACAAGAGGTCACTGCCACTCCATCTATTATAGATTGAAGGTTATGTTAGCCAGCTAAAAGCTGACGTCCCCTCAGCAGCTGTGTTTTACAAACAATTATTTTCCATACATGCTAATGTGTTTGGACTTCTACACTCTTTGCAAGTTTGCCGTATTGTGTGTTTGTGTCAGGTGTTTTACTACCAGGAGGTGCCATACCCTCCAATGACCGGACGTTTTAAAGGCCACGCGGTGTGGTCAGGAGACATCATGAGACGGGACGTTTCCATCACGCTGCATGAGGTGCCTCCGACCTATAATGGCACCTACATCTGCCAGGTGCGCAACCGTCCAGATGTGCACGGCAGCAATGGAGAGATCATCCTCAAAGTTGTCAACAAAGGTTAGATTGGCAGCACTGCACGCTTGGAAGAAACGCCTGTCACATTGCGTCATCATCACATTTACTACAGCAAAATAAAATTCTAAATTGTTGAGCTTTTATCTCATTTTGCTATTCAGTCATTACTATCAATGTTTTCTGGATGTATTTAGAAGGTGACACTTTAGTTGTTCTGCTGTAGTACTCTGGCCGTTCCGCAGGAAGGTCAAGGTGGGCGTGCAGTGGCTGGCTAAAGAGCCCCTTGGCATATAGAATGCATGAAGCAGTTCCCAACAGGAAGCATTGAGATTTCACCCACAGTTATCACAAATTTTGGTTCTTGTTGCTTCCAGCTTCCCTCTCTGAGATAGTCATCCTGGCAGCGGCAGTTGGAGGCGCCTGTGGTGTAATCCTGATCCTCATCTGTATCTTCGTGGTGGTGAAGTTTTACAAGAGAAAGCACATGAGCACGGACATTGAGATGCGCCCGAAGGAAAACGTGTGGAAGGACCCGACCGTGTGGTGAGAGCCAGAGAGCCAGAGCTCCTCTTCTTCTCGGGACTGGTGTGGAGTCTGATTGACTGTTTGGGTCCGCTCTGCCAGACAAGACCAATTACATTTTATGGTGGGGAGGCATCTTTTTCTTCCATCTTTGCTCCTCCAATGTGAACCTCTCAGATAGTATTGTGTCCTTCAGTGTTAGATTAAAGTACCGCCCTTCCCATTTGTTCTAATGACACATCTTTACACACTTTTATATGTTTTACCAAAAGAAGTAGTGATTGTAATTACTAACAACATTTTATTGTACGTTTTTTAAACTGTCAAGTAAGAAATGTAAATATGGAGGGATTTACACTGTTCTTGGAGCCTGTTCATTGACCTTAATTCACAGCAGCAGTGTTGAACAATTGCTTTTGGTTTGATTATTATTTTATGAACTGTGATGTGGTTTAGAATTAAGCTTCAACTAAATCATCACATTAAACATAATTGATTATATTCCTAAAAAGCACAAAGAGCACTTCATACATGATACTGCTGTGGTGAATTATGACATACCCTCTCTACTGTCCGCTGTCGGCAAAACCTTCCCTTTCCTCTGTGAGCAGCAGCTGCAATAACAACTGCTTGATCATAGTTTGTGCCACTTTAACTTGTGAATACAGGTGAACTGGTTTTGGTGGAGAAATATTCATGAACTGATGTTTTGGTCAGCTTTGTCCACGGAAGAAAGCAGTACATCAATTCTCTGTGGTACTCTGGCTGGGTTCGTTTCAAAATAAGGATTCTGGGTACAAACTATACATATATTCATGAGTAGCCTGCTTCATTGCTGTGTCTGCGTGTGTATATGTTTGTGATTTTAATTTGTTTTGTGGGGATTGGGTCAGTTCACCTGAAGAGGCCGTTCATCTGTTGGTTAAGAAGAAGAAGAAAGACTCTGTAAGTTCAGATGATGAAGAGTCTGAACCCAGCAGTGGAGATGATGAGGAAGAGGAAGGCCTGGAGGAGGAGGACGATGACGACGACGATGATGACGACGACGATGATGACGATGATTTTGAGGAAGATGGTGGTGGTGGTGGTGATGATTAAATGGACACACTCGATTGATTAGAATCGCCTTTCCCATTTTAACATCCGCCTTTTTGATATTCATATACGGGATTTTGATGTTTCGATGATGTGTAATTCATAGTACTTTTACAGGACTTCGTTTATTATGGTCACTGAATTACAGCCTGCATTGCTGTAGATAGTCTTTTTTCTTTGTCAGAATCTGGAGCCTACATTACTCAAAATGCAACTCGCCTGCCAGCAGTTTGGTCAGAGGTTTGTATGTGTTATGCCAGTAGTAGCTAATGTAGCCTCGAGGAGGATCGAGATACCGAGAACTCGTGGCCTTTCCTCTAATGCCACACTTTCAGATGTTTCTTTTAAACTGACTCAAGTGACATCATGTGAGGCAGTATCAGAATTAACACAGCTCCCTCTGGGGCCACAAAAGGCTTCATATAGCCTTTTTTTTAAAAATATATATGCAGTGGTTCTTCCCAACACCTGTAAACAGACTTGTCTTACCGGTATTCGGTGGTGTTCCCCTTTTAATTTATGTGTGTTTTATGAATGTGTATTGATGGAGTTTGTTGTACATGACTGCTTTAACTTTGCTTCTTTGTGCTAATTTGACCACAGCTGCTGCTGAAAAGCTTAGGCCTTAGATCAATGGTGTGAAATCACATGAATGTTCATGTCAAATAAATGGACTATAGATTTTTTTTTTTTAAAAGAGGAGCCAGTTTAATTTGGCTCATTGCTACCAAAGCCCCATACTAGTGCAGGCAGTGTTTGTTCAAGGCGTTGCCGGATGTTTCTCCTATTCATTCTTAAAAGCATCAGCTGAGTACACAAACCAACATTTTAGAAAGAAGTGCGTTTTTACAAAGGCTTTTGAATGCCGCCAGAATCGGTGCCATCATTTAATTTTTGCTACTAGAAAGTCCATCACAAGATTTGTGAGTGATCAACAAAGCATGGTGTTTACTACATTGGCAACATTGCACAATTGATTTTGTATTTAGTTTTTGTACATAGTGTAAAGTATAAGCAGGAATTCTCAACATTTTGAAAGTCCTGGAATGTTGTCATATATATTTCTGTTGAGCAACTCTGGAATAAAGAACTGTTTTTGAAATTATTAAATTTCATGAGTTTTGCTAAAATAATTGCAGTGTGTGGCAACAGATCATCTCTTGGAGAAGAAACTGGGTGAGTGTGTGAAATACCAAGCAGCCACTCCTGTTTGTGACAATGAGTTACAGTCGCACTTCCTGTTCTTCAAACAGCTGAGTTACGCTCATAGTTTGACCTGTTTGGACAAAAATAGACCTGCCTGTTTTTATAACGAATTATTTAGTATTGCAAACGGGTTGAACTAATCTCACCGGGACATTACAGTACAGTTCACACCTACTGAACAATAACTGTTCTGTCATTCACATTACAACTCATTGGAAAATCTGAGAGTGCTCCTCCATTGCTGTGATAGAGCATACATTCATTTTAACAGCAGAAGAGGAATGCAGGACACATCACCCCCTGGTGGTATCGTGAGCTCTCTTTTTACATTACCCTGAAGTGGTATTTTGTTTATTTTTGTGGTTATTTTAGTTTTTTTTTTCTGTTCACTTAAACACAATCCATACTTTTATACCAATTCTCTTAAACAAGATCAAACAAAACTCAAGTGTGCAGTCAACATAGAGTAGTTATTGAAGTCATGGTGTGAAGAAACCTCAGACATGTGGGAACCTGTCCTGGACAACACAAGCTTCTCCACACTGACTCTTTTGCTCATTATACATGGCATTTCTTATGGAATGCAAACATGCCCCGTGGAACAGGTTCTTTCTCTGTTTGAATGGGTTAAGTACTGTTCACAAATACAAAGGTCCATTTAAAACCTTACGACCAATTAACTTGGTTTTTAAGGAAATGATCATCAAGACAAAATGACAGTTAATGATGGGTAAGAAATACAATACTTCAGGTGACAGTAAATTGAACGCTTTGTCAGCATTTATCCCCACCTTTTTCTGTGGCATACTGTATCAAGTGCATAACATACATGTTTAATTTATGTCTGGGCACAGTGACATGCACTGGAAATAATTAATCACTTATATCTCGCAACAAAAAGACCCTTTGGTTATTTATTAATCTTATTTTGTCATTTCTGTCATGGTGGGACAAAACGGTACATTTGCTCAATACTGTACTTAAATTAAACTTCAAGGATATTTCGTACTACTTTATTATTTTTATTCCACTACATGTATCTAACAGCAGTAAAAGTTTTAGCAATTTTTTAGCTAGAGTTTAACTTAATAAAAAAAAAAAAATAATAATAGGCCTATTATAATGAATACATATTTTATAAGCTTGATACATTTGTATAGAATGCATTGTTACACATTAAACTGGTGGTATCCAATCTTTTTTTGCATTTGACAAAAATGTGCAATGTCTAGTTGGGCCTCTTGTTTTATTTCCGATGTTTATCAGTTATTTGCACTTCCACCACAGAGAGATTTTCCCTCTAAAGTTCTAAACATATTATAAGGTTTCATTTAAACCTGCAATAACTGTCTGTTTTGGCCAGGGAGCAGCGGGAACTGGTTAACAATTATATATAAACTTTTAAAGTCGGAGATATACTTTCTGTTGCCACCCTCCATACAATCTAAAAAGAAAAGATGTTAATTTTATCGCGTTTCGTGCGTCTGTCTGGAGCGTTGGTAGTGTTGTGTACAAGTAGTTAAAGAACAAGGATATCTCCGGCCTAAGTTGATGTGTCAATGTTGTTTGCAAATAGTTGCTTATTTATACAGTTACAGAGAAACATGATCATGACTTTAGAGTCGTGTTTCTGGCCATCTATGTAAATATATCATTTCTCCTTTAGCCTCTACCAACTCCTGAGGGAAATATCTGTCTATTTAGTAATTCAAGCTTGTTCCTCTCATGTATTTGACATTCTGTTGTTTTTAAGCATCGCTGATTATTTTTCTCTCAGGGAAACTGATAGTAATGTACATTGATTAATTGGGTTAGCTTTTTAGCTGCTAAATGCTCTATGTTCATTACATTTAGCTGACACTTTTATTCAAAGCAACTTACATTTTTGCCCTATACACCGCAGACACAGGAACGGGGAGCAATTTGGGGTTAAGTGTCTTGCTCAAGGACGCAACGACGTGGACTACCGGGCCGGGGCTCGAACCTCCAACTCTCTGATTGAAGGACAAGCATGCTAACCACTTTGCCACAGTCGCCACATAGCCCCAACAGTACAGAGCTTAAAACAGCTTTGTGCTGCAAAAAACGATGCAGTGAGTTAAATTAAATTGTTAATTAAATCAATGTAGCATACAGCTAAGACGAGAGCAGGGGGGCCATGTTTGTGATTCTTTTTCTGAAAAGCTGGGCACAGACTGTAAACACCTATCACTCAAATAACTGCTGCCGGATAGCAGGTGAAATTAAAACCTTCTTATTTAGATCTGCATTAAGAGGAGTGCACGTAGTGCAGAGGTCACACATATAGGAAGCAGTGGACACCATCCACTCCACTGTATCTGGACTGCTGAGTCAACAGCCAGGTGCTTTTATGACAATAACTGGTGACTTCAATCACACAACACTGGACAAAGCTCTGCCTACTTTTATACAGTATGTTGACTGCCCCACAAGAAACAATAAAACTCTGGACCTCCTGTATGCAAATACTAAGGATGCATACAGGGCCACTGCCCTTCCCCCCCTTGGCAGGTCTGATCACGACCTGGTCCTGCTGACACCCAGGTATGTTCCTCTGGTGCAGAGGCTGCCTGCGACCTCCAGGACTGTTAGGAGGTGGTCTCAGGAGGCTAACGACGCCCTGCAGGACTGCTTTGAGTCGACGGACTGGGATGTGCTGTGTGGACCACATGGGACATCAACAGCATGACAGACTGCATCACTGAATACATCAAGTTCTGTGAACACACCACCATACCATCCCGGACTGTGCGCTGCTTCCCCAACAACACGCCCTGGATCACCAGGGACCTGAAGGCTCTTCTTAATAAGAAGAAAGCTGCTTTCGAGTCTGGGGACAGGGATGAGCTCAGGAGAGTCCAGCGCGACCTGAAGGTGAAGATCAGAGAGGGCAAGGACTCCTACAGGAGGAAGCTGGAGGCCAAACTCCAGCAGAACAACACAAGGGAGGTGTGGAACGGGATGAAGCAGATTACCGGCTTCAAGGTGGGAGGGAGACATCCAGGGGGCTCCCTGGAGAGGGCCAATGAGCTGAACTGTTTCTTCAATAGGTTTAGTTCACAGCCCTCATCCGTTTCCTCCTCTCACCTCACCTCCACACCTCCCCTTCTGCCCCCCCTGTTGAGCTGCACTTTCGCTGAGCCCTCAACACCCAATGGCTCTTCCAATGAGCCCTTAACACCCGGTGGCTCTTCAAATGAGCCCTCAACAACAATAGGCTCCTCCACCCTCCCCCCTCTCTCTGTGAGGACTGACCAGGTGAGAAGACAGCTGGAGAAACTCCACCAAAGCAAAGCTGAAGAACCTGATGGCATCAGCCCCAGGATCCTAAAGACCTGCGCCACCCAGCTGTCTGGTGTCCTGCAGCACCTCTACAACCTCAGCCTGAGGCAGGAGGAGGTCCCGGTGCTGTGGAAGACGTCGTGCCTGGTCCCTGTCCTGAAGAAGTCGATTCCATCCGTCCTCAACGACTACCGACCGGTAGCCCTCACCTCCCATGTGATGAAGGTGCTGGAGAGGCTGGTCTTGGCTCACCTACGACCGCAGGTGAAATCGTCGCTGGACCCTCTACAATTTGCTTACCAGCCTCATGTGGGTGTGGACGACGCCATCATCTACCTGCTGCAACAAGCTCAGTCGCACCTGGATGGAACAGGTGTCTCTGTGAGAGTCACTTTCTTTGACTTCTCCAGTGCATTTAACACCATCCAACCACTGCTCCTGGGTGAGAAGCTGCGGGTGGTGGGGGTAGACTCGTCCACCATCTCCTGGATCACTGACTACCTCACAGGCAGACCACAGTTTGTCAGAATGGGCCGTGTGCTGTCTGGGACGGTGGTCAGTGATGTTGGAGCCCCACAGGGAACTGTTCTGTCTCCCTTCCTGTTCACCCTGTACACCACTGACTTCCAGTACAACACAGAGTCATGCCATCTGCAGAAGTTCTCTGATGACTCTGCAGTGGTAGGGTTTATTAGGGATGGACGGGAGGAGGAGTACAGGGCAGTGGTGAGTGACTTTGTGAAGTGGGCCGGCATGAATCACCTGCTTCTGAACGTGGCCAAGACCAGAGAGATGGTGGTCGACTTCAGGAGGAATACAACAGCTCCTAGTCCTCTGAGTGTTCTGGGAGAGGACGTGGACATAGTGGAGGAGTACAGGTACCTGGGTGTTTCCATCGACAGCCGACTGAACTGGAAGGCCAACGTCAACGCTGTGTACAAGAAGGGGATGAGTCGACTCTTTTTCCTGAGGAAGCTTCGATCCTTCAATGTGTGCACAAGATACTGGAGATGTTCTACAAGTCGGTTGTGGCCAGCGCCCTGTACTTCGCTATTGTCTGCTGGGGGAGCAGCATTGGAGCCGGTGACACCAATAGACTCAACAAACTAGTTAAGAAGGCCGGCTCCATCATCGGCTGCAAGCAGGAGTTTCTGGGGCAGGTGGTGGAGAGGAGGACGCTGAAGAAACTTTTGTCCATATTGGACAACCTGGACCACCCTCTCTACCACCTGCTGCAGGGCCAGAAGAGCACTTTCTCCAAGAGTTTCCTCACGCTCCGCTGCACCAGGACCGCTACAGGAAAACATTCCTGCCGACAGCAATACGGCTTTACAACAAGTCACCGCTTGCTTGCTAGTCCCTCTGTGAAATAAACAATGTAAACACTGTACATGTTCATAGTTACCTACACTTAACACTTAACATATCATATTATATACAAATATACGATTTATATACATTTATTGCATTTTTGCACTCTTCTATTGTTTGTTGTTGTTGTTATTTTAATTTTATTTTTATTATATTTGCATTTACACCTTAATATGCTCATACATACTTGCACTCTTGCACCTCTACTGTTTAAGGTTAATTTAATTTAATTCCTAAATTAATACTCTGTTATTCTTTCTTTCATACAGCTATGTTATTGTTGTTGTTATTTTTATCTTTATTCTATCAGTATTTTTATTGCATGTATCTTTCATCCCTGTTGTTTTTGTATCTTATCTTATTTTCTGTGTAAATGGCTGCTACGCGACACTAAATTTCCCCTTGGGGATTAATAAAGTATATATTCATTCATTCATTCATTCATTCATATAGATTTATCTTGTGACCCTTGGCAGGGGGCTCGACCCCTTTGCTATCATTAAACTAAATTACTAAACTTAAACTTACCTAAAAAACTGTACAGTAGTCACTGTAAAAAGCTACTTAAGTATTGATGTATCTGATAATGTATTATTAATATACAAGTCATAGAAATCACAAAAGTACTTTTACTTTTTAAACTTAATTTGTTTCAAATGGAGGTATTTTTGTACTTCTGTTTAAGTGAGGTTTTGAATGCAGGGCTTTAACTTGTAATGTAATTGTAATTTTACAGTATTGTAACTTACTGCTTGTTTTCACATCAGTACATCAGCTAAATACTTCTTCCACCACTGATTTCTATGTATATATTGTGGAGGTACTTGTATTGCTCTAACTCACTACAGTGATTGCTGAGACATGCGCCCTTGTCTCTTTCCTTTGGAGCAGCACACGTTTTGCTGCAGTAAGAGCAAATGACACCTACGTGACTTTAAGCGCTGAGGCTGCACCTACATGGCATCTATGAATGATGATATGGGACACACCATTATTTACAAAGTACATGTGTTTGTGTTTGTGTGACTGCCTATGAGCACCCTCTGTAGTTGCAGTTGTCCTGCACAGGTCTGCAGCAGCGTCCTGTCTTTCTGCAGCAAAATATTTTTTCTTTTTTTTCTTTGCAGTTCTGGAAGAGTTCCCGCTGCTGCTGCATTGATACTCAGTGGAGGGGCCCGGAGAGGAGAGCGGTGAGCCTGCAGCCTGCAGCCTGGCCACATGATCTCTCAGTTTAGAGCTCCACATCCGTCAAATCAACCCCCCACTCCACCTACTGTCACCTCGCGCCACACTTCACGTACTTGTTATGAACCATATTGGTCTTTGTTGGTGTATGTTTGGCGTCCAGGTTCTAATTGAATACAATCGCACACTGTTTAATTCACCACAGTATGGATTACATGTGTTCACTCATCCCACTGTGACAAACATTAGACTTTAATTTGTATATTTCTGCTGTGTTGGCAGATTTTTGCTTAGCCAGTTGTGACTATCCATTGCCCTCACTATTGTAAATCGCCTATACTATATGTACTATGTATATTGAATGCAAATAACCGCTGACATCTGACTTGAACATACATAACAGAAAAGAAGACGCATTATGTATCGTAATCTTTTGCATAAGCTAGTAAAGAAAAAGGTGGCCTTCTTATAGAGTCTGCATAATAACCTGCTCAATTAATAATAAATTGCAGATATCTGCATCTGTCGTCATAACTGAATCTGCTGATGTAAATCTCAGTTACAGCCCATCAGAGACGCACACTTTACCTTTTTTTCTCATGTGAAATAAATAGTTTTGAAATCAGAAAAACATGATGTTAAGTCCAAAATGAATGTGTATCTGTCACCTTGTAGAGGACAAGAGGCCAGCTACACATTCATACAGGCCTGTGTAACTGTACCTTGGCTCAGATAGCACATTATGTCACATGGGCTCAGTTGCATCCAGTCAATTCTCCTTTTTTTCCCTTCAATTTTCTAATGAACAATACACCATAATTACGGTGTAGTCACCTTCTATTTCCAGTAATAGATTGAGTTAAACAGGCAGGCATATAAGTGTATGAATGCAATGTTAACAGGATCTAAAAATGGACTAATCAAATCTGGAAACTCTGAGCTAAGCATTTGTCCTGCAGTGTGTCCTGCAGTGAATAGTGCAGCCACACGCTATTGGTCGGCTGTTGATGTCTGTACATTTATGGGAAAGGAGCTGTCCTGTTGTGAAACATGACTGCCCACGCCGCCTCATAACATAATGCACTTGCAGCCGCATTGCACTGATCACAAGAGAGTGTTGGCTGCCTCATGATGTACAAGATAGCTTGACCTTCCAGGCATTGAATGGGACACGCATGCACACGTCACCGATGGCTGAGGAAGCTGATTATTTCGAGCCAGGGGAATATGAGTCCCGGCAGGAGCTTGCCTTTCAGGACATGAGGGAAACAGAGTAATAGAAAAAATGTCACCCTGTCAATGTCGGGAAGGATATAGAAAATAATAAATAATAATAAGAAAGGAAACGCTTGGAAAGTCAATCAGACTTTTTCCATTGTGTAAGTAGAATAGACAGAAACTCTTGGGCTGTTTCCCTTCCCGCTTGTAATTCTGTGGTGCTGAGTTTTGAATCCTTGACGGTGACGTTGTCAGTGAAAGAACATGTCTATTTATGAATGGAGAGTTTTGATATGAGACCGTGTGCCTGGCCTGGCCCTGGGGCTGCATTACATAGCCTCCTCCCCAACCTGCACTGCAGAACTTTTCTCTGATCTTCACAAACACTCTGAGAAAAGTGCCTGAGTCTGCATACACGCCCCGAGTCAGGAGATGGGGAGGAGGGTGAGGCAGGGAGGAAAGCAGAGAGGGGAGGAGTGAATGGGGTTGATGGAGGAGAGAAAGAGAATACGAGAGGAAACAGGGGCAGGTGAGGGAGGGGAGACAGAGAGATGAGGGAAGAGAGAGAGAGAGAGAGAGAGAGAGAGAGAGAGAGAGAGAGAGAGAGAGAGGTGGCATGCAGCCAACAGAGAGGACAGGGAAAAGTTGTGAGGTAGCCGGAGGGACGGGCAGGGAGAAGAGTCAGCGTCATTGGTGCTGAGCTGAGGGGGAATGAGAACAGCAGCGTTCCCTCCTGTCCGTCTGTCTCTCCACGTTTCTCTGTCTTTCTGTGTGTCTCTACCTCTCCTCTCTAATTTTCTGGCATCCTGGCTGGGGCTGTAATGTGGCTGGCTCTGCAGTAAAAGTGCCGGCTGGCGGATTCTCCTTGAGTGAACCCTGACTGTGCGCAGTGTTTGCCGCTGTCCTGTCCACACTGACTCAGCTGTGCAGGCAATCTGCCGGCCTCTGGGTGAACACCGACTGCAAGAGCAGGTAGGCATGACAGAACTTGAACTATGCATGTTTTGATGTTTTTGTATTTTCTTAAGCTCTGCATTCAGTCCAACGGATAATGTATGCGCATGAAGACTCGTGCATGCAGCAAACATGTAAACACAAACTGTCTGTACAAAATAACTTTTTACTGTACTGTCTATGCTTTTAGAGAAACTTAATGTCCCATTATCATATTTCAGTTGATTCACTTTTACCTTCTTTCCATCTCTCTGTATCTCTCTGTATCCCCCCACCCTCCGCCTTTGCCCTCTGTATAACCTACAGTCTCTTCCACAGGAGTGTTCTGGGGTTAGGTGGGCCGGCTCCCTCCCCCCGGACAACTGCAGGTGTAACAACTGGGACGTGCCGCGTTTGGGGTCCAGACACCCAGACAGCATATTCCAGATTCAATCCAGTATACCAGAGAAGTTGTGCGAAAGGATATTGTCCGAGCTATCTAGGGACCGCTGGATCCTGCAGCAGTATCTGTCTTGGAACAGATCTGGCTGCCATGGAGGTCCAGTGGTTTAGGGTTGAACTCCCGAGGCTGGGCCCTCCACACACAGCCGCCGGCCTGATCTTCTCTATGCTGCTTGGTAATGCCTTTACGTCACCTCTCTCCATGATCATTATGCTACAGCTGATTTGCATGCTACCCCTTCATCTCTCTTTTTTGAAAACTTTACATTAGTTTTTTTTCCCCTCACTCCTTATTGAATACCAACCGCCTGTGCTGGTATCAATGTGTGTTTGTGTTGTTATGCAGAACAATCAATGCTGTGGCAAATTTGACTTTGACCTTCATCAGCTTCTGACCTACGTCAGTGTTGACTGCGATTGCATTTAGGTCAGTACACTATAGGTTTCGCAGAAGGGTTTTACAGGACATGTTTTCTTTCTGACGGTTGCGTGTTTCATCTCATGAGCAAAATGTGCTGCTGGTTCTGCTTTGAAACAGAAAGGACGAGGACTGAATGTTTCATTGCAGTGTACTTGTCATTGGTCGATAGTTTGGTGTTATCTGTGATCCATATTGGTTTTGATTGGGATTGCATGTATCCAAAAAGTAAATGTCGGTAAAATAGCGGCTCTTGTGATGCTGAGAGTTGAATTTAGGCACTAGGCACTAGGTCACTAGGTTTGATTGCCTACAGTGGAGATGTATCTGCAGTAATAGTGCAGCAGAGTCACTCGGGGCAGTGTCCAGTAAAACTTCAGTTCAATTTATATTTAATTCATAAATCAATACATTAAAGAAGATTAATTTTGCAGTGATCATAGAATTACAGCACAGTAGGTATCCAGATCTGATATTGTTGTCTCAAGTAAATTCCTGCAGCGTTTGAGACTGACTGATGATAACTTCTCACCATGTGGCTTGATGCTGCTGTGGATATAGGGGATTATGTTTGCAACAGGCAACACCCATTCACACATCTTTAATAAAGTGTTTCCTTATTGGAAAAAATAGCATCACATTAGAATCGCATTTCAGTCATAGATGACACTTACTGTTTGAATCTCTTTCGTACTCTGGCATACAGCTGATGTCGCAATCCTGCATTTACTCTGCATTAGCCGTTATTTGACAATGAACTATGTTGAGTAAAATACAGAATATGTATGTCTAATACCCTTTTTTGACATTCCTATTAATTACTTCATTCAGTACTTACAGTGAATATTTCTGTGTGTGGAGCATCAGTGCAGCAATAGACCAGCAAAAATGCATTAAAAAGATGATCGACATGAGGCCATGGTCTGTGGCATTATGTGTAGGAACTGTAGGCTCTAAAACTACCTCACATATTCCTGGCCTTGTAAAATTGATCACATTAATAATTCTTAATAAGTTAAAGAATATTCATCTCCCATTTGCACACATGGACTGACAGTGGGATTGTGTTGCCAGGTAAACATTTCAAGAATGGCTATTTCTTGCTCACAGCTGTTGTCTTTATTTAGAATGAACAGCAAACATTTTGGCCATAACAAAAACTGCATGGTAGACGTAATCAGCAGATGCAGGTGCATGTAGAGCGAGAAAGATGCTACAGCAGTCGCATCTAAGCATCAGCATTATAACATGAATTCCCATCATATGCGTTTGCTCTATTGTATAATACACTATGAGGTGCTTAAAACTGGTTAAGCAGAAGAAACAGTGCTGTTTTATGCCTCTGCATTTTGGCTTTCAGCTTTTTTGTTCCACTTTAAGAGACATCTTCTGTTGTTTTTGTCATTCTAACCATTCTAACCAGTATATGTCTCCTTTTACACCTTGGATATGAATATGAATAAGATTGATCCTTGTCCCCATCTTTACCTAAAATATTTCATGAAATCTCAAAGAAATGTTATCTAGTGCCATTCCTGTTTGGTCGACCATTGTATTTCATAACAGCTGGTGGTTTATTGTACAGCTAGACTGATAAAGCGGCCAATGTTAGCTTACTGCAATATTAGCTTAGCATCTGTATTGGTTTAAATGCCAAAGTAGGTTTGAGGTAATTTAGAAACAGTGTCAGCACTTCATAGTTTATCCACCAGAGAGCACAGTGTTTAGGGTTGAAAGATCAACTTAAACCAAAACGTCTTGGTCATCACAATTTAGCAAAACATATTTAAAAAGTGGAAACAGGAATAGTGTTATCAGCTGATGAGTCATTATCATATGTTTTTAAGCTCCTAAATATCAAGTTTAGTGTCAGTCTCTAACATCCAGTAGTTGCCGGGCTATAGTATTCTGTTATTTTAATATCATGTTTGACATACTATTTTTAGAAATGATGTGGCGATCATATGTTGTGAGATATTCACAATCAGTTGACATTTATAGGCTAAAAACTGGAGCATCACTGTTCTACTTTTATCTAAAGCTCCAACACTTTACCTTGCCAAACGAAACTTTGATTCGAAATATTATTAATATGATAATTTTGGTCTGGGTCCCTTATCAGCAGCTGCAGTAACTACAAATATATTACAATATATATTACAAAAATATTGTGAAAGGTTGATTAAAAGAAGGGACAAATTGTGAATGAGGAAAGAGACGGGAGGGGTGATGCTGTTGCTCTCGCCACTGCTTCATTGCTGTTTCTGCAAGCTCACTGTGCTGCATTGGACCAGCTGAAGGAAAAGATTGGAGAGAGTGAGTTTTGCAAGATCGCAAGGGAGAGATGAGACTGAATCAATAACATTTCCATATACAGTATGCCACAGCCGTTCTGTGTAAAGCCATGTCTGCTGTTTTTAGCAATGCTATTCTCTATTTGCTGCAATGTTGCTTGTCATACGTTGACCTTGACCATGTTTTCAGCCAAGCATAACACACGAAACAGAATCGTGGGAGTGTGAGAAGCAGTGCAGAAAATACAGCTGCTCGTGAAACCATTCATCTTATCAGGTGTTGTGTTTTCTCTCTATAACCTCATCATATGTGTACTAGTTCTGCACAGCATCTTGTGAGCATGTAGTTTACATATCCCACACTAGATGGAAGCATAGGGGGAGCTTCAATGGTGTAGAAGAGGGAGAGAACAGACCTACGGTCCGTCCTTGACCTGCTAAAATTATATCCTGTGACTCTTTAAGTACATGTGGCACATAAACAGTAGGTGGGATACAAATGAGAAAAAAAGGAAAAGACAAACTTTTCCTGCCCGATCTGCCTTAATTGGTAGAAGTAAGATTTAATCACGGGGGCTTCCTGATGCCGTCTGTCTGTGTCCCCGAGTTCAGTTACAGTTCGTACAAGGGGCCCAGCGGGTTTCATCCTCTCTTATTTACAGCAGTGTCACAGCACAGTGTCATGTTACTGGGGGTGTGTAGTCAAGCGCCAATAATAGTTGATTTTAATGTGTTCTTGAAATCATGAAAATCAAACTTGAATGGTGGATGGAATAAATAATCTATGATGTTTGCTCATTACATTGTCCTATTACAGATTGTATTAGGGAGTACAGTTTGTTTCTTAAAATTGTATCTAAATTGTCTAAAATTATTTGAATAATTAGGTAATTTGTGTTTAGATGTGTATGAGTCAGATTTAATGTCACTGTCCATTAACCTACTCATTGTTCAGAGGTAACTGGATGAGCAGACTGGACTCGTTTGTGATGTGACAATAAAATGAGTCCAAGGAGCTTGTGCACGAAGTGCATTAACTGTGAACATTGTGGAGGGCATGGTGCATCCGTTATGTATAATATAGTCAATCATTCCCGCACAACTATAGGTTGAGGTTACAGGATTTACCACAATGTATATCCATTTGTGAATAGAATGAACATAAGTAGTACATTAAATGTAAGCAAGATGAAGTATGAGTTTTAGACATTAAGGAATCTGGATGCTGAATTTAAAGGAATAGTTCAACATTTCAGGCATATGCTTGTTTGCTTTCTTGCAGAGAGTAAGCAAATATTGATACAGATACCCTAAAATCCGTAAAAATAGATTAGCTGATTAGCATAGTTTAGCATAAAGACTAGGAGCAGTAACTTCCTGAAGGATTTGCTGGTTTTCTCACAAATAAAGCATTAATAGACATCAGGAAGTTACTGCTCCCAGCCAATGTAAATTATGGCACATAATGCTCTGTAAAAACGTACTTATTACATTTTTGGTACATGTAATTCAAGCAAGGTTGACTGTGTGGACTTTTTTACCTGGGGACAGAACCAGACGAACTGTTTCTAGTTTGTATGCAAAGCTAACTGGCTGCTGGCTGCAGTCGCATATTTAACGGTCAGATATGAGAGTGGTATCGATCTTCTCATCTAACTCTCATCAAGAAAGCAAACAAGCGTATTCCACTAAAATGTTGAACTATTGCTGTGAAGCAGACTGACTTTGTGTTCACACAACCCTGTTGGTTTGTGCCCTGTGTATCTTATCTTGTTGTGGTTTCTGTTCCCCTTCCTCCTCAGGTGTGTGGTCTGTTCAGGCCCTTGAGATGTCTGTTGGGAAGATTCCCTCTCTGACGGCTGTGAATGGCAGCACAGTCATGTTGCCTTGCTCATACGCTGCCTGTATTGGCATCCAGGACCTCTACTTCAACTGGCAATACAATGACAACGGCACCATGCAGAAGGTAAGAACCCTCTGTCTGAGGGGAAGATTCATGTTCAGGGAACTCGTTTGGTCGTCTTGGATGATTGATGACTCGTTGGTCTCATCAGGTTTGTGAATCATTGAAAGTGAATGACGGGGTGGAGCCACATGTGGATATATATCGAGAGCGGGTGGAGTTCATTGGGAAGAACATTAACAACAATGTCTCGATCTTGCTGTGGAACATCACCTTCGAGGACGCAGGCCATTACACTTGTTTTGGACGCAATCCCAAAGAGAAGGGCCGGAACGGCAGTGCCATCTTCCACCTCATTGTGGTGGACGAGTGTGAGTAGTCAAGGTCTATGCTTTATTTTCCTTTCATTATATATAAGTGGGGTCTTCAGGCAATGCTATATTAGTTGTTTAGTTCCATATGCAGTAGATTTAGTTTTACAAACATACCCAAATGATCTTAAACCAACCAGCCCATTATTAATCAACCAAACTAAAATGTCCCCCCTTTCAGCAAAAACAAATAATCCAATTTTATGTGAACTGCAATATGACAACACATCCCTAAATATATTCATTTTTAGCTATATGTCCTGACATACTGTATATATTGGCCAATCACAAATGTGGGACAGCTCACTGGGGTTTGCTTCATGGCCCCATAATGTGCACACTGAAGTAATACAAAACTAGAGCATGCATTCATTTGTATGTTGTTGATAAGATAAATCAGGCCACATATACAAAGACAATATTGCAGGAGAAATGCAGTCTGCTTAGGGAAAATGAAAAAAATTATCCCACAGAAGTTGACAGTAAAAGAGAAAATAAAGAGTATGAAATTAATGTATGATTGATTAAATGTTTTTGTTGTGCATTTCTTGCATATACATATGTATGTATAATTTGTTCCATCATCAGTCCTGTGGTGCTTTGTTAATG
Organism: Taurulus bubalis; assembly: GCF_910589615.1. NCBI lineage: Eukaryota > Metazoa > Chordata > Actinopteri > Perciformes > Cottidae > Taurulus > Taurulus bubalis. Next base: position 37,087,541 of record NC_136590.1, on the reverse strand, counting down.
TCTGCAGTGAGGGTGGTGGACAACAGGCTGGCCATCTTAATAGCCTCCATTGTGGGTGGAGCCATCGCATCAATAATGTTTTTCATTTGGCTTAAGACCTTCGCTATCTTTGTTCTTTCCAAGCTTGAGGAGAGAAAGTGAGTTTTCACAACCACCTGGATATTTACCAGCAATGCAACCATTTCATACATCAGAGTATGGCGTGAGCTCGAGATGTTCCTTTGAGCTGCCGTGCATGTACAGTTCTAACTTTGTCTTCTCCTTCTTTCCTCCAACGCCATTGCAGAAAGGAGTGCCTTGTAACATCATCAGGGATCGACAACACAGAAAATGGCCTCTCAGGATCCAAAGCTGATTCAAAACCAACACCAAAAAAGAAATGAGAACGTGCATGTATATAAAACCATATGGGTATTATATTTACCTTCTTTGCATATATTTCTATATGCACATGTGTAAAAACTGCCTTGCTGTGGCCTAAAGGTGAATATATGTGCACCCAACTGTGTTGAATGATATACAACTAAAGAACGTGCAAATCAGTGCCCACATAATTATTTAAAATGTACTCACAATATATAAGTGCACATACCAGAGATGCTTCAGCTTGATTTATTTAGGATAATGTTTTTTTTATTATCGTATACTATTTACATCTACCTCCTTTGGTCAACACATTACCAGAAAAAAATACATTAAGGTGTTATCTTTGGGATTATTTATTTGTTTGCCATGGCCAGTAAATGGGTCTGATAACAGTTAAACATTTGACAAAGAAAGCTTGTGTGCACCTTACTAAATTAAATGTGCATTATTGGTCTTGATATTCATGCAACAAAGCATAAATATCAAGTCCAAAAAGTCTCTAAGGAAAACATTGTTGCCAAGTTGTCTCTAGACTATGGCACAGACAATTCATTATAGACGGTGAAGACAACAGCAGTGAAGGAAGTGCAACCTTACAAAAGAAAGAAAGCAAAAGATATTCTGAAACCTGTCCAACTGATTGATTCCCCACTCTTTCAGCAGGCTCTGCATAGTAGCAACATGCAATTTGGATGAGATTTGTCCATCTACTGGTGGATATTTGGATATTTCCTACTGGCAGTTGTGTGTGTTTACAGGTATTATGCAGGGAGTGTAAGCTCAGTGAAAGCATGATTGGTAATGAGCAGTAAACTGAGTGTCTCTGGTAGATGCTTTCTTTTTTAATTCCTTACATTAAAAGCAACCACATGCACATTAATTACATTGTGGGTATACTTGTGTGAATTTGTGTACACCTTATTAAATACTATGTGGGGGTTTATTCATGAAGAAGAACAAACAGTTGTATATCATTTTGACCTAGTTGTGCTAGTTGTTAAAAGTGCTTGATAGCCTTGATATAACAATCATTGTCTTTGGCCACAGCCAGGATGCATTAAAAACACGTCAACTTTGACTGTTTCTAATCGTTAGTCAAAACAAAAACACTTTTCTTTTAGTGCTTGAGACAGGAAATAATGTAATGTAGTTAAAGCTGTGCTGAATCCTAACACCACATTCACAGTAGCCCTTCGATACAATGGTCAACTAAATACAAATGAAATTATCTATCTCGCAGACACACTGACCCATTTGTGGCTATACTTTCCACAATACACCTAGACTATGTTGTACGATTTATTCAAGCAACTGTAGTAAAGCAAAGGGCGCTAACACAAATGGCACTGACATATTGTAGGATTCAGCCCAGCTCTTCATCCTGTACCTTCTCTTTGCTTGATATAAAACGCAGGTGCCTGTTAGTGCTTACGCTCCTTGGCCAGCGAGGATGACTACATATTGCAAAATACTTTATAAAGCTCAGCAAACAGTAATAATGCAACAAGCTTCTGAACTGACATGATAGACAATCCCCTGAAGCTAACCCCATAGAAAATGAATGACCCTCTGATGATGCTGCTTTTAAGACAAATAATCAATGCATTTAAGCATGTGCAACATGGGCCAGGTTTTAGACACAATGCCTGAAAACAGAAATACATACATTTTGGGAAAAAAACTAAACATGGTTCAATGTACTATCACTGGTAGAGTCAGCTCTGAAGTTAACTGTAAACCCCATTTTATGCCATGCTAATGTCATCGTGCTAACCCTTGCTAAGGCTAAGCACTATTTGGTGATGTGGCCATGGATACTGTACGCCTGGATCAGACTCAATATAGTTGCTTATGCGTCTCGGGTGCAAAAGCCCCATTTTTCCTAAACACGTTTCCATTCAGTCAGTGTTTTACTCTTTTCAATAAATAATGTTTATAGCTGCACTGCTGTGAAAAAGATAAACCTGGTTGCCCTGCCCATGCATACAGTAAATTACACATACATTCATACTGTAAATGATCACAGGGTCCCGTCTCAGATAGCAGGTTGAGAAGGGGGACTGCAGTTCCAGTATTAACCCTGTTCAAGCAAGAGTGATGCACTGACTAATACACAGGGATGGCTCCTACTGAGCACCATAGTAGGAGATGAATGTACTGTATCTGCATCGCACTCAAACAGTGAAATACTATTTCACCTGCATTTACAATATACACGTGTTTTGCACATTCAAGACACTGAATGTCTGGCTTTAATAAGAAATACCTCTGGAGAGTGGAACAGATGTGTGGCTAAGCACTGGGTCAGGTCATATATAAATGTACCTCCCCAGTCTCAGCAGGTGTTAGCTTTGCCAACTGCACAGTGAAGTGTGAGCTTCTGGTGGTTTCAGAAGCTCACTGTTATGTTGAAAATAATGTGCCTCCACGTGACTCCAGTCTATAGTCACTGCAGCAATATTATGAAAGGGGATGTGTTGGGCACTTTAAAAACATGTATATTTGTGTGTATGGATGGGATATAATGTAAATCAGTGTCGGTTTGTCACATTGATCATCCAAGTGAGATATGAAGAAACCAAACAGCACACGTAAGGAAATATTCCCATGTGTCCCATGTGTCCCATGTGTCCCATGTAATGATGCTGTTAGCTTCCCAATGTGATGCATTTCCTGTTGAAACGACAAGAAATGTGAAGGGATCAGTCTTAAAGGAATAGTTTTGATGTTTTGGGAAGTTCACTAATTTGGATTCATGCCGAGATTCTGATGGATTTCCCTTTGGTGTGTGGCTGGTTATCTTAATCAAGCTTAGTAACTGGAAAGAGGGAAACAGCTAGCGTGGCTTTCTCCTCGGTGAACACAATCCACCTACCAACACCTCTAAAGCTCACTTATTAACATGTTAACATGCTCCTGGAGTCTCCAATGTCACCTGGTTAGTTAGTGAGCTTTATTGGTAGGCAGATTTTGTTTAATTTTTTGGATAGAGCTATACTAACTGTTTCTGTTTGCTGTTATCATTATTTTTGTTTTGCTAAGCTAAGCTAACCAACCAAAATGTCAAACTATTCCTTTAAGTAGGCCATAACACAATGGGCTATTATTGATGGAACAATGATATTTGATTAGACTGACAGAAAGGGAAAATTGACGATGGGTAATACACATTCGTCATATGTATTCCATATTCTTGTTTGATTTAAAAGAGAGAGAAAATCCCCCTTGTAAGAATTGTGTTGTCAGAAAATCAGGACTTTTCTGACAACACAACTTTCAGGCTGTTGCTGTGACTTTGGAGACATAAAGACTATGTGTCGCAGGATCAAATCATTCAATTGCAATAATTTGATTTAACTGTTGAATAGTGTTTTCTCTCTGAGTGGCTGATCTCTCTCTCTCTCTCTGTCAGTTGTTGTCTAATTAGACTCGGTTAAAAAGAAAAGGGATTTTCTTCCCACTAATCAATGAATTGAGAAAGGCTTTTGGGTAATGTTGAGGTTGTGACAGCGAGGGCCTTATGATGACAAGCAACTCTATGCAAATCACAACAAAAGTGACAGTTTGTCACATCGCACCGTTGAGTTACTGTGACAGTTCTGTGAGCAATACAACAGTCGGAGATGTGGATCAGGGAGTTGTGTTGACGGGATGCAGGTGAATGGGGAACATCAAGAGAGGAGCTTGGTGTGAACTGGAGCCCCTGTACTTGATCAGACCTGCACAGCGTATAGACTCACCAAGTCATGCTCCACCGCTGCTCTCTGCACACAGATATAGCCTACAGTACAACTTTAATGCTCTGGCTCGCCCTCAAATGATGTCTCCAGTTTCATCCTCTCACCCATGCACATCAGCTCTTAATGTCTTTATTATAGGAACATGAAATCTAATAAAGTTTTGAATACAATCTGTCCTGTCATGTTGTTTGTATATAAAGCGCAACGCTATGTAGTGCGTTGATTGGACTCTTCCTGTTGGGCTGAGGGAGAAAGAACAATGACAACAGACGAGGTAAAGGGGCAGCTTTTTTCAAGTTCGAGAAGATGCCTCTAGATGATGTCATCAGGTCATCTCATAGACAATACAAACTTTTGCAGTCAGGGAAAGTCTAATAATAGATACTATCAAGTGGCATCATGGGAAGTATCCTGTGTTTTTGGAGCCTATAAGGACTAAAGGTCAGTATGTATATCTCTGCCTGTGTCAATTTCTTTGCATTAATCTACTTACACTTAAACTTAATTAAGTTCCCATTCAACCCCTCTGATATTTGGAGGGGGGAGGGAGGAATTGCTCAGAGGTCTGTGATCACATTATTGGAAATAATTCATGTTATGCCACTGTGGCAAAACATGAATTATCCAATAAAACATGTTGCGTAGAAGTGACAGGATTTTGCACAAATGAAAATGCAAAACTTTGTACATGAGCTTAGATCATGTAGATGTTGCATCCTGTTACACACAATGCTCCTTCCTCCCTTTGTGTTCTCTCTGTACAGACTTTATGAAATTCATATGAAAGGAAATCTTCACATAAACATTGTATTATTTATATTTCATATTTCTTATTGGTGCAGTTACGTCACATGAGACCTCTTTAAGTGTTCTTTTAAAGTAACCACGAGCACACAATCACTTCACATCTACATGGTCATATCAAACTAAATCCATGGTGCAAAAATGTGCCCACGTGCATGAGTGAGTCTAACCAGCAGATGTCAGCAGTGACCCGCGTGTGGAGTCAGAAGCTTGAACCTCCGGTCACACCAGATGCAGCGTGAGGAGAGGCGAGAAGGCGACGCTGACCTCTTCTTCAAGATGTTTAAGTTGAAAGAAAACCAAGTTTCCAACGAGTGACATCCGACACACGGGCATCAAATAGACCTGCACATGTCTAGATGCTTTTATTCATTGCTATGGGGTTATTATGTGTTCTTAAATGTGGGCAGGACACGTTTAATCACGTAAGAAGCTTTATTTAACTTGTGAACAAAGCAATGATTACGGTAATTTTAAATGATGAACTGTTTCACATATTTAGGCTATAATGAATCACGCGTATACCAATAGGACTCTGTTATTCATTGATGGTAGTGGTGTGGAAAATCTCCTTCCAACACCATCTGATTCACTTCACTATTTGCCAATCTCGGGGCCTGCTGTGCACTGATCATATACACGCGTAAAGGTGTGTGTGAATACTCTTGGGCTACAACATAATGCCCAAAGATGTACTTTTATTGAAGACAGCAGTGGTAGGAAAACGTTTTGTCAGTCAAGTTTATCAATCAGACCAAAATTACACGGAAATGCACAATAATAAAACATTTTGGTTTCACTGGTCTCGCTATGCCTGTAGGTTGTGCGGCTGCTGCAGCAGACGATCACTTCTCAGATCCTCCACTGGCATCCTCAGTGACTTTAAATATTCTATGAACTGGGAGTGTCCTGGCTCTTCCCGTCCTAATTTATGCTTGTGCAGGGGAGCGCAACAGAGAGCAGGGTGAAATGGAGAAAAAAAATAGCCATGTAGAAAGTTGCTCACAATGCTTTAAGGATTCGCTGAAGCCTTTGACAATAGCTTTGATTTACCTGCTGTGTTATTCACCTGCTGTGTGAAAGTGTCATGCCCCACACCCCGCTACTCTCTTTCTCTCTCCTCCTCTCTATCTGCAGTGCATATCTGTGCGCAAATGTCTGCGCACGTTCCATGGCTCCGAAAGACAAAGAAAAGCATTCATTAGTATGTGGTGTAGCTCCACGTCCCTGTGATTAAGGCCCAAACTCAGAGGGGAAAAAACATTACTACATTTTCAGAGTCTCCGCAGCAACCTGAGCGGTTTTTGTAGATCCATATTGCGCAAAGAAACGCGGTCATCAGGGGCGCACAGGTGGGTGCGCTCTCTCCAAGGTGCCAACAGATCTGTCTGCACAGCTCAACCGCTCACACAAACTGGCAATTCGGACCCATTTAGACCGAAATCCACTGTTCAGCTCACACCAACTCTCGGCTTTGCTGTGACCCATCGTTCCGCGGTGTTTGATTAGTGCAGTGAGGATGGATTTGTATGCACAGTAGTCTTGGGAAGAGAGGAGGGACATGGGCGGGGCTGAAGCGCCTCTCATTTCCCCTCCATGCTTAGCGGGGCAGCAGGGCTGGAGAGACCTCCGGGGAGCACAGTCGCCTGTCCAGCACGGAGACCCGCCTGGCCAAAAAACCGCGCCTCACACTTGCCAGGATTGCCAAATATTCCTGAAAAATATACCTGCTATTTATGGCATGTGGCTTGTAACTTTACTCCTGCTGTACTCTCTCCAAGAAGGTAAGAGAAAAAGAAATGCTGCAAATATTCAAAATGCTGTGTGGCGAGTGCTGGAGTCTTGCTGTTGTTTAAGTTGAATGAAAAGTGATAATTAATCGAATGCTCAATTGATTTGTGGCGGTGAATGATGTGTGCGGCTCGTGCTTTGATGTCTCATCGGATGCCCTGTGATGAGGGATTGATATAAATGAAAAAAATCTTTAAATCAAAATGTATAAACCTGCTTTAGGTTAACTGGTAGAAATATTGTGAAAGTAGAGGTGTAAAGTGATTGTGTTTTTTTTTACCTGACTGTTTTGGGGTTTTGTGCAGCGGCCTCAGATGGTGCTGATAGCACGGATTGTTTTCGCATTACCAACTCCGGTTATGAATATGTAAAATGGCTGAATAGGGAGAATGAGGTGCAAATACTGAGGGAGGGTGTGAGAAAAATGAAAACATGTTTCGGCCTGCAATTACATCAATTGATTACGAATTCTAGAGCAAGTTCACTGAAAAATGTAGCAGTTCTGTAAAGTTTTGATGGGAATTCTTGTGATTTTTGATATCTTGATGCTCTCATTGTGTAGCATTTGCTAATTGCAGCTGTTTTCATGGACTCTATTTGGCACGAGCGCTTCATATCAAAGAGATGCTCTTTTAATTTAGGATGAGATTTTTAGGGTTTTAATTCGTTGTCTGTGTGGTGACAAATTGTTTCCATTTTAAATTAGATTGCAAAAAAAAACGGCCCCCTTTTTTTCTCCACAACGGCCTTAATAGTTTAATAGATCTACTCCCACATGAAGGCCTTAATTGGCGCATTCAGATTTATCCTCCTTATTTAAATCATTTAGTCCCTGTAATTTCTCCTCTGTTTAATTGTGTTTATAAATAAAGAAGACGGGTTGTTTGTTTAAATGGATTCTTTTTTGTTCAGTATATGCAGTAAATCCCCGACCCTGCTGCAAAGTTGATCTTCTGCTGTTACAGTGCATTATAATAATCCTGAATAAATCTGCGTCGAAAATAACAGGAATTCAACACTATCTCCACTTGAGAACATTTTCCGGGCCTTTGTGTATATCCTGCCCGTTTGGAGGCATGTATACATGTTTGTCCTTATAGCACAGGGCCTGAGAGGGTGAACCTTTACTTAGCAAAAAGTCTGGGGCATGGTGGATTGGCCGGAAGGAGAATATGGCTGTTCTCGATGCAAACGAGATGATTAAAATAGGCCATTTTAAGTTCTGGCATTTTCGCACACACTGAATAAGCATATATATATATATATATATATATATATATATATATATATATATATATATATATATATATATATATATCAATTAGCAGTCAGTCACATATGTGCTGCCTGTGTTTGTTGTCCATGTAGTTGTCCTCAACGCTCTTAAATTCACTAAGTTTTCCAATATTTATCATTGGTTTAAAGCAATTGTTCAACTGGAAAGCTGTGATTTCAGAGCTGCTCTGGGTTTTCGCGGAATCTTATTAATACACGCAAATGTATTTCACCAAATGACAAAGTCCAGGGGCGTGGGTGCAAATTATAGACTTGCCCGGTCATGTTCCTCCTAATAGCGCACCTGGACCCCGCCGTCGTGCTCGCGCGTGTGCCAGCGCGTGCTTCATGGCTCGTGTTACCGTGTGTGTGTGTTTGTGTGTGTGTGTGTGTGTGTGTGTGTGTGTGTGTGTGTGTGTGTGTGTGTGTGTGTGTGTGTGTGTGTTTGTGCGTGTGCGTGTGCGTGTGTGTGTTGTGTTGGCAAGCGCGCGGAGGAGTGACGGGGACACCCCTCTTGGTTTTGTTGTTACATGTTGGACACTTCTTATTTCTGCAGGAGCTAAATTGCAAGATCAATCATTTATTTATGTGAAAGATTCTCAAAATATATTTAATTTTTTTCCACAAGACTTCTGATTAAATAAATGTTGCTATTATGCCAGAGACAGAGGCATTGAGGGGTTATTAACGGATCTTAGAAGAAAAATGCTTGAAGGGTAATAGCAGTTAATAACCAATAACCAATTAGAGCACAATGCCTCTAATTTTTCTGCAGCAATTTAAAATAGAATACCTGATTAAAGGCTTTTTTTTAATGATTTTTAATTGGTCTTGTCAAAACAAAAAAATCGTGTGTTTTCTTCTTTCATTTTAAATGAAATTCACAGATTGTATTTAAGTAATTGTGGATTATTTAGCAGTGAATAAAATCCACGTTAACAAACATGCCTGCTGTAAACCCACTCTGATAATGAATTTAACATTTTATATTTCAAACAAAATTAAATAAATAAATAGATTTGTCTAATATTCAAACAATATAACTTGGATTTTAATTTAAAGCAATAAGGTGATCCCTCACCCTGGTACACTCTTGTCCTCTCCACCCTCTACAAATAGAAATATGCAGAAAATACCCCCCACCCCCCTCTTTCCCTCCCCAGTCCAATTCCCTGTGCTGTCTTTGCAAGGCTGCACAATTAAAGCTGCAATCTGAGCTCTAGTCACCACTCAATGACAGAGCTGTGTGGTCCACAGTGGTGCCAATCATAACTCAGGTGGGGCACAGGCCTGCATTTCTTTACCAGCTCAAACCCAGCAATATTTAATTTGTCGAAAACACCCATCTTGAAGAGGGTTAAAGGAGAAATACCAAGCACTCAGTGTGACTTTTGTTGTAATTTGGTCCTGATTCTGATTATTTTCATTGGAAATTAGGGTACTATGCTTTAACAATAATATGAAATAAAGAAATGGCCACTAATGCTGGCCATTTTTGAAAATAGAAAAATATCAATGTCTGATCATTCATCCAACAACTTGATCTACATCTCCTACGCGTATCACTCCGAGAACCAGCAGATAAATGTAATAAACAACACAAATGTTAATTATTCTTCACAAATCAACAAAGACAAAATCAATCAATGTTGTTGCCTAATGGTGGGCAAAGTGTGCTGGTGTGAGACCGTCAGCAGAGAAACGGAGCTCATTGCACATCCCAGCTCACCGGGATGTCACAGCTCTGTCACCAGCAGCCCGGCTCTCCCATTCGTCCACAAACGAGATTATGAATAAGTACTAATTATTTAAAATAACAGCAACAAAAAGAAGATGCAAATGAACGGTGTCGGCAGTAAGAAATGTGTTTTCCCCCCATTGCTAGAACTGCTAAATTGAGCCAGACCTCCTCCAAATTTTATTGGATGCTGGGGCTGCACATTTTCAGAAGGAGGGTGCGTTCAGCAAATGTCAAATCTATGAAGCAAGTAGTTGTTTTTGTTGGATCTCTCTCTATCTCCATCTCTCTCTCCATCTCTCCCTCCCTCCATCGCTTCCTCTCGCAGTAACTCCCCTCCCTCTCTCTCCCTCATCACTAGGCAGAATTAAAGGTTGGGGGAGGGGCAGTTTATGCAGACTGTGCTGGGACTTGTGATCCACAGATTTGATATTCACATTAAGAGAGAAACTGGCTGCTTTGATGTGAGGGGGAGCAGGTCCCAGGGGACTGCTGAAGTAGCACACTTTTTTTTTCACTGACACAGCACAGGCCGGGGGGGGGTTGTTAGGGGTGTTGGTGGGTTGGGGGGGGGGGGGGGGGGGGGGGTGGAGAGCAGATTGTTGGGGACAGGGTGTACAGAAAGACAGTGAGACCCCTTCCTTGATTAGATGTAAACCCAGCAACCTTCCCCCCTACTTTCCCACCCATCAACCACCTACTTATGCCAGACCCCCTGAGGATTATCCATAAACTTACACCTATCTTCATCCCCCCTGCATCCCACCAATATTCAATTCACACCCCTTCTTACAGCGTGTCTCCTCCCACTTCTTCATCTGCTGCCGTATGTTTCCATGCACAGTTTCAATCGTCTTAACGAAAACATCCCTTGCAACTTTCTGTCCCCAAAACACCTGAAGGATGAGTGAAGGGGAGGCGGCACGACAGGAAGAGATTAAACACAGGAGTTACGGTGAAAATGAAGATTTTTCAAAAATAGTAGGCACTCGAGGAGAGAAGGCAGAGGTTTTTGACAGTTCACATGGCTGATGTGCTTTTCTTTAGTTGAGTCCTACTCTGGACCTCTACTCATTCACAAAATCCGATAAAGAAATGCTGTGAACGTGGTTTTACCATGAGAATGGATTGGAAAGATGGAGATGGGTGAGACAAGAAGAGGAAGAACATGTGGAGGCATTACGCCTCAGGTTGGGCTAAGGGAGCTTTGGGTGTGAGAATGTGTGTATGTGAAACATTGGAGGTTCTGGGGTTTGTTTACCTCCTCATCACAATACAGTTGTGTGTGTGTGTGTGTGTGTGTGTGTGTGTGTGTGTGTGTGTGTGTGTGTGTGTGTGTGTGTGTGTGTGTGTGTGTGTGTATGTGTGTACACTTCTATGCACACTCACATCCTGGAGAGGCGTAGATCAGCTGCATTATGCATGATGAAACCTTGCATAGGTTATGACTTCTGCCTCTGTGACATACATATTCATGCATGGCTCTCTGGCAGGATGTAGGAAATAGTGGCTCCAACTCTGACAGCCTAAGCTTTAGCTCCAGCAGTGCCATCAGTGCTCCAACGCTTTCCGGTGAGGGCTGGCTTTCTCTCTGGTGCTGTGTCTGAACGAGGCCGATGAAGCCACCTGGATGCAGGTGATCTGCAGCAGCAACATCAACACAGGAATCCCTACAGATTTTGGTCAATACGCCCAGTGCCCATCAAGGCACTGACTGTCCACACGCTGTTGGGGTCAGGTCTTTGTGCATATGCATCATTGAGAAAGCCGGTGTCACTGAAATGAACAGGGGGCAACTATACACATGGTTGTCTCAAATTGTTAAAGTCCACTTGCAGGTTTCATCGTATTTCTATGAGTTAAATTAGCATAGATTAACGTAGAGCTGAAACAATTAGTTAATTGATATTAGTCAGTCATCAGAAAATGTATCGCAAACTATTTTGACAATCGATTGAGCGTTTCAGCTCTACATGCTCTGCTTCCAGCTTCTTTCATAGAAGGATTTTAAAATGTTCTCTGTTTTCTATTAGTGTAAGAAGCATATCTTTGGGTTTTTAATTCTTAGTTGGACCAAACAAGACATTCTGGGAACTTGGGATTGCCCTTATTTGACTATTTTGGGATGTTTCAAAGTCTAAATGAATGATCACAGATTGACGAATGAATCATTAATGAAAATAAATAGTGATTTGCAGCCCTGGAGATGGCAAAACAAGGAGAAACAAAACCCACAGAGGGAGAACAATTTCCTTCTCTGCTCAGGTAGACATTACTCCACTGTATCTTTACATATAGAAAATAGTTGATGGCTGCACCTTTAATGTGGGAATGCAACTGAAGACATGGATAACAATGCAGAGACTGTTTTTAGTGCTCAAGTTTAGCGTTATATTGTGTTTTCTTATTTTTTATTTTGAGTTATACATAACAATATGTCTGTTAAATTCTTCATCTGTATTATCTTTCCAGTGAAACCAAACTCTTAATGCTGACACATAGTGCCTGTTTTCTATTGAATTCAAAGAAGTTTATATTCTAACCACTACCTGCTGTGTATCAACTGTAGTGCCTGGGTGTAAGTTAGTCTGGCAGCATTCTGGTTGGACAAGATGTTAACTATACTGATTTTCGTGGCGTTTCACTGTCAAGACTGTAATCAACATAGACCCATTTCACTGTCAGATCCTATCAAGAAACGTTTGTTTTTATTGACTGGTGGTAAATAAAATGCTTAAAAACAAAAACCAGTTCATTGTTGGTTTGATGGCATGGCCTCCTTGCATCTATTAAGACTTGACTTTATGTTAAAGGTTTTATATATATAAATACACATAACTATTTGCATTAAAAAGATATAGGCCTAGTGGAGTACCTGGGCGAAGAATAAAGTTGCCCTCCCTTTCTGTGAGTTGTCATCTGAGTTTCTCCGAAGGTATTCTTTTCTATCAGCGAAGATATGACCCGCTCTAACTAACGCAGTCAATGCGTACTAGCCAATCAGAGGCAGAGTAGGACGTCTCATCGCTTCACCGCAGCAGGATTCGTAGTCAGCCTGTCACTCGTGTATTTTTGTGTCCTCGGTCTCTCTGTCGTTGCTGGCTCGCTAAATGCAGCGCTTACCGCTGATTACGCCATCCGGATCCACAGAGTCCTTGCTGAGGCTCCTCCTCAGTTAAAGTTGGTCGCTCTATCAGCAATATTGCCAATGTTTGTGCCATTAGGGCTGTTAGCAACCGTTAGCTTCTAGCTGCCAGCCAACTGTCTCCATGTTGAGAGCCGTCTGGAGGCAACATAAAGGCTCTGAACTCCGTTTTGAGCACCTAACATTTGATGTATCTGTTCCTTGGTTAAAACTCTTCTGAGCTGTTACACCAGGGGAATAATTCCCTTATGTCATGCTTCTATGGTCATAACGGCTCAATTTGAGTGTTTGAGGTGTTATATCCCATATGTTCAACAAAACATGCAGACAAATTGGACGTTGTTTTGGTGAGTGGCAGCGGTGCAACTGGCCCACCTTGAATTTCATCCTTGACTTTGACATCTCAGTACTTTTTCATTTGCATTCAGCCATGACAAAGATGTTGAGCATGCAGTCGCTAACCTCACTGTTGCTACATGTGGCATTTTTGTTTTCTTGCCGCTCAAGCCGTCTGTACAGGTTGTCACAGGTGGTATGTAGCGTCTGTTGCTTTTAAATGAACTGGAAAGACTCCCAGTCGGGCACCAACCAGACCTGTGCCAGTTGGAGTTTTGGAGTGCACACAGTATGATATGCCTGACCACGCCTAACCAAACAGAGTTTTTTCGTCCTATAGCAGACCGGCTTTGCCAGTTCCGGGGGCTCGGGCATTGATTCAATTGTTTTACTAAATTGTAGTGTTTACACACCTTCTGTCAATGACTACTTGCTCAATTTTAGCAGCTGTTTTTGAGACCTGCACATATATGAGACACAGTGACAGAATTGGGGTTTTGGTAACTTTAAGTTTCTAAATTTAGATTGTTCAGAGGGTCACTGTTGTTAGGTTAAATTGTTGCATTGTTTTTTTATTCACTCACAGCTTTCAAGTGCCAGCGCCACCATGGCAACTCGTTGTGTCTCCTCCCAGTTTGAGTGCTCAGTGCTGCGTTTGGAGTGTGTGTGTGTGTGTGTGTGTGTGTGTGTGTGTGTGTGTGTGTGTGTGTGTGTGTGTGTGTGTGTGTGTGTGTGTGTGTAAAGTTCATGTGTGGTTTGCCTGGTTTTGACTGGCTCTGAGTGGTGGGAGTTAGCTCTGATCCCCTTTCTATTCCACTTCCCGCTCCATCAGTCCCATTGCTCCCCAGCCCCCCAGTGCCTGCGCCCCCAGGCCATATAATCTACTGTATGAGGCTCTCCTGCTGCCCAGCCCCCCCCCCCCCAGCTCTCAGGGTGACCCCCTCACTCCTCCACTTTAGTCCTGTCCCCCCATTGGGAGATTATAGATATTGCAATCTTTAATATGGGCTTTATGCTCAGGGGCCATTATCAGTAATCTGCAAAGGGGGGGGAGTCTGACCTGGTTTTTGCAGCCCACCACTGGACTGCCAGACACATTTTCATATACCATCTGTAACATTCCGTCCATCTTTATCAATCTCTAGTCTAGTAGGGATAGTAGCACTTCTTTGAAAGTAAGCTGGAGTTATTAACGAACCCTCCTGGATGGAAGCGATCGCTGTGTCTTCCTTCGGCTGGTTGGAGCTTAGTGACACTCAGCAGTGACACTGTTGGTGGTGATTTATTCTGTTAAGATTTTTCTGTGTACATCACACATAGCTTAAAGCTGCACTTCATCAAAGACATGGCTTAAACTAAGGCTTAATATTTTGATGATCAGATATGTTATTTGCTCTCAGTCCTTATTTCTTGTATTTGATCATTTTAGTGTAGAAGGTCAATGTCTGATGGACTTTGTGATTCTCTGGATCAATATCACAAACCGAACAGTCACTGTTCACACAGATGGTTTTCATTGTCACAACTAGGCCTATTTTGGGTATTGTGCTTCGTGTACCTGTGAAAACCTAATAACGGTGTGAACAACAACCTTCCGGCAAGATTTAATGAGTATTCAAAAATGAATTGACTAAGCTCCGAGTTCAAAACCATCATTCAGCTGATGCAGCACAATATCCGTCTTAAAGAGGGAGCTGATAATGACAAATAATGTAATTGTCAATCAAGGTATTGAACCTTCTATTTGCAGACGTTGAAGATATATGTACCTCTGTGTCTATTTAAAATTATAATTGATATATAAAAAAAGAAATTACAATCATAGGTTTCAGTGCTGGTGTTTATATCATAAATGCATACTGTGTGTTATTCATGTTGACCATTAGTAAGGATTAAGAATAAAAGCACAGAGGCCGTTTTACAAAAAACACCTTAAGGTTTTAAAAAGTAAAATGTTGCTACATTATTGAATGTCACTGATGACTATTACATAATGTAACATCAATCATTCTGTTAAATCAATCAAAATGTAATATCAATATATTCAAACATGTATATTTTACCTACTGAAAATGTGAACTTATTTTGATGTAATAACTATTGACATTGTTTGAAACATTCCACAATTTCAATACGCATTATTTAATAGGTGATAAATAAAGAAAAAATAATAGTTCCATTTTGTAAAAAAAACAGTCGTAGTTTAAACAATAACCACTTGTATGCTGAGAGGTAATTTTATCCCATTTGGATCAAAATCTTTTAGTATCTTCCAGAATGTTAAACAGACTTTCTGTGCTGAACTGAACTGGTGTGAACATGTGTGGGGTGATGTGTATTAGAGGATATCATTTAGAAGCAGCGGTGGTTAACATCCACATCTGTCTGTCAGCACTGTCCCCCACACTCTTTATCTTCTAATCTTTCCTATTATGACCCCAAATTTAAGAGACGTCCCCCACTTTCTTTCCTCTTCTCACTCTCCTTTCTCTGTTGGAGCTGTATGTGTTTAATCTGAGTGCCAATGAAGTGTGTGTGTGTGTGTGTGTGTGTGTGTGTGTGTGTGTGTGTGTGTGTGTGTGTGTGTGTGTGTGTGTGTGTGTGTGTGTGTGTGTTAAATATGTAAGGAGATTAAATAGACTTAAATCTCTGCGTCTGGCATAGAAATTCCAATCACATAACCTATCATCGAGTTCCCTTTCTCTCTGTCTTTGTTTGTGTATGTGTCCACTGTACGGAGGTAACAGGCTCCTCCTCCCTCCGATCCATCTAAATCATCACAGGCTTTAGCCCAAATCCCTGGCTTTCTGAATCACATGACTGATGTTTGCAGCTGGACATTTGACATATTTTTGTTATGATTATTTTGCAACACATTTGAAGGACATTCCCTCTCTGTCCATTTAATTGTCCATTAAAGTGATGCAGATTGCTTTAAATCAGTTGCAGTGGAATCCTGTTAGCTCCTATTTGAGTGTTTAAACGCTGTTTACAGCACATAAAAGGTGCTCATTGTTGACCTCTGACCTCCACCCCGGCCTGATATCTGATGTTGTGTTGTCTGTTTGCCCCTGCAGTACACAGTGAGGATGTGGGCTCCACCAGGCTGTACTTTGTGAATGCCTCCCTGCAGAGGGTAACCTACTCCAGCTCGGTGGGGGTGTCCCTGCCCTGTCCAGCAGGGGGCACCCCCAGTGCCATACTGCGCTGGTACCTGGCCACCGGCGATGACATCTACGACGTGCCCCACATCCGGCACGTGCACGCCAATGGCACCCTGCAACTGTACCCCTTCTCGCCCTCAGCCTACAACAGCTACATCCACGACAACGACTACTTCTGCACTGCCGAAAACCAAGCCGGCAAGATCCGCAGCCCCAACATTCGCATCAAAGCTGGTGAGTTGTAACTGCAGTCAGGAAGAAAAATTGGCTTGAGAGTAAAGCAAGAAAGACGGATTTGAAAGATTGAGATGAAACAAGGGGGGTTATGGATCAAAAGGCCAAAGTTAGACACAACATGATGAGAAACGGAGCAAAAAGGGACAGTTGTGAAAGCATAAAGTAGAGCAGATGTGATTGGCAGCTGCAAAAAGCCCTACCCACACACAGAATCACCTGCCCTAAAATAGCCCATCTCGACCTGAACACAGATTGACCTAGAACACAGTCTACAGAGAGAACATCTGCATCACATACTACACTAGGCCTCGGCCTTCGCTCACACCTATTTGACTGAGCTGGTGATGAACCACTGCACTTTATACCGACATAACCCCTTCAGCTGCATCTACAGCATGGCATCTGGAAAGATGAAATCCAAAACACAACCCCTCCAGTACTTTGAGTTAAGTAGCAACTCCAATGTGATTTTTAGATGAACCAGATCAGACGAGGAGGAAAAAGTGTCACAAGGGGTTATATCTCATGACCAGATCGTCCTCTTTGACAGTCCTTCACTTCTTAAAAAGTCAGTGCAATTAAAGGAATGCTTTTTAAAGCTTAGCAAGGTGGGAAAAGCAATTAATCACCTAGTGAAAAGCAGATACAGTTCAGTGTCAGTGACCTTATAACCATTCTTTACAGCTGCGTATATGCTAACTTAAAACAGGGATTTTATATAACTATATATCATTGTTTTATATAACTATATATCATTGTTTTATATATATCATTTGATTGTACATAATAAAAATATTTCATGCCTTTATTCGTTAAGGAAAGAGAAGAACATCATTATTTTAAGCCTTGGGTAGAATGAAGAATAAATTGATCATTAACTAGTAGATATTATAGGTAGTCTATTTTTGGACATTTTGACCGAAAGCTGCCTCCGTTGCCATCATATTCTCTTTTCTGTCCTCCTCCTCCTCCCTGCTTCCTCGTTCTTCCAACTGTCCTCTTGTGCCAGACTAAATATAGCCACAGCACACTTCTTTAATTATCTCTCATTAACAAACCTAATTGGTGCTTTCCATTGATTGGACCACGTGAGGCTGCTTTAATAAGCCAGACCTCGTCTAAAGTAAAATAGTACGTCTGGGGGGTTGGGTTTATGCAGCTCTATAACTTGCAGAGATACTTTACCAAACAGTTACATCAAACCTCCGCTGGAACAAAGCTACAGCTGGATGTTAGTTACACTGCATCTATTGTCCCCTCCCTCCCGTCATTCATTCAGGCCAGTCGGTCCCTCCCTCTTCCCTCCTGCCGTCAACATCTGTTTTCATATTCTGCCTCCCAACACCGATCTGAACTAATACTCATATTCATTCTAATACTAATACTAGCGCCAAGTTGAGGATTTGAGCCAGGGCCCTGAGCTGCATGCCAGCCGGTTGCTGCCTTCATTCCCACATGACCCAAAAGCCTGGCCTCAGGAGACGAGGGATTAGCATGAACCCAACATCCTGCAGCCAGCGGCCTCTGTCGGGCCAGCTCTGGTGCACAGGTTACGGTCAGACAGGATGCGGGTTGTGTAGAGGTTCAGTCTCGTGACCGTTGTGTTGACCTGCCATCGAACAATAATTGAATGGGGTTACAGTTGACTCGCCTTATCTACTTTATGGCTACCCGGCAATTTTCTAAACTAATTCCGTGGTGGTTTATGTCATATTGTTTCAGAGGAACTTAACTGATGTGTTTTTTTATTCTACTAATCTGTTCAAAGAAGATGCAAATGTCCGTGCGCATGTGTTTCACTCTTGCAGCAGGAATGTATGCATGCTGTCATCGTGTCTGTTACCAGGGAAGGGATTCCGCACCAGTTTCTTAGCAACCTTAGGATACGTCCTAGCTTTCGTGTGATTTTGCTAATGAGTGCCTGCTCATTCACCAGAGTGTAAAATATTGCATGAACCTGCATAAACTAAAGCAATAACCCTTCAGTTTACCTAAAAGCGTGCTTATGAAGTTGTGTGCAAAAGCAGAAGATTGGTGTATCGTGATAATGTCATGCTACAGCTAGAAAACAATTCCCATGATTATCCAGCTTAATGGCGGCTCGCAGCAGTTATGGTGAAAGGGGAGGCACAAGAGTAGGCTAGTCATTTCCAATGCATAAATGTAGCTTTCTGTGGTAATTGTTGAAAGGTTGTCTTGCTCTGGAGTGTTAATGTGTTGTTCTTGATGATCAGAAAACAAAGAGGCTCACATTGTGATGATATCGCCATCATGTCCGTCCATCTTCTGGGTTGATGATAGAAGATAATAAGTGTTGATAATATGTTTTCTTTACAATAACTCTTATGTCGAAAAAACAAATCCTGTAAACAACATTTACACCATCATGGGTCACTCAACTATTCAATGGTGGGATATCATATTGCCTTTTTAAATCTTGAGATATCAGCTGTCTCAACATGATTTGTGCGTTTTTGTAGTTTTCAGGGAGCCCTACACTGTGCGGGTGGCGGACCAGCGCTCGATGCGGGGCAACGTAGCTGTGTTCAAGTGCCTCATCCCTGCTGCCGTGCAGGAGTACGTCAGCGTCGTGTCCTGGGAGAGAGACACGGTTTCCATCGTACCAGGTAGGACATCACATGAGTGAATCCAGGTTTATTCATTTCATAGGATTTAAGTATGTCTTTATCTTTCGTGTGTGTGTGTGTGTGTGTGTGTGTGTGTGTGTGTGTGTGTGTTTGAGGACGGCTGCTGCACTGCTGGGCTGTATGTTTGACCGAACTCTTAACTCGTGTCTTCTGTCTGCTCACTGTTCTGGATCACTGATCCGGTCCTCCTCCTCCTCCTCCTCCTCCTCTTCCTCCTCCCTGCCTGCTCTCAAAATCTCCTCCCCCCCTCTCCTTCGCGTTCCTCCTCTTTTCACAGACCTATCCCTCTCTGCTATCGCTGCTTTTACATCTCATCACATACAAATGGTCCCCTAATGTCAGATCCGGCCTTTAATTGGGATTGACGCGGCATTAGACAGACTCTCTTCCAAGTCACATGACGTTTCCACAGTTTCTCCTCATCAGATCTATTCCTGTCCTCTCCCTGCTTGTCTTCCCACCATGTCCTTGAAGAACAGGGCCACAATTAGAGACATAGGATGTCAATAGGACTGTGCCCCCACATTCATCTTCATTAACCTCATTTGTGCGTGTCTGTGCAAGAGAGAGAAACGTAGTGTTCAGTCACTTTGTCTGTTTGTGAATACATTATGAGTGTTTTATTGTGTGATTATACATTGTGTGTAATGTATGTTCTGGATGTATGAATGATTATTTTTCTGCTTGTGAAAAGCTTGCAATAACAATGTAGGAGAGAGGGATGAGAGGTAGAGGAGATAAATGAACCAAAGGAAGAGAAGCAAGGAGGGTAGTAGGGCAAGAACGGCCTCAGGTCCTAGCAGATGGTGTTTTATATTATATGTATGCAAAATACACAGACACTGTGTCACACATACACATGGACCCAGGTTTCAGTAGTTAATTCTCAGAAATGTCAGTGTATTTCTTTTACTTATTTTTTCAGTTTCAGTGTTATACTGTACTTTGTAACACAGTTTTGTCTTTAGTAACATACAGAAAACGGTGACATAAAGGAACAACACATTTTGTCAAAACTGCCAAAAATGCCTGCTTTTCTTTTCATTTTGGGTGCAAGCACTCACAAAATCAGTAAAAAAATCTGTGATTATCTTTTCTACTTGTCATTACATTTGATTTTAATGCATAAAATGCAGATTTTACACACACACAAACACACACACACACACACACACACACACACACACACACACACACACACACACACACACACACACACACAGCCATTCTCTTGTAGAAAAGTTTCTGTTCGATTATTGAATGAGATTTTAAAATAACATTTTCATTGTTATTGTATTCTGATTTGCTGTTTAACTTTACAATCCAGAGGGATTCTCCATTCACCTTTTCCCTGCAGTCGCTCTTTACAATAAGAGTTCCCTTCATGTTTGATTCACAGTGACAAACATGACTTCCTATATTTCCTAAACATGAATACAGCTGATCTGGTTTGGATGTGCCAGTACTCTGTGTGTGTGTGTGTGTGTGTGTGTGTATTTATGTTTTTCCTATATATGTGGTGTAGCTGTGTGTACCGTCATGAGGCTGCTGTGGGTAATTAGGGGTATATAGGTCAGCTGATGAGCAGTGAGTGTGACGATCAGATGTTGAACATGATGAGCTGCTCACTGAACTTTCATTTCCCTACGACAGCGGCACACACAAACACAACAAGCACTCGCAATGTGGCCGTGTTCAACCTTGACCCCGTTCTCCTCGCTAATCAACACAGTGACCTCATCATCCTTACAGCCAATCAACGGCGTCACTTATCCGCAACATGACCTCTAAAACGCAACGCGTCTACAGAACAGTTCTCGATCTGAAAATTGTAAGTGCACTCTCTCATTGATGCACAGCCAACTATGCAAACATGCACACGTACACATATGGAGAATATCAATATACAGTGATATCAATATACAGGACACACATGCGGTTACATTAACATTCAGATGAGAAACATTATTGATGCTGATATCCAACTCCACAGTTAACCCTCTTTTTGAGTAACTTTAACATCATCGGTCAAACTCTTTCTCTTGGCCAGGAAAAGGACTCTCTGGATAGGTCTAATGAAGATGTGAAAATTAAAATTGATTTTGTGACTGAGAGCTCTCTACATGCGAGTGTGTGGCTGCCTGGTTGTCTGTCTGGCCCGTCACTCTTTCTTTGCCTAAGAAACAGCGGGAGCAGTTGCAGTTGATTTCGAGTGAGTAAATCCATATATGTTATGGTCGGGTACACGTGCACCTGTCTTTTTTTAATCAAAAGCTTTCATTTCATCATTTTCCATACATGCTTGTTCCTGTCCTTGTCACTATCCCAGCATGCACTGTGCAGAAGGCAGGGAAACAACCTGGACCTTTCAACGGTCGATCGTACAGCAAAGAGAGATAGACAAACAATCACACTCACGCAATTGGCTCGCATGTCTTTTATTTTGTTCAAATCCCCTTTAGCTGTTTCTCTTGGTAACACACACTCTGCCTGGTATTGTGTGGATAAAGAGGGACATTGTCTGCTGAAATCCACTGCAAACAGCAAGTCAAAGCATTCAACCGGCACCAAACTTTCTTTGAATTTCTAAAACAATGCTCCGGTGGGCTGTGATTGGCTGGTTGCATTATTGCAACACAAAAGAAATAATATATATTGGAGGTATTGATGCATTCAAGTCATCTACCTTCCGAGCCACATCTGTGCCACAGACCCGATGCTAAATCTCACGACGGTCCACCATCTGAATACAAATTAACATGACAAAAGTGACTCAACGACCCTCTGTCCTTTTAGATAAAAAATTAAAACAAGTTAATTTGAATAAGTCTACTTCATCTTGACTTACCTGTGCCTTGGCACTGAGAAATCGCTATGCGAAGACCCTGATCAGTAATGCGATCACATACCGGTCTGAAGGTTGAGTTGATGACATAACACAACGCAGCCGTGCCCTCTGAACTCCAACAGGTTCCATTTTGTCAAACACACATGTTACCCATCTGGAGCTGTGCAAGCATGTGCGTGCGTGTGTGTGTGTGTGTGTGTGTGTGTATGTGTGTGTGTGTGTGTGTGTGTGTGTGTGTGTGTGTGTGTGTGTGTGTGTCCTTGCCTGCCCCACTTTCCTGTCCAGCCAGGACAGTGATGGGGTTTAAGAGGGGAGGGGTGTAGGCAGAATGACCTATTTCCCTCTCACTTCTCCGTCCCATGCCACCCCTGTAGTTAAGCTTTGTGTGTGTGTGTGTGTGTGTGTGTGTAGGTGTGTGTGTGTGTGTGTGTGTGTGTGTGTGTGTGTGTGTGTGTGTGTGTGTGTGTGTGTGTGTGTGTGTGTGTGTGTGACCCTCTGAGACAATGGAGGCCTGCTAGTCTGAGCAGTGATCTGAAGGAGGAGAGCTGGAACGAGGACAGAGAGATGGAGGGTTTATGGACGGGAATAAAAACAACAGTGGGACACAGAGAGGGTTCAGCTTGCAGATCGAGGACGTCAGTCTAACCAGCAGAAAGCTAATGAGTGGCTCCGATGAATAGAGACTGGACCAGCAGATGGCTGTGGCCACATGGTGGTCCACAGAAGATACCCAACCATGCTCCATCTAATCCACCTGCCACACAGTTTGGCCTTGTTTATGTATTTGCACAGTAATTTGATACACATGCACGTAAAACCCAGAGCTGAAAAGCAATGACAGAAGGGCAACATTTCAATTTATGGATGAGGTTAGATCAAAACAAATGAGAAAACTCTTCTTCCACACAGCAACAGTTCACACACTCATCTTTAATACTCTGTGCACTATTTTCTTTTTCTTCCTCTGTATATTTTTTGCTCTCATCCTCTCTCCAAACTTCAAGCTCAAGCTTGAATTGTACAAGATGCAGATGTGTTTTGCATGCATATAGACCCATTGACAAACTTCCTCAGTCTTGTTAAACCCCTATGGTGTTGAAAGTAAGGTGGATTTAACCTGTGTTTAACCTATCGGTGTGTAAATGCTGAGTTATCAGGCCTTTAATTTGAACTTGGATCCTAATGGGTGTCACCGGGTTGTGAGGTCACTTACAGGCTACATTACCGATCAATCCTCTGCCCCTGGGGTCCCTGCTGGAAGTCAAGCGGCTCAACAGAGACACACACACATAACACACACACACACACACACACACACACACACACACACACACACACACACACACACACACACACACACACACACACAGGAGTTAATTGGCAACACCTGGACCTATATAACAATATATAGAAAGAAAGATTTAAAGAAAGTTAGCTACTAAGCTAAACGGATTTGCAGTGAGTTGAGTTTGAAAAGGATGAATTGATCGGTGCTCCATCTCCGCTTTTGCCTCGACGACTATATTTAGGGTTGCAACCAGCGATTATTTCGATCATCATCGATTGATCTGCTGGTTATACCCGTTAGAATTTCCCACAGCGGCAAAAAGGGACATCATCAAATTCATGTTTTTTCCAACTAACTCTCCCAAAACCCAAAGATATTCAGTTTACATGAGGTATAAACAGATATATAAAACAGAGAAAGAGACGGACTTATGGATTAAAATGTTAGTTTAAAATCACAACCATGAATAGTTCACAGCACATCATGGTTTAGTCAAAACTAGTCTATTACATGGGTTGTAAGCGGGTTTGGACCATATAAATATGTACACTGCTGATTGGGCCTTTACATATACGATATATACAGTGTATGTGCCTGTTTGTATATTTAAATATAAATATGAAATATATGATGTGACCTTGATAAGTTAACAATGGTTCAATTATTATATATATATATATATATATATATATATATATATATATATATATATATATATATATATATATATATATATATATATTACTATTCACTCATGCACATACTGTAGATTTTCCTTTGTACAGATTAATTAAAAAGTTAGTGTCATAAGGCTTTGCACAGGTGCAGCGAGGAGAGAGGTGACACAGGCAGAGGGACCACATGGAGAGCGGTGGTGTGTTAGGACACGATGTCTGTTTGTAAATCTGTGCTTTTGCACTCAGAGCAGGAATACATTAATAGATACACTTGTCTGGGACACAGCCGACTCTTGTAAACACCGGTCTGACACACACACACAATTGCTTCTGCAAAGTACAAATCTGCAAGCCTGCCCCCTACACACACACACACACACACACACACACACACACACACACACACACACACACACACACACACACACACACACACACACACCTCTCAAAAGTAACACAATAAAGCCATTCTCAGATTTTGCATGAAGCTGCCTGAATATGGAGCGCTCATTAAACATTAACTCAGGATACATTAAGGCTGCGCTGCGCTCTGCTCTGCTGTGTGACGGCTGTCCTGTTGTTGTGCTCGTGCTGCCTGGGTGCAGCAGGACGTGGTGTGACAGAGGAGGACAGGGAGCACGTGGCGTCCCCAGGGCTCATTGAACATACCCACATCGACTGTTGCCCTCTGTCCCCCCCCACCCTCAAGTCTCACACCATCCCTCCCTCGGCCCTCCCTCCTCCTCTCCTGCCTCTGTCCCACATGTCACACCGCATGGCCACAGGGGTTAGTGGGGGACAATAAAGACCAAATCATGCAGCTGATGGTGCCGCCATTATGTCCATGCACACACATGCAAACATATGGTGGTGACCCCCAAACCTAATGATGAGCAACTTCTTGCGAAATCATTTGTGTAACAAATGAAAAAACAAAGCGGTGTTCATTTTTTTACCTCTCAAATCCAGTTTCCAATGCAACTAAATGTACCAATGCACTTGTTCTGCAGATTGTTCACCTCTGTTTCTTCTTCTTTCACTTGCTCCGGATTTTTTTTGCCCCACTGTGCTGAGAGCGACTGAGAGCTGGGCAGGAACAGATGGGGTGCTGGCAGCCATCTTTTACTCAGTTAGGTTGAGTAGGCACGTGGGTGGGTGTGTGAATTAGAACAAATAAGTGTGTGTGTGTGTGTGTGTGTGTGTGTGTGTGTGTGTGTGTGTGTGTGTGTGTGTGCGTGTGTGTGCGCGTGTGTTGTCTGTGTGTGAAAGGGGTACAATAGGCATAATTATCTCTGCTTGAGAGGCCCAGTTTGTGGGGGTGAGGGGCGGGGGGGAGGGGGGGAGGTGAAGGGAACTGATGCCGTAGAGAGGCGGAGTTCAACAATGGCTCAACCACAGGCTTTGTGTGTACAGAGCAGAGGGCTGACAAGTGTCGGCTATTATTGACTATTTACACACTACTACACACGTCTGCTCCCGGACACAGAAACGTACGCACTCTAAGGCTGCTGCCGTCGCTCTCCCATGCCTTTTTTCTCTTTGTTGCTCCATCAAGCACACTGAGACACACACACACACACACACACACACACACACACACACACACACACACACACACACACACACGCATGCAGCATGAGTATGTTTATCAGTGTCAATCAGTGTAAGAGGGAGAGATGGGGAAGCCCCTGCAAGCACATCACTCTGACATGAATCTGGCCACTATCTCACTCTTCAAGCCAGGCTGTGTGAGAATATATCAACTGAGAGTGAGGGAGAGTGTGTGTGCTCGGGAAGTCTGGTGTGGATTCACACTTTTCCAATTATGTGACTTAAAAGATGATTACAGTTTGTTAAAAAACTGTGGTCTTTGCTGCTTGTGTTTTTGTTTCTGCTGGTAATTATGATGACATGGCACTTGCTGAGCTATTAGAATGCGACTATATTGCTACAACAAATTCCAATAGAATACACCTGCTAAAATAGGACTCAGTTGTAATACACCAGGGGCAAAAAAAAGTATAATTCGTTGGATTAGCTTTAATTTGCATGTAACATTGCCTTTTTTTCTTCTTTTTTTTAGGTGGCACTTTGATATTTTAGGAAAAACACTATAAAAAATAAATTGACCGTAATTTAAAGACAATATCAACAACTTAAAATGTGAGTGTATAAAGTTCTAACATGAGATAGAGAGCACATGCACTAATGCATTACAAATTGTTATTAAAGTAACATGATAATTTATCTTTTTTTTTATAGATTTCAGATCTTGCTCCTGAGTAATCACCACATTCCCATCACTGGGATTTTTCATTTTCAATATCTGAGCAGATTATTTGACCAAATATTTTCTATTTACTGGCTCTGTGAATGATAGCTGTTAATCTGCACTGCTAACCACATCCAGAGGAAAGCACGAAGGCTTGTGTCAAGGCTTAGAGTAAAAGAGGTGAAGGGTTTATGTGGCCTGGATTGGGTTAAGAAATAGGATTTTAGTAAAGAGGTTTTACCACTTTCCTCACGCTTTCTTGTACTCTTTTGTTTAGGCTGGCGGAAGAGGGATTAGTGTGAGGAGATTACAGAAGGCTCTACTAAGAAAGTGCATTTAAGGAAATGCTTCTCTATTTAGCAGCTCGTAGCAGCGGCAAGAAGTTTTGTTCAAATTTTCCTCCCTCAGTCTTCATTTCTGTGGTCCTTTCAGTAAGAAAGGCTGACATTCTTTCAAATCAAGTCATTACATTTTACATACACAAGTTTATTAATGCATAATTTAGATGAGAAAAGATAAGGTCAAAGGGAAGTAAAACTGTGAGAGTATGCCAGAATCAGATTGTCATAATTAAGACCAAAATAGATGCACTCAACATTGTGCTTTAGTCAGGTTTTCTTTTGAGTGTTAGATTTCCCACTTAAGTGACCCTGATGGAGGGATTTCAAAAAACATATTTCTATACCGTGTTTCTGTGAATGCAGCTGGTTGTCCGTGGGCCGCGAGGAGACATGATCAGGGATCAAATGGGATCCATCCAAGTGTTATGTTCCAACATGACCTCTCAATCAGACCTATTGATCCGCCTCACATTAGCTGTCCAAACACACATAAAGTCCAGATCAACACAGCGGGCCCTGATTGACGGCAGAGGGCGGGAAGGTGAAAGATGGAGCGCAGATCTGGAATGCTGCTTTGGGTTAATGTGATAGAAAAGTTTGAGGAAAAAGGTTGTGATGTTGTTGTTTTTTGGGTTATGTACAAAGTAAATAGCTTGTGTAAGCACGTCAATAATTCAACATGGTTACAGCATGGGAGTTGTTTGCGCTCTATGTTTCTCTCTTCAGTAAAACTCTGTTTAGACTTCAGTCAACAATTCAGCATGCTGTATATAAAACAGTGATAGTACAGCATTGAGCCCCAAAGAAAGCAGTCACTGCTTTCTTTGGGGCTCAATAATATAAACAACTAGGGTCAGTCTGATTGTGACGTGGAGTCTTTTCTCTCCAGAACGAGGAACCAAGCACTCTAGATGGGGTCATTTGAGTTTTTGCGTCGGCCACCGTATTTCTCAGTATGTACACTTTGCCAGGTTTATTGTGCCTACTATGAGTTTTGGGGCACTGATTAAGCTGCCAATTATTTGTTTCTATTAATCGTATGATCTGACCAGGACTTTCTGTTTGTCAGAGTCAAATTGGAAACACATTTAGGGCAATTTTGAGGTACTTTACTTTACTGTAGTAAATTCTTTTTCTGCTTCTTTACTTATATATTGTAATTTTTTCTCAGCTACTTTTATTTGACAGCTGTAGTTACCAGTTACTTTGCCAATTCAGAATACACAAATGTTCTGATAATGTTTTATTAAATTCATTATTATAGATTAAACTACCCAACTCTACATATTAAAATGAGCTCCTTCTTGACACACTTTGCATATATTTACTTAGTACAGTTTTGATTGCAGGAATTCTACTTGTAATAGAATTGTTTTACATTCCGATATTATTACCTCTACCAAAGTAAAGAATCTGAGTACTCTTTCCACTGCTGTTTGTTATTGTGCAGAACCAGTAACCAGTGGATGTGAAACACACTTTAAAACCATTTTCAAATCAGTGATAATAACTTTTTGCACAATGCTTTCCACAGGCAGGTTAAGGCCAATTCACACTTAACGCTTGGGTCTGTGTGCTGACCCGATGTGGACGTCAGCATGCAGCCCAAAATGTGTGACTCCACGGACTTTAAGCACAGCAAGCGTGCCGATTGCGTATGCTCAGTCGGATATGCAGCTGCTAGAGCTTGTTTTCTCTCGTGGCAGATTTTGTCAGAGTAAAAAAAAAAATCTGCTGACTTTACATCTTTATGCATGGCCATTGGGTTTGAACCCAGGTAAGCCGGTGCATTGAAATGGCGATGAGTGTGGGAACGATGACAAACGCTGTCAAACCTTCGGTCGCTATTTACTTATAGGGTACTTTACTTTGCTGTTGATGTGTAAAGAGTTCATTGATTTTCTTTGTTATTGAAACTAAAAACTACTACAAAATGTGCTATAACCACGTCAAATGACTTGCAGAGATACCCATGAAAACAAATATGATCATATGTAGGTCTATAAACCAATTTAAAATAAGTAGACTGACAACATACGAATAAAAGACCTGTCATTGATGTCTGATTGGTCTATCGACACACAACGTTATCCGGCGGACTCATAACTAACTCCTTTTATCACGGGCTATTTGGGGTTTTTGGGGTCATGCGTATAAACAACTTAACTGTTGCATTTGAATACTTATTTAGATGTTGATTACCATTGGCAACGGTCAAAGCTTCGCAGCATTTGGGTCAGATATTTGATACTTTGATTCAGAGTTTATTCATGAACATTTGGCTCGGATTTCAACTGTGCTTTCTGGTAAACAATGTATGTGTGTGTGTGTGACAGCAGCAGAGCTCTCTCTCTCTCTTTCTCTTTCTCTCTCTCTCTCTCTCTCTCTCTCTCTCTCTATCCATGCTGGGCAGTGACACTCCTCTGCCACCAGCACTCTAATAGGGAGGGACCAGGCCGCTCACTCAGTCCCGCTAATGCAGCTCTCTGCCCCAGGCCATGGGCTAAGCTGGAGTACATCGCATCGCACTCGCACACACAGACACACACATGATGGAAGACGCACACCATATAGCCAACTCTGTCTCTTATCTACCGCTAAATCAAAACAAGGTGGAGGAGCCGGGCGTTTGCCTTGACTGAGTGACATTTTTTTTATATAGTTACTTTTATATAGTTATTAGTGTTAAAGCCTCAGTGCACCTGCGATGAACAGCTCAATAAGAGTTAATGGGATATCCAGTGTAAGGGTCGGTGTTTTGACCACAGTGCACTTCCGTATGTGCGGTGCATCGGGATGTGTGTGTGTGTGTGTGTGTGTGTGTATGTGGTTTCTCTCTCCCGGGACTCTCATTATCACTGCTGTCCCAGATGTCACCAAGCACATGAAACACACGTCATGAATAATGGAGTCCTATTTCTACATCTCTCCCCATTTCTCTCCTATCCGCCCACCCTCTTCCCCTACATCCTTCGTTTCCTCTGATGCTTCTACTGATGCTTAATCTCCACGGCGCTCCGTCTATCTGAGATGGTCCATTTAGCTTTATGCAGCATCGTCGGCCTGTCTGGTTACGATGGGTTTATGGGGGGGAACGTGGCGTCTCTGCAGCATTGCGTTGAGTTATATCCACGCAAACAACGTCTTTTGCATACGATCAGTTTTATGTCTGTCCTCGACTGGCCATTCAGCCTCTCGATAGGCATCCCTCACCCACCCCTCCGCATCCTCCCCTCCCCCAGTGTTTACTGTTTAAAGTCACACAGGGCAAATTGGGACACAGCAGTCAAGTGAAGCGGAAGAGACGTGGTCCCATGGCAGTGGAAACTGGACTCTGCTCTGTCTGTCTGCTCTTTCTCATCCCCCTTTCTCTGCTCAACCTCCACCTTTGTCCGCACCTCACCTCTCTCCCCTCAACTTTCTAGCATCCTCTCCACCCAGGGTGAGTCGGTGCACAGCACAACACAGTGGCAAGGGGCAGGGCAGGGAGAACATGATTGAAAGATGAGGTAAGCAGTCAGAATTGGTTAGGAAAGAGGACAGCAGTTAGGATTAGACACTGAAGCGTGGCTTTTTAATGAAAACATGACAGAGCTGCGGCTCCATCTACGTCTTGCATCTCGTCGCCCTTCCATAAAAATGAACAAGCGACAGAGAAGCGGGAGGGGAAAAAGAGAATTGAATGCTGAGATTCAGATATTGCTCATGCAGTGTTAGTCTTAACTGGCAGCGTGACTCGTGCTTCGTCTGAACAGTTTGGTCGTGTTAACAAAGTCTCTTTTATGGAGAAGATGCAGCGGGGTGGGCTCCCATTGCACAATTAGTTGTTACACATCAGTTGTGCCAATAAAACCTGCTTTGAATGTGAATTGAAAGGAGTTAAGAGGGTGCCATTCATAGATGTTAAGTAAGTGTGCAGCAGAATAAAAGCCAGGAAAGTGTATATATTTAATTGGCTGACACCTGCTTCTACTCTGGCTTTTAATGTACACAGCAGAGAGAGAGGAGAGAGCAAAAGGAGGGTGGAGTGGGCTCTCGCTTTGAATACAGATGCAACACCCCTTTTTTGCATAAAGGTTTGAAAGGAAGGGAGAACACAGACGTGGACTGTTATCTCCTCCACAGTTTACCCTCCATCTTTCCTATTGCTTTTCTCCCCTACTGTCTTTTCTTCCTTTCTCCACTCGTTGCTCTCTAAATCAAGTCATTCCGCTCAACAGGGCTGATTTTCTGCTTTAACACATTCCTCCGCTGCAAAACTGGACCACTGCCATTCACTGACTCCACTGTGCTAATTTTATAACGTAGTTTGTTATTTTTCCTTCCAGCCGGGAAATATTTTGTGTCCTATTTTAAGCCTGGTAGGTGTTTCTGTGTGTGTTTGTGCCTGGCATGTCTGCATTTGTGAGCACCAAGCACGTTCCAGCACCGCAGAGAATATCTCCGGAATATACTGCGTTTTTTGTTCTTTCTTCTTCTTTCTGTGACAGTCACAAGTCTTTGATCCGGTCCTCCCCCCCTCTCTCTTCTCACCTTCTTTCAAATTCTTCTCTGCAACATGCCGCTGAGAGCAAGGGTATATGGTGGAGAAACAAAATGCGATTTTTGGGCCCACTTTTTTCTATCATGACGTTCAACTAACTTAACTTTGATGTCCATGTGCCGTATGTGTTCATTTGTGTGTGTGTGTGTGTGTGTGTGTGTGTGTGTGTGTGTGTGTGTGTGTGTGTGTGTGTGTGTGTGTGTGTGTGTGTATGTGTGTCAGAGTTGTGGGGATATTTGGAGCTCAAACCAGACAGTTACCTTTGGCATTAACAGGAGGACTCGGGTCTGCTGGAGCAAAAATATTTACAGTTCACTGCTGCGCTCATAAAATACGGCTTTTAAACAAAGTATATCTCCAAAGCATATTTCAGGGAACTTGTTTCCTCTTCCAATGGATTATGGTAATTGCGGGAGCAATTTGGGGTTAAATGTCTCGCCCAAGGACACATTGGAATGGTCTAGCAGAGCCGGGGAATCGAACCGCCGATCCTCTGATTGAAGGACGACCCTGCTCTACCACCAATGTATCAATACATTTAAGGAATAAAATGACAAAATCTTTACTTTATTATAATTCACATTTCATATCAGGGATTTCTGCAACATATGACTGGAATGTGATTTGTGATGTGTATTGTCTCTTACTATCGCCTCATGTAGTGAGTAGACATTTCAGCATAACTTCCATCTTTCCCTGTGAAGCGTAATCGTGAAGGTAGCCGTTGGAATGAGTTTTTTGATTCAATTTCCTTCTGATCTTCTAACTTTAGACCACATCTCTTTAATGGATGAACACGTTGTGCTGCAGGCATCTATCTGAGGATTTATTCTGTTGTTGTTGTGGAGGAGTGAAGCCTCTGACCCGCCGCTGCTTTGGCACATTTTCTCCTTGTGTTAGCTTATAGTCATCATAATGAGCAGGGAAAATACGCTAACCTTCATTTAACTGGGAAAGCCCTTCAAGGCAAGGAACCACTGCCTTTGACCGTCAACAGCGTTGAGTAAGATGGAGACTCCAGGGATCAGATTGTAGTGCTCTGCCAGGAGGAAAACAGAGATGTGAGTTCGATACCTCATTAGCCTTTTCCAAACTGATTAGATATGGGGTCCATACTGGGAACTCCCACAGGAACAGCAGTGGTTTTACCCAGGGCTGCGAGTGCTGCGCGATCATTCGTTCAATTTATATTTATTTAGTTATTGTTATGCTTTGTGCACAGGAAAAGCTGTATTCCAGACAGGTTAGTGTCATAAGATAATTGGTGCTAAGAGAGGAAAAAGGTTGTCTCCTAAAATAGAATAGTCTCGATAGTTTGGAAATTTGCCCCTTTGAAGCATGTAGGTCAGTATCACTTCCAAGAGCTAAATTAGTTTTCTGTTTCGGGGAGAGAAGTCCAACTTAGTTTCCAAACTGCAAAAAGAGCTGCCAATGAACAGGCCCCAAGTATGTTTTAACTACTTTCTGTGAGAAAGTGGGTTTAAAAGCTAAATAATGCCCTGTTATTATCCCTATTTCAAGGCACACAATTGGACTCAACTGCCTTTCTAAATCTAGATTGACATTCAGATTGAAAACTAAAAAGTGTATTGTGTTGAATGGTTTAGGAAAAATATTTCTGATTGGTTACAAAACCCACCTGCATCTGAATTGCTATATTTAGCAACTACCTACTGATACAATTCTTTCCCCCATTAGTTTCATTGACATACCAACTCACCATCATGATTTTTTGCAGTCACACTACACTCACTGCTTCGTCCTTGATGATTGCAAACTGTTCGTGCTTTAATAATTGCTGAAAGTAAACCGAAATCGTAACAGGATGGCAGTGAGAAGACCCTAGCAACAGGGAGAGGATGAAGAAAGCGTGAGAGTGGGAGGGAGGGGGAAAGATGCAGAACATCAATAAATAATGGCCCCACTGAGGAGGTGGAAATATGGGCCTCGTTATCTTTGCTCTGACGCCTTCATTTGCATGTGAGAAAATGAGGCTGCTACTAACTCACACACACACACGGTGCTCTCACACACAACTCTTGGACCCACACAGGCTACAGTACGTATCCTATTTATAGACTCTCTCATACTTTTATTTTTCCTATTCTCTCTCGCACATTTGTACTTCCATTATTTTCCCTCTTCTTTCCTCCTCTTTGGCATTTGTCACAGCAGCAGGTCTGGCCTGCTGTGTGACTGCGAGGCCACAGGCATTTTGTTAGATGAAATAAAAGAAACCCTTTATTACACAAGAGAGGTTTACTAAGGACATACAGTATGATTCATTTGCTACATTACATAGAAGTATAGCATATAGTTGCCCCTATACTGCCACTGAGAAATCTCAAGAGCATTTGGATTTTCCTCATTTACTTTAACCTATATAAAACAACTTTTTTTAATTTTAAATATTGGATGGGTGAAGGTGAAATAATCTTGCTTTCTGTTGACAAATGAGAAAACATCACATTTTCTAAAATGTGCAATTAAAACATTGTATTTACTTTATTTGTTGTCAACATTTTAAAGATGATATTCGTAATTCTGTACTTTTAACACTTATGTTTCTGCCAAAAACAGACATAATTTTCCCGATCCAGCATCCAGTTAAGATTACAATAGTTCCCCTCTGGAGCCCATCTGAATCAGGACTTCACAAACAATTTTGCACAATTTATTCCATGAATGCATCTCATTGAGACTGACAACAATGTTGACATCCTTGAGGCGATACAGCTTCTTTTAAGAAGCTTCTTTATGGGTGAAAGAACTCTTTAAAGAACCATTTATATCTGAACAAAACCTTACCCCTCTACATGGTTCCTGTGGAGCTTTTTTTTGTGGATCCATACACACTTCTATCTACTACCCTAATGATCATTTTGATTTATTAATTCTTAAACTTAAAAAAAGTTGTACAACTATTAAAACATCAAAAACAGCTTAAAGTCTAAACATTTTGTTCAAAGGTCTGTCATGAAGAAACATGTGAAGTATCATATGTGATGGCACAGTTTCCTCTTCCTCTGTAACAGGAAGAAAGCGTCCCAACTAGGACCTTTCTGTGTGAAAGTCCACACAGAAAGTGATTCATATTCCTAGATGTTTAGTGTATATGCATGAGTTGGAGTTGGGGACAAACTACAGATTTGTGTAAAAGTGCTCAGTACTTACCTAATAAAATGGTCATACTCCGAGAGAGGGACTGAATTAAATTATCATATGAATGTGGTTCTATTGAAAAAATAAATAAAATGCAACCCTAACAATTTTCTACTGCATGCATGCATGTCTGCATGTTTTGCTGCAGCTGTGTGTGTGTGTGTGTGTGTGTGTGTGTGTGTGTGTGTGTGTGTGTGTGTGTGTGTGTTCATGTCTATACGTGTATGTATAATGCACATTGGCTCAGTTTCTCGTTATCTAGTCAAGTCAGCATGAATAAAAGCTGAGGGAGCACAGTGATTTAGTAATTAATATTTTACTCTGTCTGCCACTCTGCTTAGAGACTGAGAAAGAAAGAGGAAAAGGGTGAGTGAGACGATGATAGGGTTCACACAAAGAGAAGGAGAGAGTCGACTAAAGATAGAGTGATACTATACAAGCCACTTGGACAATAAGGGGAATAATGTGATGTGCTGTTTAATCAGAGCTGTTTCAGAAGGATGTATTTCGTCCCCTCCTGAAGACAGAAAGTCTGGCTTTGACAGATCCAGCTGACTCTCTTTCTCTCTCTCTGTCTCTCTCTCTCTCTGTCTCTCTCTCTCTCTCTCTCTCTTTCTCTCTCTCTCTCTCTCTCTCTCTCTCTCTCTCTCTCTCCTTGCCTATGTCAGAGTGTTGTGACAGGCGAGTCGTCGGTGTTGTGGGAGTAGCAGTCTTAAAGTGCTCATTATCCTGTAAGGCGTCATTCTGGGGGGCAAACAAAGGCTGCTGTGAAATTGCAGCCTGTGCCTCCCTCTCGGGTCATGCGGTATATTCCATGCAAACACATGCACAGTCCATAACTGCTACCTTCAGTATTTCTGCTCAACCCTTCCGCAGGACCCCGACAAACACTGAGCTTGTAGATAAAATATTGATGCTGATAAACACACAGGTGCACCTGAACGCAGCCAATCCAGCTGCTGGCCTGTAGCTTAGATGCTAAAAGACAAAATTATGTTGGCAAACCTCAACTAACTTTACTGTATCGCGGCAACCATTTTGAAATATGTCAGACTTACGGCAAGCTGTTCCAATATATGATATGTGGAAGTAATACGGATAATTCATGTGCCTCTGGTTTACCACTCTTCCTCCAATCAGTGGGCACAGCATGCAAACTTTGGGCTATTTACCACAGTTCTTTGAGGAGCACAACATGCTATGGCAGAGAACAGGCAGCTCTCATCACATAGTTGCACACTTGATCTTTGGTCTTCCCCTTTTGTCACGGCACTTGAAAGGAAGAACATTTAGATAAGTTGGAGATGATGGTGCAGTTTTACATTATGTGTAGAGTGGCAGTAAATCTGTCTCTCCTCTGTCTATGGGTGGTGTAAGAAGTGACCGCTGTGTGTCCTCCAGGCCTTGAAAGAGTGCCAGGTTTTTGGGAAGCTACATTATCAGGCAGGTAGTGCCAACTGGTCAGGCAGCTGTTTGTTCTTTGCACAATATGGTTTTGCAATGAGTACAATGCATTTGTACCAGAGCGATCATCTTAATGCAGGCTTTTTACTGCGTGTTACTGTCTGTCAGCAGTTTTCTTTGGGGAAATTAATGGAAGTCTTTTCTGGATGTGTCTTCCTCAGGTAACAGGTTCTCGCTGACCTCCTTCGGGGCTCTTTACATCTCTGATGTTCAGAAGGAGGATGCCCTCTCCACATACCGGTGCATCACCAAACATAAGTACAGCGGCGAGACGCGCCAAAGCAATGGAGCCAGGCTCTCTGTAATGGGTGAGCCGCTTGGTGCTTTCAGTCTACTGATGTGAGTCTGATATTTTCTCTTTCTCTTGACCAAGAAATTAACCCATCTCTGCCCTCCAGACCCCAACGAGTCCTCGCCCACCATCCTGGACAGTTTCCAAGCAGGGGAGGTGCACGCAGGCCAGAGTATCGAGCTCCCCTGCACAGCTGGAGGGTACCCCAGCCCCACCGTGCGTTGGTTGAAAGATGGTCGCCCGCTGCCCTCGGATGCCCGCTGGACACGGCGTTTGACAGGGCTGACCATCAGTGACCTGAGGCAGGAGGACAGCGGCAGCTATGCATGCGAGGTCACCAACAGTTTTGGCTCAAAGGAGGTGTCTGGACAGCTTCACGTTATAGGTGCAACTTCACACACACACACACACACACACACACACACACACACACACACACACACACACACACACACAACTTAACAACCTGACAGACTCCTGCGCTGTCTTCTCAGTGAATCAGCCTGGCAGACGGACACATTCAGAAACTCTCTTTTGGTTTGAGGCACACATATAAGTCGGCACCTAGAGTGTGTCTGTGACAAACACATGTGTGAGCTGTATGATGCCCCGTCAAATCAGGTCTCAAAAAGAGAGACAGGGCGGTAATTCACGGAGACTGTATCCGTAACACAGCTGCCAGCACCGCTCACCATCAGAGAGGAGGGCGAGGAAGACGGAGATTATCACGAGGGGTCACAGAAGGGACGATCAGACATCCAGACCGTGCTGGAATGACATTATCTACAATGTGATCAGATAATTAGAGAGGCGGAGATAAATGTACATTGTGTAAACTATACAAAGAAACAAAGAGCGGGAGAAGGCGCGACAGAGGGAGAGAATAGAGAGGAGGTAGGCTTTGCCAGTGGGCACATCATGGCAGCACACTCTGTGACTCTGACAGGGTGGGGGGGTAGAGGGGAGGCACAGCGATGCCCCCCAGCACACACCACCAGCTGCCTTATTGCTCACTGACATTTGTACACACACACACACACACACACACACACACACACACACACACACACACACACACACACACACACACACACACACAAGTGGACAGAGATGTGAAGAGATATCTCCAGCTGCTTTTTTAATGAGTGCGTCGAACTGATTGAGTCACCACCGCTGATTGTGCTGTCTCCCTTTCTCGCTGTCTCTATGAATTTAATGTATAAATGAATATAAATAAATAAATAAAGAGTAATTGGTATCAATTGACAATACAACAAACTGATAAAGGATTTAGAATGTGTTTATAAATCAATTGATAAATCTGCAATGTTTTGCAAATGAGTAAATATCTAATATACGGTGTAAATGCAGGAGTATAATTCAAATGATTACAAATCTGGCAGCAGAAAAAGTATTTTCATCTCATGGATGATTACTGGTTGCAAAGCCTTTTTACCTGAGTTATTTACCACCAATCATTTAACAAAAAAAACGGTTGTACCACAACACTCAAATTAATTTGTGAAGTCTTTGGATATCAAAATATGGGAGTACAATATGTGAAATAAAAAGGAGTCAAGCTGTACAGCATAAATATTTCAAATATATATTTAATTTATATGGCAGCTGAACAAATTGTTTTTCAGTGAAACAGAAAATGCATAAACCAAAAGAAAGAAAATGTTTCCTTTGGAGGTTTTATTGTTATACATTAGTTCTAACGAACAACATGTTTCATTCTCTCAGATCCACTACGAGTGACCTTGTCCCCTAAGAATCTGAAAACTGGCATCAGCAGCACACTGTTCTTCACATGCACGGTGGAGGGCTCTCCAGAATACACCATCAACTGGTACCGCAACACAGAGTCCATCGTCCCCGACCAGCACATCTCCATCCAGGGACCACACAACGACACCTTGCAGATCACTGCAGCACAGAAGTTCCACTCCGGGGCCTACCAGTGCTTCGCCTCCCGAAAGGGCCACACTGCTCAGGACTTTTCCATTATTCTGCTCGAGGGTACGTGGACCGAGACCGTCAGGGAACTAAACAAGTGCACATTCTGTATACACACAGATGCAGCAGGCATTTTATGACAGCATTGTAACAGCAAAGTGACAGGAAACCATGCTCTTCAAATTTAAATCTTCTACTTTAACTGTTGACTTTTATTCTTCATCTGACTACCTGTGCATAAAGTGTTTGCTGTTGCAAATGCCATTGATAGATACATAAATAGAGATGGGCATGCTACTTTTCTGTCAGAACTTCTCACCACTCTGTATTTATGTCCTTTATTTTTCCTCGTTCTCTCTCTGTCTTTCTCTCTCCTCTTAGATGGTACTCCTCGCATTGTGTCTTCCTTCAGCGAGCGGGTGGTGAACCCCGGCGAGCCTTTCTCCCTCATGTGTGGGGCCAAAGGAGCCCCGCCCCCCTCCATTACCTGGACACTGGACGACGAGCCCGTGGTGCGAGACTCCACCTACAAGACCAGCCAGTACACCCTGTCGGACGGCCTGACCGTGTCACATGTCAACGTCAGCAGCCCGCTCATTCGAGATGGGGGAGTGTATCGTTGCGTCGCACGCAACTCGGCCGGTAGCGCCGAGTACCAAGCGCGCATAAACGTAAGAGGTGCCTGTCTGCTTTTCAATATAAATGCACTCTACACCTGACTATACAAACACATAAGGGCTAGTGAGAGGCATAGATCGCAGTTACTATCTTCTCTTCCCATCTCCTCACTTCCCATCTCCTCTTCTCGCCTCTCGTCTTCTCAAATCTTTTCTCCTCTTATCTATCTATCTATCTATCTATCTATCTATCTATCTATCTATCTATCTATCTATCTATCTATCTATCTATCTATCTATCTCTCTATCTATCTATCTCTATCTCTATCTCTATCTCTCTCTCTATCTCTCTATCTCTCTATCTATCTCTCTATCTATCTATCTATCTCTATCTCTCTATCTCTCTATCTCTCTATCTATCTATCTCTATCTCTATCTCTCTATCTCTCTATCTATCTATCTATCTATCTATCTATCTATCTATCTATCTATCTATCTATCTCTATCTCTCTATCTCTCTATCTATCTATCTATCTATCTATCTATCTATCTGAGGGTACTTTCAAAAAACATAATTACATATACACATATATTTTATTAGATTAAAATCCACAAATATTCTCAATCAGATTTTAGTAAAGGGAGCATAACTAACCTCCCTCTCCACCTGTCAACTTGCCCCAATCACTCTATCCCTCAACCTTTATCTCTTCACCACCTCTCGTCTCCGTGGCTGCCCCTCTCTCCGACCTCTTTGTCTTTCTTTCTGTCTGTCTCCTCCCTCCATCCCCTCCCTCTCTTCCCTGTGTCTCCAGGTCCACCCCGAATCAGACCCATGCGGGACATCACCGCAGTGGCGGGCAGGAACACCTACATAACGTGCCGCGTGATTGGTTACCCGTATTACTCCATCAAGTGGCTGAAGGACGGCATGCAGCTGCCTGATAATCATCGTCAAGTGGTCTTTGAGAATGGCACCCTGAGGCTGACGGACGTGCAGAAGGGCGCAGACGAGGGCACCTACTTGTGTAGCGTTCTGATCCAGCCCCAGGTGTCAATCAACCAGACTGTTCATGTCTCTGTCAAAGGTAAGCGTGAAGTGACGAATGGATTCAAAGGAATAAAACCGCACTGGGCAATGTTTTAAGGTCAAATACATCCAGATAGAGTGACCCATCAGTGACTACTTAATTGGAATGTACTGGGGCTTCATCTTATTTTCCCAAAAGACACATTCCTACTTGTTGTGGGTATTCCTTTGAGCACATCACTGCATCTAAAATTCTAAATGTCGTTTAAAACAGTTTTGAGAAAGCAATCTGTAAAAAAGAAAAATCTTAAATAGCCGTTATTAGTTCTTTGCCTTTCTTTTTTGTTTCAGAAAAAGCAAGAGCAGAAACAAAAATAACCCCAAATGTGTGCAGTTTACAGATGTTAGCAAAATATATTACTGGGTATCAGAGCACCTAGCCGCTTCCGATTGGAGAAACCAATGTTCAAAGTTGTGCAGTGCTTTACAGTAATGCGTGACAGAGCTAGATGGTGGTTTAGGATAGATTTATGTTTCAGTGTGCGTTTGTATATTTTGTTTCGTCTGCGAGAGGGGTAACGATGGTAGCAGGGCAGCTGCAGAGGTGTTTAAGGGTGTGTGCATGTGCCTGCGTGTGAGTGTGTCTCTGATTTAATTAGATGAATAATAATGAAGCCTAGATTAAATCCCCCAGATGTCTCAGCTGTAGTACCCCCACCCCAACCTCTATTACCATGGCAACGGAATGACTTCCTCCTGCCAATTGGACTCTAACCAGAGCAGCTATTATGGGCTGCAGGAGATGAGGGGGGGGGGGGGTAACTGGCCAATGACCTTCTCTCTCCCAGCATTACTCCAGATGGCCACACTGCCACTCATCCACATCTATCACTACCTTCATTCCACGTCTATTGTCACCTATATTCCCCTAACTTTTACTCTACTGTCTCCCCCAGTGCCGCCGCTCATCCAGCCCTTCGATATCCCCTCTACCTCAGTGGGGAAGCTCATGTACATCGCCTGTGTGGTGTCATCTGGGGACATGCCCATACGCATCACCTGGCACAAAGACGGCCAGCTCATCGTGCCAGGCTCCGCCTCTGGCGTCGCAATAGAGACCAAAGAGTTCATGAGCTCCCTGCAAATTTCCAAGGTGACACTGAAGCACAATGGAAACTACACCTGCATCGCCAGCAACGCCGCCGCCACCGTCAGCTGGGAACGACAGTTGATTGTTACTGGTGAGAGATTGAGCAAAGGGAGATGGCATAATGATGAATTAGGTCAGATCAGATGTGATATCTAATGTGCAGAGGGAGCTTAGAATTGCACATGTTATTTTAGGAACACTACACACTCTAGCTTTTACTGTAAAACCTTCTTTTAGTTCTTCCATTAAGGTTAATCACACCTTTTTGTTTGTCAGTGCCACCACGTTTTGTTGTGCAGCCCAACAATCAAGATTGTATCTACGGCAAAGCTGGAGTTCTTAACTGCTCTGTGGAAGGTTACCCACCTCCAAAGGTCATGTGGAAACATGCTAAAGGTAACATCATCCCTCCGTACAACATTATATAAACTAAAAAATGTGAACAAGGAAGAATCACGCACTAACATGCATTTACTTTGTGTGGTGCAGGTGTAGGAAACCCTCAGCAGTACCACCCAGTCCCTCTGACCGGCCGTATCCAGATCATGTCAAACGGCTCTCTGCTCATCCGACACGTGCTGGAGGACGACCGTGGGTACTACCTCTGTCAGGCCTCCAACGGCGTGGGCTCAGACATCAGTAAGAGCATGATCCTCACTGTCAAAAGTAAGTGTCAATCATACTCTCTTTGGCTTGAACACTTTCATAACCACATCTCCTGGATTGCACATATACTGTACACAGAGACAAGCCATAGCTTTTTTTTAGGGGAGTCAGCTCTTCCAAGATGCACTTTTGCCCCAGGCTAGTGAAGCCTGTACTGAACCTAACAAAACCTTGTCTCCGTCCTGCACATCACTAACTGGGGGTATCTTTGCTATCGATTGATGTGTTCTGGCTGCCGGTCTGTGTGCTCCTCAATGTTTGGTGGGGGAAAGGACTGATGAATTAGTGATGAAAACAAAACCGCAGGAACCCGTTCAATCAATAATCTATGTCTGACGAAAGGAGGTGGAAAAGAATCAGGAGTGGAAGAAGAAGGTGGACAGGGAGGAGGCAGAGTAAGAGGGCCAGCGGGGCTTGAAGCGTGAAATGAAAATGGAAAACCAAGTGCAAAATAGAGATGTCTATACATCTGTAATATATCCTGGCTTTCCAATACCACATCTCTGTTCCCTCGTCTCATTACTCCATATAATAACATTCGTTACACTGACATATGTCTGTGATTCTGCTCAGTTCCTGCCATGATCACCAGCCACCCCAACACCACCATGGCGAGGAAGGGCCAGACCAAGGACCTGAACTGCACAGCGCGTGGCGAGCAGCCCATCATCATCCGATGGGAGAGAGGAGACACCGTCATTGACGCTGAGAGGAACCCCCGTTACTCCATAACCATCAATAAGAAGGGGGACGAAG
The DNA here is from genome assembly GCF_910589615.1 of Taurulus bubalis. Taxonomy (NCBI): domain Eukaryota; kingdom Metazoa; phylum Chordata; class Actinopteri; order Perciformes; family Cottidae; genus Taurulus; species Taurulus bubalis. The sequence goes on along the minus strand of NC_136590.1, from coordinate 37,045,232 downwards.
TCATCTCTACGCTTAAGGTCAGATATACCAAATACCTAACTCACAAGCCCTCACAACAAAACTGAGAGGGATTGTTAGATGCTGTGTGGAGAATAAACAGCAACTTACTTTTTTTTCTGTCAAATATATTCTGCCAATGTCATTTTTTTCAAAATAAGAGCTACATAAAGCAGTTTAAGTCACTAATGCTACATAATGTCTCTCAGCTCTTAACGGGAAGAAATACCCAGACTTTTGCATTATTGCCGTGAGTCAGAGAGTAACCTTTTTCTGTTTGTGTTGATACTTACAGCTGAACCCAGCCGAGCGAGGAGATTCTGTCTTTTTCTCCTGCCATGCCATCAACTCCTATGGAGAAGGTCGAGGGCTCATCCAACTCACTGTGCAAGGTATGTCGAGCACAAACTGTACACATCTCACAACCTTCTTTAATTGACTGAAACATTATGCCTCATAACACAGTATATGTGGATATATAAAGAGTCCAATGGGAAAATGTAATTGAATCAGATTCAGATACTTTAGTATTATATAAGTATTGCAGGGGAAAAGCTCTCACCTTCTCTCTCTCTCACATGCACAAACAGAACCACCAGATCCTCCTGAATTGGAAGTGAGGGAGGTGAAGGACAGGAGCATGAACCTGCGCTGGATCCAAAGGTTCGATGGAAACAGCATCATCACCAGCTATGACATTGAGTACAAGAACAAGTCAGGTGAGTATCCTAAATATAAACGTGTACGTCAGATTGTTTTCAAAATACGCGTCTTAAAACACCTAAAATCTTTTTGTATTTGACAGATACTTGGGATCACATGTACACAACCAGGAACATCTCCCCCACCAACAACCAAGCCAACATTGTAGAGTTGCACCCGGCTTGTGTTTACAGCATCCGCATGTACTCCTACAACAAGATAGGCCGAAGCCTCCCCAGCAAAGAGCTCACAATCAGTACTGAGGAAGCACGTAAGGCATCGTTTTCACCTCTAGAAATCACATTTTGGCTATTCTTTATGTCTGAATTTATAAGGGCTAAGAATACTGATAGTAACACTTGATTTTTCTTATTATCTTCTATCAACAGCACCTGACGGGCCTCCGATGGAAGTAATCCTCACACCAATGACATCTCAGAGCATTCGGGTTACTTGGAGGGTAAAATCACTATATTATTATTATTATTATTATTATTATTATTATTATTATTATTATTATTATTATTATACCCAGTGAACAGATACCTCTGTTTACACAACAGTTCATTAAATGTTAATACTGTTCTGCAAACTGAATATATGCCCTGTATGTCTTAACCGGAAATGTTCTTTAGGTTGAAGCATGCCTAAACATTTAATTTATTAATACATTGCATTATGACAAGGCTCAGTAACTAATATATTGTATATTGTCTTCTCATGAAATAATGAAGGCAATTTGTGCTCTTAGTAGTTCCAAATGAGGGATAAGCACAGACACAACTGTTAGTTAAAAGATGACAAAGGTGACAAATAATTTTGAGCTGGACATTGGTAAAAATATCAGTTAGAGTAATGCAAAAAAAAACAACCAAAATCATAAAATCAATTAGAAAGTGTGCACTCGTTTAGCTCTCACATTTTGCATCTGGGAGTAAGTGTGCAACTCTGTGTCTGTTCACGGCTAATCTGGCATCCTGATGCAGCAAACTGCATAATATTTTCGGTGCAGATTTATGGCTGAATGCTCGAGGACCTCCCGTGGTTGCAGTCACTCACACTTTCTCAAAACACCTTTTATTGCCTCTTTTATACTGCCATTTAATGTCTGCTGACTCCTCACTCACTACTCTTAACCGGCCCCCGGGCGGATGGGGCCGCTAGTGATAACACAACTGAGTGCACCGCCACACAGTGCACTTCATGTCTATGGGGAACAGTTAGCTCACTTTTATTGTTTTGGATGGTGTGTTTGGCTAACAGCTATCAGCTAACTGAACTGCATCACCGCTGCTCTGCGACTGCTCTCAACCATAGACACAATAGTTTACATGCATCTTGTTGAAAAAAAAATGGAAATGAAACCTACATGAACGCTTCGAGTCACAGTCATACCCGTGAGACTGAGCTGAGATGCTCGCCTGCACGGAGCCAGTGCAGCCATCTAAATGGATTGAAAGGAGAGCTTCTCTGTTGTGGGAGACATGCAAGTGAAAAACACTGATACACTTGTGGTCCAAACGGGGGAGGGCGGGGGGTTTGCCAATTGTGGATTGTATTCATTCATTCAAACCTTATAGCAGCGGCCATTGCAGACACACCTGGTGGAGATCACTCTACTACTAGTACTATTCTAAGTTGTACTGTTATTTCTGCAAAATTCAAAAATATCTCACACAAGTTTAAGTTTGACATGGCATGCACATAAATATTAATACCTATCATCACATTTCTTTCAGGCTCCTAAGAAGGAGCTGCAGAACGGGGTCATCAGAGGCTACCAGATCGGATACAGAGAGAACGGTCCGGGCAGCAACGGCCAATACAGCATAGTGGAGATGAAAGCTACAGGAGACAGTGAAGTGTACACCTTGGACAACCTCAAGAAGTTTGCCCAGTACGGGGTTGTGGTCCAGGCCTTCAATAGAGCCGGGACGGGTCCATCCAGTTCTGAGATCAACGCTACAACATTGGAAGATGGTAGGAAAGCCAGGAGATAAGGATGAATGAAAATGAACGTAGATGGCGAGAGGCGTGTAGACCAAACTGAGAGAGTGGACTGCTAGACTGTGTGTAGGAGCATGGGAGGACATGAGGGAGAGTGGAGAGAGACAGAAATTAAAAGAACCCTCAAGCATATCTCTTTGATTTGTCAAAAACAATAGAAAATATAGTCAAATGCACCAACTGCATGGTAATAACGCAGCAAACATATATATATATATATATATATATATGTATATATATATATATATATATATATATATATATATATATATATATATATATATATATATATATATATATATACATATATATATGTACACACACACACACATATATATATCGATATATAAATGTATATATACACACATATATATATCAAGATACATTTATACATATGCGTCAAAATGATTTTCCAGCACATCCCCCGTTTTTCTTTCCACTTTAATTAGCACCCTCATTAGGCTGGTAGAGAGCGAGAGAGGAACAAGGAACCCCATTACTCTCTAAATGCCTGCCCACTCTGCCTCTCCATTTCTTTATCTTTCTCTTCCTCCCATTGGTCCCTCTCTCTTTTTCCCCTCATCCTCTCTATTTTACATATTTGTATTTCTTATAGATTCTTACAGAAATATATGGACATTCCCTGTTTGTGTGGAAAGCAATGATAGACTGATCATGGTAACAGTTATAGTGATGGTAATTGTCCAGATTTTCTGAAGCTGCTCCAACAGCAGCAATTACCTTAAAGACGAACATTGTCTTCCTTCAGATTTTATCCTGCACCTCTCAGCTCACCCGCCCTCTTCATCTGCATTTTAACCCCTTAAGGTGTAGCTGTTTTACTATTCATGTTGCTTTCACTCAGAGCTCTTCCTCCCTTCTACCGACCCCCTTTACACCACCTCTCTTTCTCCTCTCTGTGTTCTTAAAGATTGCGATGAACAATGAGCTATTGAGAGCTAATTTTACTTAATTTGACTGATTTGTTTCAGCAGAGATTGCCGGTGTGCTGTTGGTGTTGAGTAGTTATTAATCTGTACTTCAGCCGCCATGTCAGATCAGTCAGATCTTCTTAGCAACAGCATTAACCAAGGTTCTTTTGACAAGTAGAAATCGTTAGAAAAGTCTCATGACGCATAATAATAATAATAATAATAATAATAATAATAATAATAATAATAATGCATTTAAGTTATATAGCGCTTTTCTTAGTACTCAAAATCACTTGACACAACATTAGCATGTATTTGAACCATGTAGCACTAACACTCGGCCGATGCTCTCTCCAGTTCCTAGTGAGCCTCCGCAGAACGTGCGGGCCATCTCTGTGACGTCGGACGAGGCGGTGATCACATGGGCAGAGCCTCCACGGCTGACGCTGCACGGTGTGCTGAAAGGCTACCGGGTTGTGTTTTGGTCCCTCTTCCCTGACGGAGGTGGGTGCTGTGGGGGCCAGGCCCAGTGGCCAATGCAGAGTAATTATCACCTATCTCATTTTAAAGCTCACCAACAACCCCCTCCCACCCACTCACCTACCTGCCTGTCAGTGTTGTGAATCAGAATGTGTTAATGTGTCTGCACCTTTCTCATGAAGCACTTCCTGTTCCTGTGTGTATTTTAATGTGTCAACATTTGCCTTTGGTTCCTTGTTTCATAGATTCTTAATCCCATCAATATTGATGGGATGAGATTACATTTACAGTACTTGAGTGTGTTTGTGCTCCTTTGTCTGTTCAATCCTGAGTCCCAAAAATATATTTCATATACAACAAATTTGAATTTGTGAATGCGTTTTGTGGGAAATGACGTCCATATAAATTATAGAAAAGTACAACGTATGGTTATGTTTAGGCTACTAAATGTTAGCGAAAGACTGTGGAGCGAGACCGGATATGTTGACTTTGTCAATTTTTATTCAAAACCACAGTATTTTCTAAAAAGTGCTACATTTGAAATTTAGAGTATATCTATTACCTCTACTGAGCTTTAAACATGGTGAAGACTGAGCCTGTAGCTTTCAGCTAACAATGCTAACAATTCCAGCAATGCTGACAGAGCTAACAGTGTTTACCTGAGGAGTACCGGAGGGTGGGCACTACACTTCTGCAACAGCTGTATCAGCTGTAGCCGCCGTATGAAAGCAGTGCAGAGTGCGGCCATTAGCTAGCCAGTTAGGTGCTCTTAATATACGCTAATATGCACTGAAAGGCACACGCGACCAGCCTGGCTTTGTAAACAAAGCACAGAGAAGCTCAGATATCAACACACACAGAGAGAAAGAGCGACTTCATTTTATGTTCAGAGACATGAATCCACTATATCTTTACATAGCAAATAGTAGTTTGCTGGTACATTAATACTCTGAATGTCATATTGAACCTTTAACCTTAACAAAGTGTTTTAGTAGCCTATAAACTGTGTGGGACACAACCCACAAATTCATGGTTCTGCTTGGTTTGGTGCTTCGTATAACCAACAATCCACGTTGACTTTCTCCCTACAACTGCTGCCTCGTAACCCAGGCAGTTATTACATTTCCTCCAAAGCATATTTAGCAAAGCAAGTTTGTAGTATATCACAGTTTTTTTGTGGAAATCAGAGTTGGTTGTTTGTACTCTCAAACAGTTTTTCTGTCCTGTTCTTCCCAGAATGGGGAGAGATGCAGAATATCACCACCCAGCGTGAACAGGTTGAGCTGCGAGGGCTCGAGAAGTTCACCAACTACAGCGTTCAGGTGCTGGCCTACACACAAGCTGGAGACGGGGTCCGCAGCAACGTCCTGTATATCCAAACCCGCGAGGACCGTGAGTATTCGTACAGACAAACACTCTAAAGAAAAAGGTGCTCAGCCTTTAACTTTTTTTGTCAATATATTTTAGTGCGAAAATGAATCCAAATAGAGCAAAGCTTAACTATACACAATGCTTGCACAGTGTATGGGGTGAGGGCAAATGGGGTAAGGTTGACGGGAGGGGGATATATCAAAAAGACGCTGTATCTCAAACCCATGTCAAAAGCTCATTTATGCTGGGAAGCTCCATTAGCACTACTAATAAGAATTAAGAGGCTTTGGGTCCACAGCTCAGGGCTGGCAGGAGACAGTGGGGGGAGGGGAGGGGGACTCCCTTGGAGCATATACCATCCAGGAGTCAGCCATCAGCCTGGGCCCGCATCCCTTCCACCAGCCCTCTTGCCATAGACATAGGGATTAACTCCTCTTGGATTAGAGAGAATTAATTTTCTGCTTACACCATTGGAGGCGGGATTACAGCCGGATCCATGTCTCTTTAGAGAGGAGGGAGAGGAGGAGGGGCCTGGGGGTTGAAGATGGAAAGATAGAAAGGTGATCACACAGCCTGTTCTTAGCCGACAAAATGAATGAACCATCCAAAAAAAGATGTATGGTAATGTCATTGCCAAGAATTAAATTAGACTGCTAGGACTGCATTCTCTTTTTAGTTGAGTGTATTAGCCCTTTCCTGTGACACATCCTCCTCTGATTGGCATAATATATTTATGTAGGTGGGGATGTTGGCTCAGCACCATTGAGCCTCGCTTCCTTGTCATCACTCGGGCCATGCTGGCTGTGCAGCAGACTGCCTGTATGTCTGTCTGGAGTCCTGGGCAGATTTTGGGCACCAGATGGGACTTAACTCTCCCCCCTCCTTCTGCCACTCCTACTTTGACATGGAGGTCCAGTTATGATAATGATGACTGCCTCCTCTGCCCCTCCCCAACACCACCACCACCATCATCACTCCCCCAGGAACTGCACCTATCATTCTCCCCATTCTTTCATCCCCGCCTCCCTCTTTTAAAACCCCCCTTGCTACATATATCCTTTTGGAGTTTTTATCCCTGCTCATGTTATGTGCAAAATGAAGGAGTCCGACAGCATGGGCTGGTTGAATGACTGGATCAGGGGGCCTCACATAAAAGAAAGAGAGGAATTGGGGGTTGGATTTAGAGAGCCGGGTCTTACAATGCGGTAGCCACCTTCTGTGGACCCCAGATGAGGCCCACTGTCAGTGCTAGTCATATTTATGGTGGGGATTGAAAAGGCTTGACACTGTGAACCCCATACTGTAAGGCCAATGTGACAAAAGCCCTTCTCAGTATCCTGTGTCCTGATGTGTTTTGGTAAAGTGTGCATCCATTTTAAACCCTTCTAACGCCTTTAGATGGCGATGAGAGTATTATGTGGTGTCCAGTGTCAGGCTTAAGTGGCTAGCAGAGCATCAGACACTATTGTCTAATCTGTTTGTGGGTTTGAGAGTTAAGAGAGCGCTGGGTGTCACAGAGTCAGAACTGCTGACCAATGTCTGAATGAACATATGTCACTACCGTCCACCCAAAGGGAATTCTTCCAAGTCCTCCCAGAGCGGCTTAGTGCAGGATAAGACTAGCAATCTGCAAACAAGCCTGCTCACTTTAATAGGCATCTAACACCCAGCATGTGCACACACACACACACACACACACACACACACACACACACACACACACACACACACACACACACACAATGCACATTTCCTCTTTGCTGATGTTTCCATGTGTTTTCTATAGTTCCTGGTCCACCTGCTGGCATCAAGGCAGTTCCCTCCTCTCCGAGCAGCGTGGTTGTGTCCTGGTTGCCTCCACACAAACCAAACGGTGTTATCCGCAAGTACACCATCTACTGCTCCAGTCCAGGGTCTGGGCAGCCGGTAAGTCCTTCTTCTGTGTGTGTGTGACTCGTATAAGGGGCCAGTAGAAAATGTTCCAGATGATTGAGAAGCAAAGAATTTGTGAATCTGATAGAAATCTACCAATGGAAATAATTAATTTGTATCTACTATTATTAATTGAACATGTACTTGTGTGTGTGTATCCTTGCGAGTGTCTCTCTTTCACCGTGTTTGCACCATCGCTTTATTTCCTGCCCTCCCAGATGAACAGATGAGGTTGTCTTGGCAACCTGATGAGACGTAGATATGCAAATGAAGCAGAGAACAAGCTCACACATGCACACTGCCGCATCAGACACACACCCCACACACACCACACAGACATCACATTTCAACATTTTCTATTTATACATGTGTGTGCGGCATTCCAGTTTTGGTTAGATCGTGTGCACACAAACACCAGCACACAGTGAAATCTGATATCAGGATAGAATCTCACTTTCTTATTATTCACAAATACTCCTCCCTCTCTGTGCATGAGTGCCATGTAAATGAGCATGGGCAGGGAGCAAGGGAGGGGGGAAAGGAGGTTGAGAAAGAGAAACACCATTAGAGGTAGGAAGAGACCGAGGGGGAAATGAGAGAAAAAGAGAGAGAGATGAGGGGAGAGGGAGAGAGTGAGAGACAGGCTGGGAAGAAGGGAGGAGCAGAGGAGGGTATCAGTCACATCAAGACGAGAGTGCTTTTGTCCGTCTTTTCATTATCTCCCTGTATCACTCCCTGGATCACCACAACACTGCCGCTCTGCTGAAGGAATGTTCGAACGCACCCCCTACACACACACACACATCCTCCCTCCCTCCCTCGGTCCCTCCATCCTCTCCTCTTCGCTGAGCTAGACAGAGGGGGATAGAAGGAAAGAGGGGAAAGCAAATGGTGAAGGAACAGAAGATGAACACTGAGAGATGAACAGATTAAAGAGATAGAACAGAGGATCGACTTGAGAGAGAACAGTGTTTTTGTGCGCGCATTGGCATGTGTGTGTTTTTGTGCCTGCAGGTGTAAGTGTGAATATTTTCAAAAAAATTGTTTGTTGGAAAAATATCCACAGGAACACATAGTTTAATCCAGCTCCAAGGCCTAACATTTTCTTAACCCAGTGAATAATTCTGCCTATGTGGGATGGTATAATTGTATTTGTGTCAAATTGATTTGAAGTGATCTGCTCTATTCTGTCTTGTTAAAAAAAAGAGGGGGAAATCAATGCACTTAATCTTGATGCGTGTTTTTTTTATTATTAATTAATACTTAATTGTAAAAGTCCTGAAACACTATTACCTTCTCAAAACATAAAATGCAATTGCCACATTCATTTATACTGTGTAGCACAGCACTTAACGTGGCCTTCAAAAGGCTGTCACTTTCTGAAAACATTCAACTTATGTGTCAAAGGTAAATAAATTCATCAACGAGCAAATCACTGCCATCACAATGACACTTTAATTTGTCAATACTTCAGTCAAGGCTGTCAAAATTCTAGTGATCAAGGTTTCTTACCTATTTCAGGTTGAAGTTTTTCAAAGCACTGAGTTCAATCTACACGCACAAAGAGGGGGAGTCCAGAGAGAGGTCATTCATAGCTGGCAAAGACACGTCCCTATTCCAAGAACAAGCAAATGCAAACGAGAGAAATAACTAATTGGAAAACATCTGGAACCCTAAATGTATTTAAGCAATAACACAATTCATAAGGAATATGAATACACATACAATATTTGAGGTCAACCAAATTCATTCTGACATGAACACAGTTTACAATTTAGAAACAGTAGAGCATTTGGGAAGATAGAGTGTATATACATAGGCAAATAACCTACATGTACGTACAGTAATGGATCCCTGTCAATATAGCACACAGGAATCTCCCATGCAGACTTTTTTTAAATTTACTCTATTTCTGTGTTTATGTTGAATAAAACATTGTTAACTCTGTACATTTAAACACCTGTCCTACACACTAGATATGTCAGCCTGATTATGTTATCTTTAAGAAGGCAAGCTGTGCTGATATCTGATTTAAAATGACGACAGTGAAAAAGTTAACTTCTTCTTTTCCCGAGAAACTTAAGACTTAAAATGAAATATCCATTTGAGAGGTTTGAGCTGCTGACACTTCTTTAATCTGAGGGCGGCCACGCAGCCTGTCGTGTCACTGTCTCATCATTCTGCTAACATGACATTGCATGCCCTCTGTCCCAGGCGCCCAGTGAGTACGAGGCCAACCCAGAGATGCTCTTCTACCGTATCACACACCTTACCCGTGGTAAACAATACCACATCTGGTCTGCAGCCGTGACAACTGCCGGCCGTGGCAACATCAGCTCAAAGGTCACAGTGGAGCCTGCTGGGAAAGGTGGGTCCTCCGGGCAAGCCTGTAGTGGAGGAGAAGGGTAGAGGGATTTCTGTAAAGGTTATGAGGGAGAGCGCTCTAAGGATGGCTATGAAACGGCAACATGATCTCCTGTACATAAATCACTTTCATCACCCTCTCTTCTTCGCTCTCTGTCCTGCTCTCTCGGTTATTGATTGACAGACGTATAGTATTGATTAAGTAGTGGTTATGTTGCAAGAAACGCTGTTGTTAATTATGTGGTGATGAACAGGGCCTATCCAGTCAAATGACCCTTGGGGAGAGAGGTAGCAGGCGAGAATCAATAGAGAGGAGGATCTATGGAGAAAAGATAGACTGAAACTAAGAGGGTAGAGGAGGGGCTACGCTAAAACACTACGCTACAGCTTTTTATTCCCTCAGAAGTGAGTAAAGGCCTTTCCCCTTAGGACAACTGGGCCACTCATTCAGCAGAGACGTGCAGTTAGAAATCTGAAAGTACGAAGAAAGACATATTTGTGAGAGAGATGCTGAAGCTGTTTTTGTTTTATCTTGGTGTAGCTATCATCATCTGTGTGTCAATTATTCATTACTTTATTTTGTGTGTGTGCAGTCCCGGGTAAGATCCTGTCCTTTGGGGGAACGGTGACCACGCCCTGGAAGAAAGAAGTGCGTCTGCCCTGCAGCTCAGTGGGAGAACCCGCCCCCACAATCAAATGGACCAAAGACAGGTCAGTGCTCATCTTACACAACTTATATGACAACATCATGACTCACACAGACAGATACTGCTGCATGTGAGAGACAATAATCACTTACTTCTGGAATGAGATTCACAACTGTAACTTGTCTGTACTTTGTCAGTGAGGACTCTGCCATTCCGGTGACAGCTGACAATCAGCGGCAGATCTTATCTAACGGCACACTGGTGCTACGTTCAGTCAAAGCGGAGGATTCTGGGTACTACACCTGCACTGCCACTAACACCCTGGGCTTTGACACCATCATAGTCAATCTGGTGGTGCAAGGTAAGAAGAAACAGAAGATGTATCTGAGTGGAACTCCCGTTGAGGACATGTTTCCGTTGTGATGTTTCTGCTCGGTTGTTGAGTCCCTGTCTCTGTGTGTACATCCAGTTCCTCCTGATCAGCCTCGTCTAACCGTCTCCACTACCTCCACCTCCTCCATCACCCTGGCTTGGATCCCTGGGGACAACGGGGGCAGCTCCATCAGGGGTAAGACTTTCTGTGAACAGGGAAACACCTGCCCACCTTGCAGCTGTCTCATGACAACAAATCCTTTCAATGTGCCCTCTTGCTATCAGTTGTACTAAATCTGCAAATAACAGGGTAAACAATGTTGCTGTGCAAGTAGTCGTCAAACTAGAACAGATTGTAGCTTATTGTTGCCCCCTGGTGTCCAACGGATGTAACAGCAGCAGCAACAGCAGCAAGGATTCTCCACAGTCTTTAATTTCTTTCTTTCATTTCAATTGTTTTAAATGACTTGACGTGTTGTGTGATTCTGCAGGATTTGTGCTGCAGTATTCTGTGGACAACACAGAGGAATGGAGGGATGTGTTCATCAGCTCCAGTGAGCGTTCCTTCAGGCTGGACAATCTGCGCTGTGGAACCTGGTACAAGGTCAAGTTGGCTGCCAAGAACAGCGTGGGCTCAGGGCGCATCAGTGAGATCATTGAGGCTAAGACCCATGGAAGAGGTGAGTGTTGTAGACATGAATGAAGCAGGAGATAAGTGAACAGACTATAACTGTGGCCTCAAAACAGAATAAAGTTGTCTTCACTTTTTGTTTGGATTTCTACTGTTCTATCCTATTTAAGAAAAGCAATACGCATGTCTGCCCCTCGCAGATCAGGGGCAGTGCAAACATGGTTAGTTGTCACATAGTTTATGCAAAATACATGTTTTATGTGGAGAGAATTGGTTACCTGTTTTCCTAACACTGATACAATTCAAACATTTCTTCAAAACCGTTAAATAACAGAAATACACATAATGTGTTTGCTGTGATAGGGAGTTAGCATTATGTTCGAATTATGATGAATCAATAATGCAACAAGCTGGGATGCTGTTCTCCATCAATTATGTCACTTTGCATATTATGACACTGAAGGTCTTCCCTATGACTAAGACCTTGTATTTAGTAAAGATGTATGAATTAAATCAAAGTGAAACAGCACCTTTAATGAGAGCATTGACCACCTGAGAAGAGCACTATCAATAAAACAAATAAATAATGACATACTATATTGCTTTGTTGGCATTACCCCTATCTTTCTAACCTCCCGTTGTTCTGTGTCTGCCACTCTTCTCCATAGAACCAGTGTTCAATAAGGATCAGCCGCTGCTCACCCACATCAACTCCACTCATGCAGGACTCAACCTGCAGGGCTGGACCAGCGGCGGCTGCCCCATCACTGACATGATGCTGGACTTTCGGCCCAAAGGTACCTGGGCCTGGCAGAGCCTCAAGGCCAACTCCACCACTCAGCTCTTCCTCAGTGAGCTGCGTGAGGCCACCTGGTACGAGCTCAAAATGAAGGCATGCAACAGTGCTGGGTGTGGCAACCAGAGCTCCCAGTTTGCCACCACTGACTATGATGGCAGTAAGTGTATCCTACATCTCATCCTATTGGAGTGCCACATGCACTGAATTTTCTTTACCAAATATTTTTCTCCTTCCCTCCTCTCCGCAGGTACAATCCCTCCCATTAAATCAGCTCGTGGAGAAGGGGATGATGTGAAGAAGCTGTTCTCCATCGGCTCTCCCGTCATCCTCGTTACTTTGGGTGTTGCTTTGCTCTTCATTATCCGCAAGAAACGCAAAGAGAAGAGGCTTAAACGCCTTCGAGGTGAGAGAGAAAGAAAGCGAGAGATCAGTATTATTGTGTGTAATTGACTAATGTAACAAAGAGTGGCAAGTTGAAACGATTATCTCCACAGCCAACTATAATCTAATAAAGATATTGTCTTCTTACAGATGCTAAGAGCCTCGCTGAGATGCTTATCAGGTAAGAGCCAGCTTTTACGAGCACAGTTTGTAGGCCTACTGTGTAGAGGATGTAATATTCCACGTAAGTCAACCTTTGGAAAACTACATGTGTTATTTCCACCTGTGTGTGTGCAGCAAGAACAATCGCAGTATAGACACTCCAGTGAAGGGCCCTCCTCAAGGGCCGAGGCTCCACATCGACATCCCACGTGTTCAGCTCCTCATTGAGGACAAGGAAGGCATCAAACAGATAGGCATGTGGCTGCACTTAACAACAACAGCATAAACTAACCTATTACGCACATTCTAGTATCTTCTCTTCGATAATTAACATCCTCATCTTTTGCTTGCAACAGGGGAGGACAAGGCAGCGGTGCCAGTGACAGACACTGAGTTCAGCCAATCAGTGAATCCGCAGAACTTCTGTACAGGCGTGTCGCTGCATCACCAAGCCCTTATCCAGAACTCAGGGCCTTTGATTGATATGTCAGACATCCGCCCAGGCACAAGTGAGTATTTCATTTTAATTGAGCTTATTGCATGACACTTCACAGCTCTTACAGTGACAGAACATGAAATAGGTCGAGCAGCTAAATCCAGATGGAAGCTTCGACCTCGTATTGAATAGCACTTCAGTAAAGACAGTATGTGGTTGTCTTGACAATCAATATATGGATACACAGTCTGTTTGTACGACCAAGCTAATCTTTGATCCATGTGACCTCTCTCAGACCCCGTGTCCAGGAAGAGTATAAAATCAGCCCACAGCTCCAGGAACAGATATTCCAGCCAGTGGACACTAAGCCGACCGAGTCAGAGCCAGTCGACGGCCTCGGCACGAACTCTGACGTCCGACTGGCGGACGATGGGCTCCCACGGCATCACCGCCACTGAGAGTGACAGCTATAGCGCCAGCCTATCGCAGGACACAGGTGGGTCAATCCCAGCCAGCACCCCTGATACAAAGACACTGCAACTCGTATGCACTGCTACTGCTTTGATGTTATTAGCAGTTTTACATCAAGCAGCAGATCTTTTAGGAAAATAATTAAAAGTCTTACATTTTAATGCAAAAATATAATATAATCCAACAGCATATGAACAGTATATACACCATAATTTCTCAAAGTATCAAATCAAAGAAGGAAGAAAGTCTAATAGATTTTGCCGAACACTGCCTCGTATTACCAGTAACACTATTACAAAGTAACACGATACTGTTTAACAGAAAGGGAGTGAAACGAGGAGATAACAAAATGGTATAAATTAAGATTAAGAATTGACAAAACCATATATAGTTTGCCCACTCGCCAAAATTCAGAAACCATAAATCATTGAACTCCCAAACAACAGTTTTCTCTAAAACAAAATATTGTAATCAATCAAACCAGCTCAGTAAAAATATTTGCCACAATTATTGTATTAAATGTATGTGTTTGGATGTATGTTTTTCCAGATAAGGGTCGCAACAGCATGGTGTCGACAGAGAGCGCCTCCTCCACTTATGAGGAGCTGGCGAGGGCCTACGAGCACGCCAAGCTGGAGGAACACCTGCAGCATGCCAAGTTCACCATTACGGAGTGTTTCATCTCTGATAGCTCATCTGACCAGATGACCACAGGTACCAATGACCCGGCAGACAGCATGACCTCCCTCAGCACGCCGTCTGAACCAGGCATCTGCCGCTTCACTGCCTCACCGCCCAAACCGCAGGACTATGACCGCGGTAAAAATGTGGCTGTGCCCATTCCCCACCGCGCTAACAAAAGTAAGTACGAAAAGATGCATTGATACCTGCTTTTTTCTCCTAAATTAAAACGAGGAGTTTTATTTACAGTGACTTAAGATGATGGGAAAAGGTCTTCCCTTGACTAAAGGGCAACAAAGAGTCAAAACGACGATGATGGACTTGAATCCAAAGAAATTTCACCCAACAAATAATACAAAATACCAAAAAAAAATATATAAATACATAGTGGGGATGGATTGGACTCTCTGGGAGTTGGTGTGTGAACGTTGATACACCAAAGAAAAGACAATACACAATAACACAATAATGTGTCCGATAAAAAGGGAAATTCACTATCAAAGATCCAAGTTGAATCAAAAACCAAGTGGTCATCTTAAAGTTTCCTGGCTGATATGCCAAAGAAATCATTCAGAGGCGTGTTTTTTTCTGCAAACATATCAATCCCAAATCAAAACCACCAAGGTATGAGTTATATGTATGAATTTGCATTTGGAAATATTACATTTCAGCAATAGAACAGACACAAATGCCTTTAATTCAAACTCACCTCACTGTCTGGTCTTGTCCTGTCTCTTCTCTCGCCTCTCTCAGGTGAATTCTGCAACCTACCCCTATACATGAAGACAGACCCATTCTTCCGCAAGCAAGGGGAGCTGCATGACCCGTGCCCAGCTGTGCCACCGCGGGAAGCCTCAATCCGCAGCCTGACGCAGCGGGCGTATCACACTCAGGGCCGTCACAAGACTCTAGACCCTACCAAGCAGCAGGTCCTGACGCTGGGCCATTCTGGGCTGGCCAGCTTGGGCGCGAGCTCGGGCACCGCCACCTTGCCCCAGAGGACTCTCACCATGCCCAGCTCCAACACTGCAGCAACTGCTTCCACTTCCAGCACGGGCAGCAACCCCACCAACAGTAACAAGGTTGGGGGCTCCAGAGACTCGCTGCTAGAGAGCAGCTCCTCTGCACTGGGCAGACTGCAGAAACAGAGTGTGGGGGCCTACTCCAAGTCATACACACTGGTGTAGTCCGTCCTCCTGCACAGACTTGCATTGCTATCACACTCCTCAGCCAGCCCCCCTCTGGTGCTCTTCAGTCCTGGGCCAGAAAGGGCATGCAACCATCTTTCTTTCAACCCAACTAATGGTGAACTGCCCAGCGTTCTAATTTTCCTCGGGATAGGTGTTCTCCCAGACAGAGACCCAGCTAACCCTGCTTTTCATGTTCATCTGGGACTCTATAAAAGAATTACTAACTCCAACTAACAGTTCCAGCCGACTGGCGCTCTGCTTCGCTCAGTCCTCGCGGAGTAGCACAGCAAAAAAAAAAAAAGGAAGTGATTCTGTGGTCATTTGGAAATATTGACTATAATTGAGGAGCTAAAAAAAGCTCTGTGTTTATGATGATGAAGACTACGATAGCCAGTATGAAGCTATGTGGCCATCCTGTCTTACATATGCACACACATACTGTCCTCCATAGTTTGAGTATTATTGTCAATTTGCAGGACTTCCAGTTAAGTTCCCTATTCTTACTGTATCTTTCACCCTCTGTGTGTCTCTTAAAGTCCCAAATAGCTATTGGCAGATTTTCTCTTAATGGTGATTCCAAAAGAAATGATTCAGGTTCACTTCCAAGGATGAAATGTCTATCGCATTAATATTCTCCACACATCTCTCCCCAGCTGAACAGTGTCTAACTTTTTAAACAAATCATGACAACTCAAATGACCCAGCTATAAGTTCTCACATTACAAATAGAGAATATTTGGTATTATAAAGAATTTACATATATATTTCTATGTAGGTATATTATTGACATTTAAGTGAAATTATGACAAAGTATAAATTGTATGTACTACAAATAGTGTAGTAGTATATACAGCAATTTAATGTTAATTAAAATTTAAGAATGAGACAATCGCTCAACCCAAATTTAAAAAAAGAGAAAGGGTTGGCCTAAAGAAAGAAAAAAAGTTTAGTATATATACGGGGTGCTCTGTATGTTGCTGTATGTAGACCGACTAACAGAAGAGTGTTTCGCTCCTTTGTGGACAGAGAGTGGCCCTTTCCAAGTTCCATGCTGAGATTGGAAAAGCAAGATATACTTAGTTTTAGTTTCAGTTCCTGAAAAGGTAGGCTGGCTGGGTGATCAAGTAAAAACCTCCCCGGGTTTGAGCGCCTACTTTGCTGTGTACGTGTGTTTGGCGAAAACAATCATGGTAGAAAGCCTTCTGTCATATTATTTAAGTCTGCTTATATAGGTTCTTTGACTCTATTGAGCTTGTCGAAAGCCTGAGTGATTGGTGAAAAAAAATTAAAAAAGTGTCACAGAGGAGCCACACATGAGTTTTATGTTGGGAGAGTGGCTGCAGACTTGAGTCATGATACAGAATGAAGGCTTCAGTCACACATCCTACCAACTTCCCAGCCTGCCTTGGTGCCACCCAGCCGAGCTTCGCTCTTCAAAGAAACGTATAAATAACTGAAAGAATCCCAGTCATGATGTGAATGAAGTAAAATAATATAATGTTGAGCGATGTTATATGTCAGGGAGTTCAGTTTTGAAAATTATATAATGTTCACTCAATTGATATCTTTGTTGTTGCCCTGTCTGAATTACTGTATATGCCCTGCTTTCTTTATCTCCATCCCCCTCCAGTTTGCTCTGATGTACATTCACACAAGAACCTTTTGGAATGTCTCCATGATAGCGTTTTGTGGTTTATATTTATTTATCCATATACTTTATTTGTTTGTTTGTTTAGGGGAGGGGATTTCTGTTGGTCCGTTGATTTTGATTCATAATATTCATTTAAATTTGTCAAAATTTTGGTAGTGAGGTATGTGGCCTGTGGTTGAAACCAGTTCAGCCAAGTGAAATCAGGGACTCGTAGCTCTTTTGGTCACACAAACTACTGTTGTGTATATACTGGACTGGAGTCAGTCTGTCAACCTGCATCATTCTGGCTCCTTTACTTTTCCCCCGTTCAGATAAATTAAAGTAAAAATGCACCACCCGAAACATGCTAGATCCATCATCTCTACCTTTGTCAGTGTTGTTTATAGATTAAGTCTTGTACATAAAACACAGTTTTGTATGAAGAGCTATTTTCGTCAGAATAAATCAGGGGACACATCAGGGTTGAATGCCCCAATTTCAAAATTGAAATAGTATCAAAAATAAAATATTTTACTTCTGAAATGGGCAAAAAACATTTTTTTTCTTTCCCTTTATGTTTTTGATACTAATTTGTTGAATTTTTATTCTTTTTTTAAAAGTCTTTTGCTGTTGTCATTTGTCCTATTTACTTTTTTTTATTATCATTATTTTGTATTTTGTTCATCCTCAAAAAATCATTGCATGCTTGCTAAAAGGGAAAAACTGAAGGAAAAAATGTATGAAAATCAAAAACAAAACAAACAAAAAAAAATGTTGAGGGTATCCCAAACATTTGTTTGAGTTGCTTGTTATAGCAATTGCTTGTGTTCAAAAGTACATTTTCTATGAAAAGAAAACTAAAACTAAAAAGATCATTCTAACACCTTGTGCAATAAAGCTATCTTTCATATGTCACGGCCTCTGTCATTCTCAACAGGTTTGTTTGCATATCAACTGAAAATGTTTGGACAGTAAAAGTAGTTCTCAGGCTGGCAGGACAAGGAGGTGAGAGGAGGGGAGAGGAGGTGAGAGGAAACAAGACGAGACGGGGGAAAGTGCAACAGAAGAGTAAGATGCCCTCAAAGGGTGTGTATCACTGGACTGACTTTCAGCCGGTTGACATTAACAAAACCAACACTAAATCCAAAAATAAGAGAGTAAAGAATTATGTGTGATGCTCAGCTGATGGTAAAACTATATATAAATATAATCTGAAAATGTAATTATGTATCTAGTATGAAAATGGCCACACCATTATGAAAATGAGCTCTCTAATGAGAGCATACGCTCATCTGGACAGATGTCTTAAAGTGTTTGTGACTTTGTGAAGGAGGCCTTATTCTGGGCTACAACATTGTGTTCATAGAGGACTTCAGAGGAACACAAGAACCACATAGAATAATAAAGTCATAAATTGAACACTTTTGCCAATAACAATACTGATAACTCACAGAGGATAACAAATTGAGGTCAGAGATATCTTTCGTTTTATGTGATGATATCAATGAAAAAGCTAATATGCTACAGTTCTACTCAAATCCAGGGATACGCGTTATTCAGTCAAATGTGTTGCACATTGCTGGCAAACATATCCTTCTCATACGTGACATAGTTTAAAAACTCAGGCTGGAGAGTTCCTTTAATTCGTATTGTATATATTAAACATGAGAAGAAGAAAAACACCATTAACAATATTGCACTGAATTCAAATCTGTCACCAAAATGGAAGAAAATGATGCCAAAACCACACTCTGAATCACACAAGCCATTAGTCAGATGACTTCATGGTGTTTGAGAATATGTCTGGCACAGCATGTGTCAACATACTATCAGAAGTAGTCATAGAGGATTAAGGACTTTGAGGTGAGCGTGAAGATGCCCTTTCTTTAGATCTGTGGCACCAGACATGGTCTCAGTAATGCAACTGAACATAAAGCGGTCACCATTGAAGAAGCCCAGAGTTGGATCTGAAAAGGAAAAGGTTGGAAACACATAACTCAAAGAGTCATGTCACTTTTTTAAATCACACACAAATCCAGTGAGACGTGACATGCGGACACTCACCTCCTGGTACAATAGCTCTGCAGCCGTGCAGCCACAAGATGGCGTCATAACATTATCATGTCTCACCCCTCCACACAGGTCAACAGATACTGTGTTCTCCCAAGAGTGCAGTCAATCATGACTAATATGCTGTGAATAATTGATGTTTTTCAGAGTCACCTGCACCACTGCCTAAATACTACAGCAGAGGTTATATATGTTGTGTAGAATTAAGCTTCTTTATTAGAGAAATGCGTCGTTGAGAGCAGCGTTAAAGCGCTGGGGCCTCTGATTATCTTCGAGGAGCAGCAGCCGTACATGCATGCCTTGTTGTTTCGCAAGCTATCAATCAGGAAAACAGTTTAAACCATGCTCCATTATTCCAGTGAGAAATGTGGATAATAATAGTAGCCTGTGTAATATTTTGTCAGAAGACAGCAGGGTGTAGCCGGGTTTCCAAAAAGCTGTCATCGGATTTCCACATAATACTCAACATTTTAACCATCAAAATGATATGCTTGATATTCTTGAGTCACATGACTCCATTGCTGTGACCTTATTAATCTAACTACTATTGTGTGGAATCGGGAAAAAGGAACATTTCACAATGAACTTCCAATTTCATTTCAACGTTGAGGCTCTCCTGTAATGAATGGAGGAAGCGCTAAAATAGTAGACGGCTCAGAGTAAGACACAAACACAGACACCACGAGAAAGCGGAGGACAATTTTACAATTTAATTTATTAACTATTATACAGTTCACATAAGGCCTTCATCTTCAAACACTATTCTCAGTCAGATAAATTCCATGGTTTGCTTCTGGTGCACAGTACATAAACTTTCACGTTTCAGCTATTTCACTTTAGTATTTGTTTTGTTCACGTACTAATTTCATGTTTTAAAACAGGGAGAGTTTCATCCTTCTCCCTTGATGTGTTTTTTTTCCTTTCTTTTTTAAATCATGCACTAAACTTAAGTGGCCTTGAACCATTCACAAAAATTGTAAAAATGGACTTTCAATCATTGAAATACACACTAGAAATGTTTTCTACCATTGACTAACGGGTGGTGTTCCCCAACATACAAATAAACAACCATTATAGAGTAGTATGCACTCACGTTTTCCTCATTGAACGGTAGATTTGCCACGGTTGTGTCAGAAGTTAAGTGACGTGGTAAGATTATATACTCCCGGGAATTGTGTTATAGTGGGACAGTTGCTTGGTTGGTTCTGTGCCGGTCTTTACGTTGCAGCTATGAGCAGTTTGAAAAAGCCCTCAGTTTAAACGGACGAACACATAAAAGGACTAACTTCCAACAGCATTGCGATTCCAAAAGTACCAGAAGGGGATGATCCCAAATCCTACAACAGCCTCTTGTATGGTCATCCAGAACTTCAATCAATCAGAACTTCAATCTCTAATGTTCCATTTTGACTTGTCTCCATTGAAAAGACAGCTCTCATAAGTGTCATGGGTAAAGTCATCAAGTCTTCATCAACAGTGCTACCACTGACAATCTGCTGATTGTTGTCCTTGAAAAGAGAGGACCAGCACAAAACTAATCACAAGAGCAGGTAAACGGCCAGCTGTGCTTCCTGAATGTGTCCTATCCACAAATCTTTTACTTCTACTGGTCATTGTATTGTATAGCAGGACAAGCAGTAACAGTGCGTTGCAAATACTAAACCTTCTGAGTTAAAGGTCCTTAATATTAGATGAAGACAAAGAGCCTGGGTTGATAGACGGCCAGGCCACGGCAACACATCCAGCGACCTATCATGTTCCAAGCGTTTGGTTTCAATAGACAGCAGATGGCAATGCAGAGTTGTGTTATGGTACGATTACGTTACACATTCAAAGATTTCTCCTTCACTCGACTGATGGCAGGCAAAGTTTTCTCTGATATTATATTGGTCTAATTAAACCGAACTTCCCTAAACAGCCATTCTGATCAACCAACAGCTAGAAAGAGGACAAACTATTTTTCACATGGCTAAATGAATGAGGGTAGATTCAGATTCCCCATCAACCTAAAATGGTACATCTGCATCAACTTAAAGAATGCACGTTTTTACAAAAGGATCTTCTTCTTTTTTCACAAGCCTGCACTGATGCCACATTCAGCCACTGAACAAACAATATGGACAATTAATCAATGTGGCAATTCTTCAAATTGAACACTACACTATGAAAAAGTGCTTCAGATAAGTTTGTGGATACAAAAACAAGCTTGATGTAAACAAAGTTTGATCTGCCAGAGCTCTGTAAAAGGCAATGGTATGGCTGTTTGAGCTGTGAAATTAAAAACACACAAGAAAATGTCAACGAAACAGAAAAAAAAACCTTGAGGGAAAATCAACAGTGATCATTAAAGTGCATCCCTGGATGTGTACCCCCCCCCCCCCTCCCTTCCCTCCCTCTTCCCTTCCCTCCCCATGCTGACCGCTCAAGTAGAGCCGATGAGAGAAACCCCAAAGGCAGACAGAGGAACCTCTGCTATGTGGAGCAAACTGCTGCCCAAAGGATCTACAGAGGAACAGTCTAAAAATCCAGTGGCAGTACTTTCATGAGAGAAAAAAAAAATAAAGAAGAAAAAAAAACTTCAACAGATTTACGCAGATTAAAAAAAACAAAAAAAAAACACGGTGGCGACAAATCAGTTCTTCCAGCTTGGCATAGAGGTTTCTATTTCTTGGTAGTGTAGGATAAGTGGTGGCTGTTGACACGAGAGATGCTTGCTGTGACAGCGACCTCTGTCCTCCTCTTCTGACCTGAAACCCTTAAATTCCAGGAGATGAGGGGCTCAGAGGGCAGAGGAAGAGTCACTGATAATGGTAGGCTGCGCTGATACACACAAGTGTGGATAAAAATGGCAGGTCAGGGAAGTCGCTCATACACTTCCTATCTCATAACCTAGGTTGTCAGTGATCAAAGACATAATGTGCAAGTGCACAGGTTTTCTTTTCTTTTTTTTGTGTGGGTGTGTGTTGGTGATAAGGTCCAGCATCATCATGGGCACACGTGGTTTCACCGTCTCTCACAGCGTCTCTTGTTCGGCAGGTGAATGGTGGGAGTGGGGGTGCTGGTGGAGGGGAGGGAGCAGAGACTGGAGGGGAGACTGAGGGGTGGTGGGCGGGGACTGCTGCAGGGGGCTGAAGTGTGAGGTGGTGTGCGGGGGAGAGGAGCGGTAACAAGAGTAGGCAGAGCTCCCGCTGAGGGTGGTGGTGGGGGAGGCGGGGAGGCCCGCGAGGCCGGTGGGGGAGTCGAGGAGGGGCTGGTTGTAAAAGAAAAATGCACACTGGTGGATGAAGCTCTCGATGATTGTCTGGTAGGTGCGCGTAGCAGTCAGGGCATCCATAGTGGTGAAGTCTGGCCTCATGAGGGTGGGCCAGAAGCAGATGGACAGGTTTTCACTGGTCATCAAGTTCAACCTGTTCAGCTGGCTCACCCTGGGAAAAACACACACACGCAGACAACAAATTATCAACTCTCACCGTACGGTGCGGGAGAAAAACAGATGGGTGTCTACCACAGAGGAGCAAACTCATTCACAACATTATTGAATATGTGGACAGCGGAACTTACTTGTGCAAGTGGCTCACTACAAATTTGAAGACCTCATAATTCTCCCTGGGAAACCTCCTTAGGACGTCCTTCATGGTATATAGCCTCTGTTCTCGGTCATTCATTTCTGCACACACAGAGAGAGGTTGATATCAAAATAAAGGCCTCACTACCGCACACAGTAATTTGAAACTAAAATGTCTTCGTACACGACCATGAAAATTATTCTTGTTAACACTAAAGCAGAGCAAAACAGGTCAGCCAAACCCTTTGCTACCCTCTTCCCTACTAAATAAATAATCTTTGTATGTGCTTGTGAACACCCTCCCAGCCCAGCAGTGTTTGCTTACTGAAAGCATCCAATAGGTCCACCTGCAGAGCACAAGGCACCAGGGGCTCAGGCAGCTCAGAGAAGAAGCTTTTGAGGCCTCCAGCCACAGTGTTTATGGAGAAGTCTTTCTCTACGAGGTCTAATCCGTGGTCTACACAAGGAGAATGAGAGAGTTAGAGGGATCAGAGAAAATAAGCTCATTAGTAGAAGCCATCATCAGGACTGAACAATCACTTGCATGTCACTTTCCATTGGTAACTCTCTGTTTATATTTTGATTTGGCATCCACATAATTACACGTCAAACAGCTGGTTCAAACAAGTCTGATGATCAGCTCACCCTGTTCAAACTGCCTCTGCATGCTTTCCATCTCCGACTTGTTGCCGCTTACGCGGTACAACCCCTCCGTATTCAGGCCTGAGGAAAAAAAGGCGCAGCAGAGAAAAAGGGGAAGACGTGGGAAGCACAGTGGGAAACAAGCAAAGCACAAACACTTCATTAGCCACATTGCAAACAAACATGGCAATACAGATGCTGGCAGTTTCTGGGGGAGTATTTCACTGAATAAACTCTTTTATTAGTTTCACATCACAATGTGGTCGTGAATAGTGCAAAGTTCCAAAATAAACATTTCTTTTGGTGTATAAAAGATATTACCTGTAGTGAAGAATAAAAACTGATAAAAGGACCAGTATTTCTGATTTTCATATTCTGATCACATATACAGCACAACATGGGTGAAAGATAAAACAACATACCAGTGGTCTCAATGAAGCGGACACACTTGTCGATGAAAAGTGGGATGGGTCTGTCTGGGGATACCACATTCACGAGAGGGACCCCAAAGTAAATGCTCTCCGGGGGCTTTTGAATGGATGGACGGGCCTTTGGTCTTGTTTTCTGTGAAGAAATAAAGACAGAGGAATATGAGTTGATGTAATGTCCTCCATCTAGCAGCAAATCAGAAGTTCCTCACATTCTAGATCCTCCCCAAGACATAACTACAGATTAAACATTCCAGCTCAATTACCCGTTTTTATTATTCATAAAGGCTCAAAACAGGTATTGCACCAATTAACAACAATATCGGTATTATGAACATACAAATTAGCAGCATTATTTCTGGATTCAAACAGAAAAAGGTCATAATACACACCTTTGCCGTTCGTCGCAGGCTCTTCAGAATGTTCCTCTTTTTTGGGTCCTCGCTCTCCTCAACAAGACTTTCTTTCAGGGTGCCAAAGTCATCCTCCTTGGACTTTGGAAGCACGCCCATCTCATCGTCGCTGCCTATGAAGCTTGTGCGGAAGCTGCTGAACTTGCCAAGCCGCTTGGAGCGGTCGCGGTAAAGACGAGGCTTCACCCCCGCTGCAGAGAACTTCCTCCTTCGCTCCAGAGAGCTGCTGTCTGCTTCGCTGTCCGAGCCATTTCCATTGGAGTGCATCCTATTGGAGTTGCGGATGGTGATGATTTTGCCTTGTGTGCTGTCGTGCGGCACCGAGTAGATGATCTCCTCGTTGCTCGGGCGAGGTTTTGAAACTGCGTCGATGGGTTCGGCGTAGTCTGAGGGATCGTAGCCCACGTCCCCACCAGGAACCCAGGTAACAGCAGAGGGGAGGGAGCGACGATGACCCATTGTATCGATATATGGGTTACGGCTCACCTTCCGGAAGTCAAAAGTGACACCCGGTTTAACTCTCACTTGGGGGGGCACTTTGTTGTTGAGTTTGTTCTCAAAGTCTCTGATCTCGGAGATGACGGAGATGTCACTGGAATCCAAGTCGGGCAGGTTGAAGCCCCCACTATGGGAAGTGAGTGTGCCATCATAGTACGGTGGCGATGGCTCTACGTCATCCTCTGAATCCAGGAACATGGTGACAGGACTGGGAGAACTGCAGCGTGGGGAGTACACGTTTTCACTGGTGCATGCTTCGGCAACATTATCGTACATGTGTGTGGCCTCCACAATGTTGCGTTTCTCAATCACCTCCATCAAAAAAGAGTGGAACATTTCTATCCTGTGCAGGCCTCCCACCACCCCTCCGGATCCACAAACCACACTATTGAAACGACCCTCGATCTCATGGGCCAGCTCCTCCCCTTGGATCAGCTGTTCACAGGCATAGTCGCTGTCAGTGAGTTCTGCCTGGCTATCTCCCACTGCCAACAGCTGAACTGGGATGATGTCCTGAACCTCACACAAGAATGCACACAGGGTCTCCAGGGAGGCTTTTCGGGAGACTGAGTACACAGCAATGTAGCCATGTACTAACCTGCTCTTCCGCAAAGTGAAGGAGGCGTGGTATGAGAGCAGAGAGAGCTCTATAGCCAGCTTGTGTCCTCCAACCGTCTGCTCCAGTAATACAGAAGTGCCACAATTAGACATGGGCCTGCAGTGCTGATGCATTAGGAAAGGGGACAGGAGCTGCTCAATGTCGTAGGAATCCCCACACATTAAGCACATGACGATACGAAGGTCAGCCTCTGAAGCCGGCTGATGAGGAGAGTCTCGGGGACCTGGAGGCTCAGGGAGGAGGGGAGGAGAGCTGCTACTAAAAGATGTGCTCCTCCTAATATCCAGAAGGCTCCTCAGCACCTGGTTGATTTGAGTCTCATTGACATTATGACCATAGCCCACACCAGGAGAGGCAGGGTCTAAAAAGCTACACTGCAGCCTCCTTGCAACCTGCTGTCCCTGTGTTATTAGATTTAAGGCAGTTTCTTTACCTATATCCACATATGTTCCGACGCCTCTTTTAGTGACTAAAAGCAGGGACGTTGGCAGCTGTGCTAGCTGGCTATCCCTTCGACCTAGAGTTGATTCCCTAAGTCGCTCAAGACTTTCAATCACATAGGAGAGGGACTCTTTTGAGTTATACAGACACAGACATCCGTGAGGGGTAAACGTGGGGGTGTGGAAAGAATTCACTGGAAGACGCACACTTCCCTCGATCGGCCGCAGCGTCAACTCATACGTCTTCCCGTCCAACACATACCAGTCGTCATTTGTGCAGAGAGCCCTGATCTCATTGGAAAATTCTCTTGCCAGTCCATCCTTTCCGAGTATGACGAGGTTAATTCTGTCAGCCTTGGTGTCCCCAAAATGAGCTTTCACATCAAAAAAGGGGTAACACGTGGGGAAACGTGAAACTAAGATTTGTTCGATCTTAGAGTCTCCACAGTTAGGACTGTTCGGGCAGGTCTCCTTGGTAGGGTGATAGACGAAGTGGATATGCTTCAATACCAGAGCATCTCTTTCAGCTGGAAGCTTTTGTAGCGCCTTGAACCGCTGTTCCTCCCCCAAAACCTCCTGAATAGCCCCCATCTTCTCCTTGCTTGGCTTGGCATCCACCTCGAGCTCATAAAACAGCTCAGAGTACTCCAGCAAGAGCTCCTGAAAGTCTTCTTTTGAGCGGTCAAGGATCTCCTTCTGATGGCGGTTGTACAGGTCCAAGTACTCTGGTTCTTCAAGCCACTGGTAGAACTCTTCATTCATGATAAAGCTGCGGGCCTCCTCCCAGGGTCTACCGGGGGTGACAAAGGGGGAGGAAGCTAACTTGTGTTTAAACTCCAGCCTCATCTCTGCCCGTCTGCACTCATTACGCAGATGTTCCAGGTGGGCATTAAATAGGCCCTCCGCTTCAGCAGTCTCCAGCAGGTCTGAAGGGATTCGCTCATCTTCCATGTTATCAATGTGAGATGTATCCTCCCATGGTGAGTCCTCCAGAACAACAAACCAGTGGGCAAAGTGCTGCTTGGACTCAAGGACCTTCTGTACCCCAGACCAGCTCAGCTGATCTATCTCATCCAGGTCAGGCACCAAAGAACTAAGTGCTAAAGGCAGAGTGCTTAGGTATATTCTGCGACGCCTCTCAATGTGCTCCTGCTTCAGACGGTAGACGTGCTGTTGAAAAAGCTTCTTACATTTAGCCGTTCCCTCCAAGAAGACATATTCTTTGTACTCTGGGGAGGTGTTCATGCGTCGACTGGTGTTTAACCAGGTTTCATTATGATTCTTTACTATGCGGTTGATTAGCCATTCATAGCGATCCTTGGCAGAAGCTATCTGCTGACTCTGGAGCTTTAGGGCTTCAAAGTAAAGAATGATCTTGGGCTTGCCCCTGCTCTTATCAAGAAGTTGAACCAAAGTGAGGAAGGCAAGGTCCACATTTATATTTGAGCGTGCAGACGTCTCCACTACTGGTAGACTC
Organism: Taurulus bubalis; assembly: GCF_910589615.1. NCBI lineage: Eukaryota > Metazoa > Chordata > Actinopteri > Perciformes > Cottidae > Taurulus > Taurulus bubalis. The sequence continues at coordinate 37,017,895 of NC_136590.1, read as the reverse complement.
TTTTTTGTGATGGCGAAGGTATGTGCATCTTTGATGTAGCGTTCAACTCCTTCATCACATTTGGTGAGGACCAGCACAATGGGCTTCTTAGTCTTGCTAAGCTGACCATACAGGTTTGTGACAAATTTCAGCTGGTCGTCAAAGTTGCGGTTCATGCCCCGGCTGACATCAACACAAAGCAGGAAGCCATCAACCTGCAGCTTGCCCTCGGGCATTTGTTTTTGCTCAAAGTCTTGCTCCAAGCCCAGCTGATCAGTACAGAAGTACATGAGCTTCTCTGCTGAAGCCAGCTTTGTTGCCGCTGCCCGTTTGATATAGGGCTGCATAGCAGTGCTACGGTGGGGCTGAAATGTCTGGTCATCAATGAACTCAGTTTGCTCCACAACATGCATCCTGCACTCAGGCCCCTCCTCCAGAACCCGGGCCACCTCCCCCCAAAACAGAAAGTGATCATTATTAACCACTCGACCCCCAAAGTCACTGGTGCTCAACACTGATGTGTGGTCCAGGTAGAAGTCATCGGCACTCGGCCGCACATACCGATTACAAAAGCAGGACTTGCCAACCCCACATTGGCCCTTTTCTTTCTCCGTTCCTGACAAACCCACGACCATGAGGTTGTAAATGGGCGACCGGACATCTTGCTTTTTCGCCATCATGGCCTGCTAACGCTCATCCTGCCATAAACAGGCACTGTATAAAGAAGTTCACTTGAATGTTTGTCCATAAAGTTGCTGATCCACAGGGGAGATCCGAGTTCACCTTCTTCTGCTGGGCTTTGGTTTTAATAAGTGCAGTGATATGAGCAGAGGGTTCTTTCAGTCACTCCTTAAAGGAATCAGATCCTGTCAAAAAACAAACAAACAAAGAAATCAGATAAACTGGGCAATCAACAAAGAAAACAAAAAACATTTTGAATTTTACAAAAGGGGGAAAATATCAGACCCTTAACATACCATTGTTAAAACATGCTGACAAAATGTTCCACATAGACGTTGCAAATGTCTGTCAACTTGCATAAGGATTTTTTTCCTCTTTCCTTCTTAATAATTGAGTGATCTCTAATAATAACTCAATATGACAATGACAGAGGAATGAAAGAGGCACATTTCATTCCAGCTTGTGCCCATTTCCTTCTTATACCAAATGATATTGAAGGAATTGACCCTCTCAATGTTGAACGTCAGGTGTAATGTAATGTAAAGTAACATCTGCACTTTGATTCTGAATTAAACTGGTTAATGAGCTCTTATTACTGTCCCCGACTATGGCCTTGATCATACATCAAGTATGATCATTTGTGTGAGAAATCACGGCATCCATTTTATTACTGTACACACCAAGTTCTTATTAAACACTGCTGTAGTATTTGGCACTATATCTAACCACCAGCAAAAGCTTAATGAAGACGATGTCAAAGAACCATTCACAATATCTCCTGACTTTAGACTTTACAAGCAATGGCCGGAGTAAACTAAATACAATTATAAAGAGGAAATGTTTTGTAATTTTACAAGAAATAAATAAAAGAAAATATGGCCCATAATATCTTCCTTGAGTCCAAGGTGACATATCTTGTTCTGTCTGCCCAACAGTCCAAACGTATTATAATTACTATCATAGAAAATTAAGAAAACCAGAAAATATTTACATGTGAGGAGCTGAACCAGTTTGCTTAAATATTACTTATTGAATATTAGAATGATTTTAGTAATGAAAATAGTTTCCCCATCAATCAACTCATTTCAGCCCTGATCCACTCATCTCAGGGCAAAGTCATCTCAAACCAGGGTCAAAGTAGTTACATTGATCCTGGGAGAAAACCTGTTGGGAGTGGTGCTCTTTAAATGACAATGTCAGCTGACATCAGTAAGTGGGGTGACAAGCATGAAAATGTTGTAGGCACCTCAGTCTTTTAACCTAAATTAAACGGCAGCCATCAATCCACCCAATCTCCACAGACCAAACTGTGAATGAATAAGGAACTTATTACCAGAGAGCCAGACACAAGTACAATCTCCACCAAACGACACTGACCTTGCTCAATCATTTAAGACACTTAATAGGCCTCCGTCCATTATCACAGCATTGATTAATACCTCCATTATAATGAGACTGTTGCAATTATGGCTAATAGCAGCTCATCATTTCTAAAGAGGGATAAAAAAACAAAACACTTGCAGAATTTCACGTATGTGAAATCGGATTCACTGGAGTCAAACATGACGACATGTGGAATTATAGTCCTATATTGAAATAACTACCCTGTCACATGAAGTGACCACGCATTAGAAACAAACAGCTCCGCCGGCAGGGTCAAAAGCAACCATGGGCAGTCCACACCGCTCAGCTGAGCTAGGCCTGATCCCCGAAATGAACAGACAAGTTATTTGCGAATTAAAAAACACACACACCCAAGCTTCAAAAATCACAGTTTACCGAAGTGCACCTTCAAGCAATTTAGTTTACATAACCTGCTTACTTCGTTAAGATTCAGCACCGTTGCAGCCTGTGTTTTGCACAGGATTAACAGTGAACATGGGCTTTAGGGTGCACGCAGAGGGGCTGACCACGCCAGGCCTGCTGCTGCTGCTGCTGCTGCTGTCTGGCTACATCATGACAATCTGGAGATAGCCTCCCTTCTCCACACCGACCATATTGAAAGAGCATGTATTTACCCAGCTGTCTAGGGTGGAGCACTCGACACCTTCAATAGGAAATAGCCCGTGAGAGGAAAGCGCATGTAGCATACGTACCATCGCATTTCTTCCCTTTCTCCTCTCGCATCTGTCAGGCCAGTTGCCGCAGCCCTCGCCGCCTGATGTGCACAAGGAGAGCCGCAGAACACGCTACGGGTGGCCTCGATTCACGGAGGAAGCCGAGAACACTACAACTTGTGCGATGAGAGTTATTTCATTCAAACACCCATTACCCATGTCTGGATTATCTGGTTTGGCATCAGTGCTTTCGTCGCAATTAAACACGGGTGGAGAGGAAGAAATAAATATCCCAAATTGACAGAACAATCCGAATTTTTGGGGGGTTCCGTGAAGGGTTTTCACTCATGAGAATTGTCCATGCGTATAAAAACCTGCTCAAGCCGTCCTCCTTCTCGGTTCACCACGTTGCTTTTTCAATAATTATTCTGTCCATTGTTGTGCCCACATAATGCTGCGGGCCGGTGGCGCACACGAGACAACGTTGAGTTTCCGTGCAATCGGCGTGGTGCGTCGTCGGAAATGTGTTTCTACCGCAGCAGCGATTGTTCATGTCCGGGTCGATTTGCGAGCAGATTGCGTGAGTGAAAGTGGTATTTCTGACCGCTTTCCGATAATGGCGGCGGCCCTCCTCCCCGGACCTAGTTCTCCTCTTCTTTTCTTTGGGAAAAGGGAGCTGTGGAGACAGGAGCAGCGCAGAGAGGGACTCACCCAGTGGCGCCCTCACACAACTGCAGCAGGTCGGCTCGGCTCTCCCAGTAACGAGATACTGGGAGAGCTCGTTACTCGAAGTAATCACTTTCTTTAACGTTACACCATTAAGTATATTAAAGTAAACCGACCAACGTCCCTGTACTTGTTAGAATAACTACATGTTATCTCTGCTATGATAACTAGCGGTGCTAGTTTAAGTTACATGGGTTTACCAGAAACATTATTAGTGGTGTTTAGCGTAATGATTAGTTAGTTGGCCAACACTGTTCCACTACACCCAGTGAAGTTATGTTAGAAAATAGCAAGCTTTCATTTTTAATAATGCATAGCATAACATTAAATCACAACACAATGTAAAACAGTGGGGCATTGAATTACATGATATCGTATACAAAACACAAACTGCTGGAGACTTTTGTAAACAAATGTTTAAGCAAACGGAGGAGGGACATGAGACTGCAGCATGTTTTAGAGACTCTCGTGTTTCACAAGTTACAGCATCACTTCAATATAAATCATACTTCAATACACCTTGACAGCCAGATGTAGTGAAGGCAGTCACGTCTAGGGGTACCGCCTCCTCACAAGGTCCCAGTGTGGTACCAGTCAGCTCCTCCACCTTCAACAGAGGATACCTGCATCCGCCATCAGCATCCGCAGCATATCTGATTACTTTGATGAGTTACTTTAGCGTTGCCGCCTCCTAGCGAGTTTATGGGATAAAAAACGACCCGAAATGCATCCTTTGCAGTGAGGGATTCATGGTCCGCAGTTTTTACTTTCTGTAAAGATTCCACGCGCGTGTACGTTTGCAAGTACGTTTGCTGTTCATTTGCTGGTCATTTCATCCGTGCAGCGGTTCCGGGTGTGAGTTTCTCTTCTGACGTGGCCGCCACCAGACTGGAGAGGAGAAAGGGTTCCCTGTTCAACTTCAGTGAGGCTTTTCATGCCCTCTGGATATTGAGGAGGACCAGGTAGGCATATGCATATGTTTATTACAGATATGCATGCACAATATTTGTCTATGTGTGTATTAGTGTGGCTATAGTGTTGTGATGTGCAAGATACAAACAATTTCACACTTGTTTTGCATTTCAGTTCAGTGGATTAAAGCTTTTGTGGCTGGTGGAGGGGAAGAAATATAGAATTTTACAGTTTAGAAATACTATTAAAGGGGAAATCCTGCATGCAAACTAAGGCTCTGTTTAAGACAAGAAAAGATTAATCTTCTGGGAACCAAATGTAATGTCAAGCCATCCCATCCCTTTTACCAAAAAAAAGAGGCATGGCAGGCAGTTTTGTGTAATTGATATTGCTACCACTAGGCAGAGCCCTATATCCATCCTATAATTCACATCATCAAGAAGAGAGGTAAGTTACCATTCTGTGTCTTTGCTTTTTAAATCCGACAACTTATATAAATGTGTTTCCGCAGCTTGTAGATTCATGGCATTTCGTTTTACACCTTGATCAATTTAGTAGCTCTTGTGGTGTAACACGTATCTGGGGGATGAGAGGCAGCTGAGGTGAGATCGGGGTGAAAGGGAAGGCAGATGGTGCTGAGGGAGCTCAGTGCAGATGGACGATAGGTGACAAGAAAAACATCTCAACCTAGGACATTACAAACAGTTAGGAAACCCACACAGCATTCATATATTTCCATCATTTTGTAGTTGACATAATATCTCCACATTGAAGCATGCAAAATGCAACATAACAGGTCAGAGATAAGAAGGAAAGAAGATATTTTATTTTATTACACACAAGTTAGCATGGGGAGATTTAGATGAGCTAGATAGGGTTAAGATTATATCCGATACCCACACAGAGAGAGAGAGAGAGAGAGAGAGAGAGAGAGAGAGAGAGAGAGAATTGGAAGGAAGTGAAGAGTGAAGAGAAACCAATTTTCCACCCCGCCCAAATAAGTATTCATTCCTCTGTAATTCCTTGCGATATTGAATCGGAAAACCTGAGCAATTTTAATACAAAATGAGGAAAAGCAATTACTTTACCTCAGACTCAAACACTGTACAAATATGCAGGCATAGTTTATGAGATGAGGGTGGAGGGTTATGCAAGGATTCTTTGGATTTGTTCCATAATATGTCAGGTGTTCAAAATAATTTCTTGATTATTGTAATTATCTGAACTTGAAGTCATGATTGTATTGTAGAATATAAGGATATTTATTTCAGTGTTTTGGTTCTGAGTTTGACAGAAATGGAAGTAGTGGCAGTTGAGGTGGATCGTAAGTGTGTGTACTCCTGCAGGAAGTTGGTTAAATCAGCTCAGTGTTGCCGTCCATATTTTAATAGCAGTTACTCTTTCAGCAAGTGTAAGATTCCAGTTAATGGCCCATAACACCTTGGATTCTCTGCGCTTTAAAGCGAAGGAATCCATTTCAAGCGGCGAGCTGTACAATGCAGGAGATAAAACTAAGAACTAGAAGGTGGTTCACATCTGAGCTCAAACAAATGGTCATGAAGGAAGACCCTGAACATCAGGAAACAGTTAGGAAGGAACTCCTTCTTACAGGAACTGCTAAACAAAGATAGGAACACTTATTGGAAAAAAAAACTCAGAAGGAAATAATGCACAAGCTCAGGTGGTGAAGACGCATGCTGCTGTGGAACTGTAGTTTCTTTCTGGTTGACTTCAGTGTCTTTAGGCAGTGAGGTTGTGCCAGATGCTGCTATGTGTGCAGAGTAGACAAACCAGATGTGTTAGGAGAGTACCCTCATGTTTTCCACATGCAGCTGGTTATGTCTTGGATGCCCTTCAAAAGTAAGTCAAGAATGCTGTCAGCAATCTGTCTGCAGTATTTTCTGTCTGAGACGTCTGTGCATGGTTTTGACTTTTCAAGTTGACTTTTCTGATGACCCAAATAAAACCCAAACATGCCCAACTGTGAATTTGTGAACAGAAACTGAGGTTTCTACAACACCTATCAGCTGAATAAATATGTAGTTTTTTAGGCAGTTGCTATGTTCAGAATAAATCGTCTAGTAATGCCCCACAGTGGTGGACAAGCTGTTTGTCCATGTGACCCTGGGAGCTGAGTGGTTGTAGGCAGTAGCTGCTGGGGAAGTCTTCCCAGAGAGAGGGTGCGGACCAAAAGGAGAGGCCTGTGTGACATTTGACACCTCGTTGAGTCCCACCAGGGCCTGAGCCTGCAGCTTGGCCTGAAAGTGGAGCTCACAAGTAAGCGCCCGGTAGCCAGACATGTGTTCAGCATGCATTCATTTTTATAATATTTCCTTAGAGCACTGTTTGGCTCTGATAGAGGAACTCAACAATACCGACCATTCTGCTGTAGTCAACGTTTCTGTGCCCACTAAATGATCAACTATCATCTCATTGTAAGAGTTTCTCTGGGTTTTTGCGCTCCATGCAAAATAGACCTGATCGTTTAAAGTGAGGCTGCTGTGAATAGAGCCCATTGTGGAGAAATGCGATGAGGTAACAAGTAATCTAAGCAGACGGGGAGGCAATATTTTCATAAACACAGGTATCTGAGAACATTTGGCTGAAAAAGTTCAAGGTAGCAAATATTGGGTGAAAGCCACTTGAGGAAAATGTATGATTTGTGAGAGAAATAAGATATAAACTTGACTTGACTGTAGACCTGGGACGACTGCTTAAGTAAAATAGGCATGGCACCAAAGTGAGGTTTTGAGTGACAGCAATTGGCACACAATCTTTTGAATAATTTAATGAATGAGTGTCAATTCCCCCTTAGTTGTGTACACTCCAAATATAGTGAGTGTCAGGAAAGAAGTAAATACATAACACCATAAAAAGTATTTTGAAACATGTCCTCCTTGCTCTAAGAATGATTGAGATCGGCAGGGATTGAGAAAACGAGCGAGAGGCTCTCTCCATCTGGGCAACATGATTCAGATTCCTCAGCGGTGGATATTTGATGATGCTGGCAAAGGAATGAGAGTGAGGCGTGGAGGCAGAGTGAGGGAAAATGAGGTGAGGGCACACAAAAGGGGGCGGGGCCAGAGGAGGGCGCTGTTCTCTCACAGAGACGATGTGGCCTTGACAGCACTCCCAGAAATGCCTTCAAATAGAGGCAACGTAAGAAGTCAGGAATCCCATGGACAGCACAGACAGCACATTTAATATAAAGTTATATTATGTTCACATTGGGAGTGTTGGGGAATGTGACAGCGCAGACTAATATAATAACAAACTTCAAAAAAATCTGCAAAGCGACATTATGATGATGGTGAAAGTTATTTCATCAACAGTGGCAGTCTTGCTCACATCTAATGTGAATCTGTCTCAGCTTGTGGGAGAAAAGGGAGGGAGCAAACTAAATAGGGAGGGAAGGAAAGAAAGAATGTACTGAGTGAGATCTCATCATGTGATTTCGGTTTTCTTCCCCCTTTTATAGAGCTGCACAGTGATTACATGTTTGTAGTCTGGGGCTCTTAGCAAGTTTTTCCAGACTCTCTCGGCTCTCTGGCTCTTCCCAACAGCCTATACTTTCCCTGGACTTTTTTTTATCCAGTTGTGTGACGTGTGAGAGTGGAGTTCCTGCCTTGTTTCATGCAGTTTGGTTTAGAGGGAAGGAGAGGGACTCATGGAGAGGCGGACATTTACTTGACCTGTCAAAGGGAAGACAAATTGAAGGTATAAACCAGAGGGGCTGTTTGTGTTTTGGCCCTGGTGCGTATGCTTTGTCCTCACAGGGCAGCCGGACGAAGAGGAGGAAAGACGTGGAGAAAGAGACTAAAGCTGAGAGAAAGTGAGAAAGTAACTGACGCGGGTGAGAGAGCGAAGAAGATAAGTTACCCCATTGTGTCACCCATGTGCAAAGGTGGACGAGAAGTTGAAGAGTCTGTCTGACACGGGAGGAGGAGCGCCAGCCTGGGGGGGAGCACCGATACAGCCTTCTTCCAACAACAACAACAGGACAGGATGAGGTACCAAGGCAGGGTAAGATCCTGACCACCATGATGCTCCTTGTCGTGCTTTCATGTGTAGTGCTGCACACTGACTGGATCGTATGTGTGTGTGTGTGTGTGTGTGTGTGTGTGTGTATGCGTGTGTGTGTGTGTGTGTGTGTGTGTGTGTGTGTGTGTGTGTGTGTGTGTGTGTGTGTGTGTTATCTGTGCTTACACAGTGAAGCACAAGCTCCGATCCACCAATTCACTGTCTCTGTTATGGAGGGGGAAGCAAAACAGAACAATGAGTCACTTAGAGGTTTTTTCTTCTTTTTCTTTTTTGCCCATCTATGAGTCATTAGGTATTTGGGTTTTTTGTATAAGCTTCAACCCGTGCAGCCCAAAAAGAATAAACTTGGTATTTTTCCACCGTATCCATTACTGGCACATGAGTGCTAGAGAGCCAGCTGCGGTACCAGAGCAGCTCGCCCTGGGACAGAGTGGTGGGGCATGCCTTATAAGGAAGACAATCCGAACGTAGTCGGCCCAGCGGAGCTTAGTCATGGGGCCTGAAGCCAAGTCCCACTGTTTGGTTAGCCTCATCACTGGTTGTCACTGCAGCTGCACCTACAAACCTGCAGAATTCACTGAAGCTCCCTGGTTATCCATCAAATCCCCCCATAAAGCATCCAGACGTGTCAGTTAGATCAGAGTCCCACTGCTGTAGCCACAAAGCCTCAGGTCAGTTCACTGCAAGGGCTGCATTGTGTTCTGGTTTCATCTCTATCTCAGACCTTTAATTCTGAGGGTATCTCAGCCACAGTATCTCCATAAGAATGATGTTATCTTCCTTTAAAATTTCCTCTACCTCAGCCGTAGTGACAGAAAAGCTTTTTGTGAGGCTTCTCATCCTTAAAATTGGTTCCACATGTTACTGTGATAAAATCCTTGTAGTAAAAGTGGAAATGAATTAGCAGAGAAAAAAATAGAACTTGTGACTGCTGAGAGATCCTTGACAACGAAGTTTGCTGTGTTTTTGAGTGAGCATAACAAGATTACAACACATGTGGATGTGTCAGACGCAGCAGCTACTGTACATCTTATTGACATCACAGATGAGGTGTGAGATATGCGGAAGATGGAAAGATTGATTCCTGCCAAAGGAGTCACAGTTACAGTTTAGAGCCAGGGAGTGCTGGTCAGCGTCACCTACCATGAAAGGTTGCTGTGTATGATGAACACATGGTGTTTTATAACTATGTGCAAGCCCAGTCCACCCTAAGAAGCCATTGTGCCATATGTGCCATTATATGTGACAAGGTGCCACCATGTGGGCTGATACAAGTTCAAACAAAAGCAAGTAACTATTCTTTTGAAATTGAAGTCATACATAAACCGCATTTCATAGCCAGTTAACACTGTCAAAGAGTTATAGGTTGTAAATGTTGCAACTGCACCCTAATGGCATCCTTCACAGCTGTGTGAGGATAGTTTTTGGTTGGCACTCTTAGTTATGCTACTTTTGCCTTAAAGGTGTCATGAATGCAAGTTTCCTGTTGACCGTGCATGCAAAAACAAATCCTCCGTGTATAAAAGCATGCACAGCTGTTGAAACACAACATTTTGAAACATTTAGTGACATCCACTCAGCGCTTGGCCCAAACTTGACATGAACATTCCTTAGTTTTATCCAATGGGAAATCTGTGAACTGTAATTAGTATCTGTAGGAAGCCCACCTCCAGGAGTGGGAGAACAATAGTGCAAGGTGAAGCAGAGGGGAGGGGCTGCAGTGGAAATGTCCAGTGACTTTCCTTTGCTCTCGCTTCTTGGCTATCGTCCACTGTTGTCCTCTTGTTTTTTTAAGGATTTTCCTGCTTCCAGTGGCCAGAGATAATGACCTTTTACCGACTTTAACCAGCCAAATGAGACCCTTGAGAGGCTCTTGCATTCAAGAAGTCCTGTGGAAGTCAAACCCCTTTGTTCCACTTTCTGCTTGTTTTTTTAAAAATTAAAATGTAAAGAAAGACAGCAGGCCTCCTCTCATAAATGTATCTTTGATACTGAAGATGGAGTGTAGCTGGTTTGGCTGGTGTGTGTAGTGCATTGATTACACACTGAATTGTGCCCCTGGATATATTTATTATCAGTAAGTATTGAGTGCTGACAGTTTTATCTGTGTGTGTGTGTGCGTATGAGTGTGCATGAGGTTGTGTTTTTAATAGCTTGCCTTCGGGCATATCTGAGATTTTTACTCTGCCGTCTGGTAATTATTTCCTGTCTGCACTATGATGTATGCCATCACAGTGCGGTTGACATGTACACACGCTTTCCTTGTGGCGTCGCTTAAATCTCCACTGGTGAGATCGAGCTGTGTGTACTGTACATACATCGTAATACACTACCTCACCACGGCATGATACAAGAGTCTATCCGGTCTGCTTATCATTTGGATTCCTGAAATGTCTTCATTGTTTCAATCCTGGCAAGGTTTGGTGGGACTGTTCTTACTTGAGTGTTTTAGTGTCTCAGATATTCGCGCCAGATGCACATTTTTTCGTAACTTGGTGAAATGTATCATGCATTGTGCCCCCTGTTGGTCAACAGAGTGTAATTTTATCTATTGGAAGGTTATCAAAAAAACAGATATCTTCTTCTCTGTAGCACTGCTGCACTATCTGCTTCATTCCTCTTCCTCCTTCTCTCTCTCTCTTCCTGTAGGAGGTGGATGTTGAAGGACGAGTGCGCCTGGTGATGGAGGGTGGCCTGACGGCCCGGGACAGGGTTGGGGTGCAGGACTTTGTCCTGCTGGAAAACTACAACAGTGAGGCAGCCTTCATAGAGAACCTACGGAGACGCTTCGGGGAAAACCTCATCTATGTAATGGAGCCAAGTTCCTTCATATGTTCCAAAACATTTCCGTTGCTATGGTGAAACGTAATTAAATGTGCTCTAATGTTTTCCCTCAGACGTATATTGGCTCAGTGTTGGTGTCAGTGAACCCTTACAAAGAGCTGGAGATGTACTCCAAGCCGCAGATGGAACGCTACAGAGGGGTCAGCTTCTATGAGATATCGCCTCACATGTAAGTCACTTCATGGTGCTCAGACATTTATTCATCAAAGTCCTCCATGTCCTCTGCTGCCAGCCGCTAATAATCACATGGCATGCTCAACCATATATTGCTAAATTAATTATCTGTGATCAAACAGGATTTATTCAAGCATGCATGTCACATTCAATGATGTTCTGGGTATGTGTGTATTATATGCCTTAATACTGAAACCTCCACAGAGGCTTTCCATAGCTCAATACATATACTGTATAACGATGCATAACTTTAGGCTGCAATTCACACATATCTTTATGATCAATTTATGGAGGGGGTCAGGCTTTTTATCACTCAATTAATCAAATAGTTTCAGCTCTACATACGTGAATATAATTAACATGAAACCTTCACAAGAATTATAAACGTCACGAAGTTAAATATGTAATCACAAAAGAAGGTTTATGGATTCTTATCATTTGTAGGGAAATGTAATTTTTTACTGATTAATACATTTTATAGTGTGAAAACATTAGGCACTTTGGTGCATATGCTACATAATTTTGACAAAACTAAAGGTATGTGGGAAGAGATCGTTGTCTTTCAAAGTACAACTGTTAAATACTCCTTTTGTTTTTGTTGTTTACAGTTTTTTAGTGTCTCTGTTGTTGTGTTTTGCTGTGTTCTTTCATTGTGTTGATGTGACTAAGTTTTCTCTCTATTTCTTCTTTAATGTGTATGCATGACACACCTTTATTTTAGGTATTGTGTTTTGGACAGCAGGGTCATGTTTTATGTGTGAGTTGGTGTTAAAGGGGAATAAAAAAAATAAAACTATTCAAATTGTGATATATGATGGATCACATGTGATTATGTGTGCCTACATATTTCTATAAGTTAAACATCAAATAAATAAATACATTTGATAATAACAAGCATGTAAACCACAGATTTAACTTCTAACAGTTATAACAGAAAAATACAATTTCCATTGCATCCATTGGACTGAAATGTCTGTGGGACTTTTCCACCACCATGTTTCAAATATACATATGTTGATCTGTATTTAAAGCTGGTTCTGTTTTTCCTCTCAGCTACGCCTTGTCAGACAACACTTACCGAGCCATGCGGACCGAGAGGAAGGACCAGTGTATTATGATATCGGGTGAGAGTGGAGCAGGTAAAACAGAAGCGTCCAAGAAGATCCTCCTCTACTACACTGTCACCTGCCCCATCAATGAACATATGACGAACCTTGGTGACTGCCTGCTGCAGTCCAACCCTGTGCTGGAGGTATTTCAACTATTCACACAGCCACAATCAGTTAAAAGCACAGTACATTTAGACTTATTTGACTTTCACAATACATTATAATATCTGGTTCATCTGAGAAATCTGAATGACCTTTGCATATTTGTGATTTGTAAATACGTCTTAATATTTATTTCTGATTGTTTGATTTTGTTATTGTGTTGTTCTTAACTTCACTTCCTCCCTCTCATTTCCTGGCTTTTTGTTACTTTGCGTAGGCATTTGGCAACGCCAAAACATTTAGGAATGACAACTCCAGCCGCTTTGGGAAATACATGGATGTCCAGTTTGACTTTAGGGTAAACACTCCTTTCTTTCCTTCCACAAGCTTTATAGAAATCAGATGTGCTTGTACCATACTCACAGATGTTAGTTTAGTTATATCATTGATGGAAGCTCAAACATTTAAAACTCTCGGGTGCTAAACCTGCTGTTTCTCGTAACTCCTCCTAGGGGGCGCCAGTGGGCGGTCACATCCTGAAGTACCTGCTGGAGAAATCGCGTGTAGTGCACCAGAACCACGGCGAGAGGAACTTCCACATCTTCTACCAGCTTCTGGATGGAGGGGACGATGACTTGCTTACCACACTGGCCCTGGAAAGGAACCCTCAGAACTACAACTATCTGGTGAAGGTGTGTGTGTGGTGCAAAGGTTTCATGACTTATTTCTTTTCAAACTAATATTTCTTTTTGAGATCAATCGTGGTGTAATATTTCATTTTCTTGTTCAGGGCAACTGTCCCAGACTCAGCTCCGTCAGTGACAAGAATAATTGGAAAGTTGTGATGAAGGCCCTGTCTGTTATTGGCTTCACTGAGGAAGAAGTGCAGGTTAGTAAATCACAGCCGTGGCATTGTTTTTCATTCTCTGGTGTTCTACATTAAAGTGGAACTTTCAAAGGTAAAGTCAAAGGAATGGATTCAATTTAAGTAATGATCTGGGAATGTTAATTTGCACCATGAATATGTCCACTGTTTGTTCTCCTTTATTTCTTCACACTTACCAAACATCACATTTCTTATCATCATAAACACATTACGGACAACTCTACATGAATCCAAAAGTAGTGATACAAGTTTAAACAACAGGCTACGGGCAGTTTTCATAGTGAAAAAACATTACATTGTTTTCCACCCAAAACAATTTTTGGATCCTTAAGGCTTCGTATGTTTTCGTCCTGAGACATTGCAAAGGCGTTTTTGAAAGTTTTTAGTCCTGCATTGTTTACATCAACTTTATTGTGAACATTTAAAAAAAAGAGGTTTATTGAAAAACATTTTTCATTATAAAATGTCTCTGGTTCTGATTGGATATGGATGGTCATATTCTCAGTGACTGTCCAGATATTGATTTAGTAAAAAAAACACTTAAAAACATCTGTGAGGTTGTTGTTAACTGTCTTTCCTGTGTCTGACCTCAGAAATTGCTGAATATCATCGCCAGTGTTCTCCATCTGGGAAATACTCAGTTTGGGGAAGGGGAGGAAGGAGAAACTTATATCACCACTGAGACTCAGATAACAAATCTTGCAAAGGTCAGAAGTCCCACCAGTATTATTGGACGTTCAAATATGCAAAAAAACACTAGCGAAAAGGCACAGCTAACAGCAGATGTGTTGTTGTTTTCCAGCTGCTGGGTGTCGATGTTTCGGCGCTCGGGGCGGCGCTCACACACAAGAAGCTCACTGCCAAAGGAGAGGAGGTGACAGTCCTTGTGTCCGTGTTCCTCACATTTTCACTTGTTTGGTGTGTATCTTGTGATTTTATAATTTTGTGTCGCGTTTGTACTTTACAGGTGATCATCCCACTAAATTTTGAGCAGGCAATGGCCGCCCGCGATGCCTTAGCCAAGTCTGTGTACGGTCGGACCTTCACTTGGTTGGTGGAGAAGATCAATCAGTCGCTGGCTCTGAAGGTCCGGTAACAGTTCTGATAGCAACTCAAAAACAACATGCAGTTGTTTAGTTTTACCATTGATTGCATGCGGTGTACTTTATACATTATGCAGGAGGAAATCTACCACAGCGGTAAGGGCTGCTCAGTTATAGGCCTTCTGGATATCTACGGCTTTGAGGTCCTGCAGCACAATAGGTATGAGTTCTATTCATTTCCATTCTTCTTCTTTTCAGTGCACCAAATTCTTTGTCAGTAATTGTCTCTCATGCACACAGCGTTTGTACATCACTCCAGCATGGATTTGGCCTAAGTCGCCTTATATTTCTCCCTGCAGTTTTGAGCAGTTCTGCATTAACTATTGCAATGAGAAGCTCCAGCAGCTGTTTATTGAGCTCACCCTGAGATCTGAGCAGGAGGAGTATGAGACAGAGGGAATTGCAGTGAGTTGATTGTTGGTTAGGTAGTCAAAACAAAAAAGTTGCATATACTGATTGATATTTATATTTCCATGCTAACACAACATTGTTCTCTCTCCCTCTAATGTCAGTGGGAGACGGTGCAATACTTTGACAACAAGATCATTTGTGACCTGATCGAGGAGAAGCACAAAGGCATCATCTCCATGATGGTGCGCACAATAACTAGTTTATGTTTATCGTGTATATGATGTTGTCTTACCCTCTGTCACTGGAGGAAAAGTTAAATAATGTGACTGTTTATTCAGGATGAGGAGTGCTTGAGACCCGGAGAGACCTGTGATGTCTCCTTTTTAGAAAAGTTGGAAGACACACTGGGCGGCCATCCCCATTTTGTCACGTAAGCATTGTCTTGTATTAAATCATATTTTGACCAACAGTACAGAGACTCTCACCACAGCCTCTTATGCCTGCAAGCCTATGTATGTTTGAACCTCCATGTGCGTGTGTATGTCTTTCAGTCACAAGTTGGCAAATGGAAAAACTCGCAGGGTGATGAGTCGAGAGGAGTTCAGGCTGCTGCATTATGCTGGAGAGGTCAACTACAATGTCAATGGTAAAGCTGTAATGTATCACTTGATCAACCAGTTGACGTTTTTTCCACAGTTATTTTAGAGCATGACCCACAACCCACTGTTTTTCTGAATGACAAGTGTTATTGTTTATCTCATTTAGGTTTCTTAGACAAGAACAATAAATTGCTGAACAGGAACCTGAAAGAGGTAAGAACAATGAAAATGGACACAAGGTAGAATCTCACCACAACCTTGAAGAGGAAGAGCGGGGTGTGTTGTGTTGACATGTGGTTGTGTTGTTTGGTCTCGGTTCAGGTCATGCGCCAGTCAGACAACCAGATCGTAAGTCACTGCTTCCGCAGAAAGGACCAGAAACGGCCAGAGATGGTGAGGATTTCTTTCTCAGAATTAGAATCAGAATCAGCTTCATTCTCTCTCTCTCTCTCTCTTTGATCATTTATCGGTGTGGTTTAATAAAAAATGTCCCTAGATAGTGATAACAATAAATCTATGAATCCTTTCTATCTTTTTTCAATACACATTTTTAGTTTCATGTTGTTTTTAAAATGTGTCCCGTAGGCCGCCACTCAGTTTAAAAACAGCCTGATGAAACTTATGGAGATCCTCATGTCTAAAGAGCCATCCTACGTGCGCTGTATCAAACCAAATGACGCCAAGCAGCCAGGTATACTTTTACATCTTGCAATATCAATTTACAAGAGGATTATTGTTATTCTCAAATAAAGGTTTAAAAAAAATAATGTTACATGTGCTATTTTGTGCCCTCTGAAGTGCCCTAAGAAAATATAGTATGGTATGTGTGCTGTGAGTTTTGCCAAAAGTGTATTATTGTCACCAGTAAACCAGATCTCTCCCTGCAGAAAGGTTTGATGAAGTTCTGGTCAGACACCAGGTGAAGTACCTGGGCCTGATGGAGAACCTGAGGGTCAGGAGAGCTGGCTTTGCCTATCGACGTCACTTTGAAGCCTTCCTGCAGAGGTGACTGACCGTCTTTCTGAATGTCTTACAGCCCTAGTGATTGTTGATTCTGTTTGCTCTACAGTATGTTCAGTCAACTGTCATAATAAGTATTATATATTATATGCCACAGGTATAAACCCCTGTGTCCAGAGACGTGGCCCAATTGGCACGGCAGACTCGCGGATGGTGTCTCAACACTGGTCAACCACCTAGGCTACAAAGCAGAGGAGTACAAACTGGGCAGGTAATGTATTTTTGGAGGGAGAGTATAGAGTGGGAGGAGAGTTTGACAATGGTGGTCCATGAGTAGCTACGTGGACACAAATGATTATGGGGCCATCCAGACTATATGTATGCATCCATGCAAGACATTTAGATTGAAGTGTTCGTCAAATGGCATTGTAGTCTCAAATTGGTCATACACTTCTTCGTCCACTTTCTGCAGGTCAAAAATCTTCATCCGTTTCCCAAAAACTCTCTTCAGCACTGAGGATGCACTTGAAGCCAAAAGGCCAGAGATAGGTGAGTAACAGTGGTAAGGTTTGTAACAATGAAATTAAAAGAAAGACGATTATTAGAAATGTTACCTTTGTGAAGTACATTTATAATATGTTTATGGTGTCAGAGGGGTTATTATTCAACTTTTTCTATTTGTCATAATTTAAGGTATTAGAGGGCAGCATATTGTGAGATATATATATTCTTGTGTTGTGCTATTAGACAGCAAACAGTTCCCTCACTGCAATCATCACTCTCTGTCACAATTAATCTAATCAGTGGTATAATGCTTACGCTGAACTATGAATCAGCATCCACTCCATCACCTCATTGGAAAGTCATAAATCCACCTTGACTCTTTTATTTGTTGTGTTCTAGCTTTGGCCCTGCAGACGTCATGGCGAGGCTACAGGGAGAGAGCCAAGTACCAACGCATCAGACGTGCAGGTCAGAGCCCTCCCACTGTTGACTCCCTCACACTTTCCTATGTCACCCTTACAGTCTCACTTTGTCCCTAAAACGGAATTAAATACATGCATAACAACTCGTCATGTTTATTATGTTTCTATATTTTCATTTTGATTTAGCCTTCCAAAACTTTAGTCTCTCTCCAGACTTTCCGACTTTGTGCTTTGTTCATGTGTATGAACAAGCACATATAAATACTTTTGGGTGGTCCACATTCCAGCTCTTGTATTTGGGTGTATATGCTTGTGTAGACTTCACTTCACAACAAATGTATTGAGCTGACTTCCTATGCTTTACTAACCTTGGAATGGTCTCTTCTGAGTGTAACAGTTGTGGTGATCTCTGCATTTATGTGTATCTTCAGTGATTACGATCCAGTCCGGGTGGCGAGGGATGAAAGCACGCAGGAGGGCGAAGAGGCGTCGACAGGCTGCTGAGTTGATACGCAAGTGCGTCACTGATACTTTGTACCTGCTAAAATGTATTTTTGCAACTGCATTTTGTATTCATAAGTTGATTTCTTCTTTGTATCTATCTTTTTTTTTCAGGCTCATAAAAGGCTTCATCTACCGCCATGAGGAATACTGCCCTGAGAACGAGTATTTCCTGGATCATGTGCGCTATTCCTTCCTCAAGAATCTGCGTAAAAACCTGCCCAAGAGCGTTTTGGACAAGAACTGGCCAACACCTCCTCCGTCCCTCGTTGAGGTACACAGAGGCGCATTCTGCTGAATCACATCGTGACGTACAGATTCTATAATCAATAAGTAGTAGAAGCGAGGAGGAATCTGCAGAGTTATTAATGCAAACTCTACATTGTCAATTCCATGGTGCCCTACAGACCTCTGAGCACCTGCGGAGACTGCACATGAGAAACATGGTCATGAAGTATTGCAGGAGGGTCCAGCCTGAATGGAAGAAGCAGGTACACTTACCACAGGAAATGTGGCCTTACTAGTTGCTGTTTTTTTATGTACCATTTAAAGAACAAACCTTGCCTGATTTGTCTTTCTTTGCTCCAGATGATGCAGAAGGTTATAGCCAGTGAGATCTTCAAGGATCAGAAAGACAGCTATCCTCAGGGAGTTGGAAGGCTGTTTTTGGATTCCAGGCTGGGTACGTGTTGTTATATGAATTAATAACCTCTGTTCTAATTAACGCCACACAGAAGATGTAATAACATTTACAGAGACTTCCCCATTGCTTTATATAGAACGTGAACAAATCAATCTCAAAGTCGTCCAGACCCTCGGCAATGACAAAGTGCAGGTGGGATGGACCTTTTTTATCCTATGCAATGTAATCAAAGTGCTACATAACTTTACAGCTGCCTCACAGTCATGTGTCTCCTTGTGCTTTTTCAGTACGGTGTGTCAGTCGTAAAGTATGACAGGAAGGGTTTCAAGCCTCGCCCTCGCCAGCTGCTGCTCACGAACACTTTTGCTGTGCTCGTGGACAGGACCAAGATCAAACAGAGGATTGACTACACAGCTCTGAGAGGTGAAAAGCAATTTGAGAAATATATTATGTTAAGATATTGATCAATGTTCTTGAATCCATGATCACTGCTGAGCTCATTTTCATGTCTCTTGCTAAGGAGGAGTTATGAAGTTTAAATTTAGCAGTCATAACACCTCAATTGCTGTACGTTATCTGTGCACATTATCTGTGCACAACCAAGTAATGTTGTGTCCAATGCTTGTGTTTCTCTCAGAAAGATACATTATACTGAGAGGGTGACCATTTATAATTAAACTAAATTAGGAGATGGGGACAGTCATTCATTGGGATTGTATTCATTAGCTTAGTTTCACTGCTATAAAACTGTATAATAAATCCCTTCTGGCCAGATCCTCCATCAATTGAATCATCAACATCAACATCAATAACCCTAGCACCGCTTTTGTTGTTTAGTTAGTCACTGTACATACTTATATTTCACTGTATATACTATATATACACACTTCATATACTTTGCATTGTTGCACTTTTATTGTTACATTTTCTTAAATGTCTTCTATGTAACTCTGCTTGCTGCTGCCACAACCACATTTCACCGTGGGGATGAATACAGTATATATCCTATCCTATCCTTAATGATTCCAAGCCAGGTGTTCTATTTTAACAGGCATCTCCGTGAGCTCTCTCAGCGATGGGATGTTTGTTCTGCACATGCCCAATGAGGACAATAAGCAGAAGGTACAGTAAGACACAGCAGTCATGGCTGTTTACTAGTGCACGCCCATGCAACAAGTCTAAATCCAGCTGTGTGACCCTCAGGGTGATGTGGTTCTGCACTGCAACCATGTGATCGAACTGGTGACAAAACTAGCCATGATGGCCAGCAAGGTCAACACCGTCAACATCAGCCCGGGCAGGTGAGGCTTCTCTGACTGCTTCTCAATGTTGGTCATTGGCAACCCAGCAGTACTCATGTCCTATTCTGTCTTTTATCTGTTCCCTCCTGTGTGGCATGCAGTATTAGGTTCGTTGTGGCTCGAGGCAAAGAAGGAATCATTGATTTTGTCCGGGGTTCAGAGCTAAAGGTGGCCAAGGGCAAGCGAGGACATCTGCTAGTGGTGAGTCAGTGGCTGTTCAGATGTCATGTGACTGCAGGAAGCAAGCTTTTTTTTATATTAAAAACATTTCAGCCAGCTGACTGCATTCAATCTGATTTCACTCTGCAGATTGCCCCTCAGATCAACATCACATGAAGAAACAGAAAACAGCAACCAGACATCCAATAATCCGTTTAGCTAACTGGAGGACTGTCCCTCAGAAGTTTTCATTGTTATGTGTTCATTTATAGCCGACAGGACGATACCACAAGCACACACAACATACTTAACGGAAGGAAGATCCCTTTCATATGCATCATCCTAATTACAAGAATGTCTTTAATATTGCAATAATGGCTGATCGTTTTTTGTTTTTTTTAAAGATTAGAAAATCATAACATGAAGTTGTCACTGTTTCAATTGCTTCATCTCTTTATTGTCACTCATACATAAATATATTTCCACTTTATCAAATATAAAATATAATAATGTAAAACACTGTATCTCTAAGAGACATCAAATAAAACACTTTGAAATAAATAGCAAGTTATTCATAAATATGTCAATAAATAGCAAATATGTATTTGGAAAGTCCGGGAGAAAGCTTGGGGGAACAACATCATGTTGGGAAGTGTTCTCTGGGAGCCTATTGCTAAATTACAGTTAGAGGTGAGACAGAAACTCTGGGAAATACCCAAGAAAACCCTTAAATATACAGTAAAACATTAAGTAAAAGATATGACAAGCATGAGAGCTCCATTTAAAGTCTTGACAACACCACTAAAACAGTTATTAAAAGTTCCACCTATTTCCAAATATGTGCTGATAGTCAGTTCAGCCGTTTTTGATTTTTTGCGTGCGTGTGCGTGCGCATGCGTGCGTGTGTGTTTTCAGAGTGTTTTTGAAGCCAGAAGGAGGAAGTCTCTTGCCAGCTTGGTGAGGTAAAGATCTAGATCCCTCAAAAGGATGTAACCCTCCACTCTGCTGTCCCATTCTGTTTTGGATCCGGTTTGTGGGTTTAAGGGTGGAGGAGAGGTTGGCTTTGTCCAAGAGCTATTCATATAACTCATCTGGAGACGAAACAAAACAATTTTTCATCAGACTTGAGTGTCACTTCCTCCAAAGTCTTTCCGTGGGCTAAAAAAAGGATCAAATGTGAGTGGATTCGGGTGAGAAGACTGTGGATACCTGAGTGCTGACGTGGCGCATTAGGTCCCTCAGGTCAAGCTGAATGTGCCTGACACTCTGAGGTAAAGTGGTGCCCACCGCCCGATTCACCATCAGCTCTTTCTCCTCCTTCTCGAGCTGTTTTCTCATCCGCTCCAGCATTTTCCAATAGATTTGCATGTCCCAGAAAGCAGCATGCAGTCGTTCCCATTCCTTTATGTGCAACAAGAGACAGCCACATGATTACATAATCAAAATGTTGCACAATACCCTCTTTGTACTTGTTGTAAAAGGGGAATTCCTCTAAAGTGTTACATTCTGCAAGAGCAGACTCTCATGACGATGTCATCAGGTTTATTTTTTTTTTCATAAGGAAAGTTAAAATCTCAAAACACTGGAAGAAATTCTCAAAAATCGTTGAGAATGTGTTTTGCAGTGTAACAACCATGTGGCGTAAGGTAGTTACGACTGGATCCGGACCGCGCTAATGCACACTAGTTACTAGTTATGAAACACACACACACACACACACAATTAGGAGTATATATATATATATATATATATATATATATATATATATATATATATATATATATATATATTCCCAACAAATGAGTTACTTAACTGTTGTATTGGGAGTAGCTCTCTACGGACCCCCCAACCGATCAGGCCCTAAGTGCAACCACTCTGTCTATATTTACACGCCTGACAACAAACAGACTGATTGTTTTATTGCATAGTTTGGAAGAGGATACTAACCGTCAGATTTAGCCAGCTGTAGAAATCTGTAGAAAGCGATGGCAGGTCCTTTAACTGCCGACCTCTGTCCTCAAAATGCTTATCTCCCAACTGATGCTCCTTCTGGTAAAGTAAACATGGCACCCATTAAATATTTGTAATTAAGGAAAGCTAATGCTGTGCAGTGATAAGCTGACCAGTGAGGAGAGAATTGTTTTAGGACTCACATATTTCCTCTGCAGTTGCTGGACACGGGTTCGGGTGGACCTCGTGAGACGAAAGGAGTTGTTGTATTTATTCCTCTGCAGGACTGGAGATGGAGAAGAGGACTCCACACAGTCCAGTACACAGCAAAGGAGGATGAGTGCCAGCCACCAAACAGTCATCTGTACCCATGACATGACCAGAGATGTGGGTTAATATTATCTATTGTTTACAGTTCAAGATGTAACACTTGGAGTAAAGGGAGAAAAAAAAAAGAAAAAAGGGTGACCTCCGGTATCACTTCCAGTACAGCTGCAGTGTTCCAGTTAAGTACACGGATGCTCTTTATGGGAACTCAACTGTCAATTTCCTTAGTGTGCAAAAAGAAGTCCATTGATATTTTTGCAAAGAAAATCCAACCCTACATCTTCCAACCTCCACCCCTGATGGTATGCTTTCTATCGTATATTTTTCCGTGACACAACATTTGTTCTGGTTGCACATGCATGTAAACAGAAGTGTCTTGATTCCTCTATAGTTTCAGTGTGGAAGGAATTTGGTCCTGAATCCCAATCAGCAGATTACACACATTAATGCTGGCTGCTGTTGCAACAAAGATGCAAATTATACATTTCATTTCGGTCACTTTATTCAGCTGCATCAGCTGTTGTCAGCACGACACAGTCAGCTTGATGATTCAACAGCTTTGTTGACCATGACAGTGTTCTCCAATGATCTATCCCAATTATTGATAACTGAAGCTCTCTCAGATCGACACAAATAAACAGCAGAAAAGTGAAACTGTACTGATAAGGAAGACGTTATCGATGCTTATAGAAACACTGCAGCTGTCTGACAAGCTTTTTTACTGGAAGTTTGACATGGACAGTTTAAGTAAAGTGAAGAAAAAAAAAAAAAAATCCTGACCAATGATTCCATTTATATTAAACACTTTGTGCATCTGTTTCTACAATTGTCATCTGTGTAATTTTAATGTGCTCACATGGTGATTCAGTAAATAATTCAAAGCATGTAATCTATGTATGTAGACAAATACAAACACGCAGTCCATCAAACTATTATCTTAAGTATGTTGAAAGTATAGGCTTACCTTGGATCAGCAGTGAACAAGATCAAGATACCTTCATGTTATGGACAGGCGCATGTACTGTTTATATATAAGTCACGTTGCTTTCGGTTTATGAGATCTGGAGTTTTTTTCTTTTTTCCTTTCTGTCTACCTCTCTCTCTCACACACTCTCTTACTCTCGCCCTGTTTCAGCATCTTGTGGTCACCAATATGAATCAGGCAAAAGTAGAGGTATCTTGAGGAAGTGAGCTACAAAGAACCACGTGGAAAATGAGTATTTTCAGGCGCTCTAATTAAATGTTTGGGTAAGCTCTAGTCAAAAAAGACTATTATTCAAAAGGTGTGGTTGCGTATTCAAGGCGCATCACCTTTTTACCAACATATTTAAATTTAAATGTAAGACAGACAAACTGATAGACAGACAAGAAAGGAAAGCAAATGGGATTCTGGGTGTAAGATTGTTAGTGTGAACTATATGTAACTTTTTATTCAATTTATTTACACTACACTTTATTGCTCTGCATGTAAATATCCTGCCTTAATAACTGCTTTAATTCATAATCTTATGTAAGGTGTCATTCTGTGCTATAATTGCAACAATGTGCACCGGAGCAATGAATGAATATATTAATAAAAAAATGAAGTTTCATAAAAACAGAGCTTCCTAGTTATTAGTTATTTAAGTGAAAGTGGCGAACTGTTCAAAACAACTAAAATGTGAAGTGAAGTTCAGTCTTGACTGTGCATCTTCAGGGAATATTTGAGGAGTCTCATGATGGAGATGAGTAATGACTGGTACAGTTTCACACGAACCTCACTAAACAAGACAGAGAAAAACACATCAACTGTCCTCATGACTCATTATCACTGGATGTCATTTTTGGGGGAAAGGTGTTTTATCATAGTTCCCGATATCAGGGGAATTTTTGTTCCTGAGTATTTTTCAATCACATCTATTTTATTCCACTACAACCCACTCTGGATTCCAATATATTATATGATCTTAAAAAGTTTATTTCTTCATCTGTTCTGTTTTCATGTCATATGAAAGTGTCACTCTGCAAGCATCTCATTCCCGTCACCTAAGCTTCCCTCCTGCACCTTATTCCTTCATCCGCCACCGTCTATGTCTACCTGCCCAGATCAATTGCTCCTCTGCCAGATTGTTGAGTGTGCCGGGCCTTCCTCAGATTTGTTTACCTGCCTTGAAAAGATGAACTTCCCTTCTACATTGATTGCTTCTGTAATGTGCTTTGTCCAGAATCATTACAGTCACAACCTTGATATGTCATTTGACTGTAGATTTGACTGTAGATTTTCCATTTTACATCCCTTAGTTTCATCTCCAGGCTTTATTTAGTTTGATCCTGCATGTTCTTTCAAAATGTTCATGTATTAGAATTAAAAGTGTCATTGAACACACACATACTGTATGTATATAGTTTTCCCCATGGCCAAAGGAACAGCTCTCTTCCAGAGTATTGCACACACTCATGAAGAACTTGATAATTCCTCGGAGGTAAATTCCCAACCAGAGGTAAATCTAATGCGTAAAATATGGGAAGTCACCCAACATTCAAATGAATGAACACCGGGGGAGATATTCTGTCAACACATTGAAAATGGAATGAAATGCTGAGTTGCTTAAAGCTTTTGTTTTATGATCAGTGAGCTTGAAAGAAATAAAGTTGGAAATGTGTACAGTACCAGTATGTGTGTTGATTCATCAGGTGTAAGTTTAGTACAAATACAGTACTGCTGATCCTCTTTAACAATGCTGCATTCAATTATTTTATTATAACTTTTGAATGCTGGTCTTTTACTTTATTCAATTTCCAGTTATGTTGGGACCATTCCAGCACTTAAATGTAATAAAAGTGATCTATCATCAAAATGTAAGGCCTGATGGGTACTGGGTCTTTTTGTATGCTGCACTTGCAAAAAAAAAGTAATAATCCTTGTCACAGTAGCTGTTAAATACTCTTCTGCCTTTCCTTTCTTTTAATAATTAGGCAATAGTGAAGGTAACAATGTAATGACACATTTCTCATTGTCTTTTTTTGTAATTCTAAGAGCTTGTATTGGGATTAGGTGACAAAAAGGATTGGGGTTATTTCTCTGAATGTAACAGGTATGACCAAATATACATGGTGACAAGAAGAGTAACAGTGTGACAACGGCAAACTGAGAGGGAAAAGATAAGATCTTTTGTGGAATTTCCTTTGAGATAAGCCCTATGCAATAGCACAATATGTGAATAATATCCTTGAAAATTCCTCAACCACTAGAAACACTAAACAACTAGTGGTTTCAGCCTACCTCTTTGTGGTGTGGCAGTTTCATATTGAAATATCAGTGGGCAGCAGGAAGGTCTAGACGGTTTCTTAATCACTTGTGCACAGCTGAGGCTAGAGCTGTCAGTGTTCAGCCATGGGTTCAAAGTTCACGCTGTCATGTAATGGCTATTAAGTCTCTGATTTACAGTTTTGTACTCTCTACAATAGGTTAACCTATAACCCCTAAGACCTTTGTGTCCCGATTCATTAAAACAACCTACATCACAGGACTTTTCCCATATAGTGTTGTCATTGATACCCTATTATAGTTAAGTATATTGTTTTGCCCAAAGTGTTTAATCAAGTCCTTGCTGTGAAAAAGCAAGTGCCGGCCAGATATATGTGTGTGTCGGGCATTCTTATACAGTAGGTTATTCATTTTAATCTAATCTAATCACTTAATTAAATATAAATCACTTTACATATTTCATTCATAAAGTAGACATATACAGTTCCAGCTTTTTGCAAAAACTGTTAAAAGGATGTTACAGTTTGCTTTGTGTGCCTTCCAGACCTCTTTCATTAGTAACTGAGCTTCTCTCTCCTTTAATAACATAAAAAAATGCATTATTAGCCACTATATTATCTCCACTGGATTATGGCAACATTTGATATGCTCATTATTTGTCATAAAAAAGACACTTCAAAAAGGCCTTCTGTAGGCCACCACTACACTTCACATGAAACTATGAGATGAGTAACTGTGTGTCAGTGAGTAAGTCACGGTTCATAAACATGCTGACTTCCTCTCAGAAAGTGAAAATGCTGAGTTTTCTGAAGCTGTCATGTTATGGTCAGTAAAAGGGGAATGTGTGCACGAGGAGAAGGGCTTCCCTCATTGTAGCAACCCCATCCCATATTCCCCTTATACAGTAACGTCAAATTTCCCTTGTGATGCGCAAAATGTATTCTCAGTCTATTTTCAGTCTCGTTTATTTGTGGTTCCAGGCATCCCTTTTAGTTTTGTTATGTATTTCATTTCCGTTTTGAGACTTCTCCAATAAACAGTATCCGATGCTGCCCTGACATCAAGTTCTCTTATTCAGTTTATGGTAATTTAAGTATTATGATATTTTATTTATTTATCTGCTGTAATGAAAAAAGCTATTGAGCAATCTTTCATATGCTTAACAAAAATCCTAATGCTGATTAATAATGCGGAACAAATCTAGTTAAGCATTTAGGAAATAATCATAAATGATCTAAAGAGGTAGTATATAAAGAGATATGTTACTGCTGTTTCTCACCTGTCTGACAGAGGGCACCAAGTTTGCTTGAAAGCACGGACACAACAGGGACATTGTGCAAAAGAATAAAAGACAGCTGGACAAAGTGAAGTTGTGGCAACAACACATTTTTGATCCGGCTCGTGCATTTGACCTGGTATAAACTCCCCAGGCTTTCTATTTAGTTTGGATCCCTTTAATAAAAGAAAGGGAGAGTGAGGGTGTTTTAGAAGGCCAAGAGTCTTCAGCCTATTGTACAACTTCATATTGGGGTTTTTAAATTTGATTTTTCACTACGACATTGTGATATTCACTGAACCAGATTCCTTTCATGTGTAACATAGACAATACACAGTTCTGGGATTCTGACACATTATACATAAACTTAACTGTTTTTCTTTATCTATGTTTATTGTATTTTGTTTTATATCATGGGCTACAATGGGTTAAATGTTTTTTCTTCCCCAATATATACAGTTTGAATCTTTGGTTACAATTGTTCACAGTTGCTTATGATAGTATTTGGCCCACATGAAACAATTACTTCGCCTATGGTGTCCCCAAAAACCTTTTGGCGAGAAAATATAGGAATGTCTGTTCCCATATTATTTATCAAAGGGCAGGCTCTAAGTAGTAGTAGTGTTTTGAGTAATACATAAAAACATACAGTTGGCAGATGGTAAAACTCTTTTCTGTGGTTTTCATCGAAGCTCCAACCAGCCACAAAGATCATTGAAGTAGTCTTAAGGCCCTGGATTGGACCTAAATGTCCTGAGCTCTGTAGATAGGGTTAGGGTTAAAGTTTATGCAGAAAGGTTTCAGCTGAGAGAACACATCAAATCAAGGTTGATAAGATTTGATTCCACTCCTGAAAAGATTGGACTGTACTTCTGACAACAAGGAAATGACAGGTAATGAAATCAAATGTTCATTGTAAAACGAAGACCCCACAAATTTCAATTTAAATCAAATGTAAAGTCCCCCTTGACTCCCCCCTTGAAATCTATTTAGTTTATTGTTCATTCACTTGGATATTTTACCTTCACTGTGCAGAGTGATGTATATACACAGTTCAAATAAAAAAAGGCAGGTCTACTTGTTTGTGTAAAAAAAATGATATTTGCGACACAAATCATTTCTCAAAGCATTTTAAAATGTCTTTAAACATACAGCATACAGTACTTTTAACCATATCATCATTGTACATTGGAAGCTGTTATTAATAATCACAGAATTAAATAAGGCTACTTCCCATGATTTAGAGATGCACTTGCTCCAAGAGCCAGTAATCTTCATGATTGTCCCCGTTTGACATCTGAGTACAGCTGCACAATCAAGAAAAGATAGTGTAAGAAATGTGTTTTATTGGGTCACCTCCAGCTGGGTCTAATTTGTTGAGACAGCTTGATGTTTGAAGCCCTGGGTCTTTTTACGTAATACTTATTGACTACATCGGAGTCGATCTCTATAAAAGCAGCAGTAACTTGACTGAAAGGTAGATGCGCTTAGAGTTTCTTTTTGCTGTCTCCACTTGTATTTTGTGACTCCCTCTACCAGGAAAATGTATGCAGCTATTGCGCTCTGCGTCTTCATGTGCTTGACTGCTGCAACCCATGCAGATTCCCATCAGCCTTGTCGTAAGAATTTCTACTTCCATCATTTTGGTTCTTCCTGTTATCTGATTTTGAGTCTACCGCATGTTAGGTAGTTTGAATGAGTTTGAAAATGTGTCCAATGTCTAACATGAGACTAATCGAACTGACTGTTTTGTATTTCAGATGCCCCTAATATGACAGGATTCATGAGTGTGGTGAGTGTCTAATATGTGTCTTCCAAGACAATTTGTATTTCTGGTACTTTTTTAAAATAGCATTTTTAAACTCCAGCATTAAACTCTTTCTCTCTGAATGCATGTCGTTTAATGAAACTGCAGATATCCCTGAAGGGTGACGTGAAAGCATTTGGTGCATTCACTTATGATTCGATGGGCAAGAAGCTGCGGTTCAGATCCAACGAGAGCTACCCCACGAACACATCCCTGGGTTTGGATCTGCTGATGTTCTTCGATGAGGTAGGTGATTTCTTTATTTTTTTAAACAAATGTCACAGATCACTTATTTATGTTTTGCGCGTTAACATCTGGATCTGTCTCTACATCCTGCAGGGGGTATTCTATGAGATTGACAGCAAAAACCAGAGCTGTGAGAAAAAGACATTGCATTGCACCCAGCACCCTCTTGATATCCCAGATGATGCGACGTTCATGAGCACAGTCAACAGCGGGAATCCATCAATTGAAGGGGAGGGATTAAAAATCAGTGTATGGAAAGGAGCAATGCCAGACACAAAAGGTGAGAGAAATGCTACAAAATGATTATGCAAAAATAATAATACTATTAATAATATGTGCCAAAGTAAATTATGACTTGAATATTTTCCGTCTTTCTGTCTTTCAGGCCACTACTGCATGTCTGTCACCATGGGGTGTTTGCCTGTGTGCACGATGTACTTCCATGAGAACTCATCATTCATTGTCAGGTTGGTGAAATGCTTTTTTTTAATCATTGGGAAAATAACCCTCCAGGTATATTAATGTGACTTTCTTGCATCTGTTAGATGCACAGACTAAAATGAGTGTGCTGGAAAAGTCTCCATGTAATTTTTTTGTATCACTTTCTCACAGCCTCACGGAGGTGGAAATCGAGATCAAGGATCCGGATCTTCTCGTGGTGCCCTCCATTTGTCTGGCCCAGCCTTTGGAGGAGACACCTGAGGGGACGGTCAATAGCTTCCTCAACGAGTTCATGTAGATGAAACCTCGCCGGCAGAAAATCCAACCCTTGTACAAGTGTGGCCTGCCAGAACTTTAGACTTTCCTCTGCTTTTCATGTGTGACTTGAGCTTTTTGTGTGACCCTGCACTACATCACAGCTGTTTCCATCACATCTTCCACCCCTTATGAAGATATGGTGTTGAATGGATCATGCTGTATGCATACACCTGATGTAAAAGAAAGAGATATGACGAGGATTATAGAATTAGTCATTATTACTAACAGTTTGGTGGCTTTTCAAGTTGGCACTGCTTACAAAATATGTAAAATATGATTAATGGAACAATAAAATGTCAAAGCTGTCAATGGTGTAAAGAGACTTCTTTTTTTTAATCCAAGATTATTTCCTTCTTCACTGTTTTGACTGTGTACAATTTTTGAACAAGCAGGTTTTAAATCAAGAAACAGCAAACCATTTCAGAGCTGTAAGGCTGGATTAATCCACTAGGGGCCCCGGGGCCACATATTTGGGCCCCATTTGATACCTTTTCCTTTTTTTATGCATTCCCTATCACTGAGAAGTATCCTTCAAGGAGAGCGTATCAAACATTGCAGATCCAATGTGTTCTGTCCAGAGATCCAGTGACAGTTAGGTTTTTGTCATTTAATTAAACACAGTTTTAGGAATATGCAACTTGTTCACACAGTATCAGCGAAACAAAGTTTGATTTTGAAGAACTGAACATCTTCAAGTCTAACAACAGTGTTGATATAAGTATGAATATTATTAATGTCCAACACATTTATATCAGTGTGAATATTACAAATACCAACATGAACATACTAGTAATAGCTGTAGGACAGTCAATGGGGTTCAGTCATGATACATAAAACTAAGCAACCAAATTGTAAGGTAATGAAATGAAATTATCATGTGTCTTCAGCCTTCAGGGTTAAAAAAACAAACATCTGTGCCGTACAAAACAAAAATAAGATCAGGAGCTTTTGTTGATATGTTTGCATCACATGGTTTACTCAAGTATTCCAGTCTGCATGCACAACATGCAGTTCTTTCATTTTTGAGGGGGTCATGTTGGTGTGGGTCATTTGTTCATCTTGTTCAAACATTTACCCAAATTATACCGACTTAGGTTGTCATGATGTTGATTACATATGATATTGAGGCTACTTTTTGTGTGCTCCATGGTATTTGTTCTCATTATTACACAAGCCTATAGAAGTCTACACAGAATGGATAAAACACAAGGGCAGCTTGCTCTTTAACCACCTCATCATTTATTAAATTCCAGAGAAGTTAACATGTTCATACATATTTACATGCAATACAGATACATGTGTGACCTAGCTATGTGACATGTGTCACATAGCCTCTCCACTAGCATAGACGTGCAGATTCATTTTTAGACTTGGATGTTGCTGCTTGAGGTGGATATTTTCCAACAGTGAGCTCGTGAAGCTGTGACCCCACGGTGGAGGAGTCAGAAGCTGGAGTCACAGCACTGACATGGCGAGAGCACCTGCAGTTCACGGAAGCACCAACAGGTGGTGCGTGTGCTTCGCGCATAACACGACAACACAAACTGTACCTTGCTATGTTAGCCACCAAGGAGCTTCCTGACGTTAGCTTAGCACATACTACTATCATTCATGAGCTCTGGGAAATGACAGTTTGAGCGGGAGAATAACGCTAGCGCCCTCTTTGCACAGTCAGCAGCGTTTGGATTATTTGTTTTCAGTCCGTCTTTGATTTAAAACGAGGTAAGTAACGTGAAGTTGTAAAATGGCGGACAGCTAACGTTGACATCCAGGGAGTTTGTCATTGGTGCTGCTGTGATGGCGAGCTGACCTGGCACCTGGGTTGGTGTTACCAGGAGTTACTAACATACAAATGCAAACGACACATAGCGTGATTGGTGATGACGAGTTCACAGCTGGTGCTGAGTAGTGGAGCCGTTAGCCTGCTACAGCTAACGGTGATGCTAGCAAAGCTAACGGCGATCTGAGACTGAACATGTAGCGGGTCTCCTTCAATGAGTTGTTCGATACGAATGAAGTGGCCACGGTGAGGAGAGGCTCTCAAGTCAGCTAACGCTAACTAGAGAATGTATCGGCGGACATCACATGTCAGTTGGGTTAGCTGCATTAGCAGAGAGCTGCTCGTCCGTCGAAGAGAAGAGCTGAGGAGAGCGCGGATCACCAGCTTGGGAAACATCTGTAGTTGCGTTTGAATTTCGGAAGTTAACAACTGCGCGTGTCAGAATAGGAATTGAGATTAATTTGCTTTATAACGGATTCAGAGTGACATTAGAGTCAACTATCACAACGACCTGCTGTAAATGTTTATGAGACTGTTACTTGTCCAAGAAAGTAATGGACGTTACATCGAGGGGCTCAAACCAAGTACGCGTTTCCGTCTGTGGTGCTCGGAGTCCCAAGTCATCTTTTCAGATGAAGTACAACAATGTTATGTTTACGTTGCATTCCGGGATTGTTCGTCACGCTGACATGTTGTGTAGACACGCCTCCCACAGATTCCCCGTCTCTGACTAATGTTGAATCAAGAAGCATCTGCGTCCCTTGTGCTATTTGTTCTGATGAATGACATAAACTCACAACTTACTTGGCAAATGGTAAATTACCAGTTTTGCCTTCAGAATACCAGCTACCTTTCTAGCTCAGTACAGGTTGTGTGCAACTTTGATTTAAGAGGTGAATAAAGGGTCTAACAGCAGGGGAGGAATAAGACCCATTACCTGCCTG
Organism: Taurulus bubalis; assembly: GCF_910589615.1. Classification (NCBI taxonomy): domain Eukaryota; kingdom Metazoa; phylum Chordata; class Actinopteri; order Perciformes; family Cottidae; genus Taurulus; species Taurulus bubalis. The sequence continues at coordinate 36,985,505 of NC_136590.1, read as the reverse complement.
TCAGTGTGGCTACCAAGTTAAACACTACACACATCCACAGCTTGAATATCCCCTGTCCCTTACATATAATTTCACTGATCAAGACCAAGAAAGGAAAAGGCATGATTTTGATAATCATTAAATACAATGCTCAGCTGCAAATACTCTCACACATTGTACTCAGTCCTCATGTATAATTGTGCTTCATTAAAATTGGCTATGCCCCTGTTCAGAATCTGAGCAGTCACTATAAACCCACACAGTAATTAACAATTATATAAATTAAGTAAAACATATTAAACATACATACAATTCTCATGTATGTGATGTATTAACTACCACACATTTGGTACTTTCATTAAATGAATGGCTGGACAAAGTTACACCAATCTTCATAATGTTAATTTACTAATTGTTTTGATTAATTCAGCACCAGATTATAATGCAACAAAGAACACTATAATTGTGTGATTCACAAAAATGGTAATGAAATTATTGAAATCATTATTTCCAACTGCTCAGTTTATGAATACATATAAATAACTGATTTTCAATCTACGAATTATCCGCACTGTTCGAAATACAAGCAGGATTTAGGAGTTCTTGGCAGGTACAATTATAGAATACTGAGGGAAGCACCCTCACTAAGGCTGGAACAAGAGCTCTGAACAAGATCTGTGATTCAAGTAGGGCTGCATCTAATGATTGTTTTCTTCATCAGTTAATCAGTACATTACATTACATTTTTGTCTAATAATGTTGGAAAACATTGAAAAAGGTTTTCCTCAGACCCCAGGGTTACATCTCTAGATGAGCAAAATTTCCCAATCTACCGCATGAATGGAGGAAAATCAGTCACTGAGATTAAATTTTTTTTCTCAGTAGCTAGACTGCTGTTTCATATCAGCGAGGTGTTTGAGTCTTTGTGAAAATAGAAACAAACCTCTTAATCCCTGTCTTTGAGCATTTCATTGCTCTTGAAATAGATCTATGTCAGATATACTGTGATTTGTTCGTGAGTTTTTACAGCCAGTGTCATTGTCCTCATTCAACAACAAACTTTTCTAATTTGTCTTATTTTCCAGGCGCAGATACCTTGTTGCTTGGGGTCCAGAGCAGTAGACGCACCCATTTCAGCAGATCCAGAAAATGTTAAAGAAATGATAGCAGCGCAGGATTTGCACACCGAGTTTCAATTTGCTTCGTAAGCACTGCATCAAAGATGTGCATTATAACATTTCACCTGTCTTTGAATTTGTGTTTGCTTGACTGTATGCATGCATGTTCACTGTGATGTTATCTGTTTTGTGTTAGTAATGACATCATCTTTTGTGCACAGAGAGGCAGACTCCCAGTTGTCTTCTGATACTGACCTTGAGGAACCTGATGGCAAAAATGCAAAGACAGGAAAGAGCATGGTATGTTTTGCAAACCTTTGATCTTCATTTAATTTGTTTCAATATCTGTTCATGTGTAATTGATTGAGCCAATCACAACATGCACTGAGTGGAAGGCAATGAAACACTCTGGACTGTGTTATGCAACAGCTGTGTTTGATCAGAAAATAAGTTAATGCCACATCACTGTCCACATGAAATGTCTGTAATGTGAGTTAGTCCCACCCTCTGACAGCTTTTTAATTCCCAGTAACTTCATACGCTGTTCAGTCTACACGCGCGTTTAATGCATGCACACTGTTCTCAGCGTTATGATACTCAACACAATAACACACTTTCATTTTCCATTCAACGCCTTTCTCCCCTACAGGCAGCCAAGAAAGGGAAGAAGGCGCCTGGAGACAAAGCCAAAGGTGGAGGAGCAGGAAGAGCCCCCGGTCTTGGCCAGGTGAATGGCCATTATCAGGAGAACGGGATGGAGAACATGACCCTGTTCGAGGTGGTTAAAATGGGGAAGAGTGCCACACAGGTGGGTACATGCTACTAGGGTGAAGAGATTATGTTGTGTATTATGGCTTCTTCTCATCTTCTTCTCATTGTTTTGTCGTGAACATATTTTGACTAGTGTGGTAGCTGTGGGTTCCATTTTCGGGATTAAATTGTGTTGGAGCAATTGTATTCGTCATCCTGAAGGTGCAGCGATATTTTGAGATCTTTTTTGAAAGTTTTATTCGTCAGTCATGTTTTTCTTATTTTTTTCTAGTCTGTTGTTGATGACTGGATTGAGGCATACAAACATAACAGGGACCATGCTCTCCTGGACTTGATCAACTTCTTCATTCAGTGCTCTGGCTGTAAAGGTGAGTATCTGACAAGATCTGTATGTATATGTAGCAAGTCAGGCGCCTGAAAGCAAATGAAAAAGATGAACTTGACTGCCATTGTGTGATTCTTCACGCAGGTGGTGTGAGTGGAGAGATGTTCAGACATATGCAGAACTCCGAAATCATCCGAAAAATGACAGAGGAGTTTGATGAGGTGATTCAGGCTGTGTTTTTACATTCAGTTATTTTAAATGATAGAATTATTGACCATGAATCTGTGCAGTTATTAGATAACAGCACAAAGGCCGACATTAATGTGATCCCCTGACCTGAATCTCACCCTCTCTCTGATGTCATCAAACAGGACAGTGGTGACTATCCACTTACGATGTCAGGACCACAGTGGAAGAAATTCAGGATCAGCTTTGCTGACTTCATTGCGGTTCTGGTTCGTCAGTGTCAGTACAGCATCATCTACGACGAGTATATGATGGACACAATCATCTCCTTGCTCACCGGCCTGTCTGACTCACAGGTCAGGGCGTTCAGACATACAAGCACACTAGCAGGTCAGTTTTCTTTTTTTTCATTCTTTTTTTACTGGTAGTAGGCATCAATTAGACATTTACAGATGTCTTTCAGACAATTGACATTGCATGTGCAGATTTTTAGATGATGCTCATTTTAGTTATACACATATAGAACAAGGGGTGAATAACATAGAATAAACAACAAAAAAGAAACAGAATGAAACGAAGAACAGAAAGAAAACAATGGATGCCTAGAGAGTGATCTATTCTCTATTGTACATTCATTGATTTATGAAAATAAAATCAGGTCTATGGGGTGTTACGTATGTAACCCATTTTTTATGCCAAAAATTGTAGTTTGTAGTTGACAGATGTTTTTTATCTACCAGGTCAGATTTAATGTGCATGGTTCTGCATTTCTGCTACATGCCCACTCACGCTCGTATTGCGCGGGAGCTGTTATTCTAAACATGTCTGAACTTTGTGGTTTTCTCCAGCCATGAAGTTGATGACGGCCTTGGTGAATGTTGCTCTCAACCTGAGCATCAATATGGACAACACGCAGAGACAGTACGAGGCGGAGAGGAACAAGGTCGTTGCAAAAAGGGCAAACGATAGGCTGGAAAACCTGTTACAGAAGCGTAAAGAGGTGAGGAGAAATCAAAGTTGTCCAACACTCGCAACTACACTTTGACTATCGCTCCAAACACTGATACAGTAAAGCCTTGTTTATACGTGAGCGAGATACCGGGCCACGGGACTCCACAGATGATGCGCAACAAATGAACACACACAAAGGCGTTTATGCTCAACATGCTGTTTGGTGCAGTATTCTCAGAAAGGCCAGTGGGCTTACATGAAAAATATACTGTGAAGAAGCAAGAAGACACAATTGTTACCGGCAAAAACCTATAACCCAACCTCTGCCAAAGAGGAATTGTAAATCATTGTAAACTTGGTTGATTCCTAGTTCAATTAATGACATATTATTGCTGCATTCATTCACAGTGCACATGTATACATGTGTCTATTGTTAATTATGTAAAGTGGTTTGCCTTTATATATATGTATATGCACTTTGCAAAAACTGGTTAGATGCTACATTGCTACATACAGCAGTGTAGCATCCCCTCCCGTGAGCCATGGCATCATCCCGTCTAAATATCTCTGATTATCGGTATTTAACATAATGTGAATTTGTTGAAAATAAGAAAAATATACTGTAGTGCCAACCTTGCCCTTTATCATTGCTAAAATGACTTCTAATGTCTTATTTATTAGTCTTTGTGTTTGAGGATTGAACAAGGGTCATGCTGTTTTCATGCAAATAATTTTAAAAAATCCCTTTCTCTCTATCTTTCAGCTTCAAGAAAATCAAGATGAAATTGAAAACATGATGAATGCAATTTTCAAAGGAGTGTTTGTACACAGATATCGGTATGTGAATCCTTGATTGCTGACTGAGATTTCCAGCAGCCACCTTTCAATGTTCATTGTTGGCTTTTTGGCACCCTCTAGTGTGAGAATAATGTCAACACCAATTTGAGTCCATATGATTTTAGTTTAGTCTGAACAATTGTGTTTACACAAAAGCATGTTATATTATATTAATGACTAAATTTAATCAATTCTTTTGGGTTTTTGACAGTGATGCCATTGCTGAAATCCGAGCTATTTGTATTGAGGAGATTGGAGTGTGGATGAAGTTGTACAGTGACGCCTTCCTCAATGACAGTTACCTCAAGTATGTTGGCTGGACAATGCATGACAAGGTGAGCTAACAGACAGCCACTGTTTTTTGTACAAACTTCACAATTAACCTAAATATAGACCAACTTCTAACCTCAGTGTAAATCAAACTAACCAATCCTAATTTCTGCAGTCATTTCACAATACAAGCCATATGTGGTCATCTTTGCTGTGAAAAGCAACAACTTGTAACATCACAAACGGTTCTGTTAAATTAATTCAGCACTCGGTGCTTGTGCTCAATTATTGTTTTGGGGTAAATTTATGACATATGAGGTTTTAACAATGTAAATCATAAAGATAAGTGCATCCACAAGACCAGCAGAACACATGACTGTTTGAGTACTAAATGTTATGGAGTCCATATCATCTTTGTATCAAAATCGGATCAATTGATTTGGCTGTGGCAAAGGAATGGGGGAAAAAAAAAAAGAAGTCTTTTTGACATAGAGCATTATATTTTGTCTCAAAGGGACATAATAGTAATAATGCATAATAATATACAGCTTTGGGGTCAAGGCAAAGTAACGCCTGAATTCAAATATGGTACATATGTTATGTATTTCTGCTGTGACTCCAGCAAGGTGAGGTGCGACTGAAGTGTCTGGGGGCCCTACAAAGCCTGTTCCACAGCAGAGAGCTTGGAGCACGACTGGAGCTCTTCACAAGTCGCTTCAAGGTAAGCCAGCGGTTGCATAACTTCAGCATCATTGAAATGTGTTGGACATGGACAGCCTTTTCCCTGGTGTGTCTTCATCTGCCGATAACTAAAGAGTAACAACATCATTTTGACATCACTATGCTCCTTCATGACACGGCAGCTGATGTTATGGAGATTGCCTGGCTAAGAATCTGTATCTGAACCATAAACCTACTCTCGTTGACAGGACCGGATTGTGTCTATGACTCTGGACAAGGAATATGATGTTGCAGTGCAAGCCATTAAACTGCTAACACTTGTCTTGCAGTGAGTAACCTTCCCTCCTCTTGAATGGGAATGTTCTGCATTTGTTCTTGTTTTATGAAGTCTTATAATGGGACTGTAAAGACATAATACTCATAAAGTCAACTGGATAAATAAAATAAATCTTGGGATTTAATATACAGTATTTATGCTCAAATTAGAGACATTACTCTTATCCATTACATAATCTCTGTTTATAGCTGACGTTACTCTTAATTGAAGAGCATATGATCAAATTTTGTTAGATTCAATATTCATATGTCTGTGAAAATGTTCAAACAAACTTTTTCACACATTTGCCTTTAAGTAACTATCTAAATGTTCATCTTTGATTGATTGAACTGGCCTTTCTAACTAAGAATGTCTGCATTGTGTCTAACAGGAGTAGTGATGAGATCCTGACAGCAGAGGACTGTGAGAGTGTTTATCATCTGGTTTACTCAGCGCATCGACCCATCGCTGTTTCAGCAGGAGAATTTCTGTTTAAGAAGTAAGTGTTTTGTTGTGTCTTTTGAAACTTGTCAAACAACTTAACTGTAATTGGAAGTGGTTATCATCAACACGTTTATGTTCAGCCACTCACAGTACACGAGTTAAGTGCCAGAAATGTTGGAGAACAAGCCGGTCAGCTATGAATCACCTCAGCTTACGTTCGTTCATCTTGTTTCACAGCAAAAACAGAAGTGCAAAGTAGAAACAATGCCCTTCAACAGAGCATGTACACAATATGTCATTATAGAAATCAAATAGAAAAATACATGTGGAATGTACATATCACTTGTAGCTTTACTATCAAGAAGCATGAAAACAGCTACTTAAATGGGGAAATCCTGTGAAATCAAATACATCTGTTAATATGTGACTCCTGACCTTTATGTGTGACACGGCATGTTAGACCCACCATGCAGCTTTTCCAAAGGGTCTGCAGGCAGTGCCGTTGCTTATTGCACCAGTCTTCAGCAGACATGTTGAACAGCCTTTGATATTGTGCTGATTGAAGGCTCTTCAGCCATCGAGGTCCTGAGGAGGAGGGATTACCCAGGAGGGGACGGCAGAGCCTCAATGGCAGTTTTATCAAGACGACTGTCTTCTTCTTCTTGGAGAGCGAGGTAACCAGGCCTTTGCCTTTTACTTCTGGATGTTAACCTCATTGTGATGAAAATGTCCATCTTAACAAATCTGTTTCTCTAGTTTTGAGTGTGAAGATCTATTTTTAGTTTTGGATGAGATACAATAATTCCAATTATTTTTGTTAAACTAATAATATGAAACAAATCAACCTTGTTTCATTAGGTTTGAATTTGATCCAATAACATTTCCCCATTTGATGTTTTACAGCTCCATGAACATGGGGCCTACTTGGTGGATAGCCTGTGGGAGTGTGGGTCAGAGCTCCTGAAGGACTGGGAGTCTATGATCAGCCTTCTGCTGGATGAGCCCGTGCCAGGGGAGGAGGGTAAAGATCCACTCTTTAAGACAATTAGTGGCTCCGATTTTCAGCTCCAGTATGAGGAATGGGAATCCTTCTGAAAAGACATAATTGTATTTCTTTCTACTCTTTTTTTTCTTTTCTTTTCTTTTCTTTTCTTGGTACTCAGTTAGTTTTTTCATTCATTACATTGTCAGTAAATGTCTGCGTCTGCAATCTTTAGCACTGACGGATCGCCAGGAGACGGCTTTGGTTGAGATCATGGTCTGTGCCATTCGGCAGGCTTGTGAATGCTACCCTCCAGTAGGCAGAGGCACAGGGAAAAGGGTGAGTGTCTGCTTGTCATGCTCACATGGATTAGCCTTGTTTCTTGAATGATTTTGTGTTATTGTTGGGTTTTTTTGTGCATGGAAAAGGTCCTGTCTGCAAAGGAGAAGAAAACACAGCTGGATGATCGGACACGGATCACCGAGATGTTTGCGGTGGCATTGCCTCTGTTGTTGGCTAAGGTGATTACTTGTATTCAGCACTACAGTCAACAGCAGTCAGAGTTAAAAACAGGCTTGATTCGTAACTGTTCAACCTAAAGGCTTTCTCTTTTCTCGTCACAGTACTGCGTTGACATTGATAAGGTGACCAATTTGCTACAAATACCAAAGTACTTCGATCTTGACATCTACACAACTGGCCGGTTAGAAAAGGTTTGACAATTTTGACATTTGTTCTTGATTATGCAGTTTGTAAATTGCATGCAGTGTCAGTTAAACCCTGTTTTGTGCTTTCACGTTCTCATTAAGCATTTGGATGCCTTGTTGCGGCAAATCTGGGAGGTCCAGGATAAGCACACAGACACTGAGGTCCTGGAGGCCTGCTCGACCACCTACCACTCTCTCTGCAACGAAGAGTTCACCATCTTTAACCGCGTGGACATCGCTCGCTCTCAGCTTCTCGATGAGCTTGTCGACAAGTTCAATACTCTCCTGGAAGACTTCCTGCAAGAGGTGGGTGCCGCAAGATGTTTCTTTGGGTGGAATGAGGATGAATATCAAGGATTTCACAGGTTTGATCTCTTGTTTGTCAGGGTGAAGAACCAGATGAAGACGATGCCTACCAGGTTCTATCTACACTCAAGAAGATCAGCGCTTTCCACAAGTAAAGCAGTTCATTTTTCTTTTTTTTCTGTTCATTCAATAATTTTCTTTGAAGTTTATAAAAGTTACACATTACCTTCCACTAAACCGTAAATTCACATTTTCATAATGGTTTCAATTGAGTTTTAGCATTTCTACCATTAAAGTTTAATTTTGGTTTTCTTTTATGGGGTAAGATGTGAATAATGACATTTGCATGAATGTTTTTATGTATTATTAATCATTTGCATTTGTTTTGCTTCCAGTGCACATGACCTCTCTAAGTGGGATCTCTTCACCAGCAATTACAAACTACTTAATACAGGTCTGCAGAACGGGGACATGCCTGAACAGGTAACAGCAGTTTTCTCTAACTTTGTAAGTAACTTCCCCAAAATGCTAAAGCAACAATAATCAGTATTGTCGCGGAAGCGTAGCAGCCCACCTCAGGCGTCGCCATGTTTAGAGCTACTGAGGTCAATAGAAATGCTCCGGATGTCGTACATTTTCACACACCATCGTGCTGTGAGTATGCAGCTTCTTCTGTAACTAATACAGTGAAAATAAAGATGCAGTGAGATTAAGGTAGGGGAGTACTGTGCGTTTAAATGTGTTCTCCGATTACGTGCGTAACCGGACCAAAGTCCATGTAAATGCAGGTCTGTGTGGAATAGTACGGCTCATCTGATCTGCTTGCCTCCTTTCCCACAGATTGTGATTCACGCAATGCAGTGCACACATTACATCATCCTGTGGCATCTAGCGAAGGTTTCAGATGGCAGTTCATTAAAGGTATTTAGGCAAAATAGATGTCCAAGAAAAGGTGTAAGAAACAATACACTCCTTTGCATGCATTTGTCAAATAGATACATTGTTACAGTATCACAGTCAGTTTCTATAAGTATTAAACCTGCGCACCAGTTTTCATCAAGTGCAACTGGTTTCAACTATGATACTGATTTACTGTATTTATCTTCTTATTTTGGACTACTAACTGAACATTTGCTTCTTTTAGGATGATATGGTGACCTTGAGAAAGCAAATGAGAGCTTTCTGCTTAATGTGTCAGCGTTACTTAAACAGCATCAACAACGCAGTTAAAGAACAGGTGGGGTTATGCCGATGGGACTGTTCTCTTATTGCTGACTTTTATACATTTCCAATCTTCGGTACAACACTGAAAATGTTCATAAATGCTGAAGTGTTGTGTTTATTCCAGGCCTTCACCATACTTTGTGATCTGCTATTGATCTTCAGTCACCAAATTATGTCTTCAGGCCGGGAACAACTGGAGCCTTTGCTCTATACACCAGACTCTTCTTTGCAGGCAGAGCTGCTCAACTTCATCCTGGATCAAGTGTTCATTGATCAGGATGATGACAACAACAGCACAGGTCCGAGTCAGTCACCGTTGTGTCAACCAACCGCATTCACATTTGAAAAGTAATGGGGTGTGGACTTCTAATAATAATTTTAAAATGTGTATTATCTTGTATTTTACAGATGGACAGCAAGATGATGAAGCCAGTAAAATTGAGGCTCTGCACAAGCGAAGAAACCTTTTAGCTGCCTATTGCAAATTAATCATTTACAATGTGGTGGAAATTAACACCGGCGCAGATATATTCAAACAGTATATGAGGGTATGTTGAAACCCCCATTTTTAAATCACTGAAAAGGAATTCCTCCTCCCTTGCTCTTCTTAATACCAGTATTTCCTCTCTTTCTTCTTAGTATTACAATGACTATGGAGATATCATCAAGGAAACATTGAGTAAGACAAGACAAATCAACAAAGTACAATGTGCAAAGACACTTGTCTTGAGCCTGCAAATGGTAAGAGCCTTTGCCCGGTTGGAGACTAGATAATTTGTAAAAAACAGCATTTTCTAATATATATTAGTAGATGCCAGCAAATGTCCCAGAGTATGTGAAACCGCCTGTCGCCAAATGTGGGGGAAAAAATCTATTTCTGTTGTTTTCTTTTGTAGTTATTCAATGAGATGTTGTCTGAACTTGGCTTTAATGTTGACCGCTCAACATCAGCCTTCTGTGGCATAAAAGAGCTCGCCCGACGCTTCTCATTGACTTTTGGCTTGGATCAGTTGAAGACCAGGGAGGCTATTGCCATGTTGCATAAGTAAGTGACAGTCCTGTGTCAGAAGACCTTGTGGTTTACAGCTTTGCATGCAACTCAGATATTACAGTGACATCTGTGTTTTCATGAGCATGGCAAATCCTTATTTCCCTCTGTATTTTAGGGATGGGATTGAGTTTGCTTTTAAGGAGCCTAGTCCCCAAGGACCGGGGAGTCCACCTCTCAATCTAGCCTTTTTGGATATCCTGAGCGAGTTCTCCAGCAAACTGATTCGTCAGGACAAGAGAACAGTGTAAGTTTGAGCTGCAAGACTTGTGTCATGGTTTATGTCTGTGAAGATCCTAACTTTGACGGTTGTGTTCTGACACTTTGACAGTCACATGTACCTGGAGCGGTTCATGACGGTTCAGATGTCGCTGCAGCGAGACGACTGCTGGCTGCCCCTCATCTCATACAGGAACTCCTTGCCGGTGGGAGGGGACGATGACACCATGTCTGTCATGAGTGGGATCAGCAGCCGAGGGTCCACCAGGAGTAAGAAATCCAAGCCAGCCACTGCTAGCAAAAGGAAATTGCCTGAAGGTGAGTGAATTTTGATCATCATTTTACTTTGGCAGATCAAGATTTATTTTGAATTGACATGCAACATGAGATAATCTGCACCAAACTTAGTTGTTTTTTAATATTGTTTTTGTGCCCCCTTTTAATAGTAGTATGTATTGTTGTAAAGTATCTAAAAGGCAAATTCACAGTCAAAAAACTGGAATTGTGTTTTTTTTGGGGTTCATACATGTATATTTCAACAACGTGTGTCAGTCAGTAGGCAACATGGGTCCACATAGAAGTTCTGTCATTTTAAAATTTCTGTTTTTTAAATAAATTCTTCAACCATTTCTTAATTTCTATAGCAGAAGAGAACAGCTGCAGCAGCAGTGATGCAGTTTGGATGAACCGCGAGCAGAACGTGCAGACGCCTGTAATGATGCATTTGCCCCACCTCACCTCTACTGTACTGAGGGATCCAAAGAAGATGAGGCCAGAGGACAGCTACACTGCCACATTCACCATGCCAACAGAGCAGCTGCCCCATCACCCCGTGCCTCTCCAGCAGCAGCCGCACCATCACAACCAGACTGCCATTGATTACAAGTACGGAAGCCTTTTTCCCAACCCTTACCGTACCTTGAACTTCATATTTAATGTTGCTGCTGTTTACAGCTTCTTGTGCTATGTGTGTGTTATACTATGAGAATTATGAAGTCATGTTGAATACTGAACACTGTACCCACAGTACCCAGGTTACTTGGATGTTGACACAGAGACAACAAGCAGAGGCTCGTCAGCAGCAAGAGCGAGTTAGCATGCACTATGCCAAGATGAGGAACCACATGCAGCAGGAAATGTAAGGTGCCACTCCTCTTCAGAGTACATTAAATAGGTTTGAATTGTGAAGAAAACCTGGTAAATGCAACCGTTTTTTTAAATAACATCGAGACAATAGACAGTACGTAACAGAACAGCCTCATAACAAGTGTCTATGTGTCTCCTCAGTCGTCGAGGCTCAGGACTCATGGAGGATGATGAGGAGCCAATAGTGGAGGATGTGATGATGTCATCAGAGGACCGCTTGGAGGACATCAATGAGGGCATGGATTTTGACACAATGGACATTGATTTGGTAATTTAACACTGCAATAATGTCGATGCTAATTAGGGCCAGAAGAAACATGATGTGACAACATCACTGACATTTCACCTTGTAAGGTTTAACCTTTTGATTTAGCGAACTTAGCAAACAGCTGCTTAGTTACACATACAGCAGTCACGGAGCAACATTATCATTCATTTGAAGTTGTGTACGTGTCCACACAGTGAATGCAAGTCCAACATTCACTGTGATCTTAGCACTGTTCTGGTCTCTACCGACTCCTGAGTGAAATATATGACTGTTTAGCTGTTAAATGCTAAACTAGCTGTGACTAGTCCACAGCTGATACACTGGTGACTTGCTGATGCACGATTGTTTTTTAGAACATTTTCTCTCAAAACAGCCGCATGCTGCAGCTGGAAACTATTTTATTTGATCCGTGAAAGTGAAACAAAACGGTGAACTTGTGGGCCGGAAAGCTAAACGTTGTACCAAAACTAGCTATAAAGCTCCATTAAGCCGAGCACAGCTGCAGATTTAGGTGATGATTATTTGTCGTTAATAACTACGAGCGACCCATTTCAGATTGTCAGTGTTTTCACATTTGTCAATTGATATGTTGTTGATTGTAGCCGTTTATAGCCACAATATAACCACTGTTCATGTGCATTCCTGGGACCACAAATAGAGAAAGTGCCAAAGGCGGTTCATTGGTAAATATTTACAGTAAATGTTACAAGCTCCTCAACCACATTTGAACTCTTTGTATGACCCAGTCATGCTTTATTGGTAGCAAAGTTTCTCAGCAGGTTTCTTTCAAATAAAAAAAGGTGTTGCTTCCCTGCGGTGCCAAATATTAGAGTTTGCACAACAGTTTACTTGTCAGATTTGATTGCCACAGTTGATGTAGGATCTTTTTTTTTTTTTACATGTTTTTTCTCAGACTATGAAGATAAAAAAAAATGTTTTTGTCTTAAATACATTCCATTTTGTAGAGCATTGTTCTGACTGAGTTGTTATTTTTCAGCCAGCATCAAAGAATCGCAGAGAAAGAACTGAACTAAAGCCGGACTACTTTGATCCATCTTCCATCATGGATGATTCGGTAAGGATTCTTAACTTCTTAACATGCCTTTTACTTATCTGCTTCATTTTTTGTGCAACAGGTCAATGTGAGTGGTCATGGTTGCTCATGATTTGTAGGCCTGTTTTCTTCAGGTAACTATTTTGTATGACCATGAATTATATTTAAGGATAATAATGAATATAATTTATTATAAGTTTGTTTTACAAGTTGGAGTATCAAATACTTACCTGCTAAAAAAAGCGTCAAACTTCCTTAGAAATGTCTATAAAACCACTCTACTAGTTTATTCTCAATCCCATACTTACAAAATAAAAACACCATTGACATTAATTTATGAATGTCTAAACAATATTGTGTCTTGAAAAAAAATCTTCCTTGGCTATAAATTGTGCAGAACATTGTTTTCCTATTTATAAGATTGTGGATTGCTACAAAAATGTATTTGTGTGTCCTTAGGTTCTCAATGTTTCCATGTTCTAAAACAAATTGCATCAAGGAAAATGTCGTCAAAATCCTTGGAAGATGAGATGGATGACTGTGAAAATCAGAATGGAGCAACATGGACTGCTATAAATGATTTGTGAGACACCAATGTTTGCCTCTTTAACACTTTGTTGAAATTTAGAGCGAGAGCTTGAATTTGATTCTGATATTGTCACACACAGGACTTTTGCAGAAATGTTTATATTTTTGTTCAGTTACCCTGAAACCAACTTGATGTTTGCTTATCTCACTAAGGTGAAGCAGTACATACAATATGTGGCTGGTGCATGGTGAGGGGACAATAACAGACTCAAATCCAAATAAAAAATATATACACCTTAAATCTTTTTCATTGAGTAGACAAAAAACTGTCTGATGTAAATACATAATGGCCAATATACAGGAGTGGTTTCATGAGCACCAGCTGATATAAATATAATAACCCTGCTAAATAATACTACCTTTGTGTTGATTGTCGCGTTCAGTTGTTAAATACTATAATGACACTGCACTTTGTTACGGAGGTATTGATTCAAGTCTATGAACATTTTACAGCCATATCTTTTTAGAAGTGATCATAGGCTCCAATCAATGCCTCTCTGACGCAAACTAAACATAAATTGAACATCATAAGCTTTATGAATACAGCATTCATTGCAGGGCTATTTAATTGGACTGCGATACATTGTAAAGGTGTCAGTGATATTGTGTTTACCGCCTGTACTTTTAAACTGTAGACTTTGGCATGGCATGTAGCCATATATCAAAACATGTACACAGTAAAGTACAATGTGAACTGGCGTCTCATACTGTTCAAAGGCCTTGCCAGAAATGATATATGACATTCTCAGATTTCTTTGTGATGGTATTTTTTAGAAATGTATGTGTTCTGCTTTTATACCTTATAGATGACTTTGATTTATAGATATTTTGTAATGACAATCAAATGTAAATGAATGGTTTCTAATCATGTTATTTCACATAGATGCTGAAATAATAGTTTTTAATGAAAAGGATTATGTTAGTATAGATATGGCCAGCTGTTTGTATTTTTCTTTTGATCTCTCGATAACAAATGGGTGCAAAAGTAATGCATTGCTCAAATTTAATAATTTGACAAATTGATGGCTGCATCTAAAACTATTTTGTAATATTGGGAGCATTCACAGTGTCATAGATACATTTGGACTCAATCTTAAACATGTAATCTCTCCTATATCTTGACTATTTTTCTCCGCAGTATAGTATCTAATATTATCTAATAACAAAGACATGCCATTGTTCCAATATTTAAAAGAAAGGATTTTAAAATGTTTGCGAAAGGTGTGCATTGTTTTTTTTTCTCCATTTGGCAAGTGTGCAGGGGATTCTTTCAAAAAGCCAATTTGATGAGCCACTGTGCGTGTGTGTGTGTGTGTGTGTGTGTGTGTGTGTGTGTGTGTGTGTGTGGGTGTGTGTGTGTGCGCGCGTGTGTGCGCGTGCGTGTGTTTGTGTGTGCGCGCGAGCGTGTGTTTGTGTGTGTGTGTGCGCGTGCGTGCGTGCGAGTGAGTGAGAGTTATAGAGATATTATAAATGACAAAGTTTTAGAATTCTTTAGTCAACTATCATAGTATCATAATTGTATATTATACAATTACAGATGTGTACTATATTGTGATTCTGTGATCATTTTATATTTGCAGTTTCTGTTTGCTTGAAATTTTAGGGAAATGTTAAGTAGAATGTTAACCTACTAATTTCCAAGTATACACATACAGTACATTGTTTTATTCGTCTTTCAATGGATTGCTGTGCTATTTCTTTACCTCTGTGTACTGGCCTGGTTGACAGATTCAGATTTTATGGGAAAGTATGTAGTCATATTGTAGTTAAATACAAATCCCTTATTTCCTCAGATTCTCACTATAGTGTGGTGAAACCGATCATGTAGTCTTGAACATGATCATATACATACTGACTATTCATATTAGACGGGTGAGAAAAATGCATTTTAGAATTGCCAGTAAATGTATCCTATCATTTTGACTCGTTTTTGTTTTACATTGAACTGCTGAAAATGTGCATACATCTGTATGTTTAGACATATTTAAATATGTGTACATTAAATTTGTGTTTTTACTCTGTGTGTCCCATTTCATTATTTGATAGTCGTATAAATGTCTAAGATAGCCCACAAACCGATAAATCCTTTGCGACTGTGTGATACTTCCAAAACTTCCAAATTGGGTGTACAAATGAATGAACACACATAAGTGCAGTGCTGATTTTCTAGTCTGTTTTTAAAGGTAGTATTTTCAATTACAATTTTAAAATAGTTGTTTTAGCCCTTATGTGCTACATCAGGAAATATAAACATGTCCACCTACGGAACACAAAGTTCCGTATTAACAAAGCCCTCGGAGAGAGCCCTCAATGTCCCACCATGCAACAGCGAGCTAGCAGCGAAGCTAACCACCACATTTGACCCTGTGTGTGCCATGACGATTTAGACATCCGGGCTGTGTGTATGGAAGATGGCGACACTTATCCTCCCTGGTGAATGGATCAAAAACTGGGAAAAATCAGGAAAACACGAGTTGTGAGTAGATCTGCATCTGGGTACAGTGTCAGAGGTCACAGTGGTTTATCAGTTAATGGCTGATGTAAGCTAACTAACGGAAAACACGTCGCTAGCGTTGCAATTTAACGCCAAATCTTTTAAATGTGTTCGCTCTAGCTAACCTAGGCATTCACGTTAGCACGCACAAAATAATTTCAAATGGCCTGCAAACATATATTCCTCTATTTGGACAAATAAACGCATTTTTACACAGTTGGAATAGGACGGTCAATAAAAATAGGTTTAATGAAATGCAGCCGTTACCCAGCTAACCGATAAATGTGACGAGTTTGACACCTGCATGCTGCTAGCTTACTCTCCCACCAAGCTAGCGGTAACCTGGTCCTCAGTTTGTAAACACGGGGGCGAGTTAAGCTAGTTAGCACCAAGGTTGCTGCATCGATAAAGCCCTATTTTCTTTATTCAAGTGATTTGTAATGCCAAAATGCAGCTTGTTAGCTAGTTTGCGAACATTATCTTCCAACGGACACTAGACGAGCAGTTAGTGTTAAATGACGTTAATGGTAATGGTTACCGATAATTAAGTGGAGGGAAACGACTGGTCTCCACATAACGTTATAGCAAGTTAGCTAACTCTAGTTGTAACGTTTTATTGTAAAGGTATGGCAGCATGGACACATCATTGAAATTTCATCAGTTTGTTCTCTTCTGAAAAATAAAAAACTATTGGGCGAGGAGGGTAACGTATAGCTCATGCTATAACTAAGCTAACCTATATGTGTGTGTAACCCTTCAGTTAGCTAACAGCCGTTACTTGACTAAGGCAAAGCTAACGTTACATTTAGATACACACTTTAGCGCCCGGTGCTAACCGACGACAGGACAGCGAGCGAGCGTCAACGTCCAATTCACCATTGTGAACGCAACATTAGGCAGCTGCAGCACCCGAAAGCTGGGCCTAACCTATTCATCTATTGTAAGAAAAAAACGGGTCGTGAAGATTTAGACTCTGCTTTTAAAGCGCAGCCAGCACGTCCAGGCGGAGACACAATAGGCTCATCCACAGTAAGTTACTAGGCCTTGCATATCTAAGTAAGGCCTGTCGTGAGATGCACCAACTCAAACTACTCCATTATAGTTGTGCGCATACAACTTTTTTACGGAAATTTGTTTAGGGTGATTACAAAAAATTAGCAACATGTAAAACGTTCCGATAGTGAAAAAGAGTCACATTATTCTCCATCTGCATGTCTCTGGTACAGATCCCCTCCTGTGCACTGATGGTAAAACATATTAAAAACCTGATCTGTGAAGAAATACTCATTTACCATAACGCAGAATAGCTTGATACTTGATCATAGTGTGTCTCTGTTTGGGCCATAGTTAAAGCCCCAATGTCAACAAGCCTTACAGTCTCCCTGTCACTTAAGGATGCCATTCTGTGCATTAACATCACTATGGTGGGCAGCAAGTGAAAGGGCAATTTCCATGTGCTGATAATCAAACTATCACATTGTTTTGAGATAATAACGATTTTCAGTATATACTTTATTTTCTCCACAAGTTGTCTAACATTATTATGGCATTTAGATCTGTATGTGTCTGGTGTATCCATCAGGTGTGCTAGTGAAACAACCAGATTAACCAGAATCAGGGAGGCCGGGGTGTTAAGTACATTCAGTGCTGCACCTTTCTGCTTGAAGAAGTAAACGGGGCCTATCAACTTCACAAGAATATCAACCACACTATGTTTGACCTTAGGGTCCTGACACACCACTGTCAGTTTAGCACTGTTGAACATCTCTGACTGACCATTGCATGTACAGTAGTTCCCACATTGCATCTAGAATTGTTCTTTTTAATAGATGACATTGAGATAGCAAGCGCCAGTTCTTTGAGCCCAGTTGAGCTGACAACTAGGTAGCCTTGATGTTACAAGAATATTGATCTTATGACCAATTTGTCGGGAATTTAATAAACTGTATAAAGCAATGTTAGAGTGACTGTATCCATGTTAAATAGAAGCAGTTTAAGGATTGTCATGTTTGAGTACTCTAACTTACTAGAATTGTGTCTGTTTATTTCATAGTGTACAACTCTGCAAAGAACTCACAGAGAAAACTGATCATGGAAGTGAGATTAGAGGTAAGTTAAGAATTACTGTTCTGTTAGTTTTTTGTTTGTACTTCAATGTGTTTAAACGTCCCTGTTGTACACACAGACACACATCTATTATGGGAATTGCCGTAATTAAAACCAATCACCCACAAGAGAAAAGAAAATATTTTAAATGTAGGCACTAAAGTTAGACCACAATGTGGGAAATATATTGGACAAATTGAAAGAAACCCTTCGTTGTCAGTTTACAGCTGAAATGTTTGTGATAGCAGAGACAAAATTATGTTTGTATGGATGTAGTAATATAACTATCAGCAAGCCTTACATTAGCAGATTATATATGTATATGCTAGTTGTATTTGTTGATAATTGTATTATGTTAATTAGTACATGTATTCATTAAACAGAGTAACGTTCATTTTCATCCACAACATGCTGTTTTTGAGTGTGCCAGAGGCAACGAGAAAGCAATTATCACCATAACTAAACGCATGTAAATCTCCTTAAGACATTATCCCACTCAGTTAAATAAGTATTAAATGCAGTGATGCATGCCACCAAAAGACCTGTTTCCTGTTTTTCTTGGAAATTGTAGTTTCCTTTGACACTGTATGAAAAAGTGTTTGTAAACTATCTTCTTCTTAAAATACTGCCACACAGCAGATCACTTTCAATCAAGCTGCAACTTTCATATATCCCAGTTACACCAGTGTGCTTGCATCAGTGTAATTAGTTGCTAAATGTCAGCATGTTTTTATTGTTACACAACAGTCAGCTTAATTGAGACTGGCAGACTTGCATATAGAAAAGGAGAAAAATGGAAGTATCTAGTCTACTTAAAGCTAACACAGATGAGCCAATTCTGTGTTTTTTCCCCCCC
Source organism: Taurulus bubalis (assembly GCF_910589615.1). Lineage (NCBI taxonomy): Eukaryota > Metazoa > Chordata > Actinopteri > Perciformes > Cottidae > Taurulus > Taurulus bubalis. Next base: position 36,966,629 of record NC_136590.1, on the reverse strand, counting down.
ATTTCCAATCGAAGAGTCTTTTCCTGTCAATTCAGTTAATGTTGAACTGTGTCTTTTCTGTTTACTCCTTCAGATATACAGGCAGCCTTATATGAGCTCTGCTGGCAAGTTGTACAGGGGAACCTGAAGTTGGATCTTGTCATCAGCGTCCTTGGGGACATGATGGTAAAAAGGCTTTTTGTTTTTGAGTTAAAACAATAAACGCATAGAGGTCCACATTTAAAGAAACATAGCTTTTATTTCTTGTTCATTACTTGTACTTATTACTTTTTCCCATCATGTTTGGTGTCTGCGCAGAAATTGCAGTACTTTTCTTTTTCTGGCACATGGGTTCAGAATTTCTACATGTCATGTTTGTAAAATTTCCGTTATCTTCTTTTTTTCTGTCAGGAACTCCGAGATGACATGCCATCAATTTTAGCAGATGTGTTCAGTACACTAGGTAATTTATTTTTATTTTTATGTTGAACATTGAGTTATTGTTTCTGATGTGCTGCATTAAAAGTCAAATATAGTAATGGCTTTTAGTCTTAAGCAAACTTGGCTTCGTCATAATGTATTTTTTAAATAATATTTTTCACAGATTTAGAGACTGCTGCACTGGAAGAAAAAATCAAACGTGACCATTACACACAACTGGTGGGATCATGTTTGGTGAGAATACTATTTTTGTAGTAGCATCAAATAATTTTATATAACAGACTTGCACTTACAATATTATACAAAGGCTGCCAAAAGAAAGTTATTTGTATCATCAAAATACAAGCGCTTGTATGACCTAGCATTTTATTTTGTTGTTCTATTGTCCTGAATGTGCAAGAGTGTATTTGGTGTATAACACTTTTTAAACTTTGGATGAGGTTTACACCCCCATTGGTGTCACAGATGAATTAATGATTTTGATACCCAGGTTTCTAATGCATTACGATAAAAAGTTAATTAACTAGTTCAATTTGTTTTATTTCAGTTTTTTGTTCCGGAAGCAATCCTGAAAGAGAGGCTGGATCCAGAAACCCTTGAATCTCTTGGACTTATAAAACAAGCTCATCAGTTCAATCAGAAGATTGTAAAAATCAAGACTAAACTATTGTAAGTAAAGTGCACACTTTAGTAGAAATGATTGGTATATGATAGATATACTGTACATAAATAGAAAATATGAATTTAATTCTTGTAATCTTGTATTTCTTCTTAGTTACAAGCAACAGAAGTTTAACTTGCTAAGGGAGGAGAATGAGGGCTACGCCAAACTAATCACCGAGCTTGGCCAAGACCTCTCGGGCAACATCACCAGCCACGTTGTCCTGGAGAGCATCAAGTCCCTCATAGGTACCTACAAGTCTTCTGGTTGACTGCATTGGATGTGATGTTACTATGTTTTTAGTTACAGTCTTGCGAATAATACATCTACAATCTTGTTGAATGGGGCTTTGAAAGGCCAAGTGTCTGTATATCACAGAAAGTTTGTTCCCATATACTACCTATCAGTCTCTTGACGCCAAGGAATGCAAGTACTCAGAGCTGGAGTTGGCAGAATAGCTTGTTCGCATGAACTGAAGACACGCTTTTCGATCTCTATAGGCATCTTTATCCATGTTTATATAATGACTGTTTCCTGAGGCCTGCTAAGTCCTACCAATTTATTTTGCCTGCAGGATGTTTCAACTTGGACCCTAATCGGGTTTTGGACATAATCTTGGAGGTGTATGAGAGTCGATCTGACCAAGATGAGTTCTTCCTGTCTCTCATCAAGTGCTACATGTGTGAGCCACTCACACTTTGCCACATCCTTGGTTTTAAGTTCAAATTCTACCAGGTGAGAATTACAAACGTGGTTAATCAAAGGTACCTACTAAAAGTGAGCATTTGTCCAATAGTATACGGTGATTATTTATATTTTAAAATGCCTGCTTAGTCATTTTCTATTGTTTGTATGGGCCTTTGACCAAGACCATTGCCACATATGTGAAATTGCAAAAAACACTCTGTCCAAACAACCTAAAATTATAAGTGGCTACTTTGAGCCTTTGGCCCGATTTGGCATTGTGTCTGATGTAGCCCAATCGCGAGAGGGTGTCTAGTTTTGACAATTATTTATTTTATTGTGTCTTTATTCAGGAGCCCAACGAGGAAACCCCCAAGTCACTTTACCACATTGCTGCTGCTCTACTTCACCATAACCTGATTGAGCTGGAAGATATCTACGTACATGTAAGTAAAAGGATCAGCCGAGTCCAGCTACTCATCACATTAGCTAAATGTGATCACCAATCAATTTGGGAGTATGAGTTTTGCAAACCTAAACCTGCGACGCCTTTAGGATGATAAATGTGACAAATCTATTCACTTCATTATAATATCAGACCGTTTGTGTAAAATACATAATTTTTTGTTATTTCACTTACATCAAATCTGAAGCCACAGTAGAACAATTTGTTCCTAGACTGAAAACTTAGCCCTCTCGTTGCTTTTGTAATTCCAGCTTATGCCAGTAGATGCCATCATCATAGAGGAACACAAACGAGACATCTCAGAGGCCAAGCAGATTGCCCGCAAGCTGGTCATGGTTGTCTTGCCCTCAGAGAAAAGTGAAGACAAAGACAAGGAGAAAGAGAAGGAGGAGGAAAAGAATGATAAGGTATCAAATCGTTTGTAAACATAAGCCTGTTTTGGAAGAATGCTGTCTGTCTGGATGAATGTTGAGAGCCAGAGGATTGAGAGTAACATATGACCAAAAGGAGTTTCAGCAGGACTTGAAGAAAACTTTTTAACGCCTGTTTTGCTTCCCCTGAACTCAAGTTAACCTGTAGGGGAACTTAAAAAGTTACCTTTATTGCTTCAACATATTTGACTGAACAATTTAAGTTGTGGGAGGTTAAACATATGGGTAATACAGTACAGTAATCTACTTCAAAATGTAGGACCTCTGAATTGTTCCATTTTACAAAATATATCATGTTGTCACCCTTCAAAACATGACAAAGACATACAGATAGGAATGGTTTTAAAGATCCATCACGTTGGATGGTGACAGCAGCTGTGCTAACTGCCGTATTGAGTGAACTTTGGCATTCTTGATAATACACAGTAGGGCTGCAACAACGAATCGATAAAAATCGATTAGCAAAAGTGTTGGCAACGAATTTCATTATCGATTCGTTGTGTCGCGCGATTATTACGGCAGTCATAAAGTCGCGGAGAAAGAAAGAAAAACGGCGCAGAGCCGCCAGCGTGTCTGAGATTGGAGTGAAAGACTGAGAAACGCTGAGGTTGTGATCTTAGCAAAAATAGAACATCTTGGATGTGACGTGTCGAGTCTTGGCCAACCAGCGTTAAGCGTCTACAGCGGCTTTATTTCCCTCAAACTTGTTGTTAATGGAAGCTAGTCAGCTTGCTAGCTTGCTATCACGTTAGCTAACGTGTTTGGGTTGTGTATTGTCGTTAAAGTTACGTTATGTTCCGTTACAGTTCAGTCTTGCTTGTAAAAAACCGTAACGTGGTGAAACATGCCGTAACCCCCGGTCTGGTTCAGTTCACGCTGTCACTCGTTAACGTTAAATCGGCACACTGGCGGATCTGGCTGCAGGTTGTTTTTTTACTCAAAGTAGACTGAATCAAATCACGTAGTTGGGCTTAGCCAACAACGTCATTTCGTGGTCGTAAGAGGCCCAGAATGAAATAGTTTAAGGAAGAGGACTCTATATGCAGCGCAGCTTGATGCAGAGCTGAGATGAGGTGGAGCTGGGCCTGGAGGTTTCGGTCCAAACAGACATGAGAGGAGCAGTACAGCTTCCCACTGTCCCAGTGTTTCATACATATTGATAAAGCAGGGCATGCTAAAGCAGCCTCTACTCCAAAGAGATCAATTACAGTAAAAAGGCAGATGTAAAGCATACATGTGTATGTTTTTAGTGTTAGTCCATTTTAATCTAATTTGTTTAATTAACAGCTTGGGGATGTTCAAGGAGCAACCTGTTTGTGCTTTCTGAACATGTTTTGCACTGTGAATTTGCACTGTCACTTTTTTTGAACAAAGGGTTGGAAATTAATGTTTTTTTGCTTTTTTATCCGATTCATCGATTAATCGAAAAAATAATCAACCGATTAATCGATTATTAAAATAATCGTTAGTTGCAGCCCTAATACACAGACAATCAATTCCTGCTCTTTTCTCTGCCCACAGCCACCTGACAACCAGAAGCTTGGTCTGTTGGAAGCGCTGCTTAGAATTGGAGACTGGCACCACGCCCAGAGTATTATGGACCAGATGCCGTCCTTCTATGCTTCTTCTCACAAGGCCATTGCGCTGGCACTCTGTCAGCTTGTACATCTGACTGTGGAGCCTCTTTACAGAAGGTGCAGAGCTTCTTTCATGTTTCACATACTGCCCACTATGTGTAGTCGGACCCAAATGCATGCACAAGTAACTCTTATTACAAAGCTAAAACTGACTGTCAATATTTCATTAATAGAAGTTCAGTAAAAATATTAAATGCATAATAACTAAGCCCCAAAAAGGAAATGCAGGCTCTGACAGAAGTCTGTTCCTCACAGGTCTGGCCTCCCAAAAGGGGCAAGAGGATGTGTAATTCATCCACTGAGGAACAAGCGTGCCCCTCGCCCTGCAGAGAGCTTCGAGGACCTACGCAGGGACACATTTAGCATGATTTGCTACCTGGGCCCTCATCTCTCTCACGACCCTATTCTTTTTGCCAAGATTGTGCGTCTGGGCAAGGCCTTCATGAAAGAGGTACAGAACTTTCACCACTACATTACTCCAGCTGCACTTCATCCTCCATCTTTTTTGACTCATATTTGGTGAACTTTGTTTCTCAGTACCTAAGTGATGGCAGATCTGATGTCAAAGACAAAATGGTAGGTATATAACTAATAACTGTCATTTTGACAAAGGAGATCGCTGTAGATTAATATTTGATAGATCTTCCAGTTTATATTTCTGTAGAATATGTTACTGTGAGGACCGTATTAACGTTGTTTGTTGGTTGCAGGAAACACTTTTGAGTTGTTTCCTGAGCATTGCAGACCAGGTGCTACTCCCTTCTCTCTCTCTGATGGAGTGTAATGCTTGCATGTCTGAGGAACTGTGGGGTCTCTTCAAACTCTTTCCCTACCAGCACAGGTGAGATACACACAAACACTAACGTGGCTCTGTTAAATTAAGCTGTTGGAAAGTAAACCCTCGGGCAGTGCTCCAGCATGCTGTTTACTAGCCGGCAAGGAAAGAGTAGCAAGCACAATCGCACTGAGCTCATCAAATCGTGCATGCTTGCATTTCTTCTGCCCCTGAACAATGCCAGAATTTTATTTTTTAGAGTCTTTGTTTTAATACTTTGGCACACTGATGATATGCAATGACACTCCACACCCCTAGAGGTTTTGTTTTACTTTAGTTGTCAGTTTGTCGCAGCTAAAATTAAACATCTTAAATTATACAGAATATAGTAACACTTGTAGATTATTTCACTGCCTGTGTCAACACAGTCAAAGGAAGGCTTTGATATGAAGTTAAGCTGGACAAGTAGTGCAGTTAATTTATGCTCTGCTGTATCTATATTGTACAGACGACTCGTTGCTCTGAATATGTTGATGCATCTTAAGGCTTTTTCAAAATATTCCCTTAACTGTGCTTGCTCAAAATATGACAGGCAGCAATTTACTTGCTTTTATTCAGAATAATCTGTTGAAGAATGGCTCTTTTCACCTCTTTAGTCACACAGATAATCGCAGTTTAACATAATGCTGGACAGGAGTTGGCTACTTTACTATTCAAGAACTGTTTTGAATTGCAAGCTCTGCAACACTTGTTTGGTTTATGTTGTCTGTTTCCTTGACAGTTACTGTGACAAAGTGTGGGTTTTTACAACTGCTATGTTGAAATGTTACTTAATGCTGCATAGCTAAACCTACTGTTTAATTGTGCTTCCCCTATGTTCCCTCAGGTACCGATTATATGGACAGTGGAAGAATGAGACGTATACAGGCCATCCACTGTTGGTCAAAGTCAAAGCTCAAACTGTAGAAAGAGCCAAATACATTATGAAGTAAGTCATTTTGCAGGACCAAGTGTACCCTTACTGTTGAACCATCATGTCTGTAGCTTTAGTTGACTTTTGTCTCCAATGAAAACACCAGGTCAGTACAAGTGTCCTTGTAGTCTATGTGCTTCCCTTTGTGTATGATAGATGATTAGAAAGTGTAGCTATTCATTTCTCCAGCTAATTCAGTCCTGTTCACTTCAGCAGACGTTTCTGCTAAAGAGTGCTTTACTTGGAAATGAAAAAGTAAACCTTGAATTAATGGAGAGCCCTTTCCATTCATTTAAGCTGAGTCTCTAATGCAGTTTTTAAATTGCAAAGTCAATTTATGACACATTTCACGAAATCTTTTGCTTTGGAAATGTACTGCTCTGTATAAATACTCGCTGCATCACACACAACCCTACCATCATCTTTGGTAAGTAGCCTCAGAGGGAGGAACACTTAAGATACTAAACCGTTCAGACGAGAAATGCAGCTGTGAACATACCACATTATCAGCAGAAACTCACTACCATGAGGACATGAAGGACATCTTTTTGTCATCCATCCGCTGCACAGAAGCTTTCACTTAATTGCTGATTCACCCTGCTCAAAGTCATCTTGAGTAATTTGATAAAATGTCCAATACTGTTTGACTGCAAATATCTTGTATTTCTGTTCTTTATGTTTTCCCATGTTCATGAATTACTTTTAAAGCCAAATAGCATAACCTTTGGTAAGACCAATAGTAGTATGCATATAAAGTTTTAAATCTTACAATATTTGATCATTTGATAAAAACGCAGACATGTGTTGATGTTTTTGTTTTGTCCTCTCAAGCTAAGCTTTATTAAATGGACAGTGACAATGTCAGTGTTTGTTTTCAGCACTCTTTGCATCATTGTGTTTTTAATTTGTTGTTTCCCATCTTGTGTTATTTTTCCTTTCCCTAGGCGGTTGACCAAAGAGAATGTGAAACAATCTGGAAGGCAGATTGGCAAGCTGAGCCATAGCAATCCCACTATCCTCTTTGATTATGTAAGTTTATTTCTTTGTTGTGTGTGTGTGTGTGTGTATATATATATATATATATATATATATATATATATATATATATATATATATATATATATATATATATATATATATATATATATATATATATATATATATATATATATACACACGTGTGTGTATATATATGTGTGTGTATATTTTACTTTTAAGTCTCATTTTGAACAATGTCAACAAATAACAAAGACACGTTAATTACAGATTTAATTAGAGGCAATATCTCATTAAATAAGTTAAAATAATTCTACATCATGAGCTCCTTGCTCTCTCCGTATACCAATTATATTTGTCTGGCTCTCCCAATGTAGCGTCCACTCTGGAAATTGCTTACATCTAGTGATCTGCTTTCATACCATGCAATGCAAAAATGTGCATTGTATTCTTGATGCACTGACAAAACTGTTGAAATGTTTTCAACTTGAACAAAGTACCGTGCTGTGACATATCCACACACACTTACTCTGAAAGGAAAAATGTGGCACTTTTTATGTGGATGTCCAATCGGTGTTAATGGTAAATGTACTTCACTGAAGAAATAAATTCCCAGTGTGTGCTATGTTGAATGCTTACATGCATTGCGAGTTTGCTACACAAGCTCTCTTTCAGTCTGATAAATAACAAAATAAATTTAAAATCTCTTTAAATGTCAATGAAGGAAATATTCCTAAACAAAAAATTAAAAAAATCGGAATACACAGACTCAAAGAACATCGACAACAACTGCAGACATTTTCACACTATCCCCAACTTGGATAGATAGAGGTGTGGTCAAAAATCGGCACTTCTTCTCTGCAACCTACCTAGTCAATAATTCCAAACACTGCTTTCTTTTGTAATTGTGTTCAGTCCCCTGGCTTGTGGATTATTAATGCACCGGGTCAGGATTCTTTAATACCTGCACCTCCTGACCAGTTCATCCCTTTTGACAGTAGCTCAGTGGTGCATATAGCCCCAACAAATTGACTGCTGGCTATAAAGTTTACTGTTTCTTCCTCATCCGTGGGCCCTTAACGCAAGCGCATTAGCGTTTCCTTTAACCCCTCCTTCCATCTGCTCGGTTTCGGCTGTTCATTATGCAGAGGGGAAAACTCTGGATTCGGCTGTTAGTGAATTTTACAGCTTTTAGGTCAGACTAATTTGAATAAACTCTATTTTAATGTTCGTACTGGGAAGTTGATTTACATCAACAGAAAACAATCCCATGATTAACAAACGTCTCTTTGCCAATTCATGTCCATGGGGGAACGTCCTTTTTGGCCGTTGGGCCACCCGAACCCAGCCCACAATCTGCCAACTATATGCATTATTGTAGCACAATTGTTAGGGCTGAAGAGGGGAAGAGAAGGTGGACTGTTATACACAATCAATGTGTCTGTACTCGGAACCCTGCTTTCTGCAGTGGGTTGAGCTGCGCATCACTAAAGTGGATATTGAAGTGTGGATGCACATAGACCATAAAGATGACTTCAACAGATTTGTTTGGCCACAGTCGCGATAAAGTGATAGTATCAGGTCAAGTATAATGTATATCCTGTTGGTGATATCTTATCCCCTTCTCTGTCCTGTTGTATATCAGATGCTTTCTCAGATCCAATGGTACGACAACCTTATCGTTCCAGTGGTGGACTCCTTGAAATACCTCACATCCCTCAACTATGATGTCTTGGCCTGTATCCTTCACTATTCAGTCAGTTAATAACATTTGTGTGTGTGAGTGTGTTGTCGGAAGCAGGGAGGTGCGAGTGTTAAGGGGATTATTTTCGGTTTCTATGTTATTCCACTTAACTCTGTCTTCAGATTGCATCATTGAGGCTCTGGCCAATCCCGAGAAGGAGAAGATGAAGCATGACGATACCACCATCTCCTCGTGGCTTCAGAGTATGTGGCTTCATAGTTACATAGTTGCAAAGCAGGAATTCGTTTGCATGCAATAGGAGAGAAACCGTTTGATGTTATAATGAGAATCTGACATACACCTGTTCGTCTTGTCAACCAAGGCCTGGCGAGTCTGTGTGGAGCCGTGTTCAGAAAATACCCAATTGAGTTGGCTGGCCTTCTTCAATATGTCACCAATCAGCTAAAAGCAGGGAAGAGGTGAGTAGCTCCAAATTACAAATAGCAGGATTACTGGTTTGCAGGATCAGCTGAGTCCAAGCACATTGCTTCATTTGCCCCTTTTCTCCCGGCAGTTTTGATCTGTTGATCCTAAAAGAGGTGGTACAGAAAATGGCTGGCATTGAGATCACAGATGAGATGACTTCAGAGCAGTTGGAGGCCATGACCGGAGGCGAGCAACTCAAAGCTGAGGTAAATAGACTCGAATACTGTTATCGTTTGCTGATGCAATCTCCGTATGACTAGGTTGATCAGTGCTGCACCGGAGCTCAAGTCATTGTCATTGTGGATGTACCTTTGTCAACAGGGCGGCTACTTCGGCCAGATCAGAAACACTAAGAAGTCGTCACAGCGTCTGAAGGATGTACTGCTGGACCACGAGTTGGCCTTGCCTCTGTGTTTACTCATGGCCCAGCAACGAAATGGTGTTGTTTTCTTAGAGAGTGGAGAGAAACACCTCAAGCTTGTTGGCCATCTGTATGACCAGGTATGCACCCTCTCTCAATATGTTTATCTAATCTCTTTTTCAGCAGTAAAGTAAAACAATATAATGTCTCTGGATTCACGCGCCAGCACTCTGTGTGCTTGTTCATTCCGATGTTGTTGTTTTTTTTCTGTGGGGAGGGGTGATGGATGATAAATCAGCCATTGGCTTCATCGCTCCAAACTATTGTTATAATATCGGCCTTTTAAAAATCCTAAAAAAAATCTCTTTCTTTGTTTTCTTATGTAATTATTTTTTCAGTGTCATGACACTTTGGTGCAGTTTGGTGGTTTTCTGGCCTCCAACCTTAGCACTGAGGACTACATCAAGCGGGTTCCCTCCATTGACATCCTTTGTAACCAGTTTCACACTCCACATGATGCTGCCTTCTTTCTGTCTCGGCCAATGTATGCCCATCAGATTTTGGTGAGTGTACCACCCTGTGCATCATGTCACATTTCTGTTACTGAGAGAGATCTAGAAAAATTATAGCATTAATCAGGTATATATATATATATATATATATATATATATATATATATATATATATATATATATATATTTTCCCTCCGAAGTTTTGGGTTCATGTTGTTCAACTTTTGACACCTAAAATTTCAACTGACTTCTTTTCAATTGCCTTAAAGCTATTGTAAAATGTTAAAAAAGTATTTAAAGAATCAAAGCCCCATTAAAAACATTTGTCAGATTTTAAAACGGTAATCAGTTTCTATTTGTTTGTGAAAAAATATATCACTAAGTGATTATTATTTATACATCACCTTTTTATGCTATTTTCCTATATGTATGTTATCATTTAACAGTTTTGGTGGATTTGCAGAAAATGTAGCCTTTATTTTATGCTCTCTACACGCAGTCTAAGTACGATGAGTTGAAGAAAGCAGAGAAAGGCAACCGGCAGCAGCAGAAGGTGCACAAGTATGTGGCAGCCTGTGAACTGGTGATGACACCAGTGCATGAGGCAGTGGTGTCACTCCACCCAGCCAGAGTATGGGACGACCTGCGCCCCCAGTTCTACGCTACCTTCTGGTCCCTCACCATGTATGACCTGGCTGTTCCACATTCTGCCTACGAGCGTGAGGTCAACAAGCTCAAGGTCCAGATCAAGGCCATCGAGGAGAATCCAGAGATAGTGAGTAGTTGGTCCACAGTAGTTGTTAAACAGCCTAAAAATACACGGCACTCTTTATTTTGATATTTTATAATAAGTTCATTAATTTTTATAGTGTGGATTAAAATAATTGTCGATCAGCAAGAGTTGACAAATCAGATTTGACTGTCAATTTTTAGTCGGGGACAACCATAATATGTGGTGAACATTATTTCCTTCCAATGTAGCCCTTGAATAAGAAAAAGAAGGAGAAGGAGCGCTGCACTGTCCTGCAAGAAAAACTGCAAGAAGAGGAGAAGAAACAGCTGGAGCACGTCCAAAGGGTTCTACACCGCCTCAAACTGGAGAAAGACAACTGGTTGTTGGCCAGTAAGTATCCTCATTTTCATGCCAGTGACACTATTGCTGCATCTTACTTGTATACAGTCTTCCACAATCTTCCACAATGCTGTGACTTGAGAGAAGAAAACAGTGCATCTATTTGAGAATTATTGATCTTTGAAGTGCATTTATAGACCAAACCAGACGGTTACAATATTGCTCAAAATTTAGGGTCACCTCAAAAGCTGGATTCGTTACAGTCAGAAGCCTGAGAGGACTTGTCTCTATTTGTTTAGTTGTCTTTCAAGCTTTCGGGTTGTAGAACGTCTTTGTAATAGTCTTTGTAATGTTTTTAGTATGAAAGGATTGTTTAATAATGATCGATCTATGGTCACTGCTTCTCTGGACATAAAACTCATTACAATTCAAAAGGTATTTGGGGGGATCATGGTGACATTGTTCTCCCCTGGCATATAACACTGTGGGGCCATTGACTTAACATTTTAATCATTTCATTCTTATTTCTTTAGGGACAAAAGTATTTAAAATCTAAATTATACATTTGGTGTCTGAATTATACTCTTTTTGTCATCACAAAACTATCAATATAACAGATGACTCCTGTTTTGAGCAGTGTGTGTGTATATACATAAGAAAACTGGTTATATTAACAATAACATCTGGTTGGGACACTTTCTCTTTGCTTGCAAAATGCATGAACATTGAGTTTCAGTCCAGACACAACAGGACTTAGTTAGTGTAGAAAAAGGGGAAATCATGACAAAGCTGATCAAGTCGTTTCACTTTCCACAGCATCAATATTTGAAGTAAATCTAATGTCTCAATGTTAGTTTCCTCTGTCTCTGTTACTAATACGACTCTAAATGCTTTCTGACAGAATCCACAAAGAACGAGACCATAACAAAGTTTCTGCAGCTCTGTCTGTTCCCCCGCTGCATCTTCTCGTCCATCGACGCTGTGTACTGTGCACGCTTTGTCGAGCTTGTCCACCAGCAGAAGACACCCAACTTCTGCACCCTCCTGTGCTATGACAGGGTAAGACACTTCTATACATATATGCTCAGACTCGTATACACTTATGAGGATGAAAACTAGTCAAACTAGGCTTCTCAATTGCTTTTTCCTTATGCCACTCATTTTTAAAACACTTTCTTATTCAACACACTACATTGTGTCACTCTGCAGGTGTTCTCTGCCATCATTTACACTGTAGCCAGCTGTACGGAAAACGAGTCTCACCGCTATGGACGCTTCCTCTGCTGCATGCTGGAGACGGTGACCCGTTGGCACAGCGACCGTGCAATCTATGAGAAGGTGTCCATTTCTACCTGTTCTCTTCACCTGTCACTTTGATTTTCTTGTAGCATTTTCTGATGTAGGACGAGCTGGGAATTAATATCTTGTCTTATTGTGTGGTCATAGGAGTGCGTCAATTACCCCGGCTTCCTGACCATCTTCAGAGCCACAGGCTTCGATGGCGGCAACAAAGCAGATCAGCTGGATTATGAGAACTTCAGACATGTGGTGCACAAATGGCATTACATGCTGACTAAAGTGAGCTGCCCTTCTTTATCATTTGTTTCCTTTTTGAAAATGATGCTGAGATAATGTCAGTCAGAGCTCTGTGAAAGGTGTGTATTCATCTAAGATCACGTCCTCCGTCTCTGCTCCATCCAGGCTTCAGTTCACTGCCTGGAGACGGGAGATTACACCCACATCCGGAATATTCTCATCGTGCTCACTAAAATCCTGCCCTGCTACCCCAAAGTCCTGAATCTGGGACAAGCACTGGAGTGTCGTGTCCACAAGATCTGCCTCGAGGAGAAGGACAAGAGGCCAGACCTCTATGCCTTAGCAATGGGGTAATCCATAGCTAATCAGAGAATAGCATTGTGTGCTGTTCAGCTCTCTGAGGAGCACGTAGTTAAGATGTATGATGTGTGTGCTGAAAAAATGGAAACCTGGGGTCCTGGAAAAAAAGAGTAATTTGCGTTATCTAATTTGTTGAATTTATAGATGTTTTATTATAAATATCTGTTCAGACTCATAGGAGTGGCAAATGGTGACTGTAACACAAATATATGATCTTTGTTAGAATTGATGGTGAGACGGTCTGCTGAAGATTCAGATTCCTTATGCTGTATTGAGTTTTTCACGCTACAGCATATTGCAAATCCAGTTGCTCTTGTTTCTCATCTGCTTGATGGCACATTTATGAAAACATTCAGGGACAAATCCTGTTCTTGGTGAAAGTCTGTGCTTAAGTAGATCCGTATAATCGCCACCCATTAGCGTCCATGCTTGTCGTTATTTATAGTATGTAGGGCTTTGTAATTGCAGGGAAATGTTTTGCAGTGCTTAAAAAGCTCTGTGCTTCTGTCACATTTTTCCAATGTGGGACACTTGTTCTTTGGAAGTTTTGTCTCTGCCTTGTGCAAACCCTTTATGCATCTTGCAGTTATTCAGGTCGGTTGAAAGGCCAGAAGGTGCACATGGTCCCAGAGAATGAGTTCCACCACAAGGAGCAGCCAGCGCGTAGTGCCGCCCCTGCCAATCAACAGAACGGCCCCGGCAGCACAGGCAAGCTTGCCACCAGCACAAGCAAGACAGAAGACGGGATGTCCGAGGATGGTGAGCGTTTAGAAAGACGGGCAGCTTTCTGAATGCAGTGCATTGTCATTTTTTTACGTTTTGTAATTAAGGTGCCAGATACAATATTGTTTTGCGTAGATTTTGTTTTCATCTGCAGTGCCATTGCCACTGCTAAAGTATTCTGTCGCTTAAGTTTTTATTTATTGTTATTGTCCATCTGCAATAGTATTTTAGTCGTGAAAATATACATTATATGTGCCATAAACCTAAACATACAATCCTGATATGCATGTCAGTGATATTAATAGATCTGTGCTAATACAGTTCTTGGTTTGTTTTTATGCAGATCGGGTCAAAGATAAATCTCAGGGGACCACAAAGCCAGTGAACAAAGCCAACAGTGCAGCGGCCAAAGTGACCACCAGCAACGGGAACGGTGCTATCAACAGGTAAGTGACTCAAGAGCTGCTATGACGCTAAGTCATCTTAAATAAAGCTTAGACTTACAGGCAAAACCAACTAGAGGTGTAGTTGGACACAATGTTACTGTTCACACTAAGTTTTGATGTTTTTCTATGTATAATATAGTATTATGATCAGCAGGGGGGGGAAATATTTTTGAAAATGCAAAATTCATCCCTTTGCAGCACCAAAGCTGTGAAGGAACGGGACGACAAGGAGAAGAGCGGGAAGGAGAAAAAAGAAAAAAAGGAAAAGACACCAGGCAGCACTCCTGAGACAAAGGCAGAGACCCGTCGGGAGAAGCAGAGAGACGAGAGAGCGGGGAAGGAGGAGCGAGTGGCACGCGAGGGTAAGGAGAAGACCCCCAAGGCAGACAGGGAGAAAGTGAAGGCCGAGGAAAAGAGCAGCAAAGACGACAAGGCCAAAGCCGGCAACGGGGAGCCCATGGAGCCATCCAGGGAGCGCGATGCCATCAAGGAGTCCAAGAGCAAGGAGAAAGGAGACAGGAGTGCAGTGGCTGGGTCCCTAAAGTCACCAGTTCCCAGATTGGAGTCAGCCGAATCTGAGAGGGGTAAGGAACCTTTCTGGTTGTGCATTAGAAATGTTTCTATACATTTTATGAGCAGTGTGGACAACAAAACGATACAATCAACAGTCAGTCACATACACTGTTTTATAAAAGTATTTACACCTTTGGGCTTTGTTGGGTTTTCTTTTTTTCGGTTATTTAATTACATCGGTGTAATTAGGATTAGGCCTGATGCTCAACACATTTCGTATATTAATGGAATAGGAGTTGGCATTTCCCTGTCCCTTGCAACATGTCTAAGTCATGAGTGAATACATGGAAAACCTTTGTGACGACTGAATGTGCAGCCCAATTAAACACAAATTCCACGCTTGTCTTTACAGATCACAAAAGACGAAAGCTCGACTGTCACTCTTCTCCGTCCCACTCCTCGTCTGTTAAGGTTAGTATGGCTTGAGGAAGGCTGTGCCAGTTTCTTCTCTATCTGCTGGAGCGTTCCCTGCCGTTGCACAATCCAGCAGCCCTGAAGATCACCAAGGAGCGTTGTCGTACATGCAGGCATGGCATCTGGAAATCCCAACCAAATCCATGGGAGTTGGAAAGCATTCCATGGACTTCAGCATTAATATTTTGCAGAATTGGGAGAAAACCCGTCAAAGACTTAGTCAAGAGAATATTGTGTATATTGAGTATTTTCATATTGAAATATCTATCTATTTTCATATAAATGAAAGCAGTCAGTGTGCCTTGTGAAGAAGGAGATTTTTTTTTTTTTTTAGCATTTCTATATTCCTTGTGGATTTTTTGCTTTTTGAGAATAATATCCAACCTGAAGTAAAACGGCTTGCCCTTCTCCAATGGCAACTTTTATTTTATTTTTACTCCGAGAGCAGTTTTTTACTACTTGAAATGGTGTCCAAGATTTTTTTCCCCATTTTTGCGAGCTGAGAAGATATCCTGCTTAAAGTGATGTCAAGTGTTTTACGTCCCTCCTCAACGTGCCCGGATCCAGCAGAGAGTCACATGGTGTCCAGCAAACCACTCTGCCGTAGGAGCGCCTATCTGCTACAGGAGCGCCCGTCTGCGGCAGCTGAGTCATCGCCCCCCCCCCCCCCTTCTATCTCCGTTTGTTAAAACGGGCTGCATGCCGACTTCACGTCACACGATGCTATCCAGTCAGTCCCGCCGGCCCCTGCAGCGGTATCCTCACAACTACCAGCCATCAGCTTCAACAGTCGCACTACCTCCTGGCAAACTGAGATCAACGGAGAAAATGAATGTTGCAGTTTCTAATCAGCCAAAAATGCCGAGGGAATTAAGCCTGCCCCTACAAAGCGAGAGTGAGGGAAAGCATGGGCGAATCCTGAATCGTCTGGAGCGTTGCCCAAACCACTGGAAGCTTGTGATAGGTCTTAATTTTACCCTTCCACCAGAGAAATAGGCTCCCTGTGTCTAATCCATTCCTGAACTGTAAGTGACAGCAACAGTTACCTATGTAGGAATGCAGTCACGCACATAAGAATTAAGTGATTTGTCTTACACACACACAGGCACACGCATACACATTATTTACCACACTTGCACTTTAAATTGAATAAATACAAGTTGTAGGACTTTTATATTATGGTGCCTGATATTGCAGATATGTCTGTAGTAATATGACATTTCATATATGCTCAGGGTTTTATACTTTAAGTATTGACATTCCAGATGTTGAGCTTATGAACTCTCCTTTATGTAATAACTTTGTCAAAGCCTTAGTCCTTGAAGGTCAGAGGTCGAGGGAGAAGTATGCTGTTGGACCGGCCAGCCCCAACTCCTCCCCCCCCCCCCCCCCCCCTCCCCTCCCCTTCTTCCAACTCTCTACTGCTGTCTGACAACCTCCTTCCAACCCCCACCCCCTCCCAGCTCATCTGTCATCTCCATTCATCCCTACAGGACAATAGCAACGAACCCAAGGAGTCCACATCCAAGGTTTGAACTGACTCTGCTACTCGTACCTTCTCTCAGATTGTCTGTTTTCTTTGTTCCGGGGTCAAAAATGTGTACAGCTGCAAATAATCCATTTTAGATGTCTTTCATTTTCTCAATCTTCTCACATGTTGTCATAAGGACAGTAGTAGTGGATGGATGGTCACCATTACCAATTTGCTGGAGCTAAAAGCCAAAGCAATGAGTTAAAGGAGGCAAAAGGCCTTGGTACAACTGAGAAGGACTGCAGTTGGGTGATGATTGCTGTGGCTCCTTCACTTAAAGCAACCTCTTCCATATTACACATTTAGTTTTATAAAATCAATCAAATGACAGAGTAGCTTAACTTTAATGTCATTGTTTTGGCATCCTTTACAGATGATTTAGACCCAAATTGAAATATACAGAAGGTGTTTGTTAAATGCCAAACCATTGTGGGTGTCTTTAGTTTAGGATGTGTTTATAACAACATTGAATCACATTTCTTGTAAGTTGTTTATTTTACACGAGATAAATAAGTCAACTAACTGACCTAAATTAACTACAAATAGAAAAAAAGCAGTAATTCTATCCATGCATGTGGATTTGTTTGTATCAACTCTGCACATCTGTACCCGACACTTCTTTCTGTTGATCAGTGTTGTAAGACAAACATGAGGTCGTAGAGGATGCTCTGAAAACAGTTGGGGTAAAAACTTACAACATGAATTTAATGTCTCATGTGTGTCACTGAATGCTCTGTTTTCAGTCACTGAACCTTTTCAGTGGACCGAGGACCGTATTTATTTTGGTTGAAGTGTGTTGTGACATTTGTTAAATCATATTAGTTTGGAGACGAGGACCTGCAGCCAGTGTTAAAGTTCATGCTTTAATAGACCTGAATACAGCTTTATTTTGGCTGAGTTAGTTTTTTGTTGAAGCTTTGTCAGCTTGATCAATACTGGTGTCAAAACTCAACTTTAAAATATTGTATTTGTCTTGTTCGGTTCATACATAATTGACTTTACAGCACCACGCCAACTACAATTCAGTTACCCGGTCCAAGAGCAGAGAGAGGGAGATGGAGAAGAAAGATTCAGACAACACACAAGGCCGATCCAAAGAGAAGAAGGAAGAAAAGGATCGGAAAGAGAGGAAAAGAGTCAGTATATAACGAGACCACTACATTTTGTGAAGGTTTTTTTTTTCTGGAAGATGTGAAGTTTATGTTTTTAATTTATTTTTTTAAACTCCTTCACACATCTCTTGTTCTAAAGTTAGCCAGTGTTCATATTAGTTGGACTTCAATAATAATATACGTTTAATATTTCCATGTGCGCTCTAACAACTGTCAGTTAGCAAATGAAATTCTAATGGTCAGGATTTGTTGTTGCCACCATTTGAAATGCTGCTTGTCATGTTGTTTCTCTTTTAGGACCATCTTCTCAATGAGCTTGAGGCGAGCCAAGAGTCCAAACGTAGAAAGGATGAGAATGGAATGAGTATGTTTGTTCTTGACAAATCTGAAAAAGCAGTTCACCCAGCCAGTACAGCGTAAACAAGAACAAACTCTGTTTTCTCTTCTCAGATTCCTCCAAAAACAGTAAGAGCACCAGTCCTTCCTGTGACTCCCCGCTTTCAGCTGAGAAAGAGAAGATCAAGAGATCCAAATCTTCCAGTAAAGAGAAGGCAGAGTCGGTGAAACCTGAGCGGACATCCTCTGGAGGCAAAAAGGTCAGCTCCGCTTGTCACACTCGGTCCTCATCTGTTTGTTGAGAACATGATCTTTAACTCGTATTGTCCCTTGAAACTTTAGTTGAAATGTGTCTTTTCATTGTTTGAATAATGGATTTAGACTTAAATGAATGCTAAATATTCCTGCAGCTTTATTTGCATTACTACTGATCTGTTTTCAATTCATATTTTGTGTTGCTGTGCAACAGGAGTCCAGACATGACAAAGAGAAATCTGAAAAGAAGGAGAAGAGGGACAGCAGCGGAGGAAAAGAAGAGAAAAAGCAATATCCTTAAACGTAGAGTGGCACGTAAATCGTAATTCTGGGTGAGTTGTACTGCTTAGTGTGAATATTTAAAGGTATCTGGTCTTTCTCAATTGTATTTTTTTACTTCATTGCTTCAGCATTTTGGGTTACCTGCTTTGCTTGAGCCCACATTTGTAGTCATCACTGATACAAGTTTTATATATACATTTGCACTAAATTTGTTTTCCACTTGTTTCCATTATGAGAGAATTATCTCCACGTTTATCTACTGTGTATCACTGAACGTACTCGGTAACTGCACAAGATTGCAGCAGATGCTATTCACATAATGCGGCCCCGCCCATTTTTGTTCTTCCGGTTTAGTAGTACGGTTGTACACCATGAATGGTGTCGGAACATTGAGCAGCTACACTGTAGCCATTGGGTGATTTTTACAGGATCACATCCATCTATCTCCACTATGCTGCACTATGAAGGGCTACAAAAGTACCAAAGCACATCTGTACACGGGCCAGTACAAAAGCATATGTCGACAGTCATCACTAATTACTCTCACTGCTAGAAGGGTAGACAAAAATAGATTAAACCAACCTGTGAACCAACCATGAATGCAGCTCACTCTGATACGACGTTCCGAACTAATCAGATCATTTGCTCTTTTAACTTGGATCTGATTTCAATTGGACGTTTCAAAGAGCCATCGTGTCGCAAATGCTGTTTGTTGCTCACTCACTTTACGGCAGGCAGCTACTGGCACTCCTCACAAGTATTTATTTAGTTTTTCCTCATTTTCTGAAACTGAAAAAAGACTGATCATATGCCAGTGTTGGATCACGCCCCGAGATTACCACAGACTATGACATGTAGCAGCCTGGCTTGTCTCTTCTATGACAAAAACTGATTTATTTTGAAAATCACTAATTCCATTTGTCAGCATTCAGTCTTTGATTAATTTCCCTTAACAATGATACTCATAAATCCTCTGACAAGCACAGATAATGTGCACTAATCAGTGAAGGTAAGACACATTCTACTTCTTTGTAAACATCGGTCAATACAACATCAATGTGGTATATCATGGATTTTCTCTCCTCCTCTCTGATCCACAGCAGAACTGGAGAAGCTGTATTTTTTATCTGCGAGACATCTGCAACTCCATCTCTGTGCTATGTCGTTAAGTCGTATTCTCATTTCTGCCTGTGTAGTTTTGCTGTAAACGCCCTTCCAAGTGTTGTTAGCTGTAGTTATCTCAACCTCCTTTTTTTTTCTTTTTTTTTTTCACATGTCCCTATACAGTAAACCAGCTGAAATGTCTTTGGTTCTTTTTGATTATTCGGTATGGGCACAATGTGCTGCTCTATTCACAATGTCATTATTCTGATTAGGAAACAGGTTACTGTATGAAATGATCTCCTGGTAACACCTGGTCATGGATTCCATAACCTCATGGTTGGAAAAAAAGTGTATTTTTTTGTATGTTGTCAGGCTTTGCTTTTTGCTCGTTTTATTGCCGTTAACATGCTTTCCATGCTCACTTACCTCATATCCTTTCGAGATACTTAGATACTTTTATTTATTTATCTCCACCTTTTTAATCCGCGTAAGACAGTAGATGAAAGTGAGTTAAGTGATACAAAGGACCAGTTTGTATATTGTGTACAATAATAAAGAGGTTAACATGAAAGTCACGTCATGTTATTTCTTTTCTTTTTGATGTCCCACACAGTCCTTTTGTGATTTTGTGTTAATCAGGTTTTTACATAATTTATAAAAATGCAAGTTCAACCCTGATTCAAATGTAGAATTGTAAAGAATAATCTGACAAAAAAATCTGACACTCTGTACTCCAAATACAACTGTTTCGAAATGACTTTTGGAGATTTTATCTGCTGTACTCAATGAGTGTAAGCTTCTTTTTTTTTTTTTTTTTAAACAAAACATCCAATAAATGATAGTTTTCCTAGTGTGTCACTTTGATATTGTCTCTTCCTTTTCTTTCCTTCTGACTTTCTTTATCTACAAAAAGCTGATTATCCACGAAGTATAGTTACTTTGTGTTACCACTTTATTCCCCCAACATAGCGCACAGAAACCTCCATGCTTATGTGCACATTATTTCTTCTTTGATTCATTATTCTCGGCTCCTACAACAAATCCGGCATGTTAGTTACTTCTCTCTGCCAATAACTCCCTCAAAAAAAAAAACGGCGACCTGGCCGGCCGCTGCATGATCATCCCTTTGACAATCTGCTAAAAGGTTGTAAAGCCAACACCGGTGGATACAGATTGTTCGGGTCACATGTTGTAGTGTTGTTTCCAGACAAACAAACAAAAAGTGATATTTTTCAAACCCCAATTTATTTGTGGATTATGTAGTGATATGACTTGACTTTAAAAATCAAATCTGAAATATACAAAGTTTTGACATGCAAAATAGTAGACATCATTCTACTGTCATCTTATGTATAACATTACTGTGTTATTTTAGTCCTGGTGGTTCTTGTATGAATCATTGTGATGACCAATAAGAGACGTCCAGAAAAGTGAATTAAACCTAAAGGGTCATCTGCTATTTCCTGTATGTTTTTGAGCTGCTGTAAGTGTATATATATATACACTTATATATATTTATATATATATATATATATATATATATATATATATATATATATATATAATCTCTAAGTTTCCTAATAAACCTCCAGCTGTGTGGGGCCCTTTTAGTTTCAGGGCCCAAGTTGCTTATCCCCCTGTGCTCTTCACTACATCGCCTACATCATGTGAGCCTGGGCAGAGGATGTAAACGGGCTTCCACACTAACATAACTCCAGATGTGTTTGTCTAGAGAAAAGTCCTGTCTGTGGAAGTCATATTAAACAGTGTAGTAAGCCATGTATGGCTTGCAACACAAAAAACCCAATGTGATTGTTAAATTACTTTCTTCATTGACAGTTTATGTATTTTTTGATATATGTACAAATGATGAAAAGGGCAAAAGATTAATATAAACCTGCTTTTATTAAGGAAATGTAATAAAATCCTTTGTACATGACCTCCTCAGAGGTTCATTGTGTCCACACATGCAACTCTCATGGTTGAGGTACTGTTACAAATGAACTGGGGAAAAAAACAAAAACAAACTGGATCAAATGCCATTATGGGCTTTAAACTAAACCAGGGTCCATTTTGAGTTGCAGTTAGGTCAAACTATCACCAAATGCACATGCACTTTATCTGGGGAGAAAAGGATGGGATACTAAAGTCTGATATATTAAACAAATGTAGGCGTACATGGTTTGTAGCTTTTGTAGGATTTTTGTCCTTCCGTTTATAAAAAGTTCACTTGTACAAACAGACACACGTTTCATTTGTAGCTCTCTCCTCAATGTACAGTTCACCTTCTGCATAATGCATAGACACAGAAAGCTTATCACGACCAAAGAAGCTAGGTGTGTTATCATTTACCAAAAAATGTTGAGATTCACAGCTGCAGATACTGCATTTACATGAGAACGGCTTCTACGTGTGTACAAAGTGTAAACCATAAGCTCAGTTAAACCATTTGAATATGTTGTCACATAAAAAGGGGTCCCTCGCATTGTCTCTAAATGATTTATAATGCTTTTGATTTCAACAATATGGCACTAAGTGATTAAAAGCGGACCTCATTTTAATAAAAAATGGTCTTGTTTCCAAATAGTGGCAGTTGAAACAAATGAAGTCTCACATGGTTGATTTAAAAGAAGCATCAAAGTGAATACAGTCAGTTGTATATAATGTCCAACAGGCTTTGAAAAGAAAAAAAAGAAAAAACCCACCACCGAAGCAGTTTCAGATGACTAGTATTATTGATGTTTTCTGAGTTAAAACGGGGGTAAAATGTTGTCACTTTAATTGATGCTTTACCCTATTGATCGAAGCTTGTCCTAAATATTATGAAACTGAAAATAGTCTTATAGTAAAACAAGAAAAATAACTTTACTTCACTAAATATAACATTTATCCAACTTAAGATTTCACCACAGAAATATGCCTGTAAAGTATTCAAATGACTTAATAAGTACTACAGGATGTTTTGATTGCAAATCATGGCTTTTTTCTTCTTCTTCAACATAGAAAACAACTGAAATTACAACAGTTCATCTAATTGTCATTTGAAGCACTGTTTTGCCCTATAGTTCCACAGATTTTTTTGTTTTTATAATTTTTCAAGTGGATTCAATTTAGATTGCATTGCCATGACGCCGAAATGCTCCATAAGGCACTACAAGAGGCAAATCTTATGTTTCCAGAAGCAAAAGTCCTGTTGCAACATTGCCCTCTGTTAGTGTGATGGGCCTCACAACCCGAATGAGCACTTGTTGACTTGTAGGCTTGTGTCCAAGCTGATGACAAAGAAGGCCGCTGCCTCCAGGATGCCAGCCTCGGGGTGTCGGGGTCACACGGAGTGGCTCAATCCAGACGCACCAGTGGGAATCAACATGTTTCACCTCTGCAGAAAAGATGAGCAAAAGGATGGGGAGCAAATGAAAACGCTGCCACTACACTGTTGATCATGTTTGGCTCAACTCAACTCAAAAACACAAGTTCAACTACTGCCTTCGAAAGGTGTTGAGTAATCAATTCAAAGTTACCAGCAGGATGAATAGAAAAGCTGCACTTTTCAATTAGATTGACACACTGAGTTTGACACTAACCTTCATCACGTTCACGTTGTTTTCATTATTATGAAAAGAAACGACAATGACTTAACATGTAATGAAAAGAAACAGCCAGTGTCCATTATGGGTTTTTTCTTCAAATTGCAAAACAGTGGGATCTCCAGAGAGGCAGACAAGGCATGCTGGGAAGTCTGCTCATATGCTGGTCAAGTTAAGTGACCCCTTTCAAATGAATAGACTCAAGGTTTAAAGTCTCATGATAAAAGATTAGTATATTTAACACGATTTACTGCAGATATTGGACTAAGGTACAATGTTCAAACTGACACAGACGTGGAAGCAACAGTAAAACATACCCCTTAGATCTTAACACTCTCTGTCCCGTACACGTTGTAGCCTTCACGATACGTGGCAAAATTCTGGGTGTTTGCTGGAGGGGCTGGCTTAAAGTTTTGAGCATTCTTTGCCAGCTTCAGTCTTTTGGTTTCTTGCCGTGACTTATAGCAGAATTCTATCAAAGCCACGGTCATAGCCAGGCCAAGCCCTCCGACCAGAATATAGAAGACTCCTGCCACGTTGCTCAGGCTTAGTGCACTTGTCTTGTCCTGGGGGAGGTAAAGACCACCGTTAAGACTTTTTAAACTGGCAGTCTGAGGCTGACAGCCAACAACATGTACACCTACACCAACACAATGTACATCCTGCTACACTATGACTAGCAGTTACTCAGAGGAGGCTGCTGATTGCGTCTACAAAACCCTCTGAGGTATATATGTCTAATTTAGCCTATAAGTGAGATAAATATGAACCACTTAAATGTGTCTAATTCCTCCTCTCAAGTTACGTCTACCCTTAAAAGCTGGGAAGGTGAATGTAGACAGAGTTGCTTTCTATCCTGCTTTACCGTCTCTTTAAGAGACCTTGTCTAGAGGAAGGTGGTCGTGGTCGTACAGGTCTACAGATTAAAACCTCGATTCACTGTCATAGCTGCTCAACTTCAACACACTGCATTTGTACAATCAAAGAGGCAAGCTGTGGAGGGGGAATTGAACCATTTTGCTGCTATTAAAAGCCAGACAGTGATATTGAAATTAATTTATGTTAGTTTTACCATTTGCATGCTAACCATTGGGGACATTTTGTAGTTCAGTTGCAGTATTAAAAAATAAATAAATAGCCATATCTAAAAAGTGAGTGGCTTATAAACATCTGCATATTAATTAAAACGTTTCTTACTCCGACACTTTATATGAGACATGACTTTTAAATACTATTTGACCACTTTGTGCTCAGATGGTATTCAAAAGGTCAGTTTGGACTTTGTCAGAAGGTAAAACTAGGCGGTCATATTGGAGTTAATGCTCAGTTTGCATACAAATGAACAAGATCAACAATAAACTACATTTCAATAAATGTTTGGATGACAAAATAGCAGTAAAATGGTATCAATTCTATGATTCAACTTTTTAAAATTTGATGATATGAATAAAAATAGTGTGTGATCATGCTGCAATTTTACAAATCTGGATTTGTCTACGTACAGTAGTAATGAAGTAATAATGTCATGAGTTATGATCGGAGTGGAAATAAATTGTGTATTGAGTATGTGTGAAGTAAATCTAGTTTTTAATGTTTTCCACATGCTATTCTGCAAGTGTTCAGATATGTCATGTCCTGATCAACATGTCTGGGAAAATATATATATATATATATATATAAATATGCTTTAGATGTTTGCATATGAACATTTAGGTCAAAATGCACTTTTCAATCAGTATAAAAAGACCTGCAGCGACTGACCTTACTTCCAGAGTCCTTGGTTCCACATTCACCCTTATCGTACCACCATTTGTTTTTCAGCTTGTCTAAGATGCCTTGTTCACTGAGTTTCAATACTGCAAGGTTTACAGGAGTTCTTCACGTGGGAAATAACATAAATAACATTTTATTATGTTATTTTATGTTATTAAACTTTCTTAAACTACTTTATACTGTACAAAGCGATAGAGTAGGGTCCTGGCCAACACATCACAGATAGCAAGCAACACTACAGTATATATATATATATATATTTGTAAATATATGACCTTTCATAATCCATGACTACCCTAGCATGCCAGACCCCACCTATATCGCTTTGAGTAATCGGCACACACTGATCACAAGAAGAGAAAAAATTGCAATATAAAGCAGCTGCTGCATAGCTTTCACAGAAGTAAAGAAAACAAAGGCAGCAATTGCTGAGGGCATTTTCTTTTTGGTGCTATGGGCGGCCTTTTGGTGTTTAGCAAGGTGGATCTAACAGGAACCCTTTCTTGAGTAAATGACTAATTAATTTCATTTCAAAATCATTTCAATTTAATGAAAGGCTATAGTATATACTACAGGCTAATGTCTCACAAAATCACCCACACAGAGAAACAAATCTAAGGGTGTTTTTGAATCGTTACGAGCCAGATGAGGCCAAAATAATTTGGTTTTAAGACTCTGAACCAATGAGGGGAATAACAGTTTGGGTTGTTTTGTTTTGCAAGACATTATGTTCACTTTTATTGACTGATAGATTTCCCGGCTTATTTCCTTTCAAAAGTAAGATCGGTGTTTGTAATCCAAGATCATAAAATATATTGTATTCACCACTGTGCTCTTTGAGTGTCACAAATAATACAAATTATGTTTTCTGATTATTTATACAAAAAAAAAAATAAAGTCAGACATGCTGTTGGGTGGATGATATGCAGTCCTGTTCTCCAGTCAGCGCTCTTTGGAAGGCAAAGTAATGATGATTTTGTTTGAGCGTTTAAAGTAGAAACTTAGATCTATGAATTCAAATGCAACATCAAACTATAATTCGTCAGATGCAGCTTCGTCAGCGCTGCAGTTTCTGCTTTCTGACTCTTCTTGGCGGATGGGCAGAGAGGAGGGAGACGTTTGAGCATCACCTTGAAACTTAATGATTGTTTCGTTTTATGAATTGAGCTCAATGCAGTCATGATCCTGCACAGTAATCTGTAATTCTATTTGGACAATGACACATTTTAGATGCTTACTCTCTGTTGTTATGATACATTTTGGAGACCCTATGAGGATCAATTGAAGACAAAAAAAGTCAACAATTGTTCATAATAATTCTGTTTAAGGGGACCGTATATATATCACAAAGTAGCATTTGTATAAGATAATTATTGATGCACATCTTTTGACTTCTATCTTGTTTTTGTCTCTCTGACCTCTGACCTGCGTCAGTTATTGAGTGTGTAAATTTACATTCTACTCCTCAGTTTAATAACTTTTAATCACATACAAATAACTACAGCTGGTTAAAGCGTATGACTGCTTGTGATTGGATAATGTCTACCCTGTTCCACAGCATTATGGGTAGGGGGATTTACTCCCTGTAAATACTCAGATTTACACGCCTTTTCTTGTTATTACAAATTATACATAGACATTCTCTACGCTGCTGCTCATCAGTTAAAGGTCTCTGATACACCACCAGGTGGTGGCCATGGACTTCTAAATAATTCACAATTTTATGAACACTCAAATGTTTTCCTGTTTCTTTTCTAATCTGAAAAACCTAAATAAAACAGAATGTCATCCATATCTACGATACATTATGCATATAAACTAATTAGAGCAGTAGCTGGGTAGATATTTGTTTGATGTTTGATATTTGGCTATACACTAGGAATTATATCAAAGTACGTAGATGACAATACTATAAATTACATTTAGTCAAAAGATTTAACATCTAAAAGAGTACAACGCAACATAATTGTCATCATCTCTGCTGGAGAACTTAAAGAGAAATCAAAGAAACTTAAGAAATGCTGCTCATTAAAAACACACACTGGTAGAAACAGAGAGAAACATTTTAAACTCTACGTCTGTTCCTCTTCCGAATGAATTTCTACAGCACCTTTCAGAACAGAAGGTTGTGAAATGCAGCGAGATTAAACGAGTTAATTTTGAGTTGCACTAACACGGAACACACACACACACACACACACACACACACACACACACACACACACACACACACACACACACACACACACACACACACACACACACACACACACACACACAGTCATGTTGTCAATAGTTACCAGCATACAGCGGTTCACGTCAGCCACCTCAGCCTCAGCCTTCTCTCACTGCATTATCTCTGGTGGCTGTCTGATTATGCGAAGGCTTTTTAATTATGCATCCAGTTGACCAATCAGATTTCATTCAAATCTGGGAGTATTTAAAATAATTGTCTCCAGGAAGCAGATAGGTGTATCTAATCTGAAGTGCCTTGATTCTCTCGAGGTCAAAAGCTCCTCAGAGGGCGATTTACATTTTTTAACGCTACTTACTGACGAAGAATGTCTAACTTAAAAAACCTGCAACGTATATGACTATAGGAAATATGATTTCCACTACATTGGACCTTCAAAAAGAGATGTCTGATAATTGTTCTTTTCTCAGGTTGGTTGCAATCGTAATCTCCCAAATTCTGATTAAGAACAGGAGGTGGACATAATATCATGGACACCTGTGCAATCTAATGCAATGGAACAGCTGGTGCTATAAATCTTACGTTTGTGAAGTTTAATAAAATAATAATGTTCAGTTTTTGTTATTCATTCACCTTAATAGTAATCTTTTGGGGGCATAGTTTGTACCTCACATCTAATGAGTCCTGTAAGCTTCACAAAGATAGTCTTTATTGTTGTGTTGTAATTTGATTCATTATACAGGTGTTTCTTTTATTGTGTCCACCCCCTGTAAGTGTCAATTCAACCTTCGCTCCATCTGATTTAAATCACATCTAAACTTCCCCTTTCAGTCTGTCTGCAAAACAAGAAAACAGCATCTAAAAACATGACCACAAAAAAATTATCCACATGAAAAGAAACATGCACAATAGTGACTCATATGGCCAAATTAGAACATAAATGACGTCAAATGAAATAAACATCACACAGTATGAACAAAAACTGAGTTGTTTTAAATCATCCAGCTTTGATTAATGAAACTGTTGTAGATATGTTCTGTCTGGAGTTTTGATTGGTTTAAAATATCTCCATTGATTTATTGTATGTGAATATAGATGCTGAATTTGATTTCAGCATAACATTGATTTAATGCTATGCTGTGAATGTCATATTTTCTCAGTGGTAGTTACATACAATATATTTCCATCTCATCGTGTAATTACCCACACCTGCATTTCTGAAAGTGAAATAAGGACAAAGAAACGTGGCAGTCAGACAGTGATAGTGTTACAATGGTCATCTACTCTTTCTCTCTAACCAAGGGGGCGAGGCACATTGCCAGTGAGAGGAGAACGGCTTCTTTGTGTTATCCCACCGGCTGTATCCATGTCCTGCTCACCCAGGAATGGATGACTAGAGTCAATAACAACAAAGTTTTCTCCGTCTCTTTTCTTGCAATATGCCAAGTGTACTGTGGTCATGATTCAAGCTGAAGAGCAGAAGCAGAGATGGATCCACAGTTGAGGGCTATTACTGAGCCCTGAAACAAAACAAAAAAGATCAGGGGCCTCATTTATAGAAAGGTTGTACAACAGATTTGATTGAAGAAATTCTCATCGGAAAAAGGTCCCAGCTGTTCTGCAGAGCTGAGCCTGATGTGCACAGCTCTAAAATGTGTAAATAAAGATAGATTATGTGCACTGAGTATGACCAAGTAAGACAGGCTTTAAAACAATAAGTTGAGCTTTTCTATATTGTAACGCCACTTCTTTGTTTCAAAACAACAGTTAAAGTGAGACTATGTGACTTTTCAGAGAAAAAAAACAACACTTCTTACAAATGAAAAGTTAAATTCATAAGCAATACGTACAATATTCAGTTTCCCCAGCCTCATTAAGTCTGCTATGACCAGGAGCTAATGGTGGCAAACTTTAAATTGTTGGTGTTGTGACCCTGACTTTATGGCTCATCTTGGTTTTACTGTGTCAAAAATACACTTTTCAATGTTTTTAATTAAAAAAATCAAACAAAAAGTAAAACACACCATACAAATCATCACCATTGTCCTGTAATTGCCACTTGTGGCAACAGTGGCCGCTGGGTAGCAAAAGTTGCATGGTCTCACTTTAAGGTCTGAATGCATCTTTACACACTTATTTTGTACATCAGTTTTATTTTTACTATGAAAAAACTATCTTTTTACCAAAGTGTGATTCAATTCAAATCCTCTTGTACAAATGGAGCCCCTGGTCATATCTTACACTCTACTACTGCAGGGTTTACCAGGTCAGGGTGGCCATGGATAGACTTTGACTGGCCTTGGATCAAGACCAACCAAAGGTTTCTGTCTTACGCTGGATTTCGATGAAAGGATGTTGGACAAAAAAGTTTGGACCGTTAGTTGTCAGTCTTTCATTAGAATTCTCACGTTTGCCTGCGATGCTTAGTCCCCTCAAGACAACGCTGTTTCCCGTGCCTGCCCTAACACTCAGGCGGCAGATTGGATGGATCATACTGTACATTGTGCGATTTGGAGGTATTAACTGTGGAATAAGATTAACTCTTAGTTTTCTGGCATTAGTTTGCCATATATGAAGATACAAAGCTGCCATGTTGGCCTGTAGAAATAAAAAGCGGAAGGAAAGTTTTCTGTCTTTATAACCACAGGCCAAAAATATACAAAACAACTACTCTGTCACAAAGATATTAAACTCTTAATAATCTGATCTTGCTCTGTCCTACTTCTGCACTTTGCTTTATCTCACACTATTTTTATTTTTGCTCCTCCATTAGCCAAGCAAAGGGTTCCCAGTCGATCACAAGTTGCAAAAATGTAAAATCCAACTTATTCATCTATAACTTATTATCAGATATTTGGGCCAAAGACTATAGTCAGTGTGACGCCAGCCTTGCCGATTACTCTGTTCTAGGATACCCGACTTTGGTGACATTGAGGCTGACCTTAGAGTCACCTCCCCCGCTGCCGCACTCTCCCTTGTCGTACCACCATTTGTTTTTCAATTTGTCCAAGAGGCCTTGCTCATTCAGTTTTAACACTGCCAGGTTAACAGCATTTCTTGAAACGATAAAACATAGCTTGTAAGAAAATGAACAGGTCCGTGAGAAATCTAATATAGAATATTAGTAAAAAATAGTGATAAATATCAATGGTTCATAAGGGGAGCACGGTAGGGACAAATTGGTAAATAATTTCACTGGTGTGGAAGGGTAAGAAGCATTGTTACAGCAAAGAAAATGTTAAATATTAGAGAGGTGGCATGGAGGTTACATTGCTTGTAACTAAAGTGTGCGGGATGGGGACATTCTGTCATTGCTGAATTAGAAATAAGAACATCCAGCATGCAGCTTAACATTCATCACAACTGACAGACCAGCATTGTAACTAGCAAAAAAACAATGCAAAAGAGCACCACAGAAACCAGGAGGGAGGAGAGGTTGAAGGGCAAAACAAACAAAGGTCGGGAAAGGTGACACATCAACATTCAAATGGATTTAGTGATAGTGACTAATATACCAATAACCTTAAGAGAAAGAAGAAACAGAGACACAAACCAGATAGATAGGACAGAACAGAAAATGTCTGAACGTGTTGAATAAACTCATAATACTGTTCACTCATTGATGCACTTGGAGAAAAAAAGAAGAATTAAGGAGTGAGGAAGAAGAGAATGGCAAAAAGAGACATCAGGGTAGGTGGAATACTATAACAACATGGAGGATATTGTTATATTATCCCACCCACCCTAATGCAGAGCCTTTAGGTGTGGCCACACCATAGCCCTTAGAGTCGAGGTTGCCGCCCACTTTCATGGTGTCACATGGTTTCCGCTGCTCTATGTACTCGTTCATTGTGGATTCGAGTAGAAAGGCGAACTTGCCCTTCGACTTTCGTACTCTGGCAACCCCGTCTGGTGTTGTTTTGGCAAACACTGACGGTTCAGCTGATTTCATGTATGACCACATTTTCTCATAAACTGCTATTTTGGAGCGCTGCATTAAAGGACAGAGAGAAAACAGGAACAGTTAGTCATGCACTGAACAACGACGGCTGTGAACACATTCATTATGAGCCGCTGTGGTGAAAGGAAGAGTTCATTTTGGGAAATATGAGAAGATTGATAGCACTTTCCACGTGAGATTGGTATCAATCTTCTCATGTACCCCACAGAAAGAAAGAGATTAAGCGTGTTTTCCAAAATATTAAACTCATCCTTTAAACGCAACTCTGGATCACATGGAAGATAACTTCTGTTGCACTTCCTTCACCACGCCCCGGTCCGTGATGTCGAAAGCGCCTGCTGTCACACCACAGATTGGGGGCGTGGCCAGAAGTGCAATATGCTTCAAGATTTCACCACAAACAGACATTTTTCAGTGGATTCACCCTTTAAATATATATGTTTTAAATGCAGCAGAGGTAGTAGTGAGTGGGCTTTTTGCCAGCAGCCTGAAGTCTGACAATCTGGCAGCTCAGCAGAAGCAAAATGCAGGCCGTGTTTGGTATCAATATTAACAGACAGAAGGGACCTCCTCCTCCACAGCTTGTGTACGTACCAGCAGGTCACAGCTGGAGTCACAGTTTCATTTAAATATGCTAAGTCATCAGTTCAATCGATTAGATGTGCTTTAGCAACACTTTAATCTGTGCAATTTTAATAACCAATATTGTCGTTAAATATGTTATGATGCTAAATATAATATATAACCATCTGTGCAGGTTGTTTCTCTCTTCTTATATCTTTTGAGTATATCTGACAGATTATGTTCAGATCTTTCCTCATTGTATCCAAATTACTTCAAGAATAAAGAAAATAATTCCTGCTTATGTATTTATACATTCCTCAGAATGTTAATGTTTTCCCTTTAATTTGGTATTTCACGTCATTGAAAACCAATCAAGCTGTAACAAGATTAAAACCACCAATTATCTGGCTGTTATTATTGCATAGTCATCTGTTCTTTAAAGGTCATACATGATGTTAAAGCCAAATACCAATTCATTTAGTTTGTGTTATTTGTTGTAACGTTATTTGTTGTAACTTGACCTGCAGGAACTCCAAGACCGATGGATTCACCTCTGTGGCCCAGGCAGCTGCCAGCTGGAGCAGCTACACACACACACATGCACACACAGCGCTGCTCTGACACTCAGTGCGCTGCTAAAAATGGCCAGCGAGAGGCTGATTGCCGGTCACAGGGGAGCTGGAGTACACAACTGTCTACAATAGAGGGGAAGAATAGAGAATAATATGACCTTCTGCTGAGCTCGGTACGGGAGAGGGGCCTCAGAGGAAACTTTGAGTTTAAACTTTTCATATTTCGACACGTCTTCAAGGGGATGCTTGATCGTGACGAGCAGGTTCGTAATCTCTCGGGCAAACGGGACGTACATAAAACTGTGAACGAGCACTTGACGTCAGATTTACAAAAGTCTGGAGCAAGTTCTCGGGGAAAATCAGATTATTTACATGACGTTTTATTTTCATCGTATCATTTATTGATGATATTATATATTTCTCCTCAAGGACACAGTATTATTAGTAGTAGTAGTAGTAGTATTTGGAATTTGAAAAGAAATACTTTTCTGATTATCGTATTCCTCATTGCTTTATTTATATATGTATTGTCCTTGATAACCGAGCCCTAAAGCCTTTCTTTACTTGCTTATTTAAATAATTGAATATACAGAAATCCACTGTGCATGACTGGTTTTATCCAGATTGTATCTTCAGTAGTGGTGTGAGTCAGTCCCGCGTCACATCTGGGATGTGACATTGAAGGGAAACATCAGAGCGAATTGACAATCTAAGTTAGCTTGGTGGTGTGTACGGCTGTGTTGTGTAAATAATTTACCGGAGATGTAATGGATTGTGGGCTCAGGCTAGTAAGTGAATCATTCTTGACATATGCACGATTTCAGTTCAGTTGAGTGTTCATGTAAACACTGAAACATGACAGTAATAGGTGACGACAGGCCTGACCATAGTGTGAAAACAGCGATTATTTTCTAGGTTACATGAAGACGCATGCTTGTCAGGAGCAGGTTAGTCGCCTGCTGAAATCTGTGCAACTCCTCATGCCGCCAGAGTCATAATTCTCACTAGTCACAACTCAACAAAGACTAATTATTTAAATAAATAAACAATTATGAATGACTTGTCATTTAACTGACAAACGGGTGTGAGGAATGTGGGTTTACTGCTCCTCATCGTTCTGGAAATAAACTGGTCTCAACTCAAATTCTTCCAGCAACCAGTTCATGTGTTTGCAGCTGACTGGAGGGCTGAGAGTGATTCATGCTCCTCTGTGTGCGTCTGTCATGCTCTCATCCACAAACAGAGACAGCAGGCCAAACAAAGCATGTGCAGTCTTTCTGGTCTTTTATTTTTTATCTGCATGCAATTCTTAGTTAGGTGGATGATGAAGTCTGTGATTAAAACTAATTTACTGAATGTTCACGATCAGTGGAAACACATGAATAATGTACCTAAATAACGCTATAATTAATGGTAAAATGATCACTAACACACTTTGATATTGTAATAGAAAGTAAACAAACTACTTCTTACATGTCCTTCCTCTCCTTTCACACATCTGCTAACATTATTCAATGTCAACCCTTTAACCTCTTTTTAAATATACACACACAGTTTTGCACACAGACTGAAAGAGCCAAATAAGTTGCCAGTCTCAGTAAGTAATTGAGGAAAATGTGATTTGAAAGGGGAATTAGGCAAATGGGATGTGGCATAGAGAGCTTCAGAAGTGCTGATGATTGTTTTTAACAGAGCAAGCCTTGCTGCGTCGAGTCTTTATCCTAAACTAAGCTAAGCTAATCATCCACGAGCTCCAGACACGATGTCTTAAACTTTTGAAATAACTGTCAAGAAAGCGAATGAGCCTGTTTCTTTAAATATGGTGTACACATATCCTGAACCAGATATGATACTTAGCAGAGATAAATCTAGTTGAGGATGTGCCGAGTGGTTTGAGAACAAAGTTTTGAATCCTTTCTGAAAAGCAGAAAAGAAAAAGAGTGAGCGCTTGAGAAATGGGCTTGTTGGTTATCACCGTATATCACGGAGGAAGCTGTGTGATCTTCTTTGAAAATGATATTCTTTAAAAAGTATTGACAGCTCCTATTAATCATTAGCTTTGAATCTCCAGTTTTCAATACCCGTGGCTCAGAATGGCTCCTCTGCATTGACATTTCCAGTTTGGAGGAAGAAAGGCAGAATATTTGTCACTCAGGATGAAATCCCTCCATGCTTGTCAATTATCTCCTCAGGAGCACCTTTGACAAATCACAGCCTGCCAAACGCAACGTGGATAAGCACATCAAGCGTTGCTTGTGGAGCTGCAGTTAATGCCGTGATTCACCAGGAAGCCCCAGAAAGAATCTATTTGATATATTTATATTCGAAAGTTTCCAATTGTACGGCTGCTGCATGTGCCAATCACATACAATATATAAACCTCTTTACTTCATCATCTCTTTTCTAACATTAAGTTAACAAGACAAATGAAGAAGTCGGCTGAAAAGGTTCTATTTTGACAACTGAATTATTGGTCCTTAGCGCCTCGCTTGATGTCACATCTGTTGTCCCTGCAGTCATGATCACAGAAGTCTGGTTTGAATTATCACACATTAAAAGAGGAGAAGATCAACACAGCTTTGTGCAGGATGAGCCGTATTAAATGCATTTATTTTGTGATATTAGAGAAAGCTACATCGTATACAAAATGATTATCCTCTCTCTAGATGTTATATTAACTAAATCCCCGACTGTTACAATTCTACATGTCATAGGCAGTAACTCTCAACATGCCGCAGTTCGTTCGATTCTCATTCTCTTCGCTGAATAAAATATTTTCTGAACAGCCACATTTTTCACGAGTAATGTTTTGAAGTACTGCAGTGCAGGAGACAGCGGGTTACAGATGACCTCCTCCACACTGATCATGTTGATTGCTCCAATTCAATGCTTTTAGACCTGAGTTGAGCTTGGCACCCCACACACCATGCCACTCTGCTTGAACGCTTTTACGAATGGGTTGGGTGACAGAAATGTTACACATGCCTCCACTCGCTGACATCCCCGCAAAATCACACTTTTCTCTTGAGAGCTATGCATGCTTTTATTTGATTATGTTGGGACTGACTCTGTCCTGACAAGAAAGCCCTCTCATGCCAGCTGGGAGAGTAAAAAGGAGCAGATAACCACACCTAAGAGACAGAAACAAGCTGTTCTACCTTCACTGTGTTTAAGCCGTCTAAAATCTCAGAGGAGATTGTAAGATGTGTTTGTATAACTCCCTGTGGACTGTCAGTCTGAAACCAACACACAGTCCCTTCCTGATTACACCAGAGTCTGACGGGGTGCACAGGGTTTATTTTTATCAAACATCTCAGACTCCACTCAGAGGACTCACACCAAGAGACCAACTAGGACTTAGAACAGACACAGCTCAGAGCCGGACAACGGGTGTGAATGACATTTCCATTTCCGAGGAATAGGATGTCTTCTTTGAGACTGCAGCTCAGTGACAGAAGACATCTCTTCTCCATAGACAGAAGTGACCTGATAGTCAGACGTCGTTTCACTTCATTCTTTATGAAAGGCTGAACCAATCAGAGACGTTTGCAGTGTTTCAGAGGCTGAGACTGAACTATACTTCTGCACAATTAGATGCAGAATTTCAGAAATGGATACATAGGTTTCAAAATGATTCACTTAAGACCCACAAGCTTACACAATCGGGCACCTGCTTTTATTAATCGCAATGCTAAGTGAAGTTTAATTATTAGTGTTTTCAAGGCTACAGCTTTATCTGTCTTTTGTACTCTTTTATGCACTGTATGACCTTGACATGATTGTTTGTGCACTTACTTTGGCAACAATTGAGAAGTGGATATAAGAATGACTCTGCACATAATGGATTTGAAAGCATAAGCCTAAAACCATAATTTAGTTTTGTGGAAGTCACAGACTACACTTGCTTATAAGCAATGCCTTTTAAATCAGCTGCTTACTCCTTTAGTGGTACTTAATTCGATTGTTTTAATAAAATATGGTGCACCACTGTTTTATAATGTACTGAATTAATCAAGTGTCGTTGTAAGATTAGCCTACTTTGGAAGTGCTGTATCAGGGGAAAGATTCTAGTAATTATGGCATTGATTATTTATTTGATCTATTACCTGACTGGTAATAAATCAAAACACACAGAAAAGCTCCTGGGACGTCTTCAGCTCTGAGCTTTTGGCAGCTTTAACTTCAGTGAGAACAGCTCTTGGGATGCAGTGCAGCGACAGCGTGGACGACAGCCAGCTGAGAACTCACCCTAAAGAACTCCTTAGTGGAGCCTGAGTCTAACGTCCCATAGGCGATCTCTGTCTGCTTGGCCAGGTCCTCAGCGCCCTCGATTGGAGAAACCATCCTCTCCACGGTGAGAAAGGCAGCCAGGTTAGCCGTGTAGGAGGAGATGATGATGAGGGTGAAGAACCACCACACTCCTCCGACGATGCGGCCGGACAGAGATCTGAGAGGAGGAAACAGAGCAGACAGAGAGACATGAGAGCAGAATCTACAACCAGGGGAGGAGAAGGATCCTTTTTCACAGTCTCCTGTGTTTGGCACGTTATCAGCCGAGAAGTTTAGCTCAGACTTATCTCCTTAATTTGAGGATTTTTATACTTTTTGTATAAAAATGAGGTTAACCCATTAAGTGACTAGAAGTGCGATATTATCCGCATGTCCCTGGTGCTCCATGCTATTTGCATTAATTAATTAAAGAGTATCATGAACTCAATATATGATGATTGATTCATTCTTTGAAAGTGATAATAAGTCTCATTAAGCAATAGCAAGCATTAAGCAAGTGTCTACATTTAGTTTTGGAGATAATTCAGGTGAGCAAGGAAATACTCTTTAGTTCTGCTGAATTGGGTGCATTTTTTTTGTCTTTGTTGAACTAAAGCAGGTCCTGGTCCTTTATTTTCTCAGGGTATCTGTTGGTTAAAGCTGCAGACATTTGTCAGAACATTTAGTTTATTTGTTGTAAAATGTTGTAAAATTTAGACCAGAGAGGACAGAACAAGTCTGAAGTAGAAGCACCGAATTGAATTCAGGGTGTGATGAGCCAAACTGCTCCGTCACAGCGATACTCCCATCCTGCTCACTGTTCCTTAACCAATTCTTCACAGTTTCAACATCAGCGTAAAGGCTCCGGCTTTAAATCTGTGCCTTGCAGAGCAACCTTGGGTTCATATTTTTAAATGTAACTATTCTCTCTGGTAGCATCCCCGATTTCCACGATCACATATTTCAGTAAATGTGCTGCTCTCGGATGAACTCACATTTCTCATTTCAAATGAGGGTGTATTTGCACCACATCAGTGCATTGCAGGTGTACTGCTCTGGATTTCTCGTAATATAGTGTTTTCATAGCATATGTATGGATGTATTTTCCCCATATGGAGCCACAAACAATCATAGATTAGGTGTGAATAAATCCACAATATCAATAGTGAAAGTTTATTCATATGCACTGATCATTCACTGGCTTTCATCCGGTTATTAGATTATTATTTTTATGTGACTATATATTTTGTCTATCTTTCAGATGTTTCTTCCTAGTGAATAATAATAATGAAAAGGTTGATCTGTTTACCAAAAAATATATACTATTAAAATATTATACTATTAAAAACAAATTTTATCAGAAGCAAATCATCAATCACTCATCCGATTTCAGACTAGTTTGAACCTGTGAAAACCTCTCCTTGGTCTTCAACCAGCTGCTATACAATCTTCCAGCGTCTCAGATGAAAGGATGATGGAAGCAAAAATCCTTGAAGAAGAGGTGAGGGACACCACAACAGTGATGAATGAAGAGACGGATGGATGAACAAATAAAGGGGATGACCATTATATTGGAAAAATACATACATAATGTAATGGTGCTGAGGTTTTTTTCTCCCCCCCACAAAATGCATTACATGCACCAATGAGATGACCGTAAAATGGGACATGCAGCAAAAACACGGTAGCCCTCCAAGAGTCATGAGGAATTCGAGCAGCTACTCTGAATGAAATGTGATGACCCCTGTGCATTTTACAGCCCTCAGCATGGTGGATATAAGTTATTTTGTGGATGCAAAGCATCACTGCCGGCATGCAGTTTCAAAACAAAGGTGTGTTTGCTCAGACAAAGAAATGGGAGGAAAGTGTAGTGAAGTGAAGCATGAGGGTAGGTGGACAGCAGCAATGCTAAAGCTCAAAATAACCCATATGCACCATGGCAGGAAGGAGATGTATGTATGGGACTATAAAATGCAGAGAGATGACGAAGACAACTGAGGGGTGGTGAAGAGTGAATACAACAACCAACCTTGGTGAGATATCGCATCCTTGCTGCATGAAGGCACCCAGGGAGAACCACAGGCTATTAAAAATCCCAAAGTCGTTTGGAGGGTCTGGGGGGCTCTGAGGGTCTTTGGCCTCATCATTTTCGTCCAGATGCCACTCGTAAGGGCTGAAACGGCTCACCAGGAAGAGCACCACACTCACGCCGATATAGGCAAAAACTATACACATCCAAATCTCATAGGCCAGAGGGTCCAGGAAGGAAAACACGCCGGGTTTGGACTTTTGAGGCTTCTTAATCATAATGGAGATGCCCAAGCTCATAAAGGGCTTAGAGAAGTCTATCACTTCTTCCCGTACCAACGTTATAGTTAGAGGAGCCACGGCTATGTCAGCTCTCTGTGAAAATGGGAACAGGCACACTGGGAGTTAGTCTTACAGAACAAATAAGCAACCAAAGGTTTACATATTGACTTAATAAAAGAAACACTGATAAACTCAAAAGCAAAGCAATAACCATGACTATATATAGGTCACACTGTCTTCTAATCACATATATGTGTCCAGGCACTCAGCTTTTAAGTGAATTCATGGAGTAAAGAGATTAGACGCAGTTAAATGTGACAACTTATATACCGAATAGACCTGTGATAATGCCCGAGAGAGGGATATCTGCCATTTGAAAATGAGTCACTCAGCACTTGTGTTGGCTAATGTCTTTGTCTCAATCCAAATCTCCTCCATGATTTAAACAGAGGGTTGGAAGACAGAGGTGGAGGAGCTTATGTAAGCAGTTCATGAAATGTGAATTAGCCTGTTAAATTCACCTCCATCAGATCCTTTGCAAACGCCTGACAGACTCGTCAATTAGTATCTCAGTGCAGTGACAAAAGTTTGCATTGAGATGCTTGGTGGTATTATAACTGAACATCAAACATATCAATATTAAGAGGGCTACAGAAGAACAAAGAGTTCTGTAAAATAGCCACAATAGCAGAAACTACAGGTTTTAAATAGAGAAGCCTGCACTGAATCACTGCACTGTTTGCATGCATATTTTTGTTTTGATTCCAGTCTTCTTTGTGTCTTTAACATTATTCATTCAGCAGCTGAGGTCTCATAAAAGATGCAAATTGTCTTGTTAAAGCTAGTTTAAGTGTGAGTGAGCCACGAGATGCATGACAAAAAAAAACTGTTCAGGCAATTTTAGATAAAGAAGGGCTTTCCAAAACACACTCAGCCCACTTTGATTGATAGTACATTTACATGGTAATATTCAATATAATCTTGCATAGTTGGTTTATTTGGACAACAGATGGGTAGAGTGAGTTTTATAAAAAACCTCTCTTATGGTAAAATGTGGAGGATACTTAATTTATTTGACTATGTTTCACAATAATCTGAACAAAACAGAAGCTTAAGTAGCAAGAAACGATAAAAGATGAACAGTGAACCTCCTCCCCCTTATGAGCTACACAGGCGGACTGAGACTTACCCCATAAACAAGTTCACCCACCATCCCGTTCCACGTCTTGGTCTCCGGATCTCTGGCTCCGTACTTCCCATCCGGGACTACTGACAGCTTATATCTTATCCCCACATGTTTTGCAATTTCAGAAGCTAAATCGACACAGTAGCCTTCATATCTTTCATTCCCATCCAACTGTAAATGGTTTTTCTTGTACATCACATACGGAGCTTCCTGTTAAATTAGACAAAATGTTAAAGAAACACACACATCCACAGTGGCCAGACCTCATGGGTCACACGAGGCTGTGACGCAATCGGTACTGAAAGCATGCACACATGCTGGGGGGACAGACAAACAGATATGGGGGACATTAAAAGCCAAACAAAGCAGAGTTCAGAAGGATCCAAGCAGCATCAATTACAGGCATGTTATTTGGGGACACAGGACGCTGCTGGAGTGAAAAGGCCCAATGGGCCAGCGGGAGGAGCAAAGCTTCTAACGCATATAAAGGAGGCAAAGCAGGATGTCAGATATTCATGCTAACCTCATCCTCAATCTAAATGTGTGACAATGGATGATAGGCGATTGTTGCGTGTGCTTTGCATCAGCGTGGCACAGGGAGCAGGACAAGGTGAATGGAGCACTTTTCCAGTTCATGAAGTAATTATCAGTGACAGCTCAGAGAGATACATCCCAAATATGGATATCAATTTACACATCGGACAACTATCAAGCTGAAAACTACGTCAGAAGAGTAGTCGTATGACCAAATAAAAAGTCATACTGGTTCTTTCACTCGTTTCTATCATGACAATAAAATAATCTGCTTGTTGTCTTGATTATATCGTTTGACTATTCCACATCACCTCTGTGCCTTCGATTTCAATAAAATAGATTCAAGATTCAAGATATTTGAATGTCATGTGCACAGATAACAGACAGTTACTATGTACAACAAAAAGCTTATTTTGCTGTGTTCTCCTAACACACAGAATTAAAATAAAAGGTACAAAATAAATAAAAATATCATGTATTTCCTCAAAAATGGAAACTCGATGCACTAATGTCACCTTGAGGATATTCAGCAATGGAGACTTACTTTGCCTTACTTTTCAGAGGTTATTTCACTAACATCTTCAGAGGAGACTGATACTTGATTCCTTCACAGGATCCAACAGTTTCACTCCTTTGTTGTATGAACTAGTCCCTCATTACCTTCTCTTCCATTCTGCAGTCATGTACAACGTTACAAAAAAACTAAATGAAAGAGTCCCACCCTATAATAATAGGATGGCCTTTCATTGAATATGGCATTTAACTTTAAGTTATGGAATGTAAGAAAAGCAACATGAAGTTAGTGACATGACTGTGATAAAAAATAATAGTTGTCTTTATTCAAATCAAAGGCATGCCTGGCAGTGAGAAAATAATGCAATGACACTACTCTTCTGTTTCCTCTTCCTCACAGTTGTGTTACCTGGTCATGAGGATAATGAGTCACTATACACATTGAAATGAGAATGTATGGCTATTACATTCTGAATTTGTCTAAGATGAAAACACAATAGGCAAAGTCAGAAGGAACGAGAGGCCGTGGTTTTAAATGTAAGATAAGGAGCACCTTATCTTACATTTAAAAAGGGCTGATGATGACTACACTGTGACAACAGTCTATACAGGAACTAGCACTGTGTCTAACCCTGAGCTTGCTATACTGGGAGCACTGGTTTAAGAGATGCCTACAATAGATACATTACAATTCAGTGCCAAAGTGAATTTGAACAAAGAGATAAACAGTCAAAGGTTGCAGCCTTTAGTTGTTTATGTCCTCCTTGTGTGCAGATCATTTCATGTCTCCAGTGAGACACAGCTGGTTAACCCCGGCGTCACTGACACTTTACTTAATGAGAGGGAAATATGTTTACTTACGTATGCACTGAATGTGAATACAATGGTGTCTATCTTTATAGTTATCATTACCAATGCCGTTATTGTGATGTCACTACTACAACAGCCCACCGTAATATAAAAAAACCAAAATGCTTTGACACCCACACGGATACAGTTGAAACACTCTTTGTGAATCGACTGTTTCAACATGTAGTGAGTGGATGGAAAGCAACTGAAAATGAAATTATTCTACCCTCCCAGGACAGATTGCAACAATGGACACCTTGACCTTGAGTGGCAGAAATCTTTAGGTGAAACACTTAAAACCTGCTTGAGAGTGTACCATAATAGTAGTGACCACAATTGTTCGGTTTTCCACAGAAGAGGACTCGTTGGTGACCTGCTGATCCATAATATAAACAAACTTTTCGTACTCATTCCAGTAGCCGATCTGAAAATGAAACAGAGGTTCAGAGTTATTATGAGAAGCAGAAAGACATTTTTTTTCAGTAGCGCCTCCAAGTATGTGTGAGTTGATTGGCTCTATCTGTACAGCAGGAGACAGCGTTAGTTTGGCCTGATAAAGGATTTTATAAAAAGCTTGTAGTGGTACATTTCACTTCACCTGGGCTACACTTCAACAGAGTAGGCGTAAGCTATTCGTGGCTCCGAAAAATGTTCTCTTACGTAACAAGAAAGCAGCACTAATAGAGCTCTCGAAGACTGATCAAATTAATACCAGCAAGACACATCTAATAGTCTAAATGTTATCTCGCCAGTGCAGCAATTTCTTCTACTGTTCT
Organism: Taurulus bubalis; assembly: GCF_910589615.1. Lineage (NCBI taxonomy): Eukaryota > Metazoa > Chordata > Actinopteri > Perciformes > Cottidae > Taurulus > Taurulus bubalis. The sequence continues at coordinate 36,923,711 of NC_136590.1, read as the reverse complement.
ATTAATACTGCACGTAGCACACACAGTATAACGTATCACAAAAAAAAAACACTGGCCTGTTGTGTCTACTGAACCTGAGATGATTCCAGTGCATGCATTATGTTTATTTCTGTTACACTCTGATTTATTCGGCCAAGGAGAAGTCAACGGCTCCCACGTCTGGTAGCTATGATGAACAATACTCACTCTGTTGTCACTGCAGATTGTCTCACACTGTTTGGATGTGCGGGCCGCTGTGATGCATGTTGCCATGTGACCTGAACTATGTGGACAGTAGAGGGCTTACCCTATTATACAAAGTCCAATTACAGCATGTAGGGATCATGTTTGCAAAAGTCGGACTGAAATGATTCCTATATGCTGTTAAAAATCGTCTGATTTTCAAATTGATTGTAAATAGTTGTTTGATTGAAAGTAGGAAGAAAACTGTGGACATATATCAGAAACAACCTTTTTGCCTCCAATCCTCTGAAGAGGCAGGTCGATGCATGTGTTTGGGAACAAACTTTCTGTGGTAAATGGAGCTTACAAGCTAATAAGAGGATAGACAGTGTTGTGTTAGTGGTATTGAAGAAAAGGACCGAATGATTCAACATCTAAACAAACAGACATTGACAAGTGTTACAGCTCTCAAGCTAAATGGCTAAATTACTTTTCTGAGCAAGTGCTCTTCTCCCCTGGTTGTTTTCCGAGCTGGTTTACCGAGCCAAGACACATAACACGCTTGTAGACAAAGTGGACACACTGAACGATGATGTGTGCGTTGTTCGCTCTTGTCTCTCCGTGTCTAAGGCTAATATGTATTCAAATAAAGTGTTAATAAGTGTTTTTATTGGCGACAAAAAAGGGCATCCCATTTATAGAGCAGATCTCTATGCTGCAGTATAAAATAAACAAGCTTTAAGGTGCAATACTGCTGTAAGGACTGAAGGTTCAAAGCCTGATTCACAAGAGCTGCTAACCCGCCTTGCAGCTTCATTATAGTGAGGTTCAAGCAAGAGTTTTACTGTGATGGTGGATTAAAGGCCGTGTTGGAGAATTTTGTTCAGGAAAACTTGACTGAACTTCAAAAAGTCACATTTGAATAAACACATACACATGAGGATACACAAAATATCTGCTATTTCAAACCTTCCAAAGCAAGTCCACATACTACAATTTGCTTGTTATCTGCCTCCACTCCATAGGCTTGATGTAATTTCAGGCGAGTGACAGTTCATTCAGGCATCAGCATGAACCCTTCAGACACCTGATTGGAAAGATGCACCACTCGCTGAGCTGTCAGTGGTTTTAGCATCACATTTTGTTGTAAACATATGGCAGCTTTCGTAAACAGGAAAGTTCTTCTAAATGATTGACTGTAATCAGTTTCTGAATAAGAGTGCGGCATCTGTAGTAGCATAGTTATACCACATCTTTAGCAACAACATGTGGTTTAAATAGATATTCGTGATGTGTCTGAGTTTTAAGCCATGTCATCTTTTAAACTAGTAATGTAGATTGGTTTAGCTTCTGGGGGCTCGACTGTCTCTCAGTGGATCATTTCCAGATTCAAATCTCAGAGGGGATGCGAGATCACACAATTTGGGCTGGCTTTGCGAGACTGGATACTGGCAGCTTCAGTCCAAATCACAACCAACCCTTCTATTTGTGTGCTGCCATCACGCCAAGAGAAAATAAAATCCCCATCGAAGAGCTGCTAGAAACTTGTCTGTATTTATGTTAGTGGGTATTAAAACATACATTGCTAATATCTATATCGTATGCTGATCCTGTTGATTGTATTTAATTACACATCATCAAATTATGATAGATGTTTCTGCGTCTGTGCACACTCACCTTCCTGGGACCTCCTGACTTCATCTCGTACACATCAATTGTGTAATTAGATCGTCGACCAAATGTGTCGAACTGAATGTTTCCTGTCATACCTTGTACTTGGACCTGCCAGGGACCAAGAAAAGACTGATCGCACTTGTTCTTAGCCTACAACATGTGAGTAAGCGCCACATTAAAACATGCAACAAACGGTCTTGAAATAAGTGGCGTAAAGTTCTCTCCAGCGTCTTTAGATTAGTTGTATAGAATAGTGGTGTGGCAGGCAGAGTGATCAGATCAATGTGAAGGGGTAACAAGTCTGGAAAAAATTGCAAAACTAGTAGAAGTGACAGATTTTTAAGGGAAGGGAAACATTGCTTCCACTTTTTGCTTAGACAAAGTGATGAAGAGATGATATTTAAAGAAATAATACAGTTCTAACATGCTTGTATGGAATGAAATATCTTTTACCATAACAATACAATCAGTAGCAGATTAGAGGACAGAGTGATATAAAGCAAAGATTAAACTGCAGACTTTAACTGAGTAAATACAATAAAAAGCAGAGCTGTTTGAAGAGACAGTGACCGCCCTCGATCGTACCATTTTTAGGGCTCTCTCTATGTCAATGCCTTGGCTCCAGGGCACAGCAGGGTTGGCGAGGCAGTCTCCCGCACTCCCCCTGCGAGACACATCCACTCGCTGGCGCCGCAGGTACCGGAAGGCCTCCACAATCACGAGGATGGCATCGTGGGTCAGCGCTGACGTGTACTGAGACAAAGGTCACAAGAAACCCCAGTGACGCACATCATGCAGACGGCACTGCTATCAAAGCAAGGTTATCATCTCCGCAGCAGTATTTGGTGTACATGTACACGGAGAGTAGTGCCACTGATGTAAAAAGTAGAAAAAAAATCAATGACACTAAAACTCACACTATGATTGACATCAAAAATTTGCGAGTATGAAATATGCAGCTATGCAAGGGCAAGCAGGTGACAAGCTATTTAAGCAACGTCTCACTGAAATGATTCAGAATGACATCTTTTCTCGGATTTCAGCAGTTACCTAAAAACTTGGAGGACGAGGGAGGAGAGGAAAAAGTGTCTTTGAAGATGTTTAATAAAATGTTAATGCAGCATCGGCAGCTATGCCTCACTGACCTTCAGTGGAGTGTTTTTGGCTTCTGGAAATTCTCTTTCATCTAGGCGCTCCCAGCGCTGAAGGAACTGCTGGACGATGGGGCTGTCCGGGTTGATGATCTGGAAACCTGTGATGTTGGCTCCACCAGAAAAGACCCTGTCCAGGCTCATGTTGGAAAAACCCTGTGAGCAAAGAACACAAGTGGCTGGTAGTGGAACGAGAAATCATTAGGACCAAAGACAAAACTGCTCTAGCTTAGCCATCAGTGGCTCATTAGTTAGTTCTGCTTAATTACTGCAGTCAACTGGTAGTCAACCATCACTATATATTGAGAATTGTGACTATTCTACAGAGAGTGTTTTGCACTGCATTGCATCACATCGAGATGTGTTGTTGGGAGCTTTGTTGGAGTGTTTCGTGTCGCGAGTCCTCACCAGGTTGGCGAGGATATAATGGTATCCTCTGCTGTTTTTTCCTGAGGTCACCACCTACAAGGCGCAGGAGGAGACACACAATGAGTCACATCCACATCTCATAATACTGAGAACATTCATAGGGCTGAGATTCCAAAATGACAAAGACAAAGACAAATGACATAACAGAGAGTAGTTGGTAGAAAGAAAGGAACGAAAGACATTTTAGAGCAACATTTGCAAGGGCGAGAGGGAGCGTGTGACCACATTTGTACATGTGTGTGTGTGTTTGCATGAGACACACACAGATAGCGGACAAACTGTGATGACAGCACTTGTTCCTTTCCATTAACTTCAACATGTAAAATAAGGTCAAGGCTCTGGCAAACCTCCCTCTCCCTTTCTCTCTCTCTCGCTCTCTCTTTCTCTTTCTCTCTGCAGTTGTCTGTGCTCTACAGTCTGTCGCTTTATGCTCCACCCGTCTCAGTCGCACACTAGACTTAATTAAACCCAAAACGTTGTACAGCACCTGTCTAAGCGAGCAGACACAGAGAGAGCAGCATTCTCTGATTTTTTTCAACTTCTTCACCAGCCAAACCCCCCACTCTCTCCCTCCCTCTCTCTCTCACTCTTTCACACACACTCGCTTTCTCTCTCCACATCTCCCTCGATTCTGATTCTGCATCGTAGATATTACGAAGCTTCAAAAAATAAACTGTGGGGGTGGATAGTTGCTTCCTGTCTTTTCACTTTCTACACTCCCCCACAGTTTGGATATAAGTGTGCTCAGGCAGTGAAATCAGCTAAATGTTAAATGTCCAGAGTGATAGTGATATCATGTTGGAGAGAATTTATAGAGCACTTGAATACAGATGAGACATTTCATAACAGCACTGCAACAAGAACATGCATCCCTGTGGTATATCTGTAGTGCTATTTCCATATTTTTCTTTTAGGCCTAGCACACAATGATGTAATAACTGCCCAGTTTCTTATTCAGTGCATACACTCTCACACCTGTGCTTTCATTCACACCTGTGCACTTTAAACTCCTCTGCTTACTCCTCCCATAGTGTCTTGTAATTGTCTCTGGAGAGGGAACGTCCTTGCTCCAAGGTCGGCCCTCCGACCGGCTTATACACTGACAAATTTCAACAATAAATCCAATTACCTTCCTCGGAAATGCTAAATGATTTCATTGTGTTCGACATTTTGCACCTATTCCCACCGACTCTAAAAGCCCCACACATCCTGCGTTTTCCTCATAAGCCCAACACAAAAAATCCTAGAAGCTTTTTCTGCTTATTGTCATCCAAATTGTCTTGAAAAGCTTTTCATTTGCTATCCGTGTGAGAGAGAGCTGCAGTGACCCAAGTGTAGCAACACAGCGAGCACTTAATGAAGCTGCAGTGCCTGCAGTGACTGGCTACAACTCCCGTTTGTCACCAGCACACTCAGGCAGAAAGCACAAGACTTCACACATCTATATGAGCATCCAGAACTGACACCTCAGCTGCTGTTTCTGACTGAAAGCACATAGCTGTTAGAAAATAATCAACTGCAAACATGTATTGCTTACTGTAGCTACAAGGCACATGAAATCAAACTATAATGTGGGAGTTTTTATTTTATCTGGCTGTCTAACAGGAGAGGTGAAGGTTGTATTTAATACCAAGGAAGGTCATAAACACATGTTTCTTGGTTTATTGAACAATAGCTTGGCGTTAAATGCTACAAGCTTCTGCAGCCATGATTTACATTGTATCTATTTAATTAATCATAATGTAAAGCTGTGATGTGGTTTATCACTTGGCCTTTGTGTTTCTTGACCTGAAATGTTTTGACTCCCCTGACAGTCATCTGGCTGGCAACAAGCACTGAAACTGTATTCTAATGTTGAGATATCTGGTTTATATTTAGGAAGCCAACACCATACACAAAATGTGAAACTCTGATTGACGAAAAAATATTGTTCATAGTAAGAACAGTTAACGATTAAACCAAAATGAAATGAATACATTCTTAATAGCAAAGAAAAGCTTTGAAAAGCGAACACAAAATGTTCAGTTTCCACAAAATTATTATAATAATTTTTTTAAATGCAAATTTGCCATCACTCTAAAAAAGCATACCGATACAATACTTTCTACAAATATACCATGGCATCACATGCAATTTATTATATTGAGAGTGGATTATAGTCGGACCACTTTGTATATTGTGGCAAAATTAAACAAACAAAAAAACTATTTAAGCATGAAATAGTTCATAACTGATTGGTTGAGCAAAAATCTTTAAAAAATGATGTCAAGTAAACCCTCTGAAGATCAAAATCAGAAATATATGATTATCTTTAAAAACATAAACCAGCTACATAACTAGAGCATTTTTTTCTGCCACTACCTGAGCAGTACACATGTTCTTGTAAAGGATTATTGTATTCTATTTGCTCTGGGATTTGCTCCATCCCTCTGTTGGCAGTGCTGTTCTGGAAAAAAGTATCTGGGCATTACAAATATTTTTAGGATCCTGATGCTCCAGTTTCATGGTCCCCTGGGATAATCGCTTTTTGTGAGTCTGAGAAACAAGAAGAACCTGGATGAGGTCAGGCACTACCGTCAGTGAGAGAGCTTCACTTTTATTGTCACAGGACTAATATCTTACTCTCTGTCAAAATCCATTTCTCACAAAACAGCTTCTTCAAACAGCTCGGGGGAAAAGAAGACCCGAGGCCTGAAAGCGAGAAGGAACCTGCAGCACTGATTGTACTGACTGGCTCCTACATTTTTAATACCCATTGAATGGAAAGGAGAGTCTAAATGCCATGCCTTGTCATCTTTTTTCTACATTAAATGTTCTGATCTTGCAGCAGTGCTAAAGTGGATATATGATGAGCCCTACCGAGAAGTCTCAATTACATGAATATCTGCCAAAATAGTGAATGCTTTTATGATGGGAAATGAATGTGCCATGATACATAACATGATATGTCCGTAATATGACAGATATTTACGCGAGAGACGTGATGTACATTTCTGCATGGCTTCCACTGATTGACTGATTGTTGGTGCAGATAAACGGTGCAATGAGGCAGCTAAGGTAATGGTAAAAAAAGAAGAAAACCTCAAGCTAGCAAATACAAATGTAAACAATGCAGGTTTAAAACATGTAACAAAAAAAAAAATCAACTCTGCAAATGTTTTACGAAGAAGGAAATACAGTACATTCAGCACCAATATTAACCCTTAAGGACAAACAAAGCTCCAGGGAAGAAGTATGTATTTAAGCTAAGCTAACTGGTTGTTGGCTAGCTTCATATTTAACTGACAGATTTGAGAGTGGTATCAATCTTCAATTTGTATCCGCTCTTCAAACTAGTCCTGAACTCTGCAGATACATGTAAAGAACCAGCATACCATCCTCCAGCTCCCACCCATGCAATGCAATCCTATGAATCATAGCTAACAGACAAAAAAAAAACACAGAATCATGCTACAACATTCACCTCTCTGTGGAGGATGTAATCAGAAATGCTGTGGAGGTGCCAGGAGGAGGGACAGTCTCAGGTCTTAATTATCATTATTTGTCCATACTCAGAGCTCCTCCTGCCCGTCTGTCTGGACGAGCAGGTCTGTGCCATTTTAAGCCGGCCTGAGCCAGGCCGAGCTGCAGGACGATCAGCCTATAATATTCCGTCAGGACTCAACACTAATTAAGCAGACGGGAGCCACAGTCCGGTGCAGAGCTGGATGTCTGCCCAAGTGCCTTCAGGAGGATTTGACTCTCTTCCCACTGATGGAGGCGTCTCTTTGTCACAGTGATTTGTCATCTACCTTCTTCTAACTGAAACAGGCATCCTAAGGTTGATGACTGTCCCCTTTCATCAGTCGACTAATTATTGTTACGCTACTTGAATAAGGAAATAATGTGAGGAAGGATTGAACTGTCAAAGAATTGCATTGAAGAAAGAAAATATAGCAGAGGAAGGACATGGATGTACAAGTCAACAATTGCTCTAAAAGCTTTGTTGTTACCTCAAAACTGAATCTTTGAATGGAAAGTAGTTTTGTCTTTCTCTCTCTCTGCAAATTATACACAAGAAAGACATTGTTCTCCTTTCTAGTCGTTTTTAGTTCCAGGTATTCATATTTTAATTGTTATGACATGGAAAAACATTACCTTAATTCTTTATTGAATGGATTCAGTTCAATTCAAGTGCCTAAATTGTGATTTTTAAATGTCTTGTTTTGCCAGTCTTCCTGGGACTGTGTGCAGTCGGATGGTTCCTCCGCTTCCAGCAGCCATCAGCTACACACTTCTGAGCACAGTCTTCTGATTGCATGCCAATTTCAACAAAATAAAAAATGTGTGTGTAGTTGTAACGACCTTCCTATCCTTGTTGCAGTTGCGCACTGGCCAAATCTCCTGCTTACGCCTATTTGATGTTGTTGTTTTTCATTTGTGGTTGCTTTAAACTCAGACTTCTCTAGGGTCTCCTTTGAATGCCAGCACTACAAAGAAGACTCTACAAAAACCTGTTTCTCTTTTTTCAGAAGCCATGTTTGCAGGAGCCATTGTTGATAATGGAAGTAAAGAAAAAGAAAATGAAGGTTTAAGTCCAGATAGTTGCTTTGCTGTTGTGGTTTACTTCTGGGGAATTGACCCTTTCGCTAAGTCCTGCCCATGGAACGCAGACTGACCAGCTCCAACCAGGATCTGACCACAGACTCTCGTTTCAGACCTTCTTCATTTTCAGGGTGGTTTTGTAGATTTCGAGGTAGCTCATGGTTAGAAGTGATGTAATAGTAATACAATATTTCAACAACTATTGGATAGATTGCCATGAGATTTTGCAGAGGCATTCATGGTTCTCAGGGGATGAATCCTAAGGCCTTTGGTGGTCCCTTCTTTCCTCTCTCGCCACCACATTCGTGGTATAGCATGGAGTGGATTTGCATGGATTTTAATGCCCACTTTTAATGCAACACTTTCTAAGGTCTTTGGTCATAAATCAAAGTGTTGAGCAATTAAAAATGTTGAACTGTTGGTTCTAGATGAACATGATAAACAAATACCTGCAACACTATTGGCATTGCCATCAGTCTCAGCTGTACTTTGTGTTTACTGCTAATTAGCAAATGCCTGCTAACGGGCTAAACTAAGAGGGTGAATATGGTAAATGTGATAATAGTAATAACCTATTCATGTGAAGTAAGTATCGCCTTCAAACATCTGCTATCATGGCTGTAAGATCTCAGTCTTTGTTTTAATGTACTGAAACCATTTCATATGTCATGGCATTTAAAACCAATGCCCATGCAACACGGCATACAAAACTGCAATTCACATCCAGGATTAAATAACATCAGCACAGCACTCATCCTTAATGCAGCATTTCATTTTACTCTCTGACTTGCTGGGTGTGGAACATCAGTGCACCTCTGGGTGTTCAGCAGTTCTCCCATTTCCCTCCACAGTACCAGACAGGGAGACTCAGAATACATGGCTCAATTCCCACAAGCTCTCTTTTCTCTCTCTCTGACTCTTGTGCATTGTCTGTCAACTGTGAAGGAGGAGGCCGGTGGTCCTCTGGCGGCGATTATAAAACAACTGTGCTTCTATTATTGATGAGAAGCCTTAAAGGTGTTTATCGCTCCGTCTTTACTTTAGTAAAGGGATGAGCATGCTGAAACGTTCAATGACGGTGAGAGGGGAGCAAAAAAAAACACAGCACATTTATCAACAAATAAAGCCCTGTTCAAGTAGAACTACCTTGACAAAGGTAATTAGCACAACATGAATGATAGCTATCTGAATACAAATTAATTCATAATGCACTGGGTAAAGAGACTAGTCTAGTCTAAATGCAGGTATACAAATAATTTTATTTAGATGATTATAGTGTTTATGAGGTAAAATCCTAAACACTAGTAAAAAAAAAAAATCCTGTCCAGGATGGTTGCTTCCTGATGCCTGAGTGATCTCGGTTGTGTTCGCTCACTCCTGCCTTTGTGAGAAATCTCCCCTCAAGCTAGGAGGGTAGGCTATTTATAGTAGGCTCATTGTTGTTGCTGTTATGGGACAGTGTGTCCTACTTACACTGGGAGGTGATATTACATTAAAGCATGTGTTGATGTCACAGCTTGTATAAGGAATCGTGCTGGAGAGATGCAGGCACGTCTTGCTGCTATCAAGCATCTGGGGAGACACTCGTCTGACAGATGCTGCCTACAAGGCCACCACTCGCACTAATCCGCCACAGTAAAGAGATTATGATCGGATCGGCCTGACGTGACACCGAGTGACCGCCATTATCTGATTCAATAACTTGAATCTAATATGGAGTCAATTTGAGAACATTTGAAGAAACCCTCTGTATCAATGTGAAGGGCAGAGAAAAGCTAACTTCTTTTAATTGATGAAAATGTTCAGTGCTATCACAAAAAAATGTTCTCCTGCGTCAGAGGAAATGAAGATAGATCTGCAGTGAAGGTCAGAGTAAAACTCATAAGGCTGGCAATAATGAAGATCATTACGCAGAGGGCCGAAGCCTTTACACACAAATATCTCAGCAAAGAACAGAAGGTTAAGATGTGCTCGGGATTAATGGTTCAAATGAGCACACAGAAAACAAACTCTGCTTGTGGGCTTAATGGCTTTTGTAACACATTACTCTGCTGAGATGTAGCTGCAATGAACCAAACTGAAGGGAAACACACAATTTCTACCTGTCAAATTAGTCACATTTTATTTGTGACCAAATTCAACAGCAATTTTATGTTAATTACACAACTATAATTAAGATCGTCCATTTGTCAGTGACCTCATAAACGACTCAAATGAGCGTGCCTCTACTGCATGTTTATGGTTTGGCTAATACAATAAAAACTATTCAGTTAAGATGAGGGAAAGATACAAAGAAAAAAGGAAAGAACTAAAGAGTTTATATATATTCAGTGTAAGCACTAACTTTATTTTAAGATTAAGAGTTAGGTCACACATTTAGGTAGGGATCAGGTTTAGTAAATCTTGATAATCTTTTTTGTCTAACTTAAATTTGCATACTCTCATCTCTTACTAATTAAAGAAATCCATAAATTGAAATAAAATATTATATATATATATATATATATATATATATATATATATATATATATATATATATATATATATATATATATATATATGATAATTGTCAGGCACATACATAAAACATAAATGTGCATTTACACTTCCCAGGCATCTATTTAATGTGCAAATACACTTAAAAAGAATCAAGTGCAATATAGCTTCTAATCCTCAAAATAAACACTAATGATCTTCTGAGTAAGGAAGCAAATTTCCAGTTTAACCACATTTAATAGGTTTCTGAGAATAAAGTATTCTCCACAGTGCAGCCACAGTGAGCAGCATGCATTAGCAAACACTGAATCAAGACTCATGTGAGAAAACTGTAGCTGAGCATCACCTAGGAAACAAGGACGAGGAAGCTGTTTAATTCCTCCACGTGAATTAAGCCCAGGTGACCTCAAACAACGTGTGAACAGAAAACAACAAATGACAAACCATAATTGAGTGTTCCCATCTCGCCTGCTTTAACATCGTCTTCTAAATAAGAATCTTGATATCTGAGGCAATCATGATGCACTCCAGGTGTTTAGGGTGCAACAAAATGAATAGTGGGGAACAAACAAAGCCAGGAGAGTGCCTCATGTCATTGTGTGTGTAGATGGAGATGATGTTCAAGGAAAAAAAGTGAGGAAAAGACAGTGTTTACTCTACTGGAACATAAAGATTTTTTATGGACAGACATTTGGTTTCGAGATATTTTTCTCAAATTACCAAGGCTGAAGTAGAAGTGTGTGTTGGCTCAGTACCTGCTCCAGTATGGAGTTGATCCGGCCCACCTCACAGTCAATGAGAAAACGTTTCTCTTGCCGCCGGTCCATCTCCTCGATGATGCGTCTGTACTCTGTGGGGTCCACAATGTTTCCCACCGAGCGAGCTGTCACCTGCCAGTTATTGGCTACGGCCGACTCCATGATGGCCTGGAGGATTGCAAAACCTGGAGTAGCAGAGGGAGAAGAGCTCCATCATGCAAATGTCTTTTTTTTTTTACAGCACACCAGCAGGTGTCTGGCTGAGAATCCAAATTGCTGTAAAGAAGAGCAGCGAGGATATTCTGGCTTTTGACTATGGTTAGCAACATGTTAAAGCTTGAACAGCTTTTGACCAGCTTTTTATTCCAATTATTAACAATCTGAACAATAAAATCTCCATGTAAGAAATAAAAAATGATGATCGAAAATGTTTACAGCAGGTAAACAAGGTATGTAACAAGTGGCTTCAGAATAAAACAGGTCGGATCTGTATCCATTTGGGTGTTATTCAAGACAATATAATAATAATACATTTTATTTGTATAGCGCTTTAAAAGGTACTCAAGGCACTTTACATGGTAAAGACAAACAATAGAGGCAAGGACAGAATATGGACAGTTGCTCGAGTGGATAAGAGGAAGAACACTGAAAACAATGCTTGGACTTCTTTTATGAATTAAACATGAGCCCTCACACTTGCACTGGATGCATTTGCAGTGTATGTTTATATTTATAAATCCAAGCTGTCAGATATATAATTAATTACTTTTAACATGAGTTAATTTAAGAGATGCATTACAAAGGTTTAGGAATAGGAACTTTGACAGACAAAGCAGATTCAGAAATGAAGATGAGATGAGTCCACAAAGATAGATATACCCACAAAAGATGTAGTCAAAGCTGTGGTGCCCATAACAAAGATAGAGAGGTTACAGAGCATAATTAACTAGCTATTAACTAGGAAATGTCGGTGTCCCATGTTGTCTTATCAGTGTGTCACAGGAGGTCACATCATCTTTCCTGCCTCGCTGACGAATTCAAACATGCAAACGTAAGGCTAAAGTGAACACATGTAGGGAGCACAGACACAACAATAAGACATGAGGCCCCTACTCTAGCAAATGTAGTGCAATGGACTGCTAAAGATGCAGTTCAGCAAGCACAATGGGCTTAACTCATCCATGGGATGAATCGGTAGATGAGGTATATGAAAGGAAGACGCTGAGCTAACGGTTACTTAGCTGAGCACCGACACTGAACAGCCACGATACACCCGCAGACATTTGGATGGTTCCACTGCTAGTTTACTAAAGGGGTTAGGAATACATGGTCAGCAGTCATGATGGGCCACAAAGGCACTTTCTATATCCACCAAAAACAGGGACATCAGTGACTCTGGCTGAAAAGGAAAGAAGTCAGAAAGCTTTTGTTATATTTGTTTGAAATAGTTAAGGTAAGGAAAGTAATTTGTGGCTTTTGTACATTTTATTTTGGAAAAGAAACAAGAGCTTTGGCTGGGAAATAACAAGAATCACTTTCCCTTCAGAAACAACATGTTGTGCTCGATTTACACACCTTAAATTATACCGCTTGTTCATGAAGTTGTGTTTCTACTGAGCTTGTAATCCATTAATCTTATGGTAAAATCAGAGGTGATATTATCAGCTACTCTGTGGCATTGGTAAATTTGGCTTTGTAGTCGGTGCAGGTAAAACAAAGTGAAGTGAAGGGGAATTGTCTGATTACTGGTATTGTTCCAGTAAACCAGAAGCATCTCCTGCGGAGCTATTTGAAGCTTTCATGGAGCCAATTCAACAAAACATCTGTCACATGAGGACAAACACAGTGATGTGCTCACACACACTGTCACACACTGTCCCATGAGCTGAGTGGCACATAGAAGCTTATAACCATATGGGACAATGAAATCTGATGTTGGGTTTTGGAAAACGTATCAAATGAAGATTAAAAATCATGGGACCTTTCCGATTTTACTGAAGAAGCACTTTCAAACTATCCGTGTTATCCATCTTAATTCTGTACATTATCGTAACATTAACAGATGGTTAAAGGTGTTAAGAGTGTATCACAATGTGGCTTGGCTGCTGCCAGTCTTATGGGACAAACTATAACAAAGTCAGAATAACTGTAATACAACAGAGTAATGAAAGTTAATTTAGAAAGGTAATCAACAGTACTAGTTACTATAAATTAGGTGCATTCATACAATTAGTTTATGTATTAGCATGTATTCTTGTGAGTAATAGGTATAAGGATATCATAAACACAGTGTTTGGCTGATTGACAGAACATCTGTCATTGCCACAGGTGGTGCTGAAACAGCAGGCCTCAAACTGGTTTTGTTTAGGTCTTTTGATTTCAGTTCGGTTGATTGTTATTTGAGTTGAGTGAACGATGAAAGCTGGTAACTCAATGTCAAACCCCTTAAACGAAGTGACTTTACTGAAAATGGATACAACTCAACAAATCCAGGTCATTGTCTATTAAGACTGGGATGAACTGCAGCCAATAAAAAATGCATCATGTAGGAAGACCCTTGAAAAGATACTACATTATCAAGCAGAAAATGTATTTAAACCCCCGCACCCTCAAAAAACAGCTGCAGTACGTGCAGTATTGGGTCATAACTGACTGACAGAAAGGAAAGGGTTTACCCCGGGTATCACACTCCAGCTGACTGGATTAAACGAGCAGAGCAAAGCAGCATCATATGCTGCGTTACCCTTTTCTCTCAGACTAGGGATAAAACTGCTGATTCCATGAAATAAGGGATATTATCACGGGTGCTGAAGAGCTGGTGTAAGATGTGTTTATGTAAATACAAGTCAGCCACAGAGCCTCTCTACTGGAAGCAGGCATTCCACTGGCTAAATGAAAACTGGTTCTCACACTGTATCACAGTCAAGTGATACCTCCCTGCAGCACAGACCAGACGCTCTTATGCTGAAGCGGTTATATCTCCTCCTGTATGTTTTCTTTACTCAGTTATGCATTGAAGTCAGTGCTCATTAATATTTTAGACAGGGTTTGGGTTGGCCACATAGTCATCCATGTATTATTTGTAAAAGTATGGGTATCATAAAGGCTCAGTGAGGCCCTAGGACTGTTGAACATGCTCTTTTAATATAAGAGTTCCTTATTTCTTGAATTATTTAATTGTTACTGCTATCAGACCTGCATTTTAAAGTCCCTTTCCTTTCAAAAATGTATTTCACTTATTTTTTTACTTCACTTGGATGTTTGACCTTCACTGTGCCGAATTATGTATGTGCAGAGTTTAAAACAAGAAGGTTGTTTCCACATTCATCTTTGTACGAGCATGACTTTGTGACACCACGGCTAGTTTGGAAGTGGAATGTGATTCAACTTACACAAGAGTGAAGTGCAGCCCTGACGCATCCAGTGCACAGACAATGAAGATTGACTTTTCAGTAAAGTAAAACATTTCACATCCAAAGTGTGAATGTTGTCTGGAGGGTATATTATGTGTTTCTCTAAACTTTTAAATGCTGTAGGGAATTACATTATAGATCCTTTTGAATCAGTATGAATCTCAACAGGACCAACTGTATGTCAAACACTACCTTAAAATGTGTCAAATTCAGATGCAGTCGAGTCCAATCAAACTACATGCAGAGGATTTGGAGTTGCTCTTGAATATTTTTCTTGTAAATTCAGAGGGAAGATAATCTTAGATTAGTAGGCAATTAATCTCATCATCCTATTGTTTAACTGTACTGTAGCGATTAACAAGTCATTTTGTTCCCACAGCTAAATTCTTATTTAGTTTCATTCATCAAGTGTACAAGGTTGTAGAATATATGTAAAAGAGTACTCGACTGGGTGTGTATGCCAATGAAATTAGTAATCCTCTGAATTTGATTATGAATACATCTGACAAGTTATTTAATAATAATGTAATACCTATCCTTCAGCATACGGGCCACAAGCAGAGCTTTCAGACCTCTAGCTTTTAGCATTCATGTGCAAATTACCCAGACACTCCCCATGTCAGGCAGCGCTGACCTGTACTTCTGATTGATGAGCATTATTTAATCAGAAATATTTTTTTAAGAAATCCTCCATTCACAGCAAAAAATAACCCTCTCTTCTCGACTAGCTCATCTATTCTCGCTGGTGACCGCCACTGGTGGACATGTGAGTGGAGATGTTCCCAATAGGGCTCCTATGTATTCAGAGCACACGACTCAGCTGACATGTCCGCCCTCCTTTCCCCCACTGGTGACCTTCACACTGAAGTGCTCGGCAGACAGCACTCAGATCAGGTATGGCCTTTAAAGACAAGTGGCTCTCGCTGGGCGCCACCACATCAGCCAGTGAGTCTAAAGAGGCAGAGATGTGTGTCCACATGTCTGACACTCGGGGAGGTGAAGGAGTGCAAAAGGAGATTGCGTGTGACTGTCCCGTCGTGGTGCATTGTGGAGCGTCTGATCATAGGTAAGAAGGTGCGGAGCTGACCTCAGACTGGATCTGGCTCTGTCATCGTCTATTCTTCTTCAGGTCAAACAGGCAAAAACATGTTTGTTTGTGTTTTTTAACAGCTGGAAGATATTAATGCAAGACTCCAGCACAGTGGATCTCTTTGGTGGCAGAGGGGAAATGAAAAGGCAGAAGCTGAGTGTCAGCGCTCCTCCCAGTCTTCTGTCACATAGTACTGAACACCATAAGCTGGGATATGCATGACACTTTGAGACATGTTAGTAGCCGCTTAAGAAAAACGATTTGGGGGATTTACAAACGATTCCCCTCGAGAGTTCTATTTTCATTCGTTTTCTGTCTGTAAACTAAGAGGGATATTTGGGATTTAAACATTTGTGTAAGCTTGCGATGTTAAGCTATTCAGTATGCTTACAATTACAGATATGGAGAAATAAAAGCTTGAAGTTTGAAAGTCCTGAACTGGAGGAATTATCTGAATGTGACATATGGTGTAATCTACCTTCAATAACCATAAATGTGAAATCTGAGTGTCAAAGGACATGCAAAGGTCTCTTGGTGAATATTAACTGATGTGATTTATCAGTTGGTCAACAAATGACAAAGTCTTTTGGTCCAAGAGTTTTGGTTGACTTTGTAAACAGATGGTGTTTTACAACAGCCAGCAGGCAGGACAACCATCAAGGGCATTTTAGAGAGTCAATTATTCAGCGCCGTCCTGAAAAATAATACATATTCAAAAGCAGGAGCATATTGTCACAAGGCTATATATAGCGGGATAAAACTATTTAATTTATCTCAAGTAAAATGATTTACATACACAGCATTGATGTCAGGCGAAACATTAAGTGCTGCAGTGTAAAATTTCAGTTATTGGGCATTGACGTACATTTGTCAAGTGTCCAAAAACACAACTGTAATTGAATGCTAATGTTACTGTGTGTCTACACTCGCCAGATGTATGTCTCTCAGGTTGTTTAGAAGTTCTACCGTCCTTGACGTCCATCAATTAAAGATACTTTACTCCCACAGCTCTCACTTGTGTTGTTTTTGGCCTCCAGGCAACTGTTTTCATCAAAGAAAGCTCTAACTTGTCATTTATTATTGCAGTTCATGTTAATAAGAAGTCAGGCTGTAAATATTGAAAGTCAAGAATACAAAGACACATAACAAAGACACATTTACAAAATCATTTTTGGTAAATCTAATGTAATGTTTCTTGACATTTGATGAAGGGATGCAAGCACCTTGAAATCAGAAGTACATAGAGAGACGTACAAATAGGCACCTGTAGGAAAAGAACAAGAGGGAAAAACAAGCTTTGAGTTATTGCAACATCTGTTTCCTCTGCAGTTCATTCTGCAACAGTACTCTACTGGACAGCTTGCTCTTTCATCAAGTCACAACTGATATTTGTTTTTAGTGGCTGCGTCTCAAAGAGAAAGAAGAGACGACGATGGCTCTCCCGAAAAGATAAGTGCTGACATGAACCAGACCTGTGTCATGGTGAAGACGGTTAAAACGTTTTAATATCATGCAAATGAGCGAGCGCAACATTTGCAGGATATCAACCGCAATCTGGCAGAAGGGGAAAACTATATGAGGTGGCCAAAATATGTCAACTGCTATAAACCTGGCACAGAGCAACACAAATATATGCTGTCTCAAAAAAAAAGCTACCAAACTATTAACCTCAAGAAAGTGGGACAAGATTACGGTATCCGAAGGGTTCTGGTTTGTAGTCTGAGTAGTATTGACCCATTGTTCTGGAGCTAAGCTTAGTAGCACACAGCACTGCCCAGGATATCAGTATATTCTCTGCAGCCCAGACGATTGGTATGATAGAAAGGGTTGCAGCATTATTGGGTTCAACTTAAAAAAAAACAATTCTAGGTTACTCACAGCTATGTATAGCGTGTTAGAATAAAGCATCTTCTAATTGGCATGTTGTGTCATTTCCTCACTTGACGCGAAAATATATTAAGCATTTGCTGAGGCCTAGATTTGTAAATCCTGAAGGGAAAAACATGTGATCAAATGTAGAATAATGCATTTACCAGGAGATTTATTTCCTCTGTAACAGACAGAGTTGGAAGACAGAGACGGACTGAGGCTCTGCTGGCACCTGAGTGTGTGTTTCTTCTTGTCTGTGTTGATCAGCGGCTCACATGACGGCTGAGCGTGGTGTGCAGTCTCAACTGTGACTCAGTCGTCCCTCCTCCTCCTTGGAGAAGGTGACCTCTTTAAAATTCTCTTGCAAGCATCTGAACTGCGCCGGTATCATGGGATGCGCGAAGCTAAGCGCAACACCAAAGGAGACTCAGACAAAGCTTTTGAACCTACTTCAGAGGAATCTCCCAAAAATCTCTCAGCTTATATGTGGCTCCACAAAGAAGACGGTTTTCAGTGGCAATGCTTACAGCGCCGGGGAAAGAAAAAGGATTAAAGCTGCCAAATGACAGTAAAAGGACACTTTTGAGTACAATTAGCCCGACAACGCCTACTCCCAATGCAGACCAATGCAGATAACAGCTCCCTGTTCCAAATCATCTGAACTGCAAAGAGCCCTGCACCCCCACACTATTCACTCATTCCTGCCAAATCTCTGATCAGAGCTAATCAAACTAATTATTTCTTATTTAGTGACAGCTGCAAAGTTGCAAACAGAATGTTGAGCATTTTCTCCTTGTGTTTCCTGTCATATTCACATTTCATTAAGCAAATTCATGAATGTTTTGCTGCACTTAGATTCGGAAGTCATGAAAACATAACGTGAGTAGCAGACTGAAAAACACACGTAAAAAGCACAGGTATTTGTATTAGAACCACATACAAAGAGATGGAGCAGACTGGTTTGTGTCCATCAGCTCCCCTAAAAAGCAACACCCTCCCATCTCTTAAGCAAATAGAAATGGCATAATCCCTTGGGGCGAAAAAGGGAAGCACACATCACATCACTCTCTTGCATAATGCAAAAAGACTACTGTTGCAATGGCCTTGTGTTATCCTGAAAGCAAGTGTCCTGAAATAGATGAGAGACATTTGAGCATTGCAGAGACAAGATTCGAGCCGTAAACAGAGCAGCGCCTATAAAGCAGGGCGCTCTATTAGTCACCTGGTTTCTTATACGGCAATGTAAAGCGGAGAGGTTAGAGCAGATTAAATATGACAAGCTGGATCTTACAGGAAAAGGAGAGGAGGGGGCTTCGAATTCACGGAGTAAAACACATTCGGTGCATCTGACAGCATGCCTGACAGTGCTTGGCCCCATGTGCCATTTGCTGTTTTCTGATGCAGGAGAGGCACAAAGGCTTTGCTGACTCCTCTGTTCCTTCCCTCACTCTTCGTCTTCGTACAGCTTCATTTTCTTTTCTATTCATTTGAAGACGGGGCTATTTCTTTCACTCTGGATAGCAGAGACAACAATGTTGAGCTGAGGGCTTGCCGGAATAAACCTCTTGCTCCTGAACTGCTCGCCGCTGCATTCTCCTCGAGCCGACAGGAGCAAAAAGTAATAATAAGAGCAGAATAAGTGGAATGACACTATGGATTATTTATTAAATAATCAATGATTAAAATGACCTTGTGTATGGATTTGTAAAGTGGCAGCACGATGAGTAGAGACGTGCGGAAGGAAAAGGCAGGCATTGATTGTACGTTGTTGATAGTTACAGATACGGCAAATATGATTGATCAAGCTTCAAACTGCTTATTGACAAGATTTCAAGATGTTGCAGGTCTCAAATATATTTTAACGTCTCCATAATAAACACAAGTAAAGTAATTCCAACACACATTTAACTATTGTGATATTTTATGACGTTGGCTCAGTGGTAAGCATGCCCGTCTTTCAATCAGAGGATCGGTGGTTTGAGCCCCGGCTCCTGTAGTCCATGTCAATGTGTCCTTGAGCAAGACACTTAACCCAGAATGGCTTCCCGTTGCTATAGCTACGGTGTATAGAAGAAAACAAATGTAAGTCGCTTTGGATAAAGAGCGTCAGCTAAATGAAATGTAATGTGACTTTTGGTGACAATCTCACCCATCCACAATCAGATATACCACTACTTATCCTGCAAGAAGTTGTTTTTCCACCTCTCACTTCCTGTCTGACGTCTGGAGATCACAAATCGGTGATGAGAGATCTCTGTGACTCAAAGCAATACTGCTCATGGCAAATGGCACCAACTCTTCCAAAATCCCAAATCCCTGAGCTAGCTCATCCTACTTCGACATCATCATACATAATGGCCGCACATCAGGGTGATCAGGAGAAAGTAGCTTTGGGCCATGAGGGTAAGGTGACAAATTAAAACTACACTAAGCATCTAGATAAGTACGGTTGGACAATTTAACAATCCATTCCGTGAGACAACAACACATGTCAATTATATATACAACTTTTACTGTGGTAGCAATAATTCTTTATGTCTTTTCTACATTTTGATTTTTGATGAATTGCTTTGGTTTGTCATGTTAATTTCCTGGATTCGCCAAACACTAAACACACTATTGGTTCTAATGAACATTAGCACGAGCTCAGGAAGAGCAATGACTAATGTAATTCCATGTATGCTTCACAATCATTGGCTCATTCACAGCTGGGTGGCTCGCAGCACCTAGAGGTGCACAGCACACACATTATTACCTGCCACTTCTTTCTATTTCTCTGCTGGTACAGCTTCCTCCACCATCCCAACCTCATCCTTTGTTGATTACATTTTTAACTTTTAAAATTCAATGCTTTTGCCTGAGTTAATTAACAGGAATCAGTTTTATAAGCAAATCCTTGTTGCTGCTCAGAAATCTTGTTTTCCACCAATTTTAACTCTGTAGACATTTGCAAGATCAAGTTTTGATGAACAATCTCTCAAACCAATTTTCAAGTTTGATATTCCAATCTAAAACAAAATTGTGATATAAAATAACATATATCGAGATATTACCCATATCCCCCAGACATTAGTGGTAAAGCGTTGGGCCCCCACAAGCTGCTTTCTCTGGATCTAGTCCATACTGAAGGGATGAACACCATACTGCCAAAAGATATTCCTTTGTGGATCTTTGGATGATGGCGGGAGAGAGCGCTGTTTCACAGGCAACAGCACACAATTCACATTTTTATACTCAAACTGTGTCATCTGTGTATCCTCACCCCTGCATGGAAGCATGTTTCTCCACTTATTTATTCAAGTTTGTTGTTTAATTAGTCACCCATATACAAAAATACTGTATGAGTAAAAGAATACATGAAGGATGGTAAAATAAAAATAGATGAGAAGAACTGAAGGAATAGAAAGCTATGAGGGAAGTCGGAACTGTCCAAGGTCCTGAAACAATGGTCTCTGCACTGTTACAGTGTCTTTTTATTTACACTGGAATATGGGCTGCTTTAAGCAAACTATACTAGGAAGTTGTGTGAAAGGACTCAGAGGAATGATCCACGTGTACATTTGCTGTCCACTTTTGCCAGTGTAGGAATGCATGCATCCTAAACAGGTGGAGGATTAACTTTGTTCGCATACGGTATATTTAGCCGGTCACGTAGACCTGCCCAGAGTACAGACTCTCTGTAACGAGGCCAAGTGTTGCAACTCCCCTTTTCAAGCAAAGAACAAAGATTTAAAAAGTGATGCTACTGTTGAAAGTTATGTAATGCCTTTCTGAAGGTTGCTGTAGCTACAGTAGTGTGTTCACATCTCTGCAATGGAAGCCTGTCGCCCAATCTGTTCAAGGAAGAAAATGTGTCTTAATGTTTGAAAGCAAGATTGTCCACAACAAGTGACTGAGCCATTTCAATCTCTGGGGTCTGTAACTCACAAATGATCTAAAGGCGAGAAATATAAGCATCATATTTTATAAATTCTCACTCCCTAGGCTGGAAAATGTTTGATATTCTGTATTCATAATTCATATACATGAATTTGTAGGTACAATGAGCTCGACACTGCAGTGTGGTGCAGAAACTCTGCAGCTTACATGTTGTTTGATGTTGTTTTCAAGCTGCACTGCCTCTGCATGCGTGGATGAGCATGGATCAATTGGTGCCATTTTGGGCGTCTGGCAGAGCGCAGTGAGCGCTTGATAACAGAAGAGGTTTGGTCCATCCAGAAACACTACAGCTACCGCCTCAGCTGTATCTTCTCACCGAATGCACACAGCTCTTTGAAGTTTCCACCAGTGACGTCACCGCACACACACACACACTCACACAGCATCTAAAACTGCCTTTTCAAACACACTCCATTCCCAGATGTCAATTAAAGGCAATCTGATTCTCACAGATAATACAAAATTCATTCAACACAGAGGCAGAGAGAATTCTCAAAATTATGAAGCTAAATAAACATGCTCTCCTTAAGAAAACAACAGAAAAGGCACTGTTCTCTTTTGGAAGTTTATACAATGTGACACAGTTCTGTCTAACCTTGGAGAATCTTTTTCTTTTTTAAGTTCCAGTCTTGTGCTTTCTCTACAGTATGTTTTTCAGAATCCTTTGAAGCACATTTTACAAAAAAAAGTACCTTTCAGACACTAGTTAGTTATTCTGTTACATGTGTATCCCAGTTGTGCTTGTCTTTGTTCTTTCTATGTTCTCTATGAGGCATAATAGAGTCCTTGAACAGGGAGGATAACAGCTCTCTCGAAGCAGAGGAGATTGATTGATGGATCTTAATATTAAGGCCTGGGAGGAAAACAGTATTTACCCACAGAGGAGGGGGTCATGGCCTATTGATATATGTCCATCTCGAAGTGAAGGTGCAGTAAGGTGTTCACAGAGTGGAACAGCTGCTTTGTGCCATACGGTCTCTCTCTCTTTCCCACTTTCTGTTAATGAGCCTGTGTGCCTGACTGCTGAGTGCAGCTCTTTAGCAGTGTGCAATTAATCAGACGTTTCCTTGCGGAGACGAAACCAACCAGACATTCAGCAGCAGGGCAGCGTGATTACACAGCGAATGCAAATTCTCCACAATCCTCATTTGTCAGAAGGACAGAAGAATGCAGAAAAGGCTCCAGTTAAGGTTGTTAGATTGTAGTCCTTAATTTTAATGGCAACAAAAAAAAATTTAGATCTAATTTGCATTATGTAGAGTTCATGAATCTGGAGGAGATTTACTAAAGTACAGTGGGCTTAAATACAATTTTGAGGTACTTGGACTTTGAGTTTGTCCATTTCATGCTACTTAAGAATGATACTATTATATGAAAATATTATACTAATATTAATTTATTGAACAGACAAAGTTACTGAACAAAAAGTAGTTAATATTAGCCACCATAAGCTACTGTAATGCTCACACCAGACCAAGTAAAGTCGTAACAGCAAAACACTGACAGGGGCCATTCTTCAGCATGATGCATAATCTTACCTTTGATACTTTAAGTATCTTTTGATTTTTCAATGCAGGCCTTTAACCTCCGAGTACTTCTTACACCACCATCTCAATATAATACATTCTACAAATAATAATAATTTAAAAAAAACAGCAGAATTGCTTGGCAAATGTAAAACTGTCAGTATCAGATTTTAAGATTGCAACAACATCCGCATTACTGTGTTCATCAGAATACGTAGAGGTCATCATGGAGGAGAGGACTAGGACCGAGATGCAAACTGTAATTCAAGTCTCCCAGTATCAAATGGGGAACATACTG
The DNA here is from genome assembly GCF_910589615.1 of Taurulus bubalis. NCBI lineage: Eukaryota > Metazoa > Chordata > Actinopteri > Perciformes > Cottidae > Taurulus > Taurulus bubalis. The sequence goes on along the minus strand of NC_136590.1, from coordinate 36,900,322 downwards.
TACTTTTCCTAATATTTTCTTAATGAAACAACAGTTCTCAAAATCACCACCAAGTTACAAATTGGAAGAAGTTATTCTGTCTGTTGAGTCTTTCCGTGGAAATGTTTTCTCAACAGTAGTTGGACTTATTTTCTCTTGACATCAGTAACATTTTTGTTGTCTTGACTTTGCCTGTAGAAGTCATGAAAAGAACTGTAGCCAAAATACAATTATATACATAGCATGTTTTGGTCATTTTAATACTGTAGCTGCTGTTAATCAAGCAGGGTTGGTTCATTATTAGGATTCATTTGAAAATTGGCATTATTTTTGACAAGCATTAGTGCACTTTGAAATTTTAATAACTGGCATGAATACTGTGGTAAGCAGTATATGCAATGTCTTGTAAACTATGTAAATAAGAAATAGCCTGGTGTGGTCCTACTTTCAGTGGCCAGCTGGTAATGCCCAGATGTTCCTCGGTTCAAGAGGTCTTTTCTGCCAAAAGCCATTAGTCTGTTTAATGAGGATGTTTCATAGCTTGTACATCCAGGATAAATAGGTGACGATGCACTGCGGCAGATAACCGTGTCTTTAATGACCTATGTGTGTGAAGGCATAAAGTCTTTTTTGTGCTTTCTTGGATTTGTGTAATTTCTTCAATTTCACCTTTTGTATTACTTCTATTTGTCAAACAAATAATTCTTCTAATGAGACCTGAGCTGCATGAAACTGAAACAGACTCCCAATCTGTACAAAGCAGCTGCGAGAAACTCGTTCTTTGATCATCGCTACGAATATGTCAGTTAAGGCAGTTTACATCGGTGCAATGCTGCTGTCAGAGGATGGCATCTCCAACATGTACGTGAAGCTGAACCTATTTGATGGCGATGCTATTTCCAATTTGAGAAACACATTACAAATTACAGTAATATTCAACGGTTTATGCATGGGTACATTAAGTGGTATCTCTGGGCATTTAATTTTCTTTTACAGTCAAAATCCTATCATACAGATACCTTTTTGATGATAGCTATACCTTCGGGCTACATCAAAAAAGAATCCCTCTTACGGTGAGTGATGAAATAGAGGACAGAGTCCACTTCCCCTAGATAGACAGCAGACAGACGAGCGGCTGTTTCATTTTAATGATTTTTCCAATTTCAAACTGACTTTAAGATGCCTTTGCTTTTGTTCTGATAAAAGGCTCCGGTCAGTGTCTTGTTGTGGGACAGGCATTACACGTAGCATCGTAAAACGCCTCGACAGCCTTTTACTGTCATATTGTTCCACAAACTATCAACAGTCACTCACACAAGCGTCTCTCGAGTACCCCCTTCAAATTCCACTCTGGCCTTAAATAGAGCCCTCTTCCTATAATGAAGATTAAACTGATATTTGGAGTGTTGGCCATATTGCTCCAAGGCCTTGACGGGGAGGAGCGGTCTGGGACTAGCAGCCAGAATGGGACGGCTAACCAGCCTCTCAGCAAACACAAGCTGTGCAGCATTTGGGAATCCATCCTAAACTACAGTGTTTACACTACGTCACAGTCACACTGTGGAAATGGACAGAGTATTACAGATGGTGGCCCGTCAGCCTCGACACAGCAGGTGAAGAGGCCAAAAAAGAAAGTTACGAGCTCTAAAGGGCTACATCAGGGAACACTTCTGAGAAGGGTCATTGTGCCCAAGAGAGGCTATAAACAGCTTAATCATTTTATCTCAACCACTTCAGCCAACCAATTATCAGCTTCTACAATCACCATAAAACCACCAAAACACAGAGACATTTCAGCCAGCCAATGAAACCGAGGTTCCCTCCCACATTGAGAGCACTAACAACCTCTTTCGTTAATGAGGTCAAACATGGCTCTGAACATATACATCACACTTATGAAAGTGTTGCTCTTGTCTTTGTTTGTAAAACTTTCAAGAAGCTTTTTCTTTGTCTCAGACATATATACATTTATATAAAAATCCACAAAATGGCTCTGTGAAAAGGCATGAGACACCCACCTGAACTGGAGATTTATAAAGTGAGGCGGGGGAAGTGAAAAAGGAATGTACTTGTCCTAGAAATGCTCCATGCCAGTTTAAAAATACTTGGAATGCACAGTTCTGAACGGTTTGGCACATTTACCAGCAGAGACTGCATCCAGAACATCTCTACATCTATTGAGTGATTTAAAAAAACTTAAAAACAAAACACACACACAAACACAAATGGAAGCAAATCACACATATCTTTGCAACCAAATACAGTCAATGGCCAGCTTGTGGTTCAATCTACACAGACAAATTGTTGTGCTCCTTCTTAACTCAGCCTCTCCAGAAGCTGACCCTGAAGAGGACCAGAAAGACCCAAGTCTATAAATAGTTGGCCTACATGAGTGGAGCGGGAGGCCATTAAGCAGATGCAGAAGTTACAGTATGTTGTGTTTTGTTTTTATATAATCCAATTAGAGCTAAATGATAATCAGAGAGGATTAGAGGCTCAGGCGGCTGGAGTTGTACTACGGCGGCAGATCAGCAGCACCTGTGAATGACTCATTCCTCCGAAGCGAGGAGCTATTGACTGCAGCAGGATTCAGTCACATAGAGAGGTAATTTAGGATCATTACCGGCATAGATTAAAATGTATCAGACCATTTAGGATGAAGATTGGGGATGAGGAATTTACATATTAAAGACTGATCACATACACTGTATAATAACACCTCTGCATGAGCAAGGCTTGGCGTGCCAATTACTTTTTCCACTTTCTCGAGCAACGAGATGTTCTGCACTACTCCTCTGCATACAGCTGAAAGCTTGTGGCGTTTTCATAGCTGTGTGTGTGTGTGTGTGTGTGTGTGTGTGTGTGTGTGTGTGTGTGTGTGTGTGTGTGTGTGTGTGTGTGTTACTTTCCAAGAGGGCCGCTCTTACCTCTGTCAGTGTCATAAAGGTAGACAAACTTCTCCCACTTGTAATGGTCCAGCAGACTGAGAACAGCCCCTCGCAAACCGGGCCTCATCTGGATGACAAACTGCACGTCAGCATCAATGGGGAAGCTGGGAGTAATGAAGGAGGTGTGCAGCGCCCCACAGAAGGAGGTCAACGTGTTCATGGACTTCCTGTCGTAGAAGCCGAGGATGGCGTAGACTCCTCGGGAGAACTGGGAGCAGACTGGTGAGGGAGACAGAGAGCATGTTCAGGACAGGGACCAGCACAAAGTCATTTCTGATCATCTATTCTTTCAGTCAGGAGGGATGCCGACAGACACAAAACTGGACCTTCAAACAAAGTTAGGTTCAAAATGTCATAGCACACTGGAAGTTAAAATAGCTGAGTCCCCAAATGGCCAATGTAAGGGTAAAAACTGCAACGCAAGATTGAGGTTTAGTGGGAGTCTTGTTGGCATTAATCTTTGGAGTGACGCAGCGGCGATCTGAATAATTGGGTGCCATGTGGGATGTCTGCTCCCCATGGCAATGCTCTGCTGCCCGGTGCCCTTCACTTCCCCTTGGTCTAAATGCAACTGCTTGGGTAATCAACTAGAAATAATGAGGAAATCAGTGCATTGGCCACAGCTCTTTAATGGACAAATACCCTGAAACATGAGCATGCAAATGTACAAGTGCCGGGCTGTACTGCAGTATAGAAGATTTATAACAAGCCTTGTCTGCCGCCATCTGCGGGCCCTTTTGAAATGAGCTCCAGCCATAAACATTCAGTGTACGTCGAAATCCAGTCACTCTGTGAAAGGTGTACCATGTATGAATTTAGGGTCAGACTCAGAACACATGCTAAAAGAGTAATCCACATATTTAGCATTACACTCCTTGAACATTGTCAGACAAAAAAATAGAAGTACTGCCTTGTGGTAGTTAGTATGCCTCCAGCAACCAGTCAAGTCACATTTTACATCCATAATTTTATCCGATAAGACATGTGTGTGAGATTTGTATATTAGGCAGAGATGAGCAGTGGACTACAGAGGTCTGATTGGATCACTTCTTTCTAACTCTGTCTTTCACCAACTTTGTCTTCAGCCTGAACGGACGCTGCTTCAAGTAACATCACTTAAAAGCCACAAAAGTCTTTAAACAACCTTTCATATGTTTGTTTTTTTCTAAATTAGTTATCTTTTTGGTAAAAAAAATTGCACTGTCGAGGTGAACTGCACTTCAGAGAAAATTTGTCAAATCTGACTCATCTGATTGGTCAATTTATGTCTGCAAACACAATTATATAAATTGTACAATTCTGTGTATTCTCCATGTGAATAGTTGGGGTTCAGACACGCACACATACTTAATAGCTTGGTTCAGTCTTTCCCTGAGTCATGTTTATTATTCCTCTGTCCTTCAATTGGCCTTTATTTGAACTCAGCACACACATCAGACCTGTTGATGTGTGTTGAAAGGCTAAGGTAACTACATAACATACTACATAATAGTAAATACTAAACTAACACGCAATCACAGAAATAAAACCTGTTTGGTGTTACTGGTAAAAGATAATGGTACAGCATTATCTTTTACCAGTAACACCCAACAGGAAAATAATCTCCCAGGGGCTACACCATTGTTTTATATCTGACGGACAATTGTTCAGCTTTCATAAACAGTTAAAAAAGCTTGTCCCTTCATAAGAAGAAAAATGTTAGAGTGAATTCACCTCTGTTCAGTTTTGGATTCGCCATGCTTCACAGCGGCTCTTTCAGCAGATCACATTATTCACCACAACACCGATTTCTTTTCAGATATTCAGCTAATGCTAATAAAATCAGAATAGAGGGCAGCAATAAAATGAACACGTTTTACCTGACTTAATATCATTCAACTCTATTCTCAAAATGGGAACAATAGCTTTTTGTGAAAAAAAGACTGCCTGTTCTGCTAAAAGACCAATGAAATCATATATTTGGGCTCATGGAGCAGTAAACACTAATCAACTGCGGTAAATTCCCCTGATCATGGTCCGCAATGAAGATACGCATCATTTACTTTATTACAGAGGGAACGTGGAGTTATGTTTTTGAGCTGCAGCAGGCTCTGTGCATTTCTCTTCAGAATACAAACAAGCTTTATATGCATGATTGATATCCACCTAAAAAAACACACCTGTCTTTCAGTCCACTTCCATCTTACTTCCTCCATCACCTAACACCCACATCTGACTCTCATTACTGTTGCTTTCTCCTGTTCACCCTCATCCATTTATCTGTTTCTCTTCTCTCGCCATCTCGCCCAACTTAACAGGTTGATGCAGCAGCTCCAGTATCTTACGTCTTCCTGAAACTCGAGGCTTTGCAGCTTTGAGGGTCTCTCCCACTGATGGCTGCAGGATCTTTTTTTTTAAGTCCATCATAAAACTTGCTGATGTAGAGATGAACCTGTGGTGTATGTGCACAGCAGAGCCGAGTCTACAAAGTGAATTCTTAAAGTTCTATCGCTGAGGGGAAATAGAGGGGAGCTGCTGTCTTCTCCTGAAAAGGGAACGCCGCTGTGAGAAAATTAAACTTTATGCGTACAAGAAAGTAAGAATGAGGAAAATGATAGAGGAGGACTCACACTGAGATGAGGAGGTGAGTTCTCTTGGACTGAGTCACTGGTGAGAGCCTTGAGATTTGAAGGAATTGGATACAACACTTGAACAGAGTGAGGACAAAGACTCTACGTTTTGTGACGATTACAAATAACCCGTTTCTCCGTATGATGCTGCCTGCTGGAAAGTTATTTTTCAACTGCCGTCTGAGAGCAGTGCCTGCAGTGATAATAGAGGAGACCAAAGCAGCAGTTTGTTTCCCCGAGGGAGAGAGAAGCTATGTTGGTCTCAGCCATATGGGAATACCTGTCTTGTCCCAGGGTCACATGATCAGTAAGAGAAGGCAGAGGACATGGCACAGACGTGCTGCTGCAATCCCAAAATGACCGACATATAAAGGATGGGATCAAAGAGAAACTAGAAACACTAAATACATATTCACCAAATGAAGCTCTAGCGTAAGTTCAGACAGGAAGACAATCCCTTCAGGATCGGGATCTACAGATTGCTGCCGCTCAGGGCAAACACAGCGCGATCTCAATCTCCTCGTGGAGTTCAATCGCAAAATACATTCTGTGTAACCCATGAACGCATCATCTGGCATAATAAACATGAACTACTAATCACTCACTATCTCTCCTGATTGAACTATAGAAGGTGCAGAATGTGCAACGGCCAAGCAGGCAGTTATACAAGCTTCTGTGAAGCCTGTTTCTTAATTCTGTCTTTAAGCATGAAGACCACTCGCATCTATTCAAAGTCTTACACAGTAAATCTTTCATACATGTGTCAGGGCTCTCAAGTTTTTAAGACAGGTAAGAGTGACATCTCTCTCTCTCTCTCTCTCTCTCTCTCTTTCTCTCCCTCTCTCTCTCTCTCCCCTCCTCCCCCCGGACGGAGGCGCTATTGGCTATTCGTGTAGCCCATTTCTTTTTATTGATTGGCTGATGAGTCCAGAGGATTCGGGGGAGACGTGCTTGATTCCTCCATGGTGAGGGCAGCGCGACCAGGTCATGTTTGCGCGCTGCAGCACATTAAATAGCCTACAGTTTTATTTCAACGTGAGAAATACGATGTGTGGCGGGAGGGTGTGACTTAAGACCGAAATGCGTGACAGTCACACTCAATGCGTGACACTTGAGAGCCCTGATGTGTACACACGGTACTAACTACATATTTAAGGTCTCTTTACTGCCCTTGTGCTTGAAAGCATGTGAATTACTTGCACCGTTCAAATATAATAGCAATTTCTCATTAACAAGACTAAGCGTCTCATGCTGGCGGCTCTGTGTGGATGTACTGTTGCACAGTGGTGCTTTGAGCAAAATGCTAATGCTAGCCTGCTAACATGATAACATACTGATGCTCAGCGCGTAATATGTGCAATGATCACTATTTCATTCAGCGTGTTAGCATGTTACCAGTAGCGCTAGATGAAGAGCCAGGGGATCACCAAGGTTATTACATTCAATCCCAAGGGGGAATATTAAATATTCTAATGGTAATAGTTGTTAAGACATTTCACTTGAAGCCACAATGTTAAATTATTGGTGGAGCTAGAGGAAAAGTGTATTATCAAAGTCATTAGAATTCATAATTTGAAACCATTACTGTTTGTACACAAATTCATGACAATCGAGTAGTTGTTGAGATATTTCAGTCTGGACCAAAGTGGTCAACCAACCGATAGTCACGATGACTGAATCTCGTGGTGTCTTGTGCTGAACAGTTACTTAAAGACACTGAATTAATATGAACACCAAGAAGGCCAAACGCTTAGAAGCTCACAAGCCTACAAGCCGGTAGGTTTGTAAACCCATTTAGCTATAAATTAGCTCTTCTGTATGTGAAAGCGGGACAAAAATCAATTTTTAATGCCAAATAATTCCTATCTTCATTTGGGTCTGTGGAGACTTTTCAATCTCTGCGGACTATTTCTACTTTAAATGAACCACAATGCCAATTTCATACTGTAGTAAGTTATGTTGTGTCACCCTGGTTGTTACATCAGGTCTCCCCTGATGTCTCATGTGGGGTTCTGTAACCTCTGCATGATTTACAACTGGGGAAGAACTATGAACTGTCAATCAAGGTGATACATTTTCTCATGCTGCCACACAGATTGTCTCTAACTTAAGCCAGTTCAGTAGAATACTTACTTTATTAACTTTAAAGTAATGAAGATCTCTTTCCACTTAAAGTGGATCTTCTAATGAGACATCATTACGAGGCCTGACAGAGGACGCAAACAAATCTTGTAAATGTGCTGACTCGGTAGATTCAGTGTTTCCTTGTCAAAATGAGCTGGGCAGCTATGCTTTGCTACCTTCTGAATGAAGGTTAAACACACAACCTGGATCCCTCCCCTGTCATTCCAGGTAACATGCCTGGACATGCCTCTTTTGCAATCTGTCAGCAACTGTTTAGTGTGTCAGCTGGACGTACAGGGATGTCATGGGAATATCTCAGGAATCAGGACTGTGTCTGTGTCTGACACCTGAGCAACAACACATTATAGAACGTTTCCAAACAGCTGTAGTCATGTTTAGTCACCATTAGAGGTCATAAAGTTCACGAAGAAGCAATTTTCACCCTCAGTAATGCAGTTTCTGCTTTAACAGAGGCATGGCGGGGCTCAAGCCCTCCCAGCATGCACTGGGCAGCATGTAAACATTGAAGAGGTTGGATGAATTTATATAATCACCCACTTATGGTATTGTGGGTGTATGGTATTGGATTAATTCGTAGGAATCATATTCTATTCTGTAGATTCTTTCTGATCTGCATGCCTTTGGACTGTGAGATGCATTCAATAATAGGGTTTGTTTTTACAGCTCATAATGCAGGAAAACTTTAATAATGTATAACCATATTTTATGTTTTTATCCAATGAATGCCCTAAGGCTAACACTCCAATGCAATTGTTGTGCATATGCATAGCATTTTTTTTATAAGCATGAGTTGCCGCATTTTAAATAAAAGGCCAAGCTTGAAAACATACATATTTAAGTCACAGAAATGTTACAATTCAATTTCATCAGCTGAAAACACACTGTGAAAGGGTTAATATTGTAAGATAAAAATAAAAGACAATCCCTTTCCTGGACAATGTCTTGGTATCACAAGGAAGACCTCGCCCTTAAGCATCCTTAAGCACCCTTAAGGGTTAAGCATACCCCATATGATCTATTTTACGCTCAATGAGACAATAATTTAATAATTAAACATCGGGCTGAATTGAGAAAGGCTTGAAACTAACGATAGAGAATATAAATTCATGTTCACAATGTTTTACTGAGGTAATAAATCAAGTGAGACTCGTAAATAAAGAGTTGCCCCCTGTTGGCTATTAGAAAGAATGTGATTATTCTGCATTGGCTTCACTTCACTCAGAAACGGAGGTTGCCGCCTGTTAGCGAGCTCTACTTCTTCTTCTACTCTGTTCACTGGCGGATCACAGCCATGCGATTCCTATAATGACAACTTCTGACCAAACCACGCTGGAGTCAAATTTATTCGCTCTAAACCAGTTGATGGAGATGCACATAATCTGCATTTTAAAAAATAGCATACATTTAGCTTGACAATTGAATAGAAACACGGCTACTGACAAAGAGTAAAGGATATTAGATAGATTGCATTCATTCTGCTACATAAACATGAAAATAAACATTTCAACTGGGCTTTGTGTTTACCATGTTTACCACTTGACCGTAGCATGTTAGCAGGCGATAATTTGCTAAATAGCACTTAACAAAAAATATAGCTGCGGCAGATGGATATATCATTAGTTTTGCAATCAAATTACTTGGCAAATCCATCCACTAGTGTTGAGATACCTCGGTCAAAACCACAATGCAAAACTGCTGCTGACACTAGAGGAAATGTCAGAGGATCACCACACTTCATTAACATTCATCCTCTTGGCACTAGGAATGTCTGGACAAAATGTCATGTCAATTCTTCCAATAGCTGTTGAGATATTTCAGTCTGGAACATCGTGGTGGACAGACTGACGTTGAGCCACTAACATGGCCGATTAAAAAGATACCACATGCATCATGCATGTTTCTGAAATTGCACATGAGCTTTTGAGTAGTGACTCTTTACAGCATCTCATCTAGTCTGAGTTTGATAAGCTGCATTCTATTTAAAGGCTTGTTAAGATGTGCTCTTTCAATTTCACCATTAAAGTAAATGTTTGTTTTGAGGCAAAGTACATCAGGTTTAAATGATCTCTGTGTTATGACATTTAAGCGTTTCATATTTGTATACGCATTACAGTCTGCATTGTTGTGCAATTTTTCCCAGTTGACCAACCACAGAGAAAGCAGAGGGCATATAGGGACTGAAGCTTGAGTAGGTGTTCCTCCTGAGGCAGTGTGGTTGCATGTTGGCTGGAGTTCCCTCTTCTCTACAGATTACAGCTTTGTGAAAGCACACGATTTCTTCTAGCGGGTTACCCCCCGCAGATATTCATTATACACAAAAATCGGGGCAACACTGTTGGATTAGCCATAATCTAAGAAATACAACTGGATTCAACCCACATGCTAAAAGAACATGACTGAAGGAAATCTACAGCAGCGATACATAGAGATGGCCTGTGGCTATTGGAGTCTTGTACGGAAGAATACACTTTAATATTTCACTGCACCGCAGTAAAAACGCTTCTAACACCCCACCTACACATGTTTTGCATATACTGCAAAAACATCATCCAAGGACCACTACAAGAAACGGAGGAATACAACAAACTCAATTTGAAAAGGTTGTCATTCTCTAATACTGTAGAGGAAACTGAAAGGAGTGGAAAATGATAGAACTCTGTATGAAAGTAGTTTCAATTAACTCATCACTATATCAAATTGATTCATTCTAGTCCATGAAATTAATTCATTTTATGGGTTAAAATGAATTATAAAACAACTTTTTTTTCACAATTCATTAACTCTAATCATCTACTCTGGTGCTTAGTCTTGTAAAATACTGTGACACAAATGTCTCACTAAGAAGAGAAAATAGTATGAATAATGAACTGTGGTTTGCATTGTTTCCTGTGAATTTAAAACACCAAAAACACTGAAGCATTTAACATGATTTGACTCCTGAACATTCAACAGCTGAGGCTCATCCAACTTTTCCAAACCTATGAAAGCAGCACCGCTAAATTATTCACTGCCCCCGATGGCATCTTTGGTTGTCTTTCGCGTTATTCTGTGTAGTTCACAGCTCGTTGTCCTTGGATAATCTCAGGTAACATTTAGTGAATAACAGCAGAGCTTTCAGAGGCAGCCTCCCTGAAGGACATTGTGTCTGCAACAAACTGCTGCAGCATCACTGTAGCTTGTCAGTAGTGATCACCGTCGCTCTGCTACAGCGCTGACATGTACGCACAATCTGATGCACAGGATGAAAGACTAACTACACATCTCCAGTGGCTTGCCCCCGAACCTATTCAGTGCTATTCCGCCATTTTACAGCTTCATGACCATTTGAGGAAAAACAAGAAATACAATTGATTCCCACAATTGCTGTGCTGGGAGCCTGTGTGGCCAAATACATTTAGCTCTTGGCACTTGACTGACTGATGTTTTCAGGCAACTGATATATGTATAAGCCACTGTTGTAGTTGTGGCCATACTCTCTTGGTCGAAGAAAACTAATGTATTATTGCTGCATGATGACCCATGAGTGGTGTGTTGCCCCACAGCCAAACACCCTAAAAGCTCTTGTTAAACTAAGGGTCAAAGCATGTATTCATGTCAGTGAAAGTATCGGTTAGTAAACGGCATTGCCTGCAAGTAAAATTACGCTTTAGTGAGATACAATTACTGTAAAGACATTCTGAAAGCTTTTATGTTGTTATTATGCTCCCCAATGAGAGCGCCATGACAATTCTGAGCATGAGGACTTGTCAACTTGGGGCAGCTCATCCAAACTGACAGGACTCTGGCTGTAGTGGCAGTAACCCAGATATTTTTATCATCGTGAGAAAAGGACATGGTTTCTGTTCAAGGGCTCCAAAATCAAGAGGATCCATTTCAAGCGTTCAAATGAAACACAAACATACAAGATGTCGGTTTGTCCACATATCTAAGCAGAGGTGGTGAATATTATGAATATGAAGTTTTGATCATTGCTCATTTAGGTGCTCATGCATCATTCATGATTTGTCGGTTTAAATGAGTTCTCAGAGTTATGATGGATCCAAGGTCATGAATTGTTTAGTTACGTTCCTGCATGTTTGTTTTAGTAACTACAGCAAATAATGTGTGAAGCATTTACTTTTAGATATTATAATATTTTCAAAAGCTCCAAGCTCCAATTATCCAACTAGTGAAAATATCCTCTGATGAGCTTTATTTGTTTTCTTCCAGAAACCACACAGCTTCTAAAATGATGGCTTTGCGTGAGTTGTTGCGTTCGTAAATACTTATAGGAATAATTAGACATTTTGTGAAGTACGTTTTTCATTCGCATTTTTTCTGAGAGATCTGAGAGAAAGATATCGATAACGCTCTTGTGTTTGTACAGTAAATATCCTGTTTACCACAATGACAGGAAACGGGGAAACAGCTAACTCGGTCATAAAAGGTAACGCCGACCAGCAACTCTAAAGCTTACTAATTAACATCTTGTGTTTTCGCTGGTTGCCTGGACCTATAATATCACAACGTGTCATTTTTGCATTCCAGTTTCTGGAATACACAAATAAGATACAACATTTTAATTAGTGAATTTTAGAGGTGCTTGTAGGAGGATTATGTTACCTTTGGAGCTGTTTTTCCCTGTTTTCACTCTTAATGCTGGTTGTAGCTTCACATTAAGCATTTGAGACTGGCATCAACCTTTTCATCTCTCTCTTGCCAAGAAAGCAAATATGTGTATTTCACAACATTTCTTTTCTATCCTATTCCTTTAAATAATAATATTGAATACTACAGCATTGGAGCTCACAATCCAGCATCCACAGCCAACTTTAAACAATGTGACTTTCACACCAGGCGAACACGATCCTTTTCTTTGTGACTAAATACACATCTTATCTTGATATATATTACACTTTAAAAGTTTGCCGATGTGTGCTGCTGCTCCTCTGTCCCCGGCCTGCACCGTTTCTATGCCAACAACAAGGCAAAGAATAATTGGATAGTTTGAGCTCATACCATCAGTATTGTAAGCATATCTTTTCACATTCCAGGACTGCAAACAAATAAAATGTCCTTATTTGGACACATCTTCTGAGTCAATGTATTCACCATAGTCTTCAAAATGCAAAAGAAGAAGAAGTAGAATAAAAAGAGGAGGAAGAGGAGGAGGAGGAGATCTGGCTGCATAAACTGGTCTATGCTGCATTAGTAGGACTGTCCGTTGCCTACACAGTGAAGTGCTCTAACATTAGCCTCTGTCTGCAGCATCACACTGGTTGAGTCACAGCAGAGGGAGGATAGGTGGCTATAACAAACGCTCTAATAAGGAACACACTGTCACATTGACATTTTATTGAATAAAAAGTTCATCTCTGGAGAAATTCTGGTCTGACTAGATTAATGCTTCTGCCACTATAGACAAGAGAATTAAAGGAGGAAGGTCTTTAAAAACGCTTGATGTGGCTTTTAAGGTTGTGTTTTTTATATCGTGCAGCTCTTGCAACATCTACTGTAACTATACATCTCTGTCACCATATCCCAAAAACTACAGCAATCTGTATCCGCTGTCTCTTCCTGCCCTGACCTCGGTCTTAATGGATACAACCTTCCCATTTCTGCAGTTATGCACACAATCTGTCCTGGCCTGGGGCAAAGTGTCACATCAATACATCCTGCAGCTTCCCTCCAGCCTGCCACAAATTGGTGAGATAATAGACACAATAGCACACTGAAGTTGTCTTTGTCGGCATCAATTCAATCAAGTTGCAATGGCTGGGAATAGTTTGCTGCAAAGTATTATTGGCTGTTTACAGGTTTGTTTGTTTTTATACAAGCATCAAACGGAAGATTCAGTGTCTCTGGCCCAGGGAAGTTGGAGAACAGCCATAAATTAGTAGAGAGATAGAGCAAATGAAAGCTTGGTGAGAATTGATTTTTCCATACTGGAGCACACACTGGAGCCACACACACACTGCTGTTGGACTATAGCCTACCACCTATTGATCCACACTGCCAATAACACAGCCATTTGCCATCAGGGATTTGTAACAATCATTACATACTGACCCAGCTGGAGGACAGCAGTGTTGACCTGTATTATTCCATTCAGGGGCTGTACAACAAACGCAACAAAGGAGCTCTGAGAAAAAAGTCATTCCTTTTATCTCTACGATATACAAAAGTGGAAGTTTTGTAGAGAGTCCCCTCTTAATACTTGCTCGTCTAAAAATCTATTAGAAATAAATAAATAACAATGTGAGCTGTGGGAAAGCACAGCAATGACTCACCTGTCATTCTTGCCAGAATAGAAATGTGTCAAATCATAATCATCACTTTCATTTGTTTCATCAATACCTGCAAGGCAAGCAAGGCATTATGCAACCCAGACTACTAAAATAAGAATAATGGAGTTGGGTGCATTTTTTCAAGCAACGTCTTAGTCACAAGCTGGCCCAGCTGGTCTGCATAATAAGCTGCTCACTGGTCTCTTTCAACTGAGAGGCTTCTTGCTTAGCTTGTAGCAGTTTATCTCGCCAAAATGAATCTTACTGATTATCTTGTTTTTATTCTTATCCTTTAAGAAGAAAAACGCAACGCTTGTTTGGAAAACAATGGATTCAGTCTATGGCCTGAATCTTTAAAAGGTGCATGAATCAAAAATATACAGTAATTGCTATTTTAATTCAACAGGCCTCTTTTCTTCCCAGTTCAACTCTTTAGGATGCATGGAGCAGGAACACAACTTTTTTGTTCCATTAGTACAAGCATGATCCTCTAGATTAAATACAGCAAACCCAAGACAAACTCATCTTGACTTTAACGCATGGGTTAAAGATGAGATTGTCATGTTTAACCAATGGTTAAAGATGAGTTTGTCATGTTTAACTAATGGGTTAAAGATGACTGGAGGGAAAACAGCTCATTGGCACTGTCACAAGAAATGTTTCTTCTGGATGAGTGATTTTATATAATAGTTTGCTTTTGGATGAAAACAGGTTTGTGTTTTACGCCTGATCTTGACAAGCCAAGCGTGTAATATTCATCTCTTCCTCAACTGCTGAAGTGCCCTTGAGCTAAGCGTCGACCCCACAGCCGCACCAATGTAATCACTCAGCAGCCGACAGTGTAAGGCTGTGGTCGAACTGCATCAAGATGTGAGTGTAAATCTTCATCGCTCTGAAACTTCTCCCCATGGCTACTGCTAACTCCCTGCTGCTCTCACCAACAACCACATCACCTCAACAGCATTTAGCATCTTTAAGCCGAGCCCTAGACGTACCAGGTGCAATTGTGTTCAATTTTCCTCTCTTTTTGGGCCTTTTTCTCACTTCATTAGGTTACACAGCCGTCTCTTGAGTAGCTGACAGGGCTTGGAGAGTTGATCCTTAAGCGTGAAGTGTGAAGTGCAGTTGGTGGGGAGAAGGATAACAAATTAATTCTCCAGGCAGAGCTTGATGCCCCACATGGCAGAGGATTGACTGGTAGACCAATTATGAAGCCATCTCACACTCCACAGCCCTTCCTACCAAATCCATCATGTTTGTAAAGATGACTACATGGATTACAGCATGTTACAGTTGATACAGTAGGCTATTTATACATCAAAGGTGTAGAAAGAAGAATGTACGCTACTGTGCTGCTGGTATGTCCATATGGGATAATTTAAATAATCATCAACGGGATTGCAAAACAAATAGCCTGATGGACCCAACACATGGACAATTTTGTAACAGCCCAAAAATGGATGTGCTGCATTATATTGAGTGGTATCAAATGACGATTATATGTTTTCATTTGACAGTGGAGAGACAGGAAGGTTTATGGAGAAAGAGAAGACCAATATGTGCATTATACAACCAACGTAACCAGTAGCCACTATATAACTGGCAACCATCGCCTAAAGCCTTTTTTGGATGTCACAGCCAGATACCACAGCAACCAATGTGTGTTTTCCCAACTTTCAAGTACAGTCATCTAAGTGCTGCTCATCAGTGTCTCTGGAATCACTGAATTACTCAGTTTACAAAATCACTGTGTTTGGCCAATTACAGGCCCCATTGTGCTCATCCAGCTGGTGAGTTTTGGATGGCATGACAGAGGAGTTTTTGTATTAGCTCAGACCCTTGGCAGGTGTCTGTTTTTTTTCTTTTTCTTAACCAAATCCATTTTATTCAAACACCAATTGCAGCTCATAAACATCTGTGTAATGTTCCTAATGGCCAATGAGACACTTACACCAAAACATATTTCACATACTGTGAGTTTGAGTGTTAGAGTGCATAATTACTTCTGTAACAAACAATTGCATCATGATTTTTTTTAAACCAGAAACAGTGAAATCATGAGGTTTTCCTGCTGTTCTTGTGCATATAGTAATTGCTTATCGACCTGTTCATACAGTGTGTAACTACTCACAGGCGTGTGTGACAGAGAAGCTGTTGGAGGACTCCAGGTTGTCAACATTGTAGTTGAGGTGGAAAGGTTTCTCCGTCGCATTCTGGTTGGTGTTATACAGCTGGACAGCGAACCTGAAGGCGCTGTGCTCCTGCACCGTAGAGCGCATGAACAGCCCGCCTACAGGGAAGAAGATGCCACATATAACAGCTCTAATAATGGCCAACATGCACAAAGAATGCACTTTCTTTTTACTCCCGTGGTCAAGATATTACTAGAGAGGGCAGTGCCGACGCGTACGATGTTGGACACATAATTGACCAGTTATTCTAAAGTAAGGAAGCAAAGACATCGATGCGTTAGCCTATCACTCACTACATAAAGCACTGCAGATACTGAAACGTTTGCACTATTTGGATCAAGTCAATTTTTGTTGTATCAAACCGCCGACAAAGACGGGCTAAGAAGGTTGTGGCCACAACCTTCTTAGAAGTGAACTTGCTAATGAATTATGCAAATGACCTCATCAGTGCGACTTACGGAGACGTGTCCTATTTAGACCATGTGAACAAAGACATGTATATGTAGTCAGAGTATCCCATTGAACTTACCAATGTTGATTTGGTTCGGAAACCCTGCCAGCGAGTCCTCCCAAAGATACAATAAAACCAGGACTGTCGCTATTGTGCGATGCCACATTTTTCTCTGGGAAGTGAAATCAACTCCTGGTCTGGATGTGACAGAGGGAGAGCAGGGAGGAGAACCATGTACACGGGCTTGTACGCAAAGAAATCCACAAGATGCGGCGGGTCGCTCTCACTCACTGAATGTGCACCCACGCTGAATGTGTGCCAGCGCAACTGCAGCGCCAGCCCTCTTTTGCTGCTGCTGCTGCTGCTGCTGCTGCTGCTGCTGCTGCTGCTGCTGCTGCTGCTGCTGCTGCTGCTGCTGCTGCTGCTGCTGCTGCTGCTGCTGCTGCTGCTGCTGCTGCTGCTGCTGCTGCTGCTGCTGCTGCTGCTGCTGCTGCTGCTGCTGCTGGAGAAAACCTAAATCCAGTGTTTTATCTCAAAGATGGAGGTGGCGGAGGAGAGAAAAGCGTATCTCCTTACTGTGGAGGAGGACCACCGAAAAGGGCCAGTGAGAGCGCAAGAGGGAAGGAGAGAGAGAACGAGAAGAGGGAGGGAAGGGACAGGGGAGGAGGGAGGAGGAGGAGGGTGGTTGTGTGGGGGTGGGGGGGGGGAACGTTTATCAAACTTGGTCTGACGTTGAATTATAATAAGAGCAGCCTCGTCTTCCTCCTCACGTCACTGCAGAGTTGGCGTGTGAGGCGGTGTATAGTCTCTGCTGGGTGTGTGTGTGTGTGTGTGTGTGTGTGTGTGTGTGTGTGTGTGTGTGTGTGTGTGTGTGTGTGTGTGTGTGTGTGCCCAATGTGTGGATATACAGGCCATGCACGTCTCCATCCCTTTTTTCTCAAATGCATCTTGTCTCTCTCCCCGTTGTGATCAGATGTGTAGCTGCACTCTTGCAGCAGTAGTCCTGCACACTAGCAGCATAGGCTGTCCCTCTTGTTTAAACAGTAGTTGCCAAGTGTCCTAATGCATTATATGAGAATATTAATTGATTTACTTTTGTTACACTCATCTGAGAACCATTATTATGTAGTGGTGTGTTTCTTAGTGGTAAAAAAAACGACAGTATAGCATAACATAGTTTTCTCAGTTTACCAAATAATCTACGACTTACTTCATCATTGACATATATGAATTGGTCAATTTTTCCACTAACATAGGTGAAGACATTTCAACATATATTAATGCGCACTTGAATGCACATTACTGACACATGGAAACAGAGGCAACTTGCTGTAGTAAATGATCAGTGCAGAGCACATGATTTTACATACATGCAGGCACTGTGTCCTATTGTTGTCAGTGTGAAGGAAGTATTGCATTAGCCAGCATGACCCTGACTCACAAAATACAAAACATGATGAGATGCCTGAATAAATGACCATTCATAATATAATACAATTAGTTGTTTGTCTTTAAAATTGGCTGAATCTGACAGGCAGCAGAGCGCCTACAAGGGCGGGATCAGTGCAGAAGGATGTTTTCAACGAGTATAGACTTAAATTGTTTGTGGTATAGCATGATCCATCAGATTATTAAACCCTGAACATGACAAGGAAGTTGTGCTCGGCCATGGCAGTCATGACTTGATGAGCGGAATGGGAATCGTAAACATGAGATGCAGTCATCTCCATCACCTGACAAGTTAATTGCCAGGCAATCTGTAGCCTTAAAACTTAACGATGTCAGCGAACCTTCAGCTAATCCCCAACAGGCTCCTATAATGACGAGGTGGATACAATCCTACTGGTTTGTTGTAAACTCCACAAACTGATTGTGATCTCTATTTTTTTTGACTGCTTCTAATTTAGAGGGCTTCAGTTAATTCTGTTGACTTCTGCCTGGATCAATCGAGATGTTAATATCTGCAGCCTGTGCTAAATGCAGCATCGAGGGTTTTATCAAACCCTAAAGTGGGTTTAAAGCTGATTTTCAGTCTTTGACATTTCATAGCACTTTTTATTATACTGTAATGTGTAATTTAAAGCTCTTTCTGTCCACCATGCTGCAGTACTGTACAGGAATGCCATTAAACACATATTGAACTCCCTTTCTTGAGGATGACCACTCTTCTGCCTGCAGTTCATTCTCTTTAATCAGTTATCTATTTCAAGACATTAAAGTTAAATCACTTTATTCCCTTCAGTATTGCTTACTCAGTGTGGACGACTCTTACATCCCATTAGACTAACTGAACAATACAATATCAATTATGCTCACAAAGCGAGATTTGTTGGAACAAGACTGTATGTGTGTATTATATATATATATGTACTGGAGTGGAATAAATCATTACAGCTTCCTGTTTAGGCTGCTGCAAAACCAGCACAGCAGAACAGCTCCAAAGTCTGTGCTTATTGATCTAGATGCGATTTAATGCTTGGCATACAACTCTCATCTTTCATGGGACACAGCGAGTAGAACAAGTGCACTATAATTAAGTTACATTTCATGAGTGAAAACAATGTCTGGATGGTATGACCTTTACGCAGACCTACAGTACACCACTGTTTGTATGTCGTTTGTTGATGCGATCTCGCTGCCACTTGAAGAATGGTCCAATTAGTTTCCCTCTGCTTGAATATAAACTCTGATTGTTTAAATGAAATCAATGCAAAACACAAGACGTGTTGGTATATCAGCAATTGGAAAATGTATAATATAGCAGAAAGTGCAGCCTGCAGTAAACTCCTCTTTAGCAAGTTCTCCATGGTGTTGAAACAGACTATATGAAAATGATCGGTGTGGTGAGATGAGATGTGGTGAGGGATAAACTACTTTCACTTTGGTCCCAAAAAGTTTCTTTGAGTCCTTCTGTTTTACTTTGAAAAATAAAAACGCAACACTCTCACTATGTCTGAATGTCTGAATAATATAACAGTGTTAGATTGATACAACCTGCTAATATCCAAATTTAAACCTAAATATCTAATGGAATGTCCAATGTGTGCCACTTCTCGTACCTGGTTAATGATTGTGTGAGCATGTTCTGAGGGTCAAATAACACTGATCAGCATGGGTTAAAAAAAAATGTATTTGCACACTTATGTGTAACATATGTCTGATGTATATTGGGATTAGTTGGACATACTTATAGAGGCTGTGCAGTTGGGTGATTGGGACATGCATGCTGTTGTTTACGGGTCAATGTTGTGTTACTACGTTTTGAAGAAAAAAATCTTTCTGGGGCTTTTATTGTGAAGGGAAAAACGGAAAGAGAAGAGTGGAGGAAGTGTTGTGTGTGACAAGGTTTAAAGTAGTTGCCGTCTTGTGCTAACTACGCAGCGTTGTGTTGTTGTTTTATTATTATTATTGTAAAGTTTAGGCGCAAGATAAAACCAGGATTTTAGAAGTACTGGCGACTCATCACGCTCAGTAGTTTTGAAGAGAAACCAAGAACAAGGTCTCTAAATTTGGATTAATGCCGGGCTTTTTCTTCTTCACTCAGTCAGAACGGCGGCTTGGTCACGTGACACAAGAACAACGCGTCAACAACGCGCCGATGGTGTAGTGGTTCAAACTCGTACCGCTTGAACAACTACACTTCCGCACACCTGAGAGACCGGGGTTCGCAACCCTCGCAGTGTGGGAGATTGCACTATCTCGAGTTAGGTGGGTTTCCTGATCCAGCATCAGTTTCCTCCCACAAAATGGACCTATAGACAACTAATTGGGGTTGGAAGTTTAATTGTCACCAAGGGGTTCCTACACATACATGTATTTCGTGGTGCACCTGATACATGATATGATGATGCCTCATCCCCCCCAAGGAAAGTCAATTACAAAAATATGTATTTATATATATAAAAAATATATATATATATAAAAAAGAAATTATGTAATGTCTAAGACATGTAATGTCTTAATGTTAATGTATAATACTTCTTATCTTTATACAGATGAGCTTGTTTGCTCGGCACATTGTTTTCTGAGATTTCTCTTGTTTCTCTGTAACATATACATTTTAATTCACATTAATTCCCTGTAGTATTTATTCTTATTTTTGTACTTAAATATTAAGGTAAAGTTTAGGTGCAAGATAAAACCAGGATTTTAGAAATACTGGCGACTAGGGCTGCAACAACGAATCGATAAAATCGACAAAAATCGATTATTAAAAGTGTTGGCAACGAATTTCATTATCGATTCGTTGTGTCGCGCGGTTATTACGCCGGGCAATAAGTCGCGGAGATAAGAAAAAAGAAAAAAGAGCGGAGCAGAGCAACTGGCCGGCCAGCGTTTCTGAGATTGGAGTGAGACACGAGAAAAGCTGAGTTTGTGATGTTCTCAAAAATAGAAGATGTTTGACGAGTCTTGGACAATCAGCGTCTTCATGTTCCTCAAACTTGTGTTTAATGGAAGCTAGTCAGCTTGCTATCACGTTAGCTAACGTGTTTGGGTTGTGTATTGTCGTTAAAGTTCCGTTATGTTCCGTTACAGTTCAGTCTTGCTTGTAAAAAAACGTAACGTGATGAAACATGCCGTCACCCCCCGGTCTGGTTCAGTTCACGCTGTCACTCGTTAACGTTAAACCGGCTCACCGGTGGATCTGGCTGCAGGTTTTTTTTAATTTTTTTACTCAAAGTAGAATGAAGCAAATCACGTAGTCGGGCTTAGCCAACAACGTGACGTCATGGTCATAAGAGACCCAGAATGAAAGAGTTTAAGGAAGAGGACGCTCTATATGGAGCAGTACAGCTTCCCTCTGTCCCAGTATTTCATACATATTGATAAAGCAGGGTATGTAAATGCAGCCTCTGGAGGGATCAATTACAGTAAAAAGGGCTCACATTTGGCAGATGTAAAGCATACATGTGTATGTTTTTAGTGTTAGTCCATTTTATTGTTTTAATTAACAGCTCAGGGATGTTCAAGGAGCAACCTTTTTGTGCACTTTCTGAAGATGTTTTGCACTGTCACTTCTGTTTTTGAATAAAGGGTTGGAAGTAAACGCTTTTTTGATAAACAAATGTTTTCATCCTATTCATCGATTAATCAAAAAAATAATCGTTAGTTGCAGCCCTATCGGCGACTCATCACGCTCAGTAGTTTTGAAGAGAAACCAAGGTCTATGTCTCTAAATTTGGATTAATGCCGGGCTTTTTCTTCTTCACTCAGAGTCAGAATGGCGGCTTGGTCACGTGACACAAGAACACCGCGTCACGTCGCCCTGGGTTTCGACGTGCTTATTTGCATATTTAATTTGTTTATTTACAATTATCCTACAATTGTGTTTATTCCGTCTTCTAGTATAACTTACTCAAGCAGCTAATAACAACATGAAACAATAATGATAGAAAAAGGAAATAATAAATATGACATTATGCATCATGTAGTGGTTAAGCTTGGTACACTTACATCACTACGCTTCAGCACACCTGAGAGACCCGGGCTCGCAAACCCTCGCAGTGTGTCGAGAGTGCACTATCTCGAGTTAGGTGGGTTTCCTCCCAGAGTTTCCTCCCACAAATGGACCTAGTCCAGTAATTGCCAACCAAGGGGCACTTATCAGAATTCATGTGTTTCGTTGTGCACGATTACATATGATATACGATGATGACGTAACCCCCCCAAGGCTGGTCAATTACAAAAAAAACTTTTTTTTTTAAATGTTTTTTTTAATATATATTTATATATTATTATATTATATATAAAATGTCAGTATGCTAATTTATAATACGTCTTAAAAGCTACTTGTTTGTTCGGCACATTGTTTTATGAGATTTCTCTGTAACATATACATTTTTAATTCAGTTGTCTGAAGCACATTCATTCCCTGTAGTATTTATTCTTCTTTTTGTACTTAAATATTAAGGGATGGAAATAAACTAGGTAGTTTTAATCAAGTTCCACTTTCATGTGTGTGTCTCCATCCTGGTTAAATCTTGACTCAATGGTTGCTCTGTGATCTACTGATGATAGAGTTTTCTGCCTGTCATTAAAAATGACAGTGTGTAATAATATATTTGTTTCACTTGCTATATGCTAGAGGCTAGCACCTCTCACACATGAGGCCCGGGTCCGCAACCCTCGCAGTGTGGAGTTTGCACTATCTCTTCCTGTTAGCTGGGTTTTCTCCGAGTCCTTCGGTTTCATCCCTCATATTTAGGGACCTATGTTACAACTAACATTAGTTGGAAGTCCTCTAAAAATAATTGTAACCTAAGGGGTGCTTATCAGTATATACATGTATACATTGGTGCACAAGACTATATATGATATACTATTGTATATCATATATAATTAAAAATAGGATGCAGCAATCCCCCCTTATTGCGGTATTCAGTTGGTCAATTTGAAGAATTGTTTTTTTTCAATATTTTTTTTAATGTTTGCTCTGTAATTAATAAAACCCTGAAACAGAGTGCTTCATCCCAGCATTTCATCAAAAAAGTACCATAATAACTTGTTGTTATGTTTTCAATGCAACAATATCATGACAACATAACACACTCTAACCACCGTTGTAGGATCGACTGTCACCCCTTTGCTTGTTGTTACCTATTTGTTTGACAATGTTTTTTTTCACCATGCGCACCAACCGGAGAATGCTTGCTTCATACTTTGCTTAAATGAGCTTGTCACCGCTAAATCTGACAGCCGTAACAGTTAAGAGGATGATCCTCCGGAGACGTGTGCGGGGATAAAAGCACACACTCCCAAACACTCTGTTGTTGTGTGCCCGGCCCATGCACTCCCACAAATGGTCTTTGTTATGATAGCGTTTTATGGCATATAAAGCTCATGATAGACAGACACGACCCCAAAAAAGCTTCTCCTCAATTGTCTTCCCCTCCTCGGCAGGGAAAGTAACTTAAAAGGGAGAAACTTTGCTGCAGTAAATTAATCACTAAACGTGTTCAGAATGAAGATTATGTATTTGCCTTGTACCCTCCTTAATAAGTTGGTTTGAAGGTACAGCATTTCAATAAGTGCTAGAAGTCTTTAGGAGAGCGTTCAGGTTACCCCCTCAGCTCACCTTGAGCATGCTTCCCACTTTCCACCGTGGCAAATGAGATCTGCTCAGGGAGTCTCTCGCTCTCTGTCTGATACACAGCCTCTTTAGCAGGATTCAATTGAGTGTAAATGTCAGCAGGTCGTTCCAGAGCTTCATATGGAGTTTAAATAAAAATGGCATTTATGAGGTGTCGACCATATGGTGGGTGCAATTAATAGCATGGTGTTGTTCTGGCATCGGTCCACGGGGCTAACAGTGTGAGCAATGTGACGATGAACCACAAACCTCTGCACTGTTTTAAGTGATCTTAGGTTGGATTTAAAATAGAATAATGTGTCTTCTGTGACATGTAACACCAACCACAGGTATCACAGAACAAATATGTTCAATCACTTGTCAATCTATCAAAGTCTGTGAACTTAACCTTGTTTTATATATAGCGGTGTCTTGTTATAACCCACAGAATTATGCACACCAGTTGTAAGCCTCGGGGAGCAGAATGGCCTAAATACAGACAGTGTAACACGTAGCAATGCTAACAGAGAGCACACAGTTACAATCAGACAAATCAGACATCCACAGTAATTAAGTCATCAAAAAGGCAACTGATTTTAAGTCAGTTGTAACCATTTTTTGAAAGTCAGTGTGAACATTTGTCAAACAGATGCCAATATAAAAATGAAAACCTCAGGTTCAAGTGTCTACATCCCTTTCATCATTTCTGAAGCATTTAGCAAAGCTATGTGTGTATGTTTTACTCATTTGATCTAACAGTTTATTAATGTATATGATTAGTGCTTTAGGGATTGAAACTGCACTTGTTTATTTAGTAAAAGTCCTTGCTTTAGTGTCATTACTCAGAGCTGGAACCTGTGAAATTGGATGTGGATCTTTGCAGCCAAATGTGCAGCTCTGCATTTCACATTTAAGATGACATTAGGGCCAAAGCCTGCTGGGAGAATTGAAAAGTGCACAGCAGAAGTGCTTTGATGCATGTGCAGCCTCATGTTCCAGGGGCAGATAACGTAAATGAGGGTTGGCATTGGATAATTAAAGATGAGAGCTCCAGTTGTAAACAATGTCTTCAAAACAAAACAGTCAACTGTGTAAGTAAAGCGTTATTTATTCTTGATCGAGGAACAAGAGGGAGCAAATACAATCTAATAAAGTATGATGTACGTGTTGATCAGCAGATCAGACTGCAGCATACTTTGTGATCACAGTTTTCATTCATCCACTATTATACAAAGAGAGATGACCTGAGGAAATAGTGTGCAGTGGATTAACTTGGATAAATTATAGATGAGCCAGAGCCAAAGCCAAAACCATGGATATATGGAACATGCCAGAAAAGTGGCTCCCAAGAGAGGTTTTACATGTAACTCAACAATAAAGTAATGCCCCGTAAAATTCCTGAGATGAAATGATGATATCCTACTTTGTGTTATGGTTCCCAAGGTCAGGGGCCAGGCTGCAATAAGGAGTCTTAAGCTCCCCAGAAAGGTCAGGAGATAAAAAGAGCAGGATGAGTGCTATAAAACTTCACGATAAAACCTTTCATGTTTCATTCTCCGAAGGCTTCCTGTAAATTGCTCATATATTTATGGCTCAACATAGAGTTTCATCTACAGTGAGTGCACCAAGCCACACAACATGTCACAGCACAGTCATTTTATCACTCATCTCTTGGAGATTTTCTGCTTGATCTTCACCTTATTTAATGATAAATTGTCCTTCTAATCATTAGAAGAAGTTCTAATACCGTTATATACATATATATATATATATATATATAAAATATAATGAGTGGAAACAAACAGAATAAATGCAGGGCTCCAGAGTGCGACCAAAAAACCTGTCAAATGCGACTAAACATTTGCATTGGTCGCACTGGGGCGCCTGACATTTAGCAGGTCTGTCTGTTTCTGTTTGTGTAGGTCCTACTCCTCCTCGCCTGTCCATATATTCAATCTCTCTCTCTCTCTCCACAATGAAGTTGCTAAGCATACAATAGCTTCTCTTGTATCAACGCAAATATGGAAATATGTTACCTGAAACCCTTCCTTGGCTATATTCACTAGTACCTCGAGCATCAAAGCCTGGCGTGGCCTTTTATACATTATGTTTTGTCTCTCCTCTCGTTTGGGGCGAGACAAGGCTGCAAAGTGGATCAGGTTTAACATCTTCAGCGGAGATGGCCTCATCTGACTCGTAAACATTTATCTGCACCTGTATTTCTGTTTACTATCATTTACATAATACAGTTAAGAAGTATTATTGTAGTTCCAAAAGGTGCAGTGAAAAAATGTGGGTGCACATGAATCATGTGCTGCTGCCCCAAAATGAAGAAGTTAGAGGCATGTTAAGTTACGCTGGAGCCCTGGAATATCTCGTTGTAAGCAGATGAGCCAGATAGAGTGATAATCTGTGTGCAGAGCCAGTGAGTCCAGTGTTACAGTGATGAGTACAGAGGCTGCTGCGGGCTGAAGGAAGCCCACATATAATATTTCTCTGGAGCTGGGTGCAGATGTGTCCTGCCATGGCACCGGCTTTCGCTGGCAGCTCGAGGTAATCAGTCCATTACAGCGTGTCCACAGCAGACGGTGTCTCTGTGTTTGTCCTTTAAGTAATAACTACAGAATCTCCTTGAAGATTGAAACTGTGAATGTCATTAATGTATAAATTATTTTAATGTCCGTTTTTTTTCCTCCCTTTTTTCACTTCTAGATCTCAGCTCACTTGTAATAGAAGTAGACATCACTTTATATTAAGAGGTTAGTTTAGAAGTTTAGAAAACTTTTTCCTTTGAGGATGTTTTCATTTATTTTCCAATTTCTGTTGGTTTAGAATACCCAACTTTGGCAAGTATTGCATGTGTTAAACGTGTAGAAAGAGACAGACTAGAGACAGATTAGTGACTTACTGCATATAATGAATTGTTCATGTATCAGTGCATACCTAAAGAGTTCCTTGATGTGACTCCACTCCTGCGAAAAGAAAAGATTGCGACAATTGAGTGTATAGCCATGCTTGCAGCCCTGTGAGGCTGTGAAGCTAAATTAAGATGTCAGCGTGCTAACATGCTCACAATGGCAATGCTAACACACGTATGCTTAGAAGGTATAACGTTTATCATGTTCACATTTTAGTTTAGCTTGTTTGCTCATTATCACTCGTTTTGAGGGTGTTAAGTCATAAACTAAACTACAGTCCTGCATTGACACTAAGAGATAAACAAAGCTAGCGTGCCAAAAACAAAGGTGACAATAAAGAAAAACACCATGCAGCAAATAGGCGATTTAGTAAACGGAACACATTTTGGCCCAGTCTTGAAAGTATTCGCATGGGCAGTGTAATTGGCTAAATATTGGACACATAGCATCACTGTTTATGAGGCTAATGAAGGAACTAAAGTGTGTACATGCCACCTGGCAGATTTACTGCAATAATTACCAAGCGGTGTGTAAATACAGTCAATTATTTGTATATGCCTTCATAAAGTATTTAACCCACAATTCACATTACTGCATTCTTAAGTGTTGAAGCTCAAATTCAAACTGCTGTAAATCTGAATATGTTGTATACATACTGTACATTTAGGAGAATACAAGTGGTAGCTCTGCCATGGAAGCACTTATCGATAATTAACAGGATTTTAAAATCAATTTAAAATGTACAGAGAGA
This sequence comes from Taurulus bubalis, assembly GCF_910589615.1. Lineage (NCBI taxonomy): Eukaryota > Metazoa > Chordata > Actinopteri > Perciformes > Cottidae > Taurulus > Taurulus bubalis. Next base: position 36,872,994 of record NC_136590.1, on the reverse strand, counting down.
CAGTGGTAAAGGGCTTTAACGGGGGAAATAAGTCTTAGTAAGGAGACTTTGCTTGGAGGCTGACGGCAGAATCTCAAACAAACTGAAGAGCAATTTGAGGGTGACGGTGTTACGCAAGTAGAAAGTGCATCACAATAATTTAAACAGGCTGTGACAAAGGCATGCGAGAATGAGAAAATCCTTGAATAACCCAGCTAAAGCTCTGATAAGATGTTCACTGAAAACCTGGCGTGACTCAAGAGATACTGTAGCGGATCACTCCCCATCCATCTTCACTAAACTGGAGCAAATCTGCAATGAATAATGGGGCAAAATCTCAAACTTCAAATGCACAAAGCTGACACAGACTCAAAACTGCACTCAGAGCTCATGGTCCTTAAAAAAAGGCATTCACAACTGAACGTGTATCTGACTGAGATATTGTATTTCTGTATTTCTTTTCAATAAAGCCCCAATCTGTGATGAGCCAGCTGGGCCCATTACGACCATTCATTCCAGGTCAGATGCTGATCTTGCATGTTGTATGCTCTCCAATGCAGTGGGAATATTGTAACCAAGGCAGCCACAAACAATTATTTTCATTATCGATTAATCTGTTGATTATCTTCCCAAATTATCATTTGTTTTGTCTTTTTATTTTTTATTATTTCAGCCCAAGGTGACATTGTGTTAACGAACAGTCCAAAACCCAAATGTTCTCAAGAATGAAGGATGTGTGAGCATCTAATTCTCACATTTGAGAAGCTGGAACGAGCAAAGGTTTTTGCTTCAAATCTTTTTTTGTAATTACTATTTAAATAACAAATAGAATAATTGAGTAATTTATTTTAAAAAGAAAAGTAATTTCCTTCGGCTCTCTGTAACCACACAAGCTTTCTCTCCCAAGCAGTTGTCAGTTGTAGAGTATGATGTCCTAGATTCATATTTGTTCTACGATACATTTGCTGTGAACTTTAAATCTCCACTCACAAAGTATATGGATACGGATACAGACACAATCTGTTACATGGTATACAGGTAACTCACAAATGTATGCTTCACTCCCGAAAACATCCTACAGCATCTTTATAAAACCAAGTTTAATGTTTCCTGTTATGATGTATACGAGTCTCCAACCTTGGGCCCCTGAGAGTAATCTGTAGTCAGCTTTTTACTTGAAAACCTGCGTACGCTACGAATAGTTTTTCAATAAAATAATCTCATGAAAAAGATGTAAAATCACTTTAGATGAGTTTATCTTCCATCTTAGAATTCCTAATACCTATTATTATAGTGTATCTGTTGAACAAAGGGAAGCTAAAGGCAATGTTTTTATGTAGAGGAATAAATTACAGCGCTTTGTAATCATCAGGCTCATTTCTTCAAGGCAAAACACAGAAAGGTATTTATTGTTTCCAGAATGCAGAATTGCTTCGGCATACTACTATTTCCTTTCTTCTTTGCATGGTGAAAAACTGTGATTATATAATTGAAATTATTCTATTACACTGGGGGTAAAAGTCCACTTGTCCATTACTATATTAAGTATGTAATTAAACTGTCACATATTAATCATCTTAAACAGAGCAGCAACTGAAACAAATTATATTTTGTAGAACAGATTTCCTGCAAATGAAGAAAAAAAGTGAAATGAAAGTCTGAAAATCATAAAAAATTAGGAAGACATATTTGAACAGCATGTTAGTAACCAGAGGGAGCTAAGGTGCTGCAGTACAGAATATTAATGGAAATTTGATTAAACACTTTATGTGAATATCCCTCAGGCAAAGTGCTTACAGAACAAAACAAATTACCCTGGCAATTATAATAATCAATGTTCTGTTTTCTCTTTTTCTGCCTGATGTGATCTCAACAACAGATGTTTTAAAGGACAGAACTAACATTAGACTTCCTGCCCTTTGGCTGACTTTCCACTTATGTTCTCCCCAGTTCATATTCCGTGAAACCGTGGAGTAAACGCAGGATACATCATGTGATGAATTAAAATGACATTTTTCAGAAAACAAATTGTGAAAATGGCTCGAGAGTGATGCTTTTTTTTTCTCTTCTCCCATTCTGCTCATGCAAGTAATGCCAGAAGCAGCTGATCCAGTCTAAATTGCTTGTAATCTCATCCAACAGCAAAGCACTTTCTGAATGCAATGTTTACTGCCAACATTTCCCAATGCTCCAAATACAAAGAAACCGGGCACCTCCAACTGTATTTTAAATGCATATTCGATGCTCAGTGAGGTTATATAAGCATAAGCTCATTAAATACAAAACTACGGTGGTGAACAGAAGGCATCCGTGACACTGATGGAGATACTAAGATTCTGATACCTGATGAATTGGACAAGATATGATGCTAATTGTAATTTACACAGATACAAGTACATGTTATGTTTGGTCTGAGTGATTCACACTATATTTGTTATACAAGATAATCAAAGATCTTTTACGGTGTGCTGCAAGTCCGCAAGCAAAGAACAGGTCACATTTGAAAGGTTTTTGATATCTGACAAGCAGACGTGTCAAATAATGTTTGTTGACCACAAAAGGTCAATAATACAGCATATGTCAAGAATTCAAATCATATTTGTTTTGCAGATGAAGGCCTGGAATTAAAACTTCATAGTTATTTGTTCATGAATACTTTTGGATTGAAGTTCCCGTGCGGGTGCTACTCTTGACATGCGTTTCAATAGCTTAGTTTACACACACACAGTGGCGTGCATACAACTGCATCACTCCTTCCAAATGAGCCACCAATTATCATTTTTAATGAAGTGATTTCACCTCAGCAAAAATGTCACTAATCATCAAGACTTTTACAAAGGTAATTTTCCTATTTTTAGTTTATAAAGCAGCTAAAACACGTGCAGACCAGGAGGCTATTTCTTTTTCCGCAGTGTGTTCACAAAAGGTGAGACCTATCCTTTACAACATCTGTTCATTCATTCACTCATACGTCTGGTAAACACCGCCAACATTTCACCGCTGCATTCCAAATGACACTGATCATCTCAGAGGGAAACTGCAATTACAGCCGCAAACAAAATGGCTGATTGGCACAGGTGGAGAGCTCCTCATGCATGGATGATAGGCATGTTTACCGTTGCTTTTTAGAAAAGAAACCGTGTGCGTAATCTCGCTTTTGACATTTCCTATAGAAGAGGTCTGGCTTCCGGCTATTCTTTTTACTGATCTGAAATGTAAAAAAAAAGAAATGTGAACTGCACTCATATGCAGTGCAGTATATATAATGGTTATGAGTTGTATTCTATCAAAAATCTATAGTTCACTTATATCACATTCAATTATAGAAGAAGATATATTATCAGAAGAAATCTGCCTCATTTACACGTACTTTAGGAAAATAGTTACTGTACTGTTGCTGTAGTTTGAGGATTGGACACTTCAGTCCACTGCAACTTTCTATAGAATGCCCCACATTGCCTACAACTATAAATAGGGTTACTTGGCTGCCTTTCCTCGCAAAGCTCATCCATGGCTGCTGCTCTACCCTGTAGCATGGCCTGCCACCGCACCAGGCTCTGATGCAGCATGCAGCACTGGTGGTCGACACCCCTGACTTCATGGATCACATCAACCTCACGCACTGCTTCGAGTCTGCTCTGACCTCCGGCCTCGCAAGAACTTCGCAGACTGAGAATGTGATGTTCTTTGTAGCTTGTAATCCTCTAATCTACATTATTAAAAACAACTGCACACAGGAGTTAGCATTCCAGAGTGCTGGGATGCTCTAAATAACATGTTTGAGGAACAGCTTTAATGTCCTTGAGGGACATTAAATGGTAAGAATTGACCAGTTTTGGGGATTTTTGTCGCATATTCCAGTCACTGGCTGCAGCAAATTGAATGAGGACTGGCCCCTAGAGGACTCGACTTTGGGGACATTTGGCAAAGTGTGACAGAGCATTTCGCAGGAGGATTAAGTTTCCACAACGCTTCAGACGTGGTGTGAAGTTCGTAAGTATGGACAGTTAGCGATGCAGTAAGTTTGCCGTGTGAGCAGCACAGATAGAAAACCTGACAGCCAGAAGGAGTAAAGCAACAAGCTACGAAGTTGTGCCTTGAATATCATCAACATAATCTAGCAACAGGAAGCTGGTCATCTGGACCATGGAGGCGTTTTGCAAAGAGCACCTGACCTCTGCAGACACTTCTCACTGTGGAGGACAACACAGCACTCTCTTAACACGCGCACGGTATTTGTAATATTTTGGATTCTATATGTCGTCTCATAAATATTCAATACAATAAAGTTTAGCTATAATAAGGCCATGAATCATTTCTTGAAAACAAACCAACAACATTAAGGGAAAGGGCAGAATTATTTCCACAGCTTCCAACCGGTGGAGGGGACCTGCAGATTTGGGCGTTGTGTTTACACCAGAAAAATAAGTATAGATATGTGCTTTGACGCAGACACTCGATGACGGGCAGGACCGATGACAGCAGATGTTGGGATTTGACACGCTGCACTGTGACAGCACAGAATCAGCCTCAGAATCAGAGAGAGGAGGGTTCATAACAAACACACAACAATACTTTGCAATCTATCGATTAAAAGGCAAACGCATATTTTTTTTATGACAAAACACCCCATGTTAGTGCAGCTTGGAGTCAGACAACCAACTGTGTCAAAACACAGTTGGTTATTTGTTTCAACCACTAATTTTACATACCATTAATTTTGAATTGTTAATAAATCCGGCTGGAGCTTATTGATTGGTTTTTATTACCTCATTTATTTCATGTCTTGTCTGGATTGCAATGCTCTACTAAATTATTCATCAGGTTAACCACGGTGTGCATTTGCTCTCTCCACACACTGCTGAGGCAGGGAAGATGTATAAATGCATTTATTCAGGCTTAATATCGTGACATTCATCTTTGCCACATGCGTAGAGCAGAGCAAGAATTTTCCGTCATCCTGAACGTTTTTCAGCAGAATCCTTTCCTCATGTTTGTTTGGCCATTTATGGAGAAACACAGTGCAGCATTAAATGGTTCTGGACAGGTTTACTGTTCAGATTGATGCAAGAATTAAGTTAAGTACTGATGCTACAGTTGGTTGATCCCTTTTCACTACATGTGCACATAGACGCCCACGCTGTATAACCAATAGAAATCACATTGTTCTTCGCCCTCTTCAATTATATTCCAATGAATAAACTGCACTTTGAAAAAGAATGCTGAAAAACACTGCATGTTCTGCTCTCACCTTTGACAACATCGCCCTCTGCTGGTGATGAACTGCATACGAGAACACATGATTTGCTTAACATACTTATTTTCTTTCCTTTCTTTTAGCAGTTGGCCTAATTTAACATTTGCTATAATGATGAACAATTATTAATATTAGTTATATTGACATGGCATGGTTTCTGCCTTGAATGTATGATATTGATGCATAATGTGATCTAAAATACACAAAACACCAATGGACAAAGATTTGATGGCACATTCCTTTAAAATGATTCATCTTGATGATGTAAGTTTTGATGCATTCATTTTCTGCTTGCCGTGACGAATCACCTCTCCAGCAATGAGTGTGTCCCTGGAAATTATTTTTTGATGCTCTTTGAAAAGACTAATAAAGTCCAGACTTTCCTACTTTTTTTCTACTCTCCCTCGGTTTTCCGTGAGCTGTTTTTACCTGGAGGCTGGAAACTTTGAACTATGTATTGCAAAATGTATTAGCACTCATGACAACATGACAAATAGCACAATTATCTGGTTCATCATAATGTTTATCATCATCCATCCTACAATTTCAGCATCATTCTAAAATCCACCTCTCTAAAAGGAAAGAGAATATTGATTTCTTCAGCAGGAAATCATAGTCTTCCAAGTTTTCTGTATGTTATATAAAGAGGGCAGATGCAGCCATTGCATTAAAACGTATTCACCAAAACAAAGGGACCTTGCTACTGAAAATGAATTGAGTAATGAATTGAGTCATACCAAATAATAAGTCGCTAAATCAATATTTCTTATAATACCCAACAATTAGAATATAAAAATACTTTATTAAGTTGCACTAAAAATTCAAATACATGTTGCATAACAAATAAATACTCAGACCTTCAGATAGACTTCAACAGAACGGGCTTCCAAAAGGACAATGGCAGAATTAGCCATGTTCAGGTTGTTCTTGTATTTTTTGTGCAGATAATGTCACTGATTATGTCATACAATACTGTATGACATAATCAGTAATCAGTGGTCACTGATTATAATCATAATCAGTGACCACTCACTTAAAATCATAACCATCTCTTCAGTTATTTGTCATAACAATTCTCTTATATTACATTTAGCAAAAATATAAACTGGATAGTCAATATAAAACAAGGGAAATATACTTTAAAATAAGTCAAAGACATTTGGAACAAGTGTGGTCTTTTACTGGTGAGAGTGAGAGAGTGAAATAATGCTGAGGCTGAAACTCTAGATAGTCTCATAAACATCTCAACCTTTCCTTTCACCTTAGTTTTTGAGTTAAATTAAAGTGTTCTCTTTAATTAAAAGTCATCCTGGAGATATACTCAGAAAACACATTGAAAGTTTTATAAACTTTTATATCTGTGTTAAATTCAAGCATAAAGTGTTGTACACCCAGTGGCAATGTGACATTTGTGGTTTTCTGATGTTTGGCTCAAACAAATTGTTTCCACTGACTGTGTTTTTCAACGCTGCCCACCTTTTGGACAAATGAAAGGTGCGTTTACTGGCTCCAGTGATTCATCATCAGGTATCAGCTGTGCGGTCTGCCTGTTGATGGTCCCATGCTGTCATTCTGTCCCTCCTCCTCCTCCGCAGAGTCCTCAGAGCTGTTTACCACAGCAGCACTGAGAGAATGGAGCTCCTCCAAAACAGACAGGAGTCCCCCTGACAGGGTACAGACATGCCAGTGGTCAGATTAGTCACGTCTGTGTAAATGTGAGGATTGTGCCTGACGCATGAGGAGTTGGGACACTACTTACCGTCTGCAGGAACCACAGAATGACTCCCCTCTGAGGGAGTTTGTTCTCTGGGAGCAGAGCTTTGTCGAGCTGCTGTGTGAGCTCTTGTATACTCACTGGTCAACCCTCTCTCAGCAGCGACAGTGGCCTGTAACAGAGTCAGGTCATACAAGGTCATTAGCAGGAATGGCAGAAACAAAACATTTCTCAACTGTCTTTATGGCTTTAAAAAGTCTCACCAGTGTTGGCTGTGTGTCTTTAAGTTGTTTATTCTGGACTTCCCTCTTTGTGTGTTGTCGGGTTTCTTTCATTTTGTCCTGTTTCCTTGCCGACTCTCTCTCAAACTGCCGCAAAGTCATAACTGCAAGAGACAGCACAGACAGATTGAAAGCCGTGGGGAAATGCTACTATATACTGTGTAAACAATTCCCATAATATCAGATCACAGTCTGCATTACAGATATGGACTTCACCCCCTTATGATAAGCTGCTGTAGGCTGAGGTAGCATGGTGTAAATCCCGCTACCTGCTTTGGTGTGCTCTCGCTTGGCGGTATTGACTTGAACCTCCATCTCTCTCAGCCTCTCAGCACAGCAGTCTTCAAGCTCAGACACTTTCTCCTGCAGGGCTGAAGGGGAGCAACAAATGCACCATTCCTCAATACAGTATTTCACACACTGAGAAACAGAATCTAATGCTCTATTTATATGTTCCACAGGGTACACTGGATTAATTGGCATTTCTTTTTCACACTTCTTTTGACAAGCAAGACATCCACAAATTCACAAGGTGATTAAATCAATTTCGGATTTCGCAATTATTGCGATGCAACCACATCAAGGACTGAGACCCAGCAAGGTGCCAGTAGCCTAAAGGTCAGAAAAGGGACATTGTTTTTTTTATCTCAGCATGAGGCAAACATTTGTTTATATTGTTGTTCAATAAAGACAGAGGAATATACAGTGAAGCAATTTAAGACCTGAAATGTAAAGGAAATTAAATTGAATAGTGTGGATTTGATGTCTGCATCATTAAAGCTGCTATAATAAATAATTTGATATTACCAACGGATCTCTTCACGACATGTATACAAAAGGGATCAATCATAATAACAAACCGAAAAAGAAAATAATCACCTGCCTCTACAGTTCCCCTCTACCTCCAGGTTATTGTGTGTTGTTTTTTTAGGCCCACAACTTAAATACAACGTTCTGGGTTACCAACTGTACACTGGCAATGGCAGACAGACACAGTTAGCGACTTGCTATGGGGAAAATAGTGGAGCATTTAGCAGCTAAAGATACTGGTGGAAATCGAGTCTTTTTAGAACAAAATTCTCTATTTTTGTGACTGTCCCTGAAACTCAACAGGGAAACACAGGAACTGTAAACATGTAACTGTAACCTAAGAAGATGATTTGTCTGACTGCTCAAGCTTCATATTTTCTTCAGATAATCTTTATAATGGAAGGACCAAGGACTTTGTCCCCCATCACTTAGACCAGGGGTAAGGAGGTAGTGCGGGTAGATCGCATGCCATTTAAAAAATAACAATAATTTAAAAAAATTTAAAAAACTTTAGCGACAAAACCCAGCTCCCAGTGTGCAAATTAATGTCAAGCACTACGGAAGCTGCGCCCGCAATGGTTGGCCGCTTGAATGGATGTATTGCACAGTACAGGGAGATGTTTTCCCCTACTTCCTTAATTACCACTGCATACTATACCAACAAGCATTATGCGCTACAACGCTAAACATGAAAGAGATCACGGATGTGGCAACAAAGATCGTCTAATCGAGCGAGAGCTCTTCAAAGACGGATGTTCTGTGCGCATCTGGAGAAGGACTGCAGCCACTCTGACTTCCTGCTGCACACTGATGTGAGATGGCTTATAGAGCTCTGTCCGGAGATACAGGAGTTTCTCCATGTTGTTAAACATGCAGAATACAACCAACTAAGAGTATGTCAATATGCTCACGTTTCTGAATTACAATTTAAAACGTGTATAAATTGTGTGTTCCCCTGAAGGAGGGAGCAGCAAGACATGGGCCTGTAATGAGTCATTTTGATTTACTTTTAAACCCTTGCGCTTTAATTATCGGGTAGGATAGACAATTTTTTTAAACTTTTGGACTTTGAATGGCACTTGCAGCCCAGTTATTCTTTAGTTATTTTGCACTTTCAGAGGCTTGATTGCTATGTTGAGCTACCTTTAAAGCTTTATTTGTACTTTTTCTTTACTTTTAAAAGCATATTTGCACTTTAATTTGTATTACTATTTAATTTATTTGTTATGATGATGTTCTGATGTTCAGATCTTGTTACTCAAATACATTCATACAAGTTCAAATTCCAACATTTTGAGTTACTATTCTTAATTTGCGATGGGAAATAGTCATTAGATTAGTCGATTAATCGAAAAAATAGTCGATAGATTAGTCGTTTATGAAAATAATCGTTAGTAGCAGCCCTAGAGTCAGCCTTTTCCCACATGAAAAAGATTAAGTCCAAACACCGTTCCACCATGACTGATGACCATTTGGTCTGCCTGACGCTGACTACCAGCAGCTACTGTCCGGACTATGCAACCCTGCTGGTTCCATGCAGTGAAGTCATCAGAGCAAAATGTAATGACCAAAAATGTACAGAATTGTACTGTGTCATAAGGGTTCATGCAGTTATGCAAGGTACGCCAATATTGTAAATATAAAGTATACTCTGTATATTTATACATTAATAATGCTTTATATTTTTATATATATATATATATATATATATATATAAGCATTATTAATGTAGGTAGATCTTTTTGACTTGGTCATTTTAAAAGTAGCTCGTGAGCCAAAAAAGTGTGGGCACCCCTGACTTAGACCTGACTTAGACTGAAAGCGCATTAGGGTAAGGGATCTCATGAGGGTCGGTATGAACAGCAAGCCAAGCCTCTTCAACGTACATTTAGGCCACCTAACTATTGTTTGAAGACAGACTTGACCTTTAATGCAGGTTTAAAGCTAAGAAGCTTGCAAGTGAACATTAGGGGGAAAAGTAATAGGAAAACTCAGTAACACTCCCTGACTAACTACAGTCAAGGTGCTCTTGAAAATGTCACTTAATCCCCAACTGCTCCGGTGAAGCTACCAAGGAGAGCCAAGTGGCCAGGTGTGGCTATATGGAGACGGCAACGAAGGGCATTTCTGAAATAGATCAGGGGTGCCTAGTCTGTTTTCCCTGGATAAGTGAAGGCTGAAAAACAGTCATGTGTCTTACGGTCGCCCCTGCCTCACCACGTTCGCTATGCTCCTGCTGGCTGAGCAGCTCAGAGCGGAGTTTCTCCAGGTTGACCTTGCTCTCCTCCAGCTGGCTCTGGATCTCCTGCAGGCTCTGCTCGGTGTCCTCTCTGCCAGCCAAAGCCTGCCGCACCTCCACGCAGCTCTGCTCCAGCACCAGCTGCTGCCGCCTCAGTTTGCTTTCATCTGAGGACGGTGTACAAAGGTGAACTGAGACACATACATTGCCAAAATAGATACCCATCAGATAATGTGGTATAATCAGGTGTTGAGAGTCGTAGGGGTGCTCACACTGTTCTTTCAGATCAGCGAGAGTTTTCTCGATGAGCTCCGGGGTTCTTTTGAGCTCCTGTGTGAGCTTGTCTCTCTCTTCACACACCACACTAAGCTCTGTCTGAAGGTTTGTGATGCTGCAGGGCAACAAAGACAAGATGGCAGAGCAAATAAAGGAGCAGAAAATCAAGCAGAGAAGTGGAGAAGGAACTGCTTGGTGGAAGCCAAGCCCTGGTAAGAATGACTTTGCATAGAATGTCAAATTTTGATATATTGATGAGAAAAGTATTCGTATTCATAACGCAAATATTGATTTCAGCCACATTAACCTAACAGAGCTAAAACTGATATTTCCATGTTTGACCATTTCCTGGTTTTATGTCTGTCTTTGGATAGTGTAAACATTAAGCTTATAAAGACAAGTCTGACTAAATCTCTGAATTAGTGCTGAAAGGGTTCTTGGACTTAATGAATATTCATAATTAATGCACTCCAAATCTGACCAGTAATGATTACTTTTAATCACTTGACACTAAAAAAGCTGCTGTTTACAGCTTAAAAACGGCAAAGAGATGCTGGAAGTTCTTCATTTCACATTATAGTTCGAGTGCTTTGGGTTTGGGGGCTTTTGATCACAATAGGTAAGCCCAATTAATTAAAAAAAAAGTAATTGGCAGTTAGTTGCAGAATAATGAAACACCTCCTTACAAAACCACTGCAGCCATTTAGAAATGCATTGCATTTGGTCTCATGTGAGTACTTAGATGAAAAACCTATTTTTCGAATGTAATGTTTGACATACGTATTTGTAAAACTAGACATAAAAACAAGGCTTTTTATATTGGGTAAATAGTGTTTGGGTGAAACCTTGTACCTGTCAGCAGTTTGCTCTGTTTGTTTACTGTCCTGCTTAGCTTTCTGCAGAGCCACCTTCCTCATGGTCAAACCTGAAAAATAAAAACCATTCGGACATACTTCATTTACCAGAATTATGCAATTTAAACGGACGCACTGTGATTTCCCCATCGCACTGTGATCTCCCCATCAACTGCACCTTGTATCGTCTCCACTCGTCTTTTAGCAAAAGTTAGCCTCTGGGTGAAAGTGCTGAGCCTTGCTTGAGCTGTGTCCATTTCTGCCACCTTGCTTTCAAAGGCCAGACTAAACCTGTGAAGTGCAGCACAAAAGGTTTGGAAAAGACTGTAATTACACTTTCAACTGCCGTTTTTCCTTTTATTCTTCCAATTTACCACCTAATCCTCTCAGTTTTGAATTCATATAAATGTGTTTTACCTATGAACTGCACCCGTCAGGATTTTTAGTTCAGCCTCTTCCCTCTTGCTCTGTGACTTCAGCTGTGAGTTTTCTTGTTGGTCCTGGGCCAAGTCCTGTTTCAATGTCTGGGAAGAAAATTAAACATCGTAAAAGAGTATCGTAAACAAATAAGAGGCTCAGTTTTGAGAATGTTTTCGTGACCAGCTGCTGTTCTTAAAACCTCACCGCTCATGGAACCTAGCAACATTTTCATATAGTCAGCACCCTCTGCTGTGGTAGAAATGCATGAGGGTTTATCACAATCCTAAGCAGCACCAAATTTATTGTGCATCATCAAAATTTCAGACAGCCACGTAAATCACATCACTTGCTCGTGTACTAACCTCCTTTCCCACTCTCTCCAGGTCCAGCTCAGCTATCCTGTCATCGAGATTGTGTTGGAGCACACTAGCCCGGTGCTGCTCCTGCTGGAGCTGCTGCTCAAGGAGTTTGACCTAAAACACAGCAAAACAGTACCACACTTTAAAAACAGTGGGCATTTTTTTACTGTGGTATATTATAGATGATGATTTTCATACCTTTGATAGAACTTTATCCTTTTCTCCTCTTAGTTCAATGTCCTTTGAGCGAAGCTGTACACACAACTTAAACACTTGGTCTCTCCAGAGCCGAAGCACTTGAAGGCCTTCAGATTTATTCTTCACAAGTGGGTCTGTGGTCTATAGAAACACATAAATGTATGGTAAACGCACACACCACTTCAGCAAATGCTTTATATGAGCGTGGGTAATTATTGCACGCTAATTAGCTTTGTTTTCCCAACGCAAACTAATGCTTTTTTTTAGAGCAATGGGTGCATGTTTTCCTTTCTTCCCACAGCTATATTAATTAACCATCAGAGAAGAGTTTAAAAAAAGATATCACCGTGCAACCTCCACCAAAAATGAAACAATAAGAGATGTTTGATGATTATGAATCTCAAGTAACTCAGGTTTCTGCAAGTTGACATGTATTCAAAACTAACCAAAACAGGGTGATACTGTACATACACAACATTTGGATACAGCACCTCAGGTGAAGTGTTCAGTCACCTGAATTACTTCTGCAGAGCTTCACCATCCTGTCTGGAGAAGCTCCATCATCAATGTAAAACCCTGTAGTCTCCTTTGGAAAATGGTCAGAAGTGCATCTACATTTTCAGACTATTGTTTTCAGACTTTTGAGATATGACTATGCTTGCAAACTGTATAGCCTGAAGCCAACAACCAACAATGATGGTAGTTGTTTAGTCTACATCGGAATCCTGCAAGCAGCAGTGCTACTGCTCACCATGTGTTACCAGCATATGCATGTGTGATGTACTGCTAAGGGACACTCACCGTCTTCACTATTTTCTCTTCTTGGAGGGCGAGTATCTCACTCACAGACTTAAACCTGACTGTCAAAAGCTCCGTGGTCATCTGAAGAGCTGCTTTCTCTCTGTTCAGCTTCTACAAAATGGACAATGTTATTTAAAAAAAAAAAAAAAAAAAATAAAATTATATATATATATATATATATATATATATATATATATATATATATATATATATATATATATATATATATATATATATATACATATATATATATACACATATACATATATATACACATATATATACACATATACATATATATATATATATATATATATATATATATATATATATATATACACATACACACACACACATAATGGGATGAATTTACCCTGCTTTAAAGAACAATATATTTACAATAGACTAATTGCAATCAATACGGTTTGTATTGTATTCACCTCAACAGCGTCATTTAATTGTTCCTTCTCTCTTTTCTCCGGGGCAAGCTGGCCAATGTAATTTCTGAGGCTGTGCAGTGTTGCCGATTGTGTCTCAAAAGCTTGTCTCATTTGGCTGAAAAATACACATCCCCACCAAAAATACAATGAATCTGACTACAGAGTGCAATATATGTGTAGCTCGCGTCAGTTTTAAATTGGTTGTGGCACCTTAAATGTTCTTTCAGCCCATCTCTCTCAGCAGATACCTCCACCAGAGTGCTTTTTAGCTGAAGCACTTCTGAGGTCATCGATTGAAGTCTGTCTTGTAGTTCACGGTTTGTATTTCTTGCTGCACCCACCTCTGCACAATGGGAAGCATTCAACTGTAGCAGCTGAAAGTGAAGAAAGACAAAGGATGGACATTTTAAGAAACATGCAAATAATGAGATATTATCTTATTGTCATTCTTGGATGTAGGGCCTTAAAATGAAATCCTTCAAATCAGGATGTACAACATTTATGAATTTTCCACAAACCTCCACCTCCTGCTTCTTCTGCATTTCCTCCAATTGTACAGATAGTTTAAGAATCTGCTGTTTGGCCTCCGCAGCCTGTAACCTGCCTGTTTCAGCCTTTAGAGTGAGCTCTTTGGCTTCCTCTTTGCTCCTCATTACATCTCTTCTCAGCTCTGTAATTTCTTCACCGGACTCATTCTTTAATCTTTCAAGCTGCAAAAAAAACAAAATGTTGAGAATATATTAAACTAATCACAGTAAACTGGCAAAATTAGAACTGCCAGGTGACTGTAAGCTATTATTAAGACTACAAGACTAGACTAAAAACATCAGACTATACAGCCTGCAAAAATGAGTTACAAGATGCCAGTAAATCTCAGATGATCTTTGTCAACATCGGTGTGAAAATTAAATGTATTGTTAGTAAATAGAATTACCTGTGAGCTTATTTTCTCCTCCTGTGCACTGCTGCGCGTGAGCTCTCCTCTGATTTGGCTGAGTTCCGTCTTAGCCCGACATAGTTCTTCACGCATTGCTTCCAATTCATGGTTCGGTCTGTCGTACAAAGATTATGCCATGGTAAATTTGTTAAAAATGACTCATCGTTAATCTCTGAAATGATTAGATACAAACTGTGAAATGACTTGATTGTATAACATCTTCTACCTGTTCAAAGAGCCGTCTCTCTCTCTCATCTCTTCCCTGTGTCTCCATGCAGTCTCCTTCAGGGCCTCCACCTGCCCCTTTAACCTCTCAGCTTCAGCCTTGTGCTTCTCTGCCTCCAGACGCCACTCAGACTCCCACCTGGACTGCTGCTCTTTTCTCTCTGCACATCTGTGTTTGAGGGAATGGAGCAATTCATGTAAACTAGCCAACATGTCACTTAACCGTTGGACAATAATGGTATTTCTGACTAGATACATATTGTGGGATACCTTGCACTATGGTCTAACTGGTGACCCACAGGGTTCCTTCCTCTTATGCTGTCTCCTTGTAGCATCATGATCCTCTGATTTTCCCTTTTCAGTTCCAAGATTTCCTGTTGGGCCTGTGTGATGGCGAGCCATGGATTGGTGGGACTGGGATCCCTTGATTGGATTGAAGTTGTGCCTGGGTTTATCCAGGAGATGTGTGGTGGTGACCCTCTGTGTGCTCCAGCAGACTGCACACTTGATGTGAAATGCGAGGGGGGTACCAGGTCCTCCTGGATATTCCCTATATAGCATAACAAAATGTTTACGCATGCCTTACCAGAGCTGAATACGTGTAACTAGTACTATACCAATGTAATATGTATGTTTACTCATTAACGTTAGTCGTTTCAGACTGAACTTCAGAGAAAGTTACCAGAACACATGACAACTTCCCTCCTCCAGCGTTAAATACTCTACATATCCTTGTTGATGACTATCGTTAGTTGGAGAGCTGACAAGTGCAGCCTAGCTTAGCGTTGGTTAGTGTTAAGTTGGCTAGCTAGGTTAACGTTATGTTGTAGGCTGACGTGAGCGAGCACATCTTGAACTCAACATTTGCTTTCAGGTTAACTAACCTAGGAGCAAATGTAACGTAAACCAAAACTGCAGTGAGAAGAAGACACTTACTTGAAACCGCTGATGACGTAAAATCCGTGGGAACTATAAGCCTTTCTTTCCCGACGTTATGTCTCTCCATGTTCAAGAGATCAGCTGTCACTGAAAGTCAAACCTTGCTAATCAGACAAGCCGCACTATGGTGCACTTTAGTGCTCTTAGGTGCTATTTTAGGTTAATTCTCCCGCGAAACAAGTTGATCGTGGTTGCCTTAGTTACAACGGTAACTTGGGCTATTTCCGCGAGCAAACTTTTGATGCTCAATTTACACGTCAGTTAAACTGCAAACACCTGAAGTATCCCGGCAAATACCATGTCTCTGAACTTAATGGCAATGAAATAACTTATCGAATATAACTGAACTGACAGACATTACAAACGCGCAGTGCATCATGGGAGAGAGGAAAGCCAATATTAGCTGCGATTCCCTGAGTATTGTCTTACAGGCTTGTTATTTCTCTCAGGCTGCCCATTTTTCGCCACAAGAATCCTGCGTTGTCCTTCATCATATACATATCGCCTGTCGCTCAGTTTTCGGGGGCCGTGTCAAATCCACTACATAACCAGAGTAACAGCTTACCTGACAGACCTAATTCAGGACACAAAAGTCCACGACACAGAGTATTGTTGCACAGGGGTGGAGCATATGAGTTTGATTGACACACGGTATTCTACAATAGGAGGTATCTGATGGTTATAATTTCACACATATCTAAATGTAAATGAATAATCTGGAATGTAGCAGTTTATTCTTCTGAAGGTGGTTCCATGATGCTTTTCACTGAGATATATTAGTGTGAGGATTAGTGGGAAAGAGACTCTGTAATTGCACCAAATTAAGTTATTGAAAGTAAGCCATTCCTTCTTTGCTCAGGACTCCGTCACCTCATGAACACCCAGGGGTATCTAACAACCTGACCATTTATGCTTAATATTCCAGTCCTGCAGAAAAGGGAGCATGTGGGGCAGCGAATAAGTGCAGCTTTGAATGGTAATTGGTGATAATTTGGTTATGTAACTGAATATGTGGTTTAAGGTGCATCTATAAATATGTTACCTCCAACTTTAAAATCATCAGCATAAGACTAAGGCACTTCTCTTTGCTCTTAGTATCCTCCTCTCCACAGTTGCCACGATCCACATTCCCCCTAGGGTTCATTAAAGTTTCATATATTATAATCTAATCTATTTATGGTGACAAAGACACATTTCAGTTTGATTATGTTTACGTAAATGGTCATATATATCGATACAACCTGACAAAACAATAACACAAAATAAATAAAAGGATAGAGAGGTTGGCTACATAAATACCTCAACAAATAACAAAAGCTGTATAAAAATACAGGTGCATTGCCAAGACAGACAACTGATGGCAGCATGAAAGACTGTGCACCTTGTAATGTAGTGAAGTGATTGTTGGAGGAAAACAGTGGGAGTGCTGTGTATTATTTGGGCATATATTGCATCCTCTCAGCACTCGAAAGACACTGCAGCAATCCTGTAGAACAAAGCGGAGGAAAAGATGCATCGGAGCCGGGAATCCAGAAAACAAACAATATTACTAACCCTTTCCAGAGAGAGGGCAGAATTAAGATGCAGCTCAATTGCTTTGAACAATATAGGAGCTAATCAAGGTGGACCTTAAAACATATGGCAGATAAAAAGAGCATTTTTATAAAGACAGAGCTCAAATTGAGAACAGTTTGTGAATTGTCAACAAAAATGCAAAAATGTTGGCCACTTGTAACAGTGCTCATGACCACAGAGGCCATGTCAGTAGAACATCTTTGAGGACAACTAAAAGTCAATATTTATCTTATTCTTCACTTAAGAACAATGGATATCCTGGCACACCATGGCCACGGAAACTGCAACGTCTTTGTCCCTACAATCAAGCTGACTCAGCCCACACTTGTGGGGTTCAAGTGGGGAAACTGTCCATGACTGCAAATATCTGGACTGGAAGTTGTGTCTTTAATTAAAATGTCTTCCTTTCAAAAAGTGCTTGTTGAACTCTTTACATGCCACAAGGGTAATACTGGTAGGTCCAGTACACACACAGAAATATGCCCTCATTAAAAGCGTAGTGGAATCATAAACGCCCTACTGAAACCACAGGTGACCTGGAAGGCATTATCCTATAAGACTAACTTGCTTAGAGGAAGCTAATAATCTCCACGCATTTGCAGAAGTAATGTACGTTTTAGAAAACAAAACAGAGCTTGTTTCCTGAATGAGCGTCACGAGACAACATGTGGGCTATTTTTCTCTGTTAAATCGTTCCTTGCTTTGGTAACCCAGCTTGGAACAACATCACAAGGCAGCGTCTCTTGTAAAGATGATGCCTCAGCTCAAATCACAGCATTTCAGCTATCGCCACTGGGTATTATACAAAAAGCGTATGTGAGAAAAAAAATCTTTGCTCCGTCAGCAACTGTCTGGACCTCAGAGTATATGTTAGGAGATTTCTGTCTGGTTGGGGCAAGTTTCTGTGTGACTTTCACATGTTGATTTCAAGTTCAATTTAAGAATGCAACAGATGAGCTAAAATCCATAAATAAATAAATATACTTTATATTACAATCTAGGAGCGCAAGAAGCAACAGCAACAACACAATGATTCCAGTTCTTTTCAGATTCTTAGATGTTTAATAGAGATAGACACTTTTGCTTTCCTGCACTGGATTAATTTCCTTGTGATCATTTTTTCCTCAAAGCAGTTCCCTTTTTGGGATTTAATAGGGAAGGGCTTTCCATATAGCACCAGTACAATCTGCTTGTTAAACAAGTGTGGGTCTGATGCTTCAGAGCTGTCATTGTCAGGCTCTTAGCAGTGCTTTTTATTCCCACAGTGATTGGAGAACAGACGTTTCATTAGTAAATGCTCATTGTTTAGATCTTGCTACAAGGAGATGAGTTGATTATGAATCTAATTTAAAATACATTTCACTGCCTGGGGGGAAAACATATTGAAGGATGGTTTGCAATTTTTCCTATGGTTGTCAAAATGTGCTAAGATGCTCATGCCAATTAAAATGCAGCCAAATGGACTTGCAAGCACTCCATAGTATTTTGTAAGTACAACGTACAAAGGTACATGGATGCTTTTGCTCGGGCACAAAGCGTGTGAGTAGGTGAGTGCTGTCCGGGGTTGTGGTGGTTACTTAATGGTTTCTAAATTGGGATTGTGTCGGTTGTTGGAGGGTGAATTTAATGCACTGGCGTAACCCGGCGGTTGCCTAGTAACGCGCTGGCAGTGGGCGCCGTAGAGAGCTCTATGGTGGGCGCTCCATTAAAACCGGTGGCGCTCCTGACCTTGGCGTCGGATATGCGCAAAGCACACAGACTGTGCAAAGCAGGAGATAAGAGCAAAGATCCGTGTGTTTGATAGTGAAAGCGGGAAAGATATATTCACACTTAGCAGCCCCATTGTCTTACAGCGAAAGCGACGGGCATGGTAAGGAGGACATCTCGAGATGGAGCGCGCAGCAGCCTCTGGAAAAGCAGGTGAGTGTTAACGATGCCGTGTGTTTTTCCGTGGGACGAATCTTTGTTCAGATTGATCACTTACATCTCGGCGAATGGTTTCATGTAAAGCTCGTGCAGCGATGTAATGCGGTACAGAATGTGTTGGCTCGGTAGTATTCTTTTTTTCCATTTAATCTAATATTACACCGTCCTAGACCCAGATTAAATACGTTTCCCAGTCACAACGTGAGGCAGTACACACACTACACACACACACACACACACACACACACACACACACACACACACACACACACACACACACACACACACACACACACACACACACACACACACACACTACAGCACTTTGTCGGTTTTATTTGGGCTGTGGCTTGTGTTTTTCTGTGGGTCTGGGTCCTTGCATTAATTTATAAAGGACTAACCATTACGTTGAGTGCTACCTGCAGGTTCCAAATAAAGTAGTCTCCTCTGCGTCAATCCCTGCTCCTCTTTATTGCAATGCTAAATTAGGGGTATTTGGGGAATCCACTGAGAGGGTTTTGATCCACACCAGTCGAATTACAAGGGCATTGGGAGCCCGTGTAGCCCACTGTTGTCTCACATATAGGTTCCTTCTCAAATGCTTTCATGTTAGGGCCCCCAGGCTACCAGAACCTAATCGATAAGATGTTGTCCTAGAGATTTTATTAGTGTTGAATTGGTGTTGAATTGTGTGCCTGTCGATGATGTCAATGGTCAGAGAGAAACATGAGTAGCAATCATTCTAATAGGTCTGTAACTATACCAATTAAAGGATTTGGTCCGTGGAAAAATACGTTTGACCCAAACCACCTCTGTGATGCATAAACATCTGTCTAAATGGTATATTATTATAATATGTTATGATCATAAAAAATCTTGATTATTGAACTTTCTGAGTTATTGCAAGCACTTAATTGGCAAGATATATTTCACCCATGTTTCTTTCCTTTCCTGTTGTTGGGCATGTTGCCAGTCTAAATTGCCCCAAAAACTTGCAGTGTATCAAACTCGACTGAGTGATGGCTCATTTTTATTACATGGCCCATTTGGTGTAAGTTATAAAGCTTTTATCCACATCTGTCCCATCGCAGACCACAAGTTGGAAAAAGAATACTCTGCAGCCCAGTTGAAGGCAGCATTCAGCTGCTTTGGCAGCCTGCAGTAAAACAAAAAGTATAGCCTATACCTTACCTTTTTTCTGATTATTTTGATTAGAATTGTGTTTGAATGTCAAATAGCAACAAAATAACCACATCTATTGATACTAATATCATGAATACATGTCAACTTGGAAAGGAAATGCCGCTCATGTTATGAATTCATTCCCTTTGATCCACAGAGCAGCCCCAGTAGTGACAGTGCTGCTTCGTAAACTACAGACAAATAACAAAGTCTGATTGGTGATGCTCACCGTAATAATTGATAATCTGATAATTGACGATTTCACAGCAGGTTTTGTGAACAGTGAGGATTTATACCCACAAATGATTTATTATCACTGTCAGTTTCAAACTATAGAGATGTGCTCAGATTGACAAACAAAATATCAGGTTCTCTATCTTTTCAATTGTAATGTCTTGGGAGCCGTGCATCATTGTCACATAACAGGGGTTTGAACAAGTCTTGTCCTTTTTCTGGCTATAAGGAACATTCATAAGTGTTCATTAATACAGACAAAGCTGGTCTAGGGCAGCGATGTACAACATTTCTCAAATGAACCAGTGGGATACTTTGATAATTCTCAGTCTTAAAAAAAAAGAAAGGACAATTATAATTGTGTCCATATCAGGAAATATATTACACCTGGGAACGAGAGGGTGAGCAGCCTTTATTTGTGTGTATTGGTGTAAAGAAAATGTTGTCGGGAAAGAAAAAAGCCGATGCGCCACATCTGTACCTAATTAGTTTCCTCATATTAGGAGGACACAATTGTTCCCCTGCCTTAATAGATAGGTTCATGAGACTGACAGAGAGCTGTTTAGCTGCAGTCTTTTGCAATACTTGAGGCAGCGCTCGTCAATAGATTTGATTAGGTTAACAAGCTTGCTTTTGCCTTGCTCATTGACGAGCCAGTGAGAACCTGATGTCGAGCATATTATGCTGACTGCTATCCCAGACTATAAGGACTAAGAGGAGATGCATTTTGGATAACAAAGTAGTTAATTGGAAGACGCATAGCACAATTTGCTCTGTAGTTTTCCATGGTTGAGCTTAGATTTGAGACCTTATTTGAATACAGTGTGCCCATGTGATTAGGGGTGAATGTGTATTCCCCTGTTTACTGAGACGTCCATACTTGCACTAACAAGACAAACTACCATCACACAGAAGCTCTGGTGACTGCAGTCGGGTTAAAAAACAGATTGCATGTTTGTATCTAAATAAATATTATGGAGTAACTAACAGATCCAAGATCAAGGAATTTTTCACTTAGAAACAAAATAAATCAATGTAGAATCAACAGTAATTTATTTATGCCTTCGAGCGGATTAAAACCCCTACATTTTATTAAAAGACTAACCATTAGTGTTGGTCGAAAGTGGGTAAAAAATGGATTGCAGAAGATGAAGGCAAATCCATTTCTCAATATGAAGTCAAAGGAACCTTTTCCTCTGATATTATTGTGCTGCTTTCCTCAAGTCCTTCACTTAAACTGTAATTACTTGCTATATGGGGAGGGGTTGGGTCTTGCGGTCCCATCAGACATGTTTGTTCTGGGACTTTTCTATTATTCATCTTTAAGTCAATGGTTGACAGTGTTGCTTTGATGTAAGACAAAAAAAATATACAAATATTCATGATGTGAGATATTTGGTGTTTTAGAAATATATTAAACACTAAAACATCCAACCCTGTCTCCTAAAAATTACGTTCCCCCAGAACTAATATGCATAATTTTTAAACTCTGCGGGGGAAAAAGAAAAGAGGGGCGGGGTGAGGCCACTGACAGCCGGCCAGTGACAGCCGGCCGCACCGGGAGCCCGAGAGTCGGCCGCACCGGGAGGCGTAGACCGTTTGCCCGCCGTTGTTAGGCCGGTCTTCAGACCGCTTGCAACGGGGCTCGGTCTTCAGACGCTTGGCCGCTGCCATCAGGCCGTCGGTAACAGCCTCCTTCGCGCCGGCTCCGGTCTTCTCTGAGTTGGGTTGTTTGTGAATGCAGCCCAAAGTGTGTGATAAACTCCATTTAGTGCAGTAAACCACTGCGATCATCAGCAGACACTCGGATCTCTGTGGTCACATCAAGTGCAGAATCTGACGTAAAAAATATTCAAACGGGCGGAAGGAGTCACGGGACCCAACATCCGGTTTTCAAAATACTAACTGATATGAATGTGTTCAGAACATTTCTGACCACATCCAAACATGGTCTTACATAAATCTTGTAATATGTCAAACACAATGTACTGTTACACTTTGGGCTGCATTCACAAACAACCCGACTCAGAGAAGACCGGAGCCGGCGCGAAGGAGGCTCTTACCGACGGCCTGACGGTGCAAGCGGTCTGAAGACCGGCCTAAGAATGGCGGGAAAACGATCTTCGCCTCCCGGTGCGGCCGACTCTCGGGCTCCCGGTGCTGCCGGCTGTCACTGGCCGGCTGTCACTGGCCTCACCCCGCCCCTCTTTTCTTTTTTCTCCGCAGAGTTTAAAAATTAAAATATGCTTAAATAAAGCAAGAAAACAATAACACAAATACACGATTATAAACGTATTTGTAATACGTCAAACACAAACATAAAAACAATAAAACAAAAACATGAGTATAATCAACATACGTGTTCAATCAACCTATATGTGTATAATCAACGTATGTGTAATACGTCAAACACAAACATAATCAGGGAGGAGATACGTTTCTGATCAAACGTAATTGGGAATGCGTATTAGTTCTGGGGGAACGTAATTTTTAGGAGACAGGGTTGCAACATCAGAAACCAGATATTCCTTTCCAAGTTAATCTCTCTTCAATGCATATTAATCTTTCTTTCTTTGCCGTTCACTTTTCTGTTTTTAACATTAGAAAAGGGGTGCTTAACACCTTTTATCTGTAGATGTTTTTGCAGCATTAATCCAACATAACAGCAGATGAATTTTTTTTCAGATTCCTCCTAGCCCCTCCCCCACTGATACACAGAGATCAGTATTCAGTGATTTGTACATGTCAAAGCATAAATTTGCTCCTTTAAGACAGCAATTTTTCCCAAAAGGTTATTAGCATCGAAGCATTACAGTGGATGTTGCATGCTGATTAAGCTTATATAAAAGTATGTATCTAGAGCCCCAAGGTACAGGAATACAACTTATTTCATCAAAACGTACTCAATTATACGTATATTTTTGTCATCTTTCTCATCATCTTTTTTTCAGATTTGTGTGCACTGCAATGAAAAACGGAAGTGGGGGCGGTCCATACCTGGCTGTCGTGTATTTGGATTTGATAACCGTCGCAGCCGAAGGGTGATGTCTGTTTGAGAGGGTCAGTTAGAGGGACTGAGCGGACACTACATTGTGCATTTGAGCTGTGTAAGGCCAGACCATGTGGCTGGCGACATTTAGAGACCATCTGTTGCCTGCACACCTGCTGCATCAGCAAGGGACTGTAACCATCACCCACTGTGCTCTTCTTTGGTGGATACTATGTTCCTGCTGGTCATTCACCAAGGCAACAAGTCAGAAATTCTATCCGACCGTGACCACCCAGTTTGGGAAACTGCGAGGCCTCAGGGTTCCTGTTCCCAGCGAGGTGCTCCGGCCCGTTGATCAATATCTGGGGGTCCCCTATGCTGCTCCTCCCTTGGGCGAGAAACGCTTCATGCCCCCCGACCAGCCCTCCTCCTGGTCAGGTATCAAGAATGCTACCCACTTCATGCCTGTGTGCCCTCAGAACATCCACAACACCGTACCAGAGATCATGATGCCAATATGGTTCACCTACAACCTGGACACAGTAGCCACGTACATTCAGGATCAGAGCGAGGATTGTTTATATCTAAACATCTACGCTCCGACAGAGGATGGTGAGTCAGTGTGGTAAAATGGACAACAGTAACTATCCATTTATATCAATCATTATTATCTATGCCGTCCTGTCATCCTCATGAAGCGTGTGTGCGACCACTGCTCGTTTCATTGCTGCCACCCAGAGCTGAATGTTGGCCATTGTTGTTTCCCTTGTTGCAATCATATTCCATCTGACACAACAATCATGTCCCCATTAATAAGCAGGAATGTATTCATATATTGATAGTTGTGGCAACCCGTGATGCCCTGATGCCACTGAATGTGGAGGGATACACACAGGCTCACCTAACCAAATACATTTTTTTCAGCATTTAAAAAGGATGAGCCTTTGAGCATATTTGTCATGACTGAGCATCAAAGGTAATCCCGAAGAGTCAATAAGCAGATCTAGTAAAGCTAGCAGTGCCAGCTTTCCTTGTTTGTAAAGAAAAAAGACAATTTCTAATAGAATATATTGAGAATAGATTACCTTCCTCACAAGCATTCAGTATAACACAGGACATTCAGCATTCAAAGTTGGACCGTGTTCAGCTTTTGTATGTAACGTGCCACTCCATGGCTGCGTAGCAACAGATAAACAGCCTGCTTAAGATGTAGCTGTCTAAAATGGTGCAGCCAATGTTTTATAAAGCTCCTGGTCAGAGTGCTGCTGCTGAAAGGCCTCCTCACCTGGCACACAAACAGGTTAATTAAATCTCACACTTGCATTCACATTGCAAAAAGAAACAACATAACCCATCGGTACTATACATTTTGTATTTCTTTGAAAAATAAATTATTTATTTATGGCATTGTTTATTTAAAATGCACCTCAGACATTCTGTTACTTTATTATTTGTTTCACTGATATGAAACCTTTGCTTTTTTTAATTTCTATTTATCTCCAGTAGTCTTTTTACCACGCCAAACTAAAAAGTGTTTCATTAAGATTTCCACTATTTCAATTTTGGTTTTTGTAGCTGTAGTTGTCTGCTAAGTCAGAGTGTATTAGTCATTCTTTAATAAACCCTCAACCTCATATCTTCAGTAACTATCCTGCAGCAGTTAACCTGAAGAATTGACATGACAATTTGTATGAAAATACAACTGTACAGCAAGATACAATAAACCAAGAAAGATGTATTACTCCGGTCAAAGCTGAGGCAGCATGATCAATATAACGGCAAGTAATAAACCACTCAAAGAAAATAGTGTGTATCTGCATGCGTGTGGGCGCATATGCACTGTCATTTCCTGAAAATATCTAACAAGAATTGGTTTACTCGATGGAAACAGAATTAAAAACATTGATTATAATGTAATTGGGTCATACATCTCTAGATTTGTCCTCTACATTTTCTCAGAAAGCAGGTAAAAGTGCAATATTCTGTATGTAAATGGAAAAATCTTCTCTTTGCCTATAATGTATGGATCTTTTGTCTCCTGATTCTATCAGTTTGATTGGACCATATATAAAATAAGAGGCACAGTCAACCATGATGTTTTGAATTTTCTACTTCTTTTTCAATCCCAGGGAGCCAACACAAGAAAAAGGGGGCGGCTTTCTCTGAGACTCATATATCTGAAGGTATTTTTATGAGCTCAAAGTCTTGATGCATGGATTCTTTTAGCTTGAGTTTGGTGGATGAAGTTACAATTCTTAGTTTTTTTTATCTGATTTATGATTACATAGGTTCTCTGTTCCTGCACCGCGTGCCTTGAATTCAGCTTTCAGTAAGAGCTACATCTCTGCTGCCATGCACATTGACTGCATAATCTGTCTGACAGTCTCTTTTAAAGACAGTCGTTGGTCAATGTCACAAATTGGTGTCCAAGCATGAAGTGTAGATTTTCTATTTTTATTGGAAATATATATATTTTAGCGCATACTATTAGATAACAAGAGCTCGGTGTTGTGTGGTACTTTTAAGTCCAAGTTTACACATTATGAAACATGTTTTTTTTTGCTTGTGCATGCATATTATATGTGGAACTGTGAAATGACACCATTTCAGAATATTCTTCTCCACTGACATCGAACCACAAGTCAAATCACTGGATTTTCTTCTCTTTCTTCCTCTCATCAAAACATTCAGATACGTTACAGAGGCAAAGTAAGCTCGGTCGTGCGCTTACATGCACTGTAAAATCTGTTGTTAATTATATTTGACTCTTTAATTCATACACCCCTTGTCAGAGTGTATTTATCATGCATTTTCTAAATGTCATTACAGCTTCCAAACCACAAGCATACCACTGCTTCTATACGCACCTTTTCTAAGCTGTCTTTACTCATACTGAAAAGCTGATATAACATTTTAATAATAGTGTTTCATTACTATTGCCTCGTCGTTGTTTGCTTAGCCTGTGTGTGTGTGTTGACGTTACAGATATAAGGGACTCAGAAGCTCGACCTGTGATGGTTTACATCCATGGAGGCTCCTATATGGAGGGCACCGGAAACATGATGGACGGCAGCGTGCTGGCCAGTTATGGGAATGTTGTTGTCGTCACGCTCAACTACAGAATTGGAATATTAGGTGATGACAACGTGTCTGTGTGATCCTTTTTAATGCTAGTTCAAATGGGGTATTTAGTTTAATGTGGGAGAATAAACATAATGGTCATTAATTCCCACTTGTGTTGCCATTATAACCTAAGACATGAGAGAAAAATATAAAACAGTTTCAGAGAACATAGGCAACGGGGATCTCTGTGATTTACATAAATATGTTGTCCTCAGAGGAAAAGTGTTGCAAATACTTATCAGTCCTTGTCCTTGTTTCACACAAGCTGTTTAGACTCATTCTGAAAACACCATTTATTTTCGCTTTAGATGGATCTATCTAATCTGTACAAGATCATCAGCCTTTGCAAATTCTTGAAGGAAAAATGATTAAAATACAGTATGGAGCAATGCAGCGTTCACAAGCATTCACAAGGTCAAGAGTTTCCCCTGTGATTAACATTCAAAACAGTACGTTGTTTAAATAAGAATAGACAAGGGAATAAGTAATAGGATCAATTGTAACAGCATGGTGACCTCTGTGTGGTTTTCTGAAATTCTTGTAGAGAGCTAGCCAAAAGATTTATGCACATTGAATTTTATGAAGACAAGCGAGGAGAGAATTCAGATTTGCAGAGCCTGATCACTTCCTGAGGGCCTTGGAGACGATTACGAGAAGTTGACTAAAGTAGTCAAGACACTGTGGGAGAGAGTGAAGGAATATTTGCACCTGAGGGGAAACGGCGTCGGCTCACTCAGATGCCCTGCTGGGCTACAACTTTAGATCAAAGCTGTGACAGTAGATCTCTTCTTCAGCACTGGATCTGATGTCTTTCTGTGTACTTCAGGCTTCCTCAGTACTGGTGACCAGGCAGCAAAAGGAAACTATGGACTCCTGGACCAGATTCAAGCTCTCCGTTGGATCAGTAAGAACATTGGTTACTTTGGAGGAGACCCGGGTCGCATCACAGTTTTTGGATCTGGAATCGGTGCTTCCTGTGTCAGTCTGCTTACTCTGTCCCATCACTCAGAAGGTAAGAACCACCGTCTTAGTTTGCTCTGTTATTAATGCTATCACATAAAAAGCAATGTCAAAATCCACAAACATAACATTGAAATCATGTTAATTTCTCATCTTATCATTTTTTTTATCATTTTGTTCTTTGTTTCAAGTGCATCTCTAAATGGTCTGTCAGGGAGATGAAATGTTATGATATGGTTGTGTAGGGTAAAGGGAGTATTCGTTGTAAGTAAGTGATTGCCTTTGTTCTCCTCTACTCAATCTAATCAGCCTAAAAGCTTTGCCTCTTAAAATGGGAAGCTCTTAAAGAAGCCGATTGGCATTATAAAGTTTTCACCACGCCATCATGTTCACCTGTGTCCATCAGTTTTTACCATTCCATCTGACTAATATTTACATCTTTCAGCGTCCAATTTGTTTACCCTCATTGACTCAGCTACATACAGTGTGTATGGTCCACCATCTTCCTTTTCATTGGTGTTTTGTATTTTTAAAGCCTTGATTGAAGACACTGTTTACCAGAGACAAGGTGTGTGTGAGAATGATAACTAACTATCTATCTATCTATCTATCTATCTATCTATCTATCTCGACCTATTATTTTTGAAATGACAATATAAAATCAACAGGAATTCAATTAAAATTCCTGTTTATAGAGTATAAATTGCCCAGAGGAAACCGGTATTTGTTTTCCACTGACAAGAAAAAAAGGTTTTAATCTTTTCTTTTTAGCGGATATCCTTCCATTCGCTAAACACTTCACCACAGCTCCTTGCAAGAATCAAAGGTGCATATTTCAATATGGCTGGCCCACAGGGAATTGAACCTCTTATCTTTGCCGTATTATTGCCCAGACCGTCGCATTGATGCTGGACAGAAACACAAGGGCACAAACTGTGTTTTTGTCAATGCCAGGGAGGCTGCGGCAACTGTCCTTTGTGAGCTTTGTATTTGATGCCCTCGCTCGGCTGCAGCGAATGCACAAAGACCTCCGGCTGTCTTTGAAGTAGACTAGCTGCTGCCCTAAAAAAATTGAAATAAATGACAGCAAGGCAAGAGAAAGTGACACTGTCCCGCACTCTTTTTCAAGCGGCTGCTATGCCTTAACCTCAGCAGAGTATGTTTTGTCTTGATACATATCACTTGTCATTTTTAGGTGGCAGATACAAAATCCCCAGAGACAGAGGTGACGCACTGCATATAAACAATTCAACAGAGCATTGTGTTTACTGTATCAACATTGAAGGATCAGGGTTACTGAATATTCATCTCCCCGCACAGTCCCTCCACTGCACACTTGGTATCAAGTCTCTACGAAGCCATGCAGCTTGTTAGACACAAAGTATTAACGATTCTACAATTGCAGGACGTTTGCGGATAACTGGCATCGAAAAACCTCCTCACTGATACAATGCTGCAAATTGATCATTAATTTGGCTTATATTCACTGTCATCCACATATAGTAATGACGGCACAAGATACAAATAAGGGGATGAACAGAGAGAAGGAAGTATTTTTTTGTATCATTATAATAACAATAGAATGGGACAGCATTCTATTAGAAGCTAATTTCTTCCACCAGCTGCTTTACAGAGCAGCTTCTCATCAGCCATGCTCAATCTGGCCTTTTCACTCTCTTTCACTCTAATGCTTTATCTCCCTGGCTAATATTTAAAGTACATCGCAAGTATGCTTGTTTGCTTTTATCTACCTAAATTCTGTGTGTCAACAAACCTTGGATTTAGTGGGATTTCTAGTTGTGAATAGCAATTTGTGCAAAAGGAATCATGTCAAACATGTCCTGAAGGTTTGCGCTGAAAAATAATACTAACCACTGTTCTCTGGGCTTCTGTTGTCTTCTGCGTCTTTTTGTTCTGAATTTTGTGTCCCAAGGTTTGTTCCACAGAGCCATCATCCAAAGTGGTTCAGCCCTGTCCAGCTGGGCTGTCAACTACCAGCCAGTCAAGTACACTCGCATGCTGGCCGAGAGGGTCGGCTGCAACGTACTGGACACTGTGGACATGGTCGCTTGCCTGCAGAAGAAGAGTGCAAGGGAGCTGGTGGAGCAAGACATCCAGCCTGCCCGATACCGCGTGGCTTTCGGTCCTGTCATTGACGGAGATGTCATCCCGGATGACCCGGAGATCCTGATGGAGCAGGGCGAGTTCCTTAACTATGATATAATGCTGGGTGTCAATCAGGGAGAAGGGCTGCGCTTTGTGGAGAACGTGATGGATCTGGAAGACGGCGTGTCTGGCAACGACTTTGACTTTGCAGTGTCCGACTTTGTGGACAGTCTGTATGGCTACCCGGAAGGGAAGGACACCCTGAGGGAGACAATTAAATTCATGTACACAGACTGGGCCGACAAAGACAACCCGGAGACCAGGAGGAAGACCTTGGTGGCCCTCTTCACCGACCACCAGTGGGTGGAGCCCTCAGTGGTGACGGCTGACCTGCACGCCCGCTATGGCTCGCCTACTTACTTCTACGCCTTCTACCACCACTGCCAGAGCCTCATGAAGCCAGTGTGGTCCGACTCAGCGCACGGAGATGAGGTCCCTTATGTGTTTGGCATCCCCATGGTGGGCCCAACTGACCTGTTCCCCTGTAACTTCTCCAGGAACGACATCATGCTCAGCGCTGTGGTTATGACTTATTGGACCAACTTCGCCAAGAGTGGGTGAGTAACAACAAATCCAGGATTTGCAGTGCATTCAGTATCCCATTTTACATTCATTTCTCGGTCTGTTCTTGGCTTTGTTTGTGCTGCAGACTTTATGTGTTGAGATGTTCAACCTCTAACTTCTGCTACATCCGCCCTTCCTTTATCACACTGATTAAAAGGACTGTAAAATTCAGCCTTAAGTAGTGCCGACTAATTAAGTGCAGCCCGAACTCCCACTGCCATGTCTTCCAGCCTTTATCTACTGTTCTCCGTTGCTTGTTCACAAGAACACTCACATGGAACGCGTTCCTACAGTTTTCATCAATTAATATGAATTCCTCAACTTCGAAAGTCTATAAATTCCCATTATCATTATTAGTCACTTCTTATTGTAAATTAAGTCTGCTCCCCTTGCTCAGATTTATTCAATTCACTTTTACACTCATAACATTTGCACTCACTGGATATAGAATTGTGTACACTACAAAATGCAAAAAATGTGGTGATGCTTAATTGAGCACATTCTTTTGAAATGCAATGTTGTCACCATTTTAAAGCTTCCTTATAACCTCTATTTACACACATAACAAAGTGTCATCACTTTAGGCAGACTTTCTGAAGGTGACAGGTCTTAAAATGTACAGCTTAATTCACATAAATGTTTAAAGCAGTCACTCAATATTTTACAAAAAGGTTATGTTGAAGAGAAAATTTGAGAAGGTTGTTAAGATGTACACCATAAACCTCTGCAAACTTTACTGTGACTTGTACTTTCAGGTAGGATTGGCAGGAATAATCAGTCAAGAAATATGTATGGTTTCTTAAATTCTCAATATAGTGTTGTTGCCTTTCTTGAAGGTACTGTATAGATTTGAGTATGACGCCTTCAAGTTACTGCCTTTGGGTTATCATTAGAAGCAGTGGCATTTCAAAGTATTCCCAGGATGACAGGAGACGTTTTTATCTTATGAACGTTTTTTACTTTCCAGCAGTTGACCTGCACCAATCGTGACTCAGCACTTAAAAAACATGCTGTTGAAAGTGCAGCTTCTGCACCTACTGACAGCTTATTTTATAATGTGTCATACAGAGGCACAGGTTAATGTGTCTGTGAAGATAAGAGATGCTAGTGAGTTGCACTGTAGTGGAGGACTCTACTGCTGCTGCCCTACTTCAGTCTTCCTGCATATTGAATGCACAGCTGCAGAAGTGGATGATGACCAGCAGTAGGAGGAAGCACAGCGCAGGTCATCGTAGGCTGCTGTTTAGTGTGTAGGAATGAGGGAATGCTGAGCCCTTGAGGAGAGATGGTGATATTACATTGTGTTGACTTGTTGATGAGGTTCTTCTTTTTTTTTTACAATTTAACAAACAGGCCTTTTGTTTTGTTTTGATTTGCATTTGTAATGCATTTACCAAGGGCTGGGCTGAGGATATTTTCCAATAATGATATACATTATTGTCTGGCAAATGTAAGATGTTAAATAACCAAACTAATGCTCAAAGCAAACAACTGTGTGTAAAACAAAAACATCTTCTGTTCTGAATCATTCATTTGGACAAAAACTTTTCAAGATCGATATCTTGATAAGATCATTACCATTACAATATGATGATATTCTGAAAATTGATAATACTGAATTATCACCGAACCCTAGTACTACCGTTTAGCTTTATTCCATCGCATTTATTTATATTTCCTGTCTATCATGTGTCTGCAGGGATCCTAACAAACCAGTGCCACAGGACACCAAGTTCATCCACACCAAGGCCAATCGCTTCGAGGAGGTGGCCTGGTCCAAGTACGACCCCTACGACCAGCTGTACTTGCACATTGGCCTGAAGCCTCGTATCCGTGACCACTACCGCGCCACCAAGGTGGCCTTCTGGAAACACCTGGTGCCCCATCTCTACAACCTCCATGACATGTTCCATTACTCCTCCACCACCACCAAGGTCACCCCACTGGAGCCCACCCAGTCCAACGGTAAGAAGTCGGGCAGCACCGGTCGTACCCCAGTATCCACTTCCAACAACGACGGCAAAGGGCTGAGGGAGATGGGCCCTCTGATCATGCCAAACCCGAGAGATTACTCCACAGAGCTCAGCGTCACCATTGCTGTGGGAGCGTCACTGCTCTTCCTCAACGTCCTGGCCTTCGCCGCTCTGTACTACCGCAAGGACAAGCGCAGTCGGCAGGAAATGTCCCAGCAGCCCAGTCCCCAGTGTGATACCAAATGCAACAACGTGAGCCACACCACCACTATAGACGAGAGCCTGTCCCAGCAAATTAACCAGTGTGAAGCCCTTCACAGTCCTCTCCACGTCTCGCCCAGCATGGACTACTCACTGAGCCAACGCCGCTCCCCTGACGACATCCCTCTGATGACCCCCAATAACATCACCATGATCCACAACTCCCTATTGGGCCTCTCCAACATGAGTCCATACAGCACCTTCCCTGCTGGCTACAGCTCTGCAGGCCTGCCCAGCACCCACTCTACCACTCGGGTATAGCCTGGCAGGAGTTGAGGGAAGATGGGTGGAGAAGCTTGACATACATAAAACTTGGAAATGTAAAGCTATATTTAGGATGTGTAGGTAAAATAGGATTGAATATGTTCGTTCTGTCTTTTCCAAAGGTGTACAACCGCCAACATTCTGCCTTTGCTCTCTCATAATAGGAAATCTAACTGCAGAGTCATTTTATAATAATCATTTTCAAAGGCAGACAAAAAGAAAAAGCGCATTTCATTTTCCACTTTAGCTTTTTTGGAACTTTACCTAGCAAGAAATTAGTATAATGTTTATACAGTTGGATTTGTATGGGAAGCTTTTTCTTACTCTGTGATATCTATTTTGATCTCTTGGAACAAAGTGACATTATACTCGTGGTGGACAAAGATGAGATCTGGGAAAAGCTGAAAAGCAGTATTATTATTATTATTATTATTAAGCTATTTTATACATATTTCTCATGTTACATTGCTTATTATGGAAATGTATTTTTACTGTAATTCCTTTAAAATGCCTTGTAACTCGCTCACATTACTGTGGAATCATAAGAACAATGGAATGGAAATTTTACTCAAATACAGGCCACACGTGGAAAAAACTACCAGTTAGGCAAAAATATTTCTATCTGGTAGTGCAACACTCCTGTGGGTGTGTGCCGAGGAAGTGCGCTACAAAAATGTAAATTAGGCATTGTTTGAAATTAGCCATTCAGTTTGTAGTGTTGTGTAATCTATTGTAGTCTACTTGAGTATCCTTGCTATAGTTTTATTTCACGTGTCTAAAATTTTGCTTAATGCATTGTAGGAATATAACTTCTGCTTTACTATAAAAAGAGAATTGCTTATTATGTGTTTTCCCACTCCAACCAACTCATGGTTCTTTTGGCTTGGCTTCTTTGTACAGAATAAACATAGACAACAATTCATTTGTCGTTTGTTTATGAATACTATAAGATCTTCAGAAAGATAATTGTAATTACATTGTATTTGTATGTATACCAACTCAATTATTCACATTTAAAAAGTGGTTTGGACCCCGTGCCTACTAAGATATATCCAGGGGTCTCTTTACTGAATGGACATGATTGACATCTAGCTTTGAGATTTGATTTCTTTGAACCTATCATAATGTTGTTTAATCTAAATGAGACGACTATTAAAAACATTTTGGAACTAAAGATGAGTCTTGAGTTGGAATAATAATTTCTCCTTAAAAGTTTACAGAGTTTAAAGGAATACTCATAACCGTGTTAAATGTAGACCAAAAGCTTTACAGTGTCCGGGTCAATGGTTAAATTAGCCCCAGTTTATGCCTCTCATGTATGCTAATACCTGAGAATGAATGAGAATTAAACATCAAAGACTGTTTACAGTTCATGGAGAGTACGACTGCATATGTAAAATATGTGGATCTAAAAAATAAATCTCATGCTAGGTTCACACTATGAGCAACAAAAGAAACAAAGCGGCCATGCGTTACCGGCTACATTGTCGGCGAGTCGCCATTGAAGTGTTGCTCAAGCACTCTTTGACGTATCAACGTCGTTATAAATAGTCACAGTAGGCACTGGGAACTGGCCAACGGCATTTTTTTTTTTATGGAACAGAGCAGGATGAAACAAGAAGACATGATTAGTTGCCGCTTCATTGGAACGCTGAAAAACATTGAGACCAACTTGATTTGTAGCGGTTCCTGTTGTGTCGGGCACCAGTTTGTAGCTTCATGTCACTGGCTTCCATTAAATGACTTGTTGGGCGTCGCTTTTTGTCGCTCGAAGTGTGAACGAAGCATTGCAATTCTGAGCTGAAGACTACAACTTTGAAAATAAACTATAAATCTCTGCTTGTAAGGTTTGTAGCCTGCTCCTCATCTATGCATGGGAGTGGCAGTGACTCAAGGCTACATTAGCCGCAACTAGCACCCACACTGAACTGTCTGCGGTCAAGCAGCATTGTTGGTAATGCAGGCACCAGGTTTTGAGAAAATGGAAGAATGCATTGAATAAAAAAGATATCTGTGATTCAGTTAACTGTCCATCATGAATATGACAATGTTACCAGAGTGCAATGCTAATAAGTGGAGTACTCTTTTCATGTCATGCATAGAATGAGGTTGGGTTTTTTTTTGGGGGGGGGGGAATAAAGTGGAGTTGGGTCAGGTTTAGTGTCAGGGTTAAAACGAGACTATATATGTATATGTAACTTTTGAAAAGAGATAATATCCTGTTACAAATTTAATTCCTAAGCAATAAAATAACCTTTGATCAATTCCATACTGTAAGGGATTCATCACTACTGCCATACTTATATGTAGGCTAGCTTATGTTTGCTAATTTTAGCTCCCTTTTCAAAGTATAATGTTTCTCACATTACGAGTCAATTTGCTAACTTCATCATGACGATTCTCTACTTTTATATAACACTATTGTGACACTACGTTTTACCATTCATCATTACTTCATGTAGTGGAACTAAAATGTAAACAGCCTTGTTTTATAACAGAATTACTTCACTTTGAAAACCTCACTCTTTCTTTGCATGTTTTCATTGAATTTCTCAGCCATGATTGCTCATCAGTTGCAATCTTATGTTGATCTACCTCCAGCAATGCCACGGTGCTTTTTTCCATCTCTCCTTAATGTTCCACTTGTGCCTCTAACTGCTGTTGCTCTGCTTCTCCTGCAGTTTTAGGGAAAATCTTTAAAAA
Source organism: Taurulus bubalis (assembly GCF_910589615.1). Taxonomy (NCBI): domain Eukaryota; kingdom Metazoa; phylum Chordata; class Actinopteri; order Perciformes; family Cottidae; genus Taurulus; species Taurulus bubalis. The sequence continues at coordinate 36,837,345 of NC_136590.1, read as the reverse complement.
TGTGGGAACACACAGAGCGCCTGGTTGCAGTTTCCCCAGGCTTCAAACACACAGCCACAGAGTCTGAGATAAGCATGAAAGACAATCAAGCACGCAAGCAAATAAACACCCTGTCGGATAACACAGTTCAGTCCCGCCTTTGCTTCATCATGCGATAAAACAAATAATTAAGGCACTCAATGCGGGAGGTCATCAACACTGAATTCACTTCTGACTGAGCCTGACGTGTTTTTTGTCCTCCCTTTTTTGACGGCTGTTTGTTTGGTTTGTCACACGATAACACACATTACCATAACAGGCATAGAAGGTTGTGCAAATATCAACACATTACCCTTGCAGTGCGTACATATTGGCAAGTGCATCTATCACGCAGCAAACAATTATAAAAATGACTCAAAGATAGAGCACTGTGCCACATTAAATATACGTACTGCACACACAGTAACGTACATTGATGTATAGTACACTCACAATGTAGTCACTGCTGTCCATGGGGCTGATCATAGGTACAGTTTTCTATGTGATTATGCTAAACATGTATTGATATATGCACCCTAATAGCATTCGCTACTTGCTCGGAGAGTAATGTGCTAGTTCAAAAGCAGTTCATGCATTAACTAATAACTGTTCGACAGTCTTATTAAGAGTTACCCAATAATTCATCATCTGAGCTGCTCGTATCCCCGACCACCATCTGCATCAGCTTTTGTGGAAGATAGTTAATTCATACATATAGAAATTGCTCTCTTCATGGAACCTAAGCCACCATCCTAAACTTGTCCTCCTAATCCCGTCCTTTGATTGTCAAAATCATTGCTATTTCACATCTCAAAAGTAAAGCTGACAACCCTTCTACACTCTCGTATACAGTAGGAGGCTAATTAATGCTACCCGTCTCAATTTTTCTCTCTGGTTTTCTCTGAGATTTCAAAGGCATCATTCCTCTCTGCTCTCTCACTTTCTGATGTCATTACTCCTTTCTAAATACTAATTACTTCATGTGTCATTACTCTGTTTTTTAGTATAGAAAGGGCTATACAGACTGTAAACTCACACCAAACAATTCAGGAATCCACAGGGCTGTTATTTTGTGAACACAACAACTGTCACATCCCGGTCCCCTGTGTAAGTTACGTTTTATTATTTCTTTCTCAGTATTTGTCTCATTTCTGTTTTATTTCGGTACTTACCTGTTGTCTCTCGTTTCAGTGTCTTCACTTCCCACCCTTGTGTGCTTCCCGCCTGTGCGATTACCTGCAGCGCCTTGATTGGCTTCAGCTGCTCCTGATTACCTTTCCTCCCTGGTGTATTTAGTCTGTTCTCTCTTTTATCTGTGCCAGTTTTTATGCTCCTCATGGTTAGCGTTCCAGCATTTCTGTTCTTTTTCCAAGTGTTAGTCTCCAGTGTTTGATCCCCTGTGTACTGAACCTTGCTTCAGTAAAGTATTTTTACTTTACTGACTGTCCCCTGAGTCTGCTTTAGAGTCCTTTTGCCCATTGGTTTAATATTGATACCATCTTAGGAGTGAATCTATGTTCAACAACAGATCAGTCTCTCAAATGTGCTGATTTACAAAAGGGCCAGATGACTGTTATTATCTGCTCCCATTGGTGGCATGATGGTTGTCTGTAGCTCCCTTGTGTGTTGAACATTAATTTATGTCCATTTTGTCATGGGCTTAAAATGGGGAAGCAAAAATAGGATGAGGGACTTCTCCTTGAAAAAAAAAAAAAAGTGTTTTCTGCTCCTCCACACTGGCTTCTTTGTACTGAATCCAGCTTTGACATCAACTGGGTCCAACATGAGGGAGGGAGGGAAGGAGGGCAGCAGCTGGACCCGACCGTCAATGTCACCCTTGTTAGTCAACTTCATCGATGTCACTCACTGGCGTTTCGATTTATTTCACTCTTTTGTCTGTGCGTACCTCTTATCGCTGTGTGTTACTCAGGATGCTGCTCTGAGGGCCCTCAGAACTGCTTGCTGACGTCTAGCATGTGCATGTGCAGGCAGACAACACATGTATGTTGATGATAAACAGATGAGCCATTGAAATTTAATGAAATGCACCATTCAAACATGCGCAAGTTAATGAAATGCACCATTCAACATGAGCAATAATTAAACACCTCTGAGGTTAAGACATGTACAAATGTAGGATAGCTGTGGTAGATAATTTGCATTTTGTATATTAAAGAAAACTGTGCAACTTTGCCCTTAAAATAGATTGGATGTATCAACTGATATCTCTGTATTATTTGCGTGCGTGCAAAAACTCTCATTCCTGCTAAATTACCCACACTTTTTGGTGTAATCAAAGAATTCAAGCAGCTCAAAATACCACCAATTCACAAAATACCAAGAAAAGAAACCTCATATCAGAATTTATTACCCACTCCCGGTCCCCAGTTCTTAACCCATGGCTCCATAAATAATGACTGGCAGCTGAAATGGGACTTTGTGACTTTAAGATGTGAGTCGGGGAGATGTGGTCTATCTATTGTTGATGACACAAAAGCTTGAGTCAGATTCATATAGGAGTGGCGGGGAATAACTTCTCATATCCTCATATCACAGTCACAAAGCGACCCAGCAAAACTTCAATAACCCCCGCACTTCTCTCTGGACATGGGTGAGTGCACAGAATCTTTAATAACTCTTATAATCTATTATTAATGTGATTTGAAAATGTGAATTTCAATAACTTACTAATGTTGGCTTTAATATATCCTTTCTGTCCTTAGACATCATGTTGCCCTTGTGCACTGTGGGCAAGATTTGCTGCAATTTAATTCTGTTTTTTCATTTAACAAAAGTATTTTGATTTCCACAGATCGATCACTGATTTAGCATTGATTCACTCTTGTATGGCACATGCTGTAATTTAACATACAATAATGATTTCAGAAGACTGAAAAGGAAGGTTTAGCTCAGGATTGCTTGCTAAAGAGAGAACTCCTCGTTACCTCTTCTAACCTCTTTTAACCATAAACAATGAGTGTAATCAGAGTGGCTGACAGAGATCGGCATTGACTCTCAACATGCCAAGGCCATGCCGGGTCAAAGAGGTGAAAAGAGGTCAGAAACTCCCACATTTGTCTTGTATAAATTAGCAGATTTCCATGAGAGCTGTGGACCCAAGTAACCTCTGCTGACCATTTTCTTTCTCACTTAAAAACTATTGCTAGAGCTCATACGTTTTTTGCAGCAATTAAAGTCGCAATTGGTGATCTGACATCTACTGTTAATGCCTTTTGCACTAAAAATAAAGACCATGATGGCCAATATCACTTTATCACTGCAGTCACTGTTGCAGCAGAGCACAGCTGAAGCGTGGGCGTCTGCATGCACTATCATTTGTGGGACTCTAGCAGTCCTCCTGCTGTTACTATTTATACTTTTGTAGCAGTTTGTTGAACTCACAGCCTCGGTTCCTTCCAACTAAAATCCAATAATTTGTGAAATTGGCATGAGAGAGGACGTACCTCAGACTTATAACTGCATGTGTGCTCTTATTTATGAATGTGTTTTGTTGCGATGTTTGGTTTTGATGCAACAATTTCCCTAAAACCAAGAGAGAAAGTAAAGTAACAATGACCTGAAATTATCGGAATGTTTTATCGCACTGAAATAGTTTGGCCACCTAAGAATTTCAAAATGTTCACTACACATTTCAAAATGTGTAGTGAAAAAACTGAGTGTAGTAGTTGTTGTTGTTTGGCCACACTTTGAAATAGTTTGGCCACCAAAGAATTTCAAAATGTGTAGTGAAAAAACTGAGTGTAGTAGTTGTTGTTGTTTGGCCACACTTTGAAATAGTTTGGCCACCAAAGAATTTCAAAATGTGTAGTGAAAAAACTGAGTGTAGTAGTTGTTGTTGTTTCAAATATTAAAATTGCCCCTCTCGTTCATTATGCATCTACCCACTCTTTGAACACTTTAACTCAGCCCCCGCTGGCATTGACACTCAGTGCCATGGTACCAGTCTCAGACAGCTGTGGAGGGAGGATGGCCTGAGTAGTGATATTGACTATGGTGGAGAGACGGTCCTGGTGACCCTTCTGCCATCACATAATACTGTGTGTGTGTGTGTGTGTGTGTGTGTGTGTGTGTGTGTGTGTGTGTGTGTGTGTGTGTGTGTGTGTGTGTGTGTGTGTGTTATTTGTGGCACCATGGTCTTTGTTTATTTAACATCGCTGCCCTTTGTTCCTCTGTGATCATGGTAAAGACAATGGATATTGTATCTGCAGCCACAAAGAGAAGCTTTTTCTTCAGGCCCTTGAAGCCAGTGTTTCACCACCATCCCTCTCTCGCCTGGTGACGCCTGTGACCACTGGACAAAGAGGGCTGGACCTCAGTTCGTAGGGGCTGAGCTGTGAGGTGTTGGTACCAGCAGAGGGGCTTTAACATACAGATGAAGTCAGCGCAGAGACGTATTTTACTGTAGCAACAGCTTGTAGACAGTACTGTACATCACTGCTTGGCACTGGGATCTCTCTTGTTGTGGAATACAGGATCAGAAGCAGCAAATGTTTCCGGTCAGGCAGCCTTGGCTTTGCAAAGCCTTAGGTGCTTCCCTCTATCCCATTTCTGCCAATGCATTTATTAACACTGTGGATATTTGCTACCTGCTTCAACAGCACAGCTTACACTGGAAGAAGTGCATGAGGTTGTCGTGAAGTCAGTGGTGGCTGCTTTTGTTTGGACGCTTTATTGGGAATCGCTGCTTGAACTCTTGCTTGTCACTAATTTTTTTTTTCTGTTGCTTTCTTGCCTCTTGGTGGAGTTTTGGTGTGTGCTCATGGATTTGCAGACAGAGCGAGAACTTTTTCATAACTCCGCCACAGGGTGAAAGGGTTTCACCACCGTGGCGTAGATGTGTTGTGTGATTATATGTGCGGTGTGTGCCGCCTGTGTGCTGATGTATTATGCCCCCTCAGGTTGTTATGATTGCTGTATCCGGTGCATTGGGGCAGTGCCCTACCCATCCCTGGTGGCCACCCTGCTGTTCTATGCCGGCATGGCCTTATTTTGTGGCTGTGGGCATGAAGCGTTGTCCCAGACCGAAGTTCTCGTCGAGACTTACTTCGCCCGCAACGTCCAAGACTTTGTGGTCATGGCCTCCTTGTGAGTGATGCTTCATTGAATTCTCTGAATTGTGACTTTTGGCCTTTCAAGAATGGTTTCTTTTTACTGTTTGACCTGACTTCTCTTCCTGTGACTGTCTCAGTATCAAATACTTCCAGTACGTGATCTATGGCCTGGCATCGTTTTTCTTCCTCTATGGTATCCTGCTGCTGGCCGAGGGTTTCTACACCACGAGCGCGGTCAAGCAGACATTTGGTGAATTCAGGAGCACCCACTGTGGCCGCTGCCTCAGCCTGACGGTGAGAACAAGGAGAAGGGACAAGAGGGGGAGTAAAGAGGGAGGGGAAATATGACGTCATTGTTAAGATTCTGAATTCTGGTTTTATTCTTGCTCCTAAGTTCAATGAATTGTTCTTTATTTCAGTCATTTCTATAGAGAATCATGAATTACGGTTGATACGGTACATCAGATTCATCACACTGAAACCTGGGCTCCTACGCCACATCTCTGACCTGACGTCCTGCACTTTCTTATTTCAACAGTTTGTCATCGTGACTTATATCTTGGCTTTCATCTGGCTGGCAGTGTTTGCCTTCACTGCTATCCCAGTCTTCTTCTTGTTCAACATGGAGCAGACCTGCCACAACATAAACATCCTGGCTGAAACAACCCCCAGCATTAATCAGCACGGCTGGATTTGCATGGATGCCAGGCAGTATGGTGCGTTGTCCTTATAATGACTGACTGGCACCTGAAGAGAATGTTAATGTGTCCATGGAAGCACAAATGAATCTTTGGGGAATGGGTGCAAAACTGCTTGTTGAATAAGTTATGAAATAATGTAAATAACTGCAGCATTATCTTAATTTCTTCACGTCTGGCTCCCTGATATGCTGTATGCAAGCAGGAACTTAAATGCGTCATAACTCATCATGATTCAGCAAATGTAAGAGACACTTACGTCATGTCTTCATTTAAGGTCTGCTTCCTTGGAATGCAATGCCAGGAAAGGTTTGTGGAATGACCTTGGCATCTATTTGCAAAACCAGCGAAGTGAGTAGCCGAAGCCAACATTCCCTTTCACACAGTTCAGTATTGTGTCAGCATCCTCACGTTAAAATCAATGTGCACAATCAGTGTGAATCTACTAAAATATGAATGCATATTGTGTAGTGTGTTAGCAAATGTTTGTAATGTTACAGTTCTCTGAATATTAACTAACCTGTGTTTTATATGTCTTACAGTTCTATGTCACCTATGACTTGTACATCGCTGCATTTGCTGGTGCTGGGATCACTCTCTTGGCACTGGTGAGCAATTGCTTTGTCAATTTTCATGCTTTATGGTCAGATTCAATATCATCTAAGATTGCTCTTGTTCATACTGGTTGAATCACATGTAAAGGGTCAGTTTACCCACATTTTTTGTTGGTTAGGTTTAAAGATACAGTATGTGTCCCCCAATACAATTTAAGTTAAACATTTATGTTGTGGTAATCAAGGCATGCAACAATTCATTTCAGCTGCAACATCTCCCTCTGAGCCTTGCTATGAGCAGTTTTCAGTGGAAATACTTTTTTATTTTACATTTTATTTGTTGACTCATTTAATTCATTCATGTTTAATTCATTCAGAAAATTTGTTTTGAAAATAATAACTATTGGCCTGGCAGCAGAAATATCTAAAATGTATATCTCAAACCCTGAACAACTTTTGAGGCAAGTAAGAAAATATGTTTGTTTGTTTGTTTTTTCGGGTGACTCCCATATGTTAAAATATTTTTCTTTTCTATTGTTACCACCTCCATCTCAATGTCTTCTTTTGCAGTTTCTGTATCTGGCTGCCACCACCTACAATTACGCAGTCTTGCGGTTCCTGGGCAGGAAAGGCGTCCGCTAAGTGCAACGCCTCCGCACGAGTCAACCCCAACCTCTTATGAAACGGAGACAGTCCACACTGGACATCCATTCATCCTCTGGGAAACAGCATCCTCCAAATGTGGATCACCTGCTATAGTATTTATTTAGACATGTCCAATAACAGACAAATGTTTCTCATCGCTGTTTTGTATGAACAACAGATAGAGAGATGAAGATAATTCACATCCAGCAGCCTCCTCCTCAAATCCTCCTCTCAGATGATTCTCCTAGCTGTTGTTCATTCTTCTCTCACAGGTTGCATCTCTTGTTGCATTGTTTATTGCCAAGCTTCATTGGTGCTGATGCTGTTGTCAGATTGTTATGTATGATGTTTCATGAATAATTAAGAGCAATGACAGCTCGCCTTGCAAATCATAACTGCATGCACGCCATTCAGTGTTTACTGATGCATATATGGTTCTGACGCTGCTGCCTCATTATCCCATCCTGTGTAGCAACATTGTATGAACTAAAGCAAGGGAGGCTGAATGTACCAAGGTTCCCTGCATGGGTTTGGTGTATCCTCTCATCTCCCCTGTGCTTTCACTTACAACACATGTACTTTGCATTCACTCACACTGCATTTTTGCTTCGTTTAAATGCCACTGTGTAAGAGGGAAACAAAGACATGCATCCATTTTTCTGGATGTTTTTGGGTTACTGCTAACCCTGTTTTTATGTTACTGAGGTGTTGATGCTTCAATAACTTGCCTCCAGGTTACTTGTGTTTGATGTGTAGCGCTGCTACTGACTGCAGCTTGGTTGTGTGTATGCTCATCTTTAATTAAGGCTGAATAAACCATTTAAATCTGAGGCAGTAATTAGTGTTTATTTGAACATATACAGTATTTCACAAGAAGAAATATTTCATGTTGATTGCATCTCATATTTGGCATCTTTGGCCATTACTATTGTATAGTATGCTGCCACATATTTAACAGAATTCTTACAATACATAATGTAAATTAAAAACAAATCGAGACAGAGTACTGAGTTAGGGGAAAAGCAGTAAGGTCCTCTGTCCAAACAGCACGTTAATTGCAGTATGCTTCATGTCTTCTCGGGGAACTCGTATAAGCATATTCGTCCCAGTTAGGTTCTGGTGTTGAGAGCTTTTGCAAAGCAGCCACCACATTGGACCACTTGGTCATGCAAGAACATGGAGGTCAGCAAATCTCCCAGGGCCTTTGCACACACATCACACTGCAAAAACATATTCAATATTAACATGATGCAATGACAAGAGCCTGTCATTCAATAATAGACCGCATGTATCGTATGTTTCATGAGTAGCAGAACAAACCTTGAGACATTCAGGGTGGCAGGTCACCACAGGTTCGCTGAGGTAGATCTTGACATTTCCCTCAATTATTTTCTCACAGAATGAACAAACATTCCTATTCCTGCAGTGGAGAGAACGTATTCAAAAAGATTATCACCAATGTTAACCTGTGCGTATATACCATAACTTAGATCATGTCTGACTTTCTAAATTGCAATTGCTAAAGATTACCCGGTCTCGACCTGAGTTTGTGTGGATTGTGGCTCCTCCTTGGACCTTTGAGACATGTCAGAGCTATAACAAATAGTCATAAGCAAACAATGAAGATGCATTTTAGGTGGGAAAACATGAAAACCAGAAAATATGTGCTGTGGTTCATTTTTTATAAGAGCTTACTCACATGTTGCTATCATCAGAGTGTTGCTTCAGCTTGGGCTCCTCAGTGTGGGATTGTTTTGGATCCTTCACAGGCTCAGGAGCAGCTTCAGTTGTCGGTGGCTCAACATCTAACGCTTCCGAAAGTTTAATGAGTCTGTCAGAGAACTCATCCTGAGCAGCTTCAGCATCCAAAGGTGTTACAGGTTCAACAGCATCCTTGATGGTCTGCTCCACCACATGATCTGCTGCTCTCTCAGGCTCAACAATTTGCTCGATCACCAGGTTATCAACAGGCTGGACTTCACACTGAACTACCTCTTCTGCTTCAGTCTTTAAAACTGGCTCTGCTGAGGCTGCAGACTCGACTATAGACTCTTCAGGCTTAACTGCAGTTTCAGCAGCAGCTTGAGCAGGTGATTCAGATGCAGTATCTGCCACTAAGTCAGGGTATGGTTCCACACTGACTTGGAGAGCAGCATTCTCTCCTGGTGTTCCAGTCACAGCAGGTGTTTCAGGTGATGACTCCACAGCAACCTCATTTACAGCTTCAACACTGTCCTGGAGAGTAACCTTAATTACAGGTGTTGCATTAACAACGTTAATGGTGACAGATGATGACTCCACAGCAACTTCAGCTAGAGCTTCAACACTTTCCCCAACAGCCTGTTCTAGAGGACCTTTCTCACAATTCCCCTCTGTAGCAGTTTTAGTAGCAGGTGGAGTGGGCCGTTCGGATTCAGATTCTGCCAATAAGTCAGGGACTGGTTCCACAAGGATTTGTAAAGCAGCTTCTTTTCCAGGTGCTACATTAACCGCGTCACTCGTGCCCGATAGAGGCTTTGTCACAACCTCAACTACAGCTTCAACACTGTCCTGGAGAGCAACCTCTTTTACAAGTATTACATTAACCATGTCACTCGTGTTAGATGATGACTCCACAGCAACCTCAGCTACAGCTTCCACTATTTCTTCTGCATCCTGTTTTGGAGGCCCTTTCTCACAACTTCCATCTGCAGGATGTACAATTGATTGTACTCCTGCACGTTCCAATTGTGTCGCATTTTCTGGCTCTGTTTTGGTTACAGGTTCCTCTTTAGGTTTCAGTTTGACTAGCTGTTGTTCACCATTTTGGATTTGTTCTGCAATCTGAACTTCTGCAGAGATGTCAGCAGCTCCGCCATTTTGTTCAACATTTGACTGGTAAACTGCAGCATATTCTTCCTTGTTTTCTGCAGTTGTGTTGGCTACAATTTGTTCTGGCTGTGCCTCATCTTTTTGGCTAAGTTCCTCCGTGGATGCTTGGGGCCTGTAACAGAGGGAGTTACTTATTCCCAGCAATGCAGAAAAGACATATGAACAAAAATCCCTCGTCAGCATACACTCAATGTGGAGATACTCTCATACTAACTTTGCATCATCTGTGGTCTCCACTGTTGACCCCTCGGGCTGAGCATCTTCTTGGGGAGGAATAACTTCACTATTTGCCTGATTAGATGAATCGCTAAAACATAGAGCAAAAAATAACAAACATATACATCTGGCACAAACATTCAATATTTTTGGTTTTAAATGTTCAGACTTAACTTAAAATAATAATGCAAACCTGAAAACAAATTTGCATTTGTGGTTTCATTATTTTCACAGTCTATTTTCAATTAAAATGTAGAACATCCTTACCCATCAGATGGAGAAATCTGTGTATTTTCGAGAGGACTCAGTGGGGAATCTTTTGATCTATGGTAAAATTATGAAACACTTAAAAAAAGAACCATGGCATTTATGAGCTTAAATCAGACACAAAAAAACAGTAGCAAATGATATCTTGGCAATTAATGCTCCACAATCAATTAAACATTTCATCAACTTTAAATTACTTTGGCTCAAAATTGACATCAAAGCCAAATGCTCCATATTTAGATGGTGAAAAGCAAGAGATAATTTAAATGTATAAAAATATATCAGGTAACGTACACTTTCTCATGAATATAGTGTCAAAAGATAAAACCTTATCAGTGAGGGATGATACGATGTAGGAGGTGTGGTAGTTATAGAATATTACTCATTCTTCTTTTTTATAAGTGAAAGGTTCTATAACCTTCACATAACAAAATGTTGTGCAGAAGGTCTGACCTGCATTACAGGATGGGCACAACAAATCACACAAAAAGGACACCAGTATATGAGCTAAGTGGTAGTCTAGAAGCTACATTGATTGATGAAGCAAAACTGACAAATAGTCATAAATGTCAACACAATGTTTCCTAATCATGTAAATATCACCAAACATGTTGCACTGAAGTGAGGGGATGGAGCTGTTTTCTTGAATAAGGAATGCGATCCATGAATTAGGCTTAGATTTGTGTATCTCATCTGTTGACATTGCTGGTAGTAGGCAAGAGACACACAACATTGAACTGGGTCAATTATCCTTGTGGTAGCAAAACATCGTGATTCTTGATAATGATGTAACTCTTGATTGTAAGGTCATGGTCTACCTGAACACACTGGAAATCAAGCTTGTGGACCTTTTCATTCATTATTAAGTGAGTGAAACTAATTATTAAAAAGAAATGTGCCATGGTGTTGTCCTTGGAAATGGCAATAGATAAAGATGTATCTCAATCTTTAATGGAAAAGTACACAGATATATCGATACAAAATGCTATATCAAATTAGCTGATGGTGAACAAAAAAATGCAATACCAAAAAAAAGAGAAAAATACAGCTTATTTAAGTTTATTTTGTGGACAAACTTAACTTGATTGCTGTTTTTAAATGTATCTGCATTGTGATGCAATTTATTGATTGAATCTGAATATCTGTCAAGTTTGAAGCTTATTTTTTAAACAAGAACTTCGATACTTTTATTTTGAAGACACCGTCGCTTAACTTCCGGTTGTATTCCTCAGGCTTGTGATGCTAGGCGTTTCATGCTAGGAAGGAAAGTGTGCGCTTCTTTCTACACATAACCGTCTCATTTAAACTTCCTCAAAGCGACAGACATGTAGCGGCGACTGTCGTCTAATCACCGCCACTTGGTTTATATTGTTAGGCGCAATTTTGTCTCAAAAACCACCAGGCATCACATCATTGATAAGCTACCTAACGATTCTCGACGTCGCACAACCCGCACAGGACGAGTCCCCACTAACTAACATAGTACGACGACTCCAGAGACCAGTAAGTCAGTTGCTATTCCAACAAGTTTCCCTCCGCAGAAGATGCTCTGTGACTGACATTATTACTTAGTCAGTACCTAACTATGTCAAAGGAACCATCACGAACCTGAAGTTACTGTTAACTGAGAGGAGTTAGCTACTTTCACGTGAAGGAAACGTCATCATAGCGGATATTTCTCGGCTGGTGTTCTGTTGCTCCGCCACTAAGTTAATTTTCCGATTAAAATACAAATACGTCTGAAGTAGATTAATGTGGAAAGCGTAAAGACAGTGCATCAGGTCGTATGTGTTCAAGGTGGATGAATGAAAACTATAAAATCTCCTTTTTTTGCTATAATACATAATATAATATTTGAAACAGGATCTTAAAACGCCGTCATACATCATGTTTATATTTTACATTTAGACCTTGACTTGGTCTGAATGTAGAATGTGCAGCAATAAAATGCATTTTTGTTTTCACATATGAACAGGATGTGATACTGGTTTAACTTGTTTTAGATGTAGAGATGGGTTGTTTATTCTGGATGGACAAAGAGGAGCACCGTGACCCAAATTCTGACGAGAGGTCTATCACAAAGAATCCATTACACAATTCAAAGTCATGTACTGTTACAACAGAGAATCTTCTGAGGAATAGTATCTAGTTTCATTCGTATTCCCCTTTAATTATTGAAGCCGAATACAACTTCAGCCTCGTTCATCCATCTAAGCCGTGAACATTAATGTAGGGTTGCAACTAACGATTATTTTAATAATCGATTAATCGGTTGATTATTTTTTCGATGAATCGGATAAAAAAATGTTTTTATCAAAAAGCGTTAATTTCCAACCCTTTATTCAAAAACAGAAGTGACAGTGCAAAACATCTTCAGAAAGTGCACAAACAGGTTGCTCCTTGAACATCCCTGAGCTGTTAATTAAAACAACAAAATGGACTAACACTAAAAACATACACATGTATACTTTACATCTGCCAAATGTGAGCCCTTTTTACTGTAATTGATCCCTCCAGAGGCTGCATTTACATACCCTGCTTTATCAATATGTATGAAATACTGGGACAGAGGGAAGCTGTACTGCTCCATATAGAGCGTCCTCTTCCTTAAACTCTTTCATTCTGGGTCTCTTATGACCACGACGTCACGTTGTTGGCTAAGCCCAACTACGTGATTTGCTTCATTCTACTTTGTGTAAAAAAAATTTAAAAAAACCTGCAGCCAGATCCGCCGGTGAGCCGGTTTAACGTTAACGAGTGACAGCGTGAACTGAACCAGACCGGAGAGTGACGGCATGTTTCATCACGTTACGTTTTTTTACAAGCAAGACTGAACTATAACGGAACTTTAACGACAATACACAACCCAAACACGTTAGCTAACGTGATAGCAAGCTGACTAGCTTGCATTAAAAACAAGTTTGAGGAACATGAAGACGCTGATTGGCCAAGACTCGTCAAAGATCTTCTATTTTTGAGAACATCACAACCTCAGCTTTTCTCGTGTCTCACTCCAATCTCAGAAACGCTGGCCGGCCAGTTGCTCTGCTCCGCGACTTATTGCCCGGCGTAATAATCGTGCGACACAACGAATCGATTATGAAATTCGTTGCCAACACTTTTGATAATCGATTTTTATCGATTTTATCGATCCGTTGTTGCAGCCCTACATGAATGTTGGCTGGAGATTCTTTAGTTCTGGTTCTGGAGCATTGTACTTTAAACAGTTGGAACAGCGATCTTGTAAATTAGACTTGGATGAAAAATAAGGAAGGAATGTAATCCCCTTTACCATTAAGGATATTACAAAAAATGTTTTAGGTTTTTGTAAGATAAGTACATAATTAGGCTGAATTTGTTTAACGTGCTTTTCATGCTTGTATTTCCTGTGTCATCCTAGAAAGAAATGCCATCGAGAAATCATCTTGACAAAGTCGGAAGGAAGAAGAAGAAGACATGGAGCGAGGAGGCAATGGAACGTGCAATGATCAAGGTGAATGCTGGAAGTTGTACGGTGAGACAGGCTGCTAAAGAGTTTGGAGTCCCTAAATCTTCACTCGGGGACAGAGTCAGTGGACGGGTGACACCAGGGAGTCGCAGCGGGCCAGCTAAACTTATCACATCTGAAGACGAGGAGCTGTTGGTGGAGTTCTCTTTATACATGTCCAAGCATGGTTTCCCACTGACGAAGCAACAGCTAGTGTCCTTTGCCTCATCCATTTATAAGCGGCAGCATCGGAGGGTGGCATTTTCTAAACTAGGCCAGACCTGGTGGCTCAATTTCAGAAAACGGCAAGAAAATAATATCACCATTCAGCCAGCAGACAATGCTGTCCGTGGAAGGACAACATGTGTGAGAAAAGAAGCAGTGGATCAGTTTTTACATTTACTGAGCACTGTCATGGACGCTCGAGGGCTCAGAGACAAGCCTCATCAAATCTTCAACTGCAATGAGACAGGATTTCAGCTGGGCAGGAAGAGAGTGATTCTCCCCAAATCTGCCAGTCTGGGCTACAAGCCAACACCAGGCTCGAAGGACCACATCTCCGTCCTGGCTTGTTTTAGCGCAGCTGGAGAGGCAATTCCCCCATTTATTATCTACTCAAAGGCATACCCAGGGGGAGTATGTTACAAAACTCAAGGGCCTCCAAATGCCCTCTATGGATGGTCAGACTCGGGATATATCAACTCAGACCTTTTCAAGAAATGGTTCCTCAAGCACTTCCTCCTGCACGCACCAAAGGAGCGTCCGTTGCTGCTGATTTTCGATGGGCACAAGTCTCCCATAAACCTTGAGGTGGTGGAAACGGCTCGTAACGAGGACGTCGTCCTTCTGTGCCTTCCACCGCATTGCTCTCACATCCTGCAGCCACTCAACGCGGGTCTCTTTGTCCTCCTGAAGCAGCGTTTTGCAGCGCTCATAGGTGATGGTTGTACCACTGATACTCACTTTGCAGTCAGCAAGAAGGAGTTCTCAGGTGTGTTTAAAGGGACGTATCAGGTAGCGAAAGAGGAGGAGGGTGTCAGCATTGTGAAGGAAGGCTATAGGAAATGTGGCATCTACCCACTCAACCACTTTGCCATCAACGAGGGTCATTTAATGCCATCGCACAGCATGTGCCCAGCAGCTGGACCCTCCTTGTCCACATCGGCAGAGGGAGTGCACAATGTAGGAGAACTCACAGCTGTGTAAGGGCTGTTTCTTCACAAGCCAAAATAACTACTGCTGTACAACAAATTAACTCAAGCTTTGTCATTTTGTCTCGTCATTGATGGCCAGCCAGTTAGTGAAGCTAACTTATATTAAGCAGCATAAATACGGACAGTGAGTTATGCTTGATTTATATTTTAGCGGAGTCTGCGTGATGAGTTCTGTGAGCAGCTAGTTAGCTGACTCTGTTCTGGACTGATCAAGGGGGTTTAATCGCTTTACATGTATTCAGCTAACATATTAAAGCATGAGAACATTCACCTCATTGTTCTTAACGTATTAAAAGAACAGATTTCCATCTTAGCCACATTGTCAAATGTTATCTTGTTTGAGACTTATTTACAGGAAGTAGGCCATTGTGGGAGCTTAATAAGCTGTTGAGCTCTGGCTATATTGACTATTGTCCAGTATCCATGCAGAATATTTGCAACAAAAGATGTCCACATAAAAACTTGTTCCTAAGTGATTTTCTCTACATCTGCTGTGAAGCAAACAGAGGGTTAACAATGCTTTTTCAAATACTGTTAGAAAGGAATCAGGTCTTTGAAAAGACTAATGCAATTAATTTGTGTATTCTGAATGTACTTGGCCCATTAAGTAGCTATATAAGTAATATACTGTCTGAATAACAAACTATTGAGGAAAGTTGAGCCCTTTTTCAATTTGAGGAGGGGCGTGATCTCAGAGAAAAAATAAATGTTTAAAAAAAATAGTTTTGCATCACGTGTGTGTGAGTGTGCACCTGCTTGTGTGTCTCATGTACGTGTTCAAGTCCGGTGATGTAATGTCAATGCAATAGGTACAGCTAGCAACAATACACAGTTGGAGAACACTACTGCATGTATTAATAATTATGATAACGGTGTAAACAGTCAGTAAATGTTGCAGAACATATTTTGGGTGAAATTAATATAATTTTGATTATTGAATGCCGCGTTACAGAAAATTATCCGGGCTTTTTTATGCTCAGCAAAACCATAGGATTAGTATTTAACGTACGTGATAACTCAAAATGTATGGCTGTTAAAATATTGTACAGTTAAAATTTAGATTCATGTTTTTGTAATGTTCATTAGATAGCCTTTTGGTATTGAAGGGTAAACATGCAGGTGTAAAGCAGTTGTTAGTTCTTGTTTGCCTTGAGGGGAAATACTCAAAGTCAAAGAAGAATTTCAGTTTAAGATGTTGCAGCCTGCAGCACTAATATTAAAATATTACAGTGTTTTTTTCTTTTTTATTAAATTAAATTTTCAACCCCAAATAAGCTAGTTTATTGATGACATTAACAAGATCTCATACATTCACCAGTGACGGGGAAGCACTAGTGTTAATTCACAAAGAGGGCGACACCTTCTGGCCAAACCGGGGTATTGCATTTAACAAGATGGATTAACAGTTACCGTTTTTACTGCTTTCATTTCGTTCGTTGTTTTGAATACAATGTCGACGGTTTTCTGATAAGAATCAAACAGAAGATCTGCATACTGCGTTGAAAGCCCAGAGGTATTTGAATAGTGCAACAATGCTCTTCGTCAGGTATCTCTGTAATTCTGAGAGATTTAGATCTCTGGTCGATCACAGCGTTGCACAATTCAAATTGTTGGGAGCTTTTGATTGTGCGGATGTCTGGTTTGATTCTCGCCTTTAGTTAGATTTTTTTTACCCAGTTCCCGATGAAGTTTTTGGGATGTGCTACAGACACAGTGACATCTCTCTGATACTCACTCAAATATCTTGGCTGTGGACAGAACGTATGAATTCTTTTTGACTGAAGCGGGTCGGGTCTCCACAGCATCGTCTGTCCTGCGAGACAGAGGAAGTTGTACATTTGCAGCGTCTTTGTAGCGTCATTTTTCTCTCAGACAGTCTGTGCTTGTGATATAGTAACAATTGCTACCCTAAAGCACATCAGTAAAATTTTATTTTATTAAGATTTTATTTACTTTAAATGATGACTTTGTTTTGAATGTTGCATCTTAATCTCCGAGAATACCTTGATTCTTCTTGCTCCTGCTTTGGTTTTTGAATCCAACAGACATCGTTTTTCAGTGAAGTCCGCACCCTGGTGGTTTGAAACACCGTGTGTCTGTCAACCTCTACAACACACACACACGCACACACATTTTCTATTAAAACTGAGAACCAAGAATACATGCATGACACGGTTAATCTTTTAAAAAGTTGAAACATTTGATTCAAGTGTGACTTACTCTTTGACATGATGCTGATGTTTTTTCAGATGTTCAACCTGATGAAAATATTTAAAGATAAAAGGTTCACATTTTTTCCAGGTTTATTGTTCAGTTTCCATATCAATAAAGCCAAACATTAATAGCAGTGTATAAAACTGTAATATATGATATCTGCCTGTTTAGCCTTTTCTCTTTATACTCTCACCACTGACTTCAGACCTTTTTAATGAACCTGCATCTCATACACAAGCCGTTATACTGCATTCTGCAGCACAACTCACTCAGGATGTAAACATGACATCGAAGTATTTATTATTTATTACAGTAATAACCATTCTGAACAACTATGGTCCTTTGAATCTGAATCGAGAAGCATTGAAAAACATTGAAATTACATAGTTACACTAAAGCTCACCACATTTATTCAAATAAAACCGGTTGAAAAATGTTATGCTGGAGTAAATAAAGTAATCCTGACAGAGTGTAATCATGTTATTCAACATATTATTCTCCATATTTGCTAAGGATCTGAACCCGCCCTGTGTTTACAGTGCACGCCCTGTCACACTGTGCATCTGGTCGGTTTTCTCTTTGAGCCCCACTTAACATTTTGACCCGCACTTAGTGTTTTAATCTCCTGGGATGAATCTCACAGGAGATGTGCCAGCACCAATTAACCAGGTCAAATCCATTATGCATAGAAAATTAAAGCAACTCTGGCTCAGTAATGAGCCCTTACCCCGGCATAGCCAGTGAACATAAAACCAGAACTAGTGTGCAGTCCATTCTTGCACCAAATTGTGCTCTCACCTGTTGAGGTCAGCTGTGTCAGCGCTTTCCAAGCAGAGTGGTGTCGAGCTTCCTCCGGGTCTCAGTTTTATACAGGTGAGCGGGTATGGAGGTATTTCAACCGGAGCCCCCACCCCTTGTTGTTTCAGATTCCCACTGTCAGTGTGAAGTGATGCACCGCTATGCAGGTGGGTGGGTTGGTTTCCATAAAAGTGGACTGACAGGTGACATTGTTTTATAGCTTTGTTTTTCTTGAAATGTTACATTGCGGAGTTGCCAGATCCACACATTCAGATACAATTTCTAAGGTGTGAGACAACCAACAGTTTAGCGCTTAGTGTTGTTTTTCTTTTTCTTATATATATCTTATACTTATACTGTAAATATGTCCAGAAATTAAACCCTGCAGCTCAATAACTGAAGAAATGTCATCAGAAACCTTTTAGTGTTGTTTTCTCTTGGCTCCAAAGAAAGATATTCCTTCACAAACATGCCGTTCCAGTTGGGGAGGGGGGGGGGGGGGGGTTGTTAGGAATCATGAAAGACCTGCTCTTTAGCTACATGGAACTGTATCTAAATCAGCGTTGTGTCATTCCTTTTCTGGGGGGTTGTCTCCTGTTGACATATTTGCACTTGACAATGTCACACAAGACCTTTTAAAGACATAATATTTGAGGAATGCAGCAGAGCTTCCTCAGTTGTTTTTTGTTACCTCAGCCAACATCATCTTTAGTAAAAATTCCTACTGCACATTATCAAAACAAGATAAGATAAGTGTAGGTGTATTGTGGTGGAGGAGCAGGAAGGTACATTCTGTCCTTAAAACGCATTCCTTTAAGTTTACACAATAGAAGGGATAAAGTGAAAGAGGAAATTTCAGTAAGTTTTAAAACCTTTATTCTGTCATCTTTTGTGACAATCAAAGTCAAGACTGTTCTATAAGTATTGTGACTACAAATGGAAACTTTAAATGTATCATGGTGTGTGTGCTTTGTCTTTCATGTTCAAGCATGTGTTTGTTCTGTGTTTCAGGCAAGACAAATATCATCTTGGGGACAACAGAGTTTAAGTTGAAAGTTACTGATGGCCTTGTTTTTCTTTGGCCATTTTGGTTACATTGTCATGTTTTTCCATTTTGGTTTTCAAGAATTGATATTATATATTATATATAGTATGCCTACTACTTCAGCATTGTATAGCTTGCACAGTCTGATGAAATATAACCACAATGCAGTCTTGAAAAGCTGGCCAATATGGATGCAACGCAGCCAAAACATAAGTGACTTTCAAGGCTTTTATATTAAAGAAAAAAATCATGGGTTTTGATGCATTTGACGTGTTCTGCCTGCTGTATTCCTCACTACAACACTGCACATTTGTATGAAGGCACTTTACTTGTTCTTGCAAGCAAACGTCGTGTACATGAAACACATTTAGAAACTGGAGAATATTTGTTCAGTAAGATCACAGCTGCAGTTTTGTTTCAATGTTATTTAGACAATTATTACAAAATAATAATAATCCTTAGTATCGTCTAATTCCCGCGTGCTCGTGAATGCATCTCTTCCACACGGAGGTTTCTACCGGAAGTGACGTTACTCGTTGTGTCGAGTCTTCTTTTTGTCGTGTGGTAGCAGCAACGTAAGTGTTATTTCTCTAGAAATACCTACTAAAATGCCGTTAATTAGAATTGTTGTTTTACTTAAATAAAACTTCCTGAAACAATGTTCGTGTCTGCCGGTTCACAGTAGGCCGGTGAGGCGGAAGAGGATTGTTTCCCTCCTCTACAGCGTTGTCAGAGCAGGCTAGCATGCTAGCAACTTATTAGTTAGCGTTAGCTGCACTAGCTACTGGCTAGCTTGTCTTCTGTACTTTATCGAGAACGAGCAAAACAACTATTTGCCTGAAAAACAGAGTATATGATTCACAAAGACAAGAGCCTCGGTGTTAACCTTTTTAATCTTAATGAAAAAATTAGTTTGACTGTATGCCTCAGTTGAGAAATTGGCCTTTTCACGAGCTCTTTCTGTGTCTCTCACCATAATGAATCATTAATGCTTATACTATGTACATTACCAAATAACCATATTACATGTAACGGTCATTCATAAGAGATCCGACATTTCCCTTGCTTACAAGTTGTTGAGAGTGGTTAAAACACTTAGAGTAGTGTAAAAGATGTTGTTGTTGTTGTTGTGCATCACTTGGTTTTCAGTTGATGTTTGTTCTCCCTAATGTGCTACTACAGCAAAGACAGCAAAGATGACTACAGCTGCAAGACCAACATTTGAGCCGGCGAGAGGAGGCAGAGGTAAAGGAGAAGGTGGTGGTGATTTGAGTGCCCTGTCAAAGCAGTATTCCAGTCGAGATCTTCCAGGTCACACCAAGATCAAGTACAGGTAAGTTTAGCAATGATGAGTGGAATTGAGTCTTGGGTTGTAATCAGTGTGATGCTGAGTGCACTTCTGTCTGTCTTGACTGGCACAGATTTACATCCAGTATGAGACTCTGAACTTTTCCTGCTTCCCCTTCTATCCACTCACTCGATTTTCTTCTTAAAATGTTCTCCTCTCACAAGGCAACCTACCCAGGATAACCCAGAGGAGGTGCGTGCCCGTGACTTCCGCAGGGAGCTGGAGGAGAAGGAACGTGTAGCTGCACGTGAAAAGACCAGAGAAAGGGGACCAAGAGGTTGGTCTATCTTTAGGGACTTGCTAAACATGTTGTTTTTTTGTTATTCCTGACCAAAATCCCCATTTATCTTAAGTTTATACTCATTAAAACAAATATTTCAAATCCTGCTTTGACCCTAATTTTCCAGAGCACACCACGTCGTCATCATCTTCGTCATCATCTTCAAAGAGGCCCAGATTGGATCAGATCCCAGCAGCCAACCTTGATGCTGATGACCCTCTCACTGATGTAAGTGCTGGCACTGCACACTTGTGGATGATTAGCACTCATTAAACTTCCTCACCAATGTTGCTTGGTCGTTTATAGGATGATGAGGATGAGGACTCTGAGGAAGACAGTGATGATGACGACACTGCAGCTCTTTTGGCAGAACTGGAGAAGATCAAGAAGGAGCGGGCTGAAGAGCAAGAACGCAAAGTAAACTATAATTACAGACTGGCGTTTTTTTAACCGGGATGACGACACAATCTGCAAATGTAGACGTGTTTTGTTTGAGAGGAGGCAAATGCCTCATTTAGTGCCTTTTTGTTTCTTCCATTTTAGGAGCGGGAGCAGAAGGCAGAGGAGGAGAGGATTCGCATGGAGAATATCTTGAGTGGCAATCCATTGATCAATTTGGCAGGACAGCAGCAGCAGCAGCAGCAGCAGCAGCAACAACAACAGCAACAGCAGCAGCAGATTACCCAGACTCAGAATACCTTCAGAGTAAAGAGAAGGTATCGTACAATCACAGATATGCATGTACAACACAAGTGTTGTATTGAAAAAAGTTCCCTGTACTTTCATCTAACCATCAACATTTAATTTGTCAATATCTTTCTAGGTGGGACGATGATGTTGTTTTCAAGAATTGCGCCAAAGGAGTAGACGATGCACGGAAGGAGAAACGCTTTATCAATGACACACTTCGCTCTGAGTTCCACAAGAAATTTATGGAGAAATATGTAAAGTAAAGAACTGTGTCTGTTAATTATCTAGTTTCTTTTCATCTCATCTCTTTGGTCTCTGCCCTACTGTTGCCCTCTGTGCCAAGAATGATAGAGGGTATTTAGATAAATTCTGTACTCGAATGCATTCGTATTTGTACAGTCAACACATCAAATGTTGTATATAATTGAGTTGATGAGGTCATCCTTTAAATAAAGCTCATGAAAACTTGAATGAAAATGTTAGATGTGATTCAACATCTCAGTCTTTCTGTAATTTTTTTTTTTTAATATAGATTTCAATAAACAAACTTTCAGAATGTGTTTAAAATGGCTCACAGGAATTAATTTTTTTAGAAGAATGGATTTCATTGTGGAGAATAATACATCTGTTTTTCAAGTTGTACTCCTTTTTGTTCTTAATATTATCTTGTTTTGGTACAGCCCTAACAGAAAGTGTTTTAATTTTATCCTAACGGTTATGAACCGTAGTAAATTAAATGACCTGTGCATGGTACAATATAATTTTAAGGACCTTAGTTTAGAATCATTTTTTTTTTTCAATTTCTTATACAAAACAAATTATTCTACATATCCACAAAATTAGAATCACATAATTTATAGTGTCACCTGAGGGTCTCGTTTTGATTTCAAGTTGTTTTGTCTTGACGCAAACCTCATATTCAATAGTCGTTTACAATGTTTTAATTGCTCAAATTCAGCATTTATTATTTGAATATGAAGATATAAATGTCCAGGAATAAGTGCAGAATTAAGCAACATTAAACCATATTGCAGTGATTGCTGTCTTTTTTTCAATGATTTTACAGGAGAAAAATAAAACAATGATGTGTCATTTATAGGACAGGAAACTTGGAGAACGTGCAAAGATGCCCAAAGCAATGCACGTGCACGTATGATGTTTTCCCTCAAATAGTTCAACAATATATTATCCAATTTTAAAATATACAGCAATCTTTGGTTTTCCTTCTGAAGTATTTCCCACCAAATGTCTGTGACAGCTGCTTCAGAACAAGAGAGCAGTGAAAGCAGCATGCAGCACGCAGCACGCCGCCAGGGGGCGCCCCATTCAACAATCGCTTCCTTGTGACAGAGATTGGGAGGCTGCTGGGAAAACATGGCAGCTTCCTTTTGTTGGTTGGGATTTACTGGACTCCGAGGGGGGCGGGGGGGTTAAACACATTCTCCAGTGGATAGACAGCTCTCCATCGCATCCTCGGGGTTCACACTGCCACTCGTCCAAACACTTGAAGCAGGAGGAACATGGAGAAGAGTGGCAGCGTCGACAGTTTGGACTCAAAGCGCTCCTCCTCCCGACAGCCAAGTGTTGATTCGTTGTCCAGGTAGCTAAACCCACCACAACGCGTCGCCTCCTAAGCTAACGTTAGCTCAAAGTTTTGAAACTAACAGAAGGCGTTGAATATGTGTTTAAAACGTAGCTTAACATGTAACATGAACCCTTCAGTTACTTTACATTACATGTCATTACATGTGATGAACCCTCTGAAACGACCCCGGTGACAGCTAGTGATCCGGGGCACCATCGTCGTCTATGATCCTTTAAAACCAGAAATACTCATTTGTACTGTGAGGCGTTCAAATGTAAGAAGAAATATGTTCATCAGAGTCCAGAGTAATGTCCCATATTAAACATACTCAGTCTGACTGGTCCCACCATAACAGCTTACATTACTGACTGAGGGGTTCAGTGTGTGTTTAATTCATTAATTAGGGCTACAAAACATCTGAAAATAGGAAAATAAATGACCTTGGTCAAGCCTTCAAGTTACTTGTTTCTCACACTAACTCAGTCTGACTGTCATCTAAAAATCCCAGAGTTGATAACATAACGTTCATAATCTTTGTTCAATCCTGTTTGTTAGCTGGCCAATTACTTAATCAAATAATGGTTTCATCACACACATGAAAGGAGATGAGGCCAGCGGTTACACGCACACTGGGACTGACAGTATTTCCGTTCGTCACTTGTCATTTTGTCTCTCTCCAGTACTTCCACCTCTCGCTCTGATCGGTCTGCCCAGGCCAAGCCACCCTTTGCGATGTCCTCCGACTCTGTGGCCGCATCTGCAGAGCTCTCCCCGGAGTTTAGGGTGAGTGGCCTGCACATAGTTCACTGACATCCTGCTGCTTCATTGTGTACTGATGATAATGACCGAAGCATGACTGCTCTTTTCTGCATCCTTCAGGTTAAGCCCAAAACCGCTGCCAAGGTATGCCACCTCATGCGTTACATGCTACCCAACATAATAATTTGTGTGATTACTTGGAAAAGGTCATGGGTTTAGGTCAAGAGACTGCTAATTTATATGGAATCTTCCCAGCAGGTGCTTAGAGATTCAGACAAAGAGCCACAGTTACTTCCAAATGAAACCGTGCAAGACTTTGGTAAGTTCTCTCTTTGCTGCAATCACAATAGCTTGCATACACAAAGCAGTATGTAATATATTTGCTATAATGGCTACATCTTTTTTAATTTTACAGCCCAAGATGTGACCTATTTCTGTCCTTTCATTGGAGCAGTGAGGGGATCTGTGATTGTTACCAACTACAGACTTTTCTTCAGATCCATGGACAGGGTGTGCATTTTTTTTTTTTTACAAAAGCACAGTATTTTAAAGACTCCTTCTGCTTTTATTGATGTGTTGTTGGTTTCTAGGAGCCAGCATTTGTGCTGGACCTGCCCCTTGGGGTGGTGAGTCGTGTGGAAAAGATTGGCAGTGCATCAAACCGTGGTGATGTGTCCTACGGGCTGGTCTGTAAGGTGAGTAAGGTGGAAATTCAGATGCATTTCAGATGTTTACAGGTTGCAGATCTAAGACAGCCCAGTAGTTACAGTGCATAGGCTAAGAGGATGAACCTCCACTCATCCCTGCTGTGCTAACAGCACTGACATACATCATAGTCATTAAGAAAGAGTGAGGGAATGAACATGCTCTATGTCCACAATATAATGTTAACATACTGCTGTTGACCTCTCGGTTTAACCATGACCTGCTTCTCTGCCTTTCTGCAGGATATGCGTAATCTACGATTTGCACACAAGCAAATGGACGACACACTTAGGAAGTCCATTTTTGAAGTGCTGGTCAAATTTGCGTTTCCTGTTTCCAATGGGCTGGTGAGTGATTGTCCGCCACACTGACGCTGTTGCTCTGCACTCTCTATTGGTGGGTAACCTTCTCTCCCTCCCTCTTTCCACAGCAAATATTTGCATTTGAATATGGGCAAGTTTTCCCTGAGAACGGATGGAAGGTGTATGACCCTCTCTCTGAATACAAAAGACAGGTATTTAAAAAGAACAGTCTGATGCTTAGCTCTGTGTTACAGGAGGCCTTTTACATGGGTTGCTTGTGTGTTTTTTTAAAGGGTATACCCAATGAAAGCTGGAGGATAACAAAAGTAAATGATCACTACGAGGTTTGTGACACTTACCCATCAACTCTGGCGGTGCCTGTCAACATACCAGACGAAGAGCTGAAGAGAGTAGCGGTCTTTCGGGCGAAGGGAAGGATGCCTGTGAGTGACCGGTCTTCAGCATGAATCTAACGGTTCTCTCCTGTGCAGCTGGATTGTTGGACTGTCTGTGGTCTTATTCGGTCGCACGTTGTGTGTAGGTGTTGTCATGGATCCATCCGGAGAGCCAGGCGACAGTGACGCGCTGCAGTCAGCCCATGGTCGGGGTAAACGGAAAGCGCAGCAAAGAGGATGAGAAATACCTCCAGGCTATCATGGACGCCAATGCTCAGTCACATAAGCTCTTCATCTTTGATGCAAGGCCTAGTGTCAACGCTGCTGCAAACAAGGTTCGTTAGATGTGTTTAAAAAAGGAAGCTCGGGCTCTCCTTGCTAAATGGATGAAACATCTCATCACCAACACGGGCTCTGCTTTACTTTTCTTTTTTCAGATGAAAGGCGGTGGTTATGAGAGTGAGGATGCATATCAGAATGCTGAGCTGGTGTTCTTGGATATTCACAACATCCACGTGATGAGAGAGTCACTCCGTAAAATGAAGGACGTGGTCTACCCCAACATCGAGGACTCCCACTGGCTCTCCAATCTGGAGTCCACTCATTGGCTTGAGCACATCAAGGTGAGCATACTGTCGCATCACTGTGATTGCAAACTTGCAAAAAAAATACTTTTTAATTGGAAGATGAGCCAACTCCCAGACTCTTGACCAAGTTGTTTGTGTTTGTAGCTGATCCTGGCCGGAGCGCTACGGATTGCAGACAAGGTGGAGTCTGGGAAAACATCAGTGGTGGTGCACTGTAGCGATGGCTGGGACCGCACTGGCCAGCTCACCTCCTTGGCTATGCTCATGCTGGACGCTTACTACCGCACCATCCGCGGCTTCGAGGTGCTGCTTGAGAAAGAGTGGCTCAGCTTTGGTCACCGCTTCCAGCTGGTAAACACGTTTTCATACACTCATCACATTTGGGAGACGACGTGAGTGACCTTCCCAGTTCCATCACCTATTGTACTTTTCCTCTTCTTTAAGCGCATTGGTCACGGCGATAAGAACCACACAGACGCAGACCGCTCACCTGTTTTTATTCAGTTCATCGACTGTGTCTGGCAGTTGACTCGCCAGGTAGGCAATAACTGCTGCTGATATGTGTGTGGGGGTGGAGGGGGAGATCCTCCAAATAACTTTATGTTTCAAGGACACTAATGAAGCTGTTTTTGTTCAAGTTTCCTGCGGCGTTTGAGTTTAACGAATACTTCCTGGTAACCATCCTGGACCACCTCTACAGCTGCCTGTTTGGGACCTTCTTGTGCAACAGCGAACAGCAGAGGTTGAAAGAGGTAAGAGCATTTTGGCATTTAGGCATTTAGGACAGATCGTGGAGTAGAACAATTGTTACTGGTTTGGAGGTTCGTTGTGCATTCAGTGTCATGACAGCCACACCGTTTTATTTTACAGGAGATTCCCAAGAGGACAGTGTCGTTGTGGTCATATATAAATAGCCAGCTGGAGGAGTTTACCAATCCTCTTTATGTGAACTACTCCAACCATGTGCTGTTCCCTGTAGTCAGCTTACGCCACCTGGAGCTTTGGGTTGGCTACTACATCCGCTGGAACCCTCGCATGAGACCTCAGGTATGTTGAGAAACCTGTCTTGGGTTTAAAACCTGCCTTCAGTGTATCCAAGGGTAATTATTTGCATTCCATGCATGCTCTCTTTGAGTTGTTCAATACATTTTTGTCTTTTGTTGTTGTTGTCAGGAACCTGTTCATCAGCGCCACAAGGAGCTGCTGGTGAAGCGGGCAGAGCTGCAAAAGAGAGTGGACGAGTTACAGCGGGAGGTGACTAATCGCTCGGCCTCCTCTTCCTCTGAGCGTGCGGGCTCCCCTACGCGCTCCATCACCCCAGTGCAGACCTTTGTCTGACACAACTTTGACATCGCAGACGGTCGCGGAAGCTGAATCCCACCTGGGAGAAGTTGCCATACAGTAGTATCAGGTGGCCACACCCGGCGCCACAAAGGATCTGTGTGCCAAGCTGGCGTTAATACACTACCACCAAAAGTCTGATGTGTTTCCACCTCTCACAGGTCGTGTGTAGAGTCTGCTTGCAACAGAAGAGTGTCTGTTTCAGACTGCTTTACTACAGCCATATTGTACTCTTCCTCCAGTGTTGAGAGGACATGTAACCAGAATAGTGAGAACATAAGCGTGTCAGCCCATCTACAATCAGTGTTGATAATTTTTTAAGTACTCTTAAATATTACTCGGGTTAAATATGTATGCCTTATACACTTCATCTGAACATTTCCTTCCTCTTGACTGCAAATGTTTATATATTGAAAGCCGTACCGCTAAATCCCTTTATTTTGAGCTCTATTACTAAAGAAAATCACGAAATGGCTCGGAGTTGTTAAATATTCAAAATGTAGCTAAAGAGCTGTAATGTTAGCTTCTTCTAATGCTAAAGAAAATATAGGCCGAGCGCATTAAACAAGGTGTCTGGTTGTCTTCTCAAGTCGATGCTTGTAGATTGATGTGACCAAATATACATGTTTTTTTTTGTTTTTTTATGAATACATAATGTGTCATGTATGACATTCCTCTCTGTTTTTGTTTTTCTAACTAGATATTTATTATCCTTTAGTCCAGACTGTATTTATGGTTCACACACACACACACACACACTGTCTCATGTCATACATTGATTAGAGATGTTCCCATGCAATATTAATAAGTACGCAGATTATGCAACAGTTCATTTGTCCCAGTTAATAGTCGACTACTTACTAAAATGGTAATGTGTGAACATTTATTACGGATGCTTTTTAAAGCTAGTATCAGACTTTTTTTTTCTTTTCTTTTTTTAAAGGTAGCACAATGTGTAACAACTAATAATTTGCTTTGGGTGTTTTTCTAGTTTAATGAATATATGTGCCTTGCTCTGAATGACTGAAGAAAGAGTGAAGGGAGAGTAAAAAGATTAAAGTGTGCACAGTTTTTTTTTAAGATAAAACGGTAAATACAGTGTTAGTTAGCCTTTCCACTGTGTATGTGAAAATTTGCAATAAACACAAGACTCAATTTCAAGGAGCCAGTATGGTTTGTTACATGAGTGTGGCATGAACACAAGACCCTCCAGTGTATGTCTTGCCTTTACCCATTAGTGTTTCAAATCATAGCAGAGCCCCAATTGCATTAATTATCTCTTGTTATGATTATGGCCTTTCCATAAAATGGAAGAAAAAATAAACTTTTGTAATAAATTAAGTCTGACATTTACACTGTGAATGTGCTTGAGGGTAGTATTAAACTGTAGAGGCTTTGAAAACAGTCTTCATAATCAAGCTGTTTTACTCTCATACCTAAATATTAGATGACTAGCCATGAATTGGCTTTAAGGCATCCTCTACTTATTAACAGACTTATTATTCCCTTGATTTTAGTTTTTTATTTATGTATTCATGCCCATCACTTAAAATTAATTTATATTGCCACTTAGATTGCTTGACTTCCTCTTTAAAGACATATAGTTAGTAAAGTATGGAGAGACAGCGAGTGCGATCACTGGCAGCGGCGAACGTGTGGCAGGCGTCAGGACAGCGGCGACTCAGCGGCGAGTCAGCGGCGTGTTAGTGGCAGGCGCCGCTCAAGTGCCAGCACTCGTCAAAAGCTGACAAGCTGAGTGGGTGGAGCCAAATTTCCAACAGGTCATCTGCCGTAAATCAGTTTTAGGATCATAGAATGGAGGAGCTGGGGTTTTTTTTTCTTTTGTCAATCCTAAGTGTACAGATAGATAGATAGATTATTTCATTTTGTTTAACCTTACACCACTTGGGGCGTAGGGCTGTTGTCAATTAGGCAAAAGGTAAATAGGAGGATCAGTAGGACAGGTATTGCTGTAATGGCAAGAGCAAACAGTTTTTGAATGTGTGATAACTCATGAAAACCTGTGATAATAAACATTATGATTTATTTTAGTCTACGGTTCAGTAAAATGGATTATGACAGAGAACGTCTCCACATCGTTAATTGTACGCATCTCTAAACTGAGCAAACAGCAATGTAGTGGCCTTTTTTTGATAGGCAACGAGTCACTACATATGATAACACGCATTTAGCGTGTTAACATATTGTGTACGGGCTTTTATTGTGAAGGGAAAAACATAATAAGTGTGGAGGAGGTTGGAGTGAAGAGGAGAGAAGAATAGAATTCCGTACACAATATAATAGCTTACAATCACTGTATAGTAATAGTGTGATGATAATAAAAACACACAAAATATTGTAGCCTGCTGTGTATTCGTGTAGTAGTATTTGTGTAGCAACATATACAACGTAGGCTATAAAACAATCAATACATAGTAGTGACTTTAACAAAAATCCAATGTTATCTTACAGCCACTGGGGGCGAACGGGGGAGAACTTGTTCGGACACGTGTTCAACAAATCCCTGTCCCGTTCTCTGGTGTCTCTTTCGATCTGTTGATATATATTCCATTGCACCATGACACCATAGTATCAAATCAGCAATGTTGAATCTACTTGTATCCAATTCATCTTACATGCTTAGTGACAGAACAATACAGGATACCACATGACAGGATAAGACAAGACGAAGTCTTGACACGAACCATCGACACGACCACGGTCAAAACCTGTTTGCTTCCCGTCCACACACATATGTTGTTCTACTAACTATGTCATAATCACACGATCTTCAGTGATGACTTGCATAACAGGACACCTACTTTTATGTAACACAATTAAGTAGGAAATGACATTTGGCACGCAGGCTATTTACGTAGGGTACAACAGATGTCATGTGTACAGAATGAACAATTCTTTTCATTCAATGAATATGACAGAAATGATTAATATAATGACTAGTAGGCATGATAAAAAAGTTACAACTACCAAAAATACCAGCAGCAGTGGATATAGTAGAATAATAATGATAATAGAAACAGTACATGTATTTCCAATGCTAATAGTAATAAATAGCAAGTAATAATAACAATGTTAATAGCAGTAGGTGTTGGCCCGGACCAGGATCCAGATATAACCACGGTCCATGTAAACCATGGCTGCAGTTGTCTGACAACTACTGGCACTTCTCTGAGCGCTGTCACTCCAAGAGAGGTGTGCATGTTCAGGTTTCCCTGGTGGAAAGATTATTCCAGTGTTTAGTTTAGACCAACAGTGCCGCCTCCTCAAAGTAGTCTTATTATGGTTGTATAACAGTATGACATGATATGACATATATATATTTTTTTTGATTAAAAAAAGGTGGGTACATTATACATATTATGGTATATAAGTGTAATATATAATGAAGTGATTATTATTTATTTAACACACATAAAAAAAACTCACACTATCTATGTATCTATGTATGTATGTATCTATCTATCTATTTATTTATTTATTTATACCAAAAACCAGCAGCTCCGCCATTCTATGGTCATAAAACTGATTTACGGCAGCTGACCTGTTGAAAATGTGGCTCCACCCACTCAGCTTGTCAGCTTCCCGGCGAGTGACGCTCGCTTGCCGCTGTTGAACGGCGACACGCCGCAGACACGTCGCAAACTCGTCACGCCTGCGCAGACACGCCGCAGACACGTCGCAGTCGCCGGCGAGTCGCCGCAGACACGCCGCAGACACGTCGCAGACTCGGCGGCTGGCCGACGCCTGCCGCACGCTTGCCACTGGGTGCCGGTGCCACAAGGAGGTGCTCGGCCTTACTGAAAGTATGATCGCTTTTCCACATCATTGAATTTAAATTTAGGCTGCTGTGCTGGATGCACTTAGCTGCTTCAAAACTTCTTCTGGGAATTGATCAACTGCAGGCAACAACAAACGTCAAAGTGCAACAAATATTTGTTTTTGGAGGAAACACTATTTACATATGTTGTCCATCAACTTCATACAGGTTTTCATTGTGATGCAGCAAGGCTATTCCTATTTAACAAGAAACGTATTCCAAGTAAAACAAGAAGGCATGAGAGAGCAGGTAGAAACGAGGGAGTACCGCAGCATTTGAACGTGGAGACAGTCAGTCGAACTGGGCTCTATTTCTCGTACCTGGCTAAACAAAGTCAAGCAAATGTCCTAATCTCCATCTTAAATTAGCGAGATGATTGACATCAGGCTATCTGGGTTTCTTCACGGCTGATCCGCGCTGAAACGGTCTCGTTAATTCTAGCCAGACGTCAGTCATCTGGATAAATGCGAGCGCCCGCTCCTCTTCAGAAGGGATAATAATCGAGCACTGACACCACGATGTTCTAACAGTACAATGGCAAATAAACTCAGAGGAACCTCTTTTTATTTTTCTGATGAGAAGCAGGAGATGAACATGAACGTATATGAGGAAGTCAATACCGTAATCATTCACAGCAAACGCATTGCGAATATTCGAACGTTTTTGCAACATTGTTGCCGTGAACGCAACTTTAACAGCCCCGGCTGCGAGACATAAGCGTCGCAAATATATCAGACAAGTTAAATGCGTCAGTGTTGAGAAAATGTATCGGCTAATTTGAAGTGCTTCATCACCCAAATCAATCAGATTATATTTACGAATAAATATATACTTATAAGAAGATATGTACTGTATGCACGTATGAATCATGTACTATATGTGTGTATATGAGTTTGAATATGTGTATGGGCGGATCAGTATGTATGTTTGATTCATAATCAGAAATTCAATCAATTGAAGCAGTGAAAATAAATTGTGTGTGATTCTCTGTATTCTCATCACGATCACCTTAATCATGTTCTACAATAATGATATGTATGGTGTACTAATAACACTGTCATATAATTATGAGTGCTTTCAACACATCCATAAGTTTCTGAAGCGCTAAATAAACTTAAGAACAGCGGCATGCAGCAGGTGACAGTCTGTGTCTGAGAGACGGGCGATCAGCTGCGCCTGTGGTGATCAATGTCCGCGGCTCGAGAAGCTCTCGTAAATAAATTATTTCTTGCCGGCAAAATCTATAGCGCCGCGTATAGGAAGTAATGATAATGTAAAGGATGGATCCTGGCGATCTGAAAGAACTCTCTCCCTATAAAACTAATATAACTAATATCGCTCCTTCATCAATGAGGAAGGGAGCTGCCTTTTTTGTCCGTGGGAATGTCCAGCTTATCCAGTGAATTTCAGTAAGCCTGCCCGGGAGCAGGTTTAAAATTTTTGGATGTGTTGCTATGGTGATTTATCTAAGCTTGCTTCGAGAAACCGAGAAAGCCTGACCTACGTCATCTTATCCTTACAATTAGCCCGCTAACTCAGTAAGCCAGGTACGAGAAATAGGGCCCTGATTCAGGGGACAGGAACTGACGCTGATGGGTCTTTCTTTCCATCCATCATGGCAGCTGAGGTATAAAGTAAAGTAGGGTTTACACGCTCCTTATTACAACTTCTGATATCACACAAAATGTTACTGTAAAGCTGTCTTTTATTAAGTGTGAAACTCAATGCAGCTGCTGCACCAAATTAAGCCTGAAACCAGGTTATCCAGGATGTATACAATGGATGCATTACAGAAAACAATTGCACTGGATAGAAATTACTCAACCCACAAATAACCTCCTTCTCTTGTTGGGTCAAACTGATATTTACAGATGCTCTGCCATACACTGACTAAATATAAGTACCATTGAAACAATGACCAGTACATGTATGACAGCCCAGCCACTGTGAGTCTCACTGATTCAGAGCCCTGAGGTCCTTTTGTTAATGATCATTTGCCCACATGATGATATTTTGATTTTATTTCGAGAGATGTTGCAAATGTATCTTGACTTGTGATTATCTTGTGATTTTCTAGAGCTCCGGGCACCTAGCGCACCAGGACCTTCATAGTCACACTCTTGCAGTGGGGTTAACTGAACTGGCATGAGTTCAGTTTATAGCTATTTATAAACATTTGTCAAAAATGTATAATTAGCAGACTTTAAACAAGTATGGATGTTTTCCATTTGAGATGATGTAACCTCAGAATCAGAATCAGCTTTATTGGCCATGTGTGTGTAGTACACATACATGGAATTTGACTCCGGTTATACGTTGCTCACTCTGTACATATACATATACAATAAACAAGATAAATATTTGACATTAAAGACAGAGTCAGAGTAGTGCAGATGGAGGTGTCTGATTAACTGTTCATCAGAGTGACGGCCAGTGGAAAGAAGCTGTTCCTGTGTCTGGTGGTTTTGGCGTACAGTGCTCTGTAGCACCTACCAGAGGGGAGGAGTTGGAACAGCTTGTGTCCAGGGTGTGAGGGGTCTGCAGTGATCTTTCCAGCTCGCTTCCAGACTCTGGAGGTGTACAAGTCCAGGATGGAGGGCAGGCTGGAACCAATAGTTCTCTCTGCAGACCTGACGATCCGCTGTAGTCTGTCTCTGTCCTGTTTGGTGGCCGATCCAAACCACACAGTGATGGAAGAGCAGAGAACAGACTGGGTGATAGCAGAGTAGAACAGGATCAGCAGCTCCTGAGGCAGGTTGTACTTCCTGAGCTGGTGCAGGAAGTACAACCTCTGCTGGGCCTTTTTTCCAGATGGTGTTGATGTTGGAGGCCCACTTCAGGTCCTGGGAGATTATGGATCCCAGAAACCTGAAGGTCTCCACTGCAGACACAGTGCTGCTGTGTATGGTGAGAGGGGGGTATAGTGTTGGGGGGGCTCCTCCTGAAGTCCACTGTCATCTCCACAGTTTTGAGCTTGTTCAGCTCCAGGTTGTTCTGACCACACCAGAAGACCAGCTGTTCAAACTCCCGTCTATATACAGACTCATCATCGTTCCTGATGAGGGCGATGACCGGTGTCATCTGCGAACTTCAGGAGTTTAACAGACGGGTCCCCTGAGGTGCAGTCGTTTGTGTAGAAGGAGAAGAGCAGAGGGGAGAGCACACATCCCTGTGGGGGGCGCCAGTGCTTATAGTCTGGGTGCTGTATGCGATTTTTTCCTAGCCTCACCTGCTGCGTCCTGTCTGTCAGGAAGTTTGTGATCCAGTGACAGGTGGAGGCAGGCACGGTGAGCTGGGAGAGTCTAGGTTGAAGTACCTCCAGGATGATGGTGTTGAATGCCACAAACAGGACCCTTGCATATGTCCCTGGGGAGTCAAGGTGTTGCAGCATATGGTGCATCATCCACCGACCCTGTGATGTCCTTCAGGTGGGTCAACACTAGTCTCTCAAAGGATTTCATGAGCACAGACGTCAGGGCGACGGGCCTCTAGCCATTTAATCCTGTGATGGAGGATTTATTGGGGACCGGGAAGTTAATGTCTCAACAGTGACGCTTAAAAATATCTTCACAAGGTGGAATAATAACAATGATGCCCAGAGCTACTGTGGTCGTGACCTGAGGATTAAACTAGTTAGAAACTGCTTAAATTGATGACACAATCGATCCATGATGTGGAGCGGTGTGGGCTGAATCCAGGCTTGTGATTGGCTCTGCCCATTTCAAAATGTGAATCCCGCGGACGGATGTTGTGTCGCGATAGGTTTCCTTTCTTCTTGCGCTGGAGCCGTCGACCTCTTCCGGTTACATGACGACGACGACGACGTTGATACAAAAAAGAGAGAAGGAAAACAGGAAAATACCTTTCGTGGCGAGAACAGTGGAAACTTCATTTAAATAAGCCGGATACGTGTTAACGGGTTGCTTCTGTGGCGGCGCAGCTAATGCTTGACGTCAAGTCAGTCTGGTGGGAGAACGTGTGAGCGGCGAGAGATCACAAATATTGAGAGTTGATTGTTCTTCGCCTGCTCCCTGTAGCTAAGCTATTCCTGTGTGGAGCTAGCTCACGTTAGCTAACACCGGACGCCAGCACAGTCTCTGTGCTCCTGGTGATTCAGCCAACGGTTCCAACGGAAACGGCACCGCTGATCCGCTCCGTCTGCAGCTGGACTCGAACTTCTTCTAGCTTGGTGACATCAGTTGAGCTAGAATGGCAACGTCGGCTCTGTACGCCTGCACGAAGTGCAACCAGCGGTACCCCTTCGAGGAGCTGTCGCAGGGCCAGCAGCTGTGCAAGGTACCGGACTGTGTGTGTGAAAGGACACGAGACACAACAACAGTCCCGAGTGTGGATGTTTGCGCGTGTTATTGCCGACTGGATGTGATGGTGCTACCACAAGTTAGGCGAGCTGAGATTACGTAACAGCTTCTATCTGTACAACCTGGAAGCGCTAATGCATGGACTGTAGTCTTGTTTAGATCTTCCAAGTATGCGACAGTCCTGTTTATGAAATGAGTAATGCAACTATTATAGCACATCTTTACCGAATAGTCGTACCTTTGAGAATTCCCGTCTGTGTACGTACTTGCCAACTTGTTGCTCTCACAGACACATTTTTCTCTCAGAGGAATGTGTTGTTGTGGCGGCCTTCTGTTCCCACCTTTCTTTACTGTGTGAATTGATACATATTTTTGTGAAGCAGGTGAGATGGACACAATGGACAGTGTTATCACTTTAAGGGGTTACCCTGAATATTCAGATAACTTTGCACCGGCTAGTTAAAGCACATGAACAACGTGTGAACACTATAATGCAATTAGTTACATTTCTCTCTTTAAAAAAAAAAAAAATTATATATATATATATATATATATATATATATATATATATATAAAATTATTTTTTAAAGAGAGGTGTGTGTAAGAGTAAGAATGCCACCTAAATGTATCCAACAACGGCTCTGGTAATGTGTTGGGTTGACTAAACAAAGTTACAATACAAAAGCTGTTGTACACTTCAGTGTACTGCAACAGCCTATCACCAACACCCACCATAGTCGGGTGTTGGTATTTTTACAGATGTTCTTGCCAAAAGATGTTCTGTAACAAACCTTTAAGGTGTGTTGCCAAACACGAGTTACGGCAGTCTTGTATGTGTTCATGTTAGAGCACAACAACATTTTCACACTAATCAGAACATTCCTTTGATTTGTTTTATCGTAGGAGTGTCGCATCGCACATCCATTAGTGAAGTGCACATTCTGCAGATCTGAGTTTCAGCAAGAAAGGTGAGATATGTGCTCCTTCTGATTAATTTTAGTGTTTTGCGTTGTTAAGTGAATGTCTTTACATTTGTTTAGTGCTTAAACCCATGTTTATTCTTCACAGTAAAACCAATACAATCTGCAAGAAGTGTGCTCAGAACGTCAAGCAGTTTGGAACAGTGAGTAACAAGTTTTTCTAGTTTTGTGCTGAAGCACCTTGTACTCGTTGCGTTCATCAAATTGTGTACATTTATTTACAGTCCGACGGCAGTAAATACACTTTTAACATTGTTTTTTTTGTCTGTCTTTACAGCCCAAACCCTGTCAGTACTGTAACATCATTGCAGCCTTTATTGGGACAAAGTGTCAGCGTTGTACAAACTCAGAGAAGAAATATGGACCTCCACAGACCTGTGAGCAGTGCAAACAGCAATGCGCCTTTGACCGCAAGGAGGAGGGCAGAAGAAAGGTATAAACCGTATATACATACAGTCTACTTTGACAATGAATGTGCACCAGCATTTCTCATAAACTACTGACTCCTACTTGCCCCACAGGTGGATGGGAAACTGCTGTGCTGGCTCTGTACTTTGTCCTACCGCCGTGTCCTGCAGAAGACCAAGGAGCAGAGGAAGGGCTTCGGCTCCTCCAACTCTTCATCCCTGAACGAGAAAGACCACCACTCCAGACCTCACCATCATCACCACCAGCACCAACACAGACACAGCAGTTCTCATCACAAGTATGTCCTCTGTTGTGAAACAACAACAACAAGTCTGAGGTTTACATGAGGCAATGAAAAGAAGGAAATTGTGTCTAGCCAACTGACCACTAACTTATCTTTTTCAGACTGAGTGGGAGTTTGAGTCCTGAGCAGGAGCAGGGACTGTGGAAGCAGAGGTAAAACTTTCCTTCTCATTTAAACTGCAAAATATATTTTACAGAAAACAATGTATCGATTTAGTTTTTTAGGCCCTAATTGTATATTGTCATTTTGATTTTCTTTGCAGCCATAAATCGTCTTCAATCCAGAAGGAGACTCCAAAGAAGAAACCAAAACTGGAGCTGAAGCCATCCAACGGGGACAGGTATGATAAGTGTTTGGGAAAGCATTAAAGGGATTTGAAGTGGGTTTTTATGAAGTACTTGTACATAGTCAGTGTATTGCCTACACTAGAGTGCCCGAGACAGGAGCAAAGCAATGTACTGTTGAGGACAGGGGAAGCAACAAAACTTATTTTAGCCACCTTCAAAAAAAGGCTCATCTAAAATAAATAAAAAAACATCCTGCCTATTTTTTTCCCTTCCACATGTTAACTGGTACTGGCCTCATGCTCTTTCCTTTCTCCCAGCAGTAGTTCCATCACCCAGTCGATGGATTCCGGAGGAACAGACAACTTCATTCTTATCAGCCAGCTGAAAGAGGAAGTAATGTCTCTGAAGCGACTTCTGCAGCAAAAAGATCTAACCATTCTCGAGAAGGACCGAAAGGTAGGTCATGAGCCTCGCCCAACCTCCTGCACGAATGAGCCAAAGTCACATCACTGTTGATTGCTTGTGTTTGTTTCACATAATGATTATTAATTTCCCCTCCAGCTCACAGAGATCAAAGCAGACTTTCAGTACCAGGAATCCAACCTGAGAGTTAAGATGAACCAAATGGATAAATCGCACAAAGAGTCTATGGAGCATCAGCAGGTGGGACACTATATATGCACGAGTGACATGTCACAAAAACACATTCTTCAGTGTCAAAGCCACACTTGGGCTCTATTCACATTTTATGGAATATTTTGTGAGAAGGTTAATGTGTAGTGTTTAATTTAATCTTGTTTCTATTTGCACCACCACAAAACTACCTCCAACTATCCTCCTCAAAAACGACAACACTGTATTCATTATATCAGTTTGTAATAGCACTTTGGTGCGTTGATAAATATATTTTTATATTGTTTTGCATCTAACGAGGCTATTAGGGTTTGAAGAGGTTTACAGAGTCCCAATGTTTTGATTTGCAGGCTCCAAGGAGGTATGATAATATAATCATTACTAACACGTGTCTTTTATTTTAGTCCATCATTGA
This sequence comes from Taurulus bubalis, assembly GCF_910589615.1. Lineage (NCBI taxonomy): Eukaryota > Metazoa > Chordata > Actinopteri > Perciformes > Cottidae > Taurulus > Taurulus bubalis. The sequence continues at coordinate 36,799,070 of NC_136590.1, read as the reverse complement.
CATTCACTCATCAGTTGAAGGACCAGCTTTGCTAATCTCTCTCTAAAAGCCAAGTAGAAATAACCAAGCAAAACCAGTCTCACCTAAATGTTATTTTTAATTTATTTTATTGTTGCCGTTTTGTAAGTGTGACTCTGGCTGACATGTTTGATGCACCAAAAGTGTTTTTATCAGTACAATCCAAACAGTCTAAGGTAGCCCATGTTGAGCTAAACCCTTTAGCTTGTAGCATCGACAAATGATGAGTACATAATAATAATAATAATAATAATTATAATAATTATAATAATTATAGTAATTCCGTTGAAACCGCAATGTCCTAAAGTTTGCTTCCCAAATGCCTCCACTGAAGTGTTAAAAAGATCTGTATTTTGCATCTTATTTCTCACATGGTTTATCATTTGTTTCCACAGGGCAAGAACAGGGAGCTGATGAAACAAGTGGCCGCCCTCTCTAAAGGAAAAAAGTTTGATCGGACTGGGAGTTCACTGCTGTTGCCCTAACACTAGGCCGGCCCTCGGGTAACAACACAGAGCGGCTTCATTGTTGCAACACTGAAAGTCTCCCTCCTGTGTTTCCTCATTGCCATTAACATCAATTACTTCTTAACTGGTAAAGCCAGTGACCATGTTGTACATGGAGATCAATTGTTGAATCGAAGAAACCCTTCTCTAAATGTCAGCATATTTTAGATATTTTCTGGCGACTTTTCCACTGGGTCATAGGATGTGACTTTGGATGGAGTGGAGGACGGAGCCCTCGTTTTTAACACTGCCGGGCCAAAACAAAAAGCATGGTATGCATATGTGGATACCATTCTGTCAACTCAAATGTATCCACTTACTTTTTATGGATGTAATGCAATTTATTTATTCAACTGTATTTCTTAGCTTTTTTATTTCCTCACAACATACTAAGAAAATATCCCACATTTTGGGTTTTTTCTTCAATAGCAATTAGTTATATTTTTCTAAATTTATGCGATCGTGGAAGAAAAGTTCTCCTCAATGGAGATGCTGCAAAACTTTACAATGTATGCAAACTTGGGAAGGGTGACCACTAAGCTGCTGCTCCACAGTAGAGAACCCTCTCAGTAACAATTCATAAAACAACCAATGAACACTTAAAAGGTTTGTCTGACGGAGAGACACCTCTTGGCTGCCCTCTTTCTCACTGTGACAGCTGTAGTGCTTTGCTGTTTCTCTTTAGTGGAACGATTGTAATACTGCATGATTTTACTGCCAGACACCGGGTGGCATTGTGGTCAGACTTCTTCCCCCCCCCCATCCTTTTTATTAGTTTTTTAAGAATCACTTGTAAATGTATTACTGGGGTCAGCCATTGTATTTAAACTATTGCTTGTATCTGTTTTAGTGAGTACAGTATGTGTATGGTAAGGCCAGTTGAAATTAACATGTCTGTAGAAGATGCTTTTTACAGGAACACACCTATCATCTTGCATTATTGGGCTGGTTTCATACTGTGGCGTCCAGGATCACTTTTGTACTTTTTCCAAACCAAGTGTTTTAAACCTATTAAACTGGCTAAACTGTTTCTGTGTGTTTGCTTTTATTGACCATAATAGTGTTTTAACCTTTTTTTAAAGTCAGTTAGGTCCCTGAGACCTAACTCGGAAAATTGATGACGTCATCCGTGAGGTAAAATAATGTTTCAGCCTGGTTTGCTGTTATGTACTGCACTCTACATTATTGGTATTTTACAATCCAATGTATCAATCCATCCTGTCATGTGAATGATATTGGTTTGATACTTAAGTCTGCGGACCAAGGGGAACTGGAGCGTCTGGGATGAAGCATGCACTGAGACACATACTTTTTGCAGGCTCCATAATCGAAGCCTTCAGCCTTAGCAAACAAAAGGAGGCCAGCATAAGCAACAGGATGTGTCCAATCATATGAACAATGTATTTACATTAGTAACAACATTTAACATGAAGGGTTTGCTAGTTGAAACACACAAAAGGAATGCATCCAGCAGTAGTGATCGTAGGGAAAACAGATTTTAAAGGACTAACAGGAGTAGCAATTCGAGATAATTCAATCCACAGCGATGTAATAGTCACATAGAAAGGCAGCAGCGCTCTGTTATGCATACTTGCAGAGCTACTGACAAATAATACTTTCTAGTCTAGATCATGAATATTCCGCTTCTTTCTGGCAAACACAGCAGTTAACCACATTACAGGGGGTGCCTGAACGCCTCACTCTGTCCATCCGGGTGACTTGAACTTTGCGCTAAGTAAAGAGCTACCTAGCTAGCTTAGCTGGCGGTGCTCGCTGCAATAAGCTGATCCACAAATATAAACAAACGTTTCTGCCTCAGCAGGCGGTGTAAACACTGAATTAAATGTTTTTTTTGTGATATTTCCTTTGACTTCACAATGCTGAAGAAGGCACACGTAGAAAAGCACTTCGCGTCGATATGAGTTAACCTATTACGTTACAAGTTATGCTGTCTAGCTCACATTAGCTTTACTTTGACTGCAGCACGTTAGCTTCTAGCATTCAGCAGATACAGCACGCTGAACGAAACCCACTTTAACCAAATCTGAAGTTGGTTACGAGAGGTAAGTGCATATCTGGCATTTCCAGACTTTTGTTTTCTTTATATTGCTTGGGACATATCTGACGTTGAAGAACGCAACTAATGGCGAGCTAACGTCACGTAGCTACAGATAACACCAAGTTGGTCGAATACAAAGCGTCCGCTCAAAATCAGACGTTAAGCATTTTGTTATTTTATTATTTGTATTGAGAATAGCATCATTCCACCAGTTTTAATGTAAGAGCATGTTGGGCAAACGCCTACTAAAAAGAAAACAAATGGGCACACCAACGGCACAGTTTGAAGCGTTACATGTTTACAACTGGATGTCAAAAGAGATTCATCTCTCTTGCATTAAGTTAAATGGAAGCTACTGTGAATGATCTACACCAAAGTTGCAAGTCGCTGTAAATGTTCTCCATTTAGTATGTCGGACTCAGACAGTGACGAGGACCAAGATCGCCCTTTCTCTCTGACTGGCTTCCTCTTTGGAAACATCAACGAAGATGGACAGCTGGAGGATGACAGCGTTCTGGACAATGTGGGTGTTTCAAAGATGATCTTCTATTTCATTACATTTTAGGAGTATACTTTACGTAGTATCCTCATGCTTATATCATTTTAACTTTGAGATCTTAGTTGTTGTGTGTGTTTTACTGCTTATTGCAACTTTCTGTTGTGTTTCTGCGGTTTCTCCTCACCCAGGAGTCCAAAAAGCATTTGGCTGGTTTGGGTACACTCGGCCTGGGCTCACTTATTACAGAGATCACGGCCAATGAGGAGGATGACCAAGAGGAAAACAGAGTGACTGCTAGTGTGGACGAAGAAGGTTGGTTTAACTATAAAAATGAACATTTTATTATTAATTTAGGCAGTAACAGGATGCACTGACATTTTGAAAATGTCTCCTCTTCTAGGTTGGGTAAAAAGTACGGAAGATGCAGTTGATTATTCTGACATCACTGAAGTTGCTGAGGATGAAACAAAGAAGTATCGTCAGGCCATGGGGTCTTTGCAGCCAAACAGGAATACAGGTGATCAATCAACAGCGCCTTAGTCATATTAGTGTTGGATTGTTGTTAGACTCAAGTACAAATTACGAGTCTAACTTTGTTTTTTATTTCTTTACTGAAGATGTTTAAAATTGATTTCATCTTTATAAATAGAAGTATTTTCTATTTCTATTCTATTTTTTTTAAAACACCTCTTTCCCTTATTTATTATTTATTTCCAGCATAATTTTCATTCAACCCTCCAAAGGATTTCAAAGTGTTGTTGGACTGTGAAATGATAAATGTTTTTTCAACATTTTCTAATTCTTTAGCCTTAGATGATGATGATGACTATGATGCTGACTGCGAGGATATTGATTCAAAGCTTATGCCTCCTCCGCCACCACCAAGTCTTCTTATAGCTGCTAAGAAAGAGGAACCCTCCTCCTCTCAGAGCACCAATGGTAAGGACATGTTGATTTATAATGATTGTGCAACTCTGGAGTCTGTAAGGAAGTGAATTTGCTCAGGGTATTTTATCAGGGTGGATGTTAGTTAGTTAGTTAGTTAGGTAGTTAGGTTGTCTGAAGATAATATACTGCAATTGATCATATAGTAAACTCAATAGCATTTCAGATTAGGTTAAAATGTGGTTTTATCTCAAATTAAGTTTGATTGTCTCTGATGCTGCTGTGACCTGCCACTATCTCTCCTCACAGTTGGGGAAGAGGGTGATGGCATCATCCTGCCCTCCATCATTGCACCATCCTCTCTGGCGGACAAGGTCGAATTCAGCAGCTCCTCAGACTCAGAGTCAGAAACTGACCGTCCCTGCCAGCCAGGCCCCCCAGATATGCTCACCCTCCCTCTTGCTGGGATCATGCAGAAAGATGCTGCCAAAGCACTGCCAGGTGTTACAGAGCTCTTCCCGGAGTTCAGGCCTGGAAGGGTAAGGTGTCTTTACAGCCATCCAAAATGTTTATTTTACAATCGTCATCATTTTAAAATCAAGTAGTGCCCTAACAACCGCTGTCTGTCGGATGTACTATCAGGTGCTTAGATTCTTACGGCTGTTCGGTCCTGGAAAGAACATGCCATCAGTTTGGAGGAGTGCCCGCAGAAAGAAGAAGCGGAAGCACCGTGACCATCAGCCTGGGACACCTCCTCCAGAAGGAGAGCCGACAGAGCAAAGCCTGGAGAAGAAGTCTGGATGGCTTTATGAGTATGCAGCCGCTCCTCCTCCAGAGCAGTGTCTCTCTGATGATGAGGTAAATCTTCCAGGGTTGCAGGGTATTGTATGCACTAATGTCAGCTGGTAGTACCCTGGCAACTTGTCATTGTATCCAGCACCGAACATGCTTTTCTCTGACCGCGCATAGATAACTATGATGGCTCCAGTCGAATCCAAGTTCTCGCAAACCTGTGGCGATGGGGACAAGGAGGCAGAGTCTCGACCTAAAGTAGCAGAATGGAGATATGGTCCCGCCCAGCTCTGGTACGACATGCTCGGCGTCTCCGAGGATGGAAGCAACTTCAACTACGGCTTCAAGCTGAAAGAAGAGCAGACCAGTGAGCCTCAGCAGCAGGACACGCTTGAAGAAATAAGAAATACTGCTCATGAGGTAGGCAGTAGCTATCTGTAGCCTTAACATGAAAATGATTCTGATTGCGTGACTTAAATCATGTTTAATATATTTCTAGTTTCTGAAGCGGAGCAGCAACGACGACAACGATGACAGTGATGAAGGAGATAAGGAACGATCAGCACTTGAGAATGAGCTCTTCCTGATGGTCACTCAGCTAAAATGGGAGGACGATATTATCTGGAATGGAGAGGACATAAAACACAAAGGCACAAAGACTCAGCGAGCCAGCCTAGCAGGATGGCTGCCCTCGAGCATGACCCGCAATGCCAATGCTTACAACGCACAGCAGGGTAAGATGCCGGGGGGGGAAATAAAATAACTTAAAGTAACTCTTGCCATTTTTTTTGTTGTGTGACGCAAACTGCATACTATAGACACTATAGCCGTGAAACACCAAGGCTGTAATATTTAATGTGTGTAAAAGAAATATCATTTATTTAATTTTACAGGTCTCACAAGAAGTAATTCTCTGTTGGTGCCACCTCCGCCTCCACCCATGCCCAAAGTTTCTTCAATCTCTGGCTCTAAGCGGGAAAAAAACATCCATGATAATCAATGTGAGTTAATTTTAGGTCACAATACAAATAATAGATTCCTCAGACCTTTTTTTTTTATCTCTGGCTGCCCAATCATTTTCTTTATTGTCTTCATTTGTTCTTGTTCCTTCGTAGCCTTTCACGAAGAAGACTCTCCTTGGTTCTCCATTTTCCCAATTGACAGCGAGGAGTTAGTGTATGGACGCTGGGAAGATAACATTATCTGGGATGACCAGGAGATGGATCGCATGCTCATGCCACCTGTTCTTACACTGGATCCCAATGATGAAAATATCATCCTAGGTAAATTCAGAATTCCCATTGGATTAGGCCTTTTTGTCTTTTGCCAAAATTAACATCCTGATGTAAAATATACAGTATGACCTTTCTGAAGTTTCTAAATGTTCTTGTGGGGGGGATGTTTTTTAAAGCTAAATAATCCCAATAACAAGGACTACACTCTGTTATATGCCTACATGTTTCATACATGTATGTGACTGTAATTTATTTCATCTTAGCAGAGCATCTAACATTAGTTTGTCAGTAAATCCTGTAAACCAGTGTACAATGTTGTTGGTGCACTGAGGCCGATAGTCTGCTTATTGTGACAAACTGCTGTCTCTTGTAGAAATCCCGAATGAAAAGGAGGAGATGACTTCCCACTCCCCATCAAAAGAGAATAAGAAGGAAACGGCAATCAAAAAGAGCCGCATCCTGCTGGGGAAGACTGGGGTGATAAAAGATGAGCCACAGCAGGTAAGCTGCCTCTTCAGGGCCGGCAAAGGCACACATTTTATGATATGGCCTGAAAGATTACATGGTCTGCTTCTGGAGTGGAGATGTGAGTCATTTGAAACAGAAAATGGAAAATATGGTAAAATAAGGACGATCAAGGCTACATAATTAAGGTTGAAATGATGATGGTGTTCTAACATTTCAGTTAAAAAGGAAATAGAAAAGGTTTAAAGGACGTTACGTTGAGTGGACAATGTGGTTTCTCTCAACTCAGAACATGTCGCAGCCTGAAATGAAAGACCCCTGGAACCTCTCCAATGATGAGTTCTACTATCCTAAACAGCAGGGCCTGAGGGGCACATTCGGTGGCAACATCATTCAGGTAAGCAGTAGCACACAAAAATACAGATCCAGCCTACTAGACATGAGCAGCATGGATATGTTTTAAATGACATTTCATACTGAATATGGTGACAGAATCATATAAAGTAGACTCACAACCTGTGAAATAAGGTCAAAACAGCTGAAATGTAGACATTTTATAATTTGATGAAGTACGTCTTGTGTCTTTAACAGCACTCCATCCCGGCACTGGAGCTGAGGCAGCCCTTCTACCCCACTCACATGGGGCCCATGAAATTGCGCCAGTTCCATCGACCGACCCTGAAGAAGTATTCATTTGGAGCTTTGGCTCAGCCAGGTCCCCATGCTGTCCAGCCACTGCTCAAACACATCAAGAAGAAGGCCAAGGTGGAGCCCTGTTCAAAACGAGCACTACCACTCGATGAACATTCACATAACCTTTTTGTGTTTTGCAATTTGTACATGAGTGAATTATTGAGTGCATATGTTGATATTCTTTTGTATAGATGCGAGAGCAGGAGCGGCAGGCATCAGGAGGAGGAGACATGTTCTTCATGCGAACCCCACAGGACTTGACGGGTAAAGATGGAGATCTGATCCTGGCAGAGTACAGTGAAGAATACGCCCCTCTCATCATGCAAGTTGGCTTGGCCACTAAGATCAAAAACTACTACAAAAGGGTGAGTCTAGCCTTTGCTTTCCACTCGTAGCTTTTCATTTTTTCATGTATACACGTAGATGTAATTTTGATTGTCATAGTCATTTCAATTTGCAGAATTGTTTGGTATTTCATTATGGTGTTAATTTCAGAAAATCAAATTCATCTGAATGATAATGGCGGACTCCATATTTTCTACTTTGTTGAATAGTAGTTGTTAAAATACATTCTGACGTTGTTCCCTTGTTCTTCAGAAACCTGGAAAGGATCCTGGAGCACCAGACTGTAAATATGGAGAGACCGTATACTGCCACACGTCCCCTTTCCTGGGTTCTCTTCATCCTGGACAGCTGCTCCCGGTCAGCACCTCCTCAGTCAAATATTCTGTATTCAGATGAAGTAAATATATGAGGCATCACTGATCTGTTATCAAGCGAAACTATATGATGGTGTGTCTTTTTCTTGTAGGCATTTGAAAACAACCTCTTCCGCGCTCCAATCTACATGCACAAGATGCCGGAGACTGATTTCTTGGTTCTACGAACTCGACACGGCTACTACATTAGAGAGATAGTGGACATGTTCGTAGTTGGTCAGCAGTGCCCCTTGTTTGAGGTTCCTGGGCCCAACTCCAAAAGAGCCAATACTCACATCAGAGACTTCCTACAGGTATATTTACTTGCTTGAACTCTCCCAGAAACGTGAGCTGCTGCTTTTGTTGCAAATGCTGAACTGTCACATCTGTATTCTGTAGGTGTTCATTTACCGCTTGTTCTGGAAGAGCAAGGACCGGCCCCGGAGAATCCGCATGGAGGATATAAAGAAAGCTTTTCCCTCACACTCTGAGAGCAGCATCAGGAAACGACTAAAACTCTGTGCAGACTTCAAACGTACAGGTAGACCAAGCTCGTTCATTACAGGGCGTACACCCACCATTCAGTGATCATTGTTATTCGTTGGGCTGACCTGGTGTGTTATGTCAGGGCAATGTTGAGGTTATGCAGATGTACTGTGCATGAGCTCAGGCGTGTGTGTGTGCCTTGAATTGACAGACAGGAATTTGGGCAGGAAAAGAGCTTTTTACACCAACTATGGATTGTACTCTGGAGGTAAAATGTAGTTAAGGAAAGTATAAGGACACAGGGTACAAACGCTTAGCATTTACAATCAGCAAGTCATGGTTTTCTACTATTTCTAACATACACATACCTAGTGATGTGTCCTTTCGTGTCGAGGCTTCGATGCGCGTGTCGAGTAATCCAGGTAGATTTTGGTGAAGCGCGTATCGAGGCTTGTGTCGATGACGTATGTGGTGACGTTCGAAGCCTCGCGAGCCGGCCGTACCACGTGACTGATTCAGACAATGGTTCGTGGGTTTGCCGTGCGATTTGAAATATAAGGGGCAGCGAAACTCAATGGATTTCCCTCTTCCTCTCTGTACCCAGCTTCATGTGTGACTGTGAAAGGGTATTTTATAAAGCAGGCGAAATAGTCTCAAAAAGCCCAGCACTGTGGAAAAGTTCTTATTTTTACTTAAAAAATTGGACACATCAACATGGACTAGCGGAGCTGAGGCTCGAAACACCGATCCTCTGACTGAAAGTCGGATATTCTAACAACTGACCCACAGTCACATCACAACCCTCTCCCAATTGGTTTCGAGTTTTGATTTTGACCCCGCCATTATATCATTAAGATAGACACAATATTAATAAGTTAATAATTGATGTATTGGCGTCACAAACATAATTTATTCAATTTAAAGCTTCACACACCAAAGTCATGGTGTCGTTATGATCACTCTGCTTGTTTTACATGTATTGTCCACTTGGTGGCGCAGTAGAGCAAATGAAGCTCCGTGAAGCGTCGGGACATGAGCGAACCAATTGGATGGAAAGCTTCAATGCTTCAGAAAGCTTCATCTCGCCATCACTACACATACCTGTAATGGAAACTCTGACATGGACATGTGTTTTGCTTATCATACTGCCTACTGTGTTCAAGAAAATGTCCAACAGTGTCTTGCCCTCATGCCAGGTATGGACTCTAACTGGTGGGTGCTGAAGCCTGACTTCAGATTACCCACAGAGGAGGAGATCAGGGCCATGGTGTCTCCAGAGCAGTGCTGCGCTTACTATAGCATGCTGGTGGCAGAGCAGAGACTCAAGGTAACAGTATAAATAACTTCAGATGGTTAAAGGAATAGTTTGGCTTATTAGAAGTAGTGTTGTCAGGTAGTTATGCATAGTTAGTATATTAGCTACAGTAGATGGTTGTCAGCAGTAGATGTTTGTCAGTCAGCCCCCAGGTTGGAAAAAACAGACAGCATTACCGGCACGGAGCAGCAGAATACCGTGACCACTGGTAAAGAAAAAAATCACTTCAATTTATTTTTAAGCAGACACTGTTTAAATATTTTCATGTTTTTCTATCTCCGTCAGACAGCCTTTTCCGACAGAAAACTAAAGCCGCTCTCTCCGAAGCTACCGCTGCCGCGATTGTTTGTTTGTGTTATTGTGACTTTGGTGAATCCTCTAAAAGATAAACAACTTATTCTAAATGTAGCGTACATGTTCAAGTTTTCAGTTGCTAAAACGCGGTTTGCTGCTGCCTCCGTCCACAGCAGTACATTGCTTTTATTCCGAGCTGGTATTTCTGTCGGCTTTTTCAAACCGGGGTCGTGCACACGGCCATCTGCTGTTGGCAATACACTGACTGTGGATAAGTAGCACATACAACCCCACTTCAAAACATCCATTCTATCCCTTTCGAACAAGTGAGTGTTGTGGCATCGCTTCACTACAAGCATTTGACCCCTTTAGGATGCTGGGTATGGTGAGAAGTCCTTCTTTGCTCCAGAGGAGGAGAACGAAGAGGACTTTCAAATGAAGATTGACGATGAGGTATGTGCCTGCTCATAATCAAGTTAAGTGCGTATGAATGGAGAAAACGAAAGACTTTTCAGATTTACACCACGCTTATCCTGTGTAACACGTCTTAGGTGCGGACAGCTCCTTGGAACACAACAAGAGCCTTCATTTCTGCCATGAAAGGAAAATGCCTGTTGGAGGTTACAGGCGTGGCTGATCCAACAGGCTGTGGAGAGGGTTTCTCCTACGTCAAAGTGCCCAACAAGCCCACGCAACAGAAGGTCTGACTATCGAAAGCAAAGTATTTGCCACCCCATGTTCTGTATTGTGTAAATATAGAGGGTGAAAACTTTGATCCTGTGCTGTCCTGTTTCTTCAGGATGACAAAGAGCCACAGCCGGCCAAGAAGACAGTGACGGGGACAGATGCTGACCTGAGGAGACTCTCCCTGAAGAATGCCAAGCAGCTGCTGCGGAAGTTTGGTGTTCCAGAGGAAGAGGTAAGACCGTAGTTATATGCAACATGCAACATTCAACATGCAACTGATGCAGGAAAGCCTAGTGGTTAAAGAGATCGTCCCCTAATCGGAGGATCTCTACAATAACCATTTTGTTTACCACACCACTGGATAACTTAAGTTGTCAATGCTCTTATCTGTTATTCACTCTCACTGGAAACCTCCAAAAACTCTCCTCGGGTGTGTCTTTTTTCAGCTTATCTTTCAAACATGTTAAAGTCATGTCTGTATGTGTGTTAGATCAAGAAGCTCTCACGTTGGGAGGTGATTGACGTGGTGAGAACCATGTCCACGGAGCAGGCGCGTTCGGGCGAGGGACCCATGAGCAAGTTTGCCAGAGGCTCTCGGTTCTCCGTTGCGGAACACCAGGAGCGCTACAAGGAAGAGTGCCAGAGGATCTTTGACCTGCAGAACAAGTGAGACTCTTATCCAGGGTAAAATGCATAATTCAGGATTCTGTCTGAGCACACCGTGAGTCCTTTTCCTTGTTGCACCCTCATCACAGAGTGTTGGAGTCGACAGAGGTGCTCTCCACTGACACAGACAGCAGCTCAGCGGAGGACAGTGACTTTGAGGAGATGGGAAAGAACATTGAGAACATGCTGCAGAACAAGAAGACCAGCTCCCAGCTTTCCCGAGAGAGGGAGGAGCAGGAGAGGAAAGAGCTGCACAGGATGCTGATGGGCGAGGAGAGCGATCGTGACCATAAGCGCAAGGGGCGCAAAGGCTTGTGTGAGTCTTATGTTTCTGAACATCAGATATCGTTATGGTGCACTGAATCTGCATTAGCAGTGTAAGGTTGAAACATATCTGTGTCTCTAACTGTAAGCTTGACTTCCCTTCACTTTACAGCCAGCTCCTTATCCACCGGCTCCCACAAGGACGATGACACGTCCTCCGTCACCAGCCTAAACTCAGCGGCCTCTGGGCGCCGTCTCAAGATCTATCGCACCTTCAGGGATGAGGACGGCAAGGAATATGTCCGATGTGAGACAGTACGCAAGGCTTCCGTCATTGATGCCTACACCAGGATCAGATCCACCAAGGATGAGGATTTCATGTGGGTCTCACTCATCAAATTGTGTTTTTTCACATCTTAGTTTGTATTTGATCCTTGGGAGTAACCAATTATGCTTAATAACCAGGCTACAATTATTCACATCTGATTAGCTTGGTGTTATGCTGATGTTGTAGGTCAAGAAACTATTTTGAAAAGTCCGCTCTTTATTGAGCAGTGTGTAATTAATAAAACAAGGATTCAATAATAATTGTTGCACATGATAGCTCTGCCACTTTGAACAACATTTTCATAATTTGTATACAAATTAGCTTTGATGCCGCTGTAAAATGTATGCTTTCAATTGTATGTAGTATACATTTGAAAGCATACATTTTCATTATGTCCTATATTTATATCAAATCATACAGTTAACCAGTATGTCAGGCTAATGTTGCCGTATGTTCCATAGTGGAGATGAATGGAGCTCATTAAGGGGAAAGCCTAAGAGCTTATATCGTATAAATTACACTCAAGTAGCCCACTGCAATCATCACAACTGAACCAGCGAATGTTAAACAGCCAGGATTGTGTATCTTTGTGGTTGCAGAAAAAAGTTTGCCCTCTTCGATGAGCAGCACAGAGAAGAGATGAGGAAGGAGCGCCGGCGTATTCAGGAGCAGCTGAGGAGGCTCAAGAGAAACCAAGAGAAAGATAAGATCAAGGGACCCCCAGAGAAAAAAGCCAAGAAGGTGAAGGAGAGACCAGACCTCAAAGTAAAGGTAAGATCACCGATCACTCTCTTTTACTTTACTTTTCCTCACCAGCTAAATGCAAAACAGTGGCGCTCCATTGGTGTAGATAATGTGTATATTTGTTCATTGTTCTTTCAGTATTACTATCGTATAACACAGGCTGATCATTTGTCGTGTTCCTTAATGTGTTCCTCTTTTTCCTAGTTAAAGTGCGGCGCGTGTGGAGCCATTGGACACATGAGAACCAACAAGTTCTGCCCGCTGTACTATCAGACCAACGCCCCACCTTCTAACCCAGTTGCTATGACAGAGGAACAGGAGGAGGAGCTGGAAAAGACCGTCATCCACAACGACAACGAGGAACTGATCAAGGTGGAGGGCACCAAGATTGTGCTGGGCAAACAGCTCATTGAGAGGTAATTAGTTGTCATCGTCTCCACTCTCATAGCACTGAAAAGAATTGCAGCTCATTTATGCATGTGCTGCAAAATTCTTCCAGTTTTTAATTAGCGCAATATTTTGTGCAGAAAGAGAACGTCTTGATAAATGAATGGTCTGTAGCCTCTTCCTAACATTTCTTTTCTCATGCAGTGCTGATGAGGTGCGCAGAAAATCTTTAGTGCTCAAGTTCCCCAAGCAACAGCTTCCACCAAAGAAGAAGAGACGCGTAGGCAACGCTGTGCACTGCGACTACCTCAATGTATGTAATGTTCCACAGCTTGTCTTAAAACATTTTGAACTGAGAGTCCCTTTAGCTGATCTTTCACACTGTTTTTGTTTTGCAACGTTCACAGAAACCACACAAGGCCATCCACCGCAGGCGCACTGACCCCATGGTGACCTTGTCCTCCGTGCTAGAGAGCATCATCAATGACATGCGGGATCACCCCAACGTAAGATCTGCAGGCATCCTCCTGAACAATTTAATTGTTTCTGGTCAACTTCTTTAGTGCTGTACTGTCCCTTTTTTTTATTATTATTTTTTTATACTTATTCTGCCTCTTCTATGCAGACATATCCATTCCACACACCAGTGAATGCCAAGGTTGTGAAGGACTACTATAAGATCATCACTCGGCCCATGGACCTGCAGACGCTGAGGGAGAACGTACGTAAGCGACTGTACCCATCGAGGGACGAGTTCCGTGAAGCAGTGGAAGTTATCGTCAAAAACAGCGCCACCTACAATGGTAAATTCTAAGAACGTGTTTAACCTCCTCTCTTGAAAACAGACTTTAGTCTTACTCTGGTTTCAGTTACACTTTCAATTGATATCCACATCAAAGTGTTATAAGGCGGGTCTCTGTTTTTGTCGCACCAGGGGCAAAACATCCAATAACACAGGTAGCGCAGTCCATGCTGGACCTGTGTGATGCTAAACTGAAAGAGGTGAGTGTTGATGTAAATATGTTGTTTAATCATCTTCCTACCCTTTTGCCAATTTTCTCATTAACCTGTGTGTGTGTGTGTGTGTGTGTGTGTGTGTGTGTGTGTGTGTGTGTGCGCACAGAAGGAAGACAGGCTGGTGCGGCTAGAGAAAGCCATCAACCCCTTGCTGGATGATGATGATCAGGTGGCCTTCTCCTTCATCCTCGACAACATTGTGACCCAGAAAATGATGGTGGTTCCCGACGTGAGTCACACCCACTTATCATTTTCTTGCCCTCATCAATATGAGAGCACTGATCAGTTCACATGCAGAAAAATATAATGATCTCATCCCTTAACTCTTCCCTTCACAATAGTCATGGCCGTTTCACCATCCTGTCAACAAAAAGTTTGTGCCTGATTATTATAAGGTGATTGCATGCCCCATGGATCTTGAGGGCATTCGAAAGGTGAGTCATACAAACTATACTCATTTTTATATTTTGAATATCAGCAATACAAAATAACTTCACAGAAACCGAGCCTCTTTTGAGTGTTTTTATTTCATTGTTCAACAGTACATCTCCAAACACAAATACCAGAACCGAGATGTGTTCCTGACAGACGTCAGTTACATCCACGCCAACAGCATCAAGTACAATGGTAATTGTGTTAACGCCGCTGTTAATGTGACCTTCGAGGTTTGTTGCTAGTTTGGTTAACGTGTTGATTGAAGCACCATTACACACATGTCTCCGTGTCCTCCACAGGCCCAGAAAGTCCTTACACCAAGACGGCCCTGGATATTGTCAATGTGTGCAAGCAAACCTTGGCCGAGGTATGTTGAGTCTTTGCCTTTTACTTTACCCTTTTTAAAAGGCAGGGGGAGGGTCACATCAGTGAGTATCTATGCAGTGAGTTACCATATTGTCAGAACAACTGCAAAGCAATGAAATGATGTCAAAGGATTTTCTTTATTTAGATTTATAATAAACCTTCTCCATCTAATGAATAGTTTATCCTCCTGTTTATTCACAAACACCCTATTATTGTAGAAAATAGTACAATTGTGTTAAATATTGGCATAGTGTAGCATGGTAGTGTTGTACTTGAAAACATTTTTAATACTGACCATCTTTTATTGAATTGCTGTAAAACTATATTATTTGCCTCTTTTTCTGCCTCCAGTATGATGAGCACTTGACCCAGTTAGAGAAGGACATCTCTACTGCTAAAGAGGCAGCTCTGGATGCAGCAGACTTGGAGTGTCTGGACCCAATGACTCCTGGGCCATACACACCACAGGTAGGAGAGCAGCTGGGGCTCAGTTTTGTTTCAATAGCTGGTAAATGGTGGTTTCCTGGGTGTCTTGTTGCATCGACAAAAGACTTAAGGCCTCCAGCTATGTATAAAGTGCCACTTCAGGTAGTCCAAACTTTTCTTCGTGCCGTATTCTCCTTTCCACGCCTTGTAGTTCTCCTAGCCCTTGTATTTCTTCACTCGTTCTCTGCACTAACTCTTCTTTCCAGACTTTCACGTTTCATCTTTATAATCTAGTTTCTTCACCGTAGTGTCTCTTTTCTCCCACCCTGTTTTTCTCCTCCGTTCCTGCCGTCTTGTCCTGTCTCTCCCTTTGTGTGTGCCACACTGTGTGGCGTTGGCCAGCCGGCTGATCTGTTTGACAGCGGGGCCTCAGGGAGTCTGCCCAGAGAGACCAGCAGCCTTTTCTCTGAGGGACCTCTAGTGGTTGCTCCAGGGAAGAGAGGGGGGCAGGTACGGAGAGAGACAGAAATAAGGCTCGCAACCACATGCCACCTCTCCTCAAACTACCCTCAGGGGACCCAGCTAGATTACAGGCTTCTGTTGTACCTACTCAAGTTAAAGTTATTCCTCACACCAGGACATCACAGATTACATGACAGCATAAAGTGAGCGTAGTTATTTTGCTTCTTGGCTCCATCTTTTGGCAAGAGATGTCAGACTTTTATCATACTGCCCCTCAGGGTCGTCACGGCAGAAGACCCGGGGAGGAAGAGTCAGATGTGGACATTGAAGGCTTTGAGGAGGAGGAGGATGATGATGGCAAACCCAAAACTCCTGCTCCTGTAAGAAAGACAGATTTATGAAAAGATTATTAGTTTATATGAGGTCGCTGCGGCTGTGCATTTATGCACAAATAAAAACATACCAACTAGCCAACACAAAGGCATGACCAATTTCAGGTCAACCCATTGTGTGACCAAAAAATTATTTTACAAACTTGAAGTATATACTTAGGATTCTCCTGCTTTCATAATTTTAGTTGGATGGCCTGGTTGCGTTGGAGTGGGGTATTCTTTTAATCAATTGTGTATTTATTTAATTCTCCCACTGTTTTAGAAGAAACAGTTGTAACAATCTATTTCTTTCCACACCTTTTTATCTTTCCAAACATTCTCTTCTACTATCTGATTGTACACTTCTTTTATTGTTCTTTATTTTTAATTGTATGTATCTGTGTACTTCTTACTAATTTATCTATGACACATTTGTCTGTCCTGTCTTTTTAGGCAGAGGATGCTGATGGAGACCTAGAGGATGACGATGATGATGATGAGGACATGTTGCTGCCGCCTCGCAGACGGATGCACGACCACGAGGAGGAAGAAGAGGAAGAGGACGGCATATCTAACCGCCCAGCCCAAGCCAGCGTCCTGTACCAGGACCTGCTCATGTCTGACGGAGAGGATGACGCAAGTGAAGAGGAGGGCGACAACCCTTTCTCCGGTAAGTCCACCTGCAAACATTCACCTGGTGGCAAAAACATTGTAAAATGTGTAAATCTGGTTGTGTGTGTTACATCTGTCCGGGTTCGTTATTGTTCCCTCCAGCCATACACCTGTCGGAGAGTGGGAGCGACTCTGAAAGAGAACTGGATGTACGACCTGCACCTCCACTGAGAGTGCAAGAGACGGCCCGCATGGGCATGGAGCAAGAGGAGAGCATGATGTCATATGAAGCGGAGGGGCCTGATGAGCCTCACATGGAAGACAGCAACGTCAGGTACAACAATAATGCTCACACTTATTAACATCCACTAACATCTGGCTTTTGTCTTCAGTGGGAGAGATTACAATCGGCATTTATACCCGGAACAAATGACCCTGCAGTAGTTACGGTTATTTAACGGCTCCAGCTGCAATCAGCTGTGATGGAACCATGGGACATGCTAATTTTTGCACCCCATGTTTCATCAGTTGATTGTATTTAATGTGTTGCCGCAGCAGGAGGAAATCCTCAGATTGTTTTAACGGTAGCTTCATGGAGCCTCAACACGACGGTAAGAGCGTGAACAGTAAACAGTGAGGCTGCATCAATGAAATAAAAACACAAACCATGAGGCCAGATTGCAATTATTGTTTCCTATGAATCCCAAATGTGTAGGTGGGTCATTTTGAATCCAGCGTGTAAATCTCAGACTCCACCGCTTGAAAAACAGGGTTTGTTTTTATATTTTAAAACACATCTGGTCTTCCTGTTTGACTTTCTTCTCTTTTGTCTCAGTTACGGTAGCTATGAGGAGACAGAGACCCGGTCTCAGTTGCAGCCCATTAGCATGGGAAACGGAGAAGACTATGCCATCAGCGAAGAAGAGGAAGAAGATGAGGAAGATGAAGCACGGAGGAGAGGCCCAGCTGTTCTCTCCAAGGCCCAGCTCAGTGAAGACGAGGAGAGTGAAGAATTCAGATCTATAGGGGGAGACAGCGACATGGACTCTGACGTTTAGTTAAATTTTCTTTTTTCATGCACAGTATTAAAAAACATTGTTTATAGTGAGTTTTTAAATGGAAAAGGAAAACAAATTGTACATATTTTGTAAATGATGGTTCATGTTCAAAGCTCTGTTGTACCAACAGTATATAGACACAACACATTGTAAATCTCAGTTTGCCTTTTTATATGTTGAATCATGTACTGTGATGTTTCTTGACATGAAAGTATGTGTACAGAAGTTTTTTACTGTTTTACCTCGTACCTATCCTCCATAAGTAGTTCAGCCACTCTACTTCTTCTATCCCACTTATTGATTGAAAAATAGAATAAACACGCTGAAGATTAACAGACCGCTCTTTCTTTAAAAACAACAACATCAAATCATATATTTACAGACATTTTGCGCCATAAAACATGTTTTTTTCCTCTGAGATTTACCACTAGTGAGGAGATTAGTTTATTAAACATGGAAGCAACAGATTGTAACAGATGCTTTGTGTGTAAGTGAGGTAACGAACAACAATTATACGATTCAAGATTAGAGGTTAAAACATGACTGGGTTGGACATTAGGATGTTATTGACTTCATGGCAGATATTCTGACATGGCATAACAGGAAAAAGCACAGGTGTAAGTAAAGTAATGAGTTGCTGCATTACATTTGGAGGAACCCACCTCAGAGCCCTGTTGTTCTGCATGCTGGCCTGAACTCAAACCAATCCTTATTTTGACAATTGAGTAATCTATAAAAATGTTTAGTTTTTTTCAATTTATCTGTTCCAAAACCCAAACATACTTACAATGATAAAAACAGAGAAAAGCTAAAACATTTAATTTGTGATGAAAATAAATGCAGATTCATACTGGTACACTGAATGGAGCCATCCTTCATGTTACTGGTTACACCTGAGCTTTTCCTGTGCTGATTATCATCACTTACTTATAAACTAATAGTAAGCACTTTTTTCTAAGTGTAAGATGATCAGATATTTCTTTCATGTGTTTTCATCAGTTTTAAGTAGTTCTATGGATCACTGAATGAATTAATAATCAAAACTCAATCAAACATGTTTGAAAACATGAGCAGAGGGTACTCCAACACCAAACTGCTCTGCTGGTATACAGACTATTACTAGCAATTCCCCACAATAAACATCTGCACAATGACGTCATTGAACATTTAATTTGGGCTGCGTGTTAATGGATCTCATTCAGGCACAAAAAGCAGACTAGAGATCAAAGAGAGCTGAACCAAAACTGACTTTTGATGGATGTGCTATGAATCAAATAAAGCTTTAAGACTACAGCAAAGTAAACAACATTTCACATCCACACGTGACACTGACTGTTTTAAGAAGAAATCAAACCCACACCTCTGTCTATTTCTTGGCAATGAGCACGCTTCCTATTGTGGAGAGGTCACCTATTTTGACGGCATCTGCACACTTCCTGTCGTGACAACAGCCTATTCTGCAATCCGTTGCACTAAAGTAAAGTATGACTGCACTTCCACATTCAAATCAGCATTGACATTGGCAAGAGTCACTTCTATGATCCACACTGTTAAACTTTGAATTCCTTAAATTGTGCCAATATGCTTGCAAAGCTACTGGCGGCACAATACATACTGATATAGCCTGAGCACAGATCATTATTACAGAGTATCTCAGATTGGTGGATTTAGCTGAACAAAAAAAAAGATCACTTGACATTTTTACATTCTTCAACTCTTATAACAGTCAACATTACTTTTTGTTCAACCACTGTTGCAGGTGTTCTTGCTAATTTAAATTCCAACCCTGCAGGATCTGTCAGGTGTTGCTCACAGCTACACATTCTGGCGTCTTAATCTGCAATCTGTTTGAGACAATGATTCAGATCCCGGCCCATCTGATCAGCCTTCACCCAGAGGAACATGTCTTGCAATAAAGGATTCTGATGAAGACAATCACAATCTAAAGCTATTGATATGATTATGCAGGCAATTTAATATGGCATAAAAATCTTAATGTTTAAATTCCACCTCATCATTATATTACTATCACAAATTCCCTAGTGACATATTTCACCTTTCAGTGAAAGGAACATTTCTGCCCCAAGCTGCGCCGGTCGACCTGTCAGGTGAGGCACACACACGCTCACGAACAGACAGGTACCCCTTAGCAGGGTGAGGGATCCTGCGGGGGCTGAGAGACTGAGACCTCGTTCTGTCTGAGGAGTCTCTCACTGAGTGCGCTGCAGAAAGTGATGGAGACCAACAAGTCGACCCCTGTTTGACAGATGATGCACCTGAGAAAACAATTTAGGACCAATTTGTACTTCTTGCACAGACATACAAGGTATTCAAATTATAATGTTTCTGTAATTCTCTTTTTTTATTTTAGGAAACAGACCGGATGGCGGGTAAGTGATTTGGTCAGCAGACAGGCAGTCGTCAGTGTCTAGACTTCGGCTGTTCCTAACAGCCTGCAGGGAGCGGAGGCTGGTCCCCAGAGGTGACCGGGTCCGGCCTGGTGATGATGCTGCAAAACACATCAGGGTCATGTCTAGTTCACACACACACACAATTTGAAGTACCAGTACTTTTGATGTGCTGCTAATTTAGAGAAAATCTAAATTTCAGTTAAAAGAGAACTGTATCAATAGGAGTGACACTGCAGTTTGTACAAATATTAACAATAATAATATTTCACCAAATTTCTCCTTGGGGATTAATACAGTATATATTCATTCATTCATTAATTGGACAACATTTTAATTTAATATCATGTGTTTGGAAGTGATTTATCTAAGTTCACACTTCCTCACATTATGCGATATTGATAAAACATAAATAAACTAATAATCAATGTATGTAGCTGTCAGCCCAAAAACTAGAGATAAAGTAGTAAAACTATGTTTGCTGTGAACCTTGTTTCAGTAGCTTGAACTGGGTGACTTGCTGGTGAAGTCTGGCCAGTTTTGGACTTTGGCAGCCCTGCTTAGCTGCTGATGCTGGTGACTGGCAACGGGGAGAGCTCAGTGACGATAGACCAGGCTGCCAACCGGAGGAAGATGAAGCCCCAGTTTTACTTCCTGGAGTAAAGGCCCCAATACTTTCAACAGTGTTGTTAAAATAAGACGGGAACATCACTGAGGACTCAGGGCTTCTCCTGGCAGGCGTTGAAACATAGTCCTGCCTTAAACCTGAAAAATATGGAGCACGGTTATCTCAATCCAACTTTCACTGAGCACGATGCTGTGAACACTGGATCATTAAAAACATTCCTCTGTACTCACTGGCTTCCTGTATACGAGCCATAATGTGGACATCTGTGATGTCCTGCAGTCTGTAGCTTGTGGTCATGGAGTCATGGGAGATGCTCATCTCGTTATCTGTGCAGATTGATACATATAAAACAAGTGCTACTAAATATCAGATACACTTTGAAAACCAAACTATTTTTAGGCCTCTGCTCGAAAATTGCATACCCAAACTAAAAAGGGTGTATCTACAACCACTATGGCTATTTGAATAATATTGGTTATAATAAAAGGCTACATGTGTGAAATTTTCTTCAGATGTGTAAATATCAGTCTATATGTTACTGGTTAAGAGTAAATGAAGATAACACACAGCAAAAAAAAAAAAGGTTTCAGGTCCACCTTGAAAAAAAGCACTTTCAGGATAATTATTTCTTTGAAATGATGCAGCTGTAATGTTCAACTCTAACCCAAATCAGAGCACAATATGTGAAATTTCTCTTTGCAAAGGTTGACTTTGATAAAGTGAAGCAGAACAAAGTTAGAGAGGGTTTAATACGGAGAAAATTCAGTCGAGGTCTCCAAAATTTGCATTGGGGCACATTTGCGCACATCTGTAACATTTTAATTGTCTCATGAACCAAACCATATATTTCACTTGTATATTACTTATGGTGTTCAATACATCCAAATACAGCAGTTTGGGGCTTTTTTTCTTCTTCATAAAACAAGCTATGATTCACAGTTTTATATAACAATCGCTCAGTCTGCCCCCTAGGGGGGGATTGGTTTTGAATTGATTAAATATATTTTTGGTGGGGATGAACATAAAGGCTGGGATAATGGACGTTACCTGGACTGTGAGAGATACTGTGTGTTGTGCTGACCGATGAATCCGTGTAGAAGCCCACATTATGATGTAAAACTGCAGGACCTCTGCAGAAATGCCAGCTTGATCCTGACAGTACAGAGGGGGGGAGTTAGGTAAACCTGTGACCAAACTAATCACACTGAGAAGAATCTGTGCTGCTTGCTTACTTTGATCCAGCCTATTTATAAGTGAGCGACATGCCGCCTTCATCTCAGGACTGGGGTCATCCAGGACGTGTCGACACCATCTGAGGGCAGACCCACTTCTCTCCACAAATACCCGCTTGTTTGGAGACTCGTATAACCTGTGAGGAATACGTTGCTCACTATGAACATCTCACTCACTATGTAAAGAGCAGACCTGTTCAGAAAAGTGTTTGTGTCAAATAGCAGTTAGCCCTCCTGATGAGCATCTACTTCAATAGACACCTATAACCGTAACGTGTCTTTTGTATGGTGACAGAGACAATATGTTAAACCTGCGTCTTTACATTCAACATTATCCCACCCTTATTAAAATAAGACAGAAATTATTCGTTCTAGCCCGATGATATCTGTAGATCTGATGGAACCTACCAGCTCTCTTCATCCTGCACCTCGTCCTCTACATCAAGGAGCTCCACCGAGTCCAAAGCAGACTCTTCCTCCTGTGACTCTTCCCGGTCCCAGAGGTCTTTTTGACAGTTATAGTTGTACATCCCTTCCATGGCACAGCAAGGCGAGGGGGAATTACATCTTGACTTCAAATTATCGAGTCTTATTCTAGCGTCCATGGCAAATGACCGATTGTTACAGCTCTTGAATCTTGCTTGCTCAGCGTCCTTCCATATGCGGCAGTATGGATCTGAGTTACCCTCCAGCCTGACAGGGCTGCCTCTCAACTCACGGCAGAGGAGATGATGGTTTGCGAATGTATCAAACTCCACTGGTGGCTGATTGGAAAAGTACCGGCTCCAATCGCCTGCCAATTGGTTTTGGAGATTCATTTTTCTCAATGAAATCCTCTTTACACTTCTTCAAGCTCTCGTCCAGTTGTGTTTTTATTCCACCTCAGGACTCCAGTATAAGAATGTTAGCTGGTGCCAAACTAGGATCTGATCAAATTGGGCTAAATCTTCATCTTCATCGTCAACAATGGAATTCTTTAAAGTTCCAATTCTGGTAATTTTGCTGTGCGCAAGCAGCAACAGTGTAGCTTCACTCCACTATCTATCGACCCAGATTTGTTGAGTAGGACTGTTAAGTATAGACACCCAACAGATTGGATGGATTTAGAGAAGCACCAGGAGCTTATGTGGATTAAAGAGTCCATGAGTTGCTACTAAGAAAGAAAAAGAGCCACTCAACATCACACCCTCAAAACTATTATGAACAATATAGGTTGTTTACAAAGCCTTGGTTGAGTTCTAGAGTGTTAATTGGAATGAGATGTTTTTTCTCCTCTATGTGGCCCTTATTATGTCCGTGTATGTTCATCTTGATGTGAGGAGATATTGTTTACTGTGCAGCTGCTTTCTTTGGCTCTCATGTTAAATGCTACTGTTGAATGTCTGTGGTTGATTGTTTTCAAATGTGAGCCAACCTGACTCACTCATCACACCCAAGAAAGTCGTACTGACATGTGGTCTCTCTCTCTCTCTCACACACACACACACACACACACACACACACACACACACACACACACACACACACACACACACACACACACACACACACACACACACACACACAAGCAGATTAACACTAGATTTTGAGCTTCCTGCTAAGTGAAACCTAAAAGTCCTCCTCCTTTCTCACCCAAACCCCATCAAGTACAAAGCTGCTCTGTTTTTGTTTTGTTAACAGAAACTACAAAAATATATAACTATATTGAATCCATTGACACAAAACTAACTGACTTACTAACTGGACATCAGTATGCATTTACTGTATCATGTCATATTTTTGTAACTGGCTGAGCTTTCCTCGAGAAATCGTTTACTGTGAAGCAACTGAAGAGTGTCGAGCATTTATAGTTCATGTAGTTTCACACCAAGTCTAGCCTTGCAGACGGATATTCATCTATATATTTCAGATATTCAATAGCCAACAAGATAAATATATGAATTATATCATTATTTAATAATGATTTGTATTGTCAAATCTTTTAAAATACAGCAGCAAAATCATGAAACAATGCCACGGGGCAGAGGGAAAAACTGTGACTGATTAACTCAATGTTCAATCCCTATACGGTTTAAACTAATGTTACAATTTCCAACATTTTTCTTTTAGGTAGCTTTGTGTATATCTGTTCATGACCTCAAAGTAGGCCTATTTTGTCATATAAGTACCAGGTATACTAATGTTGTTGATTCGGTTGGTAGTGTGACTCAGGGTCAATCAAGATGTCGTACTACTACATACTTTTATGGTACAACAAAACATTACACTTCATATTCTCTTCATAATAAAATCAATAATTTAGTAACATTTTATTTTTTTATTAAATGTTGATGGTTGGATGATATTCATTGAGGTGGCCCACCCCGGATATCCCTCCAAAAACATCTTTGAATCAGCTCTGCCGTCATCTCACAAAAGGAAGGGCAGGTAAGGGAGGAGGTGTCTCCCCGTCCTCCCTTTTGTTCACCGCTTCCTCCCTCCTGTCTCCTCGCCGCCCTACGTCCTGCTTCCTCATCTCGTCATCGCCGATGTCTCCCTGCAGTGTCACACTCGGCTAACACAGTCCGTACTTCCCAAACTGCCACTACAAACTACAGCATCATGGTGCACTTCTAAGAGAACTCTCCCTGCCACAAATATGGATTAACGAGTGGCGAATAAACAGGTGAAGCACCGCCCGCGCCGGGGGTGGAAATGCAGGACGAAAGCGGCAAAGCAGCGCTCCAGAGCCCCGCAGGAGTCAGCGGCACCACCGCGCAGGTAGGAGCGCAGCTTGTGCGGACTCCTCACCGCGAGGTCCACAACAAACACACACACACTCGTCTTTTGTTAGACTGTGGGACTCCATTGTCATTCAATGTGGGCTTCCGGGGCTCTCCTCGGGGTGAAGGTTACGGGTCGGGGGAGGACAGGTAACCTGTATTTAGAAGAAGCGGTCGAACCTGTCCGTCCACATCACGCGCACCTTTCAGGCTCGTCACACTGGAGCCGGTGGAGATCAACCATGTGTACTCAGCAGCAGCTGTGTTTGCTGTGACTTTTCTCAAGTCTTTGTACCGCAGACACCCTGGTGGTTATGATTTAAACATTTTAAGGCATTCTCGATTGTGTGTTTTCCCGGTAAAAGGGGTTTTGCAACGATCAGTTGTTTGTTCACTTAGTTGGGATGCAACAATCCGACTTTTCCCGATACCGATACCTGGACTTTTCCAACTCAATGTGGAAGTGACTGGAATAGTTATTATATGTAAGGCATCAATCAGGCTTGACGTAAACATTGCTTTCCTAATGTAAAATATAATCAATTAATTATTTTCTGAATTGTTATTTATTGCTGAAATAATACAACGTGGATGTAAACGCATCTTCAAAATGAATAGGGATTTCAGTTCATGGTTTCAATTTACTGCAGCAACAAAGTGGTCAAAACATATTCAATAATTCAAATTCCAGTATTTATACATATATGTAATGTAATTGATTGGCCCCATTGTCACTGAAACATGATCCTACTATTTGAGTCAGTATTGGCCTAATGTTGGTACTGGTGCATCACTATTGATTAGTTGATGGACAGAAAAGTAAGAGCCAACCATTTAAATAATCGATACATTTTTGCAGTGGTTTTTCAAGCATTAATACTAAACATTACCTAGTTATAGTTTCTCAAAGGGTGAAATAAGTACATGGGTATGTTATATCTTTTTGTAAGCTCTATGATGTATTCTCTGTGGTGCTGCTATGGCCAGGACCTTTGCCTAAATATTTCTAATCTCAGCGGGGCTCTTTTCTTAAGTGAATTAATCAAGAAAGTAATTGAGACAATATTAAGTAGATGATTCAATACTGAGAATATTCATAATATATAATGCAGCTTGTATTATTTATCTACAAATGAGCTTTTTCCAGATTTTGCTCTTTTAGCCCAGCCTTTGATGCTGTTCATTGAATCATATTCAGTCCTCTTAGTTTTCCCTTGTTACTGCAATTGGTTTGACACATTTCTTTGTTAAGTCATCTTGTCAACACAACTACATTATGCAGCATTTTAACTTCCTGGGTCCTACTTTGACGTCTTTATGCCTCCATATATCATAGATGTTAACATGTTCTCTTTGTGCATGTTATGTGAAAAATGGGGACACAAACAAATCTCAGAAAGACATCACAACTTGGATGACTAAAAAACTTACGCATGCTTTTAATGAAGTTGCATGGTTATTGTTTTTGTGTCATTGGAGTAATTGGTAACCTATTCATATTTAAACGCTTAACAATGACAGTAACAGCACATAAAGCAGAAGTCCTGCTGTTATCTTAGTCAGACTTCCCCCCTGAGACCTGACATGAGAAAATAGTTCCTCTCTTCTTTAGAGATGGACGACCTGCGTGAGGGAAGAGGAAGTAATCTAGTTGATAGTTTTAACACCTGACACAAATATTGTTTTAGAATTTATATAAACGATCTACACACAGTAAATAAAATACTGGGGCAATTTTATTGTATTTTGGGTCTATAGCACCGACCCAGTACTTGGTAAAGTTTACCAGGTGTCCATGGGCACAACACCCCTGAGTCCCCAATCACACCTAATAAATGTGTTATTTTAACCCAGTAATTATGTCATATTTACATTGTAACCAGTGAATGTGCTGTGTTTTTACTTGATAATGTACTCAAACAATAATACATCATTAGAATTGTCATTGGTTAATTTTCTGCTGCTTGATTACTTGAGTAATGAACTAATCGGTTTGCACTGTTCTATATAATCCACATATATACAACTTTACTATTTTGTAATGAAAAATCAAATGGAATTGTCAAATTCCAGATTTTCATTGACGTCTGTATTACTGTACATCTCTGACTCTGTCAAATTTTATTTTATTTAGAATTCAGTCCACTTGAACGGGCATACTGTCACTCAAAATGGCAACAACTCAACAGCTACACCTTCACCACAGCCACAGTGCGACTCCAGAGCCCCGAGTCCTGTTGCAGCTCCGATTAGCCCTCGGGGGCAGTGGGGTGGGAAGTACGAGTTCCTGCTCTCCTGTATTGGGTACTGCGTGGGACTGGGGAACGTGTGGCGTTTCCCGTACCTTTGTTATCGCAATGGAGGAGGTAAGCCGTCTACAAGCAGGTTCACGGCCCTCTGAAGCCTCAAATGCTTTAAATGCTTGGATGTACCATCCGTCTAAAATGATTTGTTCCACCCATGTGGGCAAGAGGCCCTCTCTGCCCTGCCTTTGGGTGTGCACTGTCTTCCTAATCATGCTGGCAAACTTTCCACACAGTCCTAAGCTCCCCGTGGCGGGCTTTAGTACTGGGAGCCAGAGCGCAAAGCATCTACTAATCCTAAAGGTGTTCCTTGATTACACACCAGACACAAGGTCTGCCTGCCTAACCCAGCCCACTACACTATACATCTCCATCTGAATTCCAACATGTTGGAGCTTGACTAACAGTAAAGCTGAATAACATTGGTCTGTGAAGCGCCACCTCGACAGCGGTTGTGTTAGTTAACCTGCCTCTACAGGCCATCTACGTCCTGCTGCATGTCATTGCAGTGGATACACCACCATTCCTCAAACTGCCATATTTTTATTCTTCACAGGTGTGTTTCTCATCCCCTACTTCATTATGCTGTTTGTCACGGGTGTTCCACTGTTCCTCATGGAGCTAAGTTTAGGCCAGTACGGAGCAGCCGGCCCCATCACTGTGTGGAAATGCTGCCCTCTGCTCAAAGGTAACACCCCCCCTGTATCATTATGCCTTTGTGCCCAGTATTCACCCACTTACAGACACTGTAGTTGCATCACAGTTCTACATTCATGGAATCTTGATCTCCCAGTTTGAAGTGAGCAGCATCCCAAGTTGACATCAAAATGCCTGTGTCACCAGTCAGTCCATGGAAAATAACTGGCTGACTCGCATCCCATCATCACCTCACTGAAATACGTCATCCCAACCCTAAACATGCCTGAGAGCTCTGCAGCTCCTAAATATAAACATCCGATAAAGAACCAGAAATAGAGCCAGAAATGTTTTTTGTCAAAGTAGTAGTTTTTTTAAATTTTCAATTGGAATTAGTGATTCACTCTCATGTGTTCATTAAATGTATTTGTTGTTTCTTCTACCACTTTATGCAACAGTGGGTTCATAGCTACCTGTATACTGAAACGAGCCATCCGATATCTAAAACGGTGTTATTTACATAAGTGTATACTCAAAGATACTTAAGGCTGTGTCTCTTTCTGAAGGTATTGGCATTGGGATGCTCTGTGTGTCCACGCTGGTGTGCCTATACTATAACATCATTATAGCGTGGACGTTTTACTACCTGGGCAGCTCGTTCCAGAGCCCTCTGCCCTGGTCCTGTGATGCTGTGGCCAATGTGGGTCTCTGTGGAAACACCACTGGTAATAGCTCCACTGGTAAAGGCATCAGCCCCACAGAAAAATTCTGGAAGTAAGTTTCCCTTTCTTATCTGTGAAAAAAAGCCTCCTCTACATGTTTACGAAGGCTGCTTTCGAGACAAATGACCCATGCATCTTCATGTTTGTTTTTATGTACTGTTATTTTATGACACACTATCCACTGCTTTTTGACAAACTTGTAAATGGCTCTTGCATTATGCGGCACACACCCTGGTCAAATACTTAGTTTTTCTTTAACAAACACATATATTCTTTACAATGAATGGACTCTTCAAACTGGTTAATGTGTCACCTTTGCAGCTGATATTACTCAGGACACTTTGCATCAACACCTTTATATGATGCCTGGAAATATATTTAATGACACAGTTTAACACCTAAAACATTAGAAAAACAGTTGTAAATCCTTATGATCTTAATACTTTACAAGTTAAGTATGACAGTTACTCCTCAGGCAGCCACAGTGCCTCAATGACAGCATACAGTCTGTTTAAAGTAAAAGTGAGGGTTTATTGATATATGGCAAACAAACATACAGAGGCAAGGTACAATATCTAGGGCAGTTTTTGACCCCATCACCAGAGTAAAATTGCAAATCAATGTGTAATACATGACAGTGTATTGCAGTAAAACTGCCAACCAATGGATAATGGTCCTTTTCTTCAGACGGATGCCTCCACTCACACTTTTTAATACATCCAGTTTAAGGGCCGTGCCCTCTTCATTGTGTGTCAGTCAATGCGTTACAATATGTGGCAATAGGTTTGGTAAGAGGTGTGCTGTTTTACATGCTTGTGCTTGACTTGTGTGCCTTGTAGCGAGCAAGTGCTGGGCGTCGTACACAGTGAGGGCCTCCATGACCCGGGTCCTGTCCGGTGGCCCCTGGCTCTGTGCCTCCTGGCTGCCTGGGTCATCATCTTCCTGTGTATGCTCAAGGGCATCCGCAGCTCTGGCAAGGTGAAACCACACAAAGTTGTTATTGTCAGCTCCCACAAAGCTCCCACACGATCCTGCCCTTTTGCTGCCATATCATGTCTAATGTGTCTGTGCTGTCTGTGTTTTCAGGTGGTTTATGTAACGGCTACCTTCCCGTACTTTGTGCTCATTGTTTTGATCATCAGAGGTGCTACACTGGAGGGCTCTCTTCAGGGCATTGCCTTCTACCTCACACCAAACTGGAGCCGATTAGCCAATGCACAGGTACTTCTGAGGGTAGACATATGAGGCGGAACAGTCTGTGACAATGATTTGCTGCCGCTTTATAAATAACTACATGTTTTCATTGTTTAACACATATCTCTGTCTGATGCTTTGCAGGTGTGGAATGACGCGGCCTCACAGGTATTTTACTCCTTGGGTATTGGCGTTGGAGGGCTGCTTTCTATGGCCTCTTACAATAAGTTTGACAACAATGTCATCAGGTGAGCTTGAACTCTGATTTACCATTTGCTCTGTTGTTGCGCTCATGATGGGTTTAGTCTTTTAATCGTGGTTCTTTTCCATTTCAGGGACACTTTGATTATCACCGGAGGAAACTGCTGCACCAGCTTCTTTGCGGGATTTGCTATATTCTCAATCCTGGGTCACATGTCATGGAAGAAGAGAGTGCCTGTCGATCAAGTGGCAGATTCAGGTAGTCACTGCGCTCATTTTGTTCAACAAACAATCTTTTTTCCAGATGTCCAGGCTGACCGAATACACTTTTGTGCCCATCTTCCTTCTGAGGCACCATTTCTTTGTGTAAAGTGCCCTCTATTACGGAGCAATTTAAAATGTTTGCTTAAAATACTTCACTGCATTTTGTATTACACTTCTGTGTTGTGCATATATTTCCTTCTTGACCTTTTTGTATTCCGATTTGCCGTCAGGTCCGGGGTTGGCCTTCGTTGCCTACCCAGAGGCCCTTGCTCTGCTGCCGGGCTCTGTGTTCTGGTCCATTTTGTTCTTCCTCATGCTCTTTATGATGGGGGTCGACACTCTGGTAAGGCCACATGCCACGCAAAGACATTTTCAGAAATAAAGATGTACGAGTCCCTATATGTTCGATACCTTCTACTCTGCTGCTTCACAGTTTGGCAACATGGAGGGCATCACCACGGCCGTGCTGGATGAGTTTCCGCACCTCCGAACAAACACGCTGCACAAGACTTTGTTCTTGGGCGCTCTGTGTTTTTGCTTCTACCTAATGGGTCTCCTGTTAGTGACTAATGTGAGTGTTTTACACTGCAGTAAGTGATGCATGACGCTGCAAATGCATCTTCTCTGTGATCCCTCTCAAATTCACCGTGCTGTCTGTGTCTTCATAGGGAGGGATTTATTGGTTCACTCTCATTGACTCCTTCAGCACTAGTTTCGGCCTCATCATCATCACCCTCTTCATGTGCATTGGCATCTCCTTCTTCTACGGTAGCCCATCACACACCCCTAACCTTCTCATCAAACTTGTCTAACACCACATCATCGCTCTATATGAGTTTCAGTGATCCGGGACTTGTGAAAAACTTGACTTGATAGTTTCCCTTGGTATCCAGCAGTGTTTTATCTACTACATATCACATCATTTTACCTCCGCCAAGAACTTTATGTTATGTTTTCGGTTTGTTTGTCAGCAGGATTATGTAAAAAAACTCATTACATTTAGGAACAGATACAAATCACAGAGTGGACATCCAAATATGTTTTCACTTCCGTTAACAATGCCAGATAGGGCACTTGACCTGGGCAGAGGTCCATGCTCTCCGAGTGCCCTTCTAGTTATTTATTGTTTCAGTGTCCACCATTTTGTCAACACATTGCACACATGATCTGTTATGCTCTGTTGTTCCTAACACGCAACTCTTAATGAATACTTCTATTAGGAGTCAACCAGTTTTGTCAGGACATCATTGATATGATCTGCCCCTGCCCTGTCTGGTGCGTCAAAGTGCTGCTTTACTTCAAAGCATGCTGGGTTTTCTTCACTCCATTTCTTCTGCTGGTGAGTAAACACATGAGTATTAATATTGGCATTGGTTGTTAGTAGATGCAGGAACAATATGACGTCCACATTGGTTATTCATCATTAGTATGACAAATGCTTTTCAGAATCTATCTATTAAGCTTCTATAAATGCAACTGATGTATTGTGTCTGTGTATCTATTTCTAAAATCCAAATGCACTGAAAAAGGTTTTATAAAACGTTTTCAAAATCAAGGTTATTTATATAAAGGGTAATTGAGGGGTGAGACACTGTTCTGTCCCAGTGAGTGAAAAACATCTCATCAAATGACTAAAGAGTTTATTGTAAACTGAGGGAGAGCAAAGTATGATAACTTAATTACCAACTGCGACAAAAGTTCCACCAAGAAAACTTAAATAACATCACTACTGTGCTGGAATCTACACAACAGCAGTTGTAAATAATTCAAGAGGAGAAACTGACATTCAATCTGAGTCCCCCCCTAGTAGTATTTCTCTGCTGGCCTTCTCATTCACTCTTCTGTTGCCATTGGGGCTTTTTCTTGTTCGGATGACACATTCCTCTGCTCCCCCTGTGCCTTTCCCCTTGCTGATGTAGTTCATCCTGACCTACATCTTCATTGAGATGTACAACACATCACTCCACTACGGGGCCTATGTGTATCCACGGTGGGGTAAAGCGTTGGGCGTGTGCATGAGCGCGACCTGCTGTCTACAGATCCTCATCTGGGCCATTGTGGCCATCTGCAAGGAAACGGGAACTCTGAAAGAGGTCAGTACCAGCACTATCTCATTGTGTCATTGTGAGGTCCGGTTGCTCCTCTGTCATGATCACTGTGTAAGAAGGTTTACGACTGTCTCTCGCTTCTCTTTTGCAGCGTTTCCAGAAATCGATTCGACCTCTGAATTCCTGGAGGGTGAACAACCTGAACAGCACCAATAGAGTAGAGGAGCATGTGGCGTCCGAGAGGGTGGAGGCTCCGTTCACCGTCACGCTCACAGATCATGACTTTATTGCGATGAACTGGGAGATGGGAAGCCAGGCCTGACGGCACAAAAAGCAGTGATGAACAAACTATGTTGTCAAGAGACAGAAGCATTTATTATTTTTTGTCTTTATGTTATTCGCGCCAGCTCGGCTCTGGTCGTCGGGTCTGAACAGACTGTTTGTCCTGCAGGGCAGTGTGGATTATTGCTTTATTTATACTATTATGAATGTTGGAATTATATATTTTTAAACTTTTTTTAAAATTGTGTAGAATGTACTGTTATAGCTGTAAAGTTTGGATCATCTTTATCTTAGATGACATAAAAGGACTCTACCAGGCCATTTGGATGTAATGATCCTGAAGAGTATCTGCTGGTTATATTTATTTACATATTAGTCATCATACACAAACAACAGGGAGAAAAAAAGCACAGTGTCTCTGGACTGTTACCTTCAACAACCTCGACAAACCTGGAAAGGTGACCACAAAACATGGGTCTGCCAGGAATATATGCTGCACCGAGTCAGGAATACGTTTAATCCATCTTACTTTTTAAAACAAATGATTACTAGAATTACTGCTAGATTATATAAATCCATCTTTAAAAATAACACTTGTCAAATAAAATGAACTGTTAGGTTCTGTCCCTAGGCCCACGGCTGAACCTCTGCATTTTGAATGGCCAGTGACTGCAAAACATGTAGCCATCAGTTGACTCAGGATACATTTATTTTATCACATTTAAAACTACCTTATATGCTATTAATGTAGACAGGTTTTAAATGGGGCTAACTGTCTAAATATGCTTTGTTTTCCTTAAAACATACATTGATGGAGTCGTTGAGTATCTACACAAGAAGGTGTTTAGTTTTTTTATGTTTACTGGAACTTGGCTTTGATAGTTTGGCATTGTCAATTTCCCCCCTGCTATAAGCACAAAGCCCTCCCTAATCATTGTTTAGCATTGGTTACATGTATTATTTGGAGAGACACTGATAGGTTCAATGTATTTTGGAGGACATGATTATTCTCATTGTATCAATATTTCTTACATTTCTCATCTTTTTGAAAGCGCAAATGTCACTCTGATGTGTGGATCTGCTTAGAAAAGAAATCAATATCAGATTAAATATTATTTATTGGCAAATTGGCCAAACTATTTATAAACGTTATTGAAAATATGTTTTACTAGATCCATTGCTAGATAAGCCCAATTATATTAAATTTGGGACATAAAGACAATAGTAATATAAAGAATTGCTAAAAGACCTCATCCACTTGGACACATCAGTTGCATAATGTTTTGTTTATGTTTTGAAGTGTCAAAGATAAAACCGTTGTCTAGGGCATATGTGCTCTGTTTTGTGTCCTGTTACAAATAAGTGGATGATGATCGATAAAAGAAATCTGTCGTATCTGCATTTTTAAAACGCTGCGTCGTTGTTTTCTCCCTCGGAGCATATTTAAAGCAGGATCACTACTTTTAAACTATTGATTAAGAACATTTTCATTTCACATTTAAACTACTTTTCCTTTTTCGTATGATTGTATGATCATGCCATGAAGTTCCTCTCCTTTTAGCAAATATTTTTGCCTTCATACACCTTGTTGCCGTTCTTTTGCATATTGATGTGCACAATGATTAAATATTTGTATTTTTTTTTGTGACTTTTGGATATTCTTCCTTAAAAAATGACAAATGAAAACTAATTGTGAGATGATTGTATAAAGTCAAGATCAGTTTTATTTATTTTATATTTAGTTTTGCCGATAACACGTATGGTTGCACAAAGATTAGGGTGCAGATTAGGCACAATTAATCCAATGCGTTTTAAAGTTAAAGAAGATACTTCCATTCAAAGTTATTTATTTATACATTTATTTATTCATTTATTTATACTTAAGTCATATTCGTTCCTCCATAAGAAATGGACAGCAAGCTGGAACACATTGTAAACATCCATTTATTTAGATATTCCAGAAATATTCTGATATACTGTAGCTTTATTCTAACTTTGCACAAAGAAGAAACCATTTGACGAACACATTACATTTAAAGGGAACTCCGTTTTTAACGGTGCAATGGCCCTCTGACATTGCATACTATATCATAAAACTTTTCTTTAAAAAAATGTCAGTCATGACATAAAATGAGAGAATATGTAATAGTATGTCATAAAAATACATTAAAAAGTAATGGTAAAGTATATCATTAAAAATCCCAAAACAGCAGAGTTTGTCAAAAATGTTCAGAAATGTGCAGTGTTTGTGTTATCAGGACATTATTATGATATTATTATGATTTTTTTTAATAATTTAAATGTATTTGTATTTTGAATAACTGATATTTTTGATAATCAGGGTGGGGCCTGATCAGCAGGCAGCCTGGAAATACCAGGTGCTGTCAGCTTTTTCACTTCTCCAACAAACAGCAGAGGGCGCTGCTGCTTCACTTTAGACAGAGCTTTGAAGAACATTTTTAAACGATAGGTAAAAGAAAATAGTAGAATAGTTATTGTATCAGTAAAGATCAGCAGAAGGCACACACAGTATCTGAGGGTAGACGTCACACCAGTGTCAGTATCTTTCTCCAGCCTCCGTCACGCACACCCTCCTCTTTTGAAACCACCACGTCATAAAGCAAAACATACACTTACATCCAATTTCTATCTGCAGGACTCTGAGTCATCCATCTTTGAGAAGCTGGAATTGATGCAATACATCAGCAGGCTAAACTTTGCAAATGCAGCCCTTTGCAAAAATAGATTCATATATAATTATACACGTTTTCTACACATTGAAGCAAATCAACTATACAAAATGCAGAAAACTATCTCAGTACAATAACCAGTGAGCCGGTTGTAAGTAAGTCCATACTTATTATTCGCATCTTAGAAAACAGAAACATAGTAGCAGTACCTTTTGTCATAAAACAGTCCATATAATGCCGACAATATTAACTTTGAAACAAGTACACAAAAACATTTCAATATACATGTTTATATGAGGACTAAAACATCTGAAAAATACAAGTGTGTCTCTTTCAAGCACTGCACTATACCAAAGAAGAACAATTGCAACTAATTTAATTAGTAAAGGAGTGCTTGTGGTTTTCAGAGGACTTTGATTAAACTCTATAAGAACTGTGTTGCTTTAAATAATGCAAGGATTCATTGAAACTTGATTATTGCTGTGTACATGGTGGATACATGAATATTAAACCGCCTGTAGTCAAATACTGTTGCTAACATGCTCCCATCGGCCCAGGTTTATTTATTTATTGTGATTAATTAATTTTCTTCTAATGTTGCCTTGGTATGTGTTTGCATCCTTGACTGTAAATAAAATGGCTTTTATTTTGACTGACTCGTATTTCCGGTCACCTGCCATGCTTTGCGTCTCTCTTCCAAAGAAAATAACAAAAGAAGGATTTCGTATTTTCGTTTTTGGATACAGACGAAAATGAAAAAAAACATGGCATTTCTGTATTTTCGTATTTTCGACTAATCTATAAAGCAAACAATCAGAACATACACGGACCCTAAATGACCGCCTACTTTGAATTTATAGTGTGTGTGTGTGTGTGTGTGTGTGTGCGTGTAGTGGTTATGGCGGGATGAATGCTAATGAGCGGATGTTGCGTAGATATTTTCCCGCGTTTTCATCGCGTGGGTTTGGGTTTGTTCGTTTGCGGAGTGTCACGTGATCGTAGTGAAAGGACACTCACAGGGAGTTTAAGAAAAGTACAACGCTATAACCCGGTCCTCATATTTAACTGTCGACAGCAGACGATTTAAACAGACGATCATATCGATCATATGAACTCAGTGTTTGGTTAGTATACACGGAGTTGTAAACACTGATACACGTTGGGCGTCTAACGCTTGAGACACCGGCGACACCGATATTCCGCCGCGCACAGCTGTGACGCAAAACGAGCATCCACTTCAAATCGGTTTCAGGAAGCCAGTTCGGTTTTGTTGTATTGTTGCCACGGGACTCTTGCAGTGGGCTTTAAACGTAGAAAACCAAAGCCACTGTCCCCAGAACATAGCTGTCTTTGTAATTAATATATTACCTATAAGGTAACCGCACAACAAGATGGCACCTAAAAAGCGCAACTCTGGGACGACACAGAGCAAGGAGCCGAAAAGTGCCGAAAGTGTCTCAGCAGACAAGAAGGAAAGTCCAGAGTTATCTTTTAAAAAGTAAGACTTTTATCTTTTGCTGCATTACTGTCTCAGCAGTCGGCGTATAAACGTGTGTTTAATTCCTGTGTTAAGTATGTTTACACTGAACCAGTGTTTAGCTACTTAGAGCCACTGGTCCTCTGGCTAACGCTAGCTTGGTAAGTGGCCGACGGTAAAGATGACTAACCTAGCTAGCTTATTCTAACTAAGTCAGGCCTGAGACGTTATTTAAAGCGAATACCGGCGAGTGTTAACGTCTCAGCGTCACACTGAGAGTGTAACTAACTATGAATGAGATGTAACGCTGCTATAACACACAAATGCATCTCTGAGTCTGACACGGACTTTGGCTAACGGTCCTTCACTGGGAGGTTGTTGTCATCGTGCCGCGTGTGTTGATGTCCTTAAACGGTGTGTGTGTGTCCTCGTTGATGTCTGACCTCCGTCCTCTAGGCACAGAGACAAGGATGCTGAGTTTGTGACCCTGTGTAAGAGCCTTCACGTGACGGACCTGGTGTGTGACCGAGCCTGGGCGCTGTGGAAAACTGTTCAAGAGTCTATGGATGAAATCGCTGTACGTATTTATATAAGTGATGTGTCGGTACATTGGCAATGTCGTAATCCTGTTGAAACAAAGGACATGGCATGAGTGGACATTGAATACAATGATGGAAAACTACCCAATAAGAGAACAAGTATCACTTTTGAAGACTGCTCACTTTTCTCACTTCACACTGTTTAAACTGTCTGATCAGAATAAAAAGCCCACTTTGCCATCCAGGCCACAACCATTAAAATGAACATTCCTCACAACCAAACCTCTCCATGTCTGATGCTTTTACAAAAAGCTTTCTCAAAGTTGCCTTATCCACAGTAATTGTGGCATAACACACAAACCGTAGACGACTGTATAGTTTTTACTTTCAAACAATTTCTGAATAAAGAGATTGTCTTGCGTGCAACGGTATTCAAAAGGTGCAAGCTACTCAATTGCATTTCGTTCAGATAGTTACCTTTCCACCACTCGTGAAAAAAGAGCAGACGAGGATGCATTGCACATAATAAGCAGATTGAATGGAAGATTAATTAGTGCTGCCAACATGCCAGTTTATACTAATCTGGTGGTGTGGCATAGTGTGTATTGTGTTATGCTTCTGGCATTTGGTGGTTGGACAAAAAACTCTCTTTATGCAAATTCTATATGAAAAGTCAACCTTGTCTTTAGCACATAGTCCAACTGTGGTTTCAGTTTTATTTCTTACCTTCTGGTAAAGGAAATGTAAACAGCCTATAAGAAAGGTGGACAAAAGTGTGATTAAATACAATTATACAGGGTTGTATTGCTTTGTTATAACGGATCTATTGGATTTTTGTTTCAGCTATAATACTAAAGTTCCCCAGCAGGATAAAAGTGATTCAAATAATATTGCACGTTATTATGTATAAATTAAATTGTAAACATTGTTATTTTTCATCATTTCAGGACAGTCAGAAAAGGGTCTGGGGGGCTTGTCTGTTTGTGTCGGGGACAGAGGTGGATGTGTCCTGCTTCACCTTAACTCAGGTTCTGAAAGCAGTCGGTCTGAAGTGAGTACTGCCAGTGCATGATGCCATGTTATTGGCAAATACTCATACACATCAATGCATGTAATATGAATCCTTTGAATAGACATTCTGTAAGAGGAAAACCTTCGGCTGCTCTTTGGACCAAGGTTCATATACAAGCTTTGGCCAAACTGTCTTGAATGTGTTGAAATGTTTGTGGGAAAAAGTTCAGATCAGCTGTAAATCTGAATCCTACATTTTATTCTTCAGTTCCATGCATTTTTATTTTCTATGTCTCACATAAATGAACTTGTTTTTGTAGTGTAAAGCAGTTTGTGGCTCTGGTGAGGAAGTTGGATGTGAACCTAGATACCATAAGCACCAAGGTGAACTCAGCACTGACGCGACTGGAGAAGAAGTACGACGTGTCGCTGGCTCTCTCCCAGCGATTTGAGAAGTGAGTGAACACATCAATACAGCACAGGTTCTTCATTCATGTTGACCAGTTTAGGGCAAAATTATAATTGATAACATTTGTTTTGTTTTCAGAACATGCAAGAAAATCTTTGCTTTGGCTTCTGATGATCAGTGAGTTGGAGATTTCTTCACCACATATACTAGTCACACTACTTTTTTTAGTATCTTTATGGTCTTGTGTTGAATACCTGAGTGCTTTCTATAAAATATATGATGCAGACTCATGATTAATGTTTCAGTGTCTCTTTTCAAAGGGAGAGGGAGACCATGCGGAGCTGCTGGACAATGTTCCTTTTAGCCAAAGGTAAGTTAAAGGGTTATTGGGGTATTATCAACCTAAACCTTTTTTCTTTGTCAAACTGACTTATACGGACAACATTTTCTGAAATTGGTCCAGTATTGAGCGAGAACACTTCAGATTTATTTTAGCCAGAGTATAGGCTGTTGAGATTTCTCGATGAGCCTTCTCTTTGAGTGGGACTTGGACACAATAATAAATCGAGCAGATCAAGTGAAGGGTAAGGAAAGCATTTCATTTCTCTGTGAGGTCCATTACATCAAGTCGTTAGAAACTTTAAATAACAATCTGAGCCTGTCAGTAACGTTACATTTATGCTGCTCACTTGCTCTGTATGCCTCGTTTTGTGGTTGCTCGTTGCAGTGTTATCCCTCATTACTGGATCAATTTTGGATAAATTTCAAAAATCGTTGTCCCCATCAAGTCACTTAAACACAAAAACATTAGAAATAGGGTCCAGGTGGAAAACCAGAAAAGTTACAATTCAAGCCTTTAAGCCTACTAACAACAACAAGTAGGATCAAGCTGTTAACACATTTAATGGAATAGATTTCATGTGGCACAATCTTCTTCTTTCCATCCTTCCTTCCTTCCTTCCTCTGTCGTGCTCAGCTGTAGAGCTCAAATTAATTGGAAAAATGTTTCTCCTCGCGGTTACAGTTCTGTTGTTTCTAGGCTGCAGCAGTAGTTTTGTGATACTGCCTCTCATGTGCTGCATCTCTGCTACTTGCAGGAAAGGCCTTGCAGATGGAGGATGACCTGGTCATATCATTCCAGTTGCTGCTTTGTACGCTAGAGTTATTCATCAAGCGTTGCCCTCCAGATCTTCTGCAACCTCTTTACAGTAAGCTTCTGTGTCATTTACTTCAACCTGCCGTAGTTCAGAAACCTTTCTGACTTCTCATCGTACAACATGGTTTTAAATAATCTATTAAAACTGGAAAAACAATTCTGAGTTAGGATTTAAACATGAATGTTTATTTTTGTTGCTGTAGACCCTAATGGGATTTCAAGTTGTTTGCTTAAAAGTGTATGCATAGTATAGTAAAATATAGTACAGTAGGGATTCACCGATCTGATACTGATTCTGGAGCTAGAGCGGTTATCGGTCAATCTATTTGATTAAATTCTATGTTTACGTCTGATTTAGATGTGCGTGTACTAGAGACATACAGCTTATTAATTAATCACAGGTATCAGATTGGTACTCTTTTTCGGCCGATACCAACAGCCCTGGCACATGACTAACGGGATTGAATACTTTGGATTGGTGCATCCCTATAGTGTAGTATAATAGTTGTCATGTTTTCCAGTCATGGAAATTGGAAAATGTTATCTCTATCTTTATTTTGTGTTATGAATGGTTTTATTGTTTATTGCTCTCAGAGATTTCTAAGCCCTTGAATGTTTTTCTCTCAGAATCAGCAATCAGCAAAGTTCAGAGCCCTCCAACACGAACATCTCGCCGCAGCCAAAGCAAAACCAAATCCAAACCTGTGGAGCCAGAGGTGGATTTGCAGCTTCTCAAAGCCTTGTGCAACGAGAATGATTGCAACGCAGAAGAGGTCTGAGCCCCGCCCCCTTTTTTGTGTGGAACTTACAGTCATCATACAAACGCTTTTTTTGCCCTCTGTTCTTTGGGTATTTGGCCTGATTTGTCTGTTTATGCAAACCATATTTGCAGGTGAAGAATGTATACCAGACCAGCTTCTCAGCTTTCCTGGACTCACTGGATATTTCGAGATCTCCAGATTTTCCTCAGGTAGGAGTGGACACCTGCTCTACCTGTTTGGTTTCACTGTCTGCTCTTCACCCA
Organism: Taurulus bubalis; assembly: GCF_910589615.1. Taxonomy (NCBI): domain Eukaryota; kingdom Metazoa; phylum Chordata; class Actinopteri; order Perciformes; family Cottidae; genus Taurulus; species Taurulus bubalis. Next base: position 36,758,316 of record NC_136590.1, on the reverse strand, counting down.
CTGTTTCCATTAGTTATCACTCCCTGCTTGCTATTCCCATTTCTGAGTGTTTGAGTGTCTGACAGCTGTTGGTTGTTCTCTTTACTGCTCATGCATGTTTGGTTTCATATACATGGTGTCAGGAAAATGTTTACTCAAGCAGGGGATTCATTGTAGTGTCTCGGGGTAGTATATTGCAAAGGCAGGTATGAAAACAAAGGACATAATGATGCTACTGTTTGCTGACACTGACACACTCTTTGAAGAAAGATACGAGACATATTTATTTAACTAACATTACCCGATTACACCTTACATAAGTGTCTTGTGTAAATAATCTACTCAGGTAATTGTTCTGACCTGTTAGGGCCCTGGGGAAATTGAGGGGGAAACGGTATTATGAGTAAGATTTTGGTCCTGATTATTTTACAGCACAGATGTGTTTTAGACTGGTCTGGACAGTTCTTCAGGAAAGTTGGAGCCTTGCCTTATTTCAGAGATGTTAACCTTTTTGAGGTTGATATCTGATCAGATACAGACAGGCTTTGGCACTGTTGCAATCATACAATCTTCAGGCAAGTGCAACAAAGACTCCAGACTGAGCTAGAGTCAGTCTGATGTGGCAAATGATAAGTCTTCAGGCTGTTTTAAAGAATTACCATCAGCAGGGATTACTAGTGTCGGATCATTGTCTGATCTCTATGATTGCCGATCGAATTTTCAGATTAAGATTTCACAGCTAAAACTTTAATTTAGTGAATTTGATGCATTGTTAAAACTCAAGATGGCTCATAGTCGAAGGAGTAGTTAGCATTTCTCTGAAAACAGTGAAATTGTTCTGTACCTCATGAACAGTTCTGGTAGGATCAACAGCTCATGTACAGTGCAGCAATTTAGTGACACTGTGAAGGGCGCAATGCAATGCTTTTGTTTGAGTACAAATTAGCATTTAGCCCTTTTGGATTGTCTCAGTCACAACCTTGCATGTACAGTTGTATAAATGAGGCACAATGGGTAGTAACCTTTCATTTTCACCACAGGCGAAATACCTCAACCAACAATACGAAGAGCACTATCTCAAGAGCAGAGACATTGATGGACGGCTGTTCTTTGACGGAGATGAGACTGTTCTTGCTCCTAAAGTCGAGATGTAATTTCCTCTTTTCGTCACAGTTCAGTGTTTTAATGTTGGTCTGGCTAATCTGTTAAAAATGTATTTATAGACAAGTGTTTAATAACTTGCTCCTGTTTTCAGATCGCAGGTGGAGAGAACCCCAAAGAAGAACCTGCCAGATGAAGACGCACTCATTCCTCCCCAGACCCCAATCAGGTGAGCAGTCAGCAGTTACTCACCTGTTTATTGTTCAAATCATTGTTCACAATCATAACAGAGGAGAAGGACTGAGTACTCATGTTCACTTTCGGCTTCCTACCTGAGATTCTGCTGTCAACTGGTGCATTTGGAAGTTGCGGAAGTTTTTAAGGATTGAAAAATCAATAGACGAAATATTTATATATTTTTGAAGAAATTTAAGCTTTGATTTCATTGTGTACACTAATTGTCACAGTAGCTGTGAAAAGATACACCTGCAGTTTAAATAACTGTTTCCAAAATAATAAATTATACCATATCACATCTCTCCATACCTCATATTTATATACACTTTACTTTACACTTGTCACCTTCACATACCACATACATCCCACCTTAAAGTACTGGTATCTGTTGACCGTACACTTTATTTTAACTTTAATGTTATATTCTCATGCTCCCCATTATTGCACTCTGTTTACTGTTAAATGTTTATTGTCAAAATGTTGAATATATGCACCTTCTGCCAGGAAAGATTCCTTGTGAAAGCATACAAGGAAATAAATGGTTCTGATTCTGATCATCTATACAGATGTTATGACATTCTTACAATGCAAATGTAATATTCATTGAAGGTGTATATGTATCCACAAATGGAAAATCAAACATTCAAGATTGTTTTGGGATGTAAATCATTGGGCATATTTCATTCTATGAATTGTTCTGAGTTTATGTCCCTTCAGCACTGTCTGACCTTTGTTTGTCTCATCAGAGCGGCCATGACTTCCATTCAGCAGTTGAGAGGTGACCTCACCTCCAGTGGCGATCAGCCATCTATGAACCTGGCTACTTATTTTAAAGTAAGTCTCTAGAAGTGTTGCCGCTGGTTATAATGTCCCATGAAACTGCATCTCGGTGCCTTCATTTGACGCCTTCTGTTTTCCTCTTTCCTGTGATCAGAATTGCACCGTGGACCCGACGCAGGCTGTGCTGTCGCGTTTGGAGAGACTCGAACTGGCGTTCAGCCAAAGGTTTGGTCAGGCGGTCGGCCCGCGCTGTATAGGCCTCGGTTGTCAGGTGAGAACTAACACTGAAGAAGAGAATGAGCAACACTGACGATACTCACTATGCTAAATTAGTCTGTCTGACATGTATTTTTATTTTCTCTTTCAGAGATTCAAACTCGGTGTCAGACTGTATTACAAAATCATGGAGGCAATGCTGAAATCGGTACTTGTTTCATTTTGATTGTTTATTTATATAGAAGCTCAGCATAATTTAAATGTAGCAGTTCCCAGGTTTACCCAGTGTGGAGAGCAAAAACAATATCTGAATAGGAAGCGACTCGCATGAACTCTACATGACATACATTTCTGAAATAACTCGGTTATGTTGTTTTCCTTCCCTATTTGTAGGAAGAGAAGCGACTGTCTGTGCAAAATTTCAGGTATGTTTTTTTCCCCCACTATTTAATCACAGTGAAGTGAAGTTAGTCGATGGTGTTGTGTAATTACTTGTGCGTGCATGCTTTTTGTTTTAATTGTAAGGGAAGCATTAAGTAGTAGTGAAGCGTTATTTGTCTTCTGCTTATTCATATGATTTCCATTCCAGTAAACTCCTCAATGACTCCACATTCCACACATCACTGTTGGCCTGCGCTTTGGAGGTGGTGATGGCAACATATGGAAGTATGGATTCTTTCAAGTTAATAACAGATGTACTCACAAACTAACGGAAATAACTGTGTTGTATTTATAGTTATCAGTCATGCAAATTGACGCTTCCTGTAAATGTGCAGTAAGTGGTAATTATATGTTGTTTGTACCTCATGATTAGAGAGCAGTTTTAAGACCGGAGGATACAACCATGATGGTGCTGGTGACCCAGTTGAAACCGACATGTGTTTCCCCTGGTTACTGGATGTGGTCTGCCTCCCCGCCTTTGACTTCTACAAAGTCATCGAGAGTTTCATCAAGGCCGAGCCCACTCTGAGCAAAGATATTGTCAAACACCTGGAGACCTGCGAGAACCTCATCATGGAGAGAATTGCATGGAGGACGGTGAGTTTGATCTCCCGTCACTACGACAGTGTGCTAGTAAGGGTGCCATTCAGGTTCATGCATACGCAACAGACACTGTAAAAATAAACGCTGTATAGCATTTATTGGCCCATGAAAAAAGATCCGCAATGTTAATACAGGTACATAAATGACATAAAAGATGAACATATAAACTACTCAATTAGGTTTTATCAGCATGTCTGTGTCTCCTTGCCTGCTACCGCTGTGAACATGTGAGACATTCTGTTTTTGGATTGTCCGTCCGTCAGGTCCATTCTTGTGAGCGTGTTATCTCAGGAACGCCTGGAGGGAAGTTCATCAAATTTGGCACAAATGTCCACCTGGACTCAAGGATGATCTTTTTGGAAGTCAAAAGGTCACTGTGACCTCACAAAACAAGTTTTCGACCGTAACTCAAGAATTCACATGCTAATTAAGACAATTTCACACAAATGTCTAATAGGATAAAATGATGACGTGACGACATTTTGAAGAGACATGGATATAAACTGCAACTTTTTTGGCAGAGTACTAGGCGGTAGTTCTAGTTGTAAAATAAGGCAGTTTCCACACACATTTAACATTCATTTCACATAAAAAAATGCCATTGCATTTAAATGTTTCACAAACACATTGAAGTTGAACTGATTACATTATACTGAACAAAATGATTAAGCTGACAATGTTCTTCTTAGCATGATAAGACTGGTGTGCTAAAATGAACAAACACACAATTCCTGCCGAAAATACAGCAAACATATTTACATATGCATGAATTCTCTTCAGTTTATCTTCCAAAGAAGTGTGCACAGTATGGGTTATGGGATACTCTATATGAATAAACAAAGTCCTGGTTAATTGTATGGAATTTGTTCAATAAAGAAGTCTAGTGCTCTCAAGATAATGATAAAGAAACACCGTCACTGGCTGCCACTGCCTCCACTACCGGGCGCCTCCCTGTGCACCAGGCTGCTGGAGAAATAGTAGACGAGCGGGTTGAGGCAGCAATTGGAGCTTGCTAATAATAACACCACGGGGTGCACAGCCTTGGTCACCATGGCCAGGCCACAATGGTGCAGCAGCCCCAGATGTGTGAGGGTGTATCCCAGTAGGTTGATGTGATAGGGGACAAAGCACAGCAGGAAGATGCCTAGCACCCAGTAAATAATTGTGAGAGTGTGCTGACGGCTGCGGCGCTGGCGGTGTCTCGGCTTGCGGAGCACGCTCAGCACTCTGCAGTAGCTGCAGAGAAGCAGCAAAGTGGGCAGCAGAAATGACCCCAGGACTAAGCCCAGGGCTACCAGGATGATGGTGCGGTGGCGTTGCGAGGACGGGTCCGGCAGACAGGGCTGGTGTTGGTGAGTGGCGGCAGAGTGCAGCAGAGGCAGACTCACACTGAGCCCCAGCACCAGGCACCAGATCCCCCCACTCACCAGCTGTGCAACACGCAGCCGGCGGAGTGTTGAGGCGAGCGGGTGCACGACTGCAAAGTAACGGTCCACAGCAATGCACACCAGGAAGAAGATTCCCCCGTACAGGCTGATGTATTTGAGGATGAAGGTGAGGTGGCAGAATGCCACTCCCTGAGTCCAACTAGACGGGTCTCCTGTCATGGAGGACACGGCTCTGGCCTTTTGGTGGTAGTAGTAGATCCTCAGGGGCAGAGAGATTACAAAAAACAAGTCGGCAACTGACAGGCTGACCATGTAAATGGCTGTGCTGTTCATGGTGCCGGGAGATACACACAGTCTGCGCAGAGCCAGGCTGTTGGTGGCCAACCCCAGCAGGAAGATGACACCATAGGACACTTGGTAGAAGGTGAAGCGGTAGCTGGTGTTCACAGTGCAGTTAGACAGAGGAGAGAAGGGCTTGGCTGGCACATCGGTCGTATTCCACAACTCCATGTCCCAAGATAATTTGCTTCCTTTAAATCACTGTGTCGCTCTCATCTCTGGAGGAAATGAGTTTGGTTGAAGGGAATATAAGACGGGAGGAAGGAAAAGGTTCAGTTGCTTCTGCTGTGGCAAGTAAAAACGTAATAAACTCAAGATGCCTGCTGTTTTATGGAATGTAAATTTGCTGAGGTGACATGAATACACAACTATGGCTAACATAGCTTGATTCATATTTGATGTGCAAGACGACAGTCAATCTGTCAATAAAGTTTAACTGCCACTTCTTGCTCTCATAAAACAAGCAAACATTTGGTTTCATTACATTCAGAGTGGGGGGAAAAAGAATCGCCTCACCATGTAAAACTGCCCCTGCAGTAAATTCACATTTAGTGAAGTTTATAAAGTTTACATAGTTAAGTTGAGCAAGTCAGAAAGGTTGATTTAACTTGATTGACATTTTTAGACTGTAGTTTGTGGCAGGTAAGCAAATATACAATTTAGCATCTTTCAGTCAATAACTTCAATTATTAAGCAGCGTATATTATTTATAGGGTATATAGCATTTTTTTTCCAATTTTCGCTGTTTGTTGTATGTCATCAGGATTTGTGGGCCTTTAAACAACTCCAGACACAAAATGACCATTAAGTTGTAACAAAACCACTGACTGAGGAATTACAAGAGAGCAACTATTTTCTGAACACAAATGTTATTAGGATACTTTGCCTTTGAACATTCATTTAAATAATACAATTGTGAGATAATTTTGAATACAAAAACATTGATCCTCACTACTCTTATACGCTGTCCTTTTTTCTTTCCTTTTTTACACATGACATTATTTGAGCAGACATTTTTATTTCAAAGACATAAGGCATTGAAAACTTATTTTCCAACCTGTGATCTTTTTTTGCTCCTAACAGAAACTTTTGTTGTCTGCTTTGGTGATCTGAAAACAACTTCTGTGTAAGCATTCAATCATCACATTCATTTGGTTTCTTAATTGTAAAAGCCCAATAAGTTCTCAAATATTGCAAACAAAAAATATTATTCCATATCTGTTCAGATAAATCTGGACAGATGAATAAAGTTAATTACTGGTTTCATCCAATTCCCTACTGTACATGTAGAATTCAAGCACAATCAGTAAAACTGAGAAGAACATTGAGACAGAAAACATCATCACTCACCAGTTTGGGTTTCTCATCGATGTAGTGAAGGTGTGAAACGGCTGATGTTCAGCAGCAGGATAACAGTTAGGAAGCTCTAACGGTGCACCTGCTACCGAGTGGAGCCGTTAACGCCCACACTCGCACACAGGTCAGGGTCTCCTCGCTCCCTTCAACGCACACTTCTTGTGGTTTGTTTTTATGACTAAATTTGAGCTAATTTCGTCAAAATATTTAGTGAGCTTAAGTATTTAATTAGTAAAGGTCACGAGGCTGGCTTGTTGATGGACGGTTATCTGGTCTTAACCAACTAGTTTTAACATTCAACTTAATTTTGTGATCAGTCTTACAATTGAGCACATATTGTTTCATCACTGTCATGTTTATGGCTGCTTGTTAAAAAGCCACACAAGGGATTTGGTTTGATCATTAACCATACAGATAGAGGAATAGCAATAATTCACTGTAATCATGTATCTCGTGTGTCAGCCGATAGTTCGTCGCTCTCTGGAAAAAACAATTCATCAAAATGTATGTTCTGTCAAAATGTTAGTCTTTGCATCTGAGAAAAAGAGTAATTCATCAGTTCTCCACATCAAATTGGGAATAATTATATATTTATTATACATATTACAACTTCGCTACACACCACTTGGCCCTTGTGAGACAAATTGGAATTGGATATAATTTTGTTTTAACAAATGAAGGACACAGCATGTCTTGATCAAGAACAAATGTATTCTCCTGCGCTCATAAAAAGTCCATTTTTACCTTCATGTTATGATAATCATCAGATGTTTTTTTTGTTTGTTGCTGCTGTGTAATTCAATAATCCATCTTTTTACTTACTAAATTGTACTAATATCATTATCACTACTGTTGTTTATGATTAATATATTCTTCAATATTGTGTGATTATCATGTTGAGTCGGAATGATATTTTCTGCTCAAAACCATGAATCCAGTACAAATATTGAATTTATGTTGGGTAGAGAAAGTCCAGCTGCATCTTGATTACAAGCCTATTTCTTTGTATTACATTTCGTAGTGTTAGAAGCCCAAACATCGCAGAATAAGACTCAAGAAATGGCAAATTGTTTGAATTCACTCAAGGAGGCCAGTTTTAAGTTTACATTCCGCATTATTTATCAGATCTGTCTCAAGATTGCAGCAACCCCCATGTGCTTTATTTTGTAAACGAGATTCTCCCTCAAGAGGCAAGTTGTCGCTCGTCTGCTTATGTTTCACAATCTGGTGCCGTAATGAGCCTGGCCCTGTCAGTGCAGACCCTCAGGCTGAGCTGCTCGACAGGAATGCAGCAGTGCTCGGTCTTGCAGCATGCAGCTCTTACAAGAATGAACCAAATCAAGCTGCAGAATATTAAAATCACACGGTTATCTGTGTTTGTTGTCTGTAATTCCTCATGTTTTTTAATGTCCCTACCTTTTTCACAGAAATAACCACTTATTTAGATAAGGCCATTGGCAGTGTTGGTGCAGTGTTGGCCGGAACAATGCATTTGTCAAATAGTGACCACACCTGTAATCTACATTTGAAAACACATTGACTTATTGTGCCTTCATGGCACTGACCAATCACAGTATCTGTAGCTGTGTTGGCGCCTGCATGACAAATCAGTATAAACAGATGATTTGATAGCAACAGACACCCTGCTAATGTCAAGTATTTCAACAATCTACTCTGTCAAACAAGTAGTGACTGTCAAACTCAAAAACCTTTTAGGTTAACAACGTTTATTTTCTTTCAGTTTAACGGCTAAAGCTGTTATGAACATGCTGCTCTATAAAGTGCCATAGTGGGGCCACAACTACTTAGACACAGCACAGTACATAAAACAGAGTTGTAATACTGGTTCAGCATTGCCAAAGCATAATTTTCACGAGTGAGAATCTGCTCTGAGGAATAAGACTACATTTACAATGTCTTACAAAGGCCGATGCTTATTTTCAGCACCAAGCACATTATAATGGCTTCGACGCCTGTCATCGCCACTAATAGACATCATGAACTCATAAAAATATAGTTTTTTTCTGAACTTGTGTGTGTGGCGAATTGGCACCTTGACCAAGGGTCTTTACGCTGCAACACACTTTATTGTTTTTAAATCCTTCCTCTTCGACTTGTTCCACTCTCCTGTTGACTGACTGGGAGTTAAGACATTGATCTCAAGTCTCGGTGGTGTCCGATGGATGAGAGATTCCTTGGTAACCATTGTGTTTATTATGTGTTATAATCTTAGCAATCAGTGAAATCTGAAAACTCTTTATAACCTTAGTTGCCACTAGATTGTAGACTCATTGTCAAACCCTTTCATTTTCAGGGTCAGGCTTTTGGGTGTTGTATTTGGACTGCTTTGCGCGCTGTCCATCTGCAGCCTGTCGAATAGCTTGACACCGTTGTGCCATATTGTGGACTTGCGTTTGAAGGAGCTCTGAATGGTCTCCGACGTGAAGTAGTAAATGACTGGATCAAAACAGCAGTTGGTCACTGCTAGGCACAGAGCAATGGGGTAGATGGTTCTGACCACATCTTCTGCGTCACATCCCTTTAGGATGTTGGAGCGGACCATGGCGTAGAAGATGAGATTAACATTGTAGGGAATGAAACAGAAGCAGAAGATGAGCAGATGCACGATGATCATCCTCAAGATTTTCTTCCTGTTGAGGCTCCCGCCACGGTTGATTTTTTGGGATTTACTCAGTGTTCGTAGCACCATGATCGAGCAGAACACGTTGAGCATCAGTGGGATGATGAAGCCCACAGTCTCAATAAACATCACCACCTTGGACAGCTCAGCCTTCCACTGTTTTTTGGAGTAGTTTTCAAAGCAGTAGTTTGTGGAGTTTGTGGAGTTTGGTGAAGTGGTGTCCAAAAGGAACCCAGTTGGTATACTTCCGGAAAGAACCATCACCCAAACTGCACAGCAGGCCAGTTTAGCATTCCTCTTAGTGCGTATTGCTTGGGACCTGAACGGATGCACAATGGCCAAGAAACGGTCAACACTGATGCAGGTGAGGAAGAGGATGCTGCCGTACATGTTGGTGTAGAACAGGGCCACAGAGATCTTGCAGAGCACACTTCCAAATAGCCAGTCTTGTCTAATGAAGTAAACGATCCGAAAAGGCAGGCTCAGGACAAAGAGAGAGTCTGAAAGCACAAGGTTTATCATGTATGTCGTGGTCTCATTCCGCAGCTTCAGTGTACAGCCAAAAATGTATACAGCCATCATGTTGAAGAAGAATCCAACTATAAACACCAGACTGAAAACCGAGCTATACAGAGGGTACTTGAAGTCATCACTCTTGTTGCAGTTCATGATTGATTGATTAAAGCTGGGAGACATTTTTGAATCGGGTTGGTAAGTCTGTAACATATACACAGTAAAAAGGTTCTCCTCACCCGGTGTACTAGTGTCAGTCAGAACATTGCAGGTGCAGCATACTCCAACCATGTGCAACTAGTTGGCGAAATTGGCATTTAATTTAGGGAGGAAAAAATACTAAATTCCCAGTTTGTGTGGTTCTTGTTATGCAATACTGGAAAGTATACAGCAACTCCACAAAATACCTGTTTTAGTATCCAACGTCCTTTTTTCCGTATAAAAAAAGCTGTCCTGCGAATCCAATAATCCTCATTTGAATGAAGTTGTCAGTCTTTTCCAGTTGAAATGTTTATCCCTTTGAGAGAAGAGTCATGTGCCTCTCTTCAACTCCGTGAGCAGTCGAGTGGTTCTTCCTTTCTTTTGTTTCCTGTCTGTTCCTGCAGCAGCCTGGGGGGAGGGGGAGCATGGTGATTGTTACTTTTATGCCCCAGAGGTTTTACTCTGCCCTCCCTTAACGTAATTCAGGAAACTCTTTACAGGCTGCAAGTCGGGCTGCACAAAGAACTCACCGGACTGTTGGAACACAAGAGGGAGGAGCCGCCCCCGGGGCCAAAGTCCTCCTATCGCTGCTTTGTTTTTGCACCTAACTGATATTTGAATAGTGACACTCTATCAGAACTTATATCGCTATTTCTGACTATCATCAGAAATGTAGCGTGTTTTAGATCAACCTCCTATAACTTTAGACCTGTTAAACGTGAATATAGCTAATAAAACGGTGCCGTTTTGGCATCCGTTACATGTCACTGAATGCTGTTCTTTTGAAACGTGTCGTCAGCAGGGCGCGGCATGTGTGACACGAAGAATTTACTAACGGCAAGTCCCTACCTGTGGTCGATGTGTATGTCACTGAGAAGTAAACCACTTCCCTGTATGATCTCATCACAGATGTATGTCTCGGTGTGTACATGCTGATATTCTCATACACCACTGGTCTGCTTGACTTTAAGTCTTGAGTTGAATGCGGTTTTACTAGCGTCGAGGAGATCAATGTGTGTGTAGGTGGGGCTTTTTCTGTGTTTTATGTTTAATGTGATTAGTGACTAATTTCAGATAAAGGGGATTTCTGTGGCAGTCACTATAATCAGATAGGATACTATCGGGAGTGTCCTTATAAGGAACAGCTGTATCATCAGCCCATAGTTAAAATTTGACTGTTGGGTTTTTGCAAAGAAAATTTGCTGTGTACATTCACATATTATAACTCTGTAATAATTACAAATAATGTTCCACAACGTATTAATTATCTCTGCATTGAATAAGATTCACTGCAGTGCAACACTAACATACAGTGCCAGCTTGCCTCATAACGTCCCTGATTCTTGTTCCTCTTGTAGGTTCTTCATGTTTTAGATTGCAGAGGTTCATTGATCGAACAAACAGACCTCAGTATCTCTAGTGATCGGTTTGTGATTGTTTATCAGATGAAATGCAATTCAAAGTAGAAATAATTCAAATTCCGTTTTGGTGTTTCATATTTGCAAAGCTTTGCGGTATTGATTGAGTGCTCACATCTTGGTAAAACTGTAACTAGCATCAGTAAAAGTTGTATTTTGGGTTGCTTTCTTTATGCCTCGACAGGTGGGAAAGCTTTCGGAAGGTGTTTCCCCTTTGTCTAGATTTCATTTCTTAAAATTAATTCCAGTAAACAATGCAAAGTAATTCTAATGAATATGCACTGGGTTTTTGGTTAAATGTAAATAATCATGTTTGTGTCATGGCAGGACTCACCGCTGTTTGAGCTTCTGAGACAGGAGCATGGAGGCGGAGCAGCAGATCAGGTGGAGACTCCGGCCAGTTTCAGCCAACCACTGCAGCACAACCACACCGCAGCTGACCTGTGAGTCTGACTTCCCACGATCTGTTTCTCTGTCTTTCTGTATGCGGCAACTCAGAGACCGTTTAGATACCTTTTTAGCATTTAGCTGTTGTGAAACCACTGTGAGTCATCAGTAAAAGAGTATGTCTCTATGGTATTTAAAAATGACGTCTGTTAATTTCCATGACTTCGGCCCTTTATGAGTCTCCCCTTCTGTAGCTTTGAACCTGTTTTTCTTCCCTATTCTAAATGAATGATCTGTGATTTGTGGTGTACATTTAATGGACATTTCCTTGTTCACTTTCATGTTGATCCTGTAACTGACGGTGCCTGATGGGTTTCTCCGTTGTCCTTACAGATACCTGTCCCCCATGCGTCCAGGCCTTCGTGTCTTGCCTCCTGAGTCCCCGGCCACGCCCAGCTCTCAAGCGTCCTCTCAGCCTTTGACCCAGCCTGCTGGCCAGACTCCACGGCTCCCAAAGTCCAACTCGCTCAGCCTCTTCTACAAAAAATGTAAGGCGACGGTCACATTGTTTATTTAAGTTTTTCTCAAGACATACAAAACAATAGGTTTCTCTGGATAACTTGCATACAATAACATAGATTTGTGGATAAACACTTTGCAAATGGAAGTAATTTAATAAACAAAAAAAATCACCTTTTTAGTCAGGCATGTATTTCCAATTTGACTTCATGACTGGAAACTGGAAAGAAAGTATTACTAGAGGACAACTAGTATTTATGTTGTCGGCTCTCTTCAGAACAGAAGTCCTTCAGGGTTCTTTCTGTGGTGTTCCTTTCTCTGTAGTGTACCGCCTGGCCTACAGCAGGCTGCAGATACTCTGCTCCTACCTGCTCTCCTCCCACCCTGAACTGGAGCCCATCATATGGACCCTGTTCCAGCACACGCTGCAGCATGAGCACGAGCTGATGAGAGACCGGCACCTCGACCAGGTCACCTGACAACACACTGCTCACTGTCATTTTCTTATTCCCTTGCTCTTTGTTTCGACTCCATTTGTGTCTCTCTCTGGTGTTTGTTTTAGTTTTTTTAATCTCAAACTGCTTCTCATTTTTCTTGTAGTTGATGATGTCGGCCATGTATGCCATCTGTAAAGTAAAGAGTGTTGATCTGCGCTTCAAGACCATTGTCACAGCGTACAAGAACATGCCCAACACCAACCAGGAGGTGACACCCTTTTAACACTTATAACTCTTGTCATCCTCCAGGCATTTTTTTGCTGTCGCAATCGCACTGCATGTTGAATTATTTTTGAAAATGTCTTTGTATCACACTTTGTGTTGCAGACCTTTAAGCATGTGTTGATCACTGAGGGCCACTATGACTCCATCATCGTCTTCTACAACCAAGTGTTCATGCAGAAGCTGAAAACCAACATCCTGCAGTATGCGTCTACCAGGGTGAGACACAGTTTGACTTTTAAAACATGCGCAATCAGATCAATTAGCACGTGACTAAACCCTCTCGTTGTTGCGGTTTTTTTTTTTGTAGCCACCCACCCTCTCTCCAATCCCACAAATACCACGAAGCCCCTACAAGTTCCCCAATTCACCTCTGCGTGTGCCTGGGAGCAACAACGTGTACATCTCCCCTCTGAAAAGCTCACGCATGTCCCCGGGTATCATGACTCCTCGCTCCAGGTGAGTTCTACGGAAACTTCGCCTGTGAAGTGGCATGATTCTTTACATTGTTTTGAGGAGGGGAAAAGCATATTTGCAAGTTTTTTCCTCATTTGTGTTCTTTGCCTTTACAGAATGCTGGTATCCATTGGTGAATCTTTCGGGGTACGAGCATCTTACGTTTGCTTTGTTGCATATTGAAGGATACTCTATAGTTACCATGACTCTTTTCCCCCTCACTCACTCTGTCGTTTCCGTTTTGTTTTCATCTGCAGCTGTCCAATCGGTTCCAGAAGATCAACCAGATGGTCAACAGCGGCGATCGCTCCTTTAAGAGGACTCTGGATCTCGGCTCGGCTCCGAAGCCTCTGAAGAGGTTACGGTTCGATGTGGACGGGCAAGATGAAGGCGATGGGAGGTTGGTCATAAATATGGTGTTATATTTGTTGTAGCGTAATAGCACTCTGATTTATCACACATTTATACCTATATTTCAATGAGCCTCACTTTTTTCCTTTTTTTTTAATTTACAGCAAATCTGGAGGAGATTCTACACTGATACAGAAGCTTGCAGAGATGAGTAAGTGAAAACTGCCTAAATGCTCGATATTCCCAATTTTTCTTCTTCATGTTTGCTTCCTGTTAATCCTTTGGCTTGTGTTGCTCTGACATATTGATGCTTTGTTTCATGAAGGCTCCACTCGGAGTCGCATGCAGGAGCAGAAGATGAAGGAGGACGCAGAATCAAAAAAGGAGTAACTCTAAAACCTACTGAGCTGACCTGCACTGTTTATCACAATGTGAACACTACGCTTTTGTTCACACACAAAGTGAAACACAAGCTTATCTTTACATTTAGTGTTGGATTTAAGTTTGTATTTAACTTTGAGGAGTAATATGTGAATATAGAGGACTTTCTCCTCTCTTTTTGTTGATGCTTTAACTGTGTTTTAACTGAATAATGATTGATGTCATTGAAAATTTAGTATGTTTGGTTTTAAGAGTGCTATTAATTTGTAGGTGTTTAAAGAAATATTTTATTTTGCTCTCACGGATGTTCTCAACTTTCAAGACCGTTGTTGAGATGCATTGCTAGTTTCCTTGTTAAATAATCCATCAGGACCTTCTTATGTTGACCTTTTTCTTTTGTGACATTATTTGAAAATGTTTCAATCATGATGCAACATTCCAGTTGTTCAATCATGATCTCTCCTCTCAAAAAGGATTACATGTCAGCTTCAGAAGGGAAATTGTCTTTCCACACAGCAGTTTTACTTTTAAAGTGATATTTTACTTGGGAACTTGCTTGAAATGTCTTGGAAAAGTTACGTTATTTTTTTCATAAAGTGAGAATTAGAAGAAGAAAAAAATAAATATCAAGGAAAATTATATAGCATATCATTTGCACTCAACCAAAATTCATGTAGTTCGGATTTGGTTGACGGGTAATGTTTCTCTTTGTGTATAGTTTTATAGTAACTTTTGTTATACTTTTGAGGGTTGAAAATGTTCATCAAATGCAAACACTTCCAAACGTGTTTCAATTAGAAGACTATTTTTCATATTCTCACATTTCTCTATGAATAAGTTGGTTTATTTTTGGAGCCTGAAGGTTGCTGAGAAAGATAGGGGGCAAGATTACAGCGATGAATAATGCACACCACATGGAGCATTAATATGTGGACTTCACTCCAGAAAAGTATGCTACGGTAAAATATATTGTTAGAATTGTCAATTACCAGAGTTTTTAAATTAAAATGTGTTTATAATGTACTTTATTGAAGTAGTTCCTTGAAAATGTAGTAAATATTTCTTTTGAAAAAAATTTTTTTTTTTGTATTCCTTTGCATAGATGTACATTTCGGCATTATCTTTCAGGTTAATCAGTTGACTCTCTTGCCTTCGAGGCCTAAAGTAATCTATACCAGAAAACAGTGATTTACCAGCTGAATGACCAAAGTGTTTTCACCATGTTGAGTTGTGCTGTTTTTTTGTTGAGAAAGCTGTTACGTTATTCCAGGTTTTATATTCTATGTTATGCTGTCGGTTTCTTTTGGAGAAAAATACAATTTGAGTGTCGGTTGTAAAGTAGAAACGTGACAAAGTTGAGTTCTCTTTTCTCAAGATTCATAGGCCACCTTTGTCATTTCTTGTGGTCAAGCTATTGTCCAGAGCCCTGTTTCCCATCTAAAGTTTAAGATGATCTTAGAAACCTTTACTTATGACTTTTAAATACTATTCACCTTCAAGATGATTTATTATACAGTATATAAATGACATGTATGATCATGGACAGTTTAGACCATCTTCTCATTGTGTTCAAAACCATGTTTGATCACTGAATATCTCAGCTGTGATTACAGTCTTGTTTTATCACTGGGCCACATATCATTTGGCCACATCCAGAAAGTGGTAATTACTAAATTATTAATATAAAAATTATTAAATAAGGAGTAGCATTAAAAACCTCAAATTTTAGAAGCTGGAACTGTAAAACATTTTTCCATGAAAAATGGCATTCCTATAGTTGCCAATTAATTATTGGTTCATCAGCCAATCGTTTTAGCTTGTATATTTTCACATGCTCTAATTGTAAAGTAACTTTAAACAGTTATAGAGTAGTAAAAAGTACACTATTTTCCCACTGAATTATAGTGGATTAGAAGTATAAAGTGCCAAGAAAATATTCAAGTAAGGTACAAGTACCTTAAATGTGTAGTTTGTTACATTCCACCACTGCATACAGTTCAGTTAATCTGACATCGACTGACAAAGAGCCAATAAACATAAGCAGAGAAACTTCTCGAAAACATCTATAAAGAAAGATAATGAAAGCAGAGAGAATAGTGAGAGATTTAAATGTCCCAAACAAGGTGAAAGCAACCCGTGCAGAAATTTCAATAATAATACTATTTTAACAGTGGACCTCCTTGAAGAGAACGACATTGAGAGAGAGTAGTGAAACTAATCAGTTCATCTTTTACTTGCAGCTCCTTGTTTTTCCCTCGGCTGTGAACTCCCTCCAGCTTCTCTGGGGGAAACGATGACAGCTGCTGCCTGTTCAGTAACCGCTACCTTAATTGTATGATGGCACTGTTTCCAACGCAGAGACTCGAGTTTGAACGCAGAAACAGTTTGGTGTGGGCGCAGCCAAGCATGAAACAACTAGAACTGGCTACGTTTTAATTGGCCCGCCCCCCTGGGGGATGGAAGTGTGTTATTGAGTTGGTCGGTGCTGGTTCCATGCAGTCAGCCGGTGCACAAGATTGCGGGACACCAAAGTCCTCAGTTCTCGCTCTTATTGGAGCTGCTAGTGCAATCTACTGATTTCACCTTCATCTCGGAAGCTCAAAATAGCTGCCACAAATATCATTTATGTCTCCAGAGAATTTGATTGTGCTTTAGGATCACTGCTGCTTATCAGGAATGGAAAACCTCACGGTAAGCAAAGTTTTATTCAGACGGGGTTTGTCGAATTTGTCATTCCGTAGATTTGGGTTTTATAAAAAGAATGTTGTAATAAGGTTCACTCTGAAGCTCCTCTGCTCCAGGCGTGGAAGCTCCAACTGAACAGCTTAATTTCATCACACAGTTATATATTTTGTGAATGAAATTAGTTTTAAATGATGTCTCAAAGTGCCTCCAGTCGTGCACTCATTTGTAGAATGTGCCACGTTTTTTTTATTTTTTGTACCTCCTTTAATTAGTTTTCTCTTATGAAATCTAATTGGTAGATGACCTTTTTTTTTTCGCTGATATCTGACATTAATTACATCAAATAAAAGTGTGAATGGACATCTAATACTGCTGTTGACTGTCCCGCAGCCTGAACAATGGCGCGAGATCATGAACAGGAAGATGCGGTTCCCTCCGGAGCTCATCAGTGCCATTCAGGAGGGCAAAATAGAGCTGCTGTCTGGACTGTTGAAGACCGGCGACGGCATCATCCGCCAGCTGGATGAGTCTGAGGATCGCCAGTGGAGGGAGGCTCTGAACCTGTCCATCCGCCTGGGCAACGAGAGCTGCATGGACGTCCTCCTGCAGGGGATCAAGTTTGACTTCCGGCAGATTCACGAGGCCCTGCTGGTCGCTGTAGACACCAACCAGCCCAGAGTCGTGAAGCGCCTGCTGGACCGCCTGGACCAGGAGAAAGGCAACAAGATGGACGTGCGCTCCTTCTCTCAGGCCATCTTTGACCACTCTATTGACAACTCCCAGTTTGCCCCTGGTGTGACTCCTCTGACGTTAGCCTGCCAGAAAGACCTGTATGATATCGTGAGCATGCTCACCAAAAAAGGTCACATCATCCCGTGGCCACACAAGATATCCTGTGCATGTCTGGAGTGTCGTAACGGCCGGCAGTACGACCTTCTGAAGTTCTCCTTGTCTCGTATCAACACCTATCGTGGCATCGCCAGCCGTGCCTACCTGTCCGTCACCTCTGAGGATGCCATGCTCAGAGCTTTCAGTCTCAGCAGAGAGCTGCGTAAGCTCTCACAAAAAGAGCCAGAGTTCAAGGTGCGGTGAGATTCGTACATATCCCCGCTTACTGTTCATGTTCTGTGTTGTTCCTTGTTGACTCTGTTGTGGTGCCTCTCTTCCTGCAGCCTCAGTATCTGGGCCTGGAGGAGCTTTGTCAGGAGTTTGCCGTTGAGTTGCTGGGCATGTGTCGCAACCAGAGCGAGGTGACCACCATCCTGAACAGCTGTGGAGACGAGAGCCAGGACTCCTTAGAGGAGCAGGCCTTTAACGAGGGGATCCCCAACCTGTCACGTCTGCGGCTTGCTGTCAACTACAACCAGAAGCAGGTGGCTGAATGCAGGAACTACTGCCAAGCAAAGGGAGACATAAACTTGATGTATGATTTGTCTCTCCCTCTGTGTGTTTTTGTGCAGTTTGTGGCCCACCCAATCTGCCAGCAGGTGCTGTCATCTATCTGGTGTGGGAGTCTGTCAGGCTGGAGAGGCAGCAGGACGGCCTGGAAGCTGTTTGTCTCTGTGGGGATCTTTTTCACCATGCCCTTGCTCTGCCTCGTCTACTGGCTCGCACCAAAGTCAAAGGTCACATCAAATGAAACTGTTCTAGACGTAGAGAGGGGTGTCACAGTCATGACAGACATATAATTAAGAAAGTAGGATGAACCCACTTGTGTCTTGTCCCTGACAGGTCCTCGTCTTTTGTGTTTTCACCAGGTAGGGAAGACACTCAAGACTCCTGTGATCAAGTTTCTCCTCCACTCTGCCTCCTATCTGTGGTTTCTCATCACCTTACTCGGAGAATCAATAACAATGGAGCTGTATCGAGGCAAATTTGCTTCCCGGAAGCAGAACATCCTGCACAGCTCCTTCCACATGGTGTGGGTGGTCGGTGGGTTCCCTCTCTTTTCTGACTCCCCTCCATAATGTTCAAATAGAAAACTCCATGTTTATACCCTGCTGTGTTATGTAGGATTCTTCTGGTACGAGTGTAAGGAAGTGTGGATCGAGGGGTTGCGGTGTTACTTCCGGGACTGGTGGAACTGCTTGGATGTGATGGTGCTCAGCATGTACCTGGCGTCCTTTGCGTTACGTGTGCTTATACTGCTCAAGGGCTACTTCCTCTGCCATGATTATAACAGCGTAGCGGACTGCACCTACTTCACTAAGACTGGTGAGAAAATGTTCCGATCATTCAAACAAAATAGTTGTCTGTGGTCTCAAAAGTACTCAATGCTGAACGGGTTTGGTTGTGTAAAAATTGTGCCGCAGAGCGCCACGAGTGGCATCAGGAGGACCCTCAGCTGATTGCGGAGGTGCTGTTTGCAGTGACCAGTATGTTGAGCTTCACACGGCTGGCGTACATCCTGCCAGCACATGAGTCTCTGGGAACTCTGCAGATCTCCATCGGGAAGATGATTGATGACATGATGAGGTAAGAGCACTTTTCATCTGGCCTCCTGTATTATCATTCAGAGCACATGATGGAGCAAATTACTTTTTTCTTTTTCAGATTTATGTTTATATTGATGATCATTGGAACAGCCTTCCTCTGTGGCATCAACAATGTCTATGTTCCTTACGTCATCTCTCCACATCTTGGCAGGTAAGAATATGGAATCTGCTGAAAATAAGAATATACGTATACAACACCTTACAAAAAAAGGTATGAATACAGTCTCATGTGCTCTGCTGCAGGTTTAATGAGACGTTCCACTTCTTATTCTGGACCATGTTTGGCGTGGCCAACCAGGAATACGTGGACATGCAGCAGTATGTGTTGGCAGAGTTTGTCGGAAGGGTTCTGTACGGCATCTTCACGCTCGTCATCGTCATCGTCCTGCTCAACATGCTTATTGCCATGATCACCAACTCCTTTCAGAAAATTGAGGTGAAGAGATATTTTGATGTCACAACTGCAACCCCAAAAAAAAGCAGAAACCAAAGACTGGAACTGACATCTCCACATATGTGTTTCAGGACGATGCAGATGTTGAGTGGAAATTTGCCAGATCGAAGCTGTACCTCAGTTACTTCAGAGAGGGCCTCACCATTCCTGTACCCTTCAACATCATCCCCTCACCCAAAGCTGTTTTTTACATCTTAAAGTAAGCTAAAAAAAAAAACCTGAACTTGCAAAACCACATCGTGTCTCCATATCTTTATTTACTCATGCATAATACTTTTGTTTCAGGGGTATCTTTAGACACATCTGCTGCTGCTGCTCTTTTAATTCTGAGAAGAAATATCCCGCTATAGACTTTGTGGTAAGTGTGTGTTTGATGGTCACACGCAGGAGTTAGTGTGACTTAAGTAAAGCAAAAAACAAAAAATCTTCTACACACTTTGTTCTAAAATGTGTGATGTTATGTGTTTTAAGACCGATGAGAAGGGATCTGAAGAGAACCAGTTGCCTTACCGCCAGCAGGTGATCGGAGCTCTGGTGCAACGCTACATTGAATCAGCACGCAGGGAGTTCGAGGAGACCAAGAGGAAAGGTAACCAGGACTTTGACACAAACCTGCCTGAGCTTAACAGGCAGTCAGTAATTCATCGAAAGTCTTGTTTGCTCGCACATTAAAGAGCTTGCATGCTGTATTGTGATCGGAGTGTTCTCTTCCCTCAGATATCGGTAATCGGATCACTTTGCTGACCAAAGCGGTCAAAAGGATGCACAGTGATATGAAAGTGGTGAACCAGGTTTTGATAGATGGTGGACACACTGCAAGCGGCGCGTTGACCAAGGATGGCTCCTCGTTTCTGGGGAAATACATAATTGGTGCCAAGAACAATTTCATAGGTTTTAATAGCAGATCAGATGAAAATAATACAGTGGCAGTGCACCATGGAGATGAAGGTGTTGATGAAGAAAAGATTGATACAAAACAAGAGTCAGACGCACAGCAGAATCAGGTGGGCGAATGTAGCGCAGAGCGATCAAAGCAGGTAAAAGGCTGTGATGTGCTGAGAATGGAGGAAGGCAGAGCTCAAATAGAGCAAGGAGATGAGAAGGAAACTGAGAAGAAAGAGCAGGTGGAAGCAGACAAAAATGAAGTGAACGAGGGAGTGGTGGCAGGGAGAAGTTCTAATCGTGGAGAAGAAAAGCAAAAAGCAGAGCCCCCACAGGATGAGGCAGAAAAAAGAAGAGAGGGAGAGACACTCAAAGCGGGGAAGGTGCGTGAAAAACAAACAGAGACGACCTCCCAGCCAGCTGAGAGCATCAAAGTCAACGATGAAAAGACAGACGCAACGAGAGTAGAAAACAAGTTCAAAGATATTGAGCTGCAAGAAATAAAAGTGGAGGCAAAATGGATGAAGGGTAGAACATGTGAGCACGATGGAGCAGAGAAGTCTGGTTTCAGGGAGAGCGATGCAAAGCCCGGAGCCAAGAAAACGATTCCCTCGCCAACAGGCAGCAGCAGCTCCAAGGACACGGGTTTCTTTGGTTCCCGAGAAGGGGAGGGATCGATTGACGGGATGTTAGTGAGACCGTTGCCGTAGTGATGTCCCATTTAGTGACTTTTTCATTATTCACATTGTTCAATATCTGATGAGAGGTACATTTTCACAATTTTGGAAATATAGTCTTGCACATAACTTGTAAAACAGCACATTTTTATACTTTGGATTACACAAACAAGACATGTTGTGCTAATTAATTAACTTTAGAGTTGCTGGTAGATGGATTTTGTTAGACAGACAGTTTAGCTTTTTCCCTGATCCCAGTTGTGCTAAGCTAGCCTAATCAACTGCTAGCTGTAGCTTCATATTTACTGAACCCTCGAGAGGAGGATCAATCTTCTCATAAAGCTTAATGCCAGAATGCGAAAAAGGATATTTTCCAAAATGTCTAAAAATTAGATTTTTTTATTTTCTGAATTAATGTTCTCAAAATTACTATTTCCTGAGACAGAGATCATGTTGTTACTAATCTTCTCATCATATGGTAACATTTGAAATTGAAATATAGTGCCTGTAAATGGCTAAATGGGCTAAAATGGCACAATAAATAAAAGATGTTGTTGGGCTTTGGGAATACCTCTAAGAGGCTTTTTTGGGTGCGTCTCTTTGTGTTGCAATTGCCTACCAATTTTCATATATGTAGGTTCACTGTAGGGCCATTGTGTGTTTTGTGCTGGTCTCCCTCCTCACTGCCATCTTTCAAACTTCACTGTTAATGGCATTACTCTGTCATTCTGGTTTCTCTTAACATTCAAATATCAGACGAAAGTAGCCTTGGGTTCAATTAAATGTTTGCATAACAGTTACTTTGTAACACAATTAAAACACTTGAAATTGCGTTTATTTTTGTGTCTCTGAATTTTATGAACATAGTGTAGAACATTAACTTTGTGAGGTTATAGTGCTGCTTTAGTGTTTCTTTTCAGTAGGCAGCAGACCAACAACCTGCTACAGTGTGACAGTTCAGGTGTCAGCTTGCTTCACACATACTGCTCCCATGAGGCCGCATGCATGAACACAGCAGTTCATTAATTCTTCACCTGCAGTATCACCCGTCCCAAGACAGATCCAAGACCCATCCAGAAAAACACCTCGGCGTGGAGCCCTTTGTTGCACTTTAAGTCATCACCATTTTAATTTTCGGTCCTGATCTGCCTGCTTTACCATGATGTTTAAAACACTTTATGTAATTTAACAGAAAAGCCTCCAAGATCTTTAAATCCATAATCGAACAGACATGCACAGGCACGCCGCCTCGCTAGCCAGTCACGATTTCCATCCCGTCAGAGGGTGCCTGGTGACAGAAAAGCCTCTCACATTTAGAAAGAACAGCATGCTGACTACTTTACTATTTTCTCTCTGAACGCAAACATTTAACCTTTGTAAATGTAATCATGAATTACTGTTCTTGCCTCAAATGCAGGATTAATATGTATATACTCAGGTTCTGAGCTATAATGAAAGCTTTACATACGCTTGACAATAGTGTAATAATGAGACGTACATTATGACCATTTTACAACAAGTTTAATTTCCCACACACATAAAATACAAACATGAAGTTCATTAATATGACGCACATATTATACAAATGTATTGATAAAAACACAAAGGGAAAATATTAATTATTTGTAGCCTATTAATTCTATACAACGATGCACAATTCATGATGAAACCCGTGAAAACATTAAATAGAAAGCGCAAAGATTTGTGACTTAAAGACAGTGGCATATGTAAAACCCTCGTTCCAACATCTTACACAAATAAAAAGAACATGGTGTTTCCTAAAATATATCTTTAATAGGGAAGCTAGTGGATAAGGGGAAGTGAGCTTATCTGAGGGAGTCACACTTCACTTAGGAGCCACACATTAGGCAATCGTCTTTGTTCGCTAAGGAACACACTATCTCCTCCTTGGTCTTGGTTGACTGGGCGTCCTTTAATTTCTCCTTGTTGAGGGTGAACTGGATGGGGTTCACAGCCGGCTTCGTCCGCAGGTAGTACATGCCGGTTTTCAGGCCCTGGAGAGACCAAAGAGCGGCATTAGGACGTAGTTTCGTGTCTCTTTGTAACAGCATCTACAAAGCCTTTAGTCCCCCACTCCTAACTTACCATCTTCCAACCGTAGAAATGCATGCTGGTCAGTTTGCCGTAGCTTGGCTCGGCAATATGGATGTTTAGGGACTGGCTCTGGTCAATGTAGGCCCCACGGTCTGCTGCCATCTTGAGGACAGTCTTCTGGGAGATTTCCCACACAGTTTTATACAGCTGCTTCAGTTCATCAGGGATCTCTTCAATATCCTGTGGAGTATGGACAGACGTTGCAGAGGTGTGGAATAATTGGCAGAAATGGAATATAATATTCATAACTATGTTTTCATCAGTGCATAATCACCTGAAACTAAGAATCGTGTTTTTGTTATCTAAGAAAAAGCCATTTATATGGTCTGCCATTTCCTGCCTGCTGTTTCTACAGAAGCCCAAAACGGACAAACTTAAGTTGAGTATTGATGCGCCCTGACATTACTGGTGTTTTTTTTATTGTTTTAGTGTCATTTCTTATAAGCTACATCGCCCTTCTCCTCTACTCTCTTATCCAGGAATGTCACTTATTTTATAGACATTTTAGATTTGTTTCCAGTGAGATATTAATTACTTTATATCGTGACGTTGCTGTTGTAAACATGACTGTTGATGCTTTAGAAACAATATTTAGTTCCATTTAAATTCCAATTCTATTCTGAATTGATTTGTTTTTAAAAGTAATTATTTAGTCATGGAGAAGAACAGAACATTGATAAAAGTAGCCCCAAGTAGAAATAAAATCTTGAAGATACCTATCCGTACCTGAAAGCCACCACAGTTCTCCAACACCCTTGGAAAGGGAGGAGTAAGCTGAGGGGTGTTTGGTTGGTTGCAATCTGCAACTCGCCACTTGATGCCACTAACTCTTACACACGGTTCCTCTAAGAGTGATCCTTTACCTGGATAGACCCGTTCTGCGCAATCAGCTGGTTCTTCATTTCGTCACTCCACAGTCCTCGTTCTGTGAGGTCCTTCAGCAGGTGAGGATTCACAATCTATGGAAGATGCAGAAAAGACACTTAACAACATTTCCCTATATGAACACACACCTTTGATGACATAAAGAAGAGAGTGCATTAAATGCTGACCTGAAACTCTCCCGAGAGCACCCTGCGGGTGTAGATGTTGCTAGTGTAGGCCTCGATGGACTCGTTGTTTCCCAGGATCTGGGCGGTGGAAGCTGTGGGCATTGGGGCCAAGAGCAGACTGTTCCTCACACCATGCCTTAGGACACAGACGGAGAAGCAGGGATGAGCCACAATCTCCACATACAGTAACGTAGATCCACCAACCAGGAAGACATTCAGGAAGACCTACTTGGCAATTTTCCCCTTCAATGTTGCCCAGTCACAGAGATCTGTTGGGGTTTTATTCCACATGTCGTACTGAAGGATCTGGAAAACAAAATGAGTTTGAAACTGAGCCCAAACTACTCTATCATATCCCAGGATGGATTCGAGATACTGTGAAAACCACTCACCCCCTTGCTAACAGGCGAGCCAGCGTAGGTTTCGTAAGGGCCGAGCTCCGCCGCCAGCACGCAGCTGGCCTCCAGGGCAGCGTAGTAAATGGTCTCAAAGATCTGAATGTTGAGCAACTGAGCCTCTGGGCTTTCGAAGGGATAACGCATGAGGATGAAGGCATCAGCCAGACCCTGCACACCGATTCCAATCGGCCTGTGTCGCTTGTTAGACCTCTCAGCCTGTAAAGCAGGACAGAGGAGCCATTTGTTAACAGAGCACATACGACCTGGTTTCATGGTAGACAAGCAACACTTGACAAGAGAGCATACCTCAATCACTGGGTAATAGTTGATGTCAATAATCTTGTTTAGGTTCTTGACAATGACTTTGGTGACAGATGCAAGCTTTTTGAAGTCAAAGGTCTTTTTTGGGGTGACGTACATGTTGAGGGCAATCGATGCCAGATTACACACCGCAACCTGAGTTGAATGAAGAACAAAACAAATGAGCACTGAGAAAAATAACGTAGTGGCTAATGTGAATATTGCAGAAACGGCAACGTCTACCGTCGCTCACCTCATCTTTGCTTGTGTACTCGACGATCTCTGTGCACAGATTGCTGGATTTTATGGTGCCCAGATTCTGCTGGTTGCTCTTCCTGTTGCAGGCGTCCTTGTAGAGCATGTATGGTGTACCAGTTTCTATTTGAGACTCAATGATGGCGTGCCACACCTGCTGAGCCTTCACCACACGCTTAGCCCTGCCCTCCTTCTCATAACTGAGGACATACCGGACACATGGGACGGGTTAGTTAGCCCTAAGAAGTGAGCCGTTGGTTAAAAACAGAGTTTGGTGTGCCGGTCTTACCGAGTGTAAAGCTGCTCGAACTCCTCTCCCCAGCATTCCTCTAACCCAGGACAATCGCTGGGACACATCAGAGACCAATCCTACAAGAGCAGGAAAGGCACAATGAGACATCCCCCCCTTGTAATGCTCAAGATTTTGCAGGAGCTTCAAACTACCACACACACACACAATGGATTACAGAACATAAAGCTTTGTTCAAACTGTAACCGATGAGAGTCAGGGAGGCTATTTCCTCAGCTACTCACCTGATTGCTCTCCACTCGTTCCATAAACAGGTCAGGGATCCACATGCCGAAGAACAGGTCTCTGGCTCTCTGCTCCTCTTTACCAGTGTTCTTCTTCAACTCTAAGAAGTCAAACACATCGAAATGCCACGGCTCCAGATACACAGCGAAAGCCCCGGGTCTCTGAATGAGCAAACACAGAGAGCGAGGCGATTAAACGTATTACCAGAGGTTTCTCCAGAGCAACAATGCCAAGCTCCATTGTGTGCTGCAAATCTCTACCTTGTTGCCGCCCTGGTCCACGTAGCGTGCTGTATTGTTGTAGACTCGAAGCATCGGAACCAGCCCATTGGAATTGCCATTAGTCTGAAAAAACAGAATCACTGTAAGCGATACAAAAACAACAAAAACAAAGCTCCTCTATATCGGCCTGATTTGAATCCCTGTGGTGTGCATTAAACTCACCCCAGCAATATAGCTGCCTGTTGCTCTGATACAGCTAACGGCCAATCCAATACCTCCAGCTGTCTTGGAGATGAGGGCACACTGCTTCAGTGTGTCATAAATACCTTCGATGCTGTCCTCGTTCATGGTTAGCAGGAAACAACTGCAAAAAAACCCCGCATCAGATTAGGGAAGGAAAAAAGAACGTATCACAAATTTGGTCAACTTGCCGGAAGTTACCTTGACAGCTGTGGCTTGTTGGTGCCAGCATTGAACAGAGTAGGGGAGGCATGGGTGAACCACTTCTCTGACAGCAGGTTGTAGGTTTCAATGGCTGCATCAATGTCTCCTTGATGAATCCCGACAGCCACTCTCATTAGCATGTGCTGGGGCCTCTCAGCAACTACAGAAGGAGGAAAAAAAGAGATTTAGCAAATAAACAATTGCAAATATCCCCAAAAAACACTGCATTCATAAACACACTTTTTAAGAAGCTAAAGGAACATAAACTCACCTTTGCCGTTAATCTTCAACAAATATGACCGCTCAATAGTCTATTAGAGCAAAGGGGACAAATTAGATTTATGATTCAAGAATCGGCTTGAGATGTTAAATGCAAAATGAAAAACATTACCTTGAAGCCAAAAAAGTTGTAGGAGAAGTCTCTGTCGTAAATGATGGCAGAATTGAGGCGCTGCAGAAGATAGAAGATATCTTATGTTACAAAATGAACATTGGAATGAAAGAAAAAAAACATGAACAAAATACCACAGCAAATGTGACTTACACCCTTGTTTTCCAGTACAACATCATACATCCCCTTGGAGATCATAGGCGAGGGGCGTTTATTTAAGGGGTTCACATAGTTGTAGAGGTCTTCCATCACATCTACAATAGCAAAGAGAGTACCCAATATCAGAATATCAGAACCCATAATTTAAACACTTTAACAATGTACAATCAATCATGTCAGGGTTTCTCGTAAAGCGGGAAACGCCATACCACAATGTGCAGCATCATCATCATTTATAGCAAGATGACTAAATTGATGTATAGTGCATAAATGGTGTTATTTTTGTATATTATTTGAAATGCAAAGTTATATTTATAAACACATGTATAACGTACACAAAAATCCAAACTTTTTCAATAGAGCAGTGTATTTTCTATGTTAATTTAAAACTTGTCCTCACCACTGAATACTTTCTTGGTTTCTTTGTGGAGATTAGAAACGGCAATGCGTGCAGCCAGGAGTGCATAGTCAGGGTGTTTGGTGGTGAGCGTGGCAGCCGTCTCTGCTGCCAGAGTGTCCAGCTCCACAGTGGTGACTCCGCTGTACAGACCCTGGATCACCTTCATTGTAATCTGGGTCTGCAGAAACATAGAAGGGGGATGTGCATGTGGGAGAAGATCACTGAATCAGAGTGTCAACAGTGTTGCTCATTTACGTGTTTTTTTGTTTTGTTTTTTTTAACATTGATGGGTAACTTTATAGTGGTTTGAACTCACAGGGTCAACAAAGTCAGAGTTGAGTCCATAGCAAAGCTTCTGAATGCGGGATGTGATTTTATCAAAAGTAACTCCCTCATGGCGTCCATCTGAAAAAAACGTTGTGTGTTAATATGTAAACTTATTCAGGAAATTTCTTAAGATAGATGATGAATATAACTGTTTTAAACGCTCAAGAAATATCCGTGATATTATATGGATTCCCTCTCCTGATCAATTATCTCAGATGAAGCGCGCGCAACACCTGTCGAACCAGTTATTATTAACAACAAAACCGTGCTACTTCGCGCCAATACTAGAGATGCCAACACGATTATAATAACGCTCTACTGACGCATCCATTAAAGAAGAAAGTTCTCAAAGCCTTTACGATAAAAAAAAAGGAGAAGGGGCGGGGGGTAAACACCAAAAGCTGTCGATTAAAACATTAAAAAAAAAAAAACTAAAAAAAAACGTTGTTCAACATAAAGACCGGCAACCAACCTGCAAAGTAAGAAAGTTAAATTGTCATCTTTTGTCCTCTCATAACTCTAGTCTTTGTTTGGTGTCTTGACGGAAACGCACCACACAAAGAAACATAAAACAGCCTTTAATAGCAGAAACTGAGTTGAAGAAAACTGTGCAGTGTTTCTTTTGAGTATTAACATGTATCGCATGTTAAATACATTTAAAGATTTTTCCAGGACATTGACACCCCCGTCACTGGAACAATGCATTTACTCGACAGTATTTGCAAGAAAGTTAAACTGCTAAAAAAAAAAGCCACGCTACTGTACCTCGCTTAATGACATGCATGTTGGCAACACGGCAGCTGGTTTCCTCAGACAGCAGTCGTTAATGCTAGATTCTCAGCCTCCAAACAAACACAACGCCTGTGGTTTAGAGTTGTTGCAGCAGGTTATTACACTGAGGACAATCGGCTCACACGGTTGAATCTTAAACTGAGAGCGCCAAAGACCCACAAGCCAGTTACACTGCATTGTGTCAGCGGCTAAGCCAATCAGAGGAGACTCGGGCTTTTGAACCAATCACATCACATTCTTACATCTTCCGGTGACATTTTCCCGGCAAATCTGGCGGGATATTGGATAATTTAAAACATTGATGCCATGTAAGTAGGTTTGCTTCATCTGTACTGTGTTGCAATATATACAAATCTCTAACAACCACATATGATTGTCACTTTTTATTTTACTACGTGTCTCTTGTGTGCACTGCTGCTGTAATCCTGCAATGTACCCACTGCGGGACTAATACAGGATTACCTTATCTTTTATCTGAACAAGGTGTGACTCACAGTCATGTGTATTTCCCCCTTTACATGATTACTACACTAATACATTTTGAGATTATATAAATACGCTGCAATATAAGCCAAATGGCAAGACTATAGATCATGTGTAATATTCCATGAAGGTATGAAAGCAGTACACCTGGTGTTACAGCCATTACAGCTACAATCATCATTTTTGTAGCACTTCCTGCACCATTCAAGAAACGTAAAAATAAAATAAAAATAATAAAATAAAAATAATAACAATAAACAGTGAATATGAGTATTTTACTGTACTTATAATGATGTTCAAGGGTGTAGCCCCCTCACGTGTATAACGTTTGATAAATTAAAGCTCTGTTTAAATATTTTTTAGATTTGTATGACTATTAAACAGTAAGTGCAAATTGCAAGTTATATCTTGACTGGAGCTGTGTTCTTGACTAGAACACAGAAAGTCACAGCTTTACTATTACTAAATGATTTCCGGGTTTTATTTTGAAGAAACAGAACCCAAAGCAGACCGGATGTGACCCTCTTAGGTTTGCTGCTAATGGTAATGGCCCGGAACGGTAAAGCAGCACTCCGAAGATGGCCGGGGTGTTCGAGGTGGAGGTTGATGGTGTAGAGCACGACCATGGAGTACAGCATCACGACCATGGAGTGCAGCATCACGATGAACCGCACCAGGTAAGAGCAATGGGCTACAGTGAGGTACTGCGACCGATACAAGAGATGGCGGTGACTAAATACTGGAGTTCCAGCTGTCAACCGACTTTGTGTTTGCTAGCTGACGTTATTCCCGGGTTTAGCCCAACGTAAGCAGCTAGCTCCTGTTTAGCTGTCAACCAAGCCGAGGTGTGGGGTCGAGATATAAGTTACATGTGTGGTCCATTGTACCGAACTGATGGCACATTGCTCGACTAAAACAGCAGCGAAAGAGAGAAACGCCCAGAGAGCGTCAGCTGTCCTCAGCTAGCTAGCAGGCTAACGTAAAAACTATGCAATTTAGCTTCGTTGCTTTAATCTGGTCAAATTGGCTCAGGCTGTTATACAGGTAGCGTTTTCCACACCCGTATATTTACCGCTACGTTCAGAAGTGCACTCTACAAATACAGTCGATGTGGCTGACCGGGTCAAAGGTCACGCGGTGCCATGTCTGCGCTAAGGGCCAAGAGGTGTATCGGTGTCAAGCCACGGGGGGAAGCAAGCAAACCACTTCCTGCGGGATTTCAATCTTCTGGTCAAACCTGGATGATAAACTGAGGTCAGAGCAGGAGCTCACAGGGGACAAGAGACGCCACCAAGTGAACTGAAACGAGTTCAAAGTTATGACAGTCATGAGTAGGTGTAGTTACCTAATGTGCAACAGAGGCAGAATAAGTGCATGGCTGGCGTCATAATAGGCTGACAATTTACACATCCAATCCTATTGTTTGGTTCACTTATAATTTAAGTTTAAGGGTTTGGATGGAAATCTGCAACTGGTGAACCTAATGTACATATTTTTGAATCAAGTGTGATGCATGTTTGGTTAGCATCTATCTATTCCTAATACTGTTCTTTTGTTATAATAAAAACAAGGGCAAATGAGGACTTAAACAAGAAAATGCACTATACTTCGCAGCAGGATGTGTGATTAGAATAATTAATAGTCATGAACCTGTAGCTGTATACCTGTTAGTGTAGCCACTGACAGTCTGCATTTATGTGCATTTTTTTTGTCAGCTAGGAAGCTCCCAAGAGAACATTACATGAGTTATTGCTGGCAGCTGTTCATTTGATTCAAGTTAAAGTAGCTAAACAAGCCCAACGACTTGGGAGGGACTGAACTACTAAATACACATGGCAAGATTTGATAAGTTAACAGTTGGTAAATATAGATATTTGGGAGGGTTGTGTGCACCCAGCTTTGACACACATCCATCTTGTGTTGCTGCTCAAAATTGTAATGTTTCAATTCAAATAGTTATTTCATATGCTTTGTAATTGGTATGCATTGTAAGAAACAGGGTTTTAAAGAACATTGGATGCTTGACACTGTGGTTAGGTGTTATTATAGTTGTTTCTGTCTTCAAATGAGGTTTATAGTGTGCACTCTGTGTCAACAGTAATGGTCCTTATTTTGTATATTTCCTTTCTTTAGTTTGATGTGTCCAAGCTTTCACCAGAAGAGAAGTGGAGGTTAGTATCTTTGCCACACCCTTAATGGAAGATGCATTTATTTTTGTAACATTATAATATGATTATTTTCTCTGACATGTGCTCGGATAGAAAAAAAACTTAAATCTGTACAACACAATTCTGTTTTTGCACTCTGGTGCAGAGTAACATTTGCGGGCATTTTAATTTGTTAATACACAAGGTTTTGGGGAATGAAAATAACTATATATATATATCTCCTAATCGAGAACCTTTAGACAAGTATTGAAGTTCACACGTTTCAACCAGTTCACCGTCATGTCCATGAGAAGACACGAACACGCAGAGGTGTTCAGTACACCTTTAAGGACACACCCATGTTGCAAAAAAACATACGGCTCCTAGATACATAATATCAGTTGAGTATGTTCTTCTTTCTCCGCAGGGTGGAGCATGCAAGAATGCATGCCAAACACAAAGGACATGAGGCCATGCATGCAGAGATGGTGCTGATCCTCATAGTCACACTAGTCGTCGCCCAGCTAGTCCTCGTGCAATGGAAACAGAGACATCCAAAGTCATACAATGTAAGACACACAATCAGCTTGTTTGAGATTTGTATGTAATGTTTGGAAATACCATCCTGTGAAGACACATCATTAAGAGGGGAGAACATACTATGCACTGTCTGCATTTTAAAATGTCCTGTCCATGAGTCAACACATGGTGTATTGTATAAAGGGATATCAATAATAATTTCCTCATTTAACGATAATGGTATTTTCCTTCTTGTCCCGATCTATCCAAATATGAAATGTTAAGTGCCTCTGTTTTTATGATTACACAATGCCTGACGCAGGTAACTTTTTCTCCCTGATGTACATGCATATTCAAATGTAACTGTTCATTGAAATAATTGTGTTAATTGCAGAGTTTTGAGCCTTTTTTAATTACCCCAAATATTTTTTGTTTAATCAAAATATTTGGCAGTACCACTGCAACCCACAAGATGGTGCTCTGAAGCCCACCAATGTTGTGGTTGTGAACGGCTGTTCTAACATGTATGCTCTGCTGTCTTGTAGCTGGTGACTCTGTTCCAGATGTGGGTAGTTCCTCTCTACTTTACTACCAAACTGCACTGGTGGAGGTTCCTGACCACATGGTTTATCTTCTCTGTCATCACAGCGTACATCTCTTTCCGTGCCACTCGCAAGCCTCTAGCCTGCACCACACCGAGGTATAACCATCGTTTACACATAATCCAATTGCTGTAAATGAAGAGGTCTGCCTCTCCATTACTGTGAATTGAACTGTCCATGACATATTCTGACCTAAAACATATTCCTTCTCTTTGGTGGCTGCAGGTTGGTGTATAAGTGGTTCCTCCTTCTCTACAAGATCAGCTATGCCACAGGAATAGTTGGCTATACTGTTGTCATGTTTACACTTTTTGGTATAAACCTAATATTCAGGTATGTATTGTTTGTTCCATATTATTTCATTGGTGTTAATATGCCGCTGTTCGGTACTGACTTGACCGTCAAAAAAAACATCTCAAAATGCATCAGATTGATGCTTTAAAAATATTAAAATATGGAATATTTTAATTTTTCTTATGGGGGCGCATGCCCCCGGACGCCCCTAGAGGGGTAATATCCTTCTCACCTTTTTCACCCCTGACCCGTTTTCATGCCTGTACATTAGTTTAGTGAAGTTGTAACTTCTGTTTAAAAACAGATTATTTATTGACAGTTTTCAAACTAAATGAAGAGCTACATACAGTATGCGCAATTTTTCACAGTTGTTAATTAGCACTTTTCCAGATCATAATACGAAATGGCCGAACAGGAAAGTACCTCAACGCATCCTATGCGATGTTCCAACAATTTTCCACTTCCTACCTAGAAATGTCCTGCTACAGCTGATGTTCCAAACAGATTTTTTTTGTAGCTTTTGTACGCAAAGACAAATATGTAAAAAGGTGTTTTGGTTAACAAAACATATTTTATCTTTACGCCAACATACTAATATTTAAAGCAAATTATTGTTGTCTTCCAAAAAGGTAATTTTAACTGTCACTGCAAATATATAAGAAAGACATATCTGTTTTATGAACAAAGTAAAAGTTGTTTTTTTTTTACCACCTAAAGCAGGATTCCTTCATACGGTGCCTTTTCTGTCCAGGATAAAACCAGAGGATGCAATGGACTTTGGCGTTTCACTACTATTCTACGGTCTGTACTACGGGGTCCTGGGACGGGACTTTGCAGAGATGTGTGCAGACTTCATGGCTTCAACTGTTGGGGTAAGTCAGCAGATTGCAGACGCTGTATGTTTCTTTGGAGGTAACTGCTGTAGGATAAAATGTAATTTAGACTTGTATCTCTCTTTTTTTCAGTACTACAGTGCATCTGGCATGCCAACCAAGCACCTCGCTGACAACATCTGTGCTGTGTGCGGTCAGCCCATCCTTGTAGATGTCAGTGAGGAGGGGATCATTGAGAACACATACAGATTATCCTGCAACCATGTGTATCCTTCCCTGTGAGATATAGACATGTTTTTATGATACAATCTTTTTTTTTAAGCGGTGAAGGAGAAGTTGAGCTGCATGATGCAGTATTTCACATCTATAAAATGCATAGTCATCATGGATATATTTCCAAACTGTATTGTGTACTCAATTAGCTGCTTAAAGGGGAATTGGCAGTTATCTAACTTGACCTTTATGTCAGACTGTTGATGTTGTGAGGGCCTGTTCATCTGAATTTATATTACTTCCTCCATGGTAGTCTTCTGCTGGGCTCGTCCACTGTAAATAAAATGCAACTGTTTACAGATTAGCAGAGAGAATGTCATGCTGCGAGATAATTATAGAGCCTAAATCATATATCAGCAGGTTGATATAGGTGGCTGATCTGCCAGTTAAAGGCAGATAGGGAAAAAACATTTCAGTAGATTATTGTAGGCTGTTTTTTGGCAGCTAATTTGCATATTGTACGTTTGATATTTTTGTGTTTGTTGTTGTAGTTATTTTAACGGTTATCAGATATTTACTGTTGCTGCCAAATCAAACATTGTAATACTGAAAAAAAAACTATTATCGGCCAATGTGCTGTTTAGTTTTTTTTTTTACATCCCCGAAATATGGACATAAATCCACTAGTGTTCAATTTTAGTAATTCTATGAAAGTTGAATTTCAATTTAAATCTTGTTGATTTGATACTCTGCCGGCATAGTGACATTATTTGTGCCTAGCTCCAGCAAAAAAATATAACATTTTAGAAGAAAAAACTAAGCGATTTATATAATTTGCAAATAAGTGCCTTGTTTGCTTGTTCCGGTCTTGTTTTCTATACCAATTAAAATGACCTGTCCTTATAAGGCACTAATGATGGTTTTCTTGCTTTTTTTTTTTTTGCTGGCTTTTTTACATATTTACATTGATCAAACAGGTTGAATGGCTACAATATTAATGTTTTCATATTTCAAATGCTGCCAAAAGTAAGCTTTTCAAAACGATGACATTTAAGGCAGTGACTGATGCTCTACAATACAGTACCGAGCCTTAACTCACCATCCAGGTTCCATGAGTTTTGCATAAGAGGATGGTGTATCGTCGGAAAGAAGCAGATGTGCCCGTACTGCAAAGAGAAGGTGGATCTGAAGAGGATGTTCAGCAACCCGTATCCTTTTTCATCTGTTTTGTTGTTTCTGTGCTGCATTATTTCATCGTTTGTCTTAATTATTCTTAAGTTAATTGTTGTAATTTTAGAAATCACATAAGACTGGATAAATGATGGGGGGGGGGGAGGGGGGAGGAGAGAAAAGTGAGAGTTGGTCCAAATTTAAATTGGGCCTTTTTACAGATGACAGCCAGCCAGTGTTCAGGAAACCCAGTCATGCCAAGTTACAGGAGAAATGCATCTTTCTTGTCACAGTGGGGGAATGCCAAGTTGAGGTGGAGTTTCTAGGCAGGTCATTGTAGGCTATTTGGAACGAGATGTGAAGCATTTATAGGTTGTATACGGAGTTCCTGTTCCTTTTTGTGGCTCAGAGACTTCAGACAACTGTGCAACTCTATATAATAAATATAATGCTCAGAAATTATTTAGGTACCCATTTATTAATCAGTATTGATTTCTATTTTGTATTCCTTAACCCATTTTGTTCTAGTTGGGAGAGGCCACATGTCATGTATGGACAACTTTTAGACTGGCTTCGGTACTTGGTGGCCTGGCAGCCGGTTATCATTGGATTTGTGCAAGGCATCAACTACGTCCTGGGTCTGGAGTGACCTGCGACTCAGAAATGGACACACAGACCATACGGAGATGATATGCACTGGCTCTAAAGGCTGAGGGCCTAACATTGAACTAAAACACAAATTAGAATTGTCTATACTTTTTGTATATATTTATAGGCACATACTGTCTGTATTTACAGTTTATTTGAATTTAATTGGTAACCTGAATTTGGATGTCTTGTCAATTTCCCAGGATTTGCTCCACACAGCATTACACCTTGATGATTGGTTTGTGCAACTTATGGCCTAGTAAAGCGGTTCTAAAAATCATTAGAGAGGTGCTTTTTACTGAATGATGTCTTAAGTGTTTGTTAATTCTTAGTTCCAGGATCAGGCTGGAGTTTTTCATCCTCATGTCTGATGACTCACACATGGGTAATAAAAATTGAATGGAAATCAACATATGTAATCGCTCCCTGGGCCTCCAAAGTCCACAGATGGAAGACATTTTGCTGCTGCGTATTTGATGTAATCACTCATACGAACTCAAGTGACATCATTGACAGTTTCCTAAACGCAGTCAGTCATGCGTCATGTGACCGGAGGCATCGTCATCGTGGGGAAAGAAGTGCTACTTTTAGTGAACCAGAATTCCTCATGCAGTAGTTGATGATATGGAACTGGATGTTACAGGATTTCAAAAATGTCGTCACTGTCTTTGTGGACACTCATCAATACGAACAGGAAAAACGTATTTACTTTGACCTTTGTGACTCTTGTACAATATCTCAGACACTACGTTTCTATGAGTGGAGGAATGTTACTGTCTACCAAACAACCTCTTCTGTTTTCATTCACACAATTCACTATTCTTACATTTTAGGTCCACAAAAAAAAAAAAATCACCTGTGGTTGTATCTTGCCTTATAGATAGTTGTGGGTTTTTGGTGCCAGCTATTTTCTTTGGAACTACTTTCTACAAAAGAAATGATTTCTGTAAAACTTTTGTGTTCTGCAGATTATTTTAGATGACTTATTGCTGTTTTTTTATTGTAATTTTTTTAACGCTGACTACATTTAAGTCAACTTGGTTGTATGGGGCGGGGGCAGAAATCTCCGATGTCCCAAAGCCTGGTCTAAAAACCCAAACTATCTGCATTGGCAAAATACCACTAGAGGTAAGTGAAAACAAATATAGATTTTCTTATTAAATATTGGTGAATATAAACTGTTCTGAAATTGGGGTATACCAGGAAGCACAAACCAAAGCTATGATACCAGTTAGTAACTTGACAAACTATTGACTGTTCAAACTACATATGATTAGAAGAGGACAGTAAACGAACATATTGTAGAATGATCCTTTAACTCAGAGTGTTGATGTCTTATGTTCATGTGATCTGTTCAAGCCAAGGTCCCTTTATGTGTATTTTCTAGTCCAAAGATGCTGTTGTTTTTTTTTTGCCGGTACCGGTCACAGTACATTACAACACTTAACCTGGACCACCAACTCGAACAGAAAAGGGACTGTACAACGAGGCTAACATGATCCGTTTGTTTTGTTAATGTTTTGACCAAGTTCAGTTAATAAATGTCATATGGTTTAGATTACCTGTAGATGTCTGCATCCTTGAAGTTTATTTTTCCAACACTTAAAGCCAAGTTATTGTCCACTGAATATATATATATTGATTTAAATATAGATAAATATAAATATATATATATATATATATATATATATATATATATATATATATATATATATATATACACACACACACACACATAATATATGTATATATATAAATTAATATCTAGATACAGAAAATTGGAATCACAAGACCGAGAGCTGAGAATTAGTCAGCATTTCTGATTTAGGTAACCAGTGTGTGTCAACAAACTGCCAAAATCTGTTTGGACTAGTTTTGAGGAAACCCCCATGTACTAAATGTCCATGCATTGTGTTTGAGTGGGCGTAGGGAAGTGAATTATGTTTGTGTATATATATTCGTACTAAACCGCAGTCAACGACAGAAAGATCTCACTGGAGGAGTCGATATGAAGCCATCTTCTGTTGTCGAAGGTAAATAATATTTGATAATGCCAGTATCAGTCGTTTTCACTGTATTGTGGGATTGATTGTGAATATATTCTATCTGCATCAGCTTTGGGATGTCTGTGTCTGCTGCTTGCAGATGGATTTCCAGGTACAGTATATTTTGTGGGTGACAACGATTTGATTTTATGTAATCATGGTTTTGTGCTAACCTATATTTGTTCTTCAGTTTCTCAGGATGAATCTCCAAAGATATTTGGGCCGCATTACGTCAAAATAAAAGCTCATCCAGGTAACACTTTGTGCACATGACCAACAAGTGTTTGGTTTTTACGGCTTACATAACCTGTTATTGGGTATTCGTTTGTGAAGCCTTTTGTGTGTGATGGATCCGGATGTGTTGTGACTTCCAGGTCAGCAACTGTTTCTTTACTGCGAAGCGTTAGCAAACACTAAAGACGTGACGCTCATCTACTGGCTTGTCAATGGCTCTTTCCCCGAAGACCTGCTCAGCAGTGGCCGAATAGTAGAATCAGAGGAGTGAGTATTATGACTTTTTACTTTCATGGAACCAACCTAACAGAGCCGTTTTAGTAAATTAAGTGAAATTATCAATACACAATTTGTAAGCAGCAAGTTAGAGTGTATTTTCTTCAACATTCTGCTGTTAGAAAGCAGGACAAAGTAACCTTTGATATAACATCCCGAATCCAACCCGTTTGTTTTAGGTCGACTTTAGATAATGGTACGATCCTACAGAAGAGTTTGATGTTGAAGAATGTCATGTCAGAGGACTTCAAATCCAACTTCACCTGTGTTGTGACGAACGCCGCTGGAATGACCCAAAAGAACATAATGTTAGTAGCAAGAGGAAAAAGGAGAAAACGTTTCATGTCACGACAGTAAAAAGTGGAATGATGAGCCACGTTTCACTGGCCCGCTAATTCATATTTCTTAAGATATACATTTGCTATGTTTGTGTATCATTCCAGTGGCTGTGTTAAATGTGTACACGTTTGAAACATATAAAAATGTACTCAATAATGAGACAAAGTCTGTTGGAATTTTGTGGTTGTTTCACTTGAGATTTATTGTTTGTTGTACTACTTATTATAACTTGTTTTCCAATGGTTATTCCCCAACCAGTACTTTCAGTGATGAGTGTCGTTACTTTTTAGCAATTTAGGATTACCAGTTCTTTGATGGGAATAATGCATTACATGCCAAAATATTAACGTAAACAAAAAAAAGTAATATCAAGCACAAGCTGGCCACACAAGGGAATAAACATATTTGATTGCATAAAAACAGGAACAAAATTAACTCCCCAAAAAAGGCCCCTTATTATCTAAATCTATATTGACACAAATGACATCTGCATTTTCTCAAACAGATGCTGTTTCCACATTTTAGTAATTAGCTCGGTTAGTGCATATGTTGGTTGAACACGAAAGAAACGTGTTTCGTGGTCAGGCACATGTCAAACTGTTTTCCTCCAACTGGAATTCAGTGGAAGCCTTGATGTTGCACATTTAAATGAGTCTTCTCAAACGGATGCCGTCTATGAGCCTCGCATTACATTTTATTTCATTTAGCTGACGCTTTTATCCAAAGCGACTTACATTTCTTCTATACACACCGTAGACACAGCAACGGGAACAATTCAGGGTTAAGTGTCTTGCTCAAGGACACATCGACATGGACTAGCGGTGCCGGGGCTCAAACCACCGATCCTCTGATTGAAAGATGGGCATGCAAACCACTAAGCCACAGTCGCTCACAAACGAAGCTCTTCTAGGCAGCGCTGCAAGTTGGTATTCCTGCCGGGATGATGGTTTTCTCTGATCCTCTTACTGATGAGGGCAGCAGCATCTTCAATGAGTGTTGGCCACTTTACAGTACATGTGCAGAATGGTTGGAGAAGGTCCAGGTTGGTCTTGAGAGCCATTCCAAGGAGGAAACGCAGGAAAATGTCCAGTTTTCCATCGTCACACTGCAGGCTACTGTCCACAGCGCTCTTGTACAGCTCCGTCGCCTTGTGTGTCGCCGGCTTGAATATCCCCTTGAACTTGTCTTTCAGCTGCGGCTCATAAATGTTCTTCCCCTGGTTTGTAAAGGAGAGAAACACATAAAGGGCAGCCATGTACTCTTGCATGGTGGGGTGGATGAAGCTGATGACTTTCTCCTGATGCAAGACATATGGCTTTGTGATGTATTCTGTGCACAGGCCACTGTTAATCACCACCTCCACGTCAGAGATTCCAACATCTTTCCAGTCGTACTTTGAGATCTTATACTGGCCTTTTTCCAGCATGTTGAAGGCCAACTTTCCAACTTTTACGAGGAAGTCTCTCTCTTTGTCCAGGCTACGATCTGGAGCTCTAAATATGCGTTGTTGTCTAAGTGCAAGCAGCAGCTTTGTGTACATGTAAGTGATGCTTCTGGGCGGCTCTGCCCACGTCACCTGACCCCTAAAGATTTGCTGGTACTCATCGGCCACCAGTGAGCAGAACAAGGGCAGGTGGCACATGATGCGGAGGGTTTTGGAGGAGTTGATGTACGCAATCACTCGAGCTGCTTGATCGGGGTCCTTAAATCTCTTGTTGAAAAACTCGTCCTTTTGAGGGTCACGGAAACCCTGCACATCTATCTCGTCATAGCGCGTATCCCAAGGAATGGAGTGTTGTACTTGCGGTCGAGAAAAGACCAGGTAGAGGCAGCGGTAGACCAGCCTCTCTCTGAGGAGGTTGACCACGATGGCGTTCAGGGTGGCGCGATCTGTGATTTCACTGATAACGGTAGTGTTTTGAAAGTCCAGATCCTCGCTGTACTCATCCAGACCGTCAAAGATGAACATTATTTTGCAGTCCTCGCAACTATAATCATTATCCCTCAGTTTCTTGGTTTCCGGGTAGAGTGTGTGTATTATTTCCAACACGGAGACCGTAGAATCCTTAAACTTTTTGAGTTCTCTGAACGGCAAAGGAAACATGAAGGCCACGTGTTGGTGGGACTTCTCTTCAATCCAATCAAGGATTATCTTTCTGACTGCCATAGACTTCCCTGACCCTGCCACTCCTGTGATTAGCATAAACTTAAAGTGTGACTGCTCCAGCCTTTCAGCGCTAAAAATATCCTTGGTAGAAAGCGCTTTCCCTTTTTTCCGGTTGCTGTCCAGCTTTTCTATGGTCATGACCTCATGCTCAATATTTGGGCCAGTATCACATAATGAGGTTATGTAGAGATCGGTAAAGACATCGTCAACGGATCTCGGCTCTCCCTCCGTGGCATACTCCTCACATACTTCGCCGTATTGCCTCCTCAGAGTCTCGTTCAAATTATAACGTACTTCATCTGGAAAAAAGAAAAATGTGCATCTCAATATGTAAGATTCTTTCTTTTCTTCCAAACTGATAGTGAACTGGGTTAAATGCAATTGCACTTTGACTACTATTGCCTTTGCTTTGTGTAAATATATCAATCCCTTTTGTTGAGATTACATGATCAGTACTGGAAATAATGGACATTCAGACATACAAGCGCCTACTTACTTCTGATGCACAAAGTCTGGAGATATTCAATCATTCTATTTTCCCCAATGTCCTCAAGAAGGTTTTTGGTGATCTGCAAGGATAGCTCCAGGTCGAAACACTCAAGCATGCGGTCCACAAGGTCCACCATGTCCAAGCCTTGGGGAGGAGTGTTGAATGACTGTGGGTGACGCCTCCACAGCATCAGCTTGAATCCCTTCATGTTATCCTCGGACAGCCTCCCAAGGGTTTTAGAAATAGCCTGATTCCAACAAGAGAATATTTTCTTTATCATTTCTTTGAAACGGGTGAAGACAAAAGGGAAAAGCAAACTAACCTTGAAAGTGAACGCCACCGTCAGGGAAGGATGCCTAATCTCCTTTGGCTCTTGGTTTAATGCAGGTGTTTCAGAAAGCTTTAAGACGGTATCTTCTTTGCGTTCAGGCCTAATGTGCAGTGGAGAGATTTAAACACTTTTTACTGTCAGTTCCGTATGTAATCAAACACATTAACATGTGAACGTGTCATGAGTTCATGGGTTTATTTCTTACTTGGGGATTCTCTTTTCACAATCGTCACTGTCCAATGAGTAGCAGCTAGAGTATGAATCTGCTCTGTTCAGCTGAACCCTAAAACCAGAAAGGATGACAAGAGGGCTTAAACTATATTCGAATAACTACAAGATGCAATTGCAGTTTTCAACTTTAGAATGAAAGTAACAACAAGGTGCGGTATGTTGAAATGTTAATACTACAAGCACAAATGAATGCATGGATTTATGGACTGATTTAAGCTTGGAATACTTTGTCTTGTCTGTACCTTGTGGGGGATCCATCTTCGTGGCTCATGTTGATTGAGTTGCCCTCACTTGTCATTGATCTGTAGCTCTGAGCTGGAGAAAAGGCCTGGTCCACATAATGCCTAAAAAAAGAGAGTAGATACATTTAACACATTCAATTCAGGTATATTACCAAGTATCACCCCTATATTTAACTGCTGAGCTGCCACACCACCCTTGTTGTTACACATACAACAAGGTATGTGTAACAACAAGCCACTGTAAGCGGCCACTGTAAGCAGTGTTCCCTCTAAGCTGCGCACGTGCGCAGCCGGGCAGGCGAGTCGAAGTGGCCGCGCAATAGATTTTTCAGACCGCACAAATGATTTTTTTTCAGGGGTTAAAAATCTTTTTTGCGCCAGTGTTTCTGAGATAGGAGTGAGCCATCTCCGCAATAATAAGATCTTTTATGTGACGTGTCAAGTCTTCTTGGCCAATCAGCGTCCCGTTTCTCGACATGCGCTTTCTCTCTGTACCTCTGCTAGCACTCTGCCTCCGTTAGCACCCCCACTCCCGCTGTCCTCCTCCGGGCACCAGGAGTGAAGCTCGCCTAGAGTGCCACATGAGCTAGGGCCGGCGCTGTTTAGGCTCCTCTTGGCGGGCCCTGCTCCAGCAGTTATAGGCTACCATGGCGAAAAGAAAGGCAGAGCAGGTGCCCCAGAAAAAGGTCTGCCTAACGTTCAAACATGAGGGGCTAGATGAAATAGTCCAAACTGGCACAGGTAGGATGAAACTTTCAGACATATTTAAATATGAAGAATATGAAGTTATTAAATTGTTTATATAGGCTACCTTTAGGAAAAATGACACCATGTCAATTTAATAGGCATATAATTATTATTAAGCACTGTATTAGCATTTTTCTTAAGTTAAACTTAAATGTTGTACCTGCTGAGAAATGACTAAACACCTTTGATACTTTTATTTTTGTATATATATCATTATCAGTCATAACCAGTGAACCAGTCATAACCTCCCCTTATTGAAGTTCAACAAAGATCCTTTAAGTTCAACTAAACTTCCCAAAGTCCAGCCATTATAAAGG
The DNA here is from genome assembly GCF_910589615.1 of Taurulus bubalis. Classification (NCBI taxonomy): domain Eukaryota; kingdom Metazoa; phylum Chordata; class Actinopteri; order Perciformes; family Cottidae; genus Taurulus; species Taurulus bubalis. The sequence continues at coordinate 36,715,380 of NC_136590.1, read as the reverse complement.
ATATTGAATAAATATCAACCTTGTATACATATTGATGCATTTGCTGTCATCTCTTTGAATCCCCTATGGCTAACGCAGGCTTGTGGTCATTTTCGGCAGGTCGCGTGGTTGAGAATTGCTCACAGTACTGAAATGTGTGGTCAAAAAAGAAAAAAAATTGCTCAGTGCTGAAAAAAATTTGAGGGAACATTGGGTGTAAGTCATATTTTTTTTCACTTTGTACTGTACCATCTGCAGAAAGCAAATGATAACATATGGGTAGTTGTTTCACTACTCTATATAAAACAGGGGTCTCAAACTCGCGGCCCGCGGGCCAATTGCGGCCCGCTAGCCGATATTTTGTGGCCCCCTACTTGACATCAAAGTTTAGTGTTAGTGCGGCCGACGCGTTTTTCTGAGGTCCGCGCGCGCGGCCCGTAAGATAACGTTTACTGGACGTTTCTATTAATAACTCCGTGAAAAAACGGAGTAGAAAAAAGCTTCAGATGCTGCTAGATGCGCCAAAGTCCGGAGGTTCCGCCCAACTTCTCTGTGTGATCATACGTGCCTCTCATAGGAGCTCACAGCCTGAGGCGTCTGTGTCGAGCTCCACCTTTCACCTGATTTGTTGATTCAGGTGTCAGTCGACATTTTGTGTGAAACTACCCAATGAACACTCAGGAAATCCCTAAGGACCCACCCACCCACATACGCTGCAAAGATACACTGTTTTTTATTCAGACAGACAACACACTACCACCTGAGAAAAAAAGACCTTTTGGTGTTCTAAAAAATCAACACTGTCAACAGAGAGACGGCAGCTCTGCTCCGCTCAGCTGTTCAGTTTTACTCTGCGCTAGACACACGACCATGCGCTGGTTAAGAGTACACAGTACACACATACATACACATACATAGTACATATGTTGTTCTGAAAACTGTTCTTGAAAAAACGAAACTGAAACATGCACATTGTGTAAACATTGTAAATAGTTTGTTTTTTTATAGAACATATTTTGACTCAAATATATAGTAAATATTTTTGTTTGAAAACAAAAACTGTTGTAATATTAATGTTTCATGTGCACACACCCCATGAAGCTTGATCTGTAGTATGAAGTCATTTCTCAGTCCCGAGTCTGTTGCAAATGGATCTTATTGACTTGCAGTGCAACAGAGATCTAAAAGCTAAATTCAGAGGCACAAGGAAAACCAGACATGATGGACCATTTCTGAGAGAATTGCCTCCATCCTTCCCTGAGCTGACAAAAGTGATCAGTCGAGTCATGTACCTTTTTGGAAGCACACATCTGTGAGAAACCTTTCTTGACTATGAACTTTAATAAATGCAAGTACAGGTCCAGGCTTAGTGATGCCCATCGTGAAGCTGTACTCAGGGTTTCACTGTGACCTGGATCAGGGTTTCTACTGTGACCTGGATCAGGTTTTAATGTGACCTGGATCAGGGTTTCACTGTGACCTGGATCAGGGTCAATGTGGCTCAGCTGTGTGAGCAGAAGCGCTGCCAGGTGTCTGGCAAGAAATAGAATAAAGTACAAATGTATTCAGGTTTTGCATTTGTTGGTTCGATGCAGTTTCAATAAGTTATTTTAAAAAATAAAATATATTTGCACTGTTGAATATTATTATAAAAATGTATAGAAACTGCTGGACGAAAATATGTTATGAATGTAAAAAAAAATGTTGCGCTTTCTGTGTGGCCCTCCGGTGAGATCACAATACCAGTGGTGGCCCCAAGCCAAATTGAGTTTGAGACCCCTGATATAAAACATACTACCAATAACTACTACCCTACAGTGGGAGAGAGAGAGAGAGAGAGAGAGAGAGAGAGAGAGAGAGAGAGGGTCCTTAGGGCTTGTAAAAATCTCCCTACCAGTGGCTTGTATCCATTGAAATCGGCCCCAGGTCCAGAGAAGGTCTTCGCTCAGGGATGTAGAACTCGTCATCTTCATCAAACAAACTCTGTTCTCTGCCAGACACGGCATCCCCGGGCGAGGAGCTGCGTGACAGCGTGGCCATCATCTCCAAATCACTGTCGTCCATCATGCCATAGAAAGGATCAGCAAACAACTAACATAAAGAGCACATACTGTGGTCCCTATTTGCTTTCCAGGGATGGTCTCAGGGAAGTAACCTGTCTGGACCTACAGAAGAACATGGGAAAATACAACATATCATTCTCAAATTCTCGATTATAACAGGAACTTGACACCAAACCAGATTTTACTGTTAGACGCGTATCTGTTTCTGCACTAGCGTTACATTATAATACTGGATTAACTTGTAAAAAAGAAAATGGCATTAAACATAAATTCAATTACAATATCCAAATGTCACCCCCAGGTTGGTAAAAACCTAGCTTTAGGTCTGAAGGAGTTAAACAGGTTTCGTGTCATTTTACTTCCTCATTTGAACCTTAAGGTTCTGTATTGAGAAGCTAAAATTAAAAGTTAGTCGGTTGTAGGTCTCTGGCTCGCTCTGGAGATTAAGTATATTTCTCATGTATTAATATGTTATAAACGGAGGTTGTATATTGTTCAGTCTGACTGACGGATCATGTTAACAGATTCACTGGTAGGATAAATGGCCTAGTTAGACCTTAACGGCTGAATATGTCAACTTCACTCTTCCGACTTCCCTTCTCCACATGTGATACGTCAGTGTCGGACTACTGTACTAAGATAGCTATAACTCTACACACGCCATTAGCGCAAATAATGTCAACGGGATTTTATGATGCGTTTAGAATTTTAGACAAACGTTAATTTTGAATTTTGAAATAAAAAACTAAGATGACAGGCCAGCGACAGACTGTCGCAACAGAAGGGCTCGACTCAGGAATAAGGCACGTGATTGTTTTTGTACAGTATAACATTACTTTCATAACGGCCAAACATTTTTAAATAAACGCAAAGGTATTTACATATATACATTCTTGCTACTTTGTGGTTTATACCAAAAAAAAACTTAACTTACCTTGAAGTTCGCTTCAGGAAGTAGACATGTCTTCTTCTCCTATCGATAGACGAGTAGCAACACATCCCAAAGCAGACTCTCTCGCCACCTACAGGCCGGAAGTCGGAACAACATGCCATATTTATAATACAGTCTATAATAAATAACACAGCTGAACAGTGTAAATGTGTATTTATTTGTACCCTCCCCCCCTCCCCCCACACACACTTTCCGTTTATCTTCCCATGAATAGAAAGTTTCATCTCATACAATAATTTAGAAATTGTTATGAAAAAAAAGAGCTTCTGCCTAATACGTGTTAGGTTTGCGATGGCAAAGTCACTCAGCAGAATTATTCAGCCCCCATCAACGCTGACTCAACTTAAACCCACTGCCGCAACACAAAATGCTTTATACCGCACCTTCTTTTTTTTTTTACATATCCAGTAACACTCCCATTCAAATCGACTCAAATGTGTAAAACCGGTGGAGTTCTCCTTCAACTTTCTTTGTAATTTAAGTGATGGCAATTCATCAAAACCAGTAGAACAAATATGTTCAACATTAGCTAATGAGGAGAAGGTATGTTTTAGTTTCTTGTTTTTAATGCAAGCCATTGCATGTTTATTGAATCCCTCGACAAGACACATCTTTTCATCTTAATGTATAGCACTGCTGTGATGCAAGGCTGGTACTGTGTGTCAAATGTATACTGTGAGTTTTTGTTTGCACTGCCAATGCTCGAATGTCCTTCTAAGTTGTTAATTACTGCAAAATATGATTCATAAAAGTAAAAAAAAGCAGCAGCTGGTGTTTTATGAGAGCTGCATATTTACTTGTATTTCATAATTTGATATGCTACTTTCCATTTATAGGGGAAATCAAGTTATATTAACAACTTCGCACTGGACGACTTGCTGTCCCATTTATTTATGATTATTGATTATGTTGAATATCAGTTCTCGCAGTGTTGGTGTGTTTGGTTCCAGGCAAGTCTTTTCATAATTGTATCACTATTTGCTATTTAGTTGGTCTCTGAGAGTTTAAAATTGTAATGCAGCCTTTACTACTTCTGCCACTTTTCATCATGTATTTGTGCTGTGTAAGAATTATTTATATTCTTTAAGTGCATTCACTCACTCATCAGTGTAGGCCTATTTATTTTGTATCTGGTATGAGAATCAGTTGAAATGTAGGTCTACTATTTGCTGAACGAGTGTCCATGCAGTGAATATAGCCTTAGACCCTGCGGCTGTTTACCAAAACGTGAAAAAAGCGAGGCGCATGTCAGCTTCCTTGTCTCATTAGTGACCGCTACACTGCGCTTTGTGTGATGGAGGCGTGAACAGCGACAAAGACGGCAGGAGGAAACACTGTATGAGGGGTGATTAGTGCCCAAACGATTTGGGGAGAAGGAAAGCACTCATTATCAGGATATTGTGTTGGGTTTATTTCCAGTTTGAGGCTGTCAGAAGATGAGCTGTTTTTTAAAGATGGAATTTTATACATTGCGTTTTGCGTAGAAATGGGATTGAGGTTTTAAACTAAACTATCACAGGTTTTTAATGAACACACTATTGTGATACAGAGTTAATCCCCAAGTCTGAAATTGGCAAAATTAGTCTATTCACCTCTATTTTTTTAAAATATAGCCTGTGCATTTCTCCAAAAATCCAGAATAACCCATGAAATATGGAATAATAATCACATTATTCATTATGCATCAACATTGACACAATTTGTTGTTTGTTGCTGTTTATTGCGTGAAGAGGGTGTGTTGTTTTAGTGCTGTCTTGTTCACTGAAATTCAGTGAAGGAGATCGATAGACAGTCTTTTTTCTTTCTTTCTTTCTTTTGATGTTGGCATTGGTTACAGTCTATATTCATCTGTTCTTCAATTTATTAATTTGTCTTCTTGGACATTGCTGTAATTTATTGGATGTGATTGTCTCAGTTTTTTGCAGTTTTTTGTTTTAATACAAAGGAAAATCCTTGAAGTGTAATGTTGGTCCTCATCTCTCAGACAGTATTGGCAAAGTAAAGTACACTATAAGTAAATATAGAAAAGTTTGAGGAAAGTATGACAGCTTGTGTTGTAGTTGTCATCATCGCCCCCCTCCCACCGGCATTTATATGTATTATGCGGGTTCACGCCTGATGACCCGATGACGTAAAAGGGCCCAGGAGACTCGGGCGAAAACAAATAAAAAAATGTAAGTTAAAGTTTTGTTTGCACACACACAACAGGACAGAGGATGCTCCATAAAGGCGCAAAGACTGTGACTCAGACACGCAGACACAATCTGCCATGAAATAAAACAGCCTTTTTCTGGCAGCTGGATATCTGACTGAACTGTATCTCTGACAGCGACGGGTGAGAGCTGACTGTGTGAGGGAGATTGAGCCGGCCTGTAACTTTAGGTGACACAATTTCTGTAACGTATATAATGCAAACATATTGGAATAGTTCTCGCTGAAGCTTCAAAGCCCGGTTTATATAAACTCCACTTTTATTCTGACCGAAATCCAGTAGTCATTAATTCCCATCTCCTGCTTCTACTTCTCCTGCTTTTTTGTTGGTGTGTGTGGCACTAATCACCCGCCATACATCCTTCGCACGGTGAGGGATGTGACTCCATGTCTGTGTATGAGGGAGGATGCTCAGAGCGAACCCAACCTTTCCAGACACCAGTATGAAGTGACAGTCTGTGCGTTGTTCTCCTCTGCTCTGGATGGTACTGGGATATATTTTTGGAAGGGGGGTTTCGTGCACAGCTACCCACCAGCATTATCGCCTCTGAGCCTGACATGAATTACAAGTAAAAGAGCTCTTTCAAGCGAGCAAACAGCTCAGGAATGTGCAAGTCTGCCGGGCTGCACTCAGCGTTGTCTAAGCGATATTTTGGACCTTTTGGACCTACCTCGTTTTGTTGATAAACACCCAAACTCAGCCGCGAAGAATTCAGACTCTCCTTTTAAATTTTATGTTAATTTATATTGTTTTTTTCTTTCTCTTTTTTTGAACATTTTTGAGGCGGGAGGGTGAGGGGGGTTGGGTTTGTTGTGGGTGTTTTTCTTTTGTCAAGCGTGAACAAGACAAACTTCTACCATGGCTCTGGTGATGGAGCCTGTGAGCAAGTGGAGCTCCAGTCAAGTGGTTGACTGGATGAAAGGTAAGGCTTCAGGCACGACGATAGCCAAATATAAACTGATATCACCAAACTGCGATGATGTTGCAATGCTTAGTGTGTAGAAACGCATTTCGATACGGATTATCTGGAGATGCCGAGGGAGAACCAAACACCTGCTGAGCCTCGGGTTGGTGCCTCATCGGCATGCGGCTGCCGAAGGCTTTTAATTACAGCCTCAAATCATTTAATCGATTATTTTTCCCTCCCAGCCCGTTGCAATGTGGAGACGACTTGTCCTTTCAGACCAGCGTGTTCTCCAGAGCATAACGCGTTCAAATAGCTCAAACCGGATTAAAACCTCTATTGTGTTGTTGTTAACGCGGGGCTGCCGCGCAGGAGGCTGGGAAACATAGCAGAGATCCCATAATTACATACAACCCTTCTCCCTGGATCTGGGGTCAGACTCTGTCATTTGAAGTTATCGGCCAAGCTTCAGCCGATATGTGCAATGTATAAAATGAGAGCTTTTAAAGCTCTACAAAGTCAGAGCGTGTAGCCATCTGTGCCGCATGCTGATCCACTGATGTTGTCATGAAGAAATCACGTCTGACTACTAGCTGAAGTAGTTTTAAAACCTCATAGTGCATTGAAACGCAGGGCGATGCTCCATTTAGCTCAGACTCCAGGTTGTGCATTTATTCGGGAGTAAGAATATTTGATAGTGTAAATCCGAAAATATCTTGAAATTTGGACTAAATTGAACTTCAAATAAGGGAAGCTTGGGCTTGTCAAAAACATGTTGCATAAAAAAAGTTCCTCAGAGCAAAATTGTCTGCTCAAGACAGGACAGTGTCAGGGTACAACTAAGTCAATAGATTTGCATCTTTTTGTCTGTTTGCATAACAGTAATTGCCGCTGGTGGTCTGTTGCTATCAAATATGTGCAATATGTCGGTGGAGTAGATGGTAAACTCAGTAAGAGGAGGCTCTCCAAGTCTGTGTATTTAGTCTTTCAATGCATTCATTGTTTCAGTAATGTTTGTTGTTTTGCAGAGCCATATGCTCACGTGTCAGGCCACAGCCCTACAGAGATGCTCCAGATGAAACATACACATACATCTGTACTGCCTGAACACACACACACTTACGCTCTTAGTCATAATTCTAAGGCTGTCTGCCTTTTTCTGCTGGCGCAGACATATTATGATTGAAAGGGTCAAGCCTCTCTTAATACGAGTTGTGTGGTACAAATACCTGAATCTGATGCTGCCTTTTAAACAGGCTGTTTTTCTGAGTGTGCTGGTTCAGTAAAGACAGTATACAGCTTCAGGGAGGATTTATACAGACACAGCTGCGATAGGATGCGGAGAAAGGCGAAGACAGAATGGCCACAAGAGTTCAAACGAGATCTAAGATGATCTGTAAATAAGCTTGTAGCACAAGTGAGAAATGTAGTGAGCGAGAAGCAGAGCTTGGATTTGAGAGAGGGCTCTTCAGTGTCCCACATCTGACAAGTGGAGCAGAGACGATTGTGTGCCCAGAGCCCAGTAATGGTAATTTAAAGTGAGGGACAGAGCGGCACTGAGGGAGAGGAAATGCAGAGGGGGATTCATTTTTGTCTCACATCCATTCCAAGCTCCTGACGACTGGCAGCGTTTGCCGTTCACAGGTTCCATTATTAGCATACCGCTGCCTGATGTCACTGGAGGCCAAACAGGGGCACCCTGTGACCTTCCCACAATCCCCATCTCCACCCCCACAAACCCCCGGTAGTGTTTTGCGTGAGCAAGACGCCCTATTCCCAGCGGTGACAAAGCCGCTTTGAAGAGGAGATTTCCTTCACAAAAGAGAAAAGAATTCCAGCTTTGACTGACAATTTGTTCTGAAACAAGTGCGTGGTAGCTGTGCAAACACATGTGAACGTCTTGTGTTGTTTTTATGGAGTGTGTGTGTTTTGAGCCACAGATGTAAAGCAGGCTTAGTATAATCTCTTTACTCTTCCTGGCAGTATGCATTATCATGATTCATATTTTGTGAAGTACATCAGCTTTATATTTGTTCTCTTGCACGCAGTGACAGCCACTGTGAGTGATCAATGAAGAGTCAGATGAACAGAAATCCATTTTAACAACGCTAACAGCCCTAAACATCTCTCCTGCCTCACATTACCAGTGGATTATCTGGAATGGAGATCACGATGTGTCAGTGCTGCGTTTTTAATTTCTCCTCAGCGTGCCTCATAATCTGACCCGTAGATGACACGGACAGGAAAATGGATGTCGCGGAGATTACTTAGTGCAATCAGCAAAGTGTACTCCATTTATTACACGATGCTGCTGTCATAAGAGGACAGTATGGAACAAGACGGCATTTCAGTTTGAAACTTAGTTAGTCTTTTTGTGTCTTGAATTATAGTAATACCTTTTTTTCTATACACATAAAAATAATGATGCTTTACAATACCATGTAAAATATTAAAATAGTTTATTGCTAATGAACTCAGCAGACAGCTATGTCTCATGCTACCATCATTTTTTTGGAAAGCATCATCCCCTCTCCCCTCTTTGTATTTCTTTATTTGGTCCTGCGGTCAGGGAGAATCTCTGCCAAAACCCTGCTTCATGGTTTCTATGGCAATGCGGGGAATACTTCATTGACACAATGAGTCTCAATTAACTTGGTAAAGAGGCCGATTAGTTAAGCCTTTAAATTGTATGCAAAACCATGAAACTCCCTATGTTTCCTCTCCACCGTTTAGCTGCCAGCTAAACCCCATCGGAATGCTTGATCAGGTTTAGGCACAGCGCTGAGACACATGTATATGATTGGTCCGCAGCGATGAAAACAGATGAGCAAAGAGTTGTGTGTGTGTGTGTGTGTGTGTGTGTATTAGTGTGTGTGTGTGTGCCTCTCTCACATGGAAACAGACCGAGTGTATAGAAAAAGCCTCACAAAGGCTACTTTCCCTGTCTCCAATGGTAAAAGGACAGCCAGTTAGCATTCAGAGCACTTTCTGCTGACATTCAGTCAACACACAGTATGTACGTCTATAAATGAGTTGCAGCTGAAATTCTTACACAATTCATTGCTTTGGAAATCAACAGAAAATGGCTCGGCAACTATTTTTTTAAAGGGAAAATGCCGGTTTCTTGGGTTTTTCAAATAGTAAAATGAATATCTTTGGGGTTTCAAACTGAATTTGGAGACCTTGAGCTCCACGAAATTATGGACGGACATCTTTCTCTATTATCTGATATTTTTTAGAGCCATTCAATTCGTTTAATAATAATCAGCAAATAAATTGATAAAAAAAAGGGCTGCCCTTAAATGATTCTTTCAGCTCCATAGTGTGTGTGCTTGATATAAAAGAGAAATATACTGGTGATAAATTCTAAACCTATCAAGAAACCTCTTATCAAATCAAAATGTATTTACAGAATAAATTGCATTTGCTCTTAAATTATTTGGAGCAGCATACATGCTTTTTTCTTCTTCTATCATTAGCTTCGTGGTAGGAAGACAGAGGGTGGACACAATATCATTATCACCTATAGAAAATACTCTCCACTGCAATTCTTCCAAAAATAACCTTGCGTGCAGATTACGTGCAATTTACGAGGATGGGAATAAGGATTTATGGTCAAACTTGAGTTTGTTTTGTACGCTGTTGTTTTGGATTACCGCCTATTGATGCAATTTAAACTGCTGTTGATAAGGTGAAATTCGTCGATAGAGCTGAAGAATCAATTTGTTTTAGTCTCCTGCATTTCATCGACTGCGTCACTGAAAGACTTCACACCTGCTGCAGCAGTGAAAAGATGTAGCGCAAGCTGAGCACAGACACGAAGCCCCTTTTTAGTTGAAAGCTTTTTCTAGTTTAAAGCTGCAACGGCACCTCAGGACTGTTGAGGAGGACGAATCTGTCAGATTTCTAGCTTGACACAGATGGTTTCACACTTAAGACACAACAAAATACAACCTGTTCTCTAGTTTTACAGATTTGCAGCACATATTTTGACAAAAAAAACGATATCAAGCCTTATTAGAACACGTAAGGTAAATACATGTTTCATAAGATATCAGAAAGTCTGATACCGCGTGAAAACGCATTTTTTATGTTGTCGAGCTGTACTGAAAGTGTTCCCTTCGTCCCTCAGGCCTGGACGACTGCCTGCAGCAGTACATCAAGACCTTCGAAAGAGAGAAAGTAGGGGGGGACCAGCTGCTGCGTATCACCCACCAGGAGCTGGAGGATTTGGGAGTGTCCAGAATCGGCCACCAGGAGCTCATTCTGGAGGCTGTGGACTTACTTTGTGCTCTGGTGAGTCCAAGCTTCCCACGCTGTCTTCCTACTACTCTGTACTGTCACCTCAAAGAGTTTCAGGCTTCTGATGTTGGATGAAGTTTCTGTTGCGCATTTGGTGCTTTCTCAGCTTTTCAAATACTTTAAAATTCACTGGATTTACCCCAAAAATGTGGTGTTTTCAAGATAGAAAATAAGGTGTTTTTTTTTTGTCATTTTGGATCTGTAACATTTCAACTAGTTATTTATGCAGAACATATTCTTCCCTAAAGTCTGTTTATCAGTTAACAAAATGAATGGGTGAATAGGGGAATTTTGATTGGAGAAAATGCTTTAGGTCTCAATTTTCAAACATCACAACAAATCTAACAGAGATAATAATCTGGTCAAAATATCCTCTACAGGCAAATCTTACATCTGACATTAGTGCTGACATGGATTACAGCCTCTTCCTGAACTGATTTCTGCTTTTAGTCTCACAAGAAACGACTCTCTTGATGCTGTGATCATCGGGCAATGTGCTGTTGAAGAAGCGAAAGCCTAATTGATACAGTTTATAAAACTCACTCCATGTGTCACTGCAGCGACCTCAGTCCTGTGATTCAGGTCAGCAGTATAACAATGAAACCAATGGCGATGTAACTTCCTGTTCAGGAGAATTTCCTCCTCCAGTGAAACCCAGTAGCTTCTGACAGAATAATCTAGAACACTGAGTTTAGTCCAACACACATAGTCAAAGAATATATATATAGATATATTATCTGAATAGAACTTAATTTCCCAGTTAAGGAATTCCATTCTTCACAGCTTTCAACAAGTGCAATTTAATGAAAGTAAATGCAAATGTAAAGCTCTCTTTTGTATTTTGTTAATTGGTTGTAGGTGTGTCATCCACCTGTGGTACCCGGCTGAATACTTTCTTAAGAGGCTGTCATTTTGATCTATTTAGACTCTTATTTTATTATATTATATTTTGTTATATATTATTTATATTTATTGCACACTGAGCGGACAATTGGAGAGTAAACACGGATGTCAATACCAATAATTAATAACCCTTTTGCTGCTCTGTCAAAATGCACATCCATGGTGGTGTTAAAGGTGAAGAGCTAGACAGAGGAGCTGGAAAAGGAGAAGATGGTGAAGAATGTATGAGAAGTAGGAATGAAGGAGAGCGGGTGGAATAGAGATGAAGATGGGGTGGATGGAGCTTTAGTGGACTGAGGTCACAGATGCAATCTGAATCTAAAGTCCTCTCATCCTGCATCACTGCACAGGGGGCCTTGCTTCAGCCCCAAAGCTCCTTATGTAACTGGGATTTAGTTTAAAGTCTCTCAGGCCCTGCTGTATTGAATATGATTAGCGGCCCTCCTGCTGCGCTCGCCCCTCCCAAGAAACTCCGACGTGACAGACACCCACAGGCCTCCGGGGGCTTTAGGCGACGTACAGGTTAACGAGAGTTCTGCTATCCCTCGACATGCAACGTGACAGATGGAGAGGAGCAGGGCGGATGGGTCAGTGGTTTCATTCCACTTTGCGTTTGTAGCATCCTCGGCTGTTTGACAAGGTGGGCTCCTCTGAAAGTGGTCTTTTTATTCACCGGGCAATGCCATGACAACACTCGGTTTCTGTCTCCACACTGGAGAAATCCTCGTGTTGCGTCACGGTTAAAACAAACACCGACAATCTGGTCAAACAGAGTGAGTTTACTTTCCTTTCTCCTCTAGAATTATGGGCTGGAGACTGAGAATCTGAAGACTCTTTCTCATAAGCTGAACGCATCTGCCAAGAACCTGCAGAACTTCATCACAGGCCGGCGGCGCAGCGGCCATTACGACGGCCGAGCCACCCACAAGCTGCCCAACGACTTTCTTACCTCCGTGGTGGACCTGATCGCTGCAGCCAAAAGCCTTTTGGCGTGGCTGGACAGGTGAGATTTGCAAAAAGGTGCCCCTGTAATACATTTAATCATGTTAAACCCACATGTTAATGCAAGGTTCATGTGCACACATTCACGCACAGCATTTTCCCTGTAGGTCTTGACGTTACGGTAGCAGCACTAGTTGTGACTAATATGGTCTCAAATTGTGCACCACTTTGAAAGCCCTGAAGTTAATCTCAGATACATACTTATACTTATATTTTCTTTACATTTGACAAAATAACTTGCAGCAGAATCTATTAATATTGACTTAAAAAAGGGTGAGACCCTCTTAGTTATCTGACATCAAGCATTTGATCATGCGGTGTGTTTTGGGAACTCTAGTGTGTTTTTAACACATACAGACCCGTTTTGTTTTTAATGTTATGTCCGTGACCAATCAGCTGACAAGAAAAGATGAGTAAAGGCCTTATATAAGTAGACTTTGACAAGGTGGCAAAAAAAAGCACTGAGCAAGTCTATTTATATGTTTCTTTATCCCTTTGCTTCTCTCTGGGATTGTGCCAGTCTGTGTGTTTGCATCTGTTTGTGTGTGTTTGTTTGTAGAATTTAGAAGTTCAAAGCAGAGCGCATTCAACAGAAATAGCAAAGTAAATTGCTGTTTCTTTTCCCATTTAGAAAGTCCTAATCCACACCATCTATTTAAATTCAAATTCAATATCGTATGTTTCATTTTCATGTTTGAATGCATCGTTGTTGACAACATTACGGGTTGAGGTTTAGACTCTGGAGTTACGTTTCATGTTTTCTGGAGTACAGAGAAGAAAATGTGGAAATTAAAATAAACCATACATTTTTAGGCTGTGTACAGTACAATGATTCACAATGAGAAAAATGATTGATCAGCTCCTTATGGCATCTTCACTAACCATTTAATGTTGTGTATTCACATACATGTTTTTATACGTGAATGCTATGCTGTACACACAAATAATATTAATATTATTCCCTGACTTTACATCCCAAAAATAGAAAAATAGAAATCCTAATGGGTGTGTATGTGTGCTGATGTACACGACTGTGTGTTTGTAAATGTTCCCACAGATTTACCAAAGACTTAGTCTCAAAGGAAGAATGATCTAATGGTTCATTCCAGGTGCTCCTTCTTTTTCAGGTCCCCGTTCGCTGCAGTGGCAGATTACTCCGTGACACGAAACAACGTGATCCAGCTTTGTCTTGAGCTCACTACAATTGTGCAACAGGTATATCATTTGTGTATTTTATCCCAATTCAAATTCTAGATCAAAATACAAGAGTAAACTGATTTCCCACATACAAGTTTTATGGTGATGCCAAAATGCATTACACCATGTCTTAAAGTGTGCATCTATGTATACATATATATATAGAGAGAGAATTTGTCTTGTGCTTGATAAAAAAAAGAACTGAAGCAGCATCTCACTTCAGCAGCATCTAAAAGCTCCTATTTCTTTCCCCAAACGTTGCATCTATATACATTTTCAAACACAAGAAAATATTAAAGGTTTATACTAAAGCATATACATGAAGTACAACAAAGTTCTGCAACTGTTAAAATGTCTTTAATTTGAATAACTTAAAAACACTTCAGGTCAGCTAATCACTAATTGGGAAAATTATAACTTAATTCTATGTTTTAGTTTTATAAATTACTGTCAGTGCTAAGAATACATAATACATACTTGTGTTTTTCACCCGTCATATATGCTGTCGTGTAAAGCACCGTCTAAAACAGCATCTGTTGAAATGCATGTTCAGATATTTTCAAAACTAAAGACACTGCATATCAGATGAAATGTTGAAAACGTATCACAGATTAGATATTAATATCAGTGTATTCATGTTTGGTCTGTAGATAATGACAAACACCACCAGCTCTGTATGACCCTGAAAGATCAGTAAATAATGAGAGAAGTGATGCTTAATAGGTTTTAGGACTGTCTCTTAAGAGAATAATGTTTATAGAAAAATGTAAGTGGGAAAAATTGAAGGTGGGAGTGAAAGAGGGCGATAGGGAGAGAGTTGAGTGCCGAGAGGAAGACTGGCATGAAGAGAGAGAAAGAGAGAGAGAGACATGCCTCCGCATTGATGATTCATTTGTTTTGTGTTTGTGCATGCCTGTGTGGGAGTGTTGGGGGTTATAGGTGCCAAGCTGCTCGGTTTTGCTTATATCCACCTACAGCAAAAATGCCAATAATAACTCCATTTTGACACATTCTCTTGAGGTAACTGCTCTCTCTGAATGTTCCCCAGGACTGCTCTGTGTACGAAACAGAAAACAAAATCCTGCATGTGGTGAGTTGCTGACTTTATCACACTGGATTGAATGTAAATGAAGCCATAATGAGCTCACTTTAAGGTTGTACTCATCCCTAATATGTCCTCCCTAGTGTAAAACTCTGTCGGAGGTTTGCGACCACATTATCTCTCTGTCCTCCGATCCCATGGTGTCCCAGGCTGCACATTTGGAGGTTGTGCAGCTGGCCAACATAAAATCCACTGAAGGACTGGTAAGGCTGAGTCTTCTGTCAGACTTTAAGAATCACACTCATCTTTTGTGAGTTTCTCAATGGTCATTTTACCCAGTATGTCATTAGATAATGCTCTGTTTAAACTACGGGCTGCTTAATTACATAGTAATTATAAAAAAATAACTAATCAATTCCCCGACAATATTGAGATGATAGAAAATGCAATAATAGTGTCAGTAATTAGGCTTAAGAAATACGTTTTGCTGGAATCTGTATTGAAAATAACTGTGGTGATATGCATCCTGTATACATACTTGGTAATGACTTGAGAAGTGAATGTCATCTGGTAGTTACTGAGAAATGTATATGTTACCCCGAAATTGTACTGTAGTTTCCACACAGTAAATTTGTCAAAGTAAATTTTACTCAAGTTGAAAAAAAAAAAAAATATATATAACATTTGGTCCCAGTCTAAATAGAGTGAAATATACTCTTGCCTTAGTTAATAATTCAGAGTATTGTTTTACTCTATTCAGTGCTCATATTTAACTCTACATGATGATAATTTACTAGAATTGGATTAAACTCTAAATAGAATTCTATATAGAATTGGATTCAACTCCCTTCAGCTCTCTTCCGTCCCATAAACCGTCAGCTCGTTCCTGCGTAACAAGAGGTTTCATGACGGAGGAAACGTAATTTAAGGAACCGTGGTGGTCGTGGTCACACTGTTTTACTCCAATAGATTTTATTCTGAATATGCTGCTACTCTACTGGCTACGGCTAGTAATTATGCTCTAAAATTATGATATATTACTAATTTAGAGGAAAATAATAGTAACTCTGGAAAAAATATGGAAATGTAATTGTAATTATCTCATACTAAATAATGTTACTTCAGTGTCCTTTTGCATGGCTTGTAAAACATAGCGTGCCTTGCCTCCTTGAAATATACTGCTAGTCTTGATAAAAAAATCTAGACTATTAAGAAAATGTCATTGCATATTGCCTCTTAAGGCCTTGCATCATGGATGTGACGTAGCAGCCTATGAATTAAAAGGTTAGCTATAAAGAACTGACTCAATGGCCTCGCACCACACACACTCTCTTTCATCGTAAACGCAACAATATGTAAAAAGCCTACACGCCCCAAATCCCACTGCACGTGTGGCTCTTCACATAAACTAGCTTTCAATATATTTGAAATCACACTTGAGTATGGTTTAATATACTGAAAATATCAAGATGTTGAATTGTTTTCCAGGTTTGATGAAATGAACACAGGAAAAATCTACAAAAAAAAGTAAAGTACAAAACTATAATGCTGGATGATGGTGAAACTACCAATTACGGAAATCACAACAGCATGACTTCTGACAGCATTAACGTCTCTTTGATCCAACTATGGCATGTGCAAATGATCTTTTAGCATGAATCTCACTCAATGCAAATAATGTTATTTCAGTTGCTCAATCACTAATACTAACCTTGCCTGAGTTGTTTCTTCCAGTTATAGCAGCTATTTTTAACTCTTCCTTCTGTAGGTATTTTGGGACCATGAAGGGACCAAGCACACAGGCTATTTATTTAAAGGGTCGGTTGACCCAAATTACAAAGATGTACCTCTAGAGCCATGCAAATAGTTTTGTATTTAATGCCCGTATTTTGAGATATCTGAAATATCCAGATAAATAAGAAGACTCAACCCAAATGCATTGTAGGTGAATTTCCTTTGTGGGGCTCAAGACATTAAAAAGTTACAGTAAAAACTCAAAGGCCCTGTTGTTGACTCTGGGAAGCCGGTTTTCATCTGCGGGACATTGTCCGATAAGACAAGGCTGTTCAATTTTTAAATTGGCATTTTATACATGAGTCGTAGCATCATTTCACATTTCTAAATAGTATGAATATTGAAGAAAGACATGAACACTGTGTGCTGCTGTACAGCCCAGTATAATATGGAGCTAATAGTAGCTGCCCTAAAACTGGGTTTAGCTGAGCTTGTGGGCATATGAGTCAGCTTATAAAAAGCAACATAAAAAGATGACATTGTCCATGTTGAAATGAACAAAATACAAAATGCTTAACTTGCAGATTATATGCAACGAATGGCTGGCGATGCATTTACCTTGGGGAGAAACTATAGGTAGACCTACTGTGAAAAGTTGCAGAGAAGACCCTTATTTTTTACCGCCACTGTATAACCATCAGCACTCGGTCGGACTCCATCTTCGCTCTGACCTACACTCAGGCACGAGCGCCCTGCTTGGGGCCACAATAAAAGCCCCACCCCCACACAAATGCTAGCAGGGGGCATGGAAGTTCTCTCATCCGTTCAGTAAAACCTGAACACAACAGTGGGCCCAGTGGCCTAAAAATAAACCTTTTACACTCATCTTGAAAACTGGCATGCTGCTTCTGTGTATCTGTGCGTAAGTACACATATGTACTCACGCACATCTGTGTGTGAAAGTGTGTCGGGGTGTGTGTTTGTGAGGCCCTTTAGACCCCTTTTAGTGAAAACTTAAGCTTTTTAGTGAAAACTAAGTTTTAGCTTTTCTGCAACATATGAACAGTATTTGCAGATAAATATTCCCCCGTATTTGATTCAATCTGCTTGAGAGAGACGCTTCAATCTGCATTTGAGAGAGACGTTCTACATGACAGAAATTGATATGTAAGGACCTTGCTGCTGTCATTTTAACATTTGTCTGATTAGGCAAATCTGAGCTCAATATGAAAAACCCTCACGTCTTTCACTGCTGCTCAAAGATAATTGAGATAAATCCAGACTCTTACCCCTTTTTGCAATACGAGCAGATTAAAACAAATGCTAAGATTTGCAATAATGCAGTGACCCTGGTCTGTTTGGCAAATGGCTGTATGGCTGCGTAAAGATGCATTCGGTTAAAAGAGCCTCGTGTTAAAGTTTGCTTTGTGACGTAACATTCCTGCTATCTCCCCACAGGGCATGTATATCAAATCAACATATGACGGTCTCCACGTAATCACCGGGACAACAGAAGGAGTAAGTACAAGCCTCTTTGTGTGTACATCTGTGGTTGATCTTGGCCTCACTGCCCATTTGCCCGTGGTGTAATATGTAGGGTGAGGTGTGCCACTTGTATCACAGTGAGCTCTGCCATGACAGTGAAATGGAGCTGCAGTTACTGACTGTGCCTCATTTCTATCCATCAGTCCCTCGCTGACCGCTGTAAGAAAATCCATGCTGGAGATGAAGTCATTCAGGTCAATCATCAGACAGTGGTGAGACCACTTTTCTCACATTTCCCGTTTGCAAATCATTTTTATGTGCATTTTACATTTGCTTATGCAAATGTATGTTAAATTCATATGCTTGTTTGTACAATCCTTCCCCAGGTTGTGTATACGCAGTGAATGTGTATGTGGTTCCTTTATACACATTCATATCTGTGACGACGTCCTCAGTGAGCCGCCGCAGCACTACCGAACTGTTCTTGTTTAAGTGGCTGGCTGTAGAGCCTCTTGAATGTTGTTTTTGAGGCCGTGGATATGTCACTGTCTGGATATGTTTATTTTCCTGTCACACGGTCACTGGTATGGTCAGTTGAAATTGTCGAGCTCATGCTCACAAGAGCCCTTCAGTCAATCAGGAGGCTTCTGCTTAGGGCCCTTAAACTGTTCACACCATTTTCACTGTGATATCTGTTAGTAGCGTTTAAACTCCTAAACACAACTCATGCAGCCACACAGGTGTTTTATTTATTGATTCGACCTCTTCTCAGGACAAGATCTATTGATTGATTCTCATATTTCAAGTAGTTGTGTTGCAGCTGTTGGAGAGGGACAGCTTACAAACTGTGTGGTTCAAGGTTTTTTGGGGCTTTTTTTAACGCATGGAAAGATAATAGGGTGGGAAAGAACGTGCAACAAAGGTCCTTGGCTGGTGATGTTGCCATTCATGGTTGTCGCCTTAAATCCCTTTGCCACCAGGGCACCCAGAGTGTATCCTTATTTTGATGAAGGGGTTTGGGGACCTCACATTATTCTCAGCTGTGCCCAACTTCAACCTGATTAGAGCACTAACCAGCTCTAACATAAGCACTAACATAAGTGGCCTTCCACAGATTTTCCACATAGATAAAACTGCACAAACCTTCTGTTGCTTTTGTACATAACATTGTATGAATTCAGTAGAAAGTAAAGTAAAAACTTCCAGTGTTGCACAATTTAAATATAGCACCCTTTGTCTAAAATAATTGATACTTGTGTATGCAACAGCAAGATGTATGATAATTACACGGCTCAAGTCATGTTCATTTCAGTCAGTCAACTCACCCACTGAATGCAGCCATTTTTTTAAAGAGAATAAGTGCGAATACAGAGTAGCTTTTGGTGTCACGACTCTTTCCTCTCACTGTGAAGCACAGCTTAAAAGCTGCCAGAAAGCGGGAGCGAGGAGAACTCAGCGCATGGCGATCCTGAAGAAATACCTTTTTTATAAGCAGACAATAGGCTCGTTCGTTAGAGCTGCGCCTCGTCTGGAATCCAGACGAGAGCAGGCGGCCGCAGCAGGAGGCGTTGACAAAAAACTGCAATCAAGTCGGACAGTTGTCAGCTGCCTTCAAAGTATACACAGGAAGTCACAGAAAAAAGTACTTCCTGTTAGTTCCGAACTTTTGTTTACTTGTAGTTTACAGATCACGTTTGGATTTATTGTAGAAATGACTGTGTAGCTGCATCCTTTGGTATTTGTATGTCTGACTCTGAAATCGACAGCCGGCTTGGTCTCGTGAGAGTATTGTTGACCACGTGTGCATGACGTCAGAGCAAGTCGGGACCAAGTCGGACACAAATCTAACCGGCATGCATTGCGCGCCGATCACCGCCGATCGCTGCCGATCGATTCTGCGCAGAACTGGCTCATTTCGAACAAGCCTAATTTAACCTGTCATCGCAGGAAGAGCACAGGTGTAATTGATAACACTAATGACGAGTCAGGAGTCCATGTATGCACAATTCCAGGAACAATGTTATTAATGTTATTTATTACAAATGTGCATTTCATGAAGCTTTCTTGAAAGTTTTCTTTCTTTGATTGATTGGTGGCATCATTTCAAATTTGCAGTGTGATTGACATCAGCTGGCATGTCTTGTACAATCTGATGTTTATTCATGTTTGTTATTTTCTCATTTATAAGGTGGGGAAAAAAACTGTATAAAGTGAAGATTATTATGTTGTATTTACTGTATATTATTAATATGTGGTGTGGAACTGGAACAAAATGAATGATGCTGGGGAGGTGTTGGTGGAGGAACGATGTCTTGGTGCGGCTGTTGCATAAGTGAGCAGCAGCTGAGTGAGTTTGACAGCTTAAGTGGGTGATGGCAATATGTAAACTCAGTTGATGTGTCTGCTGATCCGAAACTGCACTGTTACTCATATTGACTGCCATAACCATCTTAAACATTGCTGATATTTAATCGAGTGTGGCCCATAGTTAAGAACAAAGCCATGGCGGTTGGTGGTTATTGAACAACCCGTTACGGGAGGCATTAGCCGCGCTGAAACCAAACCGCATTGAATGAGATGTGTCTGTGATGGGAGGATTCCTTGCTCCATCTAGTTATACAAAAACTGGAAAGGTTTTTACAGCAAAGCAAAGCAAAACATCTTCAGGTCTGAGCGACAGTAGAACAAACATCAAGGTTAAAAACAAAAAACACCATATAAAGAGAAGAGATGCTTGAAACAGTTCAGAAATCTATAATTAAAGCAGCTGGGAGAAGTTCAGCAGAAAGACAAAGAACGAAGTTCACTGGATTTTAGTATCCTTTTCCCTGAGAAGCAGACGTTACCATGGCTGCAAAAGCAAAGGAGTTACACCAACCAAAAGAAAGTAATGAGGGAGAAATCTTTGAATTTGAAATGTTGAAAGTGTAACACATCTAGAATGAGCTGAAGAGATGGCTAATGATTTGGTGCTATAGAGCACAAGATTGGAAAGCTGTAAAAAAAAAAAAAATAATAATGACAGCATGTCAGACATAAATAACTCGAGGCAGCAAGAACAGATTGCATTTCTGGTGCAGGTCAATAAATGGGGAAGGCTTCAGACACATAAAAATGGACAGTACATTTTAAGTGTCACAAGGATCCCCTCAAGGATGTGAAACCAAAAGAAGAAACCAATGGCATGACAGTTTATGGGAAACACCTTAAAGCAAAACATTTCTATACCAAGACAAAGCAAAGATAGTTGGAAAAAAAGATAAAAAAATCATGGGTTTTACTTCTTTAAATATACACTTTAAACATTTTTGGGCTAGACAAAGCAAAACAATCTTCTTATCATAGAAGAAAGCAGACTTTGGAGTATACACATGTCTGTTTCAGCTTGTCTGTCTCTTTAATGCCCTTTCTGTGGGAATAATTTCTGTATAGTGTCTGTCAAGGTGAGAAATTACTTGGAAAGGAACAAAGTGATTGCTAGGTCAATGCCTGAAAAGTGCCTGATTTCTCAGGGTGATTGGAAAACACAAGATGTAGAGAAAATCAGTGCAGTCAGCCAAGCGAGAGAGGATATTTCCTCCTCAAACTGGACCTGGCATATTTGGTTCAGCTGCAGACTGTGCTTCTCTGGGTGGGATGTTTCTTGTGCCAAATATCATCAAAACTTGGTTAAAGACTATTTACAAGGCCTGCAGCTGTTCATAACATCGGGGCTTACCGCATCATGACAGAGCCTGCGGATTGACATCACGGGAGGGGAGATGCCCTTTGGCATCCAACTTTGCATTTTAAATCTTCATCAACATGAGTCTCAGACGCTGTGCCGCAGTTACCAACCATCAGGATACACGTGTATTATTAAAATAACGACCACAACAGCACAGAAATGGGTGAGACGTTTCCAAATCGCGCGAGAAAGGAAACTTTTAAACACCCATGTATAAAGAAGAGCAACTGGAATCTCTATTCTAGTCACTAACTAGATGTTCATGTTGAAATGTCAGCTTATTATTTCTGTAGTCTTGAGTCATGGGGATGCCTGTGTGTTGAGGAAACCCTCTTCATGCTATTATTGTTTGTTAGGTGGGATGGCAGCTGAAGAACTTGGTGAACTTGCTGCGTGGAGACCCTGCAGGTGTCACCCTGACGCTGAAGAAACGCCCACAGAGCACTCTCACGTCAACCCCTGCACTGCTCAAGAACATGAGATGGAAACCGTTGGCTCTGCAAGTATGATGACTAATTTCATCCTCTGCAGATATGTTTGTGTGTAGACATGTATTTGTATGTGTATATCTATGTGTGTCTGTTAAGAATAAGACTGCACAGACTCTAGACAATAGACACGCATAAACCACCAGAGTGCAAATCTAATACAACATTCCTGAAAAAGACATTAGCTTTCTAAAATGTATCTTTTTCAGAGAGAAGTTGTTGCTATGGGGTTTGCTGTGTATTGCACAGGTATTGCTTTTATTGCGTCCTCCTCCTCTATCTTCCACAACTTGCTACTAATTGGTTGGAGCTTCCAGCATCATTCAGTCACAAGTTGACGTTTCAGACCTCAGTGGCATCTGTTGTCCTACTTCAGCCAAACCAACCCCATTTTTAGGACGGTGTGCCTAAGCCAGAATGGGTGGAAATGAGAGGGATGTGTATTAATGTAGCCCAGCCTTTCTTTGAGTCCGAGGCCAGAGAAAATGTTTTCTCCCCCCTGAGGCCCTGAAGCACAGTCCTGCTCAGCCTCCTCCCCCTTCACATCACATCCTCATTCTTCTTCTTCTCCACCTAAATCGAATTTGCTCTCCTGCTGGCATTTTTAAGGACAGAAAGGAGAAAAGAAAAAAAAGAACCTAGAAACTAATGTTTTCTGCTCTGAGTCTCGACTAAAATGAACAATGTCAAGGTAGTCTGTTAAGTTATTGAAAAGAACACTGTGCGGTGGAAGCCCTGCAGTAGCACTGACACACATAACGTTCTTATGATGGAGCACATCTCTGTTGGAGTCATTTGTCAGCTGTGACTTATGCAACATATTAGCATAGTTTGAGCAGTGACAAATTAGTCATTTAACAATCATTTCACTCATTTAATAAGTTATCAAGTGTTTTTTGGAAGTCCATGTTTTATCACCAAAAAAAGGCATCTTGTGATTGGATTACTTCTCTCTGACTATTCAAGTTAAGTTGATGACAAAAGCGGGATTTAAAGGATATTAGTTACATATTTTGGTATGCAGGAGTATAAATAATAAATATGAATAAACAAGGAGCAATCTATCTCCATATACCATTTAACAGACAACGTTGGCTATGACCAGATTTTCCTTGACCTGAATGAGAGGGACAACTAGACTGCACACCACCTCATCGTCTTGTGTGCACTAGTTAGAACTGGAGCATCAGAAACGTACAGTCGGCTGCTCATTTCACGGTTGAGATGCTCAGCACCACAGCCTGAACCGAACAAACGGTCCCTGACTGACTAACGGACTGGACTGCTGTCGGCTCCAAATTGTCTATGTGTCAATCTGTGTAACTGTCTCTCTCTCCTCTCTGTCTGCATGTCTCTCTCTCTCTTTTGCACACACACACACACACACACACACACACACACACATACACACACACACACACACACACACACACACACACACAAACACACACACACATTCACTCACACAGCCAATCTTCCCTCAGAGCCCCAGCAGCAGTGTCGCCACGCCCACCAGCACTTTAAGTACTCCATCCAGGAGGAGCAGCTGTGCTCTGCAGGACCTCTTCATCCCTCCTCCTCCAGCAGAGCCCTACACCCCCAGGTGAACACATGAAACACACAGTTCACCAGTAGCGCTTGTTCTTTTTTACCAAATTCAAGTACTTTTTTGACTACTAGTAGAGCTGTGGAGCAATGTTATTAAAAGTGAGACCCTGTTTTAATTGTGTCAGGCACAAGGAATCACAGGCACCTGAACGAGCACATCCATACACATCCCTGCCATCGGTTTCATGTTACCCTTTTGACAATTGGTGGCGGTAACACACAAAGAAGTGTAGCATTGCACTCACACAAAGACAGATACTGTAGTGAGATGTAAACAATGAATGAGTTAAAAAAAGACAAAAGGCTCTGCAGGTGGTTTTGAAGAGGGAAATGCATTCAACATGTTGTCACATCTCATGAATACACGCTCCACGTGAACGAGAAACACTGAATGTAAACATGACAACTGTCACTGTTTTTATCTCAAAGCACCACCTGCTAGCGTGGCGGTAGACTCCTTTTAGTCTTGTCGTAATGTAATTTATTCACTGACTGTGTGTGTGAGTGTGTGTGTGTGTGTGTGTGTATACATATATATTTTTTGTATCATTTATTGTATATCTGCGATCTTGTTTTAAAAATAAGCATAGGAACGAATGGGCTTTGGGGCTGAGACCCCTTTGGGGATGGACTAACACATTGTTGGTTTAAATGCTTTTCACCCTACAGTACATTCTGATGGTGGCATTGCTTTTATTTTTCTCTAATATTAGTCCAGATCTTCACTGACATTAAAATGACTTCCTTTCCGTTACCACAGAGATGACAAGAGCAGTCTGTCGGGTGACGATCCTCAACCGGATGTTAATATCGCAGAGGGCTCTGAGTCACCAAACTCCTACCTGGACCAGGAGTGTCGGCGGCAATTTCCTCTGGTGGAGGAAGATGCTATACTGTACTGTTATGAGTACGACCAGAACCAAGAGGTGTCATCAGTCCGCAGGGGGAGCACTCCCACCTATGGTAAGACCTCAGCCTCATCTGAAGACTCTGCTGTAATCGTGAGAGCCGAGAGCTCAAAGCCCTGCGAATGTGACGTCTGTGTGATTTCGAGATGTTTTTGAGACGTCTACATCTGTTTGATGTGTGCGTGTGTGTGTGGGCAGCTGTGTAATATTGACGTTCACTGCGCCTCCTCGCTCCAGGCAGGCTTAGGCCCATCTCAATGCCAGTGGAGTACAACTGGGTGGGAGACAACGAAGACCTGGCCAAGCTGAAGAGAGAGAGCAGGAGAGGTGAGTGGGAGGCAGTGGGAGAGAGAGAAAGCAAGGGGGGCAGAGAAAGGAGGGAGACAGGGAGCTAAGGGGAGTGGGTGGATATCTCATAATATCCTCACCCTCTCAGATCTCCGAGCCAAAAAGTAGAAGGATGAGCTTGCCCGTCAACACCGATAACATGCTGGGTATCAGCTTGTGCCTCGATCTCCTCCATGTGTTCACAATCTATCACTGCTCCCTTTTCCCTGTCAACCCTCTCTTTCTCTTTCTCGCTCTCAGCTTTGCCGCTCGTCTCTGTTTGGGTATAAAAAGTACACCGTTGCTTTGGCAACTGTAGAGATATATCCTGAGATTTTCACATGTTGTTGGTGACTGTTGAGCTAGGTGGTAAATGGAGTGGGAGGAGACTGAATTGCTTTATTTCAGTCCCAAAGAAAGACTTGAGCGATGTGTTTGTTTCCTCTAGGAACGTTGTCGATACAATATGTTACTCCTTTGAGCTTTTCAAAAGAAGTGATGATGCTATATTTATCTACAAGAGACAGGATTTAGAGGTTTTGAGGCCTTCCTGCCTGACAACAGTCTTCGTCTTTAGGAAATCTTTTGAAACGTCACTGTTCACTGATCTCAAAGAGAGAGATCTAGCTGACAGGGAAACTGATGGGTCTTTGAGCAGATTACATAAAAAAGCTAAAGGTTCATAGTCAATGTTAAATTACTTTCTAAAATGGTGCAGAGTCTTGTAATTTAGACACATTCAGTGGAACTGTACCGGCATTTAGTGTTAATTTAGTGCAAGTAAAATGGCATACATTTTGTGTCGCACTGAGCTTGCCTCTGTTGTGTCCTTGCAGAGAATTCGCTGCTGCGTTTCGCGAGTGAGGATAAACCCCCGGGGGAGGACTTCCTGTTGGGACGCAGCCTGAGTCAGAACAGGAGGAAGACTGAGCGCGGAGCCAGCCCCACCCATTACACGCTCGTCCCCGCCCTCCAGATGGATGTCTCCCTGTCCACATCCAGCTCTGACTCTGCCTCCCTCTACCATGTCAGTCCCTTTTGTCTGTGGAAATTAATTTGTATGTTGTGAGTTAATGTGGAAGTGGGAGCCTTTAGCTACCGTGGGATCTGCATGTCATCATTCCTGTTTACTTTGCAGGTGTTCGAGCGATCCTCGCTGATGTCAAGGTCAAAGAAGAAGAGTAAAGGTAAGAGCATTTGTTCAAGGAGTTTTACTTGAGTGCTCACATGTACTCAAACCCAAATATGAGCAGGTGTTCCTCCAGGAGTGTTTTCTGACCCCCTCATCTGTTCTGCTGGCGCCTGCAGCTGGAAGTCCTATGTCTTCAATCAGCAAGCGGCGGATTTCCTGCAGAGACTTGGGTCAGGGCGACTGCGAGGGCTGGCTGTGGAAAAAGAAAGACGCTAAAACCTATTTCTCACAGAAGTGGAAGAAGTACTGGTTTATCCTGAAAGACACATGTCTGTACTGGTACATGAATGAGGAGGTAAATATGATGAATTTCCAGCATTTCGCCCTTATTTCGTGATGTGGCACGTTGATTTAACTCTGTTTGCTCCTCACAGGATGAGAAGGCCGAGGGCTTTGTCAGCCTCCCGGAGTTCAAGATTGATCGCGCCACTGAATGCAGGCGGAAGTAGTGAGTACTGATTGTCACCTGGACACCAAAGATCAAGCTTCTTAGATTTGCATTGCTTTTCCATTTCGCCTCAAAATTGGATAAAACTATATCCACATTTTTTTAATACAACTCACAAAGCTGACAGCAGAGACTTCATGTTGCATATTAAGATACAATCCTACAAATGTATTATCAGTGCAGAGGTAACCTTGTGCAAATTGGTTCTTTGCAGGAAAAACATTGGCATTCATATGGAATAATTTAGCAAATTGACCATGCAAAACGGACAATTTACAGAGGACCCCTGACTCACAAAGACTATGCGCTTGCACATTGCACCAGTAACATTTTATTATGCACACATTTACGGCTTTATTATAATGTTGTATTGGATATTAATTTAAATTTAAAAAGCGGAAATAGATTAAGCAGTAGTGCTTAAAATAGCACATGCAGAAGATTTAATTTCCAGTAGGTTGTACAATAATGTTAGAAAAAATATATCTGTAAAAAGTTAGGCAACTAAAAGTGTAAAACAAGAAGTGTGTAGATCACATTTTATCAGTGATAGTTGATCTAATTCTAAGATAACAATGTCATGCTTTTTGGACCTGAGGTCAGTATCTACAAGGAGGGTTGATCATTTGTTTAGTATGAATGTTGATGGAGTAGGTTTACTAATGTGGAGAGACTGTATCAAAGATGAAAGAGTAAAACACAGATAATGTTTTTTATTATGTTTTCTTAAAGCAAAGAAAGGTAACTTGACCTAAATCCCTTTGCGAGATGAGAAAGAGAAAGGACTAGAGACTAGCTAAAGATTCCCTATTGAGTTTACCTCTCAACAAACAAAAGTTTAGCTTTCATTCAGTGTCGCTTACGAAAACACATTGTGTGTATCCTTCAGCTCTAACAAATGTGATGAAGACGTTTCTTTCCCCATAAAACTTTTGCAAAGATGATTTTTAAGGTATTTTGAATGCAGTGTGCACAAGACCAAGTACAAGAAGAAGTAAACAGGAACCTACTCGAAAACAGCTCCATAGGACTAATAGAGATACTAAATACAAATATAAAAACCCCATGAGAACCTTTAGGCTTAAAGATTTATATACATTTTAGATCGATTTAGAAATTTTTTGATCTTCAGTAGCTACATCTTATCTGGTTTAAGGAAGCCAAACCTTGCTTTTAAAGATACAATTCCAAAGAAACCCAAAATATTTGTTTGCAAATCCCACATAGAGAGTTCAGGTAATTAATGTGCTTCTTTATACAGTATACTTTGTGGCAAATAACTGTGGACACATTTAATGCATTTGTTGTTCACTAATGGGTTAAATGCTATACAATTCAGAGGTTTTGAAAATCATCATGAAGCCATTGTGTTTTATAAAGATGGCTTACCTTTGTATATCTATCTTAATCATGCAACACGGTTTCTGGATTGCTTTGCATGCACGTGCATGCATGCTAATTTAAACTACATCAGACTTACGAACAGCTCACAAAAATACGCAGAGCAGTTTATCTAATGATGCAAAGTCTTGCTGTTTTTGTGTCATACTGAATGTGTGTGTGACCGGGTGTCTGTTTACCTCGGCTGTCTCTTGTATTCATATGTTAATGTCTGCTATACGTCCCCGTTCTTGTGCTTACATATCATTAAAAATACCCTTGGTTCTCTTTCAGTGCTTTCAAGGCTTGCCATCCGAAGATAAAGACCTTCTACTTTGCAGCGGAAAATGTAGACGACATGTCCCGGTGAGTTAATGAGGCTGTGATACTCATGCTGTAAACTCCCCCAATCCCACATCTGCAACCACATTTATACTCCTGCTGGCTGGCAAATTGAATCCCACTACAGGACGGCCCCCTCTCCTTGAACAGGGCAGTTTTATAAGGGTGATTGGTCAAACAGGGAGACACATACGAGCGTTATTTCCCCCCACAGGTGGCTGAGTCGTCTCAGTATGGCAGTGGCGGGCTATTCGGAGCAGGAGAAAATTCGCCAGGACCAAGGTGAGATTAGTCACAGACTGTCGGCTGTGATTCTCCGGCTGTTACAGGTTGCTAGTCATCACTTCCTCAATCTGTGTTTAATATAAGTAGTGACGTACGCATGGATAATCATTTTGGCCAGTCTTCCCTTGGGAGAGGTTTTAATTCCATATCACAGGTTCACAGCAGTCATTTTGCATCACAGTGTGTCTGCTCCTTCAGCCTCATCTTATACATGCTGCAAACATGATAATTCAATATATAAGTTGTATTTTTACATTATTACCAGAGGGTTTTTAACACCTCTCCCCGGTTTCACTTCAACTTCATGTCCGATTCAAGCAGCTCTGATTTGTGCTGAATATAAATGCTAATTTTAGGAGCTGAAGGCGTTCTTGTTATTTCCATATTCTGCTGTTATTTGGTTTCTCTAAAAAATGGACAGGAAATGATGTAACCGACCTTTGTGCTATTTAGAGGAGCCTACGTAGAAACGTTTCCCTGGTGGGCGGGTGAGATCAGGTTTTGTTGGTGGTTATTTGAAGAGGGGGCTTCATCCTTCCCAGACAAGTGCTAAATTCGTCGCTCAACACCTCCAGAGGACTCGACAGGAAGTGCTCTTGATTCATCCGTCTCCATATTTAGCCTCAACAGTTAGACCTGAACACCTACACTGCAGCTACACCTGTCTGAACACTGAATCATGGGTCATGAACTTACACAGCAGTTTATAAAGCCATCATAAATTGTCCGTATGCATTATTTGTATCGACTGCAAACATGTACTAAAGTCTCATTAGCCACGGCGAACCTTAGCCTCTAAACTACTAGCTAGTGAAGTCCAGGTGTGAAGATTCTGATACAGGTGTTACAAGTGATACAAGTTTATTTGCATTGCACTGCATTTAAAGAGCTTGCTTTCTATTCAGCAATAGAGATTTTTCTTTAAAAACATGACGCAATCTTTGTTCATGACAGATTACTGGAGTGAGAGTGATCATGAGGACATGGAGATGCCCTCGATGCCCAAACAAGACAGTCCGCCACCACCTTATGACACCTATCCCAGAGCATCCTCAGTGAGTCTGGCAGCCTGTGGTTTAGTAGATGTGGCAACCTTCCATTTCTTACTTGCTAACCCTCTGTCTTTGTTCAGGTGAGTCCCTACCTGGAACCGAAGCGTGGCCACCTCTCCTCCTCCGACACGTTCCAGTCCCGCTCCTCTCATGACGACTTTCACTCCAAGTCTCAGGACGGTAGCAGCAACAACAACGGCATCTCCTCCGGGCCGAAGACGAGCAGCCACCGAAACTCATGGCAGGACCAGATGGAAAACAACGCGAGGATGCACTACCTCCAGACGTTTCCGGTGGAGGAGACCCTGCTATCTGAGGACAGAGACCAACTGGCGATGGAGTACCGCAGGCAGTCCACCCTGCCCGCACAGCGCAGCCTGATGCAAGAACAGTACAGGGCCCTGCCGCTGCCCCTCAGGTCCAGCTTTGATTCCGATGCTGGAGGGAAACCCCGCAGCTTCACGCTACCCAGGGACAGCGGGCTCCACGCTATCTTGACCGCCACCGCAGCTGCGTCGGATCAGAGAGAGCCCCATCACTACCAGCTGGACCGGGCCAGAGGCAGCGGTCAGACACACAGCATCTCTGTTTTACATCTTTTCACGTGAACCACAAGCATGCACCTAAGAATATAAGAATATAACAAGGTTTAAGAATATAATATATTACATCAAACTGTAATAATAATAATCAGTTAGTTACACATTTTTATTATCAATTTAAATTTAAGTCATTTATCCCCCCCAAAAATTGACATTTCGGGAAACTGTGATGAAAATGTCACCAATTTCAATCAGGATACATTGTTTAATTGCCAAAAATAACCAGCAGACAAATAATAGAAAAATAATGATTAGTCGCAACCCTACATCACGATGATAATGATGACCATTTGTTTGTGTGTACGTGTAACTCAAGGGTTACACAGTATAGTTGGAAAGAATGTGAAGTAGCTCAGCTAATTAGAAAAATTGAAAATTATGATTTGGCAAAAACATCTATCCATGTATTTTTGTTACCACACAAATAGGATTATATATTGGCTGACATTTATTATAACCCAATTGCCCGGGACATGCTTCCCACCATGCTGAGCCACTTTCTAGCACCTCCACACAATGTGCTACTGCGTGAAAATATGCTGCAAGTGAGCAGAGAGGTCGAAAGATAAACTGTTGAAATGTCCAGCCACTCCAAGTGGTACTGAGGCAAATACAAATTTGCCTGAAAATATTAAACAAGGACAATTTGGCTTACATGGACAAATAAGTAGCAATACACAATGTTATATCAACAACAGTGTTAGATAACAGCCAGTCTCACAGATAAGGTTGGGAACCACTGCAGTAGACCATGAGAGGAGATCAAGGTGTCAATATAACTGAGATCACCCTGAAATGTAGGGACCTCTCCTGCTCACTGTTACATGCAGATCAGTCTTTCCTTCTGCACAGTGTTGAGCAAGTATTCCTATTTGTCGTCAGTTATTTCATGAAAAGCCGCTAACAGTCAGTCAGAGCCAGCAAATGTCAGAGGTTGAATACTCGCTATTATTACTTTATCGGATTGGATTAGAAGCCAGCCCATTCGCCGTCCCTCCAAGACCTCCAGGGCAGTTGTCTAAGTGAGATGAATTTTAGCCTCTTATTTGATAGTGATTTATCTTGGCAGTTCACTCCTCTCTCACACACTCACTCTTTCTCTCTCTCTCTCTCGCTCTCTTGCTCGATAGAGATGTCATTGTGCCTTTCGGCAATGTTTGAATGGTGAAGCGAGGAGGAATCCTTTCAGCCCATGTTAATGTTGAATTCTGAACAGGATAAAGAAACGCGCCTCAGGGTCCTTTCTTCGTGTCCTCATTTATCTATTGCTCTACCGTTCGCTCTCTCCACCACTGCCTATAAAGACAAGAAAGAAACACAAAACAGGCGGGAAATAAAGCATGATACATTTCACAGCAGAGCCCCAAAGCTTCAGAACGCACCAGCCTGCTTCCCAAACACAAAATAGAGTGATGACTCCCTGATTCAGACCACTAGTGTAGTGTTAGTGTCATGCCAGCAGAGGGCAGTGTATGGAAACAGGATACAAGAGGGGCCCTTCTAGTTTATTAGAATGATACAAGCTGTGCACTTTTCCATAAAGAAGATCTAATAATGAAGAGATGTACCACAGACTGCTGTATTTAAAAGAGCTATAAAAAAAAAGTGCTTCCTGTGAGCCTGTGAAGAAGACATAATTGTGACGGTATTTTACATAACTTTCCTTTAATCAAGAAAATAATTGTCAGATTCATCCAAACTGCCATTAATTGCAACCCTATACAAATAGTTAGATATTGGCTGTGAAATAATTATACAAGAAAAATGCTGCCTACTCATTTTACGCTGGCAGGTAGCAAACACTCAGTTTGTGTGTATGTGTGGCCAGAGAGAAACTGCATCTACAGTGTCCTTTCAATCAGAAGTGACTTCATTAGAGAGACACAATAATAATTATCTTTGGCAATTAGACACCATCGTGACGTTGTATATTAAATTGTGTAGGCTGTGGTTCGATCAGAAATGGTGCAGGAGAGTCGCATCGCTTCGTACTTTTAAAATTTGACAGCAACGATGTGATTGGCTAAGGGAGATCGTGGCAGAATCTTGTTGGTTAACTTCAGAGTGCCCATAATCAGCTGATAGAGTAGAAGCCAAAGAGAGGGGTAGACCGAGAGATGTGTGAGTGAATAAGAGTGTAAAGAGTCTTTCTGACTGGACTTTCACTAATCTTTACATGTGCCAGATTCACTGCGAAGATTATTTTGTTCAAGGTTGTATCTCTGAAGTGTGTTTGGTTGGTTTAAAAAAAAAAGGAGATCATTCAGAAGAATTCTCTGTATGGTTGTTATCTTTTATTTTGAAAATTAAAATTAAAATCTCATCTTTGACTTCAGTTACAACAATATCTTTGTTGATAATTTCTTGTCCTTCTTGGCAGGCCATGGACGGGACTGCAGGATGCAGGCCGACTCTCTGGGAGACTTGTACAGGGCTCTGGAGCAGAGCAGTCTGTCCACATCGGCTGACCACAGATCAGCCAACCGTCTGGAGTACAAGCGCTCATTTGTCCGCCGAGTAAATGACCCGCTGCTCAATGACAAACTTCATCGCCTCCGGATCCTCAACAGCTCCCTGAAGGTAAAGTGTTTTGAAAATGTGTGTCTCTCCAAACATGTGTGATTTATTAGCTAATTTCTAATTGATACTTTCGCCTTCTTACAGAATGTCCCTCTTCAAGACACAAACCGGTCATTGGGTTTTTTAGGGTAAACTGTGAGGATCAGTGTGTTAATTAAACCTTAAACCAATCGCCTTTGCCTGTGCCTCACACTGCTGGCATCCCTTTGCCGGAGCTAAAAGGCACCAAAAACCTCCCTTTACCTGCTCGGCTCTGCATCTCCCTTCCTTTTACGGCTCCTTCAACCTCACACACCGTGCAGGAGGACAAAGACTTGGTATCCCTCTCCAATTTCAAAGATGAGGGCTCTTACAAAAGGCAAAAAAGATGTCTGGCTTGATAAGATAACAGGGTTTATGACTTTGCACTTTGTGTCCGTGTCAAAGACGCGTCGGAGAGCTTTGTGATTCATTGCTCACATGCATGGCTGCCTCACCTCGCTTCTGTTGATTCGTTTTGAACTCTATGCTGGAGTTGTGTACAGCCGCTCTGTAACGCCTGACGGAGGAATCAAAAGCAACGCTATTTTGGATGTACGCAACATTTTGTTATGCATGTGTGTATGATTTAAGGGTATGTTTGTGCTATGAGTGTACAAGGTGTTACACATATATACATATTGAATATTACATTACTGCAACAACAGTGACTACACAATGTTTTGGGGTACTTAAACAAATTGTAAATCAAGTGCTGTGCCTCAGTGATTGTGAATGTACATTGTACTTTTCCAAGAGAGACGAGAGACGGTGCAGGAAGAAAGCTATTCCTTAAAACAGGAGCACAAATACATGCTTGGCAATAATGGACTAGTATTGTAAATTACAAAAGGAATGATCAGAATAGTTGTCTATTTTTGTATGCATGCCGTCTACCTAATTGTTTGTAAAACAGTTTTGTATTTTTCAGTGCGTTTGGTCTGGAGAATACTGGTGTCGACCCCCTCCTCCACCGCATTGTGTTTTTGAGACTTATTTTACAATTTGCCCCTGAAAATTGCAAGAAGTTGAGGAGAAGAGGAATAACTGTATTTATTAAGTGTTTAATGTACAAGCATGCTTTGTATAACTAAAACACATTACCATGCCATTGGAAATTGACTGTGTCATATTGTAGCTACATTACTTTTTTATTGAATAAAGTATGGCAAGGGCACACAACGGTAAGACCCGTTGTTAAATATTTTGTCTCATATTCACATTTTAGAAGACTATTTCTCTAAGTCTAAATCTAAGGTTGACTAAGAGGATGATAATATGCAAATACAATACACATGCACTCAGTGTACGTGAAGCCCCAGGCTTTCCTATTCTGTAGGGAACCGTATTATAAGTATGTACACAAATATAAATTATGGAGTCTCATATTTCCATAAAGGTAAACCTGTTGGAGTTGAAACAGGAATACATTGTTCCACTTCAACTGGTTTAAGATGCAGAAAGGTGACTTAATAACAATGGAGGACCGGCTGCAGTGCTGTAATGCAAGGTTCACTCCAGACACAATAATAACTGTACAGCTGAATCATGCAAGGCTGACACCTATAACGAACACAAAGAGAAGACACATTTATACCTTGTCGTGGCCTGTATGATGGCCTCTGCCTTTAAGCTAAAATAGCACAACATTACCTTTGAAGTTACTTAAGATTTTATGTTTTTACACATGCCTTTGTTGACAAACAATAGTCGACTTGATGGAAGCATGACGGAAATCACATAAAATAGTTGCATACATATGAGGATCCTGATTATGGCAAGCTGGGCCTAGAATGTATTTGTAATATGTTGAATCATTAGCTCTGTGCACAATATACAATAAACAGACAACACGCGATGCACAATTCAAATGTATGATTCATGTAAAAAAAAAAAAAATCATGTCTCTGAATATTTTCAATAAAAAGAGGAGGCAAATTAATGTAATGATAGGATATCACAAGCAGGGACTGGAATATTTGGGCTAAATTAACTGTAGAAAATTATACAAATAGAACACTATAATCAGTACGCTCTATCAAATAACATTTACAAATTCAGATATAACAAAAAACTATATTCACTGTTGGGTCATATATAATTTATATTGCACTACACATGTATTATTTAGGATCGAAACATAACAAATGTGATTAATCTACATAGAGAGACAGGATATTGTTATGTAATTTGTTTCCAGAGGTCTCAGCATGCAGAACACACTTTGAATGAACCGTAACATCAGCTCTCTCGACTACATTATTGCCTGCTTTTTCTGCTGAAAAGCCTAAAAAGCTGATTTGAATACTCAGACCGTAGATTGTCGGATTAAGAATGGGCGGGAATATTAAAAAGTACAGAGATAAAAACAACTTGCTTTGGTAAGACAGGTGACTCATTTTAAATCGACTGTGCTATTTCAAAAAGGCATCCGATGAAGTAGTTAGTTACTGCAAGCAGGTGGGGGGTGCACGTGCGGAGGGCTTTGAGCTTGGATTCTCTGAACGACGATACACATATCCTCAGGATGTGTGCGTATGAATAAAAGATCATAACAGATTGTGGAATTATCAATAATGCTACAGATACTAGGCCAACTATGTTAACACTAGATGTGTCTGTACAGGCAAGTTTCACCAGTGAGTTATGTACTTTATTAATCCCCATGGGGAAATTTGGTGTCGAGTAGCAGCAATTCAAAGACAGAAAATAAGATATCAAAACAGCAGGGATGAAATATATATACAATAATAATACTAATAAAATAAAATAAAAATAAAATAAAATTATCTGGGATGAAAGAAAAGCACAGTATTCATTTAGGAATTAAATAAAACATGGCCTTCCCTCCCTCATCAAGCCCCACAATATACTTACCCCAGTTCTCCCTTCACTCCTCGCCAGATCGTCAGCTCATATCCGTGGAACGAGTGCTACGGACACTTTTGATTCCCAGCATCTGTTTGTGTGTAACATGTGCTTTCTCCAGCCTCAGTCTCTCAGCTCCCCTTGGAAGCCCCCGGTCACTGCTTTGCCAACCCAACCTGCCACCAGCCCGCATTGGACGCCATGACCGATCCCTCACCTTTTCCACCTCTGGTTCTGTTCAAATAAAGCTAATTGTGTACTACTCCTGCTCTGTTGTTCTTGCTCGTGGGTCCAGCCCCACACAACTATGACAACCACATCATTTGCAAACAAGCAGAGAGGCGATCCCGAGTTCCTCGGACTTGACGTTCTCTATGTGTCTGACTTATTACCGAGGATACGGACAAAGATTCTACTGCAGGCGTACAGAGACTCTCTGCCAAAGTTCAGGTGGGGGCTCAGAGTCTGAAGTATCCTCAACATTTGGTGCAAAAAGCTTGTCCAAACCGTATCATGTTAATGGGTGGGGTCTGGGCTCCATGTCTCGTTGACACAGGGTCAATGGTCTCTACCATAACGGAAAGTTTCTCTACAGCATTTCGTACCCTAAGGCAAAGAAAAACTTTGTTCTTGCAAATGGTTGAGGTTAAGTGCGGCTAATGGGCTAGCAATACCCTATGTAGGCTACTTTGAGTTGGATGTGCAGCTTTGTTATTGCAAAGCAGGGAGTGTTGGAGGTCCGGGATCCCCCACACAATATACCTGCAGTTCTGGGTGTATTAGGAATGAACATTATCAAGGAGTGTTACTAGGAATTGTTTGTACAGCATGGTCCTGCTCTCTTTAACTTACCCTCTGTGTTGCAGGCTCCAACCCCAATTCAGCAAGCTCTCCAGCAGTGTCACCAAGTCCAGACTAACGTCCCTCCTGATCGCTCAGGTCGTGTAAAAGTGAAGGGAGGTAGGGTCTGCAGAATTCCAGGGGTTGCAATGAAATTGGTGGCAGCCACATGCTCCCAACATTACCAACATTACCTGATGCTTTGTTTGAGCCCCTTAGCAATGGCTAACCTTCAGGGTTACTAGCATCCCCAGTGCTATCCTGTGTAATACGAGGTACTGTTTATATCCCCTTTGTATAAATGAAGGGACCCAGGATGTTGTACTCACACGGTTTTAGGTACCTTGAGTCAGGCTCACAGGTCTTGAAGAGGGGGAGATATCAGCCACAGTTTCTTCCCAGACTGTAACCAGTTCAGTGCAGGACAAGATTGCGGCATCTGATCTAACAGCACTCAATGATCAAGAGCAACATCAGGTCCTTACTACAGAAGTACAGTGGTGTCTTTTCTGCACATGGGTTGTACTAATCTCATTTCCCATGACATTCCGGTATTGGATGACGTACCTGTACGTCAGAGGTATAGACGCATTCCCCCGTCAGAGTATGAGGCAGCAAAGACCACATTCACCAGCTCCTTGAGGCACAGATTATCCGGGAAAGTAGTAGCCCTTTCGCCTCTCCCATTGTGCTGGTGAAGAAAAAGGATGGCAGCCTTTGTCTGTGCGTGGACTATTGGCTCTTGAACATCAAGACCCGCAAGGATCTTGCTGGACCCCTAATAAGGGGACCATTGAGTGGAACTCTCTGTTTATCATTTATAGGTTGCTGTTTTGCTTTTGCCCGTTTTGTTACGCCTGTTTTGTTTTGCCAGTCCCAGGTGGCGTTGTTGGTTCCCTTTCATCCTCCCTTCCCCTAGACCCTGTCGCACCACCAAGCACACGCATCTGGCTATTTTGGCCTAAAATCCTCTGTGCGGATATGAGGAAAAGGGTGCAATGTCATGCAACAGTATGTGCTCACAAGTAAAAATAAAAAGGTTGTGATGTGGAACGTAGCCAATATTGTTATTAAACAAAAAAAAAGAAGTCTAAATAAATATTCCCCCCATGATGTGGCGGGTATTAGTCTTGTTCAATTTTGGCTAATTGTTTTTCTAAGATGCTCATTGTCTGCTGTGCAGTGCTTGTAGATTTTCCCATATAGTTTGTTTTAAAAGCAGACACAAAACAGATCATCCACAACGGCAGAAGTGTAACCTCATTTGAGAAATGGAGAGCAGGCTGTTTGTTTAGCACCTGTTAAGAGCAGAGGCACAAACTGTGAATTAAAAACTATGTCCAGCTTTATTAAACATGTCATGCCTGCACACACCTGAAGAACTAAGACAAGATATTAACAAGATATTAGACCCTCTAAATGCAACGGAGGTATTGTCCACATGTCATATTTGAAATGGATTTATTGAATCTGAGTGACTAGTGACTGCAATGTGTGCTTTCTCTTTTCCCCTTTCCCCCCACAGTCTGAATTTCAGTTGCCATTCCACTTGGCTCTGAACTACGTTTGGGCTTTGTGCAGTTTATTCTTGCTTCATTCATTATTTTATCATGTAAATAATGTTTAATGGTCAGGAAATGTACATGAGCTTTTGTTTGTT
This sequence comes from Taurulus bubalis, assembly GCF_910589615.1. NCBI lineage: Eukaryota > Metazoa > Chordata > Actinopteri > Perciformes > Cottidae > Taurulus > Taurulus bubalis. The sequence goes on along the minus strand of NC_136590.1, from coordinate 36,677,280 downwards.
AGTGGGATATGTTTTCTGAGGCAGCTGCTGCAAAGGTTACTGGAGACTGTTTAGAGGTGTTCAGTAACACACATGCAACAACCTGGGAAACATGGCAGCACCTGATACAACAGGGCTGTGTTGTGAGCCTGTTAAACTTCCTGAACCATAATGCTTGATGGCAGGCGTTTTAAATTGGGCTTTTACTTTAGGACGTGTCCAATTTTACTAAAGTATGAATACAGAATAAATGAAAGACATGCTTTGTGCTGAAAATGTTTTTGCAGTTTCAAAGCTTTGCAGTGGGACACTAAAACTGCAAACCAGTGATTTAAAACAGTTGTTTGGCAAATTAAGATCTCATTTAACTCGATCAACTGCTGCTACAGGTCATCTTAAATACACTTTTAATTGTTGAACAACTGGATGCCCTTTTGTATCCTTTTGAAACACACATACATTCATATGATATTCAGATTTATTTCTGTTGACATTAATGATCAATTAAACTGGTACAGTGCACAATTAAAATTAGCACACAAATGCAGTGCAACAACTTTTTTTTAAAAAATGGACAATATCATTTTAAATGAAAAGTAAAGATAGGGTCAATGATGTGCACAATTTATGCATTATAATTGCGACAAAGTAAATGCAATCCTGTACAATTAAATATTATATGTACCCATAATTCATTTATTTCTGAGACAGAGCAGTGTTTACTACGATCCAAGTGCTTAAAAATATGGCTTTTTATTACTTCCAAATTTGAACCACAACTTTGAGTGAGAAGATCTATTGTTAGATTTTGGTTATCTTTAGCACCATCAAAAATAAAGGTCAAGACTCAAAGGCAAAAAAAAAGGGTTATCGGAACTCAGATGGCCATGTGAGTATAAACACTTAATAAAAAGCATGACTAAGAAATTGTGTTATACACATTTTAATATGAAAAGGTTTTGCCCTCAGTATAGTGTCTGAAGCACTAATAATTATAAATGTCACTACAATGTGAAATAGGTCAGTCTGTATTTAAGCTACAATCACCGCCTTTACTAAGTTTGTTGGCAGGATCTTGTATCGAACTAACAGATTCAGGATATGAACTCTTACTATTTGAGTACCGAGTCCATACAGCACCGGGTTGGCAATCGGTGGAATGACGACAAAGTACAAGGACAGAAATATTCGTGTCTCAATAGAAACAAAAGTCATGTCAAATCTAGTTTGGATAATTTCAAAACAGGAACCTATGGTGTAGTTTAGCAAAGACAACAAATGTGGGACACATGTTTTAAGAGCATTTCTCTGAGACTCCCTTGATAAATTCCTACACACTCTTGCAATTTTCACGTAAGAGAAAACAATCGTCACTACCTGAGGCACAACAAACAAAAGAATAAGTACAAGTCCTACGGTACTAATGTACAATATGCTACTATTTGAACATGAATTTTTGACCAGCTCCATGTTCACACAGTACAGTTTTGGCATGACTTTTCCACAGAAGCTCAGCTGCAAGGTTAGTGAGTAAAAACATGCGAACACAATGAGTGGATATAGAGCTGCTAATGCAACAAGCTTGCCTATCTTTGAATTAGACATCATGCCGTGGTAATGTAGTGGGAAACAGATGGCAGCATATCTGTCGTAACCCATAACAGCTAAAATCAAAAACTCAGCAGCTGCGTATGTGTGTAGGAAATAGACTTGAGCCATACACCACTTCACAACTATTTCATGCGTCTCGGACATGAGCACAACCATAATTGCAGGTAACAACGAAGTGCTGCCATATATTTCATTGATGGATAACATACATGTGAACACATTCATAGGTTGATGCAATGCTTTGTTTTGGTGTATGAGAGTAATGAACAGTGAATTCAAAATGATAGTAATACAGTACAGCAGGAGGAATATAGTGAAGAGGCCATGTTTGTAGTTTGCCATGGCAGTGTATGCAGTCATTGTGAATGTTAGTGCTGTTGTATTGTCCATGTTTCAATCCTGAAAAGAAAGACATGTTGAAATTAAACACAAGTTCACTTGTCAGAACATAAAACATTATCACATACATTTTGTAGAAAAGGAAAAGTAATTTGAACATGATATGAATTGTTGTGAGTTGTTAAAGAAGAGTTGTTGAAGAATTTACACCAAACTTTACAGTTTTTCTGAAGCATTTAAACCTTAAGTCACCAGACAAGCAAATATTTCAAAACCAATTTAATTAAAAAATGTAATTCAACTGTAATTAGTACTTGCGTAGTAATTAGCAACTGGTTCAGAGTACAGAAACACAGTTAGTCTTCTCTCTCTGTAGATTTACCTGAATGATCGTCGTCTCCACGCAGCGTGTGCAGAGTGGAGCTTGAGGTTTGAGCCTCCCTTAAAACATTGCTCACGTAGACCAGTGGCATGTTAATCATCAGAGTTTGTTACCACAGTTACCAAAGTGTACAGCAGTCCAGCTCGCCTGGGTTTGTGTATGTGTTAACCAGCCATTACTTGTGGCCTGTAACACTTTTCTGACACTATCAATTTACCATGTTTAATCCAAGAAAAATTAAAAAAACACAACTGAACCTCTGCAAGATAATCAGAGAGTGGCATTGAGTTCTCCTAAAGTAGCAGTACCCACAATTGTCCACAGACTTAAACTTAAAAACTTAAACTTAGTTTTTTTTCCTGGTTCTCAGGAGGATATTGCCCGAATGTGAAATCAATCACATTTAATCTCTAGGACGAGTTCGATAGAATACGACGCCTGGAAACAAGGAAAATGCAAAAAATGTGTGATATGAGACATCAACAAACTTTCCAATATCTTGTTTGATCACATTGAACCAATCATGATCCACAGAAAGTTTCTTAAAAATAAGACCCAGCATTTAGTGGACAAAAAATAGTTTTTCACAAAATTCAAAATGGCGGAAAATCTAATTAGGCGGAGCTAAATAGCAGGCGATACCTATTTTGTAGAGCAGTCTCACCCTGACATGTGTGCAAAATGTCAAGTCAATCGGTGATAGTTGGCAAAAAGCAAGAGCTTTCACAACTAAAGGGGGCACTATGAGACTTTTTTCCGACATTTTCCCGACACCCCAATCAGATTGGTATTCTCGTAGAGTCGGATTGGTGTGGACATTTTGAATGGTGTAGGTTAAGCCCAAGCACCTATTTTCTCTACGCAAAGGAGGCAAATAACGTGAATAATAATAATAACAAATTATAATAAACATTTGAACAACAATAGGTCCTCCGCTCTGACTACATCAGTGTTTGGGCCCTAATCACATTATATTACATATTTTTACATACATCAAATTTGGTCTCTGCATTTAACCCATCCTTAGCAATTTAAGGGCAGTGGGCTGCTGGGAAGCACCCGGGGAGCAACTAGGGGTTCAGTGTCTTGCTCAAGGACACTTCAACATGCAAACTATGGGGAGACCAGGGGTTGAACCGTGAACAAAGATGGCGACTGTGGCCGTCATATTCCAAGTGAGAAAGCTGGGCTTTCTGCAAAACGTGAAAACACACACTAGACACAATCAATGCAGGTATTTCCCCAGTCACCTGCAAGAGGGGAGTCAGAAAGATTTGAGTTGCATCGGATGTTAAACGGGACCAAACATAGTTCAATTAAGGGTACAGCTGCCATCCCAACGAATGAGGGCGATAAACTTGAATTCCTCCACTAGCATTTAAGAGGAGCTTCACCAGAACTAATATCTGGCCTTTCTGTGCATTCAGGAGAGACCTCCCAAAACCAGGACTGAGCAAGGCAGATGTGAGGCTGTTTACTACACAACATTGTGTTTAATATACTGTAAGTTACAAAAATGACTGCTCTGGAGCAGAAAAAGAAAGTGTGGTTTCAAAGTTTAATTAATTATCTGATTCAATTGATAATCATTTAGAATAGGAATATGTAAGCATTATGCTTCTACCTATACCTTTTCAGTCTTTCTGTTTTATACAGTGTGGCTTTACTTATTGTATTGTAATGATTGATTGAATAAAACACACAAACAAAGTGATATGTTGATTTATATATAACAGCACTTTACATAACTGAATATCAGCACCTTGTGTTCAAAATGTCTAGTTTTGTCTAGTCACACAGAAAAGAGGTTAATTCAAAACCTTTTTGCGTGACCTCTACCAATCAAATAAATAAGGAAATAATGCACCCCTAATTAAAATACCACAAATGCCTTAAGAATGTATTTTTTTCAGCAGCGATGATGTAAGCCATAAGACAATAAACACACTTATTATAGGTCATTAGTCCACTGTGTGTTCATTCCTCTAGAAAGCAATTAGACAATACTGTTTTGCCACATGTCAGGTGAGACCTCTTTGGACAGCACCTTGAGAATAGAGACACAGGATGAAAGAAAAACACTAATGACTTCCCTTCGGAGAACACTGATGCAACAGTGATGAAACTGTCCGAAGAGTCGTGACCTTGGAGCTCATCTAAATCGAAACAATAATTTAATTTATTATTGTTGCCTATGGCTAGTTTTGTATTTTAAAATGTTTTCCTTTTTGTACTTACAGATGAAATTTACTTACAGATGAAATTCAGTGTTGACAAATGTATTTCATATGCTGGTATCTTTGGTTCAGGAGGAAAAGCGGGTTGTCAACTCATTGGAAATCAGCAGTTGGTGTGTGTGTGTGTGTGTGTGTGTGTGTGGGTAAATTGTAGACTAGTATTTTACTTATAATATACAACTCAACTCAGATGCCGCTCCTCTACTTTACTGGTGACCCTAAACAGCAACAATATTAGTGGAATCAGTGGTAATCTGGGTTTCGTTTGAATATGATTAAGTGGCAGCATTTTCTAGTGGTTTTGTTGCGTTTGATGTGTTTCCACCCAGAAGTAATGATTCTCAACACTGAGGCAGTGACTGCTGCTCAACATCAGACTTCATCATAACTTAATAGACTAAATCCTCTAAATGCACCACTAATTTATGGTAAATGTACGACCCTCAAAGGAGGCCCCAACTAACCATTGGTTGAATTAAAGGCAACAATGCTCAATATGGCGATGGTTGCTGTCTCCAAAGGAAATTGTGCGTCTTATCTGAACCCAGATAGATTTAGCTTTCTTCAGCGCCCTTGCTTCTTGAGTAGTCCTCTTGTAGGTCTCAAATGGTGCAGTTCTCATCACTCTTATTAACTGCAGGTAATTTGTGTAGCATGTACACACAGACAGAAACTGTCCACATTTGATTATGATACGTTTTTTCTGGGAAGGTTTCACAATGCTGAACCTGGAATCTAAAAAACGATGTGGAACCTCTTTAATCTCAGAAAGCAATGAGGGCTATACACGTGCATGGGTTTTAAATCAGCTGGAAAACAAGACGCTCCTCTGGAATGTTTCTCTTGTCTCATGACAAACATATGGTCACAGGTTTGGCAAAGTGCTACAAGTTTCTTAAATGTGATTAAGAAAAGCATGCTCTCTTTAGGATTCTTGTAATTCAGTAATATAAAACCAAGTGACCAGTATGCTGCTTCAAATTATCTTCACTCCTCCCCACTGACCAAATACAAACAGACCTGGGCCTAATCCTCATTTTGGAGCAACAGTATCAGACTCAAGGATGTCTTGTTCTCGCGTGGTTGTTTTGGCGCTCTTGGTTGTGTTGCTGCTTCACGGTAAGTCTTAATGAAACATCTTTGCACGTTTTTTGTTGCTCTAATCTGCATTTTTACGCTTCCAGAGATTTGTCTGCAAAATGATTTGATATTAAACATAGCTACGATGTTTCCCATCATTACAGTTGTGGAGAATGAGGCTGCATCCTTCCCTTGGTCTTGCCCCAGTCTCAGTGGAGTGTGTAAAAAGGTTTGCCTCCCAACAGAACTGTTCTTTGGACCTCTGGGCTGCGGAAAAGGCTTCTTGTAAGTTGTGATGGTTAGATGTAAAATGTGAATATATTTATTTTCTGATACTGATTGTAATAAGTTGTTACTGGTTTATTTTCAGGTGCTGTGTGTCTCATTTTCTATGAGAGCTGAATGCCTTGAGATAGGAATGCACGTCTTGGGCCTCTTTGCAGTCCTTCAGCCACTATAGCAGACTTATGAAGGACCAAGATGAGACAGACGGATGACGCTGTTGTGGAGGATCTTATTTGGCTTTTCACTCTGATGTAACAGGGTTTACTTTGGAATATTTAATCAACTGCTTGTAATGTTTTTGCTGCTTTTAATGCAGTTGAAAAGGCTGAGGTGGATTAAAGAATTATATAAAATGTTCTTGGTTGTTTTGTATTTTTTTACATGTAACTTTGGTTTACTTGAATATTAGAAAACAAATGTGATTTACACACTTAACATATTGTTGGGCAGAAAGGCTGCCACTTGTATGGCAAATATCATCTGTTCCGTCAGAGTTTCTCTAATTGAATTAGCTGCATGTTTGTTTTGGAAGAAGAACTCAAGGAAGTACAATAGACAATCAGAGACTAGTTAGAGCTGCATTCTTTACATGCCAATGGCACAGAGTGCTGTGCAAAAAGACCAGTGGTTGATCTTAATGATTCACCATCAGTTCATAATCTTGTGATTATAACTCACTCGCTACTCTAATTGCATTTGTGATGAGCGGGTTTGATGAAAGCAACCAAACCCGACATGTCTGTTGAGAAGTATTGCTGAAGATGGCTGCAGCTGAAGGCTAGAAAAGGATTTCAGAAAAGCCCTAAAAGGAGGAAGAAGAAGAAGAATTGTGTGTGAGTTTTATAAATTCATATGGCATTTCTATTTGCATATCCATAAGCATGCATTACTTAGAATTACATAATTATATTGCATAAATGCATTCATTCTTAACTTGAATAACTTACAACTCATGTGACTACTGATTCTTGTGACAATCTGTCACGTTTACTTTTAACATTGCACAGGTCATGATCAGTGGTCTCTGGGATGGAAGCCCTGAGTTTGTGTTTGGCCCATTTACACTACCAACCCCCATTTTTATACTACGTCAGTTGCTCTGAGCGTCCGTATGTGACGAGTTGGGAGTGAGGCCATGGTTGTGCATGCAGTGATCATGGACACGACTAGACAGAGATTCACACCCTCCATCTTGCTCCAGTGTCAGCCTCGTGATAGCCGAGGGTCTGTCAGATACAATTAATGCTCCCAAAAAATGTATAATGTGTTTTGCTTTGATTTACTTTTGACCCTGATGCAAGTAAAACATCTTCCAATGTTTTGAGAGCTTCTTTCAGGCTATTGTAATCGGCTGCATGCCGTCTGAATACTGTGCACCCTCTAGTTTACACAAATATAATGTCATCTGAATAAAAAATGTGAAAATAAGCTTTAGATCATAAAGTAACAACACACTGAGCTGTAGTACCCTCTAGTGGAGAACAGAGTGTACTGCTTTCAGCAGCCTACTAAACTGCATCAGCAACATGTTCCGCATGAAAGGTCAACTGCAGACTTGGTGCTGCTCAGCTCAGCGGTGGTTCTGTTTTTTTTCAAGGAGACATATAAATTAAAGCAAGACTATCAACTGTGGCTACAAGTGGAAAGTTGAATACTAAATATTAAAACCCAATGTAACAGTAGCACAAGTAGACAAGAGTTCTGCCATAGTGCATGTCCACCATACACAGCAAAAAATATCTGAAAGTGTTAAATTGAGCAAAGGTGCGTTTCCTCACTTTTGAATACAACATTTAATTTGTAAAAGGATGGTTGTGTTATTTCTTCTTTTAAATGTTAATCTCAATATGTTCTTTTTTCTTCTTTTTATCAAAACCTTCTCATATAGCCTACATTAAACCATATATTTATCCATTATTAGTTGCATCTTCATTGTAAAATCCAGCTCCCTAAAAGGACAAATCAAAGTGTAGTAATGTTATTCTTTACATTTTAACCAATAGAAAACCAACCTATTTTTAGGCCCTTTCCTCGAAAATTGCATATCCCCAAACTAAAAAGGGTATCTCTGCAATTTGAATAATGTATAAGATTGTGATTAGATGTGTAAATATCTGTCTATAGGTTACTGGTTAAGAGTAAATGAAGATAACACACAGAACAAAATTAAAAGGCTTCAGGTCTGCCTAGAAAAAAAGTGCATTCAGGATGATTAGTTCTTTGAAATGATGCAGCTGTAAGGTCCAACTCTAACCCAAATCATAGCACAATATGTGAACAGTCTCTCTCCAAAGGATGACTTTGATGAAGTGAAGCAGAACAAAGTTAGAGAGGGTTTAGGACAGAGAGAAGTCAGACGAGGTCTCCAAAATTTGCATTGGGGCACATCTGTGACATTTGAATTTTTTTATTTTTAATTTTAAGCGATTGTTGTCCCTTTTCCAGTAGACCAAATATGGGTATTAATAGTTTACTTATTTTATGAAGTAGAATGTTCCCAGTCATAAAAGAACAATTCATCCTGTTTATCAGAAACATGGTTTTCTCAGGACAGGAAGGGTATAACAAATCTGAAAAGTAACTAAAGCTGTCAAACAAATGTGGTGCAGTAAAAGTACAGTATTTATCTCTGGAATGTAGAGAATAAGTACAAAGTTGCTATAATAATAATAATATTAAAGGTATTTGGGTTTTTGTGTGTGTGTGTGTGTGTGTGTGTGTGTGTGTGTGTGTGTGTGTGTGTGTGTGTGTGTGTGTGTGTGTGTGTGTGTGTGAAAACATTTAATTTAGTCAAAAGGGATTAAAGAATGCCTTCTTATTCTTCAGACTAGGCAGTGAAAACGCTAGTGTCCTTCCACTTGAGGGCAGAGTTTAGGAAGGTGTGGCGTGATGTCTCAAGACCTGAAAACAGCATAGTAAGTTATTTCCCTAAGGCCGGTTAGTTTAAAGTTAATTGAATTGTCTATCAGATAAATTATATCAGGGGCCCAATCTCTTGCAACTGACTGGCCTGAGTAACATGAAAGTCCTTCATGTCACCTGTCGATGCTGGTGTGTAGACAGGAGCCTGGATGATTGGAATCTGTTTATTTTAATGCAGTGAAACTGATCTTGTCTTGAAAGGAACCATGGAAAGTCAAGAGCACGCACTGTGCATAGTTTGTTGGGGAAAACATGGATCCTCGTGGACACTCAGTTCGTTGCTGTTCCTACTTGTGGCCGCTGGTGGCGCTGTGGGACAGTATGCTGGTGAGTCAATCTGCCGTCAGCACACGAAGAAGAGCCAGGCAGCAAGAAGCAATAACAAACAAACCTAGCAGCAAGCTAGGAAGCGACCATACAGGCGAAGTCTCTCCTTTTGCGGTGGACACATATTGCCAGTCACGTTTATGTACCACTGGCGGTTAAGTGTGTATAATACGATGTACTACGAAGAAGACCTGCAGTAATCCGTCACGTAGCTGCTCTTTTGCTCGTACGAGCCAAACGTCAGCTAACGGTAATCCTCCCTGTCTTTGTCGTTTGCGAGTGGATCGATAAGGTCATAGAGAAAGTATCGAGATGCTTTAAATAAGACATTTAACGTTAATCGTTTTCCCCGCTATGACTAGTGAGAGACGCAGGTGAGACGACTAGGTTGACGTTGCATTACAATCTTCACGAAGCCGATATTATCAGGATACTGAGGTATGTCGCGCACAATAACACGAGCCCGATAACTTCTGTGACGCTGTTCTGCATTTCTGTTATTTCCTGTTTTGCATGGGACGTTTACTACACTCGAGGGCATAGCTAACTAAACTGAATGTTAATGACAGTCCAGCGCTTCAGTCTACGTATTAATACAGAAATATTCTGCCAGCAGCAGCTCGGTGATGTTTCTCAGGACGTGTAAGCGAGAGGAGACATTAGCTAGCTCATGCTACATAACTAGCTTGTGGGAAACACGCAACTGCAGCAGATTATTCCTCCACTAACTCCCTTTAGGCGGTGACAACAACACTGTTGTGTTGGTTAAACATACGAACAGTATATTTCAGAGTGTTGTTATCTTAGTAACCTTACAAACAAGATACTTTGGGCTTTGGCTCGACTGCTATCTAGTGTCATGAAGTAGCCGAACTACATTATTAGGCCCCGTAGCACGTGAACACATCGTTGTGTTAACATCTTGTTTATCAGGTTTGTCACCTGAGCTTTGCGCTTATTGTACGTTATCCCGATGCAGTTTGCTTCATAAACCCCATTTTCTGTAATACGTTTCTGTTGCATACATCCAAACGTATCATTAATAACAGGATCTGAGAGCCAATCGTTTTTTTGCACTCTATTGTGTTGATCATCGTTTGCATTTATTCAAACTCAAATTATAAAAGCAGACAAGGCGACCGACTATTTAGTTTTTTGAGCATTTGGCTATGTTGACAATATCTGGATTTGGTTCTCCTTACATCTCTTCCATGGTTCTGTTTTACTAAACAGAATAGTTTCTTAAATGCTATTGACTCTTTAATTCTGTTATTTTTGCTTTGGGTTGTAAACAGAATAATTAACAACAAGGATCTAGAGACTTTGATTGGTTAACGACTTACTTTTAAGACTAAACCTTATCAGGTTAGCTCCAAGATAAACAATATTATGAACTTTTCCACATGTTAGGCCAACTGCAGATGACTACATTAAAGGTATAGCTTTGCTCATCATCAATCAAATTTGTCAGCAAACCTGGATACTACAGTTAAAAGTCATTACAATGCATCAGTCTTACAAAGTATCAGAATTACAATCCCTTCCAAAAGTACTTGGCTTAGGTTTGCTCTGCTACTCCATGACAATATAGTAAATGTTAATGTGAGCCAGTTTACAGTTCCTTGATTTAACATAACCTTTGTCCTATTTCTAAAGTTTTACCACATGAATTGTCTATTTGCATCAGTACGTTAATACCAGGCTGTAACCAAACTGCTAGATCAGCTTCCTCCTGAAGCATTCTCCCCTGGGTATGACGAATTACTCACTCTAGAGTGCCATGTGTTTCTGTCATATCTTTGTCACAGTTTAGTGCAACTGTAAGCAACCAAGGATGGCTCACCATGGCGTGTGGTGCGCAGGAACTCGTTTGAGTGTCCTTGTTGTGGTTTTCTGCAGCATACTGGTTCCCTACCCCACACAGGCCTATATCTATGCTGTAAGTAATCTCCAAGCTTTAACTATACATATGATTCCTTAGATTGTACTGGAGTTTACGTCAGTTCTTATCCATATGTTGTTTTTGCAGCATTATAGCAATATGACCTCCATGTTGTTTGAGGACCTGCCTGCCTTGTTTGGCGCCCCTCTTCCTAAGGATGGACTAATGGTGAGCGCAGAGTATTGGAGAAAGAGTGCATACATGAAAAGATAGGTCATAGTCCTTAACATGACTTTTTTTGTGTGTGTGTGTTTGTGAAAGGGAGTTTTGATGGTGTCCCGTCCACTGAATGGCTGCACAGCGATAGACCCTCCTCCTCCACTGCCACCGTTCTTTGATGCCAACACCACCAAATTCATCGCTCTTATTAGACGCTATGAATGCAACTTTGATATAAAGGTAAGTCATGTTTGAGTGACATTTGCGTATGTTTTAGTGTCCATAACGTAAACTGGTCTAATGTGAGGAACTGATTTTCAGGTCTTGCATGCACAGCAAGCTGGGTACAGTGCTGCGATCATTCACAACATGTATTCAGACAAGCTCCTCAATATGAACTACAGCAATGGTAATTCTCTTTTTATATAATTTACAAGTTTTAAAATCTTACATAAACTATCTTACTAAAATGGCAACATTTTAAATTGTTTTTTTCTTTATTTTCCAGACACTATTGCAGAGGAAATTGATATCCCCTCTGTATTCACCAGCTACTATGCCTCTCAAATTCTCAGGAATTTCATAATTCCCGAACAAGGGTAAGTAAATACATTTCAACGTTTTCAGAATGAAATAATTTTCTTATTTATTTATTGTTTTGCATTAAATGTGCATAGACCAATGCATACTGTGATGACCTTTTGCGATGCTAGTGCTTATGGTAATGTTGGTATCTGCAGGGCCTACGTGATCCTCAAGCCGGAGTTTTCTTTTCCACTCTCGTACTACCTAATTCCCTTCACTGGAGTAGTTGGCATGATCATGATTGTGATGTGTGTCGTCTTGGTAAGTATGCATATGATGTGACGCTTCCCCAGGTGTTAATTCATTATGTAGCACATTCTTTAATATACCTTTGCCGATTTTTAAATGTATTTCTTTTTATATCCAGGTTCCAGAGACAGAATATGCTGCTTTGTATTTATAATGGTGACCTAATAATGTTTCAGCAAAGCTATATAGAGCCAACTAATTATGCTCTTGATATGCTTTATTTCTTCAGACACGTCTTTTCAGGAGGTTTAAGGACATCAAATCAGCTTCTTACTTACTTACTATATGACCAGTGGGGTCTTACAGGAGCTAAAAAAAAAACATCTGTGCATGTTCTCACGTCATCAGTAACTTTTTGTTTTGTTCAGATTATACGATGTGTCCAGTACAGAAAAAGGATAAGGAAAAACCGTTTGTCCAAGGAACAACTGAAGCGGATTCCAACCCACAGGTTCTGTAAAGGTAACGAGATTGCAACGCTTTTGCAACATCTTTTAGGAATATTTGTATGGGAATTTGAAGTCTACGAAGTTGTTCTGTGATCTGTGGAACCTTTTACTTGCAGAACCTGTTCTCATCAAAATAGATAATAAGTCCCTTGAATTTGACTTATTAAAGTTATTAATACCGTTTCTCCTCTATTGAAGGAGATGACTATGACTTGTGTGCAATCTGTCTGGATGATTATGAAGAAGGAGACAAGCTGCGAGTTTTACCTTGTTCACATGGTAAATATTTGATGTGGTCTTATCGTGTTATTGTGAAATTACTATGTTGCAGTGCAAAATACCTCGACTGATTCCCACAATGTGTACATCTGCCGCACAAGCTGCAAGTTTTGGTACTATTTGAACACAGTGTACATGAATGTGTCATTTTTTGCAGGTCAACATTTGTTCTCTACCTAGTTTATCTTCCAGTAGTACAATATTGTCCTCTAAGTCAGTGTTTTTCAACCTTTTTTGAGCCGCGGCACATTTTCTACAATAAAAAAATCCCGCGGCACACCAACAACCCAAAAAGTTACAGAATGTCACAGTATTCAGTGTTTCCCCTAGGTTTACAGCTTTGGGGGGGGGGGGAGCGACTGACGGACATACTACATCGTGGCACCTCACAGTACTACAAAGTAATACTTCACAGTACTAGTAACTCCATCTGTGCTTTTATAAATAATAGAACATTGAAATCACTTTCAATTAAACCAGATTGCTCCATCAGACAAAAACAAATGTGTTATCACTTTGTTAGAAAAATTGAGTGAGCATAACGTTGTATCATTAATAGTGGCTGCAGTGAGCTGCTTTCCTCTACAACTCTTTTTAAAACGAGTAGATTTGATACAGCCGTTCTCAATTCATGCTCCATGTTGAGCGACGCAACAGCAGAAAAGACAACCTCACGGAGGGAGATCTCATAAAGATCGGCTTTTGGCGAAATGACAAGAATCGGCGAGTCGTACATGCGCATGTGACCTATTAACGGCGTACGGTAAAATCAGCATTTCCTCTTGCGCCCCACCTGTAATACGCCCCAGTTTGATCAATACTGACTTAAAGGAAACATAGTGTTCATTTATTTTAATGATGTCCACAAAGTGAGCAGGCTTTGTCACTTGAGTGTGTTTTTTCTGGCTTTTGGAAGAATATTTCCAGAGCCTCAGAAACGTCATTGATGGAGCGCCAGGCTGCAGCCTGTTGGATGTTTGTCTTGACCTACAAATACATTAACTGTTGGGCTTTAAACATGAGAGCTCATAGCTTAAAATAGTGATAGCTTAAAGCAGCAAATCCCATTGTGAAAAGCACGCGACATATTTTTCGCCGCTCTCTCTGTCCACTGTGTGCTCTCCTGTGTGCATCGCATCGGGGCGGAAAGAGTTGTAGACGCGACCCAGAAATTACAAGCTGTCGTGTACGATCAATAACATACGGCCGTTTAGTTTGTTTAATAGCAGAACAAGGTGCAGACCTGTTCTATAGGAAACTACTAGGCCAGCCACTATATTGCAGGCTCAGACGCTCAACAATGGAAAATTATTTGCGGCAGCTAAATAATATTTTTTTTGACCAATTAAGTGAAATTGGAAATTTTCTCACGGCACACCTGACGATCTGTCACGGCACACTGGTGTGCCGCGGCACAGTGGTTGACAATCACTGCTCTAAGTGATACAAATGTTCATAAAGCAACTTTATCCCTTTTCCTCCTCAGTTAAAAACTGCCAATTTCCTCCTGCACTGCAGACCTTGTTGCTCACTGTCACTCTTTTTGCTTTGCCAGCCTACCACTGCAAGTGTGTGGACCCGTGGCTCACACAGACCAAGAAGACGTGTCCTGTGTGCAAACAGCGCGTAACTCGGAACAACACAGAGCACTCCGAGTCCGAGTCTGAGGAGGAAACTGGAGGGCGGGGCCGGGGAGAAGGAGCGGAGGGCGAAGCAGACACGGAGCGCACTCCTCTGCTTCGACCCTCCAACCCAGGGTCTCCCTCGGGGAGCCAAGGGGCCTATTCAGCCACCACTACTGCCCAGTGCCTCGCCTCCCCTGCACTCTGCGACTCACCCATCCTGGGTTATGAAGGCTACCACTCCCCCCCGGAGGACACAGACTCAGAAAGTGATGGAGCGGGAGAGTACAGGCACCACACTGACGATGACACCACTCAGCTCATTGGTAGGGATGGAGTGGAGATCTGATGCCGGAACATAGCTGCAATGAGGTTACTTAGTTTTACATGAAGGGGGGTGGGGTCTTTGTGTCATCAGGCGTGTTATCACACTGCTTTTAAATAGTATGCAGATTTTTGGTTAGCCAGACATTTATTGTCACAGAATATTTTACCCAGTAACCAGAGGAGGTCTGCTTGTTACTGTCAAAACTTGCATTGATGAGTTTCACCAAAATCCAGCGTTGAGCAACTCACTTCTATATATATACACACTCACACTCACACTCACTCTCCTCCTATATTTGACTGTAGACCTCCTTTTTTTGTGTGCATGTTTTAATCCATAGCTTGACCACGCCGTGACCTGAACACTAGTGCTGCACAAAAAGAGTGGGCCACTTGACTCTAATGTGCTGTATAAATACGAGTGCGAGGTTAAGCCTGTGTTGCTAAACGGTATGAATTCTGTGCTCACACTTAAAGCGGATCTTCTAAATACTCTATGTACGATTACGGAGAGGTTAGTGCAGTTTGAAGACTCTATGTTGTCTTAATCACAATAGTTTTATATCGGACAACTCTATTTGTCAGCTTTGCATCTTTTCCTGACAAGGATGTGCACGTGGAGGGGAAATGTTTGTCTTTATTTTCTTTTAAAACCCATAACTCTCTTTTGACATTTTTAGAGCTATATTTCAGTTCTTTGAAATGTCAGTTTTCTCAAATTACACAGTTAACGCTATAATAGAATATTGCAAAGATGTTATACATTTCTGCTGCTTTTAAATTGTTATTGATCATTTTGTGTGATGGGTTTAAAGAAAATATGTTTAGCTTTTTCCAGTTTGTCAAGTTGAACAAACTCAGGTTTTTAGTAACAAATTGAAGGTCAGTCCGTATTGTAAATTAATAACAAAATGATAATTAACAGGGTTTGGTCTTTTAAATTGATTGATGTTGTATTGATTAATACTTAATGGCTTTTTTTCCATTTTTATAAAGACCGAATCATTACATTTTGAATCGTGGGACCCTGGACGTGTTTTTAGGAAAAAAGAGCATTGCCTTACATTGGCCTTCTTGTACATGTGTATGTTAAATGTTTGGAAATTGAAGGGAAAGATTTCACACTCCTTTTGTTTTCCTCTTGTCTTGCTAGTATGTAATACTGCTGGTTAGAAAGCTATGATTTTATTCCCTTGTCTGTAAATTTACTCCACTTTTTTTTCTTTTTATAGTGACGAACAAGACAGAGACAGCCTGTGTTTCCAGATGTTTAGTGTCAGTAATAATCCAGATAGCCAGCTCAGACATGTTCGATTTGCACCTAAATATTTGGACAAGCTCAGCGGCTGTCAAACAAGATATGTTTTTTTTTCCTCTATTTGATCAAAGGACCTGGATGGAGTCCACACTGCTGAATTATATAAAGAGCAGTACAAATAGACACCTTAAGAAATGTTAAAGCCAAACTGTTTCGCTGCTCCAAATAAATGCGCAGTTTTGATACCTTGATCTAACATCGTTAATTCATAACTGATTTTTGTTACTGTTGCCATTACAGGGTGTGAAAATTGTTAAGCACAGTACAAATTAACCCACACTCACTATTCACCTAGATGGGAGGATACAAATGTGACCAGTGTTTCCTGTGTTAATTTTTCTTTTCTTTTTCAGAGACAATCTGAAATCGGTCATTTTAATTTTGGTTAACCCTCAACTATCAGAGGAAATACATGTTTTTTTTAGGAATTGTTTTACCAATTCAAAAATGTATAACCTCAACTTGATCTACACCACATTGGACCAAACATCCGCCCGAACACCACGACAGCATCAGAGGAGACGCTGCACATTCATACATTTAGTGTTCAAGGGGAATCAGTAGGACTCTGAAAACATAACATTCCAACTTTATATTCTTCTGAAGATTGATTACAAGACATAACACTATCAACATTGGATTGGGACTTGTTAGCAATACTCTGTGTTATAAAACAGAACAGTTTTTTTTCCTCTGTCTCAATTTTAGAGACAACTGAAACAAACAAAAAAATATAATCCCCAAGTTATTTTTATTCCATTCTTCTTTTAGAATGTGCCTAGTGTATCACATTTAAATAATAAATGTACAGTCAACTTTGATTTTCATGTATAAAGCAGGTGGGAGAATCGGTAGGCTGTCTGAACGCAATCTGGGAAACGGCATTTATTTTGTGATTTGTGGAAGATTAAATGATATTGAAACGGGACCGTGTTGTCACTTTTTTGTTGAGGTTAGGGAAATAAAAAAGAAATAACACTTTCCTTACAGTGGTCTACATGATCATTTAGGTTAATTATAAAGCCATTGTAAAGCACATTTTTCTAAATGGCTATGCTGCATGCACATGTTCTACCTTTTTTAAATATTCATAGATGGATATAAAAGTTGAAATGAATAAAGTATAATTCCAATAACATTTGTTATGATAATAGAATGAAATGCTCCATTAAGAGAAATAAACATCATGGTTTTAGATGTCATTTCATTATTTTCTTCACTTTCTGACACCAGTGTGCTGACCTGTAAGTTGCAGCAGGTTTTATTAGTAATAATGAAAAGATTAAGCTTTTGTAAAAGCATGGCTCACCCAAGAAAATGTTCTGATAAATAATTGCATGTCTTTGATTGTACTGGCATGTGCCTAATTAGCCTTGAGCACGGACAACCTGCTGCATTTAGAGTTTTTCAGGTTATTGTACCCTGATCAGTGGATACAATTAACCCTATTCCTAAATGAATGGCATCCCGTTAATCCCTCCTAACAAGCTCCATGTCTTTTCATTTTCACCATTTCATGTGCCTTTAATCATGTCACCTGCTGATTTGAAGAAAAGACAATTGATATTTGAGCTGAATAAACCTTTTCCAGGTATGTGTGAGTAGGTTAGGCATTGGCTGGATTATGGCATGTGGGCATGAATAGTGTATTTCTTTAAATTTGTTCCATGTAAACTGAGAAATAAATACTGAGATGCCAGTCATGTTGACATGAATTGTAATAGACGGAAGCAAAATAACCTATAAAGAGTTATTCTTCGTATAGAACCTCAAGTTTGCTTTTGGCGTGTTGCGTTTAAAACATTATAAATATTTGGACCTTCTCTCTTTGCACTGACCAATGCAATCATAAGAAAACATGCCTGGATCTCTGCCGTCGTACTCGGGGCTGAGAATATCTTTCTTGATATTCTTGACTATGTCTTCATTGATGCTGCTTGATTCCAGACAAGCTCCTCAAGACCACGAGGTGAGGTACCCACTCTTAATGTTATCCATCCCTTTCATTTGCTTTTGCACTTGACTTTTCTTATATAATAATAATAATAATAATAATAATATTTTTTGAAACGCTTAATCATTATTTTCTTTTGACAAACATGTGAGATATAATTTTTCTTTATTAAAATGTTCAAAAATGGCATGGCTTTCTAATGTCAGTTGACATTCTCAGTGCCCAGTTTAAATGGTCATGTATTGCCCTTTGTTGTTTCTAATGTACCTTCACTATGTTGTGCAAGTCATAATGGTTTACATGTTCATAGGATTTTTTGGATAGTTCTTACCAACCGCACCTTATCTCCAGTCCGTTGGAAGCCAGTGGTGGAGACTTTGCATTTGGATCCAGGGATGGCCGGACCTTCTCACAAGTGGAATCTGAATTTATCATGGAGGATACTGAAGTGTGGAAAGAACTGATCCTGGATCATATGAGGCAGAAGTTAAGGTTCAGAGGAAGGACAAAGAAAAGCACAAACAAATTCTAGCAGTTTATTGGATTATGAAAGTAACAAAAAATAGTATAAGAGTTTAATCTAATAAATATATTATTCGAATATCAAACCCTTTCACTGTCATCGTTTCTTTTTTTACATTACATTTACGAAAACCTACAACTAGAAAAGAATGGTCATATAAATAGAATAAAAAAAATCCATTCAAATTCAACTTTCCCTCAAGATCAATATTCAGGATCATATCCTTCATATTTTTATGCATTATTGAAGACAGAACCATTTGGCTTTACAGAGAGATTGTTGGCATCAAAATAACTAATATTACGACCCATACTTATGACACATCAGATGTACTGTCTTGTCATAATGATTTCCCTCCATTTTTGCAGTTATAGACAATAATTGTTGATTTTACGTCCACATTAAAAATGCTTTCCATCTTTTGGCAGACTCCCAGAGCCTAATGCTTGAAGTCTCATGTACGACTACTTGTGCATGACAGATGTGATGTTGTAGTTCTGTAGAGCAATTCCTCATGCATTCATCACTGTGAGTCTTGATTCTCGTTAAAGGGAACTCCTCTCCACGTGCCACACATTTCTGAGGTGGTCCAACTAGCTCATTACTACATTGGTTGACATGCCTGTAAACAAGATCATTCTAAAATTCAACTCATGCTATAATTATGTGAATGTTCATAATCTGCAATTTTCCTATGGGAACACCAATTTAAAAGTGAGGATCTTACAGGGTCCAGATTCAGGTTTATTTGGAGTGGGCGGATGAAAATTGTAGCATGACAAATCTGTGTTTGTGGCTCTTTCAAATGTCTCACATTAACCCTCATTGGGACAATTACCATTCTTGCAGCAACTCAAATCCTCCCCCTTGTCTGAGTTTTGGATAATGCCTCTAGAATAAATGATCTAAAGCCATCTGGATCTGTATATAATACAAACAACCGATCTAACCGAAATATACTAACGTTTAATGTTTTTGAAAGGTAACTCAATTCCAGAAAAATACATCTGCCTGATTTACCTTGGACGATCTTCCCTAGTCCTGCAGCATTTTTTATCCTCAATAAACAGAAGGAGTGAGGTTTATTTGCATCACACAGAGTACAAGCAAACTGAGTTTTCCCCAGGATCAATATGTCACAATAGAAATGCACACCTTTGCGTTGGCCTGGGTAATGACTAGTTGCCTGCCCAACAGTTCCTTTCTTTCCTGCCTCAGGTCGTAGTGATCTATTAGATATCTTACACTCACACACATCTGCTCTATAGCCTTACCTATTCCCTTAAATTTCCCCATCACCCAGGCCGCTGCACACCTTCTGCTGATCAGATATCCCCAAAGTGAACAGGGGAATGGTGCGAGCTTCAACATCTTAAACCGCACAGCCTATATTAGAAACTATTGCTGTGCAACATAAAATTGCTCACAAAAATACCAAATATATCTAATTGAATTGTTATTAAAATGTTTAGGCCTTCCCTAAAATACTAAAAGGAATATACTATTTACATTTGATCAAATGGTGCAGCCATTCAAAAAATGGTTCTTGGGTTAAAAATGTGTAATCAGTGTAAACATATTAAACAGTGAATTATGATGAAATACTTAGACAATGTGGATTAACGTTACTTTAAGGGGGGAAATAATACAATTCCCTCCGCACTTCCTCCCAGTAGGTGGCGGTAATGAGCCATTGTATTGCTTGATTACCGCCGCCTTAACATCTCGAAGAAGACAAGGAAAAGAGGAGGAAGAACACGCACATAATCTAATAGTGATTGAAAGGTATCAATGTACTCATTTGTGTTGTATAACGGTTGGTGAAACTAACAAAATAGTATTGTTCTTCTATTAAAAAAAACGAGAAAACGAATGGTCTCTTGCATAAAGGGACGAGCATGTTTGTTTTCTAGCTAGCTAACGTAGCATGTTAGCTAACGGTAGCTAACCCGCACTACAATAACTTCTCCCTCTGTTTCGACTTTAGAATCCGCTTTATCCCCTTTATTCATATCTTTGAGCTTTTTATTTATGTATTATGTCTTACAATCGTTGGTAATTTGGATGTCAAACTCCATCAGTAAATGTGGTTGTGCAAGACACTGACTTAAAACAAACGCTAACTGTGGGGGCCACTATCCTTGGGTACTTAGTGTCTTAGTACCTGATTACAAGCAGGCTCCTTGTTTTAAACCCTAGCTGTGGGCCAGTACCCTTGGGTCCTTGGTGTCCTAGTGCCTGGCTACCACCTGGCTGCTTGTTTCAAACCCTAATGGTCGAAAGTTGTGTTCGCTTTTGTTTTATGACTAAGATTACAGTCAGTGTTAACGACAATCCTACCACAACAAATCATGACTTAAATTAACTTTTTTTTGTCTTCTCTCCGTGGAGATGGGAGACAGTGACGATGAGTATGATCGCAGGAGACGGGACAAATTCAGACGGGAGAGAAGTGACTATGACCGTTCAAGAGAGAGAGAAGACAGACGCAGGGATGACTGGAACGACAGGTAAGATGGAGAGATGTGTGCTCGGAGGACTATCAGTCGAGTGGGATTCAGCTAAAGCCCATGAAGACATCTCAACTCCAACTAACCTGCAGAATGCCACTAAATGGTGGCTTTCTGGTGCCATCTCTCACTGAGTGAAGCTGAGTTAGGAGTATTTGTTTAACTTGAATGTTTCTTTCCTGTTGTTTCCTGAAATTAATTTTCCAGAGAGTGGGATAGGGGTAGGGAACGACGTAGCCGCGGAGAGTACCGGGATTATGACAGAGGTCGTAGGGAGAGATTTACCCCACCCAGACACGACATGAGTCCGCAGCAGAAACGCATGAGAAGAGACTGGTGAGATGCCCTGCAACACAAATATTAACACTCTTTGCAACTGTTATCTGCTGTTCTAATGCTCTTTTATCTGTCTCTGGTAGGGATGACCATGCTGGAGAGCCTTACCGTGGGGGGTACGACTTGGGTTATGGTGGAGGTGGTGGTGGCGGCGGACAAGGAGGAGGTGGTGGACAAGGAGGAGGAGGGGGAGGAGGAGGAGGTGGACAAGGAGGAGGGCCAAGTTATGGCCCGCCACAGCACTGGGGTCATCCTGACTTGCACCTCATGCAGCCTCATCATGGCATCCCTATCCAGGCGAGGTTAGTAATGGAATCAGGATTGAGTGAGCCTGAGTTATGAAGTTAAATGTTGTTTTCACGTCTTTAGGGATTCAATATTAACTTTCTGATAATTCCCGCAACCTGTTATGTATGTCGGTTCGTGAATGTTAATGTGAATGTGTTTAACATAACACAATGGCCCGAAGAAAACGAACATTTGACAGTAAGAATGGCTTTTTTCACCTCAAACTATATGAATTATGCAATGATATGGACTTTACATAAGGTAGAATGAAAAACAAGGAAAGACGAGAGAGAACATGCATTCAGCACAATCACAATGTGTATTTTTGTTCTCATCACACAAGTTAATGCATTGGATATAAAAAGCCGATATTTTTGTTTACGTGCCCAAAACTCTGTCCGACTTGTCTCTTTTCCATTAGGCTCGGTAACATCCATGACATGGATTTAGGTCCACCCCCTCCCATAATGAAGAGCTTTAAAGAGTTCCTGTTGTCCTTGGATGATTCAGTAGAGGAGACTGAGGCAGTCAAACGCTACAATGAGTACAAGATCGACTTCCGCCGGCAGCAGATGCAGGACTTCTTTTTGGCTCATAAAGATGAAGAGTGGTACGAAATCAGTTGCCTTTTACATTTAATGCACATTAGTAGCTTTTCATATAGCTGCATTACTATCATTCTTATCAATGGACAACCATGTAGTCATTTATTTTGTGATTGTCATCAATCAAAGTTTTACAGTTTCTCTCCTTTGACATTTACATAATTGTTACATTAGATGGACATAGTATGGGCTTGGTCCAAGGGTTTTGTGTATCATGTGGAATTGAGCTACTTATTCCTCTGACACATAAGTCAAATAGTTGCTGTAACAATCCTGACAAGAGAATATTATACCCCTACTTGAGCCTTTTTTGGCATGTTTCAGTTGCTTGCCAAATAGCTCAAGGACAGTTCCACCCATGTAGTTGGACCAGGCTAACAATAGATTGTTACCAATAACTTTTGTCACACTTGTAGTTCATAAAGAAAGAAAATCCACCCAAATGCAACCTCAGTGAATTGTTTAGTTTAATTATAGATGCATTGTAAGAGTTTGAACAGAGGGTTTCATGGGTGTTGAGAGAACCTATGGCTGACTAAATGAAGTCATACATAAAGTATATCTATACCAGTGTAACAGCCCTGCCTTCTTCATTATGTTATGCAGTAAATCTATAAAAGCACTTTTCTCTAAATGCTATTCACAGTCATGTAACTGAATATTTAACTAAATTGTTTGTACAGTTACATGTAGCTTTGACCTAAAAGTTATCCTCATTGTTTGGGTGGATTTTCTTTTTCTTTATTAGTGTTTTAACCTTTTCAAGATTCACAGTTGTAAAATGCATGTTAAGTTGCTTATTTCACAGGTATTATGCAAAATTATTCTGTTTTGCCATAACCCATTTTTCTTCCCTTCCTACTACTACGTTGACGGCGTTTTTTGAAGATGAGAAAAAGTGGAACTCATCCGCAAGAATCGGTCTTAGCCAGCAAGGGCATGCACTGCGCACAATGCAGTGTCTCTTAGACACACAGTACCAGGCATTTCAGATAGACAGTCAAGTAGTCTTTCGCGCATGGAGATTTTTTTTCTTTTATGCTTTTTTCCACGCTACTTTCTTTTTCTGTTTGGATCAAATCGAATCCCAAAACCGAATTTGTGTGTAAACAGACACACCATTGGGGTGAAGTGGAGCGCATTTTCACAGAAGAGACCCCCTCTCTATTTATTTGTTAATAAACTGGCAGAGAAAAAGGTAACTGTAGTCCACTCAATGATCAACATTTTAATGTAAAATGCTGAATGTGAATGCTTCATTTCATAATCTCTCTGTTGTGTTTTTTCCTTATTTTTTGGTGAGTTAATCTCTTCAAATGTAGAATAATTAGCTATAATAATCACTAATAATTACAAAGTCTAGACATGCATACACTGAATAACCTAACATCAGCACTAGGCTATACAAAATACAGAAATCATAATCTTAATCATGATGGTCTGTATAGATATTTAAATTACCATCAAAAACATCTGAAATTACAAATGTCTTTTTTGTTGAACATATGGTTAAAAAAAATAAAATAAATTGTAATCTGCATATAAATCATATGTCTGCATATAAATCATATGTCAGGATCATATTACTGGAACCTCATGATACAGTTGCGATATAGATGTACACTATGCGTTTCTGTTCTCTAACATTGGCATCTCGTTCATCCCAACCCCCGTCATCCCCTCCCAACTTTTTTGTGGACCCTGACTCTGGAAACAGGTTCAGGTCCAAGTATCACCCAGATGAGGCCAGTCGACTGAAGGCAGAGGCCCTGGGTGCCTTGCACAACCGCCTGAATGTATTCACGTTCCTGATGGAAAACGGCTGGTTTGATAATGTCTCCCTGGACATTGAACAGACCCCGGTCATCATCAAGGTTCTGGATGCAGGTGAGACTATAATAACTAATAATACTAACTAATACTGAAGGAAAAGACATCGTCATCTGTTTTCATCATAAACCGTATACCCTGTTGCTTGCCTTCAGCTGTGATAAAGATGGAGGGAGGGACGGATCATGATATCCGCATCTTGGACCTGCCATCTGAAGAGGAGGAAGAAAGGGAGAAGTTGGCGTCTGTTGCTGGGGCCGCTGAACCTCCCAAGAGAGAAGACCTCAAATCCTCAGACGGTGATCGCAAACCTTTAGTGGAGAAAGACAAAAATGAGAAGGTATGTTTTGTTCTCTGAGTCTTCGCCAGGCAGTAGATATTTCTGTGTTGACGAGAGTAAACTGTGCGACAGGAGGAGAGCGACTCTGCCAGCACAGAAAGAGCTGCTGCAGCAGAAGGGGAGGCTGTGAAAGAGGAGGCAGAGAAAGACGCTGCCAAAGAAGAAATGCCTGAACCCAAGAAAGTGAGTGTTGCTTCCATTATTAAAATGATTTGCTAGCAAGAGAAAGAAATGAACCAAATAGCCCTAATTGTTCTCATTTTCATTTACAGCCGAGAAGAAAGAGAAAGCGCAGTGGAGACAGCGATGATGAAGCCAGTGCCTCAGAGAGTGACTCTGACTCGGATTCAGACTCAAATTCCAACTGCTCTGATAAACCTGTGAAGAAGGAAGAGGTGGAAGACAAGGAGGACGAAGAGGAAGAGGAGGGTGAAGGTGAGGAGTCAAATTCATAGTGTCTGATTTGTCTCCCCATGAAGACTGTACAGTATCTATTTTCCCAGTATTTGTAATAAATGTTGTCCTCCCAATTTGCTCTCTCCCATCTAACGATGAAGAGGAGAAACCAAAGGAGAATGCTGAAGCCGACAACAAAGAAGAAAAGAAACCCAAAGAGGACTCTCCCAGACCGCGGCCTCTCCACAGGACCTGCTCTCTGTTCATGAGGAGCATCGCTCCCACGATTTCAAAGGCTGAGATTATTGCTGTGAGTTGAACACAGGTGGCAGATGGTTGGTTTTAATGGACCGGGACGTGTAGAATCACTGAGGTCACTCAATAATTTGTGTCTTTGTTTAAACACAGTATGCTTTGATGTTTTTCTTTCTCAGCTTTGCCGGCGTTACCCTGGCTTTCTGCGTGTGTGCTTGTCTGACCCCCATCCGGAGCGCAGGTTGGTTAAAAAAAAAAGAAAATGCATTCTTTTAACTTTTTTATCTGAAAATGATGTTTGTTGGATTCATTTAGTCACACGTTGTGTGAAGCAAGAGACTTCACACGGGTGCACAATAATATCAAATGAACCCTGTGCTGTTTCAGGTTTTTCAGACGTTGCTGGGTGACGTTTGACCGTAGCATCAACATCAAAGAGGTTTGCTGGAACCTTCAGAATATTCGAGTAAGTGTGCCAGGCTCTGCTATTGACACGACTGTTTTCAAGAGACTGTAATTTGCAGCATAGTATGCATTATGTGTTTTTATAATTGATGAATTGAGTTGTTTCCTGTTTTGTGTTGGTTTATTACTTACTTTGGACAGAAACAGCATGTGTTGTTGGCCTTCTGTTCTCATTTAAAATGCCTTAACACTAATGTAGACTGCAATGTTGTTTTTCCTCTTTATCGTTTTCTATTATCATGATGAAATAAGTTTACAGTTTTTGTCTGTTGTATTAAAAACAAAGAATCTAAATTCATCTCAAAATGATGGAATTAATGGAGCCTTGGATAGTCCTTTGCACCTGTTTGTATTACTGATCTCCCAAATAGTAGTTGAGGCTGTTAAAACTCTGTGTTGCTCTCTTACCGTTAACAGCTGCGTGACTGTGAACTGGCACCGGGGGTGAACAGGGATCTGGCCCGCAGGGTGCGTAATATTAATGGCATCACTCAGCACAAGCAGGTGCTCCGCAACGACATCAAGCTGGCTGCCAAACTCATTCATGCCTTGGATGAGAAAGGAGACCTGTGGAGCACCAAGTCCCAGGAAGAGAGGCACAGAGAGAGGATAGAGGTAAGCCACTGATTGGCAATTACAATTTAAATCGATTGTTCACGATTGATCTTGTAACTGAATCACACATTTGTGTGGTTGAAAAGCTGCCGGCTCAGAACCCCATCTTGAAGAACATCACAGATTACCTGATCGAGGAGGTGAGCGCTGAGGAGGAGGAGCTCCTGGGCTCGGGCAGCGGGATGAGTTCTGAGGAGAGCACCAAGGAAGGAAACCCGGCAGAGACGACTGTGGAGAGGGATGACAAACTAGCCAAGGTTTGACTCTCGCAGTTATGAATTTACATGCAGCTCAATTCTCCATTTGTCTGTCATTCAGATGGCTGGCTATGACTGGCCAATTACAGAATACAATCTATAAATGCAGTCTTAGCAAAGTTTCTCTGGCATCTGCTTTGTTCCAGGTTTTGGATCGTCTGATCTTGTATCTGCGTATTGTGCATTCAATCGACTATTACAACACCTGTGAATACCCCAGTGAGGATGAAATGCCCAATCGCTGTGGCATGATCCATGTACGTGGACCCATCCCGCCTAACCGCATCACAAATGGAGAAGGTCAGCTTGTTTCCCTTGTTTGTGTGGGAAGAGTGAAAGTAAATAATAAACTAAAAATGTGTGTTCCTGTTTAGCCTTACGTGCTGGAGTTGAAATGCACCATTTTTCATTGTACTTTTTCTTTCTTTCAACAGTGCAACAATGGCAGAAGATGATGGAGGAGAAGCTGAGCCCTTTGTTTAGTTTAAAAGAAATCCTGTCCGAGGACGAGGCAGGTAAGATGGGCCGCAAGGATCCTGAGGAGGAGGTTGAGAAGTTTGTGAATGCCAACACTCAAGAGCTGGGGAAGGACAAATGGCTCTGCCCACTAAGTGGCAAGAAATTTAAGGTGAGTGCTTGTTAAACTAAGTATTCAGGACAGCACAGCATGTTATTATCTGATTTTGACTAAATCACTGCAGAAGTTTGACATGTTTTAATTGCTGCTTTTCTTACATTACCTGTAATACTTCATTGTCATTGTGCCCGAGCACTGACGTAGTCAGAGTCGAGGACCTATTGTTTTTCGAATGTTTATTTATTATTATTATTATTATTCACCATTGCGCAGGGAAAAGAGGTGCTTGGGATAAACCTACATTCTTCAAAATGTGCACACCCATCCGACTCAGCGAAAATTTTAATCTAATTTGGGTGTCGACCAAAAGTCTGAGAAAATGTCTCTATAGCTCCCCCTTTAGGCTGAAAGTCCACGGTTTTTGCCAACTATGGCCGATTGACTTGACATTTTACACACATGTCCGGGTGGGACTGCTCTACAAAAAAGTAATCCGTGAAATTAAAATGCGCCTAATTAGATTTTCCGCCATTTTGAATTTAGTAAAAAACTAATTTTTGCCCATTCCTCCACTGGGTCCATTTCTTACGAAATTTTCTGTGGATAATCATTGGCTCAATGTGATCAAAGGATATCTCCCACTTTGTTGATATCTCATTGCGTTCAGAAGTTATTAATTCTTAATGTGATGCTAAGACATTTTGCATTCATTTCAAGGGGCCTGATTTTGTACGAAAGCACATCCTGAACAAACATGGGGACAAAATTGATGAAGTGAAAAAGGAGGTGGTGTTCTTCAATAATTTCCTGATGGATGCTAAGAGACCGTCGCTGCCTGAGATGAAACTTCCTCCTCTTCCAGGCCCAGGTCAGGTTAAACACAACATTTATGTCTAAACAGATACACATAATCAAGGACTTTAGTACTTCAACAAAGACTGACTCGGTTTGCGGTCACATTTTGTCCACAACAATATGAACATCTTTTTTTTCCTCTGGTTGGTTTTGGCCTACAGGTCTGCTTTCTCCCAGCATGCAATTTCCTCCTCAAGGTCCTCAAGGTCCTCAGGGTCTAATGGGCTTTGGGCAGCCTCGTCCCCCACTGATGGGCTATGGTGGTATGTTCTCTTGCTGTTCTTTTTGTTACTGCAGTGTTTGTCAATCAGCCCAATAGTTTTGAGTTGATTTTGAGTCCTTCTTTTCAACAGGTGGACCTCCCTACCCTCCCAACCAATATGGAGGAGGCAGGGGCAACTATGACAACTTCCGCGGCGGACAAGGTGGCTACCTGGGAAAGCCACGCAACCTCAGGTGAGACCATACGTACGTGTGATCTTTATTTTGCTATGAACTGTCTCTATTTTATGCTTTTAGAAAATGTTGAACCTTTTTTAAATGATCATTTCTTTTCTTCTACCTCGGATTATTTTCTCTTGCTCCCTCAACCACCTCAGAATGTCGCGCGGTGATCCACGCAACATCGTTGAATACCGTGACCTGGATGCTCCAGATGACATGGACTTCTTTTAGAAGTTTCTCTTGGCCCTTTCCGTCGTCTCTTTGTGTTTTTCTTTTTAGTCTTTTGTAGTGATTAGATTTTTTCTTTCCTTAAATATTTTATTTTGTGATATTTGTGCAACAAGAACAAACTTCCGTTGTAAATTGTTTCCTCAATAAAGTTGTGATCAAACTACATTAATATGCATTTAATGATGTATGATTAGCAACAAAATGATTCAGAAAAGCAGCCAGTCACACTTTAAAGGATAGTGATAAAATGTATGACATGTAGGAACTTTTGATCAAGGTTAACATTGAACACAATTGTAACTCAGAGGGGCTGATAACGTTTTGTACAATAAAAGAAAACACATTCATTTTTTACATTTATTTATTTCAAATGAGTTTTTTTTCTGACGGTGCTTTTTTTTTCCTCGACCCTTCTGGTTGGCAGATGCAAAGAATGGTCGCCCTCTACTGGGTAATTAATGAATTACACATGTGCATGTGTGCTGGCCATCTCATTTGACACAGCTGCCAACTAAAACAACGCAGAAGCTTTGCAGTGACTGTACAAGGAATATTCCATATTAGGATAACAATACCGCCATGTCCAAAAGTTCTTTTTCTGAAGTTGGTCCGGTCATACTATCTGATTCTATAGGAACTACTTGGAGAAAACATGCTAATCCAATTTAGCATAAGCAATGATTTTTATTTCATGCATGTCTTTTCATCACACATGTTCAGCGACTGAAATCAAATTATAAATGCACTACACTTTTAAATGTTGTGAAATTCCTGACAAGATAGCGTAACGAGACGCCAATGTTCAGTGCTTTGTGAACACATAATGGGATTCATGTCTTAGTTATTCAAGGCACATGTTCATGTTAAATATTTTCAAAGACAGTGCAGTATGAAGAAAGAAACCTGCAGGATCAATCTATTGTTAAAGATGAAGTCATTACATTAGATCCACATTATAAGCAGCCAATAAAGACAGCTACACAGTTCATTTGGAAGGGAAATGTCTAAATGTACTGAAGCTTGTGACTTTCAGAAAGCCCACAGCTGACCTTGTGTTCGTGGAATAACTTGGATAGGCCCTCCATGTAAAGCCTATGATAATGGTCGACCTCCTCCTCAGTAGGTGTGACGCGCTTTGGCACTGAGATTGGACTTCCCACTGGAAGAAGCAGAGCGTCAGAATAAAACAGGCAGAGTACAGGAACAGAGCCTCACCTACAGAATAATGAAACACTCACCAATGGTGGTGATTGGAGTCTTGTAGGGCAGGAATGCCAAGCGCTCACCAACAAATAGACACGGGGCAAAACCCATAATCTTTTTAAACAGGTCCTGTAACCTCCGACCCAGACTGCCTTCTGAGAAAACCACCTGCTGAAAAAGCTCATTCTCCCCGAATGAGTAAATGGGCACCAGATCAGCCCTGTGGAAAACCATCGGCGGTTATGTCAGTGTGTCCAGTGAGTATAACGACATCCACTTATAACTGTTCATTTCCTGTGTGTTTTTAAGAGTGCTCTCACCCAAACTCAAGAGCCACCCTGACAAATCCCTTTCTGTGCTTCATTACCACTGCGTTGACTCCAGGAGAGGACGCCAGAGACTCGGCAGCGCCACCTATTATAATCACCACTGCATTTCCCTTACCTCTCTTTGAGAGGAGGTGGACGAGGCTTGGTTTGCTGACTGGACAAAGACCTGATCAGACAAAGTGAGACGGTAACAATCACATGTAGATATTGTTTGTCTTCCATTTGCAGTCTCAATTGTGTTTAAACAAGGTTTGATATGGCTGATGTTAGTAGTTCAATACTTTAGTTGAACATTGCCATAAATACCTCCACACATTAAGTAATCCCTCAAGATTGGTATCTTGAAAAGCCCTGCTAGGACCACCAGGCAGACTCGCATCCCAGGAAACACCTCGTTGAAGCCACAGCTTTCTGTGCTGAAGCAGGCGAAGGCTCCAGCACTCATGATACCATGCGGATGACAGCCCAAGATGTAGTTTTTGTTTGGATTCAGTTCGGCCGTCTTCACCAGCTGAGCAAGAAAATGAAGGATTAACAGAGTTGATCAGTCAGTCTCTGCTGTTAACCATGAAACCAAACCTATTTTCACTGAATATTATGTCATTGATTGAGAGATTTTAAAAACACATGCTTATAAAGGTTTTTATCTTATAGATGTTTTTGCTCTTTATGTGATTCTACCGTAATAAAGAATCAGCAGATGATGGCGGGAGTTATTTTAAGGGTTTCAAGGCTACTTAGTCATGCTACTGGCCAGCCACATTAAATCCCTGTCCCCTGGTGTTTCAACGAAATGTATTCAAATTAGATGAGAACAGCAAATCTGACGCATACAAAGGGAAACTTACTCTAATTGGGAAGAAATCTCTGAAGTGGTTCCAGACCCTCCACCTCCTCACAAATGTTGCTTTCCTGCCCCCTGATGGAGACATTAGAAATCCTTCATACTACACATTTAACTGTTAACAGTATGTATCAAATATTTGGAAAAAGCACTATGTTGTCTGTTGAAGTATATTTGGCAGAGGAATTCTGCAGTTTAAAGTGATGTATTATTTCCTATAATTCTGGTTTAAATGGTTTAGTATGTTGATTTCTCATGTATTAACTACAAAAACAGTACTATAAATATAATATATACTGTACAGAATATGTATGACATTGGAACACGGCAATATGTAACTGTTTTATACCAACAGGAAATTATACAATAGCATGGGGGGGGAGATAGTTCATCAAAAACACACAAAAACAGATACGTAGTGTACGTACTGAGTTTTTGAAGTACTTTTTTATTAGTCACTCCACTTCAGAACCTGCTTGTAATTGGTAAATATCATGTAATGTAGTGTGGAATTGAGACTTGGGATTCTTCCATTTTTGTGGATGCTTGAGTGACGTATTTTCTTTTACCTCTTTCAGGGGTTTGCCAGTCCATCACCAGCCATATGAAGTACAGAGTGGAGAGCGGCCACAATGAGGTAAACATGAGGCACACCATCAAGATAATACAAGACACTCCTTGTTGTGGCCAGTTGGACAGTACCGGAGTCCATATGTTGAAGGAAAAGAGACGTCTTAAATTAGCACGGATACATATTCATGGTTTTTTCAGATTCAGTTCCGAATTTGTGAATAGGTGAGCTATTGTAACTATTGCAACAATTATCATTTGACATACTTTCTAGTGTCATGTTATGCAAACTCAAAACCAGTAAGTGTAGTTAGATCTTACCTAAGAGGAGAAAGGAGATCACCCATTGTAGAGTACTCACTGCCTCTAAGAATTCCTTCCACTGAGTTTTCTCTTTCGTCATTCCTGCAACCTGGAGGCCATGCCATCGATTTTCAGCAATTGATAACTCTTAAACTGTGTTTTCATTCAATAAAGGTCCTGTGTATATTAATCAAATACTTTATCTTTGCTTTATCCAAGATAATATTTAAATTGATGAAGTCACTGCTATTGGAGAGAGCAGTTTACATCAATAATGAGCTGCTTTTGCTCTTTTTCTTCCTTTAGAGAACACAACGGCTTAACAACTTGAATACAATAACTTACTTATGAATACACTGACAGATGAACCCGTACAGTTTTAATTTGTTCACAAATAAAACGTATCAGCCAAGCTTGTAAGACCAAAAAACACTTTGCATAAAGCTCATCAAGACAGCATACAACTACTTTTATGACCGTACTGCTCAGCATACAACTTAATACTTTACCTTATTAGAGTTTATTCCCAAGTTTATTTGAATAGATGCAGATTCAACAGTTGAGGAAAGGCTCCACATGCAGGATGTACTTTGACCAGACCATGTAAAGCTGCTGATAACAAATCCACTCCCCCGATACTTTGACACATACCAAAGTTGTTAGTTAGATACTTTGTTTATCGCTTCTGCACAGCATCTCCTGGAATAGCAATAGTTTCATGATCATGTCGGTGGTGTGTGTCTCTTTTGTTCTTGGTCACTCTAGTGGCCAAAAAGTTTACGTGTCTTCTGATGGTATTATTCAACTTAATAATACAAACAATTGCAAATATAAACGTAGACTTAGTTAGTTATCTTTTCATGAGCTAAGCAAAAATATTGCTTTCTTATTTATATTGAATCTTTGTGCTTTCCCTATGTGTTTTTTTTCAGTGCTGGTGCACATACATTTGGGTATATGGAGATCCTACCAACTCAGAGACTGTGAAATCAGACAACCCAGTCAGTTTTATGGGCTCTCTGTATCATAATATGTGATTCAACAAGTCATTCAGATTTGGCTCACCTTCCTGTCACATGCAGGCTCATTAGAAGATACACCATGCCGAGAGAACTACTTTGTGAAGTGCACCATCTTTTCTATCAAGCCAGTCCGAGCAGAGGCGGGATTAAAGAGACAGGCGCTAAAACTGTGTTTTAGACAAACTATATAGATACTTGTATTTTTTTTTTTTACATAAACTCATGTAAAATCCAGAATACAACTGAGCCTGAAAATCAGCATTATATGTCCCCTTTAAGCTACTGTTAGTGGAGCTGAGACTGAGTGTAAATTGTCCCGCCCTAACAGGTGCAACAAATGCACCAGTAGGGGGAATGAGATGTCAATCAAGGGGAGTTTGTACACGCCCACACAGCCATTAGGAGAGGCTTAATCAGGCAACATAAGTGAAAGCACCTGTGTGGGTGAGCTATGGATGTGTAGGGACTGAAACATTTAATCCCACCTGAGTCTATGCTGTCAAAGCCTCATGTGAGATGTGTGTGTACAATGTGAACAAAGAAATTAATCTTGGAAATTAAATGGTATCAGCTGGAACAGTATGATTCATTTTAGAATACACATTTATAGATGTAGTTCGAGGATGATGTTTTAGCTTTTCAGAAAGACAATTGCTTTATTCCCTAAGCTTTAAAACTAAATGGCCAATATAAATAAATGTTGAGGTACTTGTACTAGAGTATCTCCATTTTCTTCTCCTTTATACTTAAGTGCAATTCAGAAAAACAATTGGTTTTAAACTCGACTACATTTATTTTATAACTTCAGGTCGTAGTTACTTCATATTACAACATCTAATCAACAAATCCATTCTGATCTATTATTATAAAATATTTATTGAACCCTTATTGGTAAAATTCACAAGCTACCTGGCATAATGGAAAATAAGCACCATCTATACTAAATGCAACATTCAAGTAATGTGCATATTTATCCATCCATAATTATAATTCAATAATATAGTATACATTTTTATGAAATGGCCCATTCTGCATAATGAGTACAGTTGCTTTTTGATGCTCTACCTGTATTTTGATGCTTTTTGTACTTTACCTGTAACAGAGTATTTCTACATTGTGGTGTTGCTCCTTCCACTAAAACAACTGAGTAATTGTTCCACCACTGCTTTGGTTTTCAGTTATTGGCTCGAAGTGACTTTGACTCTGAAGACAGTTGAATCAATCTCTGAAATGTTTCGGTGTGAACCCTGTCCAGGTGTCTGGTTTAACGACCCCTGCAGCTCTGTTTGTGGCAGTGACAGTCCAAATATTATTTAGATATAGCCTACACCATTAGAGGCCTGTGCTTCACCTTTATACCATCTCCCATGGACTTTAGGGGGCGTGTCAGGCCATGTGTTGGCTAGTTGGTCATGTGACACCCCCATCCCCAAAAACACCAGATGTGTATGTCTATAGTTACAATTCCCCTATCCTAAAGTCAAGGAATAAATCAAAATACGTAATTAAGACTAGGTTTTCCTTTATACAGTCTGTCTCCCAGGTTTTAATTGAACTAGTCATTTAGATACAGTCCAAACAAAATATAACTTCAATGTTAATACAGCTTAGCCTATTTTATATGGCTGTCGGTTTATGGCGAGCTTATTTTACACTTATACGATTTTATCTCCCATGACATCACTAAAACGCTTTCTACAATATTACCATATGTTACATTACATATATTGTTTGTTTTGACAACATAGTCTAGGTTTATTGGAGTTGAAAAATCGTCCTCTACTTTTATCAAGAATCCATCCGGACATTTAATGAGCCTGCTGCTGAATACTTCTGCTAAGTATGAGCCGTGAAGGGAAATTTCATTTCGGTCCTCTGATAACAGCCAGAAGATAACAGCCTCTCGTCGCAGTTGGACTCAAAGCCACTTTGGATGCTGCTTCTTTTTTTTGGGTCTTCTTTCTATAAACAACCACTGGTCTGCTTTCAGGAAGTACTGTATGAATATTAATATGGATGCAAATACTCAGTGAGGATGCCCAGCGCTTGAACCAACACAGCGCGCTGATCTCTGCGCATTTTTTGTTTTGGCGTTTTTTCTTCATTCTTCCTTTTGCTGCTCATGCCTGAACGGAAAGCATGTTAGTTTTGCGGAGGTCACGCCGGAGCCTTCTTTGAAGCGCACAGGGATGGCGTGTCACTTGCGTGTTTGCAGAGGATCCTTTTGTAACGTCGCATTGACTTGCATCATGGATTTCAATCAGATCTCACACCGGCCAGCCTACACCGAGCCTCGGTAGTAGAGGCTACGGCGCGCTGTTTGTCACAAAAATGGAAGACCTCACGTCAAGAAAAGGCGTCAGTCCGATGATATGCGTCTGAATAACTGATTGTTCCTTTCCACGTCAATTGACACATCTGGGAAAGGATTTTTTTTCCTCCCCTCCCGTCTACCAAGACAGCTGTGTCATCAACAACCGGCGTGGTGTTGTTGTTGTCTGATTTTTACGAGCCCGGGCCACTGGATATCGGCACAGTCTGCCTCTGCGCCAGCCGTATAGGCTACCCCGTTACTAAGGTAGGTATCACACCTTTATTCATATGGTGTTTTGCTCCATTAATCACCGAACTAATTTGCTTACATCATTTAGGCTTTATTGCCAGCTGTCATAGTCTAAGTGCACTGTCTGCCTATAATTAGCAGTCGGGAATACGATGCTGTATTGCGGAGGGGACGCATGGGGCCTGATGGCATTTTACGGTTGAATTTGTATAAATACAAGGTTGACAGCGAGCCGCTGCGTGCTCACAAACCAGATTATTCACCCTTGAAGGCTCACAGCCCATGACGGTGGATATAAGGCCTGTATTTTAGCCCCAAAATACAAAAAAAAAAAGCAAAGATACGGCAAGACCGCCGTGCAGCGCAACCCTACAGCCCGCGTTTAAGTTCGGTCGTGACAAGACCTTATTAATATTTCACCAAAAAACAAGCCATCAGCTGACTGGTGATGCTGGAGCATGAACGGCGGTATTCATCAAACACCACAACAGAGCCTCATTCTGCAAGGCCATGGTGGAGAACGTGTTTACGAATAATAAGGTTATAGCAGTAGTGTGGTATATGATGCGTGTGTAAATGGGCAGCCGTTGCTGTGATTGTGAATACACTGGTGATGTGTGTGTGTGTGTGTGTGTGTGTGTGTGTGTGTGTGTGTGTGTGTGTGTGTGTGTGTTTGTTTGTGCGCAGCCAGGTGAGGATGTGTTGGCGCGTGCGGGAGAGGCAGGCGTCTGGATGAGGGGAGCTGAGATCCTCACATGTGGTTTTAGAGGAGAAAAAACATCAAATGGTACCCGATAAACTGCCGCAGTATCCAACCTGAGAGCCTCGTGCTCCAAAAGGGTCGAGGGGTCGTGAATTGAACGTGGAATTAAGTCAACACAGCTTTCCCCCCTATTTTTCCCGGGCGTGACTGCCACTCAAAACCAGCATTTGTATCTTCTTCTCCACCCCCTTGGAGAAACACCAATAAAGAGTAGTAGTTAGGCTGCTAATATGAAAACGTTTATAATTATTTCTCTACCTTTCTGGCTTTAATCGCTCTTCCAATGTTACTGAATCAGAAAAGGTTACTTGGCTGGAAATGTTATATATCTGTCTTTGAAACTGTAAAAGGATTGGGTGCAAATATCCCAAAACTCCAAGTCCGACTGAATATTACTGATATTCCTGTGTAAATTTGAAATTGTATGATGGTGTTTCATTAGGGAGGATGCTCCAGCATGTTCGATACTTCACCACCTGCCTGAAATACAATTCAGTCTTGCTTGACCTTGGAGCTGAATGGCTTTAAGTCTTGCTTATAGGCTAACATATATGGATAAACAGGATGGGATATGTGACTGTTTCGTGTGCTGTTTGGTTTATGCACACCTTGGTACAAATAGAGGAGAGTGGGGATGCTTCAGAGCAGCTGTGTATTCGGGGTCAGTGAGTGCAGGCTGTGAGCCACACATACTGTGCAGTGTGTCTTGAATGCAGAGAGAGAACCGGGGCTCGCTAGCTGTTGTTGCTTGCTTGGTGATACCTAATTCAGTCCAGAAATGTGATTACATCAAGAAACAGCTATACTATTATCTGGCAGCTCATTGTGGGAACACATTAATGTGTTTCTTTTAGGATCCTTTAGGATTTATCGGCTAAATCTGAATGTAGAGCTTTTAAAATGTGTACAAAAAACCACCACGAACTTTGGTTAAGAATGAATGAAATTAGGCAGAGCGTGTGTTGTATTTATAAAACGAATAAAAACTGACCAGTGTTTGCAATAAAAGAGAAAGGATTCTGACTACATTTGAGCTTTCCCCCATAAAGTGGATGATTCAGTTGCTCTGATCGGCAGTGTACATCATGTCTGATTCCAAAAAGGATGAGTAATTCAGTTTGGAGTGGAATACACAAATATACTGGATACCAGAGAGGGTGAAGGAAGGCCCACACAGGGTAAGAGATGAGTGGGACTGATGGGAAGCAAGGGACTGATGGACATGCGACAGACGAGCCAGATGCTTTCATTTTAAGCCCATTTCTCTAGTTGAGTAGATACCCCTGTCTGGACGAGCAGTAATGGATTTCTTTGTTGTTGTTGCTGTGGTTTCTTGGAGCACCCAAACAGATTGTTTTCCTAGCGTTTGAGCCGGAGCCGCTCAATAGGTTGGTAAAAGTAATATAAATGGCTACTACTGGCCACTTGTGCAGGTATTTCAAAATCAATACCACAGTACAGGTGTTTAGCTGGCTTCATTGTGCATCACCGTTTCTTTAAAGGGCGAACAGGTGCTTCTTCCATCTGTGGTTTCACCATCTTAAACTCTCAGCTCTGTCAGAGGGAGATGGCATCGGAAATGACGGAGGAAGACTGTTACCACAGCAGCACGTGAGCATTGTGAGTGACTGCTATTAGTTGTAAAATTACGGATTTATAAACGGTGCCTCTGGCTTTGTGCGTATGCAGTTTTCCGTGATCGTCAATGGAGACATTTTGGGTTATTCAGTCTGAGAAGTAATTCATTTTGTTTACTATAAGATGACTTTATATCTCAGAGGCAGTTAATACCCCTCGTGGTTTTGGATTGAATCCTGCCACCGTGTTCTATCCCATCACTCTGCGTCACTTGCCCTGTGTACTTTCATGCTGAGTAAATAACACTCCAGTAAATGTGATTGAATGGCCCAGTAGAGCAGAAAGGATTAGTCAATTAATTGAATGGTTTATTGACAGAAAAATGATCTGCAACTATTTTGAGTAGACATTTGAAGACATAACTTTGGGCTAAGTGTTGTAGTTGTGTAGTATTTTTGTCTATTCTTTCCAAATTGAATAGACCAACCGCACAATCAATAATAAATAAAGAAAAATTAACGTCTAAAGTCATTAGTTGCAGCCCTACAGCCAGTGAACCCTCTTTCTGACAGCATGACTGGTTTGTGTTTAAAATGTGTACTGGCATCGTTGTAACTCCACATGTCTGTTTACATCTGTGTCCGCTCAGAGATGATGGGAAACTGTTCAGATGAGTCTCTGGGACTCTGCGTGAAGTTTGTGTTATTCCTTTTTGTGTGTGTAGAAATTGGCTGCTATCTTAGATTTCTATATATTATGGAGACTTTAATTGAGTGCCATGACATGTTGTTTATTTTAAATCAGAAGGCTAGTTAATCTATTGATAAAGTGCTAGACTTCTTCATGGGGTGTTTTATCTTGCTATTAACTGCCCTTGTATACAACACATATAACACTTCTAATTAGAAAGGGTCTTAGCAAAGCTGAGGTATGCTTTTCTTTCACAGAGCTGACAATATTGCATTCAAAGGTGGAAAACTGTCAAAGTGGAGCTGTGAGACCTGCAAGGGCCAGGTTGTAAAAAAACTGAAATTTAAAAAAGCAGATATCTCCTATTTAGTCCCATGTTAAACTAGATCCTACACTTCTCATCATGCACCTCAAAAGCCTCTCTGTTAGAAGCTACCTACCTCATTCACCAGTTGCAACCGGCTGTATGTTATGGAGTTTTGCAAGATCAAGTTTAGATAAACCGGGTGGCATCAGTCGGATATCATCATGTTTTTTTTTGTCAGACTTCACGAAGCTCCTCAAAAAGACACTTGTTTTCACAGAAGGAAAATCCTAAACCGTCACAAATGTAGGTCAAATGGTTTTAACTACCTAAACTATCTTTTTTCTATTGTATAGTAACAATAATTTATTTCAATTGTATGGGTGCATCAGTTCCTATTAACATGATGCCCTCTGTTCCTTGTGGATCAAATCAACTTTTTCATGCACTTGAGTCAGTCACAGTGTTGAGTTGCAAATATAATGCATATGTCAAGGTTCTCTAGTGGCTCCTTAGCAATGTCCTCGTACAAATCCTGCCTTGGACATTGTTCGATGTCATCCTCTTTTGTCTTCTGTCTCTCCTGGCTTGTTACTCAAATAGGCTGCCCAGTAAAGAGAGGGAAAAAAAACTAAACAGAATTGAATCCCATTAGTCTTTTTCTGCTGCATCTCCCTCTCTCAACTCCTCTCTAAACAGATGTCATGAAGGCATACAGATTGCCCGGCTCTCCTTGGAAAAATGTTTTTGTCATTTCTTTGTCGGATAGCTTTCTATTTTTTACGTGATGCACATACAGGGGTTAAAAATAATCATGGCAATATTTTAAATAGACATCCCCTGCACCCACTACAAATGACCACTGACTTCTCGGTGCTTTATTAGGGATGGATGTTGTTGGCTCGCTGGGTGCTCCACACTTTAAAATTCCTACATGTGTGTCCCCCGTCTGACCGGAGGATGTCTGCGATGTATGTGGCCAAATCAAATGCTCCCTTCCAAATGCTTTCTTTCTGGATTGTAGGCATCTTACAGCATCCAGTCTTCATTGCAATGTGTAGTCAAGAGTAATGATGTGTGCAATGATTTCCTTGAGGCAACTCATCTTTGTTCATTTCCCCTCCGCTTTCCTCATTAAACCTTTCAAAGCCATTTGCATGGTACCATGCAAAATAAATAAGGTTAGGAGCCAACAGTTACTCCTCTCTTGTTGGCACTGAGGTCCCAGTCTCAAGTCATGCTAATCACCACCTATTTATCTGTATCCACCCAGTATCTTCCACATGGATACACACAAGTATTTGGGACAGAAAGCCAATATGTTAATATATGTTTGTGTGCCACTTGTATATATTTTTTTATCAAGAAGCCCTGAGCAAAGTAATTTCAGCATCATTATGTGAAAACGTAATTGGCAAGATATGGAATTACTAGCGGAGCACTTTGTGGCTGTATTTTGAATTATACATGTTTCAGCATCCATAGCGGCTCCAAACTGGTTTGTTGTGTGAATGTCCCTTTTCTCATTAATGTGCTGCATTTATGCCGAAGACCTTCAAAGGACCTTGACTAATGCTCACTAAATCATTAGGAGGCAGTTACATGCAATTTTTTTTCTGGCAGCAGTGTGTTGCAAACAGCAAAAATGTATGTTCCACAAACATTATTGTCCTAGCATGTCACTGTATACATGAATGTGAAAATGATGTGCAGCATAATGGTAGAAGTATCTCACAGCGGTCATTCGTAAAGGTCACCAGAAAAAGCTCAGGCTTCGATAACAGTGTGTGAAATAGGTGAGCGTACACAGTGACTTCAGAAATGCAAATCTGAATGCAGGGCGACTTAAGTATGTGTTGTAAATGTCTTCATTTTTACTGAAAAGAATCCTAGCTGATTGGCTCGGTGGCAGTAAAAGGAACTCCAACATATTTGTTGGAGATTTATAGAGATTTATATTTCATCTGTATAGAATACTACTATATGGCCCATCTACTCAATTTTTTTCTTTTTTTTTCTTCTTCAAATTAAAAGCCCCGTAATAGGTTTAATTATTGGGTAAAGTAAGTGAAAATTTGAATGATTTGTTTCAAAATGGCCATTTTTCTACACAATTACAGGCAAATTACCATTGCCGTTTCAGAGCAGTGTGCCGAGAACAATGGCACATCAAAAACAATCATGTGGTTTCAGTCGCTAGGTGAGGCTGTACAAGTGTTACGCTCTCATTTCTGGATGGAAGCCACTTGGGCCGAAGAAAGTCTCTCCAACAGCCACTCACAATTATCTGTTTAAAGTCAGTGATTTTTTTCCATCTGCTATTTTTGAGAAGTTGAACATATACGAAAACAGACATCTACCATCACCTGCCATATGTCCCAGTTAGTGCCTTTTCATTCTATCACTGTCAGTGCAGCGAACAGCAGGAATGACAGGAATAAGAATTGCTCAAGTGAGACCCTGAGCTGAAAACCTGCCAATCACACCTGCAGGGCCAATGAGCCTGTACCTTTTTACCACTTTCTTGCTTTATTTGAGCACAGACCATCAAAATGCTCTCAGACATGTCTGACTTACTGATTTTCAACGACTCTTGAAAAGGGACTGACATGATTTTATTTACGCGTAACATTTTTTTGAACTCCAGAGATGGCAGTGTGTATACTTTACCAGCGAGTATTCACTCCAACTCTTTATTTTCTCAAACAAGTGCATCAAAATCTATACTTGTGAGTTACCGTCATGTTGGTGAACACAACTGGGCCACAAGAGACATGAGTTGTATGTAATGAGATGAATGAGTGGGAGAACTGTCGGCGTGGGCGTGTGCGTGTGTGTGTGTGTGTGTCTGCGCAACCTACGCTATGACTCGCTTATCGGGGGATTGTGAGCACAAGGAGTAGGATGATTCAAATGTTGGAAGACCACTTGTGGCCTAT
The DNA here is from genome assembly GCF_910589615.1 of Taurulus bubalis. Taxonomy (NCBI): domain Eukaryota; kingdom Metazoa; phylum Chordata; class Actinopteri; order Perciformes; family Cottidae; genus Taurulus; species Taurulus bubalis. The sequence continues at coordinate 36,635,599 of NC_136590.1, read as the reverse complement.
ACCTGGCTTTGCTAATCACACCAACGCTGCTCTTGCTGCTGCTGCTCCATCTTTTACGCAGAAGAAAATCATCTCAGCAGGTTTATTATATTCAACATGACTTATTGGGACAGGTTTCTTTACATTATTTGTTTTTTAAATAGCAATTATCCGAGACTTCTTGGCCATTTTTCATTTCTCACCCTCTCCTTAAATATTGCTGTGCAAACAAGACTAAAATAACGCAATTTACAATGTACTAGATCTTTTGAGATAGGAGTCAAGCCCACTACACACTGCTTGGAGGCAAATCATATATGTCTAGTTTACGGTGATGCTCAGCTGATCTCTGTTTTGCTTTGGGCTAGTGGGCTTTGCTTAATTGTTGCTGAATAGTTTATGAGGTTTGTCTTGTTGGGCAGGTACAGCCTGAAGCACTGAGGGCGATGGTGTTTTTAGCTTTTTTCTTTTCAAAACAGTTTGAATTTGAATTTGAATCAGCAGTCAGCGAGCACATGTAGTGAAGTCTGGCTGCTCTGGATCATAAAACGGCTCCAGCTTTGGTTCAAGCAGGTTTGTTTTGGCTTGGAGAGATCATCCATGTTGTTGTGTAGAGCACCAGAGCGGACAACACACTTCTTACTTCTTTAACAACTCGTTTAGCCCCTGTAAAGCCTCAGCTATTTTTCTCAAAAATTCCGAATGGTTTGCATACCAATACTAAATACAGAATATCTCCTCAACCACAAGGGCTATTTAAATAATGTCAAAAGGTATAATATAGAGAAAACACTTATGAGACCAGTTAATAGGTTTATATAGCAGTATGTGTGTTACTGGTTTATTGGTTGATGATAGAACACAGGAAAGAAGAAGATTTTTTTTTTTGTAATTAGTTTAGTGCAGATTTCGTGAACCGTAGGTTTAGGTCAGCTGGAAGCAAAAATACCCTAACTTTCTTCCTGGACCTTGGACACCTCTGGTTCCACAACAGAGGTGCTCTGCTCAAGCAGATGCACCAATACATACCAAGCAAGTAATGTTTATTCCATAAGTAAGTAATATTTCAGTGTTTTGGCTGGAATAAAATGCAATGTGGTTGATCTTGCTGAGGCTTTGTCTGACAGTGGTTTTGGTTTTTGATTCCGTAGGTCGTGAGCTTTCCAGAAAGGTGCGGCAATCATGTGTGGCATCAAGCTAGGGATAGAAAATTAATATTTTCATGACATGGGGAGCTCTCTCGAGTCACGTTTGAGTACTTTGAGTCATATTTACGGTTTATGTAAGTATTTATGGTTGAATAGTATTTTAAACATTTAAAATGGACTTATATGCTCTTATAAGGCCAGGCTCTGCAGTTTATTTTGCTATGTCACATGAGTGGCTTTGGTATCGATTCATGGGAGTACGAGGACTTGGAGAGTGAGGAAGAGCTCCTGATAAAGAATTCTTATGTATAAAAAACAAACAAACATGCAGGGAGGCAGGCAATATTGCTGGGTAATCCACATCTAAAATAAGTCAGATCTTGGTGAGAGAGGGATGCTGGCTCAGTGAAGCGTGTGCAGCTGCAGAGTGAAGCTCTTCCCCTCGTGCACGAGTGCGAGCATGGAGGGTTTTTTTCAGTTCTCACTCTTTTCCCTGCAGCGCTATACCTCACAGTCTGGGTTTCAGCAGCCGAATACAAAAAGCAAACAAAAATAAAGACTTTCTCTTTGTATATGATGTTCTCTCTCTCTCTCTCTCTCTCTCTCTCTCTCTCTCTCTCTTTCTCTCTCTCTCTCTCTCTCTCTCTCTCTCGTAATGGACAAGGGAGTTTGCTTCTGTACAGTGCTGGATAATGTCTGAATGAAAAGCAGATTATCTTGAAGGAACCCTGCAGAAACATTTGAACACAGTGATTTTGCACTCTTCGGTCACACCGCGTATGGTGACATGCTGCACACATCGTGAGCGTGGCTTTCTTCTGATTGCATCAATCTTTTTTTCTGCGATATGTTGCGGTATTTCCACAAAGTTTTTAACCCTATATGTGCGCAAAAGAAACAAAGAAAGCGACATAAATTCAATGAAAACGTGTCCAGTGGTATCTAAGGGCTTTCCGATATGTAAGCCGTGTTCATATATGCTAAGTGCAGTGGGTCACCTTGGTTACTGCAGATCCTACCAGAAGACTATGAAGGCAAGGGCAAGCTGAGGTGGGAAATGGGGATCAGAGGTCATTCACTAACCTTCTCTTTTTGACCAGACAGATAATGATGAGTGTTGCAATCTTTTTGTATTCACTTGGTAGCGGATTGCACTCTGTAACTGCAGCTGTTCGTGATCCACACATTGTACAGATGTTTACTTATGCACACACACAACAACAATAATAGATTCATTTGTTGGCAGGAAAGGTGCAAAGTTGAGACGAACACTGAGCATCTCTGCAAGTTTGTTGTGGCTCAAGGCTGGGTCTTGGTAGCATCGGGCAAGGGGAAACAGGGAAAGCTTTTTTGTCGGGTATTTTTGGTTGCGGTCCATGAAAAATTTAGCGGCCACTCAGGTTGTACAACGCTAAAGAGGAGGAATCCAATACGTGCGAAGTGTCTCGGGCATGTATATTTAAGTGAGTCTATTTAGGTTTTTGGTTTTTGACCCCCAAAAAATTGTGTAACATCCCGTTAAGGTTTGATTTATTCCACGTGACCATACTGAGGTTATTTCATTTTTTATTTCATGAACAAAACATCAGAAAGAGGTCGAGAGAAAAATTCAGCAAAATTCCTCTAACCCTCTCATGTGCCTTCCATCCCTGGCCTGGAGAGATACACCAGCCTCTACATCTTCTTCTTCCTCCTCCTCCTCCTCCTCCTTCTCCTCTTCCTCCTCCTCCTCCTCCTGTCCATTCTCATCAGCCACAGGCATTTCCCTGCACAATGCAATATTGTGCAGCGTTCAGCACACAACAGCAGCACATGAAGAGAAGAAGACAAGTTGAGGAAATGCTCTAGCAGTAAAGAGCCCCACATAACCCAAGAATGAACAAAGTGACTCCTGGTTTAGTGATGCACAATGAAGGAATTATTTGAATAATCTCATTTTCTTTAGACACACTTCAGAAATACATATTAATTAGGCTGAAAGTGTGAAAAAAAAACTGCTCCTAGGTTTTTTTTCTTTTTCCATAGTTTAAATTCACACAATGCCTTTGTGCCTGCTGAGCAGATGAGAATATCCAGCATATGAACACTTTTTAGGAGATTGGAGGAGCAGCGATAGTGAGGAAAACAAGACACAAGCCTCCTGTAGTAACAATTACAAACAGAAATCTATCGAACAGGTTTTACCAGGTGACTGTATTGTTTGTCAGGGAGGGTTAGATTGATGTTGTGCTAACTAGTGTGTGTAAAAGCTCACAAAGCAATTGCTTGAAAGGGTTTTGTGGCCAGCAGGTTGATCTGACAGAGTGTAACATTTCCAAAAGGTTTAAAGGCTGACATGCATGCAGTGCAATAAGTCTGTCAGGGGATTGCAACATCCTGTGTGTCTGACAGCATCACTTTCAAACCGTTTACCTGGTCTTTGGGAGGAGGTAAACATGCCAGAGGTACGTTTGCTTAAGTTTGCGTGGCCCAACTCAGCACTCCACATGGACAGGGTGAAAACAGATCATCAAGTACAGTATTTGGCGAAAGTAATGTATGGTCATAAAAGTGGAAATTCAGAAAATTAACAGGGTGATTGTTTTTTTATACGCCAAATGTATTTACTATAATCTTGACAGGAAATACTTGTGTGTTTAAAAAGGTCTATACGTGGATCATGTCACCTTACAATCACCGACAATAGGTGAACCTCTCCACTACACTGAAGATGATGTTATGGAAGGTTTGATTGTGTCAGGGGTCCCGTGTTCAGATGGGATATTCTCTCCAAATCGGAACACTTCTGCTAAATGTTTTCAATCAAGTCAAATGGCATGTACTATCTGTGATAAAATGTATAGGACAGTATCTCTTTGCAAATTAAGCTCCTGTGAACAAAATGTCATCTGGCCATTGATTTTTGCATGCATGTTTGTACTTTGTCAGTACAAAGTTCCCTTTTGGAATACGCACTGGTCATTTTTTCCGAGAGGAATGGTTAGATATTTTTTATGTTACATGCTTAATCTCTTTTTTTGCAGATAGTTAGATGAGACGATCAATATCACTCACATGTCGGTACTGTAAATATGAAGCCAGAGCCAGCCGCCTCTTAGCTTAGCACAAAGAAACTGGAAACAGACTGGCTCTGTCTAGAGGTAAGAAAATCCAGCATGTCTAAAACTCTAATTAACATTTATTAACATGTCATATTTTGTTTGTTTAATCTGTACAATAAACTTGTCTTGGCCAATAAATAGTCCAGTTCAGTTTTAGTACAGACTACACAAAATACATATAAAGTGTCAATCAGTGAGCTTCAGAGGTGCAGGAAAGAACCAGGCTAACTGTTTCCACCTGCCTCCAGTCTTTGTGCTAAGCTAAGCTAAGCTAACAGGCTGCTCGGTTTAGCTTCAAATTCCTGATACTGACATGAGAGTGGTATCAATCTTCTCATCTTTCTCTCGGCATGAATGCGTATTTCCCATAATATTAAACCATTGCTTCAAATATGCAATTTAGTCACATCAATTCTTTGTAAGCACTACTTTTCTCTATACTTATTATATAGTTATTAATGACATTTAATGGATGTTTTGTATTGGCACGATCAGGCTACCATCACCCATGATCCGAGTCACCACCCAAGATGTGCCTGTAGGAGATTGAAACAAATCATCTGTGCATTTGAATGTGAAAAATAAATGCCAACCAGATGTTTGTAAGAAGGAAGGAAATGAATCCTCCGCTGACCTTATTTCCCAACAGTGGTCAATATTTATCTTCTGAAAGCTGGTTTTGCTTTGTCAACAGTTTAATGGTGATGAAATGGCGCCTCTTGTCACGTCACACCAGCCTCTGCTCTATCGTTATGTTTGATGGAGGAAAAGAGGTGGCTGGTAACGTTTTACCAACTGGGTTATGTACTCATTATCTTCCTCATGGTTTTGTTCAGACCATTCAGCACATGTGGAAGTTGGTGTTTGGCAAGTAAAAACGGGAGCATTTGTCTGCAGATTAGTTTCTTTCCTGGCGAACCAGGTGTGATTTCATGGGGCTCCTGTTTTAGTATGACAGTATTTTATTATCCAAGTTCACGCTAATGTCCATTTCTCTTCAATGCCCTCTTTCCCGCTGTGATAGTTGATGAAATATGACTGTGCTGCGAACATTTATACCTGATTTTCATGCTTAATAACTGGCTTCCTATATCCAGACTTGCAGCTGAGGAGGGATTTAACTGACGAAATAATAATTAAAATCCATCTTGAAAGCATTTTAAAGCAATCAATAAAACATGTCATGTTATTCCTTTGAGTGTATTTGTCAGATTTCTTATTTTGGACAGTACTTCTTGGGTCTGAGGAGCAGCCTTTGTAACTTCTAGAGCGGCGTGCGGCTCCATACGTCAGGATGCAACAAGATTGTACGGTTGCTATTGGAAACAGATGCTATATGCATTTAAGATATATGAGATGTATTGTTACTGGAGGATCGGGTACAAATGAAGCAGTAGTGGAGTTTAACCCTGGGATCATCACGTATGACGAGGCTGACGTCCTTTTTTGTTGCATATTCAGTGGCTAAGGAAGAGATGCATGGCTGACAGTGTTGCTAGGAGACCACACACAGCGACTAGTGTGAGAGGCTTGATTTCACCTCCTCCCCCATTCGCGTAGTCTGGCTGCCTTTCTCTGTTTTTCTATTTTCTCTTCCTTGCCTCCATTTCCTTATTCCCAATCAACCCTTCCGCAATATTTCCTTCCATCAGTCTGTCTCCAGTTTTACATTTTCCGCCTAATCATGTTTATCTTCAGCCTGGTTGATCCCTAAGCGACTCGGTATTTATTGGCTTCCCCCATTTTTTACCGTGCCGTCTCCCTCTCTCTCTCTCTCTCTCTCTCTCTCTCTCTCTCTCTCTCTCTCCCGCTCTCCCGCTCTCCCGCTCTCCCGCTGCCTTGATCTCCTCTCTTGCTGCTCATTCTTCTCCTGAACACTTCGCTCCTGCTTCCTCTCCGCCGCTCTCATCCTCTCTCCCTGTTTGTTTCTCCGGCTGAACTGCAGCATTGTGTCTGGCTGAAGTGCGGTGACTGGTGTGCCGTGCGGCTCTGTGTGTACATGGATGCACAGATGTGGCTGGAAACTGAATAAACTCAAGCATATGTACCATATCTTGTGTTTTTAAAAGTGCAGATCCCGCATCATTAATAAATGAGTCCTAAACATCTGTGGATACACCAAATCCAGCTGATTTCCGGTCACATACTAAGTAACAAAGTTACGTTGTGTTAATTTGCTATGTAGTTCAGCCTTGAAGGGATGCATTCCCAATCGTCTTAGGACTGGTTGTGCAGACATAAGATGCCTTCAATAATAAACAAGATGTTCTGTACTATCTGCTCTTTCATTCTAATTGCTTCTAATCAAGCAGCTTTGCAAAGGCAAATATATCTTATGAATGCTTGTTCTGTATTAAAAAAAATTAGGCAGGTTGGTGTTTGTAATAATATCTGGTTTCAAATCACTTTGTGGATGTCTGCAAAACGAAAAATACATGTGTATTTTGAATATGCTTCATAGAAATATTTCCCCATGTATGTTAGGGCCAGGCCAGCGCTGTGATGTGTCCTTCCACCCTGCAGCGTCACTGCCTCGCTCACAGTGAGGTGCAGCAACACTACAGGGCCACTTGCTGAGGTGGAGGCTGGAGGGCAGAGGGTTGCAGTAAAATATGCTCCAGACGTGTTAAATTCAGTGGCAGTAGAGAAAAAAAAAGAGTTCAGAAAAAGGCACCATTGTATAAAGCAAAACCTTAACGTTTCACTCTGAACTTTGCTCTTTTGTCACCCAGCGACATTTAGCATTTTCCAATTTTCTGTCGATAAGGATCTGAATTCCGTGTCATCAGTAACCCACACTCAGCTGCTTAGCATTTGCAATTACCGCTTCACACCCTGTGCATACGCGTGTGTTTAGCATGTATGGCGGATTTGAGTATGCGTGATCCGTTTGCTTATGTGCATGAATGAGTAGTCTGCAGCGTTGCATGTAGATCCACTTAAATAAATCGTGGCTCCATCTGCCTCCTGGATCTCATGAGAGAAATCCAAGTGACTCCTGACCCTACAGATGCCCCTGAAACAACTTGCAAAATGCTCTGAATTTATTTGGGATCTAAAGTGACCTCTGGGATTGATCACAGCCAAACTACTGTATATGAGTGCATTGCATGTAATGTGTTAGTCTGTTTGGAAAACAAAAGATTTTTGCAGCCCAGTCTGATGAGACAAACCTGTGTGCAGATGTAGGATGAAGTTCTCCTGGTTCTGTTAGCTCGGCTAATTGCACACCAACCCACAGCATGTAATGCGGCAATTGCAGGGCTGCCTACTCAGCCGCCAGATCCTCGAAACCCAAATCAAAGCTCCAGTTAACAAAAGCCCAACCTACAGTCGCAGCTCCCTAACCTAATTAACATTGAGCCAGCAAGCGTGGCAGTAACAGCGGTCGGGTTGTGGTGAGGGCTGTGGGATACAGGAATAGCACTAGCCACGCTGACACACTGGATGACACACTGGGCCGTGACAAAAGAATCACACACAGCTACATGGCTCCACATGCCGCCTGGACCAGGTGACCGTGCCTGATGCTCCAACTGTGTTTTTTTTGTTTTATCTTTATAGGGAGAGATGGTTGAGATATTGTTCGTACAGTAAATATGTTGTGCAGTTGGTGGTGATTGCGGTGTAAGTGGTCCTGAATATGTACAGAATGTTAAGAGCTTGGAAAGTGTAAATGTCATTTGTACTGCCCTTTTCATGTTGTTTGCAGCTTTAATTAATTAAGAGCTCATTGAACTGGATTCACTTTCATTGTAACATGTTGAGAATACACAACTGTGATGTAAAAAAAGAATCAGGTCGAGAACATCATTTGCTTTATGATATTTAACAGTTTCCTGCTATGTGAGACAGAAGACCTGTCTATGAGCTATACAAATTACAAACCAACAATTTTGGAAACAAAATATGTATGCATCTCATAAGAAGTGATGACTCAGATGTGTGCACCAACAAGGCTGTTCAACTCAAACTCAAGCAAACTGACAGAAGGACCAGTGATAATGCTGTCCACCACTAAAGGAAACAGTCAAACTCTGTTGCTCTTTATGATGGAAAAACACTGGAAACATGCATCAGCTGACAGCTGTGCTTTTCTTAGCCAATTGCGTTGCACACTCACATTCTCCAACGTGAAACCAGCGTTGGGCCCTCAGATATCTGCCCCACAACAGGCCTGGCTTCTCTTGGGGTGAGCGTGAGTAGGAAGCTGTGTATGCGCCATATATGACAAACCTCATTACTGTCTGGCTAGCAGACAGGCTTAGCTAGGCCATCCCGGGGCCTGCAGCCAGAGACGCTCTGCAGCTGAGTTACCATGCTTACTCAAATATTCATAACTGGATAATGAAAGTATAAATAGTTTTCATGTGATACACTAGAGGTTGGGGTAAACAAAATTGCAACCTCCATCATCATGCATCACAGTGTCTCTGCTCTGACGGCTGCCAGTTAGAGTAATGGGCAGGATTGTTCGCTATGACACGGTGCGCATGATAAGCTATGACTCCCCTAAAGTTCTGCCAGTAATTTGGGTTTGATTATTTGGGTTTCGTTGTACGTCGCCATATCTCAAAGTAATCACCGTCAATCTTGGCATCTTGCAAGTAGGCTGGGAAGCCATGAAACATGTTGTTTTAATGATTAATGAGCTCAAACATTGCTCTTGTTTCTTCTTGTTTAGGTGAATTGGAGGAGGCTGCCCGTGACATACGTCCTGTTCTCCCGAGTCTTATTCTATACCATGAGCTCTGGCTCTGCCCAGGATGTGGCAGTCGAGCATTTCCTGCGTGACATAGAGAGGCGAAGCAAGCGGCTACACTGCGCTGTGATAGGCTGCGAGGAAGAGCGACCCCGCAGCGACATGAACCTGCTGTATCGTAAGAGCCGTTTGGACTGGAGGCAGAGGGACCAAGAGGGAAGTAAAAAGAGGTGAGAGGATGAGCTCACGAGAGCTTTGCATATATGGGATTACATTAGGGTTCAGTTCAGAAGGGATATAAAGCTCTTCGCCAGCATGAATGAGTTTAGTTTCAAAATCTTAATTCCAAGCACAGTTCATGAAGTCACAGGGGTTCGTCTGAAAAGTCTTGCATAGCAGAATGAACTTAATATGTTCTGTAGATGAGATAAACTACTATAATGTCATCTATAATATGACATTGTGTAATATCACAGGCCGAAAGGGGGCCAAAACTGATGAAAAAGAAAATTAAATAGAGTTGTTGCCTAATTTGTCTCCATTCACATGTGATTATTTTGCCTCCACATACTTTCATCAGAGATCCTAACCTTGAAGCCTTAGAGAGACCATTTGTTTTCCTTCAAAGCATTGTGTCATACGCATGTGGGTCAATCAGTTTTCCTCTGAATCGAGAAGAATTCAAAGATGAAAGTTTGGTTGATGATTCAAGAAACAGTGTGTAGCTTGCTAAAAACATATATGTCAGCAGCAGCAGTGGTGGAAAGGAAGTAAAAACTGTCACTCAAGCACTGTACATAAGTACAGTTTTTGATGTACGTGTACAGCACTTATGTATTTCCAATGCATGCCACTTTTTACTTGTACTTCACTACAAACTATTTATCTGGCAGCTTAAATATAACTCTTTTTAGGCCTGAACCACTGGTTCCCAATATGTTTGGGTAGAGCCCCTCAACAGAAGTGCTTAGTTTGGGCTCCTTCGCTATGTTTCTGATGCTTACAAGTTGTAAGCAGTTCCACCAAAAAACAATCCCTCTCTGAACCTCTCAGATAGTTGCATTTGATCATCTGTTCAAGGCACAAATAGGTCACATCATTCAGTACAGTTGCTCACAAAAAGCTATGAAGGTTAGAGAAGAAAAAAAATCAACCTACATTCATGTTGCTTCATTAATCATATTCCACCCTCTGAAATGTATCATGTGACCCTCTGGAGGTGGCCTGACACACAGGTTGGGAATCACAGAACTAAACTACCCCTGACCAATAACCCAACCGCCACCAGCTACACAGCAGAAGTGAAAAGTAATCACAGCACAGACTAAATGCTGGTCCTGTAATAGTAATAATAGTAATACAGATAATGATAACAATTTATCTTTTTAAAACATTTTTTCTAATTTATTTAAACTGCACTTTACACAAACATGCTGAAAGACACCAAATTCAATAATAATAGAAAACTCTACAAAAGTGGACAAACAACAGCATCACACTCTGAACCACAGTCTGGGCGTGACAGTATTGTTTTTTTAAAAAAAGAGCCTGTTAGTGTGTGATCTTGTGTATCTGATCATGTGTTTCTGAGACAGAGTGAGACCTACAATTCACCAAAATTGCAGAAGAGAAGGGGGCGGGAGGGGACATTAAGGACAATATGTCAGTGTTTTTAGAAGCCTCGTCCAACTCTTTCTGACTCACAGCGGTAATTGGAGGCCTTTGTGTTGGAAGCAGAGATCAACGCCATGGCAGCATCAGGCCAGTGGAGGTGTAGGGCAGCAAGTAGGACAGCATAACATGATGAGCGATGAAAGCAGAGCTGAGCTTTGCCAGAGCAGCAGAGGTGAGAAGCAGGACATGCCCAGTGATGATTACGAACAGGGCAGGGTCAGGGGATGAAACCACACAGGGAGGAAAGGATGGAAACTAAATGGACTGGAGGCAGGACGGGCACCGACTGCAGAGCTGATGGGAGTGAGGGAGGCAGAGGGAGAGGAGGAGGAACACAGGAAAAGTATGAAGGGCACTGGTAGACAGTTTGAGATCTCAAGGCCCTCAGGAGAGATATCACATTTTATAAAACAGAGACGGCTGTGGAGAAAGTGAATTGTAAATAGGTGAGTTTCAATATGATTTTTAAAAATAGAGTTTCTTATGGCACTAATACAGACCGACAGACCTTTCCCCCTCGTGACAAAAACCTTGCTGGCAGCTGAGGTTTTATTTATTCTTGCACAAAATTATGAGACAAGTGTGATGGACTAGTATACGGGTGTACCAGTGTGTATGCACATATATGGAGTAAAAACAGCCCTGCAAATCCCTTTAAAGCAATTCACTAATTAATATTCAGTTAGACAATGTGACAAAGAGGGATGAATAAAAGACAAATGAAAAAAATTATCAAATGTTTAGAAATGACAAAGGGATTTAAAATGTTAATCAAATTATGGATAGATTTTTTTGTGTAAACAATGGAATTTGAAAATGAAGTTGCCTGTACACTTAATTAAAGGTTAATAACTAGTGTCACACAGAGGTCTTGTTATGGCAAAACATTTTCTATAAATGAATCAATTAAAGTAATATGTAGAGAGAGAGAGAAAGAGAGGTCTGTCTTGCATTTGTAGTCAGTGACAGTGTTTCAGGGTTTTGTAGTATTATTTTTTATTAAGGGGAAAATACAGATTTGAGACACAGCAGCTTCTTCCCGAGAGTTAGGACAACAGAGACAAAGTGTGTCTTAGGGCCCAAAGTCATGACTTCCGTATGAATTTACTGACGCCTGATTGGGTACCACTGTCTGAATGTTACTCATGCTAAGCTCACCTGGTTTCCCCATGTTGAATAGATAAAGCTTACTTTTTTATTGTTGTTTGTTTGAAACAAGATACAAGGTAAGATTTTAAACAGAGACACTACAATAGCATCTTTACAATCACAATCTCTATTTTGATATACATCTCTTCAGTTTTATCAACTCATTGACCTGAATCTGAATCACGATTGAATTGACAACTCTATATTGAGATAAACAGTCGAAGATTCAGATTCCTGTGATGTCCCTTTTAGAGATACATCAAATCCAGAGAAGAAAGGCCTTTGTTATCCTTAACATCTTAAGCACATGGTTCAAAACACGTTCAGGCCTTAAAAAAAACATGCTCTGAATGATTTCAGCTCATTCAGTTTTGTTAAGAATACAATTTATTTCAGCTGTCATGGCAACCAAATGTGAACGTATTCCTCATTCTGTCAGCGCGTCTTCATGAACAGAGAAAAACAGTCTTTTATCACATGAGTAAAACACTTGAAAGTTACATTTAATGTCTAAGACGATTTGGGTTTCAAGCAGTCAAAGACACATATTTTCTTTTTGTGGAAGCTTCAAGAAGTTGTTATTTGTGTGGTTATTCATTGTGGAAAAGCAGTGATGATAACGATAAATGGAAAGCTTATTTTAGTTTGGTTGCTTTAGGGGCACCTACTGGGGCGCCTGTGTGTGTGTCACAGGCTGGCAACTACTACAATCATACTCTTAGAAATATCAGTAGACACAGCTTGTGCTTTATGGCTTTGAGTCACACAGAAAGGCAGTTTAACCTTTTATGTAATCTTGAGAAATCCTATTAGTTAAAAACCATGCGAGAGACAACCCATAACTTAAGGCAATCAATTAAAGTGTCATGTATTGTGTAATGTATGTCAGGAAGGTCCAACAGAATGAGGACAGATACACACTCAGTGTCAGCTGCTCAACCTTAACCCATCAGAAACTTTAGCGAGACACAACTTAACTGCTCTGATTTGCCCTCAAACCAGATTGGATGTTCTCAAAGATGATATTTTTTTTTTAACAGATAATCTCATTCAGCTGTTTAAACATAACCCACTCTTAAACTCTGCCCCCAAAAGGTAAATTAGAAATAGGACGGTAGCTGCTAGGGGCAGAATGATCTAAACTGGATTTCTTCAGCAGAAGCTTTATCACCACAGTCTTAAAAGCTTTTGGGAATATCTCGCAAAAAAAAAGGTGTCTTTCAAAAGGCGACAGAGGAGTAGCGACTGACCTCATACAGTTTGATTGGTATTGGTATTTTTGCTCTTGAGTGACCTGTAACATTTGTGAGGAATGATTTGGAGATACCTCAGATTCATACAGACTGGACAATTTCCAATTTGGACATTGGACAAAGCAAGACAGGTGGAGAAAAACTCATTGAAATATTAATTGTTACAGATTAAGCTCTATTTATGATTTAAAAAAGCAATCAGGTCATACCAGTAATTAACAAGAACTACGACGCTGTCCTGAATTATCAAGGCTCAATCCATTGTATAGTACGGCATTTCGGTTAAACAGTGCACCAGAGCCAAAAACATTGTTCTTAATGTAGAAAATGCAGAACTAAAGGAATGGTTGATTTTGGGAAGAGGTCATTTATATAAATCAACCTGGTAAATAAGTAATTTAATCCAGTATATTTGCACTTTGCCCCATTGCACTGATATCTTATTGTTTACAGTTTACAAAAACAGTCTGACTTATAGCCTTGGATATAGTTCTTCCTTGTTTGTGTTGTTTATATGTATTTGTATATACTTTAAATATATATTTGTCATCTTTCGCCTACTTGTGCATAACAGCTAAATATTTACATTTACTCTTGTTCAGCTTTGCTTTCCATGATTTTATTTATATTTCTGCATATGTTCAATACAAGCAAACAAGTCAATGAAGTCAAATGAGTCAAATTCCTTATATGTAAGCGCATACCTGCTAAAAAAATATATGCTATCTATATGCTAAACTTCTGCTTCAAATGCCAGTTGATTAGGCAAACAAAGAAAAAAAGCAAATAGAGAAGTAAGAGTCCAGATACTGTTTGGACAGCGGAGTGTTTCTTATGCTCTATGAAGAAAAAAAACAGAAGGAGCTGCTCAACCTCTGCCCTGGGCTAATTTTGGCCCTCTAGTATCTGTGCCGATTGTGAGGAGTCACAAGTAAATCTCAAGGGCGCAAACATTCTTGTGCAGATGCCGCACCACATACAGTAAAAACACATATTCAGGCACACACGTGCGCTGCCTCACACTGATATCTGACGGAAAGCGAATAGGAACCTCTGGGTCCTCGGGGATGAGCAGCCTCAGTTCTGCGTCTGCTGCTTGCAATGTTGACTGCAAATTGTAAGCTCCAATTGTCTTCTCCTGTGCTTCACTGCCTCACAGGGATGGCAACTGATCTAAAAGAGAGCTCTGCATGACCCGTAGTCATGTGTCGCCATTACGTACTATAATGAATCACTTACACACAGAATAATCGTGCATTTCAGCTGTTTAATTACACACTCAGAAACACAATTTCTCAAAGCCTCAAACGTGTACACACAGATGTGGATATCCAGATGTGCTCCCTGTGGCTGAGATCTGATCAACACAAACCTTGAATAATGATTAGCCTGATGTTGCTGGGATTTCTTACCGCATTGCTGCAATAAATTCTCATATCTTTATGTTGCTTGTGATGGTATTTCCACCATGTGTGAATGCTTTTTTTCCTCTCCTGTGACATTTTTGCAAAAGTACAATATAGCTTCACAGTGGTCTTGTTAATAAAAATGATGCGTTGCACTGGAAAAAGTCATTCAACCTTGTTCGAGTGAAGTTAGCTAGATGCCAGGGACTTATCTTTTGTTGCTGTGAGGTGAGGCAGCACAACACCCCTGGAGACACCACACCATTGCAGCACCTATCTCTAAAGCAGAGAAGGGGTTATCAGAAGCCATTTTTTAAGGCTTTGGCGAACTCAGCCGAACTCGTCGAAGCTCACAGTTTTACCTGAACAACTTGAAGCACTGACACTGATGCCTGAACTGTGCTCGACTTCAAACTGTCAGCAACTTGGCACATTTGGTTTACAGTTTAAACATATTTTCCCATTATTTGGTCAATTCTTTTAATAAGTTATTTAGTTCTTTGTGGGAACTGAAAAAAAGCTAGGCACAATAATACAAGATAATAACAAGCATCTGGAACCCATGGTGGAAATGGAGAAAAGGTACATAATACATTTTACATTCAATTCAAGTATTCCACGGATCGCCAGAGGAAAGAATTCAATTCCACCGATTGATCAGTTTGGTGAAACACTGCATTATTTTGTCAGATTTTTGTCTTTGTCAGTGTCATTTTTTGTTGCACGGCAGGTCGTATCATTGATGATATTAAAGGCAAACTATCAAATACATGAAAGTCCCAACTGTTCCCATGGAAACAGATTAAATTATTTTGCATAAGAGCAGACGTGGGCTGAGGATATAAAGAAAAAGGGAATTCCAGCAGTGCAGTGTACACTATACGAGTACTTTGTTTTTGACAGGGGAATTGATTTCCTAATTGAATGTGTTTGAGAAAGAAGCAGATGTGGAGGAATTCAGATGGAAAGATATGTGAATGCAAAAGATGGAGGAGCCTCCGGGGCTTTCCCTCTGCAGCGAAAGCCCTGCAGGCATTTCTTTATTGCAAAAGCAATCTTTGAAGACCAAAGAGAGAGTGAGAAAAGAGGGAGGTCAGTATAAAGGCTGGTACATGAATGTTTTTGCACTTAACTATGATTTCTTCTTGCTTCAATCCACACTATCCCCACCCCATTTCCAAACTGCAGCTCCAATCAAAACGACCCCTCAGACACTGTTGGCAAAGTCAGAGACTTGGCTTCTTTCCGCCGGCACTTCCGGATGGGTTTCATGACCATGCCGGCCTCCCAGGACCTGTCCCCTCACTCTTGTGCCTCTGCCATGGCGCCGCGCTCGCAGTCCTGTCATGCTGTAGGTGCTGGGGATACAGGTCTGGAAAACGGAGATTACTCTGACACCCAATCCCAACACTGTGGCCGCTGCCCCCCAACCAAACCCAAACGTCACCCCAGCACTCGCCTCAGCGCCTCATCCACTGACGGCAGAGGACTTATTGACACATCTCTGGCGTCCTGTCACTCACAGGCCAAACACTCAGAGAAGAAAAATGGTAAGAAGTGTGTGTGTGTTTTCAAGTGCATATCCTACAATGATCTTGTTTCTTCACATGCATTTTTTATTTCTCCTAAAGCCATGAAGAAGTCTGACTCTGGAGAGATCGGAGGAAAGAAGGTGCCTCCCACAAAGCCCAAGAGAAGTCCCAGCACCCAGCTTTCCTTTGACCCTCTCCCTCCACGTGTGCCTCCTTCTGCCACATCCTTGCCTTTCCAGGCGTCAGACTCTCAGATTCAGACTGGGGACGGAGAGGATGAGCCGGTCTATATAGAGATGGTGGGCCAAGTGTTCACGAGAGAAAGTCAGACAGCCACCCCCCACCCTGTCACACCTGTGGCCACCACGCCGGACTCTGACTCAGACCAGAGTGAGGCCATCTATGAGGAGATGAAATACCCACGGCAAGAGGACAGAGAGTCCCACAGACACCTCCCTCACAAACATGTGAAACTGAAAAGCTCTAAACACTTCCATGTCACCCCTTCCTCCTCCAGCAGCTCCTCTTTGCCACGCCCCTCCTCTTCCTCTCCTTCCTACTCCAAATCCAAAGCTAATGTGTCGATCTCCCATTCGTCTCCTCTGCCTTCCTCTGCATCCTCTACCCCTGTCCCCCAGATCCTCTCCACCAGTCCACACACTCCACGAGCTCCTACTCCCTACTTGCTGCAAGGGACTAAATCCGAGTCAGAGTCCAACACGAAGATCCCAGCCCCTTTCCCCAATCTTCTACAACACCGGCCGCCACTGCTTGCCTTCCCACAGCCTGCAGCAGCCTCCAGCGGGGTTGGGGTGCAAAACAAGTCTGCGTCTGCTAAAATGGGAACTCAAACATCCAGCGTGACAACTCAAGCCAGCACTTCCTCCTCAACTTGTTCGAATGTTCCCTCGTCAGGCTCCAAGGAGTCATCAGGAGGAAGTGCTTCCCAGCAGGACAAACACAGCAGGGAGGCCCAGTTGGGCCCCGCTCCCGGACTAAGAGCCAGGAGCCACTCCACACCTCTGCCTCCCTCCTCCAAATCCACCTCCCCTTTCTCCCATCACCACCACCACCCTCACCATCGCCCCTCGCACTACCACCACTATCGCAAGCCAGAGAGAGGAGACTCTCCCGCTCCACTCAAGAGCAGTTCTCAGAACCAGGCCACCGTCCAGACCCAAACCTCAAGTACAGGCAGGGAGGGCAAGTCTGTTAGCTTCCTCTTGAAGTCTGATAAAGGAGAGAGGGATAAGGATAGGGATAGGGACAGAGAGAGAGACAGGGACAGGGACAGAGACAGGGACAGGGACCGAGACAGAGACAAAGATAGAGATAGGGACCGAGATAGGGGTAGAGACAGGGACAGGGACAGAGACAAGGAGAAAGACAGGGACAGAGATAGGGATAAGGACAGAGAAAGAGAAAGAGACAGAGACAGGGACAGAGATCGAGATAGGGACGGAGGGCCGTACTCCTTACAGTTGGATCATGCCCCCTCCAAGTCTAAAAGCAGCACCAGCTCAACCCCTACGCCATTATCCTCATCCCAGCGTCCTCATTCTCGACCCCATCTTCGCTCTCACACTCCTCACAGCCTGCCAGCGTACAAGCCTCCCTCCTCGGACAGCCCCCTGCTGTGGACCTACCCCTCCGGTGGCTTCCGGAGGCCGCCGGCTTACGAGAGCCTGCGAGGAAGCTCTCATACGCCGTCCCTGCAACAGCCCTCGAGTCTTACTGGTGTAGGTGAGGGCGTAATCAAGAGCAACGGAGGGTCTTCGTCCCTCCATTCTAAAGTCGGCTTCATGCCCTGGGACAGCAGTGCCAGCTTAGCTGCAGATGAGGGATCTTACTGGCCTATGCAGAGGAAATTGTCCTTCAGCCATGGGAGCAGAGAGACAGAGAGTGAGTCAGAAGTCATTTTGATTACAGTGTTGATCCTGTGTTGAAAAGAAATCAAGCTTTTCGAGGAATGTTCAGTTAAATACCCTTTGAAATATGAATTCTGTTCCTTCCTATGTCTCAGAGGACGAAGGGCGTGCATGGAATGGCAGTGCTGATGCCCTACTAAGGATGGATAAGGAGGACCTTGGCATGGGGTCTCGAGGAGGCCACTCGGGCATCCCAGTCCACTTCAGTAGTGCCACCAGCAGGGCGCTCGGTCACAGTGAGTCCTTGGCTGGTGTGGACAGCAGCCCGGGTTTCAGAGCCCTGCCCAGAGTTGGTCTACCTCTTCCCTGCCAGACTTTCCCTGCCTGTCGCAATGGAGGTTAGTAAACACTTAGTGTTCTTAATCTTTTAGTCATAGCCTCTAACCACAATATCCGATTTAGAATGGAACTTGCGGATTTACATGGGGATTCTTCTGCTGGCTATGCTGTGGTGGAGCTCTTTAACTTGGAAGAATCAGAGACTCCATCCTCTCCTATCCTCTGACTGTCACAAAAAGCTAACAGCTCTGCCTCCATCGCATCCTCTTCCAGTGAAGTTAGTCTTGAAGCTCTGTCTCCCTTTGTCAGCCTCTCTCTGTATGTGCACTTAAGGCCTTTCCCTAGAAGCAAAGACATGCTGCTTACCTTGAGAATCAGAATCAGAACCATTTATTGCCAAGTAAGTTTACACATACAAGGAATTCGCAAAACATTTAACAAAATAAACATAAACGATAAACATGTGTGTGCAATAACAAGGGAGCATGGATATTTACAAATGTGTGTATTGAATATTTACAGTTGGATCTACAGAGAATACAAATGTAAGTTAAATTTAAAAATAAAAATAAGTAAAGAGCACGGAATGAAGTGATTGATTGTGTGAATGTGACAAGTGTGAATCAGTGCAATACTTACCTTGAAGCAGAGCCAATAAAATAAGTGTTCCATAAACAGGCCCACTTCTCTGCACACATACATTCATGACCGCTGGCCACATTTTTATGGTGTTTACAATGTACATTGTGACAAAATTGATCATATAAAACACTTAATAAATCAATTGTATTTCATTGAATGAACGAAGTACAAGGGCGGCAGACAGGGTTCAATTTATGTTGCCGGTGAAGTGATATTACAGGATAATGCAGTCAGAGAGACACAGTGCAAACCCCAGCGATCACATTTCAGTTTCACTCAATTACATCGCTTATATCACTTTAGTGATTTAACAATGCAAATATGTTGGTAGAAAATTGAATCAGGATCATATTATGCTTAAGTCTGGATAACCACATTTTGTTGAATAGTGTAAATTACCGATTAAGATCACTACCAAAATGTAATTATATGTTCATGTTACAAGAAATTAAATAGAAGTCTGTTTACAAGATAATATGAGGTATCCAGATGACAGTCGACATGTGTGATGAACAAATGTCTCTGTAAATCTTCTCCATTGTTCATCGGTATAAAGTGTAGTTTACAATTGTAACAATTGTGTGGTATAATGAGCACACAATGTACAAAAGCTCTGTCTCAACTCAGATGAGTGTACTTTGACATTCGCAGCTCTGTGTGTTTCAATGAAAAGTTGTATCCCTGTGTTTTCATTAGCAGGCACATAGTGTAAATGTTGTTTCTTTGCAGAAGTGGGGCGGCTGGGCCGCTCCTCCTCTGCTGCTGGAGTGAGGCAGGTGGGTGGAGGAGACGTCCAGAGACAGAGCAGCCTACCAGCCCGAGAAGCCCTGAATCAGGTTAATATATTGCACTTAGTCGTATAACTTTAGACTCTTATTAACTTCATTCATGGTAGATTTGGGAGTAACATTAATATCAGTCTCATTATTCCCTCTCCTGCTAGAGACAGTGCTTCTGCAGATCTATTTATAGCTGCTAGATATGCCCACTGAGCAGAATACAGCGCTGGCCCACCTCAAAAGAATAAGAGCTGCAAAGCTATATGACGTACGCTGATATATATTCAGAAAATGAGAGAGAATAGTGGATGAGAGAAAATGCTGTACCATGTTTTGGAGTGATGAGCTGCAGTCTTCTAGCAGCACATTTTGCCCAGATTCTGGCTGCATAGCAAGTGCTGACGCAGTTTGAGTGTGCTGCAGCGCCTGTCTTCATGCGGCTGGTTGACCCTCCCTCAGCCTGTAATAGATGAAGGAGCGCTGCATCCTCGTGGCTGTCCAGAGGAACTGCAGTTTTATTCTACACGTGCTAGGTTACAATGATTGGTTACAATGCAGACAGCACTGCAGTGATAATGCATGTTATGTCAAAATGTAAATATTATAATATAAAAAAATACTACATAAATTCACATATATTTTTCCATTGTGTTCAGCTGCATGGTCTGGCCCAGCCTCAAGTGCCCTGCAGTCCCAGCAGTACCGGTGTGTCTCGGCAGCAGCAGCAACTTCAGCTCCACCAGCAGCAGCTGCAGTTAAAGCAGCAGCTCCAGCAGCTTCAGAAACAGCACCACCTGCAGTTGCAGTTCCAGCAGCTCGCCCAGCTGGCGCAGGGACAGCCTTCTGTCAGCGGGGGCTCCACCCAGTCCGCAGCGCAGAGCCAGAGAGACGGTAAGCTGCTGGAAGTCATCGAGCGTAAACGCTGCCTGTGCAAAGAGATCAAGGCCCACAGGCGCCCCGACAAAAGCCTGTGCAAGCAGGACAGCATGCCCATCCTCCCTAGTTGGAGACGGACACCTGAACCTCGTAAGATTGGCACGCCACCCTGCCAGAGGCCGCAGGCCGTCGTGTGGGACACAGCTATCTGAGGTGGAAAGACAGGCCTGCGAGTACAGCACTGAAGAGAGATGAAATGAGTTGAAGATGGTTGAACAATTGATAAGAGAGAAGAGCAAAATGGATTGAGTAACTGGAACAGACAATAACCACAGAGGAACAAGAGAGTTTTGCTCTTACTGTGTGAGAAACTCAGCAGAGAACATTAATGAAGATTATTGGAGATTTTGAACTCATTTAGTAAAAAAAATACAAAAATAAAACACAAAAAAAGGCTGTTAAAAGAGGTGAAGAAAGGACGTATTACAATCAGACTAAATTAATCTCTTACCCGGGTGATTTCTACTTGCTCTGTACTATGTCCTTCTCAATGTGTTCTAATTGCCAATGATTTTTTTTGCCACAAAACACCAGTATTGCCACAAAATGAGGATGCCATCGTAATAATGGGTGGGATGTTTTCTCAAATTGGTGTTGCCAAATTTCCTCCTGATTACTTGAGACATAAAGGGATCATATATTTTCTCCAACACAAAGTTGTCCAACTTGCATAGAAACTACTCTGCGGATGAGAAAAGGCGAGACTCATTGATAAGTTATTGAAATGTTTCTTGAAATCGTGAATGCTTATGAGATGTCTTGGTATCAATAGATTGTCATTGTGGATGCAAATAATCATCACTGAGGGGTAAAAGCTACCTACTGTATCTGTTTGCATATTTGTAATGTAAATCTATTTACTTTCTCAACGTTTCTGCAATTTTATAGCAATATGCTCCGGACGCTGGAGCAACATAATTAAAAACTTGTGTCAACTAGCCTAACATACATATCTAAGACTTGAATAAGTCATATTTACTGTGTCATTCTCTGCATGTCACAATAGACATACAGCATTGTAAAAGAATATGTGTAGAGATGATCATGTCAGACTTTTACATACAGCAGATCTTTACTATGATAACGCGTAGTTGTATAAAAAGATGAATATATCGCTTGGGGGTATATTGTTAGGGAAGGGTGTGCGACCGATGGCACATACTGTGTGCAGTCCAGCCAAATATAGATACAGATCAATGGTACAAAAACTTCATCCCCCATGCTTATCCACAGTTGCACATTAGTGATTGTTCCACCACACAGAAAAACAAGCACTGACACCCATCAACACAGACTGTACAATATGGTGCAACTGATAAGACTGTGAGTATTGATCACCTCGAACAGAATGCTGGAACAATCTGCACAAAACATGGTATATACGCATAGGAGAAATTAAACCCTAATGTACTGTAAATAGATATGTACAACTGTATTGAAAATGTAGCAACTATTTCCATTTTCATACTTGTAATCAATACATATTATGTAGCATATACTGTATAAACATAACTTTGTTCACTTGTTTTTTCTAAAAGAATTAAGTACTTTATCTGCTGCAGCCAGTCCATGCATTACTTATAGTTCGACTAATAAACAGTAAGCCCTCTAGAAAGGCATGGTCCAACAGTTGTTTATTTAAATGTATGCAAGACTCCCTTTAAGCTGTGTTATTGTTTTATTTATACCCCTTTTTTCTACATTCATTTTTATTTGTGTACAGATTTCAACAGCTCGTTGTCTTGACATTTTGAATACTTTGCTGCTATCTTGAACTACTGGTGTTGTTCATTCAACCACACCGTGTTACCATAAGAAACATTATTAATATAGTGGTTATTGTTACATATTAGTTTTATTTCTGAAAGCCACGTGAAATGAAGTTTGTACCTTGAAGAGTGAGCCCTTCTGTAATAGTATTAAGGCACTTGAATGTCTCTTGGTTGTTGTCGTTTTATGATAGTTAGCACCAAGCTGTACAGTACAGTACACCCCGTGAAAAGAAGACCTATCTAAATGTTTGAGAGTCACTGCTTGGCCTTTTGTTTGAATTCCCACCTGCTCGTGTTTGAGGGTCCAGGTTTTTCAAGCTTACTGAGTCCATTTTCAAACAAACACAGGTCAGGTAGAAGGAAATGGGCAAGTGCAATGCATGCAGAGATTCCTTACACTGACAATGTCCCAATGATACTGACTATTGTGTCCAACTCCAAGTAAATCACCTTACTATGATTCCTTTTCACAGACTGATATGGAACCCTAGGTATCATTTCCAAGATAGTTTACAGAAACTGTTGGTTTAGTGTGTCTTCTAAAACAGTGGCCATTATATGAGTGCCATACTATATTGATATGGTAAGATACGGTGTACCTTGGATATCACTGTAGTGCTATATTTGCATTGATATTGTCATTAAAAATAAATTTTATATAATGAACTTTACACAACAAACTGGATTTGTGCAGGTTTCATGCCTTGTGTTGTTTTACAGTGGAGATGGTGGGGAAGTGGACATTATGTTCCCACTGCACTTCTGCAGCAAGTGTTGCAACACCCTCCGTGTCCATGTACAGGCGCTACTCTCACTCTCCGCCGCTGCTGGTGTGGCTCCATGAAGAACACCACAGTCACCGCTTCAATAAAGCACACACACAAACAATTATAATGTTTTACTATTATACCTTTTAACTACATTCATAGTTTGAGTTCTAAGTAGTTTATTCACTAATACTAGCTTTAAGTTCAGTAGAATAGTAACCTACAACGTGTGTTACCTGTAGCTCTCAATTTGCAACCAACGGTAAAAAAATAATTAAAAAAAAGAGGCATGCAGAAAAGTTATGAGTTTAAAAAAATATGTAATCCTGGTGAGGTGGTAGTTAATATTACATAAATCACATTTACATTATTATCTATTATCTGTTTCTCTTTTAATAACCTCCCAGTACGATTATAATATGAATAAGATAGATAATTAAACACAAAATGGGGACTACGATTTATCCCTCGGAACCGCAGACACTGTTAGAGTCCTTCAGCAATATCAGAGGGATATTATGTTGGTTTTTCTTCGGGGGACGTGACGATAGAGGCCTGAGAGCCAATGAGAGGACGCCTTCAGCCAGCCCATGATTTGCTGTAACGGTTGTCTGTCGTGCGTTGGGCCTACGAAGAGGAGAGATGCGGTGCAAATGATTGGCCAGGCGGGAGAAGGAGGTGGGATTAGCTCTGCTGGGGATGGAGATGGTGGAGGGAGGCGGAGGGAGCGCTTTACCGCAGTATCACTAGATTTCTGCACCACTCATCAAAACTCTGCGGCATGTAGACAAGAACTGGGGGGAGGGCAGATATTAGGTCTACGCTAGAGAGCAGGAACGCTACTTCTTAATACTACTAGCCAGCTTTATCTTCCAACAGTGTCTAAAGAAGAATTTATACTCTATTTTCCATTCATTTGTGCGTCTGAGCGCTTCAGTAGACCGGTTTGATTTCCTCTTTTAATCCCATAGCCGCGGTGCTACAGTAGGTCTCTCTCTCTCTCGCGCTCTCTCTGCTGTCTGGTCATTTGTTTCAACCCGGCGTTTATTGCATCAGGGAGCGTTCATTAGGGCTTAGGGGTCCAACATTTTATGAAAACATGTCGAAAGATGGAGAAAAAAACGGGTGGAAGGAATATATATGGAACTCGAGGACGAGGGAGTTTCTGGGCAGGACGGCTAGCAGCTGGGGTAAGTACTGTCCAGCTACAGCAATGCAGCAAACACGGTCCCTCCACGGCTCTGACAGGTCTGTCACAGTCTCTTGAGCCTTATAAAGCTTCACTAGAGGCCTCCACGAATGAAAATGTGTAACTGTAATATTAAGTTCACCCTGATAGAAGTTGGTTGATTATTTTCTGCCAGCGTTTCGGTAATGAGTCGCTGTCCACTATAGTCTGGTGCTGAAATCTGAATGCGACATCGCTCCCATGGAAGCCGGTGGAAGAAAAAAAAGAAGAAAAAAAATCGTCTTTATTTATTAATTAATTTATGGCACTGCTTTCTCTGCGCAATGCGCTCAGCATAAGGGTGGAGGCCTATGGTCTTATTCTAAATTTGAATTAGCCAGATTACCGCAGCACTGCTGAGACAGGTTCCCACTCTGTCGCAAAGTGCATATCACCAGCTTCTCTCTTTGGAAGCAATGAGAGAGCTTTAGCTAGCTTTCACAATAATTCTGCTGCAGATGAGATTTATTTTCCCTGGGAGATGGGTTGCTGGAGTTAAGTATAAATAGGTTTGTAGGCCTGCAGCTTTATCTACTGAGTATTCAACATGATGTCATTCATTTTCAGGCATTTGCCCCCTGAGATTTTATGGAAGATCCAATCCCAGCCTCTATGTAACACAGGGGCATTGCCACATGCCCTCCTTTCTGCCCTACAGCCTGCAACTACTTCAAAGATTCATGAAATGATAGGGTGCATATGGCTATGTTCTAATGACATTGGAGCGCTTTAATCTGGGTAAAGCCGTGGGCCAAAAGCTATTTGTATCACCTCCAACCCGGCCCCTCCCAGTGAGTGTAAATCAGTGAGGGATTTAATCCTAATCTAATGACTTCATTGGTTGATGGGGGAGGTATCAATTCAGAGGGTAGGATATAGTAAAGTAAACCACTTTCAGGAATTTAGATTAATTTTGATCTTTACACTGGGGACAAAATCTCAGCGGCACTGAAGTTTTGTGTTTGGAATAATGCTGAAAGTGATTTTACTTGCAGTGGTATTGTGCTCATAATGTTTCATGAATGGACATTTTACTAATGCAAAGTTGAATCATTGACTGTAGCTTCCTCTGCTGGAATCCTAGTGCAGTTAATCCAGCTCAGTGCGTCCCAGGTGCTTTGAGGTCTGGTGGCCTTTTTAAGCTGTGCTCTCTAAGGCTTGTTAATTAGGCTATTTCTGTAGTCAGCCACTACATGCAGGTCTGCTAAACTTGGCATTTCACCTCAGCACTTTCCCATTCTCCTAACGATGCATACATTGTACATACCTACCCCTAGGTCCATTTGTTTGACTGCATGGCAGTCCATCCATCCATTTTATTTACCCACTTATGGCAATAGGCCCAGAAAAAAAGTCAGGTTGCCAGTCTCTTTAAAAAGCAAATGTGTTGTTCACACTTATAATTATGCAGTATAATGTATCGGCAGAGCCTTAGATCAAAGGCTTCTTTGAGGATGAAACACAGCACACTTGCTTGTGTGTTCTGCTTTGTGTAAAGAGCTGTAATGATATGGAAAAAGCCTTGATAAAACAGAACAGTCCTTCAATTTTGATGTTGTATTGCCACCAGCCGACACCAGGCACAATTGTTCAAACAACTACCCTATTTAAAATATAACTAATTAAGTGTTCAGCACCTCCCACTTCCAAAAACAACAAAAGGATGATATTGCAACACATGAAATAGCCTTAAAGGTCTCAGTAAGATTGTAGACCTTAAACAAATATATAATGATAATAAATAGATGTTTTAACATTAAAAGAACCACAGTGCATAGCTATTTTTTTCTTTCTCCAGAACACTTCATTTTCAGTTCAGATCTGTTTGATCTTCAATTTACAAAGCAAATGAACAGCTTGTCCTCCTAATTAATTCTGAAGAAAAGAGACACCTCCTGCCATTATTATTGAATAAAGAACGGAATGCTAAACCAACCCACCCTGGCCTTTTGTATGTTGCTTTCAACTGCCGTGTGCAAACAAAACCAGGGTGAAACGGAGATGCTCACTGTCCATCATCAGCATGGACCGAGTGGGCCGACTGTGAACCTAACACCCTCTTTGCCAGGGGGAAAGCCACCCTGCCCGCATGCTTGAACCCGTATGCACGTTATCACGTCCAGTCTCCCCTGGGTGGTGTCGTATTTGCGGTTTGCACCGCATCCCCTTTGGGGGTCAGAGAAAAACACTTTAACATTTTGTTTTGTCACATCTTGTCTCTGGTGCCTCTCTCGCTGTAATGCCTCTGGCTTGGTCCGGGGCCTGGAATGCTGACTCTTTATATATTTAATGACTCAGCTTGGATCTTCTCCATGCAACAGTCATGCTCACAGCCATCTTACTCAGCCATTCAATCATTTCACCTTGGCTTCCAATGACTCTAGTAACTAATGTATGAAAAACACACACGCAAGCTCTAAATCATCAAGATACCCCTCCGTAATTGCCCCCCGTGGAGCAGCTTCCCCTTGACATTTTGTTATGGATTCCTGTAAGCCTGGCTGTGTGGGGAGGCAGCTGCAGCGCCTGTCGACAGAGCGAGTGTACTTCACAGCACGGGCCTCAGGAGTTGATGCTCAAAATGAGGGATGTGTCATTGAAAAAGCTATTTATGTTGTTCTGCTCTCTGTGTATACAAGAAGAGGTGTCTGAGGTGGGAGCAAACAGTTGCTTAAAAAGCATTTGAACATTTAAGTAGGAAACATCACATCACAGAGAGGGTTCATTAATTAAATACAGCTGTGACAGAGTGGAACAATACGACACATTATTACATTTTCCATTTAAATGTTTTAGACAGTGCTGAAACAAGTCAGTTAATTGATTATGAGAAGATTATTAATAAGAATTCTCAGCCATTCATATTGAGCACTGAAATTGTAATGCCATTTCTTGTCAACCATTAATTAAGAAAAAAGAGGGAGATTAATTGAAAAGAAAAACAATCATCAGATGCAGTCTGTGTAACATTATCATGGTCTTCTTACACTGTAATTGAAATAGGTCTAGTCTATGATGGCCTGTAATCTTTTGACCCTGTGGCCCGGTCTCCAGGGGGTCCTTGTTCTCCCTCCTCCTGTATCCCCCTCTATCATCGTTTCTCCCCCCTAAACGCTATGAGTTTCAGAGACCAGCCTTTCAATCTTGGTTTAATGGATGCAAGAGTGTGAGGAAAGCAAACCTTAACATACTGTTTTGACCAAATAATTGATCAAATTTACTTCATTTTAGACCACGTTGTGCAGTTAGATTTTAAATGTCTAAAGGACGGTTGTTCATGTGTGAGTGAGAAAGAGAGAGGCAGATGGTTTAACAGTTTAATGAGGATTAACT
Organism: Taurulus bubalis; assembly: GCF_910589615.1. Classification (NCBI taxonomy): domain Eukaryota; kingdom Metazoa; phylum Chordata; class Actinopteri; order Perciformes; family Cottidae; genus Taurulus; species Taurulus bubalis. Next base: position 36,607,991 of record NC_136590.1, on the reverse strand, counting down.
GGCCTCCTGTGAACATCATTGGTCTGAAAGTGACCACACAGACACAACACTGCAGCAACATTTAATTAAAATGAACAGATTCCATTATCTACTCAGATTTAAGATGATTCCTACTTAAAAATGTGCATTACTGTAATCATGAAATGGACTGCACTTACTCAAAGTTGCGGATGTAGCTAATCTTCATGCATACATTAAAGAGATTTAGTTGTAATGCACCGCCACCAGCACAACATGGGTCTTGTGAGGCAGAAGTCTAGATACAAGGAGAACATTTGTGAAAATGTCAATGAATAATAAAACAGAGAAGGCTGTATATAGACATAGCTCATGCCTCTTTCAAGCAACATGTAAACCCAGGCAATATAACGTTAGTTTAGACTGTAATGTTCTACATAATCCCTTTGTTTGATCACATTTGATCATAAGAGAAAGATGTGTTGCTTGCAGTGCTTTTTTGGTGTTTGTGTGTGGTAATTTCAAAATGCTTGTTTGTATGATGTTTAGTGTAATTGTATCCTCAATAAATGATTGTTTCAGTACATTGCCAATTTGAGGTAAAAATGTAAGGATAAGCAACCTTGACTTTGTGAATTTGGCAGGGAAGCTATAGCCAAACAGGCTGAGTTAGATACTAATTTAAAAATATGAACACATTTATTTATAATATCAGTATGCCATCTGTCAAATAATACATATTTGCACATTTGATTTAATTTCATTTGTATAATTTAGCTTTTATACTATTCCTCCTGAATAAGATACACGTTTCAATGTACAGAAGGAATTAGGTCTATTGAGCTGAATAATTTATCTATGAAAATACTCCATTTCTCACTGATATTGCTCACATCTTAACCACCCTCTTCTCTCTTTGTCTGCAGGTCTTATTCTTCTCTTCTATTTAGTTTTCTACATCTTCCTTGCCGGCTTGTTTGCGCTCACCATGTATGTCATGCTGCAGACTTTGGACGACCACAAACCAACCTGGCAAGACCGGCTCTCCACACCAGGTGCAGTAGCTAATAATACAAATTGCGTTGATACAGGTCACAGCCCGTGGCGTGCTGTCATGAAACCCCGGCTGTCTCTCTTGTCACTCACAGGCATGGTGATTAGACCCAAAGCAGATGAGACCTATGAGATTGTCTATGATGCCGGGAAAACTGAGACCTGGGACATGTACGCTCAGGCCCTGGAAAAGTTCATGGGACGTAAGTCTGGCTCTCTGCTTCTCATACTGCTACGGATTATCCAACAATCTAGAATGAAGTGATTTGACCTAATACGATAGATGTGGGAAATTGCCTCGCACCAAGGTTTTACTTGAGTCATAAGCCCTTACAAACAAAATGAATATCCCCTCCCCCCTGCAGCCTACAACAACTCCATTCAGGCTGAGAAAAATAACGAATGCACTCCGGACCAGTACTTCATGCAGGAGGACAGTGGCGATGTGAAGAACAACCCAAAGCGCTCCTGTCAGTTCAACCGCACTATTCTGGAGGATTGCTCTGGAATCCATGATCGGCACTTTGGATACCAGGAGGGCAAGCCGTGCATCATCATCAAGCTGAATCGGGTATGAAAGAGAAAGAGGGAAGGAAGAAGGATGGTGTTGCTAGGAGACACGGAGTGACTGAGATAATAAAACTGGTTTGGAATAAGGAAACGAGTATCCCAGTAAAAATTAGAACATCAGTATGAAGATACCAGTCCATAGTTATTGTATTAATCGTCAATTGTAGGCATATTTTATATGAATTATTTTTCAATTCCTCTGTGTTTAAAGTCAAATGGGAATAGTGCTGGAGACATGCTGTGTCTTTGTCTCTGTCTCAGGTGATCGGGATGCTGCCAGGAAAGAATGGACAGACTCCGTTTGTCACCTGTGGTGCAAAGGTAATCCCTTTTTGTCTCTCACAATGAAAGGTGTAACATAACAATTTGGACTTCAGCCCATTCAGAGCTTTTGTGCCTCACTCTCATCTGCTGTTTCCATTCCCTTTAATGTCTGTGCTTGTGTTGTTTCAACTATCATATCTGTATTGCATGCCACTTTGTCACTTACACCACCTGTGTATGCGCCTCTTCTTTTTTCTTTTTGCCCCCCCCCATTGCATTTCATTAATTTGCTCACTCTCAGAAATACAGAGTTGGCAAAGATCAATGGGTAAGAATAGGAGAAAACCTGTGTTTTTAGACTTTAGATTGAGTTAAAACATGCATAGTAGTAGTGTAGATTTTAGATATATATCTATATCAAGATTGTGTTTTGCATTAAATACATTGCTGAAGTAGATAGTGGGCATATTGGGAAATTAGATTGAAAGAAAAGGGCTCACCTTCTCCTCTTCTATATAAATGCAGTGGCTGTAACTATGAAGTTGTTTCATCCCCTCAGAGAGAAGACTCTGACAAAATTGGAGAGATGCAATACTTCCCTCCAAATGGCACTTTCAACCTTATGTACTACCCTTTCTATGGCAAGAAAGCTCAGGTAAGATTTAGTCTGAATTCAAAATATTACTTAAATTAACAAATATTGCTGCTAATAACCGAGCAGCTATCACGTATCTCTAGACAGTTTCCTGTGTTAAAGATGTCCTGGGACCTGTTTTTGCAGGTGAACTACTCTCAGCCTTTGGTTGCCGTCAAGTTCCTTAACCTTACTGCCAATGAAGATGTCAACATCGAGTGCAGGATCAACGCCAACAACATTCCCATTGGAAAGGAAAGAGACAAGTTTGCCGGAAGAGTGTCTTTCAAGCTGAGGATCAACACTTTTCCTATTTGACCGTTTTCCTCTTCTTCATTCTCTGCAACATTGCCCATACACAGAAACAAATCTCAGTATTCACACCCTTTGTAGGATTTGTTTACAACCCCCCAAACATGTGGGGAAATTGTTTGTCCAGTTGTGTGATGAAATGGGGCAAGAATAAAAGGGTGGTAATTCTGTCATTATTTCTGTTTGTGCGCTTTGGGACACATTCTTCTCTGTAAATTAGTTTCAGGTGACGTCTATTTATACTGCATGAAAACTAGGGGATGTAAAGGATGTGAACATGTGTTTTCAAAGTTTGCAAGGATCAGCAACATTAACACTTTATTGCTGCTCCCCTCCTGCTGCCTCCTTATAGAGTACCCCTCTATAAATATACACAACACTTACAATACAAAATGTGTATACCTACAGTATTTATACGGTATCATAACCTTATATCAGTACTTCTATTTTGTTGCACTTAAAAGAATAATCCAACAAACTCGCATATATCTTGATGGATGGATGCAGAGATGACGCCATTTTGCATGTGTGTATTGTCTTTAGTGTGCTATGAGGGCAGGAGGCCCCTATGTCCCATCTCTCTGCTAAGTGTGAAATAAGGTTATGTTAAACCACTGACCACCAGGAGGGGCCACACTGTAATCTAACCTTACACATAGCAAGTGTGTATTTTGAGAACAATACTGTAAAATAGGCATCTCCGAAAAAAAAGGGAGTTACAGTTGAGGTCAACACCTTTTAAGAGTGTGTATGTTTGTGCATGTGTGTGCGCGTGCGTGCGTGTTTGCGTGTGTGCTCCATTCACAGGTCTCATTTCATACTGTAGGTCGGGAAGTTGCATGCAATGTGCAATATTCATTTAGTGGCATACATTATGAATGCCTGAGTCGGATGAGGCGACTTCCATTTAATGATCATTCTTTTTGGATCATTTGATATTCACACTGGTTGTTTGACCTAAGAGCAGCTTATGAAAAAGATGTGTTTCATATTTGGAGTCCAATTTCATATCAATATCACTGATGGATTATGAAAGGAGAGAGAAGTCATTCATACTTCAGACATCTTAGAACATCACATTAGTTTGACAAAAAAACAATCAGCTAGTGGCAAAACAGAACAGTAATGCTTCGCAGGCTTTCAACTAACCACCTGAATATCAAATGAAAATAGCAAAGCTGATCCTCCTGCTGCACGATGACATTACATTCCCTGTCACCGTCTATATCATTTTATTCCTAAAGCTGAACCAAGAGCTATTTTCTTGTGTCTCAATTTTGATTTTAATTTAAACACAAATAGTTACAGTATATATTTTTTCTTTCTTTCGTGTATTGCATCTATTTCAAATGTATTAGAAATAGATGCCATTGTCAATTTTTTTATTGATTTACACTGGAAGTGTGCTTTGAATTAATTAATGTGCAGTTTTAAAAGATGTAGAAAGTTTGTGTTTGCGCCCTCTTTCACTCGTACCCGTTATCATCCTCGGAAATATCAAAAGGTATAGTTTAAATATTATTTTAATGGTTACTAGAGTCTTGAATATGTGAGTTGGTAGTTTTGTTTTATTGTCCTGTAGGAAATTAATGAAACAAATTTACTTCCGTGAATATGTTTTCATCATAATTTGTTGTTATCTTGTGGTATTTCTCCACTGACGTATGAATCATCGTCCAGTGGCAAAACCCTCATGATAACAAGACAACGACCTGTTGAAAAAGCATAGATTAGGCCCAAGTTTGGTACTGTTTACATTAACGTGCATTTATTGTCCAGTACAAAAAAACTCTTATTAATGTTGGCTCGAGAAATCTGTGGAGTCTTTTAAACTTGCATCACTTTGGCACGGCTACAAACATTGTACCAATGCGATGGTGATCCTGCCAAGCAACAGCAAATGTGGAACACAAGCATCTGTTCACTAATATTTAGGTCTGGCTCGACTCCACCACTTAATTTCTCTCAGAGTAATGTGTTTCTCTCGCAAATATCTCACAGTGGTCCAAAAAGGACCTCCTATCTGATCCAGATTTGACAAAGAAAGACAATTAGATCTGATGTGATTATCTGATCTATATCTGCATTATTGATAATGAAGGATGAGCTCCAACAGTCATTAGAGGCTCTTTCTTTTTTTTTTTTTTGCTTTTTGTGATCATCCCCTGAGCAGTTCATGCATTTCTCCTCTAGCATTCCTGCAACACTTACTTAATGTATCTGTAATCTCTTAATCTGGTCAGATAATCCTGAGCAGGCACGCTCAAGTTTTTTACCCTACTTTGTCGCTCCTCCTCCTTGTGTCAAACGCCTTCAAAATGTATGGCTCTTTTTCTTTTTATGCATTCAATTCTATTTTACCCCAATCATTCTTAAATTGATCAAATCCTATTAAATCCAATCCTGGCAAATAAAATGTTCTGCTTCATCACCAAATTGGCCATATTTTCATGTTTTACTCATGTGCATGTGGAGATTAGTTCTTCAACCAAAGATCCTCATGACAGTTTCAATTTGATTTATTTGTGCTACACTGACACATCCTCAGTAGAGATACTGTAGGATCCGAGTGGAGGGCTAAGCACCCTGTGTTAATAAAAGGCCTCCTCTTATATATTAATAATAATAATACGCACAAAAGGAAAGCGTTACACTACAACATAACAGTGCCTCCTGGTGGACAGACAATGTTGTTCCCCGGTGTCACAGAATGTTATTTCCTGTTATCTCCATTTATCTCTTGTTTTTTTCTGTGATAATTTGGAGATGTCCTCAAAAAGCAATACATTTATTTCTTGTGGGGCTGTATGTATTTATTAGAAAGGCTGTAACTAAGTCTGTGTATCATCAAGAGCAAGGAAGACAGAAAGTAAAGATATATGCAGTCAGGCAATTTTGCCAGCGTGCATTATCATGATGGAATATAAAAAGTGTTTTATTTATAAAAGAGTATTTTTATTGTTATTTTGTTGTAAAGTGCTGAGAATGTATAAACTTGGATTGTATCATGTCATGGGAGCTACCCATGTGTTCTGCATTCCATTCAACAAATGGCAAAATGTTAGCAGCTTGGTTGGAAAAGTTTTGTTTTTTTTCTTTTATGTAGAAACTTTTCGTCTAAGAATTTTTTTTTAGCCCATTAAAGATTGCAATGAAAGTTCTCTGAAGACCAGGTTTATGTTTCAGCATTAAGACACAGTGTTGATAGTGAACACATCAGAAAGAGTTTTCAGAGAACGTTCAAGTGTAAAACCTTCATGAACCTTTTAGAACAAAACTACAACACAGTCCAATGCAAATGCCAGAGAGAGTTAACTATTCATGTTTCAAATAAAGCATAACTTCAACAAACCTACATTCCCCTGCCTAACCGCTCGTCGTATATCGTTGTATTGCCTGAGACTGCAGTGTAAGGATAGTTCAGAAAATAAATCCATGACATTTTGTTGAGATACTCTCGCCCCAAAAGGATGATGATTCTATTCTGGATCTTCTTATTTTTTTTGCTCTTACTGTATGTATATTTTTGCTCATGTTTACTGCAAACCAAGATAGAGAAATAAACAAATAAATGTCATTTAAGGGAAATCAGGCTCACACTCAATTCTTGCCTCTCAGTCATCTTTGGTGTCATTATAGGATGGGAGAAGTGATGTTTCATTCATGGGCATATCCTTGATGAATTTAAGTAAATTATAGTGCACGTGTAAGAGTTTGTAAACAGATTTTTATATAGCTTTGCAGTTGTTAAACCGGGCCTCCATATTCTCGGTGAGTAATTGATATACAAATGGTGATTTTGTGGGTGTATTCCTATCATTACAGAATGTGATTTTAAAACATATAACAGATAAACATTACCAACTGCATGTGAAGAAGTAACAATGTTGATGTTAGTATATATATTTAAAACCCTAGAACACTAACATTAAAAATAGTCACACTATCACTAACGTCAGGTATATTTCACCCAATATAATGTACCTGATAAAATATACTTCTAATCAAAATATATTAAAATACAACAATACAAGGCAAATTGAAGTACTCTTCCTTTATTTTACCCTAGAACTTCTAAGAAACCAAAAACAGGTATCATGGGGGCACCCTGAAAAAAGGCTCAAAATCAGGTGAAAAATTAGGGAATCGTCAATAAAATATGATAAAAAAATATTAATATGAACAGGGATCGGAGCAGAGAGACAAGCCTACCTTTAATAACGTCTGTGAGCAGCATGAAGCTACACAAAGACCTACGCAACTCAGATAAAAGTGTAAAAGGTGGTGGGGCGGATGAAACTAAAATACAAATGAAATCCAATAAACAAACTGTCAAAGCTTACACGGGTCATGCAGTCCCCAGTTAGTGGCATACAAACACAATGTAGGCCACATGCCACACATGATGATTAGAGATAGCAATGTTAGCTTGACCGGGTCTCAGAAGTTTTCCTCTTTCTTGCCCTCAATAGTTAGTAGTTGTTGTTTTTTTTTTGGGGGGGGGGTTCTAACTAATAGCGGTAATTGTTTGTATGGACACAGAAGTAGAGGTAAAATGCTGCCCACCATTTTGTTGGAGCATTGACTAGACCTTACATATTGCACCTTGAAAGTGGATCTTTCACATTCACCATAATCCTCACAGTCTACAGCACCAGTGTACTGCAATAAAGAGTTGAGGTAATGTTCATATGTGTGCGAGTCTCTGCACTTTATTTTCACAAGAGTATTAAGAGGAAATTAATACGTAGTGGAAATGCCACCAGCAACATGTCATCCTTTCGACACACATTGCAGGTTAAAGGTCACACATTTAAGTTTTGGTTGGATTCTATTACATCAAATAGTGATCGAGCCAAGCTCAGAAGTGTGTGAATTCTGTTTCAGTTAGTATTATTTTTTCCTTTGGGGGCTGCTTTGCTTTAGTTTACCGCCAACTGCTTGACAGGATTATAGCTGAAATGTTCTTCCGCTTGCTCACTGACCTTCAACCAGCTCCTGTCTCCTGTTCAGTCCAAGTCTTCAGGCTCTATTCTTATCTCTCCTTTCTTCACCGTCTCCTCAGAATGAGAGAGCACCGTCCAGCAAAGGGGAGAGAGTCAGGATTACGAGGCATTAGAGGTATTTGTAGGTTTAAAATAGTCTGATCAAGAGTAGTGCTGGTGATTGATGCTCACACATGCTATTCTCTCTTACACACATTCTACATATAAAAATGCTGAATAATCTGCTTTTGATATTCAGGACTTGTTACAATATTTAAGCCACAACAAACAAAGAGATACAATAGGGGAAACAGCATTTGTATTGGGGTTAAAAAAAAAAAAATCCACAAAATGTGTCCAGGTATAGTGTCACACAGAGCCGATTATGTCCACCATGATGGTAGTAAGTAAAGATGAGTCTGTAGCAGAGCACAGGAACCTCTGCTGGATGGTGGATAACATTACACAGTTCAGTTATTGATATTTAAATGTCAAAGTTATCACATTACTCGACCAGACTACGTTAAAAAATAGGCATCTGGATTCTTTCATTTTTATTTAGTAATTCTGAACATGATAGAAACATTTACAATATATAACAGATAAATGTGTTTCCCACACTGACAACACAGATGCTATGAAGCACCATTTAGTCCTTTGTTCAGCACATTGTTGATTGTTTTTGTGTAATACCTCTTTAATCGGGAAAGATTGGTCCCAGATTTAAAGGCTACAAGGCCTCGAGACCAAGCCAGTTTTGGAGATAGCATAGTAAATCACCAAGCATTAGCTAGCACATTTTCATTAGAATTTTAAATGTAAAAAACATAAACATGAACTGTACAATCTGATGCAATCCATTAAAAAATATCAAAATCACCTCCCCTGTGACACATGCTGAAAACATTATAAGCTTAACAAATGCTGGATTTATTGCAGTGGTGTTGCAAAGCGTTGTTTTAGGTCTGTGGTGCCCATGTTATTATGTGCACCTGCTTAAATAATTGACATTCTGTGTTTAGCCAGCCTGAATGCATCAGCTGTCTTTAAAATGCTTCTAAGGCGAGAAGCTGAGTCATAAAATGTAATAAAGAATGTCCACAGGCTGGAAGCAAACTGACTTTTAGTATCAGTTGATTGTTGACGCAGTACTTTGGTTGGGGGGTGGGGGTGTTTAGCTGGAAAAGGTTTTGCTGGACGTTTATATGTGAGGCCCAGGAAACCACGAGGACAGTGCAAATATGGTCAAGTCTGATAGCCCCTTTTTTCTATGGCAAGTCCAGCATGTTATTTTCATCAAGGGCTTTCTGCGTCCTGTCATAAACCTCCTGAATGGCCTGAACCACTCTGTTCAGCACCATTTTCAGCTCTTCCTGACTCTGCACACACACCAGCCTGAAGAAGAAACCTCGATCTGGCATGGCGATAAAGGCCAGCTCGGCGGCCCTGCGGACGAACCAGGTGTGGTGGTTGGCGAGGGTGCTCTGGTAGGCCTCTCGACACAGCTCTGAGGGGCTCCTTAGCCGGCCGGCCGCTGGCGTCTCAGCCAGCTTCTCCAGGAAGAGCTTCAGCCAAAGCAGAGCGCGATGCAGACGCAGAAGAGTCCTGCATCCAGAGTCCGTCTGGTGGTGGAAGTCCACCAGTCCTCGGTTCAGCTCCACCCAGATCATGGAGCGTACAGAGTGATAAGCGCCAGTGTGCTGCGAGGTCTTCTGATTGTTCGTTGTCCCAGTCTCTGTGCTCACACTGTTTATTGAGTGTATATCTGGGCCCAGCTCTGCTTCAGGGTTCCTTTCTGATAACAGGGCCAGTTGACGGATTATAGAAGTCTTGCTTTCTATCTCGTTAGATATCAGTCCCACCATGGGGCCCAGCGCTTCCATAAACCTGGAGTAGAACAAGATGAATCATCTTACAGAGTCCAACATGTCATCAACCATAAATTACTTCATTCTTTCTATTGGCTGTAAAATAATCTACCTCCCCTGCTTTATCTGATGATCTTACCTCACAAGCTCATCCCAGCTGGACAGATATGGCTGCATCAGCACGTCCGAGGTGTAGGCTGGTGTAGCCAGCAGGTGGGAGAACAGGAGTGACACCTGGAAGGTCTGACCAGGGCATCCCTCCATGACCTGGGGACCCTCAGCCCCATTGGCCTCACTGCTGTTGTACAGCTGGTGAAGCTGACAGTGGGGGGAAGGGCAGTATGTGAGTGTGAGAGCGATTGACAGGGGACAAAGAACGAGAGAAAGCGGAAGTGATTCACTGCATTCAAATTAGCCATCTGCTTCACAAAACCAGCAGCATGGAGGAAATGTAACGAAGTGAATAAGTGAATAAATGCTTTATAATCTGTGTGTTCTCTTACCGTGTTCACCTGATTATATCCTTTTAAACAAGAATCCCAGTGGTAATCCAAACCTCCCTCTGCAGCGAGACATTATAAAGGGAAACAAGAAAAGCTCACACTGTTAGTGTTTGATTGCAGAGTCTTTTTTTGTCTGATAATACTGCAACTCTGTTTCAAACACAAGGACATTTGTTACGTAACATGTGCATTTAACACTTCAAATTTAAATATGTATATGTTCACATTTCCATATTAATTACAGTATAATATTATAGTATTGTAGTTAATGTGAACCTGCATTAATAGATGTTTTGTTGGCCACGGAAACAAGTTTTGAACACAATGTTGTCAAATCCTTTTCACATAATATTGCTAATTAATTTATGCATCCAGAAGTTACAGAGTATCATTATTAAATCATTTGGAGTCATGTTTCTGGTCGCCAAATGAATGTAAGTCAAACATTTACTCTTTTTTAGCTCTAAATATCTGGTTGTTTTTGTACATATCTTAGAGAAGGCAGGTGGTAACAAGTGGCTTAATTAAACTATGAAACATCATCACACTAACTAGTCCATCCTCATAGCCTTGTTGTGTATACTTGCGTAAAAGTAGAAGTAGCTTTTTACTTTTGTCAATTGCATTCACGCAACAAAAATTCACCACTCAGCTGCTAGCTTGACAGCTGCGAGTGCTACCAATAGCCATTTTTACTGTTTACTTTCATTAGGATAAGTTTACCTATAATGCTAATTTAGGGGGAATGGCTTTGGAGGCAGCCTTGAAGGGACGGGCTGTCAGTTTTGCCTACTTGGCAGTTTACTTGCCAGATTTAGCAACTTTTAGAACTGTAAGCTACTTTTTATTGGAAAGAGGTTGGCAACACTGGGCTTGTTTTTTTCAGTGTTTTTAAATAGCTTACACTTTCTGGTTTTTCTATCGTTTCCTACCCAAGCGTTTAAGATCATACAGCACACAGACAAGTAGATAGACAGAGTAGATAGACAGATAGAAATACAAGGCAGCAGGCCATGATGCTGAGTTTTAATCCTGTTGAGCTCATACCAGCCTGTGACAAAGAAACCCCTGTGATTTTAATTGTCTCAAACACTGACTTCAGCTCACATCATGTGCACAAGACCAGTTGCTGGGATCAATTCTTGACCCTATCATAATCTTTAATGACATGCACCCGACCTCCTTACAACCAAAAGCCATAAAATATGCCAGTGCTACATGAGTCATGAACAGAAATGCCGGTAAACATCAGTCTCCAAATTGACCCTGGAAGACTTTCATGAACGACGAGCTTCCTGTCAGATAACTTGGCGAGTCAGTCTCACTGAGCTCCCAAACTCTCTCAGTTCAGATTCAACACATTCTTATAAACATATGCGTTTCTAACTTGTCGGTGACCTACTGTAGATGTTGCCAAAAATGGCAACAGGGAAGTTTGCCACCGCAAACTAAGAACTGTGTCTAAATATAAAGTTTCCTAACTGTGAGTTACTGTGAGGATGCAGAGCTGGCTGTTCATGCTCCCAACTGAACTTTCCTTTCAGCTCAGTTTGCACTCTCAAATCTCATTCAAGTCTCTCAAATCTTTGAATCGAATCCAAGCAAGAGAAAAAGATCACATGATCCCATTGAACATTGTTACACTGCTTACCAGATTTCTGTTCCCACGTGAAACAATATTATGTTTTATATATATATGTAGACATTTGGATTGAAAAGGATAGGAACTATTCAAGTTATTTATTTTCTTATATTAAAAAATACTTTATAATTGTCATACTATAGTTTTTAAGCCAAGCTAAGATACAGTTCCATATTTTTGTGTACTTATTCCCACAATAAGATACGAAGAGTTTGAGGCTATTTTGCATTATAAACATTTAGATGTCTTTATATCTTGAGAATGTTCATCATGAATAAAAAGTAATTATTTGGGTAATAGTTTATCTGCTGTGACTTAACGAGTCATTGTATCGTCTCACACTCAAAAAACATGTCAAATCACATATAGAAAAACATATGTTATGTTATTAAATGTTTAAGCATTGAGGGAGTGAGCAATACATGGTGTGACCCTCATGCTTGATTCTGCAGCCCCCACACCATGTGACACATTCCTGACAAGGAGCGTATGCATTTCAAACAAGGGAAGGATTGTCCAGATTAATAGCACAAGATAGAAACCACACATACAAATTTACACAGACACACAAACACACACAAACAGAGAGAGAAATACTCACGGATCCACAGGGAGCCGAGGAACAGCAGCAGGACTAAGATAGCAGCAGCAGCCTTGCTCTTAATACCCATACTGAAGTCCAGTTTGGGGTCTGCCAGTCCCTCTCGGTTCCCTCTCTTTGTCCCTGTATTCTAACTCCTCTGTGTGAGTCCTCATGAGTCCATGTCCCCTTGCACTGGCTGTCACCACAATTACTCCTTGCTGGACCCCTGACTCCAACCACCCCCCCTCCCCCATCCTCTGAAATCTTTCATACTCCTCCCCAAAACCTTAAATAAAAAAAGTTCTCTCAACCATTGTACCTCACAGAGGTAATGTTTAACTCTATTGTACGACAGCTGTTTTCTCTCGTCTCCTCACTGTGACAACTCAGCCTGCTGAAGCTCTTCTTGTTTTGGTTTTCCTTTGGCTTTCTTTGATTCACGTCTTTCCTCTTTCCTGCCTTTGTTTCCGACTGATTTGGAAGCTGCCTGTCTCTTGTTGTGTTGCTCAATCTGAGAGTCCAGAGATCAGCCACTGGCTGATAATGCAGAGCCAATGCTTGTCCGCCAGTAACCCCCTTCCTCCAGATTCATCTTCAATATAAGCGCCGTATTCCTGGTCAGTTCGAATAAACACTTGCTCCCTCTCCTCACCTCCCACCACTACCACCCTCCCTCCTACCTCCTCCCTCCTCCTCTCCCTCTCTCTCCCTCTCTCTCTCTCTCTCTCTCTCTCTCTCTCTCTCTCTCTTGCTCTATAACTCATTCACACACACCAACCATTAGAAGCACCACCGCAACTACCACACATTACAACTGTGTTGACACACATTTCAGTGAGTATCTCAGGACACTCTCTCAATGTATACAAATGTATTTTCCCCACTCTTATATCTTTATGGCAACAGTAAACAAGAGTAAACCTCTGTATTAAACAATTAAAAACAGATTGTGTTGTCACACAATCTGCTTTTGGTGGCTGACGAAATTGATACCAAATCCACGTTTGTCAATGAATAACAAAGTCAAACCAATCTTGTTCTAGCTGAGGCTGCAGAATGAACAAAGATGTCCATTGATGCTAATCTAATTCAAGATATGACAAAGACATCTGCAGTTCTACAAAACATAGTGGGAGCCTATTTTGGAAAAACTATTCTAATTTCCTTTCCCCTTGTCACCGTATCTTTTACAAAATTTGATTAATATTCAACATCCTTTTTAATTGCTTATTATTTAGCGATTACATCTGATTGTTGAAGTCTAAATTCCGAAACCTGTCAGTAAAACTGTAAAGTGCATTAAGGGTGTTTCCATGATTATCACCTCTGATAGTGATAATCATCAGAAACCCACTGATTGGTCACCATCACGCTTTCTGTCTCTGCTGTGGGGGAAGTTGAACAGACATTGAACTCCACACTCAAGCCAGACCACATGTGTGCTCCTGAAGAGGGACTTAACAATGGTATTTTGTAGTGGAGGAGCGGGAAAACATTGAAAGCCGGGGCATTAATTACTTGGCTGGGAGGCGCTGGTCATGGGGCTTTTACTATATGCAACCAATGAATGATCCCACCTGAAATAGGCAGCAACTGACAAGGGAAGACTGTGAATCCCTCTGAAAAGATGTGACTGTTAACCATTTAACTCTGCATGGCTAGTAATCTCAGATTAAATGCTCTGGTAATAGTCATTTAAAAAAAGATATTGTCCTTCAAAAATGTCGGTTAAAAAAAAAAAGAAGCAGAAAGCTGTCTATACTTGACATGGTGAACAGGTGCAAAGTACAAAGTAGGTGCAAAGCACTTAGTAGACTAAGCACTTCACACTGTTTTACTTAATTTATGTATGGGGGTTCAGTAAAGAAGAAAAGAGGTGTTTTGTCACTGTCAGGTAAAATCACACTGGATTTTCCGTCAGCTTCTGCACAAAAGTTAGATCGACGCATGTTGCAAGTCAAAACAATGAATCACTTTATTTCCCTAGGCTTCATCATTTCATCAAATTTAAGTAGCCTATATGCAGAGCTGGATGATTGAACATAATGGCAACAGTGCAGACGTTCAAAATCAGATGGGGAAAAGAAAACATGATTGTTAATGATTTTTGTGGATGTGAGCTAATGGCTTGTGGGTTGAGGTACACCCGAGAACTTTCATTTGCGACAAGCTTTCAACATGTTATGCCAATTACAAAACAGGATGATATTGTAAAAATGAATGATTCATTTTACCGATAGGAGTTTACTGTTATTGTAGCTCTACCATGGATGCACAGCAGGCACTGTTAAAAATTTTTTTGTCATTGCATTATTCAAATACAGCTCTTGGTGTAACCACATTTACGTACAATGTTTGTAAACCACATGCTCACTGGATGCAACTATATTTATAAAAACAGCATATCTGTCTGACATTTTGCACAGGGAGGCCTTCTGGTCAGTTACTTTAAAGAACTTTTGAATATAATTGGTTGGAATTGAGAGAAAAATGATTGGCTTCAGCTGTACAGAAGATGTAAATATCCATGTACCATATGTTGATAGGTTCCTTCATCTTAAAATGTAATTTAATTTGCCCATGTTTGTCTGAACCTAAACTGCATATCATGTTGCTTTGCTCTGTGAGTAAAGGCTGTGTCTCTGTGTCTTTGAGGCCGGACACATCCGGCCCTTCTTCTGTCTCTGATCTCTGAACTGAACTGAGTGCGAGACATAATCTGCCTTCTGGAGGCTCCAGTTACTTTAAAGAAGTTCATCTCTGTTTCCCCAACTTTATATTTAGAAGTGCATCACATACTGTGCAACTCACATGGCACATTCCAAAAATCAGTCTGTGTGTTGCTCTGTGTCGCTGCAGAGTGGCACTACTTCCTATTACTCACAGCAAACTTAGTCCCTGGAATTAAAATGTCATGATTTTCTGTCTGGTTTGTTCTTTTTAGAGTAACCTTTGCAGCAAGATCTACTTATGTTGCTTCCGTTCTCCAACTCATCCTAAAGCAGCTCCAAGTCTCTGTCTCGATAGAGTTTTATGAGCATTGTTCGCCTCCAGCCCACTGAACCCTGTGGTCTGCAGATATACTCTGTCACTACTGGAGTCCTGTCATTGAAGCGGCAAGGCTCTACGGAGTATGTATTAATACTCCAGACACATAACAGGGAGAGAGCAGGCCTGCACACCTTGCTGCACCCACGGGTGTATGTATCTCCCAGTTTTTTTATTGTTGTTTTCTTTGCTCTCTCCGACACACAGATCCATGTATTCTGCTATTGGGGATTTTCCTATGGAAAGAAACAATCATGGTAATCCTATAATGTATGACACATATCAAACTAGGATGGATATATATATATATATATATATATATATATATATATATATATATATATATATATATATATATGTGTGTGTGTGTGTGTGTGTGTGTGTATGTATATATATATATATATACATACACACACACATATATACACACATATATATACTTGAAGTCCTGGTTTAGTGCTTCCCAGCTGCTGTGAAATCTGAGCCATGGATAGCAACAGCCGGGGTGGGTGAGTCAGGGCGTTTGGTTGAGGGATTTAGGGCTCTTCCTCTCCGTTTTTACTCGCTCTCTGTCTCTCTCTCAAACTTAATATTTAGATATAGTGCAGTGTCGTGCAGTGTCGTGGTCTTGGATCGTGATGGCAACATGCAGGATTTGGATATTCTTTGGAGTCGTAACTGTTCTCGGGACTTTAATGGTTCAGGGTAAGTGGCACAGTGTCAAACCTTTTGGCACATCCTCATCGACTGGCCGGCTGCCTTTTTAACGCAAAACACCTGATGATTGACAGAAGATAAGTGTGTAGAGAGACAACCCGCTCTAAAACGCTTACTACATTGGTTGGCATGCCAGAGAAAACTTGCCATACTTAAAACCATTGGAAAACTTCTACACACGTACTGTTGTAAATCAGTACATTTGTGTAGATTATACAGACCTTTTTCACTATTTGGTAATTTTCCTTCTGTTGATGGCATATCTAGACGCATTAAACAGTTAATCTATAACCTATAATACTTTACATACTGCTATAGAGTAGACATAAACAGTTGTTGTATTGACATCCGTGCATGACACCATACACCTAATTTGTAGACTTGCATGACTTTGTAAAACATTTAGCATACAAGGCAAATCGGATATAAAAAAATATGTTTGGGATTTATCTCTTCTCGTATACAGTAAGTGTGCTGTCCACAGGGATCCTCGGTTCCATAACCTGTCCCATGAATAAGTATTACTTTGAGTATCGTCAATGCAGTTATAGGATGAGCACAAAAAAAGTATCAAGTAAGCCAGAGCGTTGTCTGTGCTTTGTCGTGAGAGCAGCAGAGTGTGTAAAGCTGTTCTGCTTGACTCAGATGACGGTATGCAACAGGAAGGTAACAAAGGCTGCAGTAGAAGCAGAAGTGAGACCCTCGATGTGACGGAAGTTTGAAAACATACGATCCTATGAATCCATTTGGCCACTCAAGAGGGAAAAGGTATGACAAGTTGCTTTCGACAGCTGTGGACAAGTCTCCTGTCCGTCTTCTTGGCAGAGGTCACTGGGGTAGTTTAAACATTCCTCAGTGACGAGATAGACCCTGAAATGTAGACTGGAAAGCATTCATTAGGATGCTGGAAATAGGATGAAGGATGTCCAGAAGGAACAATGCAGACCCTGTCCTAGACAAGGTGTTTACACCCGTACTGATAGATACTTTGTCGTTGAAAATTGACAATATCCCTGTCAGATGAGGCCATTTGATCTCTATACACTTAGAGCAGCAGCTGTACTTACAATCTTGTGATGAATTAGCTCCATCAAGATGCAATATGAGTTCCGATATTAGGAATGAACTCTTCTCCTCCTTCAGTCCTCATTGAGTTGTGATGAGCAGAAAGGATGCTTAATGCAAGATGGATGAACTCTTTTTTCTTCTTGCCCGATCACATTTTATTCTCTTTGCTTCTTTTCTTCAAAATGGTTGCATGAATAGGAGTGTGGATTGGACAATGTCACACGGTCAACGAGGGAGAGCTTGGCTTGCCTTTGCTCTAGTCAAACAGTGAAGTTGTAATGTTTACCTGCGTGGCCATGTTGTCCTGACCTGTTGAGGTAACCATTGCAATGCTAACTTCCAGGAATGGCCTTCAAAAATATGTCATTTCCAATCCGTGTGAGTTGGCTGACTGAACTGTATTTACATCACATAGTGTGTTTCTTATTGGAGAGTGCAACCTTGTTTCCTTAAAAAAAAAAAAAGACTAAAATGTCAGCATTGTAAATGTGCAGCCATCCATTTCCAGCATGTTCTACTATAATATACTGTTTTTATAGATGAAAACACAAATCATTGGAGTGCTATTCTACTGTATTATTATATATGTATTGTAGCAACACTAGAGCAGATACAAGCAGGCTGTCATATGGTCAATGTATACGTACCTGCCACATTACATCTGAGCATTGCACTGATCTTTCATAGTTTATTGTAATAGGGAAGTCTGTCAACTTTCTGCTTACATTTCAAAGGCCATTATAAGATCTTTATAATATTTTCCTATTAGGGAGTGCTGTTAGATATGTTTTTTTCTGTGTTGAAAGTGGAGGAAGTGTGGATCTGTTTCCACATTCAAATGGATATTGGCCTCGGTGCTGCTGGATTTTTATGAAATACACAGGAATTATTATCCGTTATATTTACCAATATTTAATCATTAACAACATGTCAAATCCTTGGAAAGTGAGAAATCTCTCCAGTGTCATCACACCGCCCACTACACAGATTGTCCCACGGGAGAGTTACGATTATAGCTCAAAACTATGTGGCATGTTTGTGCCTGATTGGACCAGGCAGATCTGGGAAGAAATCGATCACGGTGGATGACATCTTTACTGCTTTGTAGTATGTGTTGCATGTTTGCTTAAAGATGGAATTGATGATTATTGTAGATGACCCGGGTGTGACTTAAAAGTGTCCTAGTTTAGAGTTTCCCAGCTGCTGTGTAATCTGAGCTGTGGATAGTGACAGCTGGGAGGGAAGAGCCAATGTGTCGGAAATAACCTCTGCCTTAGTCTCTCTTCAAGTTTATACTGAAATATAGTGTAGCGGAGGACGGAAAGGTCGCATTGTTGCCTTTAAGGGCCGCTTTGAGCATGTTTACTAGTCTCTAGACCAGTGGTTCTCAAATGGGGGTATGTATACTCCTGGGGGTTCGTGAGATTTAAAAAATATATATTTACAATTAGCATTCATTTAAAAATCCTTTAGAAAATGTTATTTAATAAATATTCAATAAAATAAAAATGTAAGTTCATGAACTGAATTGTATATATTCTATATTCAATCAGACCGTGATGGCACATTGCTGTTTATTTAATCTTCTTTTCAACCAAAAATGTTTTGCACTGAAAAACTATTTCATAGGTACAAAAGGGTTGAGAACCACTGCTCTAGACTCTTCATATACATGACATCACATGATGTTGAGTCGGCTTAAAACGTTCATGCCCATTATTTTATTTTACTTTTACATGGCATACGTACAGGTGCTTCGAAGAACATACAATTCTGAACGGTTTTATTTTGCATCTGCACTTCACTTTCTCCACTGGGTCAAGAGCCTTTTTCTTTAAAAAATAGACTATTCAATCAACTATGGACACGATTGGAAGTTAATGACAATATTTATGATCTCATGGTGTCAGTGTTAATATTTGAGATTCCGGATATTGTGGCAACTCAGGGGACATGGAGGCAAGAATCAGAATGAAACAGGAGACACAGAGGCAGTGGGTACGAAACCAAAAGTGTCCTTTAATAAATAGGTTGGGGGAAGGAGATGGGGTCAAATTGAATTAAAGATTCCCCCAGTTCGGGGTCTTTGGCCTTCAGCCTTTTGTCCAATGCAAGGCAGTTCCTCTGTCCTGTGTGGGCAGATCAGAGGAGAGCGGTGAGTCTGCTTGATTACCTCTGGTTTGATGCAGCTTGTCTCCCGTGGTTGAGGTGGCTTGTCTTCTGCCCAGCCTGTCTGCTGCTGCGTCCCAGCTCGGTGAACATACGTTGCTCTAATCACCTTATGGGCTGCAGGTGTGTCCACTGCCATGTGCCTGGTGGCTTCAGACCTGGATAGTAGACTAGACTCCCTCTATCGCCTCCCCTAACCTGACCCCTGCCCCCTGTGCTGGGTCTGCTCAGCTTTTCCCCCTGGTTTGCCAAAATATGCACATAAACTGACCCTAACTTAGTGTACCTGCTTTTTAGACTGATCACTATTTAAGATGTTTCTCCTCACTCCATATCTCATCTTTGTTTTCATGCAGTGCAGTGTAACGAGGAGTCCAAGCTCATCGCCGACTTGTTCAAAGTCTACAGCAAGAATATCCGCCCAGTGGTTCATCCCGAAGACAAGCTGGAGATTCTGATCAAGCTGACCCTCACTAACCTCATCTCCCTGGTGAGAGCTCACTCTTGTTGCAACAAAGCCTGGCTGCAACATCTCCAAACAGCAAATGTACACAACTCTAAGAAAGGAGTTCACCATCATTCCCACAGGGCAATAAGCACTTTGGCCAGAACACAATAATGGCCGTTAGGTCACTTATGTAGTAACTTAGCAGGGCATGATCTACAATCTACAGCTCAAATATTTACACTGATTGTTCCCCTGTACCACAGAATGAAAAGGAGGAGACTCTTACGACTAATGTGTGGATTGAGATTGTGAGTTTTCCCTCTCTTCCTGTTCTTGTAATGTTTGTACAAATCCTGGCAAAACATTTGGGAGTACGGTTCATTTTGCATCGCGGAATCTGTCCTGCTCCATTATTCAGCCCTCAGTTGTGTCTCATTTTTAATGTCACTGGTGACCTTTCTCTCAAATGTCATCTACAGCAATGGAGTGATTATCGCCTTGCCTGGAACGAATCTCTCTATTATGGCATTTCGACTATTCGTGTTCCGTACAACACTGTTTGGCTCCCTGACATTGTCCTGGAGAACAAGTAAGGCATTTACAGAGGAGTGACATTGTACATTTTTACCTTGCCTGTAGTGATATCATACATATTCTAGTCTGGTGTCAGCTTTTTCTGTTATTTTTCCTCAATCTCTGCAGCATCGATGGCAAGTTTGATGTGGCTTACTACGCCAATGTGTTGATCAGCAGTAATGGTTGGATGTACTGGCTGCCTCCTGCTATCTATCGCAGCACTTGTGCCATTGAGATCAGCTACTTCCCATTTGATTATCAAAACTGCACGCTAGCATTCAGGTGAGGAACAGTTATATCATTCCAATATGTATGCTATATACAGTATAATTGCTGATTTGTCAGTTGGTTTTATTTCGTACATGGAGCCTGCATGGGTTAAATAAATAGCAAAACCCATTGGTGGGCAACAAATGTGCTCATAGAACTTTGGGTTAGATCCCGGGTAAGAAACATTTTCTGTTCTGGTCTATCCTTACTGCCACGACCCCTAGATCCCAGACGTACAGTGCCAATGAAGTGGACCTCATCTTGGCTGTCGGAGATACAGGCGAAACTATTGAGTGGGTCGACATCGACCCTGAGGCTTTCACAGGTACAGTGAAAGCCTCTGCATTCAATACATTAATTTTCAAAGCACACACTAATTTCCAAAGCACACAATTCCTCTCCAGTTTACTATGTTTTCACCCCTCAGAGAATGGCGAGTGGGCCATCGTCCATCGTCCAGGCAGGAAGATGATCAACACACGGTATACCCCGGATGACCTAGAGTATCAGGAGATCTTGTTCAATCTGGTCATCCAAAGGAAGCCCCTCTTCTACGTCATCAACATCATCCTGCCCTGCTCCCTCATCTCCTCGTTGGTGGTGCTGGCCTACTTCCTACCTGCACAAGGTCAGTAAAGCCGTTGTCTAATTCCCTACAGCTGTTAGATTATTATTGTTTCAGATGGGGCGAGATTACAAGAATGTTCTTAAATACCAAGTGTCATAAGATTTGTACTTTATAATTAAAAGGTTTTTTCTTATAAGTAATAAAACAGAGTAAGTATAGTCAGTAAATATTGTCAGAAAAAGTCTGAAAAGAACACTGGTACGTCTTATTTATGTTCAGAGTAATGTTTTATCCCTATCCCTCTGGCATGATTTGCTACTATAATAAAGTGCTTGAGCACAGAGAATGTTCTGGATGTATTGGATCCCAAAGCTGGTATGTTTTATTTTTATTTGCTGTGTTCCTCTGTCTCCTAAGTCTCTGTTGTCTCCTCCGCAGCCGGAGGACAAAAGTTGACCGTGTCCATCTCTGTCTTGCTGGCTCAGACTGTCTTCCTCTTTCTTATTGGCCAGAAGATCCCTGAGACATCTCTCTCGGTCCCGCTCATCGGCAAGTGAGTCTGTGTGTGTTTTCTGCTGACCTCTGCTGGGCTTTTTTCCCTTCCTTTATTCCATACAGTTTGAGTCTCCAACACAGATATTCTCTTTGTCTCCCTCAGGTACCTGATCTTTGTAATGTCTGTCACTACTCTCATTGCCACTAATCAAATTGTGGTGCTGAACTTCTCCCTGCGTAGCCCCAGCACTCATACCATGTCAAATACCATCAAACATGTAAGTATATTCTCTGCAGAATTGAGTCAAATGTGTCTATTGAAGAGTTATTTTGTGTGAACTAACTTCTGGTATCTTCTTTGCCTCCGGCAGGTGTTCCTGGAAATGGTACCTCGCTTCCTGGGCATGCCCCCACTGGTGGATGACAGTGAGGCGACAACCCAGGTGAACGGCGTGAGGGAGCGGCGGCGCAGCTCCTTTGGCCTCATGCAGAGAGCAGAGGAATATGTACTGAAACAACCTCGCAGTGAAATGATGTTTGACAAACAAAGAGAGAGGCATGGTCTCACACGATCGATTGGTAAGATGTCTATTTCTAAACCTATGAGCCATTTCTAAAATCTTACCAGCCATCAAGTCCCAGTCTGATTTCTGAACACAGTGTTTTTGTCATATATGATACAAATGTTGTTGCTGTGTAGTTTGTATCCCATGTATTCATATCCTTATATGAGCCATTGATTTGTTTGATACAAACGTATTGTTTTTGTTACATTTTTGCCTCATCACCATCAAAGATGCTTGTGTCTGGCTTGGGTAAAGTTGTGCCATACTATTGTCTGACTGTCAGTGCCTCCTTCCCTCCTAGTGGATAATATGGATGTCAGCAGCACAGCTAACCTGTATAAGAGTTTGGCCCAAGCTGCACCCGAGATCAAGCAATGTGTGGATGCCTGCAACTACATTGCTGAGAGTACGAGACAACAAAATACCATTGGATCTGTGAGTGTCACTTTGAACTTTTAGCCAACATCAATGCGATTTAAATTCTTTTTTTATTTTTTATATGTCTATTGATTTTATGTTTACCTATATATACTTGTTTTAGGCTAGCTGTTATCTTAGTTCTTTAATCAATATTCACTTGATTTCCAAATACAGGAAATTGAAAGCTGGGTACTGATTGGGAAGATGATCGACAAGGTGTGTTTCTGGGCTGCCATTCTCCTCTTCATCATCGGCACAGTGTGGATCTTCTTAACAGGACACTTCAACCGGGCGCCTGAATTTCCGTTTCCGGGGCAGACCAAAAAATTTGTTCCGAGTTAAAACAAAAGAAGAAAACAAAAAATACCCTTTTGCTATGATGAAACCTTTCCAAGGGTCACTGTGCCTCATGCTGTGCGATCTTGCTCACTGAGTCCCAGGCTCAGAATCAGGGTTGAGTTAGCAGGCTTTAATAACAGAGATTTAACAACAAATCTGTCTGTGTTCATGTTCACAGCTCAGACTTACCTTTGTGAACATTTGTCAGGCAGCTGAGGGTTTCATTCAAACCTTCAACTTAGTTAGAACCAAGTTCTTAATTTTAGTTGGTGGAACAGGTCTAGTTAGAAATAGTGATATTTTAAAATCATAATCACCATCATCATTACCGAATACAATTAATATTTGTTTTGTGTTATAAAAGACTTGGTTTAAGCAAGTTCAGACTTCAGGTCAGAGGTGTGTTTAAAACAAAGTGCTGAAGGTGTTTCATCACCATGCTGAGGAAGTTATTTCTGTCGAAGCAAATAATGTTTCATACCAAAACTATGACAGCATTATGTACTGTATTGCATAGATCCATAAGCACTGTGTAGAACTGGATTCATAAATAGCAATACAGAAGGTTCGTTAACTGATTAACTGTTTTTATTTACCCGTGATGTGTGGACATTTTCAATCTTTTATGGTCTTTTAAGAATCATCCATGTATCACACTGAAAAAAAGTATCTGATAAAGTCTGGAGAACTTTCCCTGAATGTACTATGTCTTATACGTGGAGAACCTGTACATGCAACTTG
Organism: Taurulus bubalis; assembly: GCF_910589615.1. Taxonomy (NCBI): domain Eukaryota; kingdom Metazoa; phylum Chordata; class Actinopteri; order Perciformes; family Cottidae; genus Taurulus; species Taurulus bubalis. The sequence goes on along the minus strand of NC_136590.1, from coordinate 36,584,194 downwards.
AGCCAGCTAACTATGAATCAAAGCCTTATTCTTGTTACTATGACTTATTTATTAGAAAGTATTTTTAGGAGTAGATGGCTTGGAGGCACATTGTCTTGATTCATTGTGCCATGTTTTTTTTTTAAATAAACATTGCATTTTGTGCATTGTGACTTGCTTAATCAATTTATTGCAAAGTGTAAGCTGTATAAACTGCCTTACATTTAGAATTAGAAAAAAAAGTACTCTAATCTTGAATTGTATGTCAAAGTAGTAGTGCAAAGTGTATGCAGTACTTCATAGGCTACATCGGATTGGGCCATATGCAGCTCAGAAAAGAGAGGAAATGATAACAAGCAGCCACAGCAGCATTGTGGGTAATATGCTGTGTGTATGTCTGCTGCTGTTCTTCAGGGATGTTGCAATTTATGTATGCTGAGCTAAAAGTCTAACTATAATGTAAAACTTAAAAAAAAGTGTAATCGAGTTGTATTATTCTTGTCATGTATGTATCAACTGGATGCTTAACAAACATAAGGTTAAGCATCTTACCATCTTAAAATCTTGACTTATTGTTTAAATCAGCATGCTTGGTGTCTGTGAAGTGACAATTATGTCTAAACCACCAGTTAGACTTTTGGTGTGAGTGTGTTTGAACACTCCCATGTGGTGTGAACGTGAATTACACAAAAGTATAAAAGGGCTTTTTTCCCCCAGTAACAACGCCACACTAAAGGGTCTCAAGCTGTTACCAATTGTTGCTAATATCTTATACTAGTTTATTTTACCAGTCCACCTCAGTCAAAGAGTTCCACTAAAAAAAGTATATGCATTTGTGGGCCTATCATCTCATTGAGCTTACAGGTCCACAAGTTCATTAGGATGAAGGAGGGAAACACCACATAAGTGGAAAAATGTGAGTAAGCTTCAGAAGGGGTATTAAGAGATTAGTAGTACTAGTGCAATCAAAAAGTAAGCTTTTATACATCCCTGTTAACAGGTAGGCTTATACCTTTTGCCTACTTGCACAGCGGAATAATAATTCTGAGGAATGAACGGACGTTCAGACGTTTGTCTCTTCAGCCATCAATGCACGGCATTGTTTATTTGCTACAAGCTGCTCTTCCGTGAGAGTCAGGTATAAACAGAGAGAGAGAGGGGAGAGCGAACATCGCCCTTTTAAGGAAGTGGTGTCATGTGACTTCATGCCATATGGAGGTGCAACAGCGCCTCCTCCTGAACAAATGTAATTACATGCATTCATACATTTATCAACTCTCAACAATCCCTGGTTGCGATGTTAATGGGTGTGGAGGGAACTGATTTGAATTGTTGGTGATTGTCTAGTGACCTGTCCAGAGTAAACAAAGTGTGTACGTCATTACATCCCTGACAGGAGTAGTAACCAGTCTGTAAGTGGTGTCACAGTTACTTTACACACAATCACGAAGTTACGTGTGTGCGGATGAATAAATAATGACAATAATTGTTAAACGTTTAAATTAAAATATGAGTTCCCAGAAACGCTTATCTTGTGTGGCTTGTATTTCAAATTGAAACATTGTTTGAAAGTTCAACCTAAGCCATCTGGCAGGACGTGTAAATAGTTTCTACTTCCGGTAAGTCCACCTTTCTGTAACGCTAAAAGCTTCTGACGGTGGCGTCGTTCCCTGTGTTGGCGGATAGTCCGTGAAGTCCATGGAAATCGTCACCTACAAAATAAACAGCTGCTTGTAAAATTACACATCATATGTGAGTTTTGTGTTGAGACCAAAAATCTGTGTCAGCTATTTGCTAGCGAGCTTTCATTTTGAAAATGCTCACCGGAAATCTCGTGATATGTTCCGTGATTCACGTCGAATACAGATAAGTAACGTTATCATGTAGCTTCACTGGAGCCCCGCCCCACATCGAGCCCCCTCTTCCTCCTCCTCCTCCTCCTCCTCCTCCCATAACCCCAAGATCTACCTGCATTCCTGTGTGTCCGTGTGTGCGCTTGCAGGTGTGCGTTTCCACCATGGTTTCCCCTGATGGCGACAGCCTGTTGGGACTTGTCTCGTCCTTTACTCCAACTTTTGTCACGCAAAAGAATAAGCTCACTGTTTGTGAATAAACATCATACGATATTTGTGAAATCGAATTAAACACAGGAGACAAAATGTGCTAAGAAGAAGCTGCCTCTCGCTGCCATATTTCCGTATTTTCCTCCACTCTGTCCCACTGGACACCCTATGGGAGGGACTACTGCGTGCATCACCCACGGGGAATACGTGACCTCCTCGTTGACAAAACACGGGCTCCTAAACGATGAAACCTTACTTACTTTTAGCCTGCATGTAGGCCCACCTTGGTCCCGTCGCGTGGAATAGCTGTGTGCGCAGATTCGCGGCGGTATTTGAACTGGAAGTAAGTATCTCTGCGGGCCTAAAGTTAGACGGATATCGCTCCTCCGGCTGAGCTGTCGCAGCATTGCAGATTTAGGATGAGTCCAGCTGCGGATTTCACGAATACCTCGGTAACCGCGTGACGCGTCGACAGCCGACCGTGGTCACTTTCGCCAGGTGATGTTTGTGGCGTAGTTGTGTAAACTGAGACGTGGTTTCTTCGTGGAATGCGTCGCTGTGGGAAAACGAGGGTTTTGGGTGGAGACGACTAAACTTAGCATTCAAGCAATGTCAGCCTGTGAAGTCTGAGCCCGGAGACATAAAGAGACTCAGCAGCCACACGGTCGCCTCGGTGGTGTAAACTAAGAAAGGTGATGATACAGATGTTGGTGTTAAGGCGAAGTGTTCTGATCAGACAGTAGCACAACATTGGCTACAAACTTATATCCATACTTTAAAAAAGAAAAAGGAAAAAAAAAGAGGCAAGCATGTGTGTTCATCTCCAAACTTGTGTCTTAACCCTTGTTACAAAGCTCGTGACAGTTTACTGTGGTTCATGAAGTGAAACTTTTAATCAATCAGAAACTATATCAGTTGCCCAGATTTGAGGAAATCCGATGGGCTCCAGCGCGAGCAGCGAGGTGACTGTGTCAGCACTATTGTTTTAGTCATGTCGGAATGTATGACACATCCTGTCATTCGGTTACGCGTTTCATATCTTTTGTCTCGGTATGTATTTAAAGGCCACGTGCATGTCTCGTTTCTAAAAGATCAGAACAGAAACATTTGTGAAGATGTATTCAATATGACACCTTTTAAAATATATACTACACTGCATTTACCTTGTTGCCCCTAAGCGGATACAAATGGAGATAAACTAGCTATATATATATATATATATATATATATATATATATATATATATATATATATATATATGAACAACAATGTAGTTATACATTGTTCTTTAAGCAAAGTAATACAGTCATCAGATCATATCCAGATATGTGACATGTCCAAGCATGGTAACCTTAAAAATCATATTGTTAAATTGAGCCAGTTTTGTAACTTTTCTTTGTTTCTTTAAGTTTCAAGTCAGTTGTATGATCTGCTTTATCTATATCCACACCCAGTGGTGATGCCAAGGTGTACTGGTCACGCCCTGAGTACGCCTCTACGTCATCGCAGCAGGATGAGAACCTGTATGGTCACTTGGTCAGCAGTAAAAACAAGATTTTCGGGTGGTGTTTAGTTGATCTTCAACCTTTGTGAAATATCTTCATATTGCTGTAGAAACTTTTAAATTATTCTGATGGTCTACATTTTTGTTTGTGGAAAAAATAGGCAATTTCAAAGACCAATCCTCCACATTGGTGCTTTAAATCCTTCAGGGCCTTGTTGGTCCTTGCTGCTGGCAACATTAAGTGATAACTGATGCAGCACCACCGAAACACACAAAGATGTATGCTCGTAACAGTTGGTGTGTAAGATGTTGCTTGGCTCTCAGTAAAAGCACTCCCCTCTGGCCAATTTGGCTCCTGATGTAGAGGACTCTAGGTGGGTGTAGTGTGTTTCACAGGTAGGAAGCCGAAGTAAGTTTCACTCCAATGAACAAGAAAAGCTTGTTAAGGCAACACTAGACTTGTCTATTGTCTTATTTATATTAAATAATTATAAACTTATTATCGGAATATTTTTAAAGATAATTCTTTCATGCATGTTAGTTTATTGCACAATATACATGCTCTGTGGCAAATGCAGTTAGTTTTTCACCCAGGAGTAAACACTGATCTAAGAAAAAAGAAGGCTAAATATTAGTTTGTCAACAGATCTCTCTCAACAAACGGCAGTAGATTTTAATGACAGGGTTTATTGTTAATTGACATGGCTGTATGGCCGAAGAATATCCTATATTATTAGTGGAAACAACAACAAAAAAAGCTTGGGAATAGTGCAGAATTAGCTTTGCAGCAAGATGATAAAGAATAAATGGTCCTACTATGGGTTTCATATCAATTAAATCACAACTTGTTCTTTTCATGGGAATCACAGATGTTAGTTAAGTTCTTCAGCAAATGATGGAAACTCAAAAGAGTTGTTCAGCAGTTGTAAATTGAGTCGAGCCTAATACGCCTAATGAGTCTTAAACAATCAAGATATGATATTTGTTATGAAGGAAATTATTGAACAAACTAACAAAGAAGAGATAACAAAGAATCTACGAAAGAGATGCTTATCAAACACAAATTATTACAGTTTCATGATCTCTCCAGAAAAAGGTATGCAACCTTTTTAAAGTAACACATTCTTTCAATGTTTTTTTTTATTGCTGCTATCACTTATCCTTTTATTTATTTTGCCACTACTTGAGCCTGTACGCTGCTGCTAGATAATACAGTCCAGGGGATGTACCCAGCCTGTGTTGAGTATGGCGCCGGCCTTAACCTGCTTATTACTACTCAGCCTCTTGTATAGTTTCTCCTGCATTCAGATGGGAGACAATATATACTGTTCAGTCCAAGTGACACCATTTTGCAAGTACATTTAGTGAGAACCTCTTCTATTCTTTTATATAGTGGCGTGAAGTGACACCCATCTTGATCCCGAATTCTATCACTAACATTGAAGTTTAAATAATAGATGTTGGTAGAAGCAAAACCAAGCAAGTTTCAGAGATAATGCTGAAGATAATCAAAATGACAACAGAGTAATGTCTGTGTCCTCTACAACTATGAATATGGAAATTAGCTCAGTTTTCAGTCAATTTTTGGAGTCCTTCAGTGCTAGTATTATTAGTATACATTTCATCCTCATTTTTATCCCCCAGCTCTTTCTCTCCTTCACCCTTCACACACAAACACACCCTCCCTCCCCTTTGCCTGGTTGCCCAGGAAACACTCAGCCATTCAAAGGCATCTACCCACACGATACAAAAGGGTTCACACGCACCTTTTTCTCCCACTGGTAGCCGAGTCCTAGACTTCTCGTATGACGCAGTGGCGATGCCTACTCTGCTGCTGGTGCTGCTTCATCTATTGATGTTATTTTTAGTTCATGCACTTCTGCTACTCACTACTGTTACTATTAATGGTAGAAGTAGAAGTACGGATAACTTTTTTTTTTCTAAATCAAATTATAAATACAGACACGTGGTTCAAAAAAACATTGCTTCAGACTTTGCAGCAGATCATTTTTTCTAGGTTGTTAACAACTCACTTATAACTTAACTATAGCTCGACTGACATAAACAGCAGTCATTTAATAATTTCCGTAATTAGAGATGTATTGTAGAGTATAGAAAATATATGCAGAATCCCTTCAATTACTATGATATATATATATATATTATGATATAAAGACCTTTTTAATTATGTCATTAATACAGCTAAAATCTTAAACTTGTAGTCTGTGGAGTTACAATATTGTAAGACTCCAAAATATCTCACTTTTATGCCTTTACTGGAATACTGACTGACTTAATTGTTAATTTTTTGAGGTGATGAAATGCCATATAGTTCTCTCATGCATGCTGCTGTAGTGCTCATGATGTTTGCTTAGTGGTGGGAAGGTGCAAAACACTGAACTATAAATTTGAACCTCCCTTATCTTTTGTCTTTGCATCAGGGCAGCTGGCACTCGCTACAACGTTGCGATGGCCAGCCCAGATGGGATCGAGCCGGCGGCTCAAAGCTCAACGGTCCAAAACTTGGACACTAGGCGCTTTTCTCATGACATTCACGATATGTCTCCAGACGAGAGAGATGGCCTCATGTCCAGCAGTGGTAAGACAAACTATCCTGTTTGTAAATACATTGAACTGTTGAAGCTCTAATGGCTGCATCAGCAGACTTTTATTAAAATGTTCTCATCTTCCAAATTGCAGACGGTCGCCCTTTCTATGTGGTGCATCATCTTCCTGAAGTAAAAGATGAGGGTGTGCCTTTCTTAATGCCTGGTATACCTATTTCATGCAGAGTGGACAACACAGAGAAATACACTACTCGCTCAAAGGTACACCAGGTTTTTTCTTATCATGTATGGAAAATAATTTACTTTTTTTATTTGGTGGTTGTAAATAAGATGTTTGTATTTATAGAAGGCTTTAGATAAGCTTGAAGTTAAAGCACACACATTTAACTTGTATTACTCACTCTTTATTACCATGTCAATCTGATTTCATTGTAAAGCCTGGCTGAAAACACCATTAAGTTAAACTCAAGTGCACTTTACCGTTTTAACATTATGTGATATAAAATCTGCTGTCTGAGTGTTTGAACTTGAAATGGTTTGTTTTTCGAGCCAGCTGGTTCAGCTTGTATATTAGCCTCCTGGTGTTCAGATAGAGAGCTAGGCTGGAAATGACACGGGGAGCTGCTCTGTGCTGAGTGTAGATGCAATGTTGACAGGTAGATCAGGTGAGTATAGTGTTGAGAGGGTCTGAGGAAGTGGTTTCTGGGATGCCAGGTTTTATTGCTGGGGCTTCTGAAGATAGTGCATTCATTTAGATTCAGATTCAGATTCAACTGTATTGTCATTGCACAGAGTACTGGGACAACAAAATGCAGTTTATCATCTGACCAGAGTCCAAAATAAAGCAGTAAAAGTGCAGTGCAATGTGCTGGATAAATACAATGTAGACAATTTAACAATCAGGAGCTCACTACAAAAAAAAGTCTTTTCTCCTTGAACTTTCATGCTACATTTCTATACGTGCATTTTCATTAAAAAGCACAAGATCATGTTTATTTTTTTCGAGAAGCACAACAGGTTTTATGAAGTAACTCTAAGAATGTACCATATTTTCCTAAACTACCTTGCTTATGTACATCTTTTCAATAACCTCCCACCAGGTCCACGTAGGCACCCTGTATACCGTGAAGCTCACACATGGCCACTTCCACTGGGCAGTGAAGAGGAAGTACAAGCACTTCCAAGAGCTGCATCGAGACCTTTACAAGCACAAGATGATGCTTCACTTGCTGCCTCTGGGAAGGTCGGTGCACCAATCTATTTGTTTTAATCGTGCAAAGCAACCTCTCATTCTGAGAGATCTGCAATGTAAATCGTGTGATGTATTGCTCTGAGTTTTTATGGTCAGATTTCTCAAGCACCAAGTATTTTGAATATTCAAATTTCTCTCAAAGATTTGCAAAGGAGAGGCAGCAGCTGAGAGCCATGTCAGAGGAAATGCCCAGCCTACACGGGACTGACCGGACCAGGAGGTCCTCCAGCAAAATGGTATCAAACAAACCAATCAGAAATTTAAAAGATTTTAATGTATTTTTTTACAAATTCAGTTCAATTCAGTTTATTTTATATAGTCCAACATCACAAATACAAGTTTGCCTCGGAGGGCTTTACAATCTGTACACATGACATCCCTATCCCGGGACCTCACATCGCAACAGGAAAAACTCCCCCAATAAAGATAGTAAAAACCCTTTCACAGGGAAAAAAGGGGAAGAAACCTGAGGGAGAGCAACAGAGGAGGATCCCTCTCCCCGGATGGACAGAAGCAATAGATGCCATGTGGCCAGAATGAATAACGTAACGGAGTTACAGCACATTCAATGAATGTGACAGAAATTATTCATATAATGAGTAGTAGGCATGGTCAAGCAGAAGGAGGTAGAGAGGAGGGGCATCCCAGGGGCAGTGGAAGGAGAAAGCGGGGCCATGGCAGCTGGCAGGCTTGGTTCCAGAAGATTGGTGTTCTCTATGAACTACTGTACATACTACTGCTGTTGTGTTGGTCTTTGCAGAGTTCTTATTTTGGTGGGTCAATATAATACAGTATATTCTATTTATAGGAAATATCATATAATAGATTTTGGGACTGACAGTTCTTTAACAACATTTTTTTAGAATACAATTTTACATTATTTTCTTCAATTTTGCTGTATTATAAATATATTGTAATACATCAAGTCTACAGAACAAAACCGGTTACAATTCATAAAATTCAAACAGTTTCAGGCATTCCCGTTGACTCACTTCTACACGTCTTTGGCCTTGTTGGGTGTCAATTTGCATTTCAAAATTGTAAAACATACTTTTACTGACCTGCTTTTCTATTGCAGAAACACCTTGAGGAGTACCTGAATGGTCTGCTGGAGAACTCATTTTGCAGGAATGATCACAGCATGGTAATAGCTTTAAAACAAAGACACGCAAAGCGGATGTCATACAGCACGATGCCATTTTCACATCTGCTTTTTTTCAGCTGGAATTCCTCTCCGTCGGAGTTCTCTCTTTCGTCAATGATCTCGGACCCAAAGGCTTGTAAGCAAACTTACTGAGAGTGTGTGAGGCACAAAGAAAGGTTTAGTGATAAAGATTAATTGTGTCAACTTGTCTCAGGGAGGGACCCATCTTCAAGAGGTCGGGGGGTCACCGGATCCAAGGCCTCAACTGCATTGGCCATCACCAGTTCTGTTTCCGCTGGTCGCGGCGCTGGCTGGTGGTTAAAGACTCCTTCCTGATGTACATGAACCGAGACTACAGCAGGATCAACTTTGTGTTGCTGTTTGACCCGGAGTTCAAAGTGAAAGTGGGCCGTGCTTACACAGACACCAGATATGGAGTTTGCATTGAGAACTTCACTCGGTGGGTCAGCTGTTTGTTTGCCTGCCTTCGTACTGAGAGCTCCACAATACTGCATGTATTTATACCTAAGGATATGTTATGTTTGTGATGCATGGCCTGTTGCTCTTGCTCAGGAGTCTAATCATCAGATGCAGCAGCTATAGACAGATTCATTGGTGGAGTCATGAAATCAACCGGCTGGCAGACACTTCCGACTTTCTCAAAGTGCAACGCTTCGAGGGGTTTGCTCCACCACGGGAGAACACACTCACTAAATGGTCAGATACATATTCTACAGGAGATTTACAACTATCTGTTTTCCCATTTCATCCTCATTTGCTAAACTTTATGGCTCATGGATATTGTTTGAAGGTATGTGAATGGAAGTGGCTACTTTGCAGACCTGGCTGATGCTCTTGAACAAGCTAAGGAGGAAATCTTCATCACAGATTGGTGGTAGGTGTCTGCAAAAAACTAGATTTGTTGATGAAGAAGCTTTGTTTTACCAAGTTTGGAACATTTTATTATTTTAGCTACATATGAAGTTTATTTGTAATGTTAATCATGTAAATGTCTTTTCTGTCAGGCTCAGCCCTGAAGTGTTCCTAAAGAGACCAGCAACCGATAACTACTGGCGCCTGGATGAGATACTGAAACGCAAAGCAGTAAGAACTCTATATGTCTTGTTCTTCTCCTCCATACCAGTTAAATCATTTTCAAATGTCAGATTACCTGCGCTGATACATTTTGTCTTATTTAACCTTCCTGCAGGAACAAGGAGTCAAAGTGTGTGTTCTGCTGTACAAAGAGATGGAGATGGCCCTTGGCATCAATAGTGAGCACAGCAAGAGGACTCTTATGAACATGCACCCAAACATCAAGGTCTGTCACATCCCCACATAATTTGATACACACAATAACCAGAGGCCTCATCTTATGCCTTAACATCAATTTGAACTCCTATGTCCGTCAGGTAATGCGGCATCCTGACCATGTGTCGTCTGTGGTGTTCATGTGGGCTCACCATGAAAAAACCGTGGCCATTGACCAAACAGTGGCCTTTGTGGGGGGGGTTGACCTGGCGTTTGGGAGGTGGGATGATAGCCAGTACCGGCTAACTGACCTGGGTTTGACAGAGACGGCCAAGGAGGAGCCCAAAGGAGATGCAGTCGTAAGAAACTGATAAAGCATGCATGTGTTTACATTAGTTCATGAACCTGTGTGTCACAATCCCTGTAGACACTCACATATGTCTCTGCTATCTAGGATAATGGCGTGTCTGACGGTTCAAAGCCATCTGAACCAGATAAGCAAGCAGAGCAGGACCCTGATGACCTGACTGGCAACACTAAACTGTGGCTTGGCAAAGACTACAGCAACTTTATCAGGAAAGACTGGGTCCAACTGGACAAACCGTTTGAAGGTACTGTCTCAAGCTCTAAATCTCATTCAGTATCTCATACATGCAAACATATTGAGAGGAAAGAGCTGAAAGGTTTTGCTTTTTATATATTTTTCAGATAACGTCGACCGTACTCAGGTTCCCCGCATGCCATGGCGTGATTTTTCTGCAGCTGTTCATGGGAGCGCTGCCAGGGATGTAGCCCGCCACTTCATACAGCGCTGGAACTTCACTAAGGTCAGGCTCAAAGCAAAGCGCGGCCATTTTAAAGATACCTGGGTTACCTGGGTCATACTACTGTAAACATCCTCATCATGCTACTGGATTGGAACATCTTCAGTCTGACAAATGAGTCCATATATAGGCTTCAGTTGGCTTCAATGCATATTTTACCGTAACTATACAAAGCAAAAATGTGTCTATTATTTAAAGCCGAAAAATAAAGTTGGAATATTGTTTTTCTTAGCCACAACTACAACAATATGACTCAGATTGTAAGTAGTAAAATAAAGTGAATTTGTAGGAAACACAACCACCAGGAAGGTCAAAAATCTTGCATTCATTCATATGTTTTGTCTTCTGTAGATCTTCAAAAACAAGTACAAGGACGAGTTCTACCCTTACCTTCTTCCCAAGACTCACTGCACTGCTGACTCGCTCTCATTCACTGTGCCCGGATCCAGCAAGGCCAAAGTGCAGGTATTTAAGCACTAATGACCCAGTTACTATACACACATGATGGAAACACAGAAAACTACCAAAGTGTTTTAAATATGGCTTAGTGTACAAATTAAAAAAGAGCTTTCTGTGTCAAATATGCTTTAAAGATGCCCTTCATCAGGACAACATCAGGGTTTGAAACCTTAAACTCTCATTTGAGGAAAGGAACAGAAATTTAAAGTAACTTCACATATGTTGTGTTTATACAAGAAACTATGTTGCTGGTCATCTCCATATTATGTTGGGAAACAAGTGAAATATAATTACTGTAAACAAGCAAGACCATTTGCATTTTACGTTGTGAGACACTGAGTCAGAGCTAGCAGGAAATCAAATGAATTTCTTAACGGTACAACAAAGAGACACTGTTCTGCCTTTTTAACTGCCGCTTAAGTATTCAGAACTTTTTTGCTATGGCAGATGGTGGAACAAGAGCAAAGCCTGTGGAAGAAAATCACTTCCAACATGTTTATCCTCTCCAGTAAAGCCAGGGAAAACAAATGGACTGCCAACGACGGGGAGGGGAAACAAGTGGAAGCATCTCATTTTCAACGGGCTTCATGGGAAATGTGGTCTAGGTCATGTGAAATGCTAGCCTTAGAAACACAACTGGCGTGGCAGAGGCTATTGTTCTCACGCCATACTGACTGAGTGAGTGTTGAGTAACAATAGCTTTTGCAGTGTGTACTTTCTTCTTCTATGGTGGCCTGTAACCTTAACCTTTGCTCCCTATTATGCCGTAGCTTTCCTATCAGGTTTAGTTGGTCCCGTATTCAGGTTTCAGGGACTCAGTTCTCCCATTTTGTTTCAGAGCTGTGGAGCTCATAGCGTGTCTGCACAATAATATATGTAAAGTAGAAGTTGATGCAAGGCACAAGTTGAGTACATCACAACAAAACAACTGAGAGAAGCAGTTTCAGGTTTTTGATTTGTTGAACATCGATAATACAGCTGAAGCTTTGAAAAGTACTTAAAAAAAAATGTATAGCGTAGTAATGCTTAAGTTCATTGTTCTTCTCTGTCCCAGTCTTGAGCTAAACTTGGACGTTGCAGTTGACTTGATCACAGTAAGTTATTATGATATGAAAGACACATCCCATGGACTGACTTGTCTCATCTCCAGGTGTTGCGCTCTGCCGACCACTGGTCGACTGGAATCAATGAGTGCTCGATCCTTAATGCCTATATCCACACCATCGAGAACAGCGAGCACTACATCTACATCGAGGTAATGCAGGAACAGATATATATATATCTATATATATATATATATATGTGTATATATATATGTGTATATATATATATATATACGTGTGTATATATATATATATACGTGTGTATATATATATATATACGTATATATATACGTATATATATATATATACGTATATATATACGTATATATATATATATATATATATATATATATATATATATATATATATATATATATATATATATATATATATATATATATATACGTGTATATGTATGTATGTGTCAATGCTTTCTAATGATTTGTTGATACTTTCAAAATCATAGCATACATGGCAAAAAAATGTCACTGTTACTGCTTAAGAGTGGGTTCTATTTTTTTTCTATTTGTGTATATATAGATTGGCTTCCCTTCATTTCTGATGTTTCAGCATGTGATTCTTATTTACTTGCATTTTAATTTGACATGTCACTGAGAGATTCTGTGTCTAAGCATGAGTTCTCATGATTCTGAATATAGTCACGGTTTGGCTCTTTCCCTGCCAGCTACCTACCTGTGTTGGCCCTCACCTCATACCGAGCCACCATCTGCCTTTTCTCTGCCCTCAGAACCAGTTCTTTATCAGCTGTGCCGACGATGGGAAGACCATCTATAACGGGATCGGTGATGCCATTGTGAATCGAATCTTGCGCGCCCACAGGTCTGGTTTGATTGCACAAGGCAGATTTACGAGGCGCTTCATTTATTTTGCATACCCACAATCTTGAACCTTGAAGTTATAAAGCAGTTTTTCCATGAAGCTCATAGTGAAATTAAAACAAAGTACATTTCAAAAAGGTTGAAAAATGAGTACATTGCAGCATTTACCCAACAAATATGGAGGAATAGGAAGGAATAGTCCATTTGTAGTAATGTTTAAATGGTACACTTGTTGACATTGTGTCTTACTGCAGAGAGCAGAAGAAGTACAGGGTGTTTGTGGTGGTTCCTTTGCTTCCTGGATTTGAGGGAGACATCAAAACTGGAGGTGGAAATGCCATACAAGCTATTCTGCACTTCACTTACAGGTGAGAGCCTTTTCCTCCCGTTATCATTTATGTGCAAAATGCAAAAGTTGAGGATTTGCTCAAATTGAATTGGGAGAATAGTACTTTCCTTTGGCTTTTGTGTATTACAAAAGTAACTGTTTCACCAGTTACTTAAAAAAAAAAAATAGAAGTGGATAAGAAAGTAAAACTATTATGTTATTGAATTAGTAGTAGTTAAAAGTTGTAGCAACTTATTATCGCTTGTGATTTATCGATATATTATTGTCCTATGATGTGTTGATGAAGTAGTTTTAATGAAGGATTAATGTCCTAGGACCATGTGCCGAGGGGAGCACTCCATTCTCGCAAGACTTATTGAAGGTGAGTTTTCTGGCACTTATCTCATTTCCACACAAAAATCCACCTGACATCACTAAATACCACCTGTTTCCTCTCTAACATGTTTCTTTCTTTTTCTTCGTGTTGCTTCTTTAAACTGAAGCTACTGGTACTAGGTATCTGCCCACCAGTCTCCATTTTCATCCTTGAATTCTTCTTCTTTTCACATCCATTTTTAAAAGTCTCTGTGAGTTTCTTAATACATTTCCATTGTTTTGCATTATCCTTTGTGATTAATGTGATTGTGGTTTGCCCCCCAGTTCTTAAGGACCAGTGGACGGAGTACATCACACTCTGCGGCCTGAGAAAACATACCCAGCTCTCCGAGTCGCTTGTCACAGAGCTCATCTATGTTCACAGCAAGACCCTCATTGCTGATGACCGCTGCTATATCATTGGTGCGTCACCGCTGATGCAAACTCATTCAAAGACATTCAACATTATCTATGGCCAGGATTTAAATCTGTAACTTTAAAGCCCATTTTTGAAATATTAAACCAGGTTGAGAGTGTTAAACATAAATGAAAACGCTTAAATCATCAGTTTGTTTGCCAAGATGAATTTCTTCCACAGACTTTGTGATTAGTCAGCTTTGAGTTCTGCACTCACAGACATTATCTATAAACCTGTAACATTCAAGTTCAAATCCATTTCTGAACAACAAATGCACAGATTATCTACAGATTGCAACGTACCGAACAAGAGAAACCTGGACTCATTGTCAAGAATATTTACGCTATATCACGTTATTTTATTTTGAGAGTTGATTCATGCGTTGAGTGACATCTCTGAAATGACAGATTGTTCATGCTTGTACTCTCCACACGTGTTCCAGGATCAGCCAACATCAATGACCGCAGCATGATGGGCAATAGAGATAGTGAGATGGCAGTGTTTGTGGAAGATGAAGACCGGGTCCTATCCGTCATGGGAGGGCAGGAGTACCAGGCAGGACCCCTCACACTCGCTCTGCGGAAAGAGTGTTTCAGGTCAGGACGAGATATGTGACTGCTAAAATGCACATTTTATTTATGCATGACCATGAACTGTTGCTACCTCTGAGGGAGTTCATCACCTGTCTGTCTGTCATGGAAAACATCAAGATTAGCTTAGTTTGTCAGCTACCAAATGGAATCTGGCAACAAGTGAGGGACCATCTGTTTTTTTTGTGATTTACAAGAAAATCATCTCATATGAAAATTATGTTCAATTTTTTAAATAATTTCCCTTATGATAAACCTATATAGTTTAATTATCACTTCAGAACTTTGAATTATATAGAAGTGCTTGCAGAACGTTTTGGCTGTTATTTATTTATTACTTTTCCCTACCAGTGTTCTTGTTGGAGCTTCTTCAGATCCCAGTGTCAATGTTGATGATCCAATCAGCGATGAATTCTTCTTCTTGAGCTGGAATGCATCTGCTAAACTGAATGCCACTATTTACGACAAGGTATACATTATATAAATGATGGTGCATCATAAATCATGATCTTTTTAGTCAGTAACAGTCGCATTGTGTGGTTTTCTTACCCCCTTTGTTCTCGTTGGTTGATCTTCTACAGGTCTTCAAATGCCTGCCCGACAACGCTGTGCACAACATGCGACAGCTGAAGGAACACGGCAGCGAGGAACGCCTCTGCGACAGAGACCCCGAGCAGGCCAGAGTGGAGCTCAAGGCTGTCCGAGGCCTGCTGGTCCACTTCCCCTTGAGGTTCCTGTGTGAGGAGAACCTACTGCCTCCGCTGAACACTAAAGAAGGCATGGCTCCTGTGGGGCTGTGGACATAACCGCAGCTGAGCTCAGATCAGACCACCACGTAACAGCTAAGAGGCTGCTGCACCACATGCTCCTCCTCGTAGTTTCTAATGGTTCAGCACAGTACACTTAAGTAGTTATGACACTGACGCTGCAGTCGTGAGGAAAGACATCACTTCAACACAGTTTATGTTTTTCATATTATCTCCTTGACTGACGATGAGTCTGAACATAACCACTGAAATGTAGATTTTTTTTTAATCATGATTTAGATCTGTAGCTTAACCTAAACTGTCCAGTTTTTTTCCGCAATGATCGTGTCTGCTGCATAACTTGCACCACAGTGCAATCTGAACTTCAGGGCTGGCGGTGGTGTTAGACACACATAAACGAATGTATGAGTCAGGGGAGGATTGCAAGGTTGTATTGGAAATCAAGCATCTCACATTATTTGCGAACATAGTGTACATTTATTGGTGCAAGGTTTTTGGGTGGGTGGGTGTCTCTGTCTCTCTCTCTCTCTCTCTATCGCACTCCCTCTCTCTCTCGGAGGCTTCACCTCTCACTGCAGTGCCAGCAAATCTGTCAGAACATTTGTGGTTGTTATGGTGACGGATATATAAAGAGATGACTGGATTGTAGCTGAAATAAAAACTGGATAGGGCAGAAAAGGGAGAGTACTGATAAGAGGGATAACTTACTACACCAGGATAGTGGACCGGAAAATAGACAGTAATCTGTTGAAAGAGGACGGATCAAATCTGTCGACGCAAAATCATTTAAATATTTTTGGATGGATGATCAGGTGGGAAAGCTGTTTGAGGGAAAGAAGAGGAGGACAAGATAATGAAAGGGTGCTAGGTTGATTTACCGCTAATTGTTGCTTCTTTTTTTTGTCGCCATGACAACCAAAGTGAATTATTATTTCATCATGTTGTCGGTAGAACAGTACATAACATTCCACGATCCACTTCAGCTATTTCCATGGTGTGTCCAGGTGCCATAAAATGTCTCGCATATCTGCCTTTTTTTATTAATTTACATGCACTGGGCTTTTATTGGGCACATTGAGCCATTACTGAGTAGTAGTGGCATAATGTGTCTCATATTCACGGTTCAATTACCACGGAGCAACATCAAGTCTTAAATCACAAAGAATTTCAGATTTGGTTTCATATGAAATCACGGTATTAGTAATTCTCTCAAAACCAGCTAATCCTCTTGACTGAGCCATTAGCACTGACTCACTACTATTGAGCAAGTCTCGCACTGGACGAACATGTAGCATCCAGATTGTATTGACTGAAATATCGTGTAATAACTTGGCAGAACTTGCTGCCTTCCTCTCATGGCAAAGCAGGACCTGGGTTTGGGTTACGATTATGCAATAACAGAATGTGATGCATGTTTCTTCAGCTCGAAGATATAGGTGACAGAAAAGTAGTTTGACCAAGGTGAGAGGAAAATAAGGCGGTTTTGTAACCTGAGATTGAACATTTGGGGGGAGGGCACTGTTTGCATGTTTGAAGGTTTCTCACATGGCACACAGTCTTTCCAAGTTCATCAGTAACTACAAAGCTCCTGTATCATAACAGATTTTAGAGAACAAAGGCAAAGCAAAACAGACAAAAGGCAGAATGTTGAGGCTTTGTGAATGTGAGGCTTTGTTTTTTACTCTTTCTGTCGTTTTCCTTGTCCCATGTATTTTAAAGAGATCTGTTTGTTAATGGAGAATTGAAATAATGGATTAATGTACATGACATAAACATTATACAGTTCATAATCCAAAATTTTTAAATAGTTGAAACTACAACAGTGCCAGTGAAATACACAGACGTGTCTGTCTGTGCACAACATTTTGTCTGCAACACTAGCAAGGTGGTTCCAGTACATTTAAATCAGTTTGTATTGTCACAGATTGTACATAGCACAGCACACAGTGACATTGCGCCTCTGCATCTACCCCATCCTAGTATTAGGGGCAATGGACAGCGACATTACAGCGTCCAAGGAGCACTTTTGGAACTTGGTGCCTTGCTCATGGGGCATAGGAGGCAAACTAGCACTTCTCCAGTACCACTCTACACTTGATCCTCACTTGAACCAGCAACCCTCCGGTTCCCAGACCTCTTTACTCCAGAGCAAATGCGTCTGTGAATCTGACCGATGACAAGGGGCACACATTATCGCTGCCTTGTCACTACATGAAGCACCTTTCACAGAGGAAGATAATAAAAAGTAAAAAGACACTATGAGCTCTTGCACACTAGGGGCTGGGTATGTGCTATAGCCTGTCTTGTACAGCACAAAATGGTTGCCTTGGGAGGTATACTTAGTTTAATGATTCTGCCGAAATTGTCTGTGATATACTGAGAAGTGACCTTATACTGTTTCTCCCATGATTTTTGTTTTTATTGGCCTAATAGCCAGCATTACAATACATTTTTATGAATATACTACTAACAGAAATTTGTGTTATTAAAAGTCACGGTGTGAAAGTCTTTGTGTATGAAAACCTGCAGATCTAGTTTATTTACTTAGAGTTGCTGATGTATAGCCTACTAACACTGAGAGATAATAAAAATGATTACTTAATCACTTAAAAACAGTTATGAACAACTCAATACACTTGTTTTTATAGAATTTCAAAGTGAATATCTTCTTTTACTTAAATGGTATGTATCAAAACATAGCCTTCGACAGCCAGAACTACTGATTCCATCTAGAAACAGCGTGACATTTTTGCAAGAAAACAAAACTAAGCGAAGGGAAAAAGGATAATTTATTGTCATTATGCAACACAAGCATACACAACAAAATGCTGTTGTAGCCCATTTTCAACACAAAATACAAAACAAGTAATACATTCCTGTAGTTTTTGCAATGTAAACAGCAACAACAAAATGGGGAGCTCTATATTATATGTAAAGCACTGGTTTCACTACTACTTTAAAATCCAGTAGCATCCTTTGTTTAATTCGTGGAACAAATTCTGTATTTTAGCACAACTTTAACAATTTGAAGACTGACTACATAGAAACTGAACCATGTAAATGTTTACTATTTACCATAACAATTAATTAAAGTTAATGTTCTCTATGAATGTTCAATAAAGCACCTAGCCAGATTTTTGTTCTGTTTTTTTACTCTTAGTGGACTGCTTTGGAAGTGAATCATGCATCACTGACAAGCATTATAATCTGTTGAAGATAAGTTAGTCTGGTCTCAATGTAAAATAGCTATAACTATAACTATAGTTAGGATGGCAGCCATATCAGAGCAAAACAAAGAACAGGAAAGGGTCAACTAGTTACTAATAACAACAGATACACTTTGTTATACATTGCAGCGTGTTCTTTAGTTATCAAGCAGAATAGTATTTTTATTGAATTTAAACAGAGTGAAAGAGTAGGTCACTGCAGGACAGGTATGTCCGAGGACGACCTCGGCTGTGCTGCTGTGAGCAGACGGATGCAGTTGCGTAGGTTGAGCTCCGCTGTAATGTTTGCAGGTAATTTGTCCCTGATGAAGCGCCGTAGCCATCCAAGAGGAGAAAACACTTGAGGAGCGTGTGCAGCCAATCGTCAGTACAACCCCGCAAGACTACAACAAGGCTGGAAGTGGGAGGGAGGACTCGGGAAGCAAAACATGGCGAAATAACAAGTTGAGCTGCAGCCGCTTTTGAAACTGCACCGTGTCTTTAGTGTTGGCGTGTAACTACCAGTTCCTAAACAATTTGGACGCGTGAGAACGAAGCCAACGCTTAACTTTAAAGAGTGGTTGGCCCCAATTTACAAGTATTACGGCGGCGCCTGGCGATAAAAAAAATAGTGCTCGTCTGCTTGCCTGCGCTTTCCCCCCGGAAGGCTGGCAGTGCTAGGCGCGACTGTCAACACAGAAAATGGATGAAGAAGGAAAGTTTATTCTGGAAAAGTCTATTTAGCCGACTAGCCGTAGCCACGCTAGCTCGCTAGTTGACGTTGGGTCGATCGCGCGCACCTGACTCGGTTTACGGATCAACGTGCGCTCTGCTCGAAATTGAGGAATATTTAAGTCGTGTTAACAAGTTTTGACAACTGCAGTCCGCAGAGGATCGTATTTCAAACGAGGCCATTTATTTTCATTTTGTCTTCATTTTGTCTGTATATTTTTGAGGACACATATTTCAGGCTGACAGCCTGACACTCGGTTCTGGTGGGGACGGGTCCAGGGACGCCATCACCTCAGACGTTGCGTTCTCCTTAAAAACAACCTTTGCGCCCGTTGAGCCGTAAATGTTATTTTCCACTTCAGCGGCGTAACGAGGAATGCTTTCGGCAGCACACCGGTCCTATCTGGTAGTTCGTGTTAGTAGCATTTCATCCCGTCTAACATTATCTGGATGTTGTCAACATGAACGCAGCAAGGTGTCCAGCAGCGGAGGTGCGTCGCGTTGAAAACCTGCCAGTTGTTAGACCGGTGCCGATGGCCGGCTAACGGTGACGTGACCGCTGCGTTTGCAATATCTCTCACGTGAAGTTTAGCTGTCTTTTGATCGGATAATTGTCCAAACAAATCGCGGATATAATTGCATCTGTCGAGCGGAGTTGACGTGAGCTAGCCAGCTGGGTGCGCCTGAGGCAGCTCAGTCTGCGATGTGTTCGCTAACATAAGTGCTACCGCGTCTTTCCGCAACAGTTGCAGCATATTGGACGGCCCGTTTTTGCTGGATTTAATCTACAGATAACACCGCTCAAGATCGCTGTAGCAGCCACGTAAGATTTTCCAGATTTGTCAAATATCTGGCTAACTTGGTAGCTACGGCTGTAAGTTTCTGCAGCCATGTCTGAAAACGCCCCCACACGAAGCCTGGATGACATAGACCTCGCAGCTCTGAGGGTGAGTATTGCTGTGTAAAATACGTGTGCTGCACTTTATTCATGTAGGATTATGGCAGACGGGATTCATTGGATGTTATGTCATATGAGCTGAAGCGTCAGTTTGCCTCTGACACAAGCACGACCATTCAACACCCACGCAACAAAGTTGAGGGGGAATAAACATCCCTTGGCCTCGCCATAGGCGGCTGTGCTGCTTCAGTGTCACAGATTCCCATCAAAGAGCACCAAATAAAGAAGGGATTTTACAGCCGTGACAAGTTTTCGTGATTCGTGCATTCATTAAAAAAAAAATGCTTGTGTTGCTTGTGCATCACCTGAAACACTTTGCTTTTTCTCATGTTTTTTTTTAGTAATGTATTTTCAGCGAACGTTACCAGTTCTAAACCCTTGAGATTGAGATGCACAGACACGATCTCTATTGTTTAAAATATTGATGATTGGAGGTGTTTTTCCTTACGGGCGACAGTCAGTGATTCCAAGTTGAATGGGACATCCTCAAACCATTTCCTTGTGAATTTTGTATCTGGTATTTTTAGTTTGTCTTGCTGACGACATTCTTATACTACTCTATATATTTATTAAATACTGCAAGTATTAGACTTTGTCAGGGATGGAACAAACCCTGGGCTTACTTACCTGGCATTTGCACTAGTCTAGCTTGAAGGCCACGGTAAAAAAAAAAATTGGATTATTCTCTTCCAACAATATAACCACTTTACCAGACAAGCAATTACATCAATTGAGGATAAAATGGTCACCTCTATTCCAATTTGCTGAACAATTTTCCTTCCAGGGGAACAGTTTCTTAATTGAGACCACAGCTCTGATGCTCCCTTTTTGAGTCATCTCTCCATTTCAATGGAAAGTGTCAAACACTTATGATTTGGTTGCAGCAGTAAATCCCCAAAAGACAGACCCTTATTAGCATTATAAAGAAGCATTTTATGCTTTCAGTCACTGCCTTTTTGAAAAGCTAGGTTAAAGCCCTGTCTCCCCACTTAGCTACAGGTTTAAAATATGGAACAATAGCTTTCTTTTTTTATTATTTTTATGTTCATTTGTTACTCCGAATGTGCATCTGGCATCATTAAAACTTTAATGTAGGAACTGTTTTTATGAGGTAATTTTCTCCAGTGTCAAAAGTGGTGGGTTACTTAATGAAAAATAATCAGCATCACCAAAACTAAGTGTTAAGGAATTCACAGGTAAATAAATGTGAAATTGATTAAATAAACATATCGCATACATGCTCACTTAAAACAACAAAAAAACCCTGAGGGAAATTCAACTTTGAGGGTTTCATGCCCTCTTAAAAAAGCAGAAAACAATGCAGCATGTTATTGTAACTTTCACAGATTTATGGAGCTTAACAGGAGATCAGGGGTAGTATATCCAAATCTTGGCTTGCTTGAACCTGTGTTATCCTTTCTCTGACTTCAAATGAACAGATTTTTCAAAATCCCAGCATATTGTTAGAGCTGACCCAACTCATTATAACAAATCTGTATTCAATGGCTATGTGAGAGCCCATATTATCTGAGTTTCTTTTAAATTAAGATACAACCACTTCATTGCATTTTGGAATTGGATTATCAGTCTCAATAATGGCTCTGTTTACTTAGACCTGGTATGGTGCAGTAAATTAAAGTCATGCTTACATATTACAATTATTGGCCGGAGGCAGAGCACTCACCGTTCAGTTTTTGTTAGAAACTGAAGTTATTGTCGAGTTTAGGGTAAATAAAATCCATTTACATCCATTGCACTGAGGTGGCACTAATACCAATATCTGCCTAGCCATCTACGACTAGAATTAGTTGTGAAACTGTGTTTTTGATTTAGGTTAACTGACCATTTAGAGGTCGCCCATGGAGTTTTCTTGTAAACGAACAGTTATGTTTACATTCAGTATCACTCACCAAGAGTCATAGTGTGTATCCTAGAGCGCCAACCAATGTGTTAAATGCATTTCCTCCCTCATAAAACATTTGTTGAGGCTTTTTATTTGTTTTATCCTGCATTGTTTACTAGCTAGCAGTCCTCTTCTTCCCTGCCTTTGCCACTTGTTGACTAGTGAAATAGTGTGAAACTATTTGCAGAACGGGGAAGCACGACAGCCTTGTGCGTCCCGGTGCATGCGCATTAGATTACAATACTGGGACCCAGTCAATGAAAAACAGCTCCATAGCGCTACTAGAGGACCAAAACTCCATAATACAGAAGGACTCCAGAATTAGGCTACATAGCAACAGTCCACTATACACAGGCCACAACAAATCATTTGGGCTGTAACACTTTGTGCCAATGTCAATAGCACCGGATAAAATCCAGCAACCTGCACAATTGTTTCAATTAAAGGTGGCATAGTGAGTTACACTTTTGGAACCAACACAATTAAAGCGACATGGTCAGACTCCCAACAAATATGTCTTCTGAATCTCACCTGTTTTGTTCTCAATTTAAAACTATTAGAAAGTGACTTCAATGCCTATTTACAGTTTCAAACCGAAACTTCGATAGTGTCATGAGATTATTGGATGCTGAGTAACCAGGAATACCAGCCCTCGGGGAAATGAAACTCATGAAAAATGTAGTCTTGTGATTTTTATTTTGGTGGAGGGAAACATCTCCATGTTTGCGATGCTTGGCATAAATAAGCATACATGATAACAATCACTCCTTTTTTAATATGACGCTTTATTGAGAACGCCAGTAAAAGTGTCTCGTCAGATATTCAACTTGATTAACTTTTCCTCTAACCTGAGGCCCACCCATTGTGACTATGACTTAACAAATTGTAAATAATGATAATATTAGTAAATAATAAAAATGAAAATCTTGGAGTATCAATATAATCATAATAAAAAATAAATACATGTTATTACCTTTTTTAAAAAAGATACAGTACTTCCAAATGTAAGTATTAGGAAGCCATTTAAAAACATTTACGGTCAACTATAAAGTTGTTCACTAATGGTGTTTTGAGTTGTGGTTGAGACTATTGTTGCAGCTGTGTAACCAAAGAAAAGGGCGGGCTTTTTTTTTTAAAGACTTCCTCTGTTGGCTAAGTTGACACTCCTGCAGGAAATGTGTGGTCAACTTCCCAATGGACCGTAAGAGTGTGCACCCTGTTAAACTGAGGTGGGTGGGAACATGTGTTGCATTGTTCCCAGACATTAATCAATACACTGCGTTTACACATTAATAAGAGATGCCACTTTTCATCATTTGAGCAGGCGGACTGTAGATTACCTTCCAGTTAACCTGTGGTTTTCCTGCTTTCTTGCCGTTTTAGCAATTATTGCTGGCAATTTGTTTGACTGCTGGTGGTGCTACTCCTTGAACATAACTGTACCCTTCCCCTTCTATAAATTTGTTCCTCTCATCCCACTCTCGTGGGTGAAGCTACCGCCTCTGCCTTGTCGCCCACTCATTATTCTCTTCCGTATTATCGTTTTGTTGCCTCCTACTTTACGTTACAGTTCCCCCTCTTTTGTGTTATAACATGCTTCAAAATATGGTGTGTTTATGTCATATGAGTGATGTGCATTTGCATCAAATGTGTGGTCATTTCCCAGTTTTACAGCCAAATCTTTCATAAGTATACATGCTATTTTCTTCCCATAAATGTTTTCTGTCTCAAAGGAATTTCCCCCCTCCTTGTTGAAGGCAGAAAACCCATCATTGGAAACAGATGAAAGCAGGATAGGTCATGCTGTACATTTTAAACCCAAAGCAGCAGTCTAACCACCCACACATCTTCTTAAAGCCATATTGAAATTGCTTGAAAGTGGAACTGCTTGTCATATTCCCTTGTGTCTTGGGGGAGGGGTTGCATAATTGAGTCAAAGCTCCCTTGGTGTCAGTAGAATGTGTTCACTCCATTACAACTTAAAACGAACAAATCAGGAAAAGGCTAGATGGATGTCCTTGTCAAATCCATATCTAATTTAATAACCAATACTTGGTGTATCTGCTTCCTCTGTGTTGTGGGTGGGCATTGAGAGTGTGTGGGGGTGGCTAGGAAGATTAGTTTCAGATGATGTGTATGGTAATATTGGGTTTAATTTGGTTTTAGTGTACACACAGTAGAAACCATTGGGGTTTTCATGTACGATCTCTACTCTGCAGAGTCTTTGTGCTTTTGTTTGTGTGTTGTTGATGGAGTCAATAGATCTACTTGTATACTTTACATTTTTTCTGATATTTAAGTACTGGATCTATTAATTTACAGATTCGTGAGTGTTCTGTTAAGGCAAAACATTAATTACTTTAAAAAAAAAAAACTGTTTCTTTTAATTTGTGTCCTCAACAGTGTTTGGTATTTAGACAGATTTTAATTCTGCCTTTGTGCCAACATTATTGAAGACAGATTGCAGGAGTTACTCGAACAGGTGCAGTCTAGTAGGTTTTTAGTATCTAAGCATGACTCTTGACTGAGGAAACATGAGTTGAGTTTAACAACATGAAATACGACCTCCACTTGATGTGTAGGATTAGAAGAACAAAGCAAGCATCACCCACTTATAACAAAAATAGTTATGGTTTGCTTTGAGTGTAGTTGTTTTAATTTTGCGAAAAGAAAAAGACAAATTGCAGTTTATTTTATTGAAATGCTGTTTTTATTGGGAGAGGTTTGTAGTTTGAAAATAGTGTATCTGACCCTGCACTCTCTGTATGTTGTATGACTTGACTCATGATTCTGACCGTGTCTCCCGTAGGATCCAGCAGGGATCTTTGAGCTGGTCGAGGTGGTCGGCAATGGGACCTATGGGCAGGTGTACAAGGTGAGTCATGATGCCTACATTTTACCTCCAATGATGTCTCTTTTTATAGATTGAAGAATTCAACACATTACGCTTTCACCTTTGCAATAAGTTGCTATAAAATGGGGCTCCAAAGACCACGCTAGTGCCTGATTTATGTTGAAGTTCTTCTTTTTTGCATTCCTTTCTCAGACTACAGTAGATTTAGTTTACTGCTTTGTAAGTAAATTTTTCAGCTGTCAGCCTGAAAAGTGAAGTGTCTGTGACAACAAAATTAAGACACACTGTGAAGTAAAATGTGAAAGAACGGTGAAATGGTAACGGAAGCAATTAGCCACACTTGATGGGGCAAAATTCAAAGAGTTTCAGAAACATGGAGTCCCAGGTTAATTTTTAAGCTTTACTGATCACTGTTGATGATGAACTTGTCAGGGCCGTCACGTGAAGACGGGCCAGCTGGCTGCCATCAAGGTGATGGATGTTACGGAGGAGGAAGAAGAGGAGATCAAAGCTGAAATCAACATGCTGAAAAAATACAGCCACCACCGCAACATAGCCACGTACTACGGTGCCTTTGTCAAGAAGAGTCCACCAGGACATGATGACCAACTTTGGGTTGGTCTACCCTCTTACCTGTCCTGATGATTGTATAGCAGTATGCCTCATTGATTGTGCTCACTACGCTTGCATTTGTCTGAATGTAGCTGGTGATGGAGTTCTGTGGGGCCGGATCAGTGACCGACTTGGTGAAAAACACTAAGGGCAGCTCTCTAAAGGAGGACTGGATTGCTTACATCTGCAGAGAAATCCTCAGGGTGAGAAATCTCTGTTCCACCACTCAAAACAAGTCTGCAGCAGAGGTCACTCCCTCCTGATCAATTTTGACTTCTTTATCTGTGCGCAGGGCCTTTCTCACCTCCACGCCCATAAAGTCATCCACAGAGACATCAAGGGCCAGAACGTGCTGCTAACAGAGAATGCAGAGGTCAAACTTGGTACGTTGAATGCTTGTATGTTTTGGGTAAAAGAGCAAAAGTTGATAAATGCTACCTCTCATCGTCTCGCATCCTTTCCTCTGACTGCTTTGTCCACATTCAGTTGATTTTGGGGTGAGTGCTCAGTTGGACAGGACTGTTGGGCGTAGGAACACCTTCATCGGCACACCGTACTGGATGGCACCAGAGGTCATTGCCTGTGATGAGAACCCTGACTCCACCTATGACTACAGGGTAACAGAAGCACTGTGTTTGCGTGAACACTATGCTGTGGGAGCTTATGAGAGATGGAGACTGATCGGGTCCCTTTTGTGTTTTGCAGAGTGATATCTGGTCCTTGGGGATCACAGCCATTGAGATGGCAGAGGGAGCTCCTCGTAAGTGTATACATTCCTTTGAACACCTTTTTTCTTTTTTATACCTGTTCTTGTTTGAAACATGCATTTCTATGTACCCAGCAACAGATAGTCTTTCATCTCCAGAAAAGTCCTCATGAATGAGTCTATCTTGCATATGCGGCCTTGTTGTCTGTCTTCAGATGGGCAGCTGACTCACTGTAATCAAGGTAGTGTAGTCGTGAGCTGGCAGTTGGCCTGTGGAGGCTGATTGCACAGATTTCTCTGGTCTGCTAAGCGGAGAGATATGTCTGTCTAGAGATTTGGTGTCAACCCTGACTAAGAAGAAAAGAAAATCTCACTTACGAGTAGCAGATAAAATGTTTGTCAAATGAATCACAACGGTGGTAAACTTCCAATGATAATGTTCTGAAAACCTTTTGTTCACATCACTGATAAAGACTACAGAACTCTTGCAGACCATGATGCTGCTAATGACACAAGACATACTAGTGTTGATGTACCTTTTGTGAATTATTCAGTGTGTATTGACTCACCTCATCAGTTTCGTTCCAGAAATATGTATTCCACTTGCATAGTTGCAATATTCCTTGTTTTCCTTGTTTACAGTTTAATGAATTACTGCCAAACTAAATTAGATGCCAGATTTGTCTTGGATAACACAAATATTTATCAGGTCATTGATGATAAATGGCCATCTTATATTTGAATAGTTGATTAATCGGTGATGGAAATCATCATTAGTTGCAACCCTAGTCGTTGTCTCTCTTGCGTCTTATTCTTTTTCTGACATTGACTGATAATAATGACCAGATGTATTTAACCTTTCTAACTGTTTTCTTTTATTGAGTTTTATATATTTGCTGTTGGCAGTCAAATAATTCAATAGAACATCTGTATTGATCTCCGAACTACATTTCTTGAAAGTTCCTTTCTTCTTCCATGATGGAATTGAGGAAAGAGTGACAGGTGACTGGGTCAATTTATTGACAACATAGAGAAGACAGGACTGACAAATGATATATGTGGTATCTGTTGCTGTTTGAGATGCATCATTGTGCTAGTTACATTAATGTATTCTTTAGCCTTGCAGGGTTACTGGCTTTCTGTTTTTTTTTTTTTTTTTAACATATTCATTATTGAGCATCTTTTCACATAGTTTTTCTTTTTCACAAGCTGCATTAGCAGACTCCCTTCACACTTATAAGAAAACACAGGGCTGTCAGTATGGTGAATACAAGGTAATCATTTAAAAACAGCTTTAAGACTAAAAGCCTAAACAAATGGATCAGTTCACTACAGGTATTTCATAATACACTAAATGGCACAGCAGTTAGTAACTCCATCAGGCCCACTGACAGGATGTTGACAAAACTGCCAACATCCTGTCATTGGGTGATCCTTTCTTTAAAGAAAATAAAACCATCTAAGTCTACTAAATAACGACTTATTTCCACATTATGGCTATGTAAGATGCATGTTAAACATGCATGTTATATGAAGCACACACAATCAGTAGCTGTGATCCCTCTGTTCCCTTAAAATGTTTTTCCTGCATGAGGCTCTCTCAGTCACGTTGCATTCGTCCAACAGACTGCCATATAAAAGCCTATTTCCTGTGAAACTGTAAAGCTAACCAGTCAGGTTTAGCTACCTACCTACGCTGGGAACGCAATGACTCACAGTCCTTGCTCTTACATTCAATGTAACACTAAGCCGGAGGCTCCAGGAAAGATTGAATAACAGCAGCTATAACCATGTTTGAGGATACAAAGAATATGTGTAATGGTGGCTAATTTATATATTTATTTTTTACAAACTACCAGGTGTGGGAGTATATGATACTCCGTCTTACACTTGGCTTATTCTGATGTTACTTTCCCTTTTTTTTTTTTTTTTTAAATTGTAGATCTCAGTATGGATAGGGGGATTTAATAATATGGAACAACTCTCACCCTCTTTTTTGTTATTTCTGCAGCCTTGTGTGACATGCACCCGATGAGAGCCCTCTTCCTCATTCCCAGGAATCCCCCCCCAAAACTTAAATCCAAAAAATGGTGAGTTATCAACCATCCTATTGTGTTACTTGCATATATCATATCCTAGACACCTTGCAGGTGAAGTATAAAAGTGGAGTAAAACGGGTCGTGGCAGGAGAGCACAGTTACGTGCACTGCAGTAACGTGCTGTCTCTGTTTACTTGATGTTTGAGAAAGTGGGTTACTGCACAGCAACAACAAGCAGGTTGAAAGGATAGTTTAGATATATTTTTTTTAAGCAGAGTCGTATGAGGTACTTATTCATAGACTGTGTATGACCTACAATAGATGACGATTGGCACGCCCCCAGTTTAGAGAAACTTATGGGACTAATAGCACGGTAGCAAAGCAATGTACTGCTGTTGTCGAGGGCAGCAGCAACGCTTATTTTAGCCGCAGGAAAAAGGCCGACCTAAAGAAATCAATACCAGTTTAAATGTACGCTATTGGAATATTTTTAGTTTTACCCTGTCTAACTGGGAACTGAACAAGTTATATCCATATATGCTCTCTTCAAAGCCAAAAGATTCCTTTGACAAAAACAGTAATTTTACCTGCAGAACACGTTTGTTGGTGGTCTACCTCTGCCTCGATTTGTCCGTTTGTTTGTGTGAATTAAGATTTTTAAAGGGTTAGTTTGGATTCACCAAAGTCACACAATAACACAAACTATCTAACTAACTGATAGAGGCAGCAGAGGACCAGCAACTCCCGTGTTCTCCAAGGTAAAATGACTGTCTAAAGGAGTCTTGTGGCTTTGAATGGAGCATAGATAACGGCTTCAGTTGCCTGTTGGGAAAGGGCTGTATAACCAGGTATAGCCAAGCTATCCTTTTTAGTGCAAATAAACAGACTTAACAAGAATAGCACTGAATGGAACGAATGCTACCTGTACAAGAAATTATTTCAGGAACATCTCTGATTTCTCAAAGCAGGTGTTGTGCTACTTTGGGTGCATTTGTCCCTCTATTAGGAAAGACATTTGGGATAGCTGTCCCTCCCTCAGATTTCAAAGTGCTGAAGGCATTTAAACTAATTTGCTCATTAA
Source organism: Taurulus bubalis (assembly GCF_910589615.1). NCBI lineage: Eukaryota > Metazoa > Chordata > Actinopteri > Perciformes > Cottidae > Taurulus > Taurulus bubalis. The sequence goes on along the minus strand of NC_136590.1, from coordinate 36,554,640 downwards.
ACTCATGTTCTTTCTCCTACTGTTTTTTTGCTTCTATTAATCTTCATGCTGCTCGTTAATGGACCCACGTAGTAGAGTTTATGATCTTAATCGCATTCAGAATGAAATGTTTCTTTTACATTGTTTTTTAAAATTCCAATCATAAAGAAGTTGTCAGTCAATGTTGTTTGACCCAGATGAACAATTATGCAAATCTAAAAAACACAAGTAAGGGTGTCAATTACTTGAACTCAATAACTCTTGGTTGCTATATTGGAACATTATTAACCCCATACAGGTAGTGTGTGTTGCATGGAGTTGAATTGTATTTTGCAGTGATCATGTTGTGCTCGTATGTTAGTTGCAGTTTCAGAGAAATTGATTGAGAAGAACTTAAGTGAGAACTTTGGCTTTAGCTCAAACTGGTTTATGAAAGGGAGATTCCTAGAACTGTCACATACATGACTCCTCCACATGTTAAAGGAGCTAAAGATGGACCATGTCCTACTCAAATCTCTCTTCTGCCCAGCTGCCAACTGTTCCATGCCTCCCTGCCCTCCCACTCGCCCTAGTTTATCCTCCTCTTACCTCCCCATTCCTCCCAGGTCCAAGAAATTCATTGACTTCATAGAGGGCTGTCTGGTGAAGACCTATACCAGCCGACCGTCCACAGAGCAGCTTCTTAAGCACTCTTTCATCAGGGACCAGCCCACTGAGCGCCAAGTCCGAATTCAGCTCAAAGACCATATTGACCGTACGCGCAAGAAAAGGGGAGAAAAAGGTGAGCAAATGGGATAGAAAGAGCCTAAATGGGTTTAACCAGGGTACCCTGTCTCTTCATGTACCATGGTCCACTATACTTTACACTATGTTGTCCATTACTATGTCACAATCTTTTTTTTGCATGTAATTAACTTCTCTTTATGCTCATTTTGATTGTAGAAGAAACAGAGTACGAGTACAGTGGAAGTGACGAAGAGGATGAAAATCGTGGAGATGACCGAGAGTCAAGGTATTTGCAATTTATTAATTGCATTGATCGATATGTTCTCTCTCCAAGTGACTTGTATTCTCTGTGCAAATGATTGTCCCCAAAATCATCTCCCTCATTTTTTTTTTTTCTTTAATTTTGGTCATCAGCTCAATCCTCAACGTGCCCGGTGAGTCCACCCTGAGGCGGGACTTCCAGCGCCTGCAGCAGGAGAACAAAGAGCGCTCGGAGGCTCACAAGAGGCAGCAGGCCCAGCTGGCTGCTCAGCGTAGGGACCCCGAGGAACACAAGAGGCAACTGTTGCACGACCGACAGAAACGCATTGAGGAGCAGAAGGAACAGCGTCGCCGACTTGAAGAGGTAATAATCAACTAAGAAACGTCTACCGTAGTATTATGACCCGAACAGTGCATTAAGCAATATGATGCTCAATTTACAAGAAGTAGGTGTGTTTTAGGGACCTTGCGTTTATGTAGGTTGAGTATTAGCAATTTATCTTTAGAGGTGAATTTACCTCCTGTGCATAAATCATTTCCCTACTTCAGAGAATGAAAACACATTCATTGGGTGTCTATAGTTTAAATGCACACATTCATAGTAAAGAGTGCTATTAATCCCAAATGTTCACAGCTGACTTGCATCTTTATAAATTTATCAGAATGAATTAAAACAGCACCAGACGAGGAAAAAAAAGACCATGATAAGTACAGAAATATCAGACTTTGTCGGTGATAGGAAAAAAAAATTGTATCTTTGACCTTATTTCCACTGTCAACCTTGTTTTATAATTAAATGTAATTCTGCACATTTTACCAGAGGCGCATGATACTAATACATTATGCAACAGGCAGAACATTTTTAATTCAAAGCAAAACTGTACCAAGCAGCAAGAATATCCAGTTCCTTGTCTGTGTCTGTTCTTGTCCTCGTCCTTCATCCACTTAACTACATGCTGTTGCCCTTTTTATTATGTATTTGGTTTGCTATTGGTTGCTTTGGTCATAAGTGCACATCCGTTTTGATCTCCCTTCAATTATAAGCCTACTAAACTTTTGTTATGCAATACATGTACTGTCAATCAATCCATGAACATGAGTAATACAATGTAAAATGACATAAGAGTAACACACTTTGAATAGCTTAGAAATCTAGAAATGAGGCCTTTGCACTAAATGAAAAACACACCAGTGAAACTAAAACCTCCCCATCAAATTTCTTTAAAATGTTTGTGTCATGTTTGTGTCAAAGCCTCTATGGCTATATAATCTAGTTGTGAGTACTGAACAAAATATCAGGTCACCTTAACTGGCAACAGTACGTTTTCAACATGTTGTTCACTTGCATTCAACGTTAAATAAATAGGTAAACAGTGGGGAATAGAGTGAAATTACTTAAAGTGAAGTAAAGTCCACCTCCTTGCAACACAAGTATGAATTATTAATTCTGCAAACATTCGCCCTAAGTGAGATGAATTGTAGCCTCGAGTGAGATGTTTTGTGAGTATGAACTTGTGCAGAAACGATCTAAACCCTGAGCCACTTATAAACTACCCTTTTCACAGATTCCATGCATTTTAAAAAGAGTATTACGATGCTGTGAACCAGCCCTGCATGTGTTATTCAGAATCACCTTCTTTAGCCAAGTATTTGTGCACGTACAAGGAATTTGACTCTGTTTGCATCTCTTTCGATATACTGACACAGAAATATAAAAATAATAGCTAGTAACAAACACAACAAAGCTCAACGAATAAATGTAAAAGATGGACGGGATGGTCTCCACAAGTAAACAATAAAAATAGGGCAAAAATACCTACTGAATGGATATACATGGGCCGGATAATTACGTGCATGTAAAGATATTTTTTTTACATACTATGTATTTTTTTTTTATAGCTTTAAGATTAAATAATTCACTTCGACTGGCTGAAATGAAGCTAAAAGAAATTGCACAACATTCACCCTTTAGAAATACATGCAGAAACGTATGATAATGATTACATGTGGGCTATCCTCCTAGATCTGGATCACTACTGAAATTAAATAATCTTTTACATTTTATTTTGTGACGGTCACCCAAAAGCTTCTATTCCAAACAATATATTTACTGTAGATGTTGGTTTGTACCGTTTGTGAATGCTGTTAAGTGTTTGCACACTACAGAAGGGAACAAAACAAATTCCTCCTGACTTTGGGGATACAAATGCTTGCACAGTACAAGGATTATTTGGAAGTTGTAGCAGTTGACAAAGTTTCGATTTACACTTGTAATGTTTCACATCCCCTGAATGTGTCATCATGTTATCTTCTCTGTCCAGAAGGCAGCTGAACTTGCTTTGATTTTTTTAAAATCTGAAATAGTCGATAAAAAAGTGCTGTCATGGTGACAAATTGTCTGGGGAAAAAACCTTGTGGATAACTCTGCTTGACCGTCTTCGACCATTAGCCCTCATCAACAATTAGTTTGTTTGGCTTCCACATATATTACACAAATATATAACGTTTTAGAAAGTGTTGGATAGTAATTTGCTATTAATTAACATATAGGACTTGGGAGCAAATATTGATGCAGATATGAACAGAATTAAGTAAATATTTTCTGTTTATGCTGTGATTTAATTGTCATGGTTGATGAACACTTTATGCTTGTAGCGAATATTTTAGTAGAGGATTTGTACAGAGATTTTGATTGTAAATGACTAACTCAACTCATTGGTGGGCTGACAAAGTGCCAGCAGCTGTGACATGTCTGAGGACTTATGTGGGATATTAATGAGGCAAACTTTTTACACTGATAGTTATGGAAAATGTTGTGCAGTATTGGAATGTATTTTACTGCAGTTTGAATGAACTCCCCTTATATACCGCCACCTCCTCGTCTATCTTCTCTGGCTCCTCTAGTCGACTGTAAAGTGCCAACAACAATTGAGTGGACAAGAGCTTTGTGTGTCATTTTAGCACAAAGAACAAGCCTTGTTTCGATGTCCCTTTTTTAAAAGATAAAGATGGCTCCCTGCCAAAAAGGAATAACTGTTCAATGTGTGTGTGAGTCTCAGTGTGAGTGTCTCTCAGCCTCTGTTCTCTTTCATTGCATCCCCACTCCATTTTATATCTTTTTTTGCAGCTCTTTGCACAAAAACAAGGGGGAGTTTGCTTATAAGCTGGCTATCCATTATAAATGGGCCCCTGTGCAAACATAGCCTGTATGCTCATTTTTCTTTTTCCTGTCGCCCTTTTCTCCCAGCAACAGAGAAAGGAGCGAGAGATGGTGAGGCAGCAAGAAAAAGGTCCCCATCGGAGACTCGACGATATGAGACGGGAGGAAGATAGAAGGTTGGCTGAGAGGGAGCAGGTAACCAACCGCAGGAGATGTGGGGCTGCAATCAGCCAATCAGAGTCAAGTGTGGGTGTGTCCACCAGCTACACAGTGCAAGTCGCTCTGGTGGTGAAATTCCATGAGTAGGTTGCCATAGCAGCAAGGGTCTAAATTAGTGTATTTATTCAGAGATGAGTTTTCTGTGGGTGAGCTCTCTGCGTCTCTTGTGCTCCGTTTCCAGTCTACCCTCAGTAACACAAGAGTCTGGCAGCACGGCATCATACTCAATTTATGCCACAAACAACCACAATGTACCGCTAAATATTAAAATATTCTTAATGTGGTGATACATGACAATCTCTATGTAATGCTAAACAGTGATGTCATGTTTCAATGGTAACTTGTATTTGTCTCATAACTTCTAAATGGGGATGGTGCAAGTTTTGTTAGAATTGTTATCAGTGCACCACACAGTGTCTGTTTACTGGAATGATGTTGCATAACTGTTCTGTGCCTTTTCTATTCTCTATACCCTGTCATTTCTCTTTTCCCGCCTTTTTAATGCCTGTCATTCCTGCCTCCATACCTTTCCTCAGGAGTTTATCAGGCAAAAGTTAGAAGAAGAGCAGCGGCAGTTAGAAATCCTTCAGCAGCAGTTGCTTCAGGAGCAAGCCCTGCTTATGGTAACTAGTCCTCACTACTCCTTTATGTCTTGTTTTGACTGCAGAGGTTTCTGTGTCCTCTCGGTTACAATAGAGCATTAGTGAAGGAGATATATTGATCAGCACAGAAAAGCAGTGTGTGTCCTCCACAACAATATGGCTCGTTTCTGTTATGTCAAATCACAAAACTGCCTCAGGGGGCTTGAAGTGTGTACAGCATTTGCCACCCTCTATCTTCAGACCCTCGATTTTGATGAGGAAAAACAGGGTTGCTGTGTTTTGGCAAAACAAACACTGCAGTGTTACATGTCTGCCTGTGTTTGAGGTAGATGCAATTAGGTAGAGTAAAAGGCAGATGATACTGCATGTCTTGAAGAGGCATGCACTGACCTAGATTTTGAGGACCGTTTTGGGCAGATTTCAGAGTTTATTAGTTTAAGTGTATCTTGCTTACACTGAAAGGAAGATTTGCTACACTCCAAACATATTTTCTTTAGCTAGCTCCTATGAAGCATACGAGTTGCTGTCATTAAGATTGAGCGGTGCCATGCTCATGGGCAGCACACCCCTAGAAACAGTGCTCTTAGGTAATTTTGGCGTTCACTCAGCATTTTAGGATAACATGACATACACTGGCCACCAGAAAAAAACCTTTTCTCATACTTTACAAAAGTGCCTTTAATAAACTCTATTACTCCTGTTATTTGATCAACTGTGATAATGCAAACTTAATTTTCCCTGTGTGTTCACAACAGAACATTCGGTCTTCTCTTTTGCTCTGTCTTCCATATTACCCTTCAGAAAGGAACATCAGCATTTAATGATCTACAATATATATGGATATAATATAAATATATAATGTCCTTTTCCACAGGAGTTCATTGGTCCCTCAGAGATATGCTGTAATCCCTCTATTATGTCCTCTGCCTATTGTATCCTCCCACACAGGGATGCACCTAGGTGAGGCATTCTCACCAGGTGCCAGACTGAGTTTTCTCACTGCAGGAACACCACATTAGTTTCTAAAAAGACTTGGGTTTGTTTGTATCCACAGTCTCATGCTTTCACTCACCATCCAGAACATGTATGTAAGCATCATGATGTAGACTGACTTGGAAATCTAGTGCTTTGCTTTGTGGCCCATAGTTAGTTGCAATTTAAGAAATTGTTAAGAACAGCAAAAACAACAATTTGAGATTTTAGCTTTTATTAGAAAGTACATTTTGAGTCTGTGTAGCTCAACTGTAACTTTGTGAGACATGTTCTGCTTAAGAATGGAACTATAATCTCTGCTGTTATAAGAAGCAATGTGCTTGTTTCCTTATGAATGTGGTGGTCATCAAAAGGCGAGGAGACCTGTGCCAACAACACTCAATGGAAAACCACTGACAAGTCCACTGACAGGATGTACTACAAATAGAAGTACACACGTTAAGATGATAGTCTGCCCAAAGTATGTATTATCTCAATGGATGAACTCTGAGGTGATTGGCTAAAACGGATTCGTTGGTTTGGTTACGACTTGCCTGACATGTCTGTCGTGTCCAGTCTGAGTCGAGCAATGGCTTGACTGCAGTGTGTTTTTGTTTTTTTTGCCCAGGAGTATAAGCGCAAGCAGCTGGAGGAACAGCGTCAGTCAGAGCGACTGCAGAGGCAGCTGCAGCAGGAGCATGCCTACCTGGTGTCTCTGCAACAACAGCAGCAAGAAAAGAAGCCCCAGCTCTACCACTATAACAAAAACCTGGAGCCCAACAACAAGCCTACTTGGGCCCGTGAGGTAGCAGTGTTACCTACATTTAAAGCATTAAACACAACAGCCAGACTGCTGTACAATGGCCTATACACATCCTTCTTTCATTGTCATCCTTATCTCAGGTGGAGGAGCGAAGTAAGCTCAACAGACAGGGCTCACCCAAAATCTGCACCACTGTCTCTGATAATGCCATCCAGTTGCGCTCTGACTCAATCAGCCAGTCAGGAGTGAACCAGTCTGCTCAAACCCCACCGATGCAGAGGCCTGTTGAACCCCAAGGGGGGCAGGGAAAGGTGGGTGTACAATTCAGTTGATTAAAACAACCAAAGATGCAACTGCTTGTGCTTTTCTGACCTGAATTATTTAGCCTCTTTATCCTTCATTGTCTCGGCTACCTTATTTATGCCCTTTTTTTCTTCCTCTTTGCCCCTCCTTTCCTTCTCCACACATCTGTGATCACTTTGTCCCTACATGTTAACATTTCTCCTTGGAATACAAACACAACCTTGCATTATTCTTCACCTCGGCCTGCTTCTCCGACTGTCTTATGCTCTCTTCCTTCCACTTTGCTGCCTCTCCCTCCTGGTGTGCTGCTGCTGTCCTCTGCAGTTCCAGATGGCTCACTTGGTTCCACTAAAGCCTTATGCTGCCCCTGTCCCTCGTTCCCAGTCCCTCTGTGACCAGCCCACTAAGACCATGTCCGCATTCCCCACCCAGGATCCCTCCCTTACCCCCTCACCCCGTCCCATCCATTCTAGAGAGCTGGTGCGTCAAAACTCGGACCCAACTTCTGAAACCCCGGCACCACAGGGACACCAAATGGGAGAGGATCGCGGGCCCTGGATCCGCCTGCCAGATGTGGAACTCCCACCCAAGGTGAGATCTTGAGGCTGGTTTTGATAAAACATATCCCCAGTTTGCAAAATACTCCCATATTGACACGCACATATTATGTTAGCTGGACTACATTTAGTAAACTCACTTTGAATGGTCTCCGTTTATGAAAAACAATTCTCAATTCTCTCACACAATAGCTGGTGGATCCAACATGCATTTAGATTTTTATCAGAACACTGTTAGATGTAAGACTATGATTTATTTATTTTTGTCCTCAGATTCCACAAAGGACAGCGTCTATTGCTACAGCTCTCAACACCAACCTGACCTCTGGCATAAGGCATCCAGTGCGAGCCAGGTAATAAAGACAGCCAAAGGATTTATCAGATATTTACCTAAATTAGTGCCTGCTAAATGATGGTAGATAGACTTCAATTAACTGATTTTGTTTCCTTCACGGCAGCAATCCAGATCTCAGCCGCAATGATCGCTGGGAGAGAGGAGACAGTATGAGCATTATATGCAATCTTCCCCAGACTGGCTCTCTAGAGAGGCATCGCATCCTCAGTGAGTCCCTGCTTCCCAAATGCTATTTCTCTGCAGAATGTCTTTCCAGTAGGTCTGATTTTAGAATTATAATGACACACTGCAACGTTGTTATTTGCAGGTTCCTCCAAAATGGATTCGCCCATGCTCTCCCATGATAGTCGTCATAAGCCAGGGGAGTCTCGCACCTCCTCCCGCCCTGGGCGCCCTGCAGTAAGTGGTTGTTTCAAACAGACAATGTACTGGCAGTCTCTTCAGTATCCCCTACTTATAAAACTAGGTTTAACATCAGTGTGGGGTGTATGCAACACATAATATGGTTTGGTTAAAAACACACCTGTTCTGTAAATTCTAAAATGTTGTATTTTAACTCAAGGACATTTTCGACTAGCATTACCTTTCCATTATGTTTTATATGCTTCACTCTAATGCTGTTTGCCTTCATTCCTTTTTGCTCTTCTAAAATTCCTGTTTGTTGACTTTACCTCAATTGTGCAGAGTTACAAGAGAGCTATAGGGGAGGTTAGTATGACTGTCTTTGTGCGTTATGCAGTCCTCAGTGTTCATGCATATGAGTGTGCATCTGCATTCATTGGCAGTAGTACATGTTGAATGAATTGCATGCTCAGTTTTTATGATTTATTTGGTTAATCATGTTTTGTCTTTGAATAAAATCCCCTTTTTTTTTTTAAATAAAAGCTTTTTTTAACATGTTGGAATTTTTCTGTTACTATGCCTCAAAATCATCCCAACGTGTCACTAGGTGGCTGGCTCTGAATTCTGAGCGTACTGGGAGGATTGGGACAGTTTTTGAGCCAATCCTCCTGACAAGCCCTCACCATCAGTTGTGTTTGGATTGTCTTTATTATTTGTTATTATTTGCTTCTTTCTGTGTTGGCTGAGATTATGTTTTAAAACATGTTTTAATGCATACTTAAAGTAAATGTTTGTATGTGTCCAGGACCATGGCCTGTTTGCCAAGGAGCGTGCTGAGGAGCAGCCAAGGCCCCCAGTCAAGGCCAACGATTACTCCTCCTCTTCGGAGAGCAGCGAGAGCAGTGAGGAGAGTGAGAGTGGCGAGGGAGCCGAGGAGGGAGAGAGCCCCACAGATCGGTAACACAAACCCCTACAAATGATTTATTTGTATTTTGTATTTCTTTGTCAAACTTACTTTAATATACAGTATGCAATACTTGAGTAAAACTGCTCCACTCTCTTTTCCATTATCAAGCTAGGGGTCATGTCATCCATGACTTCTATTACTCTATTGATTTCAGTCACAGGGACGGAGACACTGATTCAGTCAACACCATGGTGGTTCATGAAGACGAAGGCGAGGGGGGAGAGGGAGAGCAAGCTGGAGGCTATGGGGATCAGACCATGCTAGTGCAGAGGGTGAGTCATCTGTGCACGTAATGATGCTTAGAATGCATTGTGACAAATCAATGCAATACATGCCAAAGAATTTTGCAAAGCTGCAAGACAGTAGTTCGGTGATCATTTTATTTTATTTACACACGTAACTGACCAAATGAAGACATTATGTGGAGCCATTTTCCATGGACCCTTGATGAAGTTTGATATCAGAAAAAAGTTAAGATGCCCAAAATATCAACGATGTCTTTCAGGTTTCACTGGGAACCACCGTTGTAGATTTAATGTTTAAAAAGTACTCTGATTTTAACTAATAATAACGATACGTTTTATTTTGTACATGCCAAAAACCACCCTGTGTGAGAGTAAGTTGGCATATATCTTTTTTGGAGAGACAGCAATATGATTCAGTGACAGACGGCATACATCTTACAGGTGGCTAGTGATTCATTGAATGTGTTTTTTTTTTGTTTTGTTTTTTGTGAACCATTTGAATATTCAATGAGCATCATACTTGTGCCAAGCTACAGTGACGAAACGAAATGATAGGGAGTTTTCTATTTTGCCTGACAATTTAAAGAAAACAACAAAGCATTGTGCAAGACAGAGGAATTTGCTTACTTTCACACAGTAAATGTACTTCCAGTTTTTTAAAAGCAAGTCTGCTTCACTGATGACACACGTATTCAGTTGCATCACATTAAAACCGTGTCAGTCTTTCATTTATGTCACCCACTAGATTGCAAAATTGATATAATCTTTAGGTCACAGGTCAGTTGGCATATACTCTACATTTTACATTTATTCCCACATTAGTATGTGGAATTACACTTCCACAGGATTTAGAGCATTAATATAGCAGCAGACAACTGTTTGCTATGTAAAGATATAAAGAAGTAGTCCGGTTCCCTCTCAGGTGAACCTTGTTGGCTCTGTCAACACGCTTGCTGTAGTTTGCATTGTTTTTGCTGTTGGCATCAATAGCTGTGAGGCGCCGACTTAGCTGTCACCATGTTGAGGCAATAAATATGGTCCCAAACTAATATTTCAGATCTTTTGAAAGTGAGTCTGTTGCTTCTTTTAGTTACTGTGCTGTGCTAACCAGATGGGTCAAATCCCAGTCATTGGTACAGCAGATTAGTCTAGATCCAAGTCTGCCAATGACAATAAGTAATACATAGTTGTGTGTTTTGATGTGTGCACATGTTTTTTTCTCTTTTACCTGAAAGACCCCAGAGAAGCGGAACCATAATGGATACACTAACTTGCCAGATGTGGTGCAGCCCTCTCACTCCCCCACAGACTCAGCCACTCACTCCTCCCCTGGGAAGGACTCTGTTTATGATGCAAGTTCTGATGCTAAATATATCAGTCCTAAATTCTTGGTTTATTTTGTATGTGTTCCCTATCTGCCCTCATTCTAGCCATAAAGTCCACACATAACTCATTACATTTCATGACGATCTGTTCAGCTTGTTAGTGGGGACACATGGTGCCGTTTTAATGCCACAGTCGGCACAATTCTTTAAATTTTTTTAAACATTTTGAATGACTCGATAAAACCTCCACAGACATGATTGTTCACTTAAATCCGTTTCTGCTTCACCAGTATCAGTCCAGAGGTTTGGTTAAAGCATCCGGCAAGTCTTCCTTCACCACCTTTGTGGATCTGGGCATGTACCAGTCCCCAGGAGGTACAGGGGATAGCATGTCCCTCACTGGTGAGTCAGGAGCTTTTCAGACTTGCAACAACATCTGATTGGAATTTCTTCTCTTTTATTAAGATTGAGAGAATATTTGATCTTACATTACAACATAACTCTTTGAGAATGTAACTTGTTAGTCAGCTAATTTCCCTTTTTAAAAAGATGAGGGGAAGATTTGTGTCTAGTTCCGAACTTTATACCATTTTGCCCTCAGTTGTGCTTTCCTTCGTCAATTAAGCAGTTTCCTTCGGGACCCTCCCTGTTTAGGCTCCAGGTTTGAGCAGCTGAAGATGGAGGTGAGGAAAGGATCCATGGTGAATGTCAATCCCACCAACACACGCCCCCCCAATGACACACCTGAGATCCGCAAGTACAAGAAGAGGTTCAACGCCGAGATCCTGTGTGCTGCTCTCTGGGGTGAGAACAGATTCAATACTCGGGTGTAAATGCAAAGGAGATTAAACTTCAAGAAACATTATATCTCTTTAACATATTTTGAGTAATGCGTTATTTTAACCCTTCTTATCTCTGGCTCAACATCCTGACCAATAACTAATGTCGGCTCCAGCAGGGCTCAGGTTGAAAATATGACCAAAACAAAACTGTGACATTATTAACTAGATGTTTTTATTATCGAAACAATTTGATCAATTCCCCAAAAGCCTCTTCTTACAAGTGGGGGACCAAGAACTAAAGTTATCTGAAAGTTGTGACAACAATTTGACCTTTTTTAAAGTCCCGTTTCTCCATCCTCAAATAGCCCTGTAGGTATGGTTGTCAATGGGTGACATTGTTGCATCAAATTTAAAGTATACAAAATGTAAAATAAGTTTAATTAAAAAGCTATTAATTTGTGGCTGTGTGTGTCCCCAGGTGTGAACCTGTTGGTGGGTACAGAGAATGGTTTGAAGCTGCTGGACCGTAGTGGTCAAGGCAAGGTTTACCCCCTCATCAACTCCCGCAGGTTCCAACAGATGGACGTCCTGGAGGGCCTCAACCTGCTCATCACCATATCAGGTCATTACTGCTGCTCATCAGCAGTCTGCTCTGTCTGTACTTTTGGCAAAAGACTACTGTGTGTAATGGGATGCCAAACACTAGATGCCAATTGTGCCCATGCCTTCAGAGTAATTGATTTGCCTTGCATTTGGACTTTTCACTGCAAAGCCACAGGAAACCTTACTTTATTTTAGTGTGCCCTGTGTGAGGGCTTGGAGCTGTCGAGAAAAGATAATATCGCAATAGTTTTGAACAAATACGTCAAGCCAAACAAGAACTAAAAATGGGAAATATCTGTTTTTACAATTTTCTGTATTAATAATGTGATGATATTTTGTTGATGATTACTCATGTTCTTATCATATATAGATGGATAGATAGATATTACACACAGAAAACAGCAGAAATATACCATCAACATGTTTGCACAGCCAAAACACAAGTTTAGACATTTGTAACTGTAAAGCAGTCAAGGAAACCCCCTTTTAAGTTAGATGTTACAGTAGTAAGACAACCAAAATCCCAGACAGTTTCATGTTAAGGTCATTTTAGTTGTATAACTCCCTGCTCTTCTTTGTATTGTCTGCTAATCTTGATACGCTGAAAGTAGAATTGAAACCTCAATTTAAATGCATTTAAATAATAGTCATATTAGTCTCTTTGTAAGTGATCTCCCACTGTGTCTATTAAGGCAAGAAAAACAAGGTGCGTGTCTACTACCTGGCCTGGCTGAGGAACAAGATCCTCCACAATGACCCTGAGGTGGAGAAGAAGCAGGGCTGGACCACTGTGGGGGAGATGGAGGGCTGCGTTCACTACAAAGTGGGTGAGTGACAGATGATGGCTGTTTTTCACTGCTGTCTATTCAACTCCGGAGAAATTCTCCTAACTGCATTTGGCGCAGTGAATTATTGATTGCAAGTATCTGATGTCAGATGGCCTTGTGGTTCTCCTCTCCAGTGAAATATGAGAGGATAAAGTTCCTGGTGATTGCTTTGAAGAATGCGGTGGAAGTTTATGCTTGGGCGCCCAAACCTTATCACAAATTCATGGCCTTCAAGGTAGGTCTCCCCTTTCCTGTGAGCTGGATTAGTGATGTGAGATCAGTCAACCAGAAGAGCATTCAAGTAGATTATCTTCTCACACTCACTTTCTGCTCCCGAACCCCCTCCATTCCTTTCCACCAGTCTTTTGCAGACCTGCCGCACAGGCCTGTCCTGGTCGACCTCACGGTGGAGGAGGGTCAGAGGTTGAAGGTCATCTATGGTTCATGTGCTGGCTTCCACGCCATTGACGTGGACTCCGGAAACAACTATGACATTTACATCCCCGTTCATGTAAGTTGCACAGCTGTCAGGCGGCAGTGTTTCGGGTGGCGTGAGACCTGCAGGAACTCATCCCTTCTGTTTTCCTCTCAAACAGATTCAGAGCCACGTCTTGCCGCACGCAATTGTGTTCCTGCCCAGCTCAGACGGCATGGAGATGCTGCTGTGCTACGAAGACGAGGGCGTCTACGTCAACACCTACGGGCGCATCATCAAGGACGTGGTCCTGCAGTGGGGCGAGATGCCCACATCTGTTGGTGCGGATCAAATCCCCAAACTAACTTGCATGGACATAGATCAAAGTGGATGTGTCCGCTGTGCAAACTATAATCAGCTTGCCAAAGTACTAATGTTACATTTTGCCTTGCAGCTCATATCTGCTCCAATCAGATCATGGGATGGGGAGAAAAGGCCATTGAGATCCGTTCTGTGGAGACTGGCCACCTGGACGGTGTCTTCATGCACAAAAGAGCTCAGAGGCTGAAGTTCCTTTGTGAGAGAAATGACAAGGTGAGAGATGCGAACGTAAACGTGTGGGACAGTCAGCCCACTAATGGCCATTGACCCTAAACCCGTGCATGTCCTTTTGTGTCTGTGCTGTTCCTCAGGTGTTCTTTGCATCAGTGCGGTCTGGAGGCAGCAGCCAGGTGTACTTCATGACGTTGAACAGAAACTGCATCATGAACTGGTGAAGAAACGGCTGCTCTGGTCAGTGTGTGGAACCCAGCAGGGTTCGGAGAAGGAATGGCATCTGAAAGTCTCACAATCGCATGCACACAATTGCGAACACCTTTCTCCCTTTCTCTTCAGCTCTCTCTCTCTCTCTTTCTCTCTCTCTCACGCACACACTCTTAAGACAAACACATACTCAAACAACCCATTACAGCCTACATGTACACTCCTTAAGACATCATTTCCACAGAGCTACCCCCGATAACATTCTCCCTGGAATTATCATTAAAAACAAAATCACTGAGCTTCAAATGTTAATACCATCTATTGATTTGTACTGTAAATATTATTGTCTTGATTTTACTTTACTTGGTGGACCGGTGTTCTGTCGTAACTATTTAGTTCCTCATTGTGAAGTATGTTTAAAAAAACACAAAAAAAAACATTCCTTGATGGTTCTACAGTACGTTTTGAAGAAGGCATTATTTACCAATACTGTATGTTTAAATGAAGCTGTAAATAGGTAGCACCTTACACTTAGATCTGAATCATTTGCAGGCCTCTTATATAGCCTTCAGTCAGTGTGTGGCCGTCACATGGACGTCAAATAATAAAATGCTGGAACGACCATCTGCAGTGGCTTGTGGACCCCCATTGTTGTGGGGCTCATGATTTCAGGGAGGTTTTAAAGGAAGTATTTAGTACCAAACATATTACAAAGGGACATTAAAGTCAGGACAAAGTAGCTTGTTGAAGTATCATTAGGTATGTATAGTAGACCGCAACCTGAAGTCCAGCTTTCACTAACTTTTTCTGACCTGAATGGCAAATGCTGTTGCAACTCTTAATAACAGCAAGTAAGCTTTGAATGCTCCAAAAGCTAAATAGTTTAAATGAATATATGATCAAACCAATCAGAAGTCACATAAATGTGCAGTACTCAGAATCAGTAATGTGAAATCTCCTGCTTTGCCTTTTTTCTATGGTTTAGGTGAAGACATTCTTTATTTGACTCATCGGGCTTGTATTTAAACTTTTTCTTTTCATAGATTTACATAATACAAAACTGTTATTTATATGTAGTGATTCTGTATTGGTATTAGCCTACTGGTAATCTTAATTTTACTGTAAATATATTGCCATTATATTGCAATATATGCTAATCTGTGGAGTCTTTGTTTGAAGAGGAGAGTTTGTGTATTTAGCTGGTCGTGTTCCAGAGTGTTGACACCTTTAGGAGGAGAGGGCTACTCGTCAGTAAAAGAGGACGTTAGAGGAACGTGAAAAGAGGGTGTCACTGAGATTATAGTGATAAGGGAGATCATGTTCCTGGTCCTTTCACCCTCCTACCACAGTGATCTACCCTATTGTATTATATTTCAGTACTAAGACTATTTAGTTGGTGTGGTTCTCTGTTTCCAGAGAACCGCTTGGTGTGGTACAGTTCATTCTTTGTCTTCGGCCAGTGGAAAGATTTAATGTAGGGTGACTCTGCAATACCACAGAGGACTCCATCTCATCAGGCACTTTGGAGAAGACTGCTGGAACACATGAGACTTAATACATTTCATATCTATACATTCTGCCAAAGTTCACATTATATTCTGCAGCGGGGTCGGAAGCTTGGGCAAAAGGAGCATTGCTAAGCTGGAGACTGTAAAGATTTGTGTAGAAACTATTCCTGCAGATCACTAACCGATGTTCCTTTCTGTATATACAGCTAAAACGTCAGCTGCCTTCTCACCAATATTATTGTCATGCTTAATTAGCTCCTTTGGATTTCCTATAGCTCTTGACTCGTTTATTAATATTGCATAGGTTTCCCCCCCTTTTTTAAAATTGGAATTAACTGTCTGCTTTGTTTGGGCAGCTGCACGCGGGGGATTCTGTGTGCTCTCTTACACCGGGCAGTATGGTAGAACTATGAGGCGACGTCATCAGGAAGTAGATTGCTGATTTCCTGTCTGCAGTGGGTTGGTCTAGATGTGAATCAAGCTTTTAGATCAGTGAGTCACGCGGTGTTCTAGCGCCACTGTGCTTCCTCAGCACTTTGGTATCGACAAGTGGACATTGTATATATCTACTTTTTTCTTTTTCTCCTTTCCAACGAGTAGGTTTATCTGCTTATGGATAGAAGCTGACATGTTAATGTTAAAATAACACAACTGTCATTTTTTTAATGTTAAACTGCCAGTAGAAAAAGCTTTTGGTTGTTTATAAAAAGGAATCTCGGATAGTGATCAATGGAATAGTCTGCTAAAAGTTGCTAAGAAGATGTATTTCATAAAGACAAAAATAAAGCTATAAAGAATACACTACATGGTCAGAGCAGAGGGCGTTTAATCAAAGAGTATATAAACAGATGGCTACTTTTGTGGTGAGATTATAAAACAAAGAGTAAATAGGCATGGAAAGCACCTTTACTTCAGTAAACACACATTTGCAAATATATCTCAATGCATGTAAGCCATTGAAATAGAGAATATAGTACTGTATCGAAGTTGTTTTCCCCTTTCGCAAATGTGTTTTCTTGAGTATCTGTTATGTGCCATGACTTTCATTTTTAATGTCATAATTTACAATCCACCAGGAGCTCTGGCACTTGTGCTTTTATGGGCAAATCCTAATTTTTTTATCAATCTGCCATGTTTACAGTTAAAGCAGTGCCTTGGAGTTGGGAAGGTGAGAGATTTAAGGATTGGTTGTGACACACACACATACACACACACACACGTCGCTTACTTGAAATCTCATCTAGAAGAGACGCAACTATGTTTGCTCCCTTGATATTATTTAGGCCCTGTGCCACCTAAGTACACTGACGTAAAATCCCAAATATCCCGTTAATGAACTTGAAATGCTTTTTTGGCACCATGTGTATGACCTAAAAATGATTTTCAGACGATGATCCATTCAGAAAGTTGCAATAACAATTACATGTCCAATGAATCCAGTGTAACGTGTAGGATCTTCTCACAGTGGGAGCCAGCATAGTGAAAAGCCATACGTATGAAACTTGTTTGTAGAGAAAACGTAGTACTAGTGCACAGGTCAAATTCAACCGTGTGTGATGTCTACTCAGAAAATGTAGGTTCTTGCAGCAAAAATGAGTTAAGCGCTTATTCTTGAATGATGTTGATTGCGTAATCTTGTAGTGGGGAAAGTAGCTTGATATATTCTGAAAAGCCTATTTTATAAAATGTGTAAATTAGTCTATATTGAGAAATCAAAGTGAATGTACATCTATAAGACAGATTTGTATTTATATGAACATGTGTACTGCTCTAATAATCAAAGCACAATGTATTTTAAGGCAGATATCAAAGCTATAATAGAGTACAACAGAGAGATGGCTTTTATTTTCCTCATTCACTCAGTCGTCCGGCTCGTCGGTATGTAATCAGTCTAAGTAGTTGGTGATCGTGACAATAACGTCCGTTGTCTTGTTACCAGAAGAGTGGACCGGGGCTGTGACGCCTGTGGGGACTCTCAGATTGGTGTTGGATCTGGTCTCTTGTGTAAATCGCCTATGTGAAGGTGACGGGCTGTAAATATGCTCAGGTGATGACGGGAAGCGGCACCCAGGCGGTGATGTGAAGGGCGGATGGCCCTTGATGTGAGGTTATTGACTCTTGGCTTTGGTATCGTTTCAAAAAAGGAGGCATTTAGTAAGTGAAAAGTTCATTGATTGATTAGTTACATTAACAGTTTACAGAAAAAAGACAATTAGTCAGTTATCATTTCTTGATAACTTAATTTTGGATGCATTTTTGTCACCAGGTGTTGAAGTCATTCAAGAGGAACTCCCCTGATTTTACACATCAAAGTCTGTTTCCAGGTGTCGGGGAGTATGACTGCACATGTGGAAGAAAAAACCCTCTGTAGCCCCTCTATTACTTGCATAACACAACACAATCGCTCACCAAACTGTCGGCAGTCACAATGCATTGTGGGTAATGTAGGCTTTCAATTTACACATGGAATAAAAAGGTTATACATCGATTTCTATACTTTGCCAACAATGCTATACACGTTTAATTAGTGTTCCTAATTCAGAAGTGGTTCTCGAAACAGTAAACAGAGAGATGGTCAGACATTTTCTCGACACAAATGCTTGCAACGTCTCGGGTGTTGCCTGGCAACATCAGTCGGTGCACTTACTACCAATGAAACTGGAACAGACTGGTGTGTAAAGTCAGTGGAGAGCTCCCTTAGCACATACTCGTGTTGCCTAATATACAGTTTAGAATTTGGAATACTTTCATGTATTTCTACCTCTGTTTTAGTGCACAAGCTCAGTGAGGCACACCAAACTACATTAATTTGCAGTTGCATGCGATTGTCTAAAGATATAGCAATGTATTCATTTAGACTTTTTTTGTTGTCTTGTTTGTGTTGACTGTTGTTTTTCTGGATAGCATTTCAAGTAAATTTGACTCCGTAACAACAACTTGTTTATTTTGCCAATAAAAAAAAAAAGATCCCTCAAAACGAGCTCTTGTGGCTCTGCAATGTTGTAAAATTGTGTCGAACATGGGCAAGTAGTTTTCGGGTGAGGTAACGCAGACCGTCATCAGTTTGATTGACGCAGTCGCTTCAAATATTAAGCCTCTCAAATTGTATTCAGCAGAAATCCTTATGGGTTGCAATTTGTAACCATTCTTTTTACCAGAAGACGTCAACTTTTTATTTAATTGCGTGCCAAGAGCCATTAAGAGAACCTCGCAACAAGTTTAGTGTCCGTCTAACCGCAAGCGTGGACGGATTGAATAACGTTTGTCATCAGAAAGAAATGCACCACGGAGTTGCAGGTAGAGCGCTGAACATGTAGAACATCATCTGAGAGACGGTTGTTCTCTCAGATGATGACATTTCTTTTTAATAAGCAATACAAGCGTTTGAACAAATCCCACACGATGGCTGTCCATCTCTGTGTGGCCTACAGGAAGCGACCCTTCAGTGGCCTTTGGCAGACTGAATGTAGGCGGGTTTTTGTGTTGCTTGTTATCGAAGTCGTTCTGTATTTTTTTTATTTTCTTCGTAATCACGAAGAATAACTGCTTCTCCCTGTCAGTTTAACACGATCCCCTGTTGGGGTGCTTGCTCTTGCTTCGCCATAATGAAATCCCAGGAGCGGCCTTTTGTGAACTCGAAGTACCGATAGTTAATATTGTGATGAAGCACTCCTCTCTCATGGGTCATATTTCATATCAATAATGTATGAATAGATTGGCAGCTGTAGATTGGAGCGAGGCAGATCAAACCTGGGGAGCTGTAAAACGATGTGGATCTTTGGACAGGACTACAACATCTATTATTCTTTTTCAATAATTCATTTTTTTTTTTTTTTTTTAAGACGGTAAACATCTTTTGCAATGTTTCAGTGTGCGCGCGTGTCTGTGTTACTTGTGAGAGGTTAACTCCAGATTGTATTTCATAGACTGATAAACTTTAAACTTTCAAAAGATTGTGTTGAATGAATTCATGTCTTAATACAGAATTGTTTGAAAAATAAAATACCTTTATCTCATTGGTCCAGTTTCATTTATTTGACTGACTGTCTATTATACAGTAGATTTTAATTTCTGTGAACTACATTTCTTTGAATTGTCATGATTACTGACAACCTGAGCTTGCCGTTCCAAAAATAATTGTGTGTACTTTTGCTCAGCCACATTCGACCTTTGCTTAGGCTGAAGGTGGGCGGGCCTCCGCTTGGATTACAAGAGGTCACCGGACTTCGTTCATAATAAATCTGATAAAGGTGTAAATGTGCAACAAAGAGAAAAGAAGATGTCAGTCAAGCAGTGTGTACACACAGGGTACCTTCAGATTGAATAATTGAAATGACAAGGTATTAATCACTGTAATAGTGAAAATATTAAATCTATGCCACCTTTTAACCACATGATGGTGCTAGAATCCACTTTGACCTGTTGTCCCTGTTACTGGATTTGTGACATACAGTATAACTGCTTTATTTTGCTTTTAAAGATTCAAAATGTCCACTTCAGCGGAAACCCAGCTCAATATTCACTGGCATGCCATTCAATGGATTAAATGAATTGCCTTGAAGATTTGTTTTTTGTAATAAACCCACTTCTGTCCTTATTTTGTGAACCTGAGATGCTGAGTGAACTGCAGCACCCCCTGGTGGTCGAGGGTAAAAACACTTAAATTCTGCAAAAGAAAAGCTACATCTCTTCCTGTATGAAACATTTAAATATAACTTCAATCAAAAGATATGAAAACACAAACTATCCTTACCTGAGCAATGTGTAATGTTTGGGAGTGATATCAAATAACATTGCTGTGACCTTTTCTGAGCACCACTGATACTTGACATTCAAGATATTTAATTTAATTTGTGATTGTGAAGGTTCAGGTTCCTTTTTTTTTAAATAGGTTATACGTTATAAGATAGATACGTTTGCTGTGGGGAACTACAACTATTGTATCTGCTGTCAAGTGTTCCAAATTTAAACATTTATGTTGTTGCTATTATACTGTTTTTAAATAGGATATTTTTGTATCACTAAAGGGTAAAATGTGTTCAGTCTTAAAATGCATTACATACAATACAATAAAGCTTGTAGCTTTAAAAAACAAAAATCACTGCAATAAATTCCATAATAATGTCTGTGATAAATGTTTCATTTTAAAACAAGAATAACTAGTTATATGTATAACTGTTATTCTTATGTGATAAAATGCTTCGAAACTATTTGGAAACTACACCAATAATTTAACAGTATGGGTCAATGTATCAGAACAAACCTTTTAAAGTCAAACCAGGCTGAACTGCACCTGAAAACACACTTCTTTTCGATCCGGTTGATCACTTTCCAAGTATGAATAAAGAAACAGTGCTTTAAAAAAGGAAACCACAATAACTGGCAGGAGAGGCTATTATTTATTAATATTATGTACAATTATACCATTGTCATGTCCAGATAATACATTGATAAAGTCAAAGTATGAATACTGGCTCCTGCTTTATTAAGATGCATCTTATAATGTTTTTATTTTTTTTCACTCAACTTTGAATCTCAGATCTTTAATGTTTGTTAATTTAACTTTATCAATATTCTCTATTAATAACCATTAACGTGTATCTGAGGCACACAGGGAGAACATGAATAAAATAAGTGTAAAAAAAAAGCAGAAGAAAACCAAAACTTAAGAGGAGATTTACTGTATGTGGGGGTACATATCTATAAAAACAGTGAGTACGTGATGTTTCGAACAGATGAAAATAAGAGTTGATATTTCCTTGGACTCTGTCGATCATCGGCTCATCCTGTCTGTCAGTGTTTTGTTTTTTTGTTTGTTTTTTTCAGTGTTAATGGACTCACATAATTCTCTTTCCACAACCATTCTTCCTTCACATTAGCATCGCCGAAATACATGTGGTACCGAGACAAAAATAGTACAGAAAAATTTGTCTGAAGTGCATTTTGGACTTCATTGTAAACAAAGACAGAATTGTCAAATAACGTCTTCTCCCCTGTTTAACTCGAGGAGCAGTGTCTCTCAGGAAAAAGTGTGTGTATGTGTGTATGTGTGTATGTGTGCGTGTAATAAGTGAATGAGCATGTTAGACGTGTTAAAAGGCTTCAGGTAATAGTGGCATTTGTGTTTTTTATTTGAGCAGCTGAAGAATCAACTGTTTTTTGTCACATTTTTACATTTTACAGATTGTGTGTGTGTGTGTGTGTGTGTGTGTGTGTGTGTGTGTGTGTGTGTGTGTGTGTCTCTCTCTCTCTCTCTCTCTCTCTCTCTGTGGTACTGTACTTAAATCAGCTGAAGGTAGTGAGGGCATGTGTTAAGGTTTTGTGTCATCTTGTCCTGCATACAGCATGTGTGCGTGTGTGTGTGTGTGCGTGTGTGTGTGTGTAAACTCATACCTAAGTCATATATATTATGTACAGTACAATGTTGCAGTTTGTCTGTTGAATCTTACATACAGTGAATACAGGGTGCAAACAATGTCCCAAGACGGGAGCGATGTCTGTCTGTTTGTTGGACGTGCGTGCGTGCGTGTGCATGTGTGTGTGTTTGCGGTCGATGTGCGTGGCTCAGTTCCAGATCTTAAGGAAGCTGTCCCAGGACCCGGTGCTCACCGCCATGCCGTCATCCGTCACGCCCAGACAGCTCACACGATTGTCATGGCCGGCCAGGACCCCTGCATGGGGGGCAGGGACAAACAAAAGAAGACTTGTTGCTGTAAAAATGTTTAGCTCTCCAGACTACGCCGAAACTTTTTAAAAACCACACCGAACACAGCGACCCTGTGTTTATTACTGCTTTAACTTGCAACACAGTTTGGGCCGTTTGTTCTAACATGTACAGTTTTTGCAAAATAAGGCTTGAAACGTGGGAATTCACTGGTAAGTCTGAAACAGAGCTCTTGACCTACAAATGTAAAACTTCAAACTGTCAAAGTGATTTAGTTTTGAAATTCCATTTCATGATGGTATTATGTTGTATTTCGTGTTTACAACCCTCAGTTTCCAATTACAAATCACAATGTATGTGCATACCATGTTTCATATTGTTTTTCAACTCATCACAGACACATTAGGATTTTTTTCTGGTTCTGTAAAAACTGAACTTTTGGTATTTTCACCTAAATCCTATTGGGTTAAGTTGGTTGATTAATTTGCAGGAAAACATCTCCATGGTGCTGAGTTACACCTCCACCATGCAACCAGTCATCATAGTTGAAATGTAATACATTTGAAATGTTTAAAGTATAACTGTTCTTTGTAACTCTTCATACTTTTAAAGCAGGTAAATTACCCTTTTAATTGGTTAATGAAATGTGTGTTCAGTCTCTTTTCTTGCACCAAACACGCTTTCACTTGGTTTTTGATGGAAATATTCCAGATGACAGTCAGATAAGTGTTAGTTTTACTTTGCAGTGATACAATGGACTGTTGCCATTTTTTTGCATTCAAATTAAACATCCTGCAAGTTGAACCTTTTTTCGTCTTACTTTTTGACGTCACAACAGCACACAGCTGTTTCCTGTTGTCTGTTCCACTCACCTGCTCTGTCTCCCTTCATGGCATCCCAGATGTTGCAGTTAAAGTCATCATAACCAGCCAGCAGCAAACGGCCGGAGCGAGAGAAAGCCACGGAGGTGATGCCACAAATGATGTTGTCATGGCAGTAGAGGCTGAGCTCCTGGTCTGCACGCAGGTCAAACAGCCTGCAGGTGGCGTCGTCTGAGCCTGTGGCAAAGGCGCTGCCGTTGGGAAAGAACTGAGGAGGAGCACAGGGAGATGAGTAGGAAGCAGGAAGTGTGGATACAGATATATGAAGAGACAACAAGTAGGTGATTATGTCCCTATATAGTCCCCTAGTCCCTACATGCTCTTATATGACAGAAAACAGTGTTTTCATTGGCTACTAGTGTCTCTTTACTGAATCTGATCAGATGATCGCGGTGTTTCAAAACCAAATCTGTCCACCTGTCATCTATCAGGTGCAAGCTGTGTGGCGCATCAGTCCAGACTCAGACTCAGTCGGAGTCTGGACTGATGCAGGATGTTCAGATATGGTGTTAATTGATAATCTTGTTAAACCTCTAGCGTGATCCCAGTTTAAATCCCCGCCCTAAAGCTGGAGACAAGACAGCGTCTGACGTCACCGAGACAAATCCTGGAGGTGCTCTGTTGATCGTGTATTAGACGGTTTACAGCAGACTGCCACTTTAGACCTTTGTTGCGCCGATACCAGTGCCAGACATTTGGAATTCCTAATATACCTTTCAGTTTATGCACAAAACAGTTTCTTGATCCATTTTTGTTCCATCTCTGGTACATTCAGATGTGTTATTTTTTCTTAGTGGATGAAGCTTTTTTTTTTAATTGGTCCCAGGGCCACGGGTTCTCTGAGCACACTCACACAGATGGCGTTGATGTCCGACTCGTGGCCCGTGAAGGTCTGCCGACACATGCTGTCCCTGATGTCCCACAGTTTGACTGAGGCGTCGCAGGCTCCTGACACAAAGGTACGGAGGTCGGGCGACAGGGACAGACTCATGACGTCGCCGCTGTGCCCCGAGAAAACTGTGGTCTGCTGACTCGTCTCGATGTCCCACAGTGCACTGGGGCAGAGAGGCAGAATTAGACACCAGCTCAGGAAAACCATGTTTGCACTGCACACTGTCTGTGTTTTGATCTCTGCGGCTCACCATGTGGTGTCTCCTGAACTCGTGATGATTTGATTGTCATCAATGAAACGGCAACATGACAGGTAACCTGAGAGAACAGAGCAGGTGTTTGTTGGGGAACTGAATGAAACTTGCATATTAAAAGGTGATCTGCTCATATACATATTTAGATGGCTTTTTATCAATAGGTCATAGAAAAGTGGCATTCCTAGCAGCTACTATATTACAATAGGCACAATATATATATATATATATATATATATATATATATATATATATATATATATATATATATATATATTATTGCAACAGTGCACTGACTACAACATGCCATTTCCTGCAAATAAATACATTTATATCAATCTACCAAATAGTAATTTATGATGGAATTGGTTATTGAGCTTTCCGTTGTGCAGACTTTGACGGACGCCTAATACTTCATGACAATAGCATTGTATTAGAGACATCTTCATATTACGTTGCAGCTCATTCTGCAAATCCTGTTCAGCAGCACAGTAGCTACAGTGTCACAAGCCGGAGTCTCGCAGACAGGAGTGGATGTCTCAGCTCATTAAGACAGCGCTGCCCTGCGATTAATTAACCATGTCAATGAAATCTTCATTGTTCGGGGGTTTGGGAGCAGAGCTTTCCCATGAGGCAAAGGGGGCGCTGTCTGAAACTTCTCATCACGTTTGACTCGCAAACAGAAGCGGTTGAGAGGGCGACGTTCTCTCACCTGTGTGGCCAGGTAGCTCCCTGCTGACCCTGACGTTGCCCTCGCGAGTCTTCAAGCAGTAGATGGAGCAGATGTTGTCCAGGCCTCCGCAGGCCACGTAGTTCCCAGAGGGGGCGTACGCACAGGTCATCACCCAGGAGGAGCGCAGCGGGATGGCGTGGATCTAAGACGGTATGGAGGCAACACATGTTACACAAACCCGTAATAAGAGCATAACAATGGGTCACTAGCCTGATGCTAATGTCACTAGCTAATGTTAGAATAAGTCATGACAAAGGTCTCAAAGGGAGCTGTTACGAGTCAACCCCACTCTTATGGGAGAATAACTTCACTCCACTTTCACTTAAAGGGACACATGTGACTATTTATCCAGCTGATGAGAAGAATTACCAGCTGACTTTACCTTGTTAGTGGTGTAGCTGTCCCAGATGATCAGTTTTCCATCTTGAGAGGCACTAACCAGCAGCCTGTGGAGACACAAACATTCAAACTCATTTTCCGAATGAACTAAAACTGATTGGCTTACTGTTAATACAGGTAAAACATTAACAATTGAAAACTTTGATTTTGATAAATATTTCAGAACACACACACTTGGGATATAACTGGCACTATGGCTGTTGTGCTACTTGAGGCTACACGGTGTTGTTCTGAAACTAAAACTGCTTTTAGATGTTTTGACTGTGTTTTTGAAGATGTTATCAGTTTTGTGAGGCTGTACTTTGGTCAGCATGCTGTCACAGTGACAATGCCTACATGCTGAAGTAAAGCAAGTATAGTTTTACAGTGACCATCTTAGTTTGGCATGGAAGCATGCTAATATTAGCTTATTAGCCCTCAACGCACTGCAGTGTAAACAGGCAAATATCTGCAGGCAGTACAGTGAGAGAAACACTTTAGTCACAGTCACAGTCGACAACGTAGAGTGTTTGGTAAGTTGACACTCACTTTGAGTCAGTGCCCCAGTGCATGGCGTAGATCTTGGCGAGGTGGCCGCGGAGGGTGCGTCTCGTCCGCATCTGAATCCGCCCCACAGGATCCAGACCCGCAGTTATCTGGGTTAGTGAGGAGAGGTTTTCAAAAAATGAGTTTGAATGAAATCACCCTTTTTTTTGTGTGGGATGGGAGGTTCCACTGTGAAGCTTCTGGAGATTGTAACAATATTGTAATATACCATGTCAAATGTGATGGTACAATTACATTTAGGTGTAAAATGAAACTTACAAATGATGATATTATAGTAATGTATGAAGCATACCACAGGAAAATGGTAAACCATCATGTTTATACTGCTGGTGATCGTGTGGGTGGAAATGAGTTATAAATCATCAATAACTAAGCATCTATATTTTCCAAACAATGCGTTATAAAATAAGAAGTGTAAGATTTGATTTCTTTTGTTTTTATTTACCTTCTACTCTGCTTTTTCTATGTGAACCCGTCACGTTTCTCCCATGAATTCTTATCAATAAAATCAAACCCCAAAAAACTTGAAATGACATTTATTTTATCCTTATATATCTTATTGCTGGGACATTCAGTGGCACTTACCTGTGTCAGGGTTGAATCTCCACATGCTTTCCTGGCATCCTGTTGGAGAGGGAATCATAGGATGAAAAAAACACAAGACATTACACAACATGTTAATATATAAATGGATGAAAACTAAACTATAAAAACATGACTTACTCTTATCTGGTTCCTAAGCTGCTCGGCCTCCTGGCGAAGCTGCTCCAGCTCACTCATTTTGTATTTGTCTGAGCTGTCACCTGTTGGTCGTGGAAAAACTTCAAATGTCAGTCTCAGATTTCCATAAAGTATCATCTCATAATTAATACAAAATTACTGCTGATGTGTGTGTGTGTGTGTGTGTGTGTGAGCCCCACAGGGATTATCATAGTTTCATGATTTCATAATCCACTATAATCCAGGAGTCCACTTTCATCAAAAATGAATCAATTAGGTTAAATCATTTACTTAAAATACTGTTTGTAAAAAATAATAATATAAAAACAGACAAATTTTAATCTCTACGGTTTACTGAACGCACACAGTGAGAAAAAACCTTGTAATCTGTTTATGGCTGTGCAACCATGCCTGGTTTAACTGAGGAGAATAATCTGTAATGACTAAGCCTCTATCGAGCAGCCAGCATCGCTACCAGGCAGCAGATACCGAGCGAACACTCCCTTTAAAGCCGAGGGAACTTGTTACACTGTGCAATTACAGGTTGTGTATCAAGTCAGAACTGGTGCTAATGCTGGATACACTCATCTTTATGTCATCTGAGATACTGCGGTTTGGGAGAATTAACATGGTAGGAGATCTATCGTTTCGCTGTGGGCCAACTGGGTCCTCGCACACTGTACATCATATCAGGCTTTCAGTAGGAAACAGCATTTCCTGTTGCTGATAGGAGCACAGTTACACATTCAAACCGCTTCCCAAACAGGGAGCTTCTATTTGCATTTGTGCAGCAATTCAAATCCACAGCAAACATGCATACAGTGCACACTGCAAAGGAAGAGCAATTAGCTACAGTAGGTCACTGTTCCCTGGAGGGACCTGCGACCAGATGGATCACACGGCACTAATGGAAGCCAAAAGGGGTGCATCATGGGTCTCAGTCTCCTGGCACAGCTGCTCATTTAGCCAATGAGGAGGAGAAAAGCTGAGGGGGGTGATGCATCACAGATCAGGCCTGGATGGGTCGGACCAGATGCTCGGATGCATGTTTGAGTCGCCTGCGAGCTTCGACTGGATGCGAGCAGATCTGTGATGGAGTCATGCCGATGGACAGAGTGAAAAATACCCACATACATATCAAAGCCCACAGACTCCACCTGCACTGATGCATGGCCAGAGAAGAGGCTATACCTCCTTTACGATGATGAGGAAGGTTAAACGTTAGAATAAAATCTTAAGTGGCCCCCAGCATCTGAGGGGAGACGTGGCCTTTTTTTTTTTTTTAGAGCACACATTTTATAACACAAGTGGAGAGAAATTCAGAGAACATGATGCCAAAGTGTGACATGGCCCCACCCCTTTGGATGCACATCTGATGTGGAGCTACACCAACATGGCATGACTACATCTGCAGCTGGAGATGGAGTGCAGAGCCGCTGCATGTTGGACAGAGTAAACGTTAACGCACACGGGCCTGTCTGTGCTGGCGGCTCCGCGCCGCGTAAAAGCCGCAGTAAAAAGAAAGAAGCGGGTACACGAGCCCGATTCAAGCATATAGGATGCACTCCATAAGGGTTTTGTATCGCCGTCCGCCGCATTTAGAAATGCCATGGTGTATTCAAATGGGGGAGGCAGGCCCCGTGAAAGCAGGCTACATCACATATTGATCAGGGCTGATGGAGGCCTTGACCACATCTTGTTTCAGATGCTGTGCTCCTAAAATGCGGATATAGCTAAGTTAATTTAGTCGAAATGATGCCACGAATAGGCACATCATCACCCAGCCATCTTACACTCAATGGGCTGGCCTACAGCGGCTGTCACAGGCGTTTGATAATGGGGTGGCTACCTGTTAATTCTCCCGATGATTTTTTTTTTCCTCTGCCGCGAAAAAAAAGCAACGTCCCCGGAAAAAGAAAAGAAATCCCGTGGAGGGGTTTTGCAACTATATGTCTTTTTCACTCATAAAAAAAATGAGATCCACTCTAGAGTCCGTGTGTCACGATGAGGCTGTTTCCAAATCCTTCAGCGAGCAGGCGAACGGAGGAGGGCTACACACATTTCCATTGCTCTGCTTTAGTGGAGCGTCCTGAAAAAAAGATGAGATCTGCTGCTGCTGTGTTGCCGTTTCCTCCTCGAAATGTTTCCCCCCTTTTTTTTTCACGCCCGACCAGTTAACAAACACATCTTTGTCCAATGCGACGTAAACAAACACGGTTCGGCTCGGTCCTCGGCCCGCATCAAGCGCTGTCCATTAAATACTACACAGTCCGTTTCACTCCGATTCTGCTTTTCGTGACGTTATCCTCGTTTCCTTCCTCTCTCTCTGGTTTCCTCCTCCCTCTGCCGACACTTCATCAGGACAACCGCCTCCGAGCTAACAATGAATTACTGAGCAGAATCTGCCTCATATAGGAAATAATGGCATTAAAAAATCTTCAAAGCTGCAAAAGACATCAACCCATCAGTAAGACCGACTGCGTGGCTTTTCTCCAAGTATAATGAGCCGCGGCCCTCTCGGTCAGTTATCCACACGGTTCCTGTTTTTTTCTTCTTTTTTTTTCTTTTTTTCTGAATATCATTATTCAGAAACAAGCAGCCAGATCACGCGGTGGGCGCTTGCAGAAGGATCCTCAAATCCGGGCATGAAGCATGTTTCAACCACACCCATCTCTTAAATACTAGTAAATCCCATGACCCCCCTCTGATCAGATCACTCTGCAGTTTTGAGATCCTTTTCTCACCTGGACTCGTCAGTTTGAGATGTTCTAGGTTGCTCATGAAGGGTCTCTGCAAATGCAATGTTTTAAAAAAATGCTTTTTTTTACTAATGCTCATTTCATGTTTTTCAGGATGCAGCACAATGAGGGTAATGTGTGAAAGATGGCCTCATTCTGAATATGCATACCCATCCTCTCTGTTGTTACAGAATGTACAGCACGCTTTCCCACTGATTACAGAGGTCAAATGAACAAGAAATCAGAGCATAAAGAGCTGAACTGGTGGTTGGATCAGGTGACGTTTTGCAGTAGCTCTACTCTACTGAGACTGAATCAGTTATTGAGTCTTTATTTATGGGATGTATGAAATAAACTGGATGTGCGGATAAGTATGGATGTGATTTGGGAAATCCCCCAATGTTCTGTCATCACTTCTCATTCCTTACATCTATCTATCTATCTATCTATCTATCTATCTATCTATCTATCTATCTATCTATCTATCTATCTATCTATCTATCTATCTATCTATTTATCTATCTATCTGTCTATCTATCTATCTGATTATGTATATATTTGTATGTCTGTCTGTTTGTCGATCTTTATGTCTATTGAGTTGATTAAATAAAGGCACATTATCATCTCTATTTTTAAATAAGCAACTATTTGTGCCTGGAGAACATAACATTTCTGCATTTGCTTAGTGTTATAAGACATGGGCAGAGTATTGGAAACCATTTATCGAGAACCTTGTGAAATATGATGGAGATGCTGCATGACTAAAAAAAGTGACTAAAACGGCTTCTATAGACTATTTGAACGATTTCATACTATTTTCTCATGAGAAAAAAAGATCCATTATTTTAATCATAACCTTTCTTGACATCCTAGATTAGTCCTGCTACATACAACATTTCTATTTATGGACGTCATCTCTGTCTCAACAGCGGCCCCTGGTGTGGAGAAGAGGCATTACAGTCCAACCGACGTTACAACTTCACAGCAGCGCCTCCTGGTCATACATGTGTATGCATCCAAGTTGTTATTTTACTGGACTCCGCAGATTAACAACTGTCCGCTCATGTAGGCCACACGTATTGGAAGTTATTAATACGCTATTGATGATGTCACGTGTGACTGCTATAAAGGGCGTGTTGAGTTTGGGCAGGCAGCAGTACAGTTTTTTGGATATTTTTCCCCCTCCCCTCTCGGCAGTCACATGGGCGGTTGCTGCGCTCCCGTGACACTTTAGAACAAATAAAAAGGGAACGAGGCGTGCCATGGCTGCTGTGTTGTTATTGGGCAGCACGTCTTCCACAGCATCCAACTCTCGGGGCGGCTCAGTCCTGTCATGTCCACCGACCCGGTGCGTTACATTGACCGTCCACTGCGCATCTGACCCGGGGCATCTTCTCCTGAAACCTCCGAGCCGAGCCGAGAGAGGCGGACAAAACAAGTAGGAAGTGGGTGAAACTGTCCCGCGGAGGTTCACCGAGGTAAGTTTGGCTGGCCTCTGTGTTTTTAGGATACTACATGACATATGCTTGTCTCTGACCGGACACACACACATCCTGGATGTTTCCCTTTGAATGACACGCTGCGCGAGCGCTTCCCACCGGGTGCGTCGCTTTATGACAGTCGGGCGAGCCGCCGGCGCGCGGCCACTTCCTGGACCGAGAGTCTCGAAACGTAAACAACATAACATGAATCTGCTGAATGGCGTGTTGTTTAGCCAATGTTTTGCCCCCAACAAGACGTATAAAGTTGTAATGTCGCGATGCTACGCCCTCATGCTACGTAAATGGTGATTTATTTTGGTATCCGACTTGTTTCGGAAGTAGGGTCTCGAGACCCCGAGAGGGCCTCTTTAGGTCTGTTCACGCGGTCTGCATGGACATGAGAGATATCTGCTCAGTGCGCCACTGACAGCATCCTGCAGAGCATGGCTGCGTCCAGCATCACTGACTATAAGGGAAGCAGCAGAGTAACTGATATGGATCAGTGCACTGTCAACAGACAACTTCCCTGTTTAGACCGCTCACAACTCAATTCTCCATGATTGGGTTGAGAGTATGTTTCATACGATATTTTACTGGACTTGTAAATGTCGTGCAACTGTAATAAAAACATCCAAGTAAGTGTTTTAAATGACTTTTAATCAGCAATTGGTGGATGGACTAGAAATGTCCACTGGGAACATGCATACATCTGTTAAATTGGGATGCACCTGTAATTATTTACAAGACAGAATGATCTGTCCATTATTCTCTTGATATATCATGATGGCAGGAATATGTCAAATCTGAGCAGCTGGAACCAGAGAGGGTTTTCATTTTTTTTTTTTTATCATTTTTGCTTTAAAAATGATATATATGATTAAGTGCTAATTCATCTACTGTCCTGCCACTAACCAATGAATGGTTTAATTGTTTCAGCTCCACTGGCAAAATACTGTGAGCATCTTCAGTAGAAGAGAATCATGTAACTGGGTGTGATCCCTGTAATAATTAGAAGATCGTGTTCTATCATGTTTTGTTCATGTGATTCCTGTATGACTTTGTGACTCACAGAGAGGAGTGTTGTTCAGTGACTTTAAAAACGGCCTCCTTAAAGGGAAAACAATGGGAAAGTTGAACGCTGCTGGCATCTGAGAGGGAGAGAGCGAAAGAGAAAACAACCAAGGTCACCTGAACACAGAGGGACATGCTCAGGCGGCTCAGCTGAGGTGTCTGCTTTTCGCTTTTCGCTGCATGTAAAAACAGACAAGCAGCTGTGAATCAGGTGACTGCAAATACCAACCTGTGGTGTGAACCGCAGCAACTCCCAGACTTTCTGGTGGCGCTTCGGTGCCTGATGTTTGCAATATGTTGTAGTAAATGAATGTAAAAAAGGGAAGCTACTGCCTGTGTAAAAAAAAAAAAGTAAAAGAACAGGTTCTAACATTGTCGTATCAGCCAGGTGACTGTGTAGCACTCTTAAAACAATCTGAAGTTTTGCCTCACAAGTCTTCGGCGTAAACACTTTATGTGTGGCTAGAAGCATTCATAAGGCAGTGCATCACATGGGCTACTGTTCACATGATGCTCTTCATTCCTAGGAAGTACTGGCAAGGTTAGAAACATCACTGTGTGTTTATTGGTGTGACAAAAACAAACGCTTGTGCGTTTGCAGCTTGTTGCTGCACTTGATTTGAAACGGAGAACAATGCATCAACTAAACAAAGGCTGTACACACTATGAAATAACACATCAACAACACAAGTGGCGTCTGCTCATGGGAGACATTTTTCTGTGGAGCAAAATGAATGCAAAGCAGACAGAACAAACTAAAGTGACCATGATCTCCGACTTCAACCCTTTTTCATTTCTACTTTGCATGCAAAGTGCTTTCTAACCAGGCAGTTAACGGTTTGTCACAAAGTAGTGGACAACAAGCATGTTCAAATTATTGCCTTTTTAAGCCGTTGATTCAACCTATAGTTGTATATCTTTCTGTTTGAAACCCGTCTTCATTCATTTTGTCTTCGACAGACTGATCCCAGGCTCCTCGCACCAAACATGTCGAACGAACACACCCCTTTGATCACCTCAGGGGTATGTGGTCTGGCTGTGACCGCAGTGGCATGCGGCGTGGAGTTGGACGCCACCACTGAGTCCGGCTCCGGGTCACCAAGCAAAGACCCTCGACAACTGAACACTTTTTTCGGGGTGATGGTGCCGACCATCCTCTCCATGTTCAGCATCGTGCTGTTCCTGAGAACCGGTGAGCAGATCAGAGGACTAGAAAGCTGTTTTGGGTTGCAGACAGTGGGAGTTGTCATGAGTCCCTCACAATACAACTGAGTCATTGTGCTGTGCAGTCATGACTAATACTGATGTGATCTCTCTTGCAGGGTTTGTGGTTGGTCATGCAGGGCTGTTACAGGGTCTTTTGATGGTGGTTGTAGCCTACACCATTATATCTCTCACAATACTGTCCATCTGTGCCATTTCCACCAACGGTGCGATACAAGGGGGAGGAGCCTACTGTATCCTCAGAGACCAAACTGTTGTTTTCCACAGTGCTGCGTGATCTTGCTCTATTTCATTTGGAACATCAGCCTTAACAAAATGTGACCAGATATGATAAGTCGATCTCTGGGTCCAGAGTTTGGAGGAAGCATTGGTTTGATGTTCTTCCTGGCCAAAGGGTTTGCATGTGGCGAGTATGTTCTCGGTCTTGTGGAGGCGTTACTTGATGTGTTCGGTTCAGATCCTGGTAAGCTTTTGGTTAATGTTCTGTTTTTAGTTAACTAAACTACCTACACCTACTTCAGTTAGTCGTACACATCCCTTTCTTGTCTTTAGGAGTCTCAGTTTTCTTCTTGCTCTGTTGTAGAGTCGTCTGTGTCCGAGGGGGTGCGTGTGCTTCCACAGGGCTACTGGTACACGGTGCTGTACTCCTCAGCAGTCCTCCTGCTGTGTCTCTTCGTGTGCCTGGTGGGCGCCCACATCTACTCCCGCACCGCCTTCATCATCCTGCTGGTTATCACTGTAACCTTGCTGTCCATCTTCGTCAGCTCTCTGGCGGTCAAACCTCGGGATTTTGTCATCGTCCACAAGGGGACCGGCAACCAGACATTCCGCTACAACGCCAGCTACACAGGCTTCAATGCCACCACTCTGAGGAACAACCTGGGCTGTGAGTGTTTGGGGCTTGATGTTGGTGTGAAAGAGGATCTGAAAGTACCTTGAGGCATTTGGGGCATCTATTCAAAGTATCAAGGTTTTGTTTGTCATTTTTCCTCATTGCAGCTGGTTACTCTTTGGACTACAGCACCAACTCTGTCATGTCTTTTGCCACCGTGTTCGCTGTCATGTTCACCAGCTGCACCGGGATTATGGCCGGAGCCAACATGTCAGGTTAAAGCTTGTTGTCTTCTGCATGAATGAATCACATTGGAGGGAAGGGTGTCATTGCAGGAGTTGGAATGTAACTGGAGTATTTTGCCATTATCCCATTGCTGCTTTTAGCTTTTTGATTTATGTGTATGTTGTTATGCAGAATATTGTCAATCGAGAGATTTGTTTAAATAAACGTAGCAATTCAGTAAATCTGCACTGTGCACACAAACATGCACACCCTGATGTTTGCTCCCACTCTGCATGTCTCTGAAGGGGAGCTGAAGACTCCGAGTGTTTCCATCCCCAAAGGCACCATCGTAGCCGTCTTTTACACTTTCACAGTCTACGTCCTCGTCTTCATCCTGGTCAGCGCCACATGTGACAGGTCTGAAATGGTTCATAGCAGTGTTGTCTGATATGAATACTTAAAGAGAGATCAACAATATAAAGTCATTTGTTTCTTTTTCTGTAGGACCCTGTTGATTCAGGATTATGGCTTCCTCCAGAGGATAAACATCTGGCCGCCGTTCGTCACCGTCGGGATATTCTGCGCTGCCCTTTCAGCTGCGATGTGCGCTATGATCGGAGCGTCCCGTATCCTCCATGCTCTTGCTCTGGATCAGCTGTTTGGTACGGCTTGATCTTTTGGCTCATCATATCGGTTTCCCCCCCTCCACTCATTTTCTAACAGACTGTTGTTTTCCCCTCACAGGTTTGCCATTAGCCCCAGCTACAATCACATCAAGCTCCGGGAATCCGTGGGTGGCTGTGCTGTACACCTGGGGTTTGGCACAGGTGAGCAGAGCTTCTGCCGCCTGCAGTTCCATATTTTCCGAATTACAACTGGTGTCCTAAGCTGTTGTTTGTCTGTGTTTCAGTGTGTAGTGTTCGCAGGCCAGCTCAACGCCGTGGCGGGTTTGGTGACTGTTTTCTACTTGCTTGCCTACGCTGCGGTTGACCTGGCCTGTTTGGCTCTTGAGTGGGCGTCGGCACCAAATTTCAGGTAATAAAAGATAAAATCGCTATTAAAAGAACAATTATAAATCAGTAAGGCAAGGCAAGTTTATTTGTATAGCACATTTCAACAACAAGGCGATTCAAAGTGCTTCACATAAAACCATTAAAAGCATCAAAACATAATGCAGATTTAAAAGAGTTAAAAAAACAGTAAAAAAGCAAAATAAAAAATAAAAGTTGAATAAAAGTTGCAGTGCAGTTTAAGAAATAAAATGCAGTAGTGAGATGCAGTAATTGAATCTGGTTCAGTTAAAAGGCAGCAGCAAACAGAAAAGTCTTCAATGTGGACTTAAAGGAGCTGAGGGTCTCAGCAGACCTTCAGCTTTCAGGGACCTTGTTCCAGATATGTGGAGCAGAAAAGCTGAACGCTGCTTCTCCATGTTTAGTTCTGACTCTTGGAACAGAAAGTAGACTCGTCCCAGATGACCTGAGGGGCCGGGGTGGTTCATAAGGTAGCAGCAGATCACAAACATACTTAGGCCCTAAACCATTCAGTGCTTTATAAACCAGCAGCAGGATTTTAAAGTCAATTCTTTGTTTGACAGGGAGCCAGTGCAAAGACCTCAGAACTGGAGTGATGTGATCCACTTTCCTGGTCTTAGTGAGGACTCGAGCTGCAGCGTTCTGAATCAGCTGCAGCTTTCTGATTGACTTTTTACAGAGGCCTATGAACACACCGTTACAGTAGTCAAGTCTACTGAAGATAAATGCATGGACAAGTTTCTCCAAATCCTATTGAGACATAAGTCCTCTAACCCTTGATATATTCTTCAGGTGATAATAGGCTTTTTTTAAATTTTTTTTTTATTAATTGTCTTGATTTGGCTGTTCAGGTTGAGGTCTGAATCCATAACTACACCTAGATTTCTAGCTTGGTTTGAGGTTTTTAACATTAGTGATTGAAGCTGAGCGCTGACTTTCAATCGTTCGTCCTTGGGACCAAAAACCATTACTTCTGTTTTATCTTGATTTAATTGAAGAAAATTCTGGTACATCCAACTATTGATTTCTTCAAAGCATTTAGCCAGTCCTTGTATGGGACTATAGTCCCCTGGTGATATAGTTATGTAGAATTGTGTGTCATCTGCATAATTATGATAACACACATTGTTGTTTTTCATAATCTGAGCCAGTGGAAGCATGTAGATGTTGAACAGAAGAGGCCCCAGTATTGAACCTTGGGGAACACCACATGTCATCCTAGTCAGCTCTGATGTGTAATTAGCTACCGACACAAAGTATTGTCGGTCCTTCAAGTAGGATTCAAACTAGTTAAGTGCTGCGCCAGAGAGGCCTACCCAGACTTTCAGTCTGTCTAGTAGTATGTCATGATCAACCGTGTCGAATGCAGCATTGAGATCCAGTAATACTAAGACTGAAGTTATGCCACTGTCTGTGTTTAAGTGGATGTCGTTGAAAACCTTAACAAGAGCAGTTTCAGTACTGTGGTGCTGACGAAAGCCAGACTAGAAGACATCAAAACAGTTATTTTCGGCCAAGAAGTTGTTGAAAAACCATCTTTTCCATTATTTTACTTAAGAATGGGAGGATTGATATTGGTCTATAGTTTTTCAGTATTTTGGGGTCTAAACTAGCCTTCATTAGAAGTGGTTTAATAACTGCAGTTTTTAAGGCTTGTGGGAAGACACCTGAGAGAAGGGATGTGTTTACAATTTGTAAAAGGTCAGCGGTCATGCAGTGTGAAATATTTTTGAAAAAGTGTGTTGGTAGAATATCCAAGCAGCAGGAGGATGTGTTCAGATGTTGTATAATGTCTTCTAGGCTTCTTTGGTTTATTGAGTGAAATTGTGTCCTGATATTTGAATGGAAAGATGGGGACAACACATATCCTGTGGTTGGTGTGGAGCCACCGACTGCTTGTCTAATTCTCTGAATTTTATCAGCAAAATAGGAGGCAAATGGATTCCATGCCCACTTGCCCAGGTGGATTGGAGCGTAGCCGTTACCGACACCAGAGGGTTTGTTAGCCTGTCGACGGTAGCAAATAAGGCGCGTGTATTGTTTTTGGTTATGATGTCAGAGAAGAAGGCCTGTCTTGCATTTCTATGTTCCAAATTATAATTGTGAAGTCTCTCTTTATAGATACCACAGTGAACCTGGAGATTAGTTTTTCGCCACCTGCGTTCAGCTTTCCGACACTCTCTTTTCTCTATTCTGACCAGCGTGGCATTTCTCCAAGAGGATCTTTTCTTACCCGAGACAACCTTCACCTTAGTGGGTGCAATGGCGTCAATAACATTTTTAACGTTAGAATTCAAGCCATCCACAAGCTCATTGACTGAGATGCAAAAGAGGGCTGGTGTGGAGCAGAACTTCTGAATAAATAGTTCACTGGTGTTTTTAGTGATGTAACGCTTTGTCACAACCTTGGTTTGGACATTTGTGTGTAGAGAGATTGCACTCTCAAAGAAAACACAGGAATGATCAGAGAGTGCAACATCAGTCACAGCAACCTTGGAAATGTCCAGACCTTTGGTGATGATTAGGTCTAGAGTGTGCCCCTTGTTGTGTGTGGGACCTGTTACATGCTGAGTCAGATCATAGTTATCAAGGACACCACATAGCTCTATAGACCCTCTGTCCTGGGGATTATCAACATGGATATTAAAATCACCAACAATGACAACACAATCAAAATCAATACAGATTATAGACAGCAGTTCAGTAAACTCATCAAAGAAGGTTGCACAGTATTTAGGTGGTCTGTAAATGTTGAGGAATAAAACTTGCGTGGAATTGAGAGCCACATATTCAAAGGAAGTAGAATGACCAAAAGACATCTGCTTGCATTGAAGAGACTCATTATATAAAATAGCAACTCCACCTCCTTTCTTATGCGTTTTTGTTTCACTCATGAAATTGAAGTTGGGAGGTGTTGCTTCAATAAGAACAGCTGCACTCTTATCTTGGTCTAACCAAGTTTCGGTTAAAAACAAAAAATCAAGTTTGTGCCTAATAATGAAATCATTGATTAAAAATGTTTTACCTGACATTTAATAAAGCTAAGTTTAATGTGTTTAAAACTATATTTGCCCTATTTCTTTGGACAGGCTGAAGAGGAATGAATGTTAAATTGGATAAGTTTGCAGATTTACTAATGTTTCTTCGCAGCCTCACCTTTCCTTTTCGATAAGTCAGGACAGGAATTAAGAAGGCTAACTTCATACAAGGCCCCGACTGTTCCTGGAGATAATCATTGGTGTCATTAACCTTGTAGTCCGGACCCAAAAGATATCAATCAATGTCTTTATCATGTCGTGGAGATAGAGGATGGTTGTGGAGGCGGGAGAGGGACACGGCGCTTTAACTTCGGTGTTTGCGTCAAAGCACTTAGAACCAGTGACGGAGGTCTAGCTGGAGGGGTTTCAGCACGGGAAGTGGGAGTGCGGAGGGGAGTGAATTTGGTTCCAGCAATGACCATCTCGTTCATGCGGTCAGTGAACTCCATGAGGGGGGACGATGGGGAGGCATTGCTATCATATTTTCCATCGGAGTGTAATTGAATCCAACAGCAAAGTCAACTTTTCAGAATAGAATTACAACAAACAAACAAAACTAAAACGACTGCTGTTGAGGTAACATTTTAAATACTTCTTGATAAGGAAAGGTTTTATGCTTCCAGCTCTGAAACGGCTGGTACTTATTCACAGCCCCATCATTGAATGTGGCCATGCATTCTGGCCAATGAAGTAAGAACATAAATCTAAAATTGCTCAGCGCTACCTTTTTAAAGATGTCGTCTTTCAGAGAGTAGAGGCTCAAAAATGTATTACAACAACATGTATGTATGTATGTATGTATAAAACCTAATCGACCTCACTTGGATTTATTACCATCATATAATTTATGGGACAATAAAGTCTTATTTATTGTCTTATTGGCTTCTGTTTTTAATATGTCCAACGGCCTCTATTCTTTGTGTGTGTTTAACAGACCGACCTTCCAGCTCTTCTCCTGGCACACCTGCCTGCTGGGCATCCTGAGCTGTTTAGTGATGATGTTCGTCATTAACCCCGTGTACTCTTCAGGCAGTATCGTCCTCCTGCTACTGCTGCTGCTTTTCCTCCACTACAGATCGCCCACCAGCAGCTGGGGCTACGTCAGCCAGGCTCTCATTTTCCATCAGGTATCTGGACTCATGCAAACACACACAGACAGACACACACACATAAACAGACAGCGCGTGCCACAGTGTCAACAATGCTGTCTTCCTTTTTCTTTAGGTGCGTAAGTATCTGTTGATGCTGGATGTGAGGAAAGACCATGTGAAGTTCTGGAGGCCGCAGATGTTGTTAATGGTGGCCAACCCTCGCTCATCCTGTCAACTCATCCTGTTTGTCAACCAGCTGAAGAAGGGAGGACTTTATGTGCTGGGCCATGTGCAGCTGGGAGATCTGGGTAATTCCCTGTGGATGGTCTGTGATGGCCAACAGTATTAAATTAATGTTATCTGTGAATCATTTTAGAATTGAAACTCACCTTTTGGCCTTTTCATGCGTCTGGAAGCCTGTCACTGATATATTCAATCAACATGGCATCATGTGATTAGTTTTATCATTCTTTCTGAGAGCACAAAATGAGCAGAGAACATTTTAAAGTAGGTTGCATATTACTGAAGTTGTGTAACAGATCTGATTGGCTTCCCTGAAGTCACAGGCACCATCATGGAAGACTACCTCGTGGGCTTTCACTTTCCATCTGCTGCTTCTCTTGCATTATTAATAAATAAATACATTTTCCTCTTTATCATAGTTGCGTCAGACCTGAGAGTTCAAACCAGACATCCTTTTAATTCGGCCAAATGTCTAGCTCCTTGTTGTTTTTTTTGCAAATTAGGCACATATCCTTTTCATATTGTAAGAAAATATATTGTGTGACGCAAACCCAAGGATTCAGAAAGCAAGGTGCTGGCAGGTTATTTCATTCATTCACTGACCCACAGTTGCAATGCAATTAGTTCACGACAGTGCTGTACTTAATTCAATTTAAGTTACTTGTACTTCACTTGAGTATTTTCCATTTTAGTGGAAAGTATAGTATGTTTTATTTAACTATATTTGTTTGACTGCTACCTTTCAGAATAAAGCTTAGCTTTTTTAGTGTTGGGTCGCTTACAAAGAAGTCAAATGAACCTATCATTTGTTCAAACTTTAGTTAAAGGCTCGAGCCACTGGACCAGACTAATTGTATTAGTTTGTATATACTGTAAAGTCCACCTCAACCAGCTACAATAGTGAAATACTATTTATGCACTGATTTACCACTTTTGACGATCTAATTATGTGATAATACAGGAGACATTTTACTGCAGCACAAGTACTATTACTTTAAGCACATTTAGCTGTACTAAAGCTGATGTATAGACATTTACTTGTACTTTTCAGTTTAAATGCAGGACTTGTATTTGTTTTGGAGTATTTTTACATTGTGATACTTTTACTTTTAATTCAGTAAAGGACCTGAGAACCTCATCCACCAATATTCTGCTGAAATGTGTTCAGTAGTTTGAAATCAATAAAATGAAGCCCTGTGTTATATTACTGTCTGTACTCTTCAAATCTATGTATGAAATACATTTCTTACTAATTCCCTTGTGCTCTAGACTCTCTGCCGTCAGACCCGGTTCAGCAGCAGTACAACTTCTGGTTGAGCCTCGTTGATAAACTCGGGGTGAAGGCCTTTGTGGACCTGACGCTGTCCCCTTCTGTCAGACAGGGAACACAGCATCTGCTGCGCATCACAGGCCTCGGTAAGCTTCTCCTCATCCCCGCCATGCCCACATACAGTGCAGATTATGATGTTGCTTCATCTGTACTTCCGTTTCCCTCTCCAAGGTGGCATGAAGCCCAACACACTGATTTTGGGTTTCTACGACAGCTGCACTCCTGAGGACTTCTTCCTGCAGGACTCTGCGTTCTGTGACTCCTCGATTGGACAAGGGAGTGAGGGCGAATACAATTTTGGGGTCGACTTGCCTTCATTGCAGGCCCATTTCCCACCGGTCCGACATGTTGAGAGCCCACGCTGGCTATCACCAGAGGAGTACGTGGGGATCATTTCTGAC
This sequence comes from Taurulus bubalis, assembly GCF_910589615.1. Classification (NCBI taxonomy): domain Eukaryota; kingdom Metazoa; phylum Chordata; class Actinopteri; order Perciformes; family Cottidae; genus Taurulus; species Taurulus bubalis. The sequence goes on along the minus strand of NC_136590.1, from coordinate 36,513,174 downwards.
GCCATTAAAATGAACAAGAACGTGGGCCTCGGACGCTATTTCTTCCAGTTGGAGGGAGAGGGAAAAGATAGCAAGGTGGACGGGTCGGAGCGGACAATAGACGTGTGGCCCCTCAACCTGCTCCAGCCAGGCAGCCGGGACTACGAGGACGTGTGCAGCCTGTTCCTGCTGCAGATGGCCTGCGTGCTCAACATGTCCAACAAATGGCGCCACGCAAGAATGCGAATCTTCCTGAACGTGGAGACTGAGTCCAGCGACCAGGGCTGGGTTGTGATCGAGGAGACGTTTCGGGAGCTGCTCAGGAAGCTGAGGATCAGGGCGTCGATAAAGATCGTCCCTTGGGACTCTGTGGTGCAGCACCACGTTCAGCCAAACGGGGAGCCCCCTGCAGAGCCAGCGCGAGCGCTCTCGGAGGAGTTCTTGTCCGCAGTGAACTGTATGCTGATGGAGCACAGCGCTCAAGCCGCTGTACGCTTCCTGTATTTACCTCGACCCACCGCTCAGCGCAGCCAGTCACAGCAGTACTTGGCTCAGCTGGAAGCGGTGACCAATAGTTTGGGGCCGACGCTCCTGATTCACGGGGTCACCCCAGTCACGTACACTGATCTGTGAGCGGCCGTTTCGTCCGCTAGTATTGTAGTGGCAGCAAAGTCTTATCTGCGTGAGTTTAAACTCTGGTTCCATGTAAAGTTAACACATAATGTAAAGAAAAGTGGATGCTAAGTTGCAGTATGTAGCACCAGTTACAATATGGTCACCTAGTGAAGCTTTTTAGATGTTTTTCTTAAGCTTTGAAAAGGATCACAGCCACGGATCACAGAGTGCATTTAAAAAATACGCCACTTGAGCTTTATGTATTAAAATAGGTTACTTTCCTATTTACATATACTTGACCTAGCTTGGTGATTGAGCCAAGAAATGTGGGAATACTAACTGTTTTGGGTGTGATTTATGTTGACACAAGCTCCTGCTTGGATCAGCTTTAAATCTGTCTTTTCAAATGAGACGGAAATGTGTCAAAGACTCACTTTGTTTGGAGCAATACGGGTTGTCTTTGACAAATGTCTAAATATTATTTTACGGATGAAATTATTAATTTGTGTTAACAATTGACCACGGTAAAAACATTTATAAAATGGTATTGTGTTAAAGCATAATCATTTTAACAGTTTTTGCTTTCTTTTCCTACATTCTCAGATTTCTGCTGGACCAAATGATTCAATTTTGTTGTTGTTTGAGCAGAATTGAGTTCTGTTTTTTGTTTCCCATGCCGTTTTTGCAAACAGGTCTTCTTTTGCTGTTAAATGTGCATCACTTGTCTTCACAAAGGGAATCATTTTCTACATGTGACCTCAGAATGATGAACAGCATGTGTTGCTGTTGTATGTGTTTACGTAAAAACTATACTTGGATTTTGTGCTTCATGATGCATACTGTCAAAGTACATCAAACATGGTTATATTGATGAGCGCCATTCTAATCCAATCTGCTAGGACCACGACCAACGATGATTATTCAGACCAACTCCAGGTTGAAACCAGAGGAGTCACATTTTACACAGTTAATTGACCCCATTTTCAGTACAAAACATCCATAAAAGGGCAATTTAACAAATGGAAAGTTGCTTCAAAGGCCATTTGCATGACCTTTTGCTCAATGACAAGGCCTGAAATAACTGACTCTTTGATACTAAAGGTCATTCTTGTCGATGTACATATTAAACTGCTAATTGTCCTCAGTGTAAATATATGCCTAATGTGTATTGTATCTGTAATATTGTAAAATCTTCACTCAAAATATATATTTAAAAGATTGCTTAAATGCAATACAAACTGTGTGCGTGTGTTAATAGAACAACTCTATTATATTAACCTGCAGGTTATCACCATGGATAATTCAAAACTTCATGCAACTAAGAATAACTAAATGTGCAAAATATAAAACATTTGTGTAGCTTATTACAGTAGCCATGCTATGATAGTACACACATTTTGAGGATTCTCTACAGTGGACGTTTGGTTAAGCTTATGAAGTATATTTTCAGCTGTAAAAGTCAACGTTTATGTCAGTAAGAACTTCTTTTTTTTTTTTTCTTTATTAGAGAATGTGCACAATATAGCGACAGGGATCAGCGAACAAGTATTTTTTTTTTTTTTTTTGGTGTGTGTTGTTCTGTTTGCAGTAGTACTGCATAAAGTGACAGGAAGGTACAGCAAACAGACAACGTAAAGTGAAAAATGAGAAGAAATACAACTAATAAATAAAAAATTAAACAATTGAAAATAATTGAAAAATAATTAATTAATCATAACACACCCACCCACGCCCATGGCCTTTACATTTGTTCACAGATTTTTGTAGTACATGGATTTGGTTGCAATAAATCAGACAGATGGACAGAACCCAACGCTCCTCAATCGTTGGGCAACACTGACAGGTCTTGGAAATAGAAAATGAAAGGCTGCCACTTCCTCGTGAAATGGTCATTACAGCCTCTTTGTGTATATTTGATTTTTTTCAAGACTCAGGAAAAACATAACATCCTTAAGCCAGGCAGACTGAGATGGTGGACCTGGAGACTTCCAAGCAAGCAGTATTCTGCGATGAGCCAGAAGAGTGGTAAAAGCAATGATATCGTTTTCTTTGGTACTATATGGGATGGGTTTGGCAGGGATTCCAAAGATTGCCAGAAGAACTTCTGTGCAGATGCAGTCACATGACTAGTCCTCCTTTTGACCAAGCGTCTCCTTTTTCTTGCACGCGGTTGTCTCGTGTTGGCTGGCTGTTGCAAAGTTTCGGAACTTTCTGACGAGGAACGGTGACATGCGTAACCAGTCCGGCAGCAGTATTGTGAGGGCCGTGTTCTGTAGGATGACAGGAAAGAGGAGAGACGTTAGGATAGCGCGGCAGCTGACTGTCAGTGATCATCTCTCATCCCCCTGACCTGGAGCGCGTGGGACAGACAGCCGCTGGTGTAGCTGGAGTGGCCCACCGTGTTCAAGGCCTCACGGGCGAACCCGGAAGCACTCCTCACAAAGAAGTTGACCGTCCTGTGTTTCGTCATGTTGGTGGACACCATGAAGGGAGCCACACACTGGGGAAGAATTGACAGGTTGAACCATCCTTTACATCATACACACTGATGACTTAAAAGCAATTTTCTGTTTGAGCACTGAGAAACAATGAGTTCAGTGCAGGAGTCTCCAAAGCACGGTGTGTTGGATGCAGCTTCCCATGCAGTAAATACAAAGAAAAAGAGGATCATAACATGAGGCAGTGAGAACCATAGACTGTAGGTGAGAGAATTAGGAGGCAACGGTTCGTTTTATAAGCTGAATGTTTGTTCAACCGAAAAAAACAAACACTTTGACAGACAATTTTAAGGCACCACCTGCTTCAGCAGAGAAAGTTTAGTTTTAGTGGTACTGAGTAACTTATAAATGAATACACTTCTGGTTGAATGCATGTCATAAAACATCTTCAGTTGTGGCTGTTATTTATCATCATTATAAACTTAAACGTCAGTGAATGGTATTTCGCATTTAAGTAGTACGACCTTGCATTGTCAAGGGCCCAACTCCAAAGACTCAATTTGAGGGCTTAGGGCTGATCCACTGTCAAGTCATCAAGCGCTTGAGGGCAGACATTTTTGGCCCAATCCCAATCTCCACACTCACATACTTTGAGGTGCGCTCCTGTAAAGTCTGTGAGGGTTTAGGACTGTCCCAACGTTAATTCATCGAGTGTTTTAGGGCTCGCTCGCAACCATTTTGAGCCCTTTATGAAGACTTACCGTAAATCTGCATTTCCACAGACTTAGCCCAAGGGAATTACCAACAATTCATAGCAATGTGACATTAAACACATGGTTATCATTGGGATTGGGCCAAACTGTGCAACTTGACCACAGCTTTTTGTCACCGTCCCCAGCTGTTGCCACCTAATCTGGTGCACTAGACGAGGCTCAGTTCATCTCCCAGGAGCCTATTGGGATTGGGCCAAGCGTGCATTGTGGGAAAACAACAATACACATGCCCAAAACGCCTCTGCAGCATTCTGCTGTTTTTGCTGTTTGCTTTTTTTAAATTTTATTTAGTCTGTGCTGTCTGACTTTTGAAGTCAAATTTGAGATTAAATTCCATAGTGCACATCAGCTGCGGGATATTGTTAACATTTAGTTAGAAACAAAAGACATATCTGTGGTTTCAGTCTCTTAAACTAGTCAGTGTAATGACATAATTATGTGTCAACTCCTCTCAATCCAAATTGAGTGTTCCGTCTCGATTATTCTTGCTTTATTCTTTGTTTTTGTTACATGTTGAAATAATATCTTGTTTAAAGTGAATACAACTTTCAGGGCTAAATGACTATGTTCACTTTATATACGATGCTTGTCAAAGCTTAATACATTTCCCCCAGCTGTAGTACATCTGAATGACCTAGGTTAAGTCTCACATACTTTACCTGAACAATAATTCCCTTTGACTTGTACTCTGCATGCAGACACTGAGAGAAATATGTTACAAAAATCTGAAATAAAGAAGAAAGTCACAAAACAAGCAGAAGAGGGGGTGAGTGGCATAGTTGTGCATTATTTTAATGAATGTGTGCACATAAATAACATAATGTCTGGATGAGAAAGTACCTTAGTGGCACAATAAAGGGACAACAAAGGCTGTGGACGAACGCCCACTTCAGAGGACATATTGATAATCAGCCCTGTCCCTCTGAGAAGGAGAGGGAAGTCACAAACGCCCATAAATTAATCTCATATTATCATTACTTCATACCAACTTCTGGATGTGTGTGATATTACCTTTCAACCATGCCTGGAAGAACCAGTCTGGTCATCTAAGTGAGGAAAATATAAATCATCACCATCTTTTTTTAATGCAGCAATTTACAAAAATATACAATTTATTTCAGATATAGTGGAAACGGGGACTTCATTAACAAGCCATACAGTAAGTATCTTACCTGAGGGACTGAAAGCACATTACAGTTGATAATCTGAGTGATTTTCTGGTTAGAATAAACACACAAGGGAAAATATGAGTTAGAAATTAATCTAACAGCCTAAAGAAAGATCATCTTTTGTCTTGCCTTTGAAAATTGTATTTAATATGTTACCTGTTCAGCATCTGGTATTTCCAAGAAATAGGCAAAATGATCAGAGTAGGCCATTCCTACATTGTTAACTGTGAGGGATAGAAAGACACAAACAACCTTTATTAATATTGTCTTATGTCAATAATTAACTTATTAAATTGAGCGTTTCATGTTTTTTCTTTGGGGGTCACTGTCATAATCACAGACAAATACCACAAAAGTAGCCTACTCCTTGAACTGGGTGAACTGGGTTACTATCTACACAAGTTTAGAAGTATTTTGGTATAAAAAATTAAAAAAAGACTTCCCGTATTATTAATTTGTGTCTGGCATTTGCAAAATTGGTTGAAAATTCAGCAAGTTATGAGTATTTTAATTCTAAACTATAAACTTAGATAATTTAAAAGTAAACTTTAAATTATCTGATGATGGTCTGCAGCAGATACATACTGTGGTGAAACAGAATATGGCCTTCTGAGTAGCCTACTATTTTTGAGTGAGAACATTAAAATATCTATTTAATATATACATACTGTATATACTTTTGTGTAAATTATCCTGTTAGTTATTATGAGTTTAGTAAAGGCGCACATCCTGTGATCTTTTGCGCTTTTTTTCTCTGTCAACGATTTCTAGAGGAATTGCTTGCAATATATCTCAGTTTCTAAAAAGCATCTGAATAACCTCCCAGTACTTTTCTTGTACTCTGTAATTAGTTGTCCTTTTACCCAGAATCCCAATCTCCAGTCCCTGTAGTTGTTCAGCGATAGCAGTGTAGATACTTTGGCTGTCTGTGAAGTCCACTTGGATGGTGCGAGTCTTTCGTCCATACTGATCCTCTGTGCACATGGAAAGACAATTGTGTTTTTTGTAATGGAAAAAATGTAAACTGTAGTGGTGCAACGGATCATAAAACTCAAGGTTCGGATCGGATCACAGATTGTATCGGCACAAAAGAAAAAAGAGAGTAAATATACATTAACTTTTAGAGATCCCTGATCATGTTATTTTTTTTTACTGGCGGTACTAATTATCGATCATTGATGATCCATATTGGCAGATACAGATACCTTTGGTGTTTACTTCTAGCAGTTGATCTACAAGGCTCCAGACTTTTTTGACACGGTCCCAAAAATCATTTCAACTGCTCTGAAGACGGTGTGAACCTTTAACAGTTATACATGTTATCCTTTACTTTGTTTGAGTCAGCTATAGTGTTAGTATACTACTATACTGTAGTGTCTAGTGAATTGTAATGAAATTAAAGATTGTATTTTATTGGATTAAATTAAATCTTATCATCAGTAGTTTTGATGATGTATTATAAACTGCCTGTAAACAGGTTATAGTTCATCTCTAACATCTACTTATGTTGTTGTGAAAACATCTCATTCAACATCTGAATGTATTCAAGTTTCTCACCAACACTACATTTTACGAGATTACATGTGAACATATAATCATAACGTTATAATTGACCTTCGCCCAATACTCATTTTCACTGATCAGACAGAGCACAAAGACCCTGAACTCATCATAATGTAACTGAATGAACCTTCCTATGTTAGCGGTGCTGCCATCATTACTATTTCTGTCACTTTAAACACAGATTGGTTGTTTACGATGTAACATTATCAGAGTTCTGCTTCTAGAAAAGCATGAATTCCGATCTCTTGATCGCATATTCAGTCAGTAAAACTTTATTTCACTGTGGTGGTTAGCGTTAAACTGTATAATTAATCTGCTGTGGGGAAAAAGAAGAAGGCACCTCCTCATTGGCTGCGGCAGTATAGCAGTTTTATTTTCTCTTCACTCACCTATTTCTTTGGCAATCATTTGAAGCTTATCATCCGATCTGCTTACCAAAACAACATCCAGGCCTCTTTGTGCCAGCTAGGAGGAGACATACAGGACACGTTTGTTGGTTCTTTTAATGAGATCTGAAACACTGGATCTAAAACAACTTAATTAACAAATATCAACCAACTGTCTAGCTCCTAACTTGACATTTAGACCCCGATATGGAGAGAAATTGTTGTAGGAAGTTGGAGACTCACCTCACAGGCATAAGCTTTGCCAATGCCAGATGTGGCACCAGTGACAACTTCACAAATGAGAAAGCACACACATGTTAGAGGAATCAATGTTACACTCATTTTATGTCATTGCAACACTTGTCCATTTGTTTATCAAGTCATGAGAGAAGTTTACAAGATGTGGATTTGACGACGCAGACAACTCGGCATTACCCTGACGTCATGTTCTTATGAAAAAAATGAAGATTGCATTTCAAACAATCTGAAGAAGTGAAAACAACTGCACTGCAAGGAATATGGGACATTGATTTGAAGTTGATGTGTGCCTGTAGAGGATTGAAATGTTTGCCGGCAAAAAGACGGAAATATCCCATCATGGAGGAATGTGAACATCTTATCAAATCTCTTATCAAAGTGCCTCCACAGAAAGGAAGTCTGGTGCTACTGATGGAAGCTATTGTTTCAAGAATATACAAATATTCCCACGTTTTAGCAGTCTGCTCTCTGTAGTTCACTAACTTCCAGTCTCTACACCTGTTTCACAACTGAATTTACATTTGAATTAGTTTCCCTAAAAGAAGACTTATTAAATGATTAAAAGTTACATTTAGTCAATGTTTCCGTAGTGTTACATGTGACATGAGAATGTTGTTTTCCCTCCGAAATACCCTTTTTTGATTTTGATTTTTTTTGAGTGACCGTAGATCATTATATGACCACATTAAAGCATTTGGGCTCAAAATATATTTGCTGCTTTTCTTTGGGCCCTCTGCAGTCTACTCAGTGGTTAGATAGAAGAGTTTAAACTGTGATTTGTAAACCTATTGTGATCCAATGCTGATACTATGTGATCCAGTTCCAATAGTGCTAATCTTCTATTTTTTGACGAAGCAACACACCTGTAAATATTTCAGCTTGTTACAGGCTGCATAAATCTGCACTCATTTTGATGATAATGTTCAAGTTTCTTTTGCCAATGACGACTTATTTTATTCATATATATCTGTCGGTGGATCTTTGTCAGTTTGGTTGAACCCTTCAACATTGAACAGCATTTTATTCTCCATGTACAAAACAAACCCTTAAAATAACATCTATTTGTAAAGAAGACTTTCTGCAACCTAAAAGCATGACAGGCAATTAAAAAATATAGAGTAGTTCTCTCTCAGACATTTGAAAGTAACAAATCAAGGTTTTGTGGCAGGCGATCCCAAACTTTTGAACCGCAGTGTACATGCAGCGTACATCCCTTTCCAGTGAAATTAACCTTGACCCTTAAATCTTCCATTGTCAACTGGCGTAGATTTTCTTTGACATTACCTGCCCATTGCCCATATGTCTTTAAATCCACATGCCAAAGCTCGGACAAAAAAAACTGTCTGAATCCACACCAACATCTCCAGGCCAGTCTCAGCAGGTGGAAAACAACAGTAAATCCCCCAATGATGGCCAGCGCTTCAGTGAATGACATTTTGCAGCAGAGCTCTTGACTGAACAGGATTCCCTTCATAGACGATGTTAAATATATATTAGAGGAAGTGAGAACTTTGTTTACGTACTCCTCCCACACTGCTCCACCCATGAGGGCTGCTGTCAGACACTGTGAGCGTGGCAGACAACAAATAGGCCCCCACAATGCACCTGAAGCTTTCAAACTCCCTGCAGACTAAACTAAATATTTCTTTCATCGCCATTCAAAGACGCAACATAATTTTCTGTCCCAATAGTTTGCAGAAACATCCACCTCAGCTGCAGCTCCTGACATAGGTGCCAAGTGTTTTTCTGCTGCAACTACATCAGAAGGAAACTAACCAAATATATTTTGTGACTGTCGGTTAAATCCAGAGGTTAAATATTTAGATGTGCAATATCAATGCATTACATTTTTGTGTCCCTCCTTTCACAACCACCTGCAAATGCAAGCTTTGAATAAATGTGTAAGTATACATGAAAAGCCGTAAAAACTGACAAAAATGTCTTTCAACTGCTTAACATCAAAGAGATTGGGGTGCTTTAACAGATGGTTATATCTGCAGTGAATTTGCTTGACATATATTCAGGTATCAGATGAACCAACAGAGGGTGCTGCAGCTTTCTAACCAGCCACAGCTGGACCAGGATTTGACAGTGACATGATGTACCTGTACAATGGGATACCTGCTCAGTTGAGTTAATGTGCAAATGTAATTCTGCAAAAAAAGAATTGTCTGACATTTCCCTTTATCCATATTTCAATGTCAAAGATTTTGTTTTTGAAAATACCAGTCTACGGTGACTCAACAACGTACAATAGAAAGTTAAATTAACCAGTAAACATCCTGAATTTCCTGCATGCATGTGCACTGCAGTGTGCAATCACAGATCTGCAGGGACCAATTCCAGTTCTCTAATAATAACAACACAACAGATCTATATAGCGCTTACCAAAGTTCTCAAAGACTCTTAACATACTGAATATGTAACATGCAGTAAAATATTTATTACACATGGACTAGGACATAAAAACATGGGGGGCTAGGTGGGTGCGTTTTAAATGATAACAATGCGGGGCTTTTTTTATGTGGTTTGGTAATGAGTTCCACAGAGAGGGGCGATGACTTAAAAAGCCCCATCACCCGAGGTTCGACGCTTGGTCCTAGAGACTTGCAGGAGGTTGGAGGCCCAGCAATACAGCCTGGGCCTCCAGCTACGTGGTGTTGGCTCCTAAGAAGTGGGTGGTGAACATACATGCAGTTATTAGCTTTGTCTGATGTTACAGGGAATCTGACCTGATGACGGGCCTCAAGAATACCCTCCATATAGAAATAGCTTCTCACTGATGTTCTCGTTTGCTTATGTAGGTCAAATAGTGGCACAGTCTGTTTCATGACTATTTCAAAGCTACTTGTAGTAATGTTTAATAACAGTCTTTTCACACAAGGTTTCCGGCTTTCCTACAGCTCTGAACAGATGATGATGGGAAGACTGAGTGACGTTGCTGTGGGAGGCGGCCAAATGAATTCACCTGATTAATTACGTAGGGTCACGGAGCAGGCAACTGTCTAAGCTTCTCTATTGCTCCTCCCACAGGATTTTTCTTCAGTATGTGATTAATGAACTTCGACAAACAGCTTCTTCGTAGAAAGTAAAGAATTCCAAGAGAGATGTACTTTAGAAATTGTCAAATCACATGACAGCTTTGAGAGTCATGTGACCAAGCACATGCCAGCATCACACTGGCTGTTAAGGACAGGTATGTCATATTAGAATAATAGATAGTGTATTTAAATATGTTCAGATAAATAAATAAAAAAACTGACTACTACTTAATAGTGTATGTTTTGCCTACATGACTGGTTGTTGCTTGGGGCTACAGATTAATAACATTTAGGGCTAAATGACAATGAGAAGTGCTGGTATCCTCCTGTCAGTATTGTGCAGTGTTGCTACCTCTGCAGTTGCTGAGTCTTTGCTCAACTGGGTGAATCTGGCGTGTATCTGACCTTGCTTCGAAGTGATCTCTGTCAGTGCCGTTAGCCATGTCACTTTTAAGAGGCTTGCATGCAGCAGATCAGTTTAGCACAGCCCCACCTGACTAATCTGATTACTCCAGCAAGGCTGCCATCAATGTGCAAGACAGGACAAAAAAACAAACCCATCGCCACATTTCCATATGTAGGGGACTGGCTTCAAAAAGCTCAGCTGATATCACTGAGGCTATGCTGGATGTGTGCCCCGTTTATCTTTGTATTTAAATGTTGTTGTTTTAAAAAATGAAAGCCTTACATTCCACCTGTAGTGAACTGTACCGGCTGTGAGTATAGCTTACCGCAAGATATGTTCAGCCCTGGGCTCCAGCTCACATAGTTATTTTGCCTTTATCAGCATTACTCCCCAGGTGCCTTTGTGCCTCTGTGACTGTTGTCTTGTCCAGAAGTTGGAGCCCAATCCCGGCAAAGGAGGGAGATTTCAAAGATGTCAGAAACGTGTTCATATAAAAGACACCTTGACATAATTGATTAAGCTTTTTTTTTAAAGTCGCTGTTATTCACCATAAACATCTTCTTGTATTTGATTAGTGGTGAGGTTCAGATTATTTTGGAAACCAAATTGTTGCAATCCAAGCTTTAATTCCTAAATGATGGGATACAAGACAAATTTTATTGAAGTATGTGGAGAGTTTTAGCCATGCTAAATTTAAGTTTGCATCTTTGGCGACTGTAGTAAGAGTGGTGGCACGGAAAAGAGCATAAGAGAACGAATCAGAGGGATTTGAACTGCAGCTGCAGAGTTTTATAGGGCTACATATACAACCGCCTTAATCCCTGCACCACCAGGTTCAAGCTTCATGTGTTTACATGCAATTCTATAATTTATGGGAGCCATAGGGGATAAGTGTGCAATTATTAACATTGCAATTTTTGTCCACAAAAAACAAAATAAAGGAGAAGTTCCATAAACTCCCACAACAACTATTTAACTAATAGTTCTTTGCATGATCATATACTTGTTTTGGTCCCCATAATATGACAATCAGTACAGATAGCCACCTTTTCAGTCAGTCAGGTTTTTTTAGGTTATTTTTAAAACATTCTACGTCAGCACCTAAATTTACGCCTGTGTAAATGATCCAGAGTGAATATACTTTCACCTTCTTGTTCCTTTCCACCAGCCCTCCCTCCCCCCACACTCTCTTCCCACACTGTGGATTAGAAGCTCAAGACGGCTGAGAAGTCAAAGCTTGCCAGTCCTTCCCGCTCTTCCCTTTCTTTTACCCGTTACCTCTCCACAGCTTTCGGACAGCTTTTAACAATCCAGACGCTGGATCGGGGTTTCACCTCGTCCCATGCAGTGTCCCGCTGTGGTTTGGGGTGGGTCCCAGTCCAAAATAGGGCCATCAAGAGCCAAAGCAACTACTGGAAATGTGGAGATTTTTCATTTTCAGTATTGTCTTTAAGGAACTTGGATGCAAGAGGAGATAATATTTATTTTTTTACTTTCCACACTACTTGGATATGATATTGTTTCCCAATAAAAGGACACCGATTACTGTTCCTGCTGTATACTTCTGTATACTTAATCCACCTGGAGTTTGGATGGTGCTATTCAACGACAGGCTCCAACATCGACATGGTTCCTACAGTATGTAGTGAAACTGCTCCAGGTCAGAGTTGTCTCTTATTAAATATGTTTTATTGTATTTTCTTGTCATTGATTTACCACTATCAAGTTTCTTTGTCGCAGACCTAGTCCAGCAAAGGTGAAACTGATAGCCAAGGATTATCCAATACCTTCATTAATACTGAAGAAAATAACGCTATTCAGGAAATGTAATAAGCATTTTGATGTGTTAACATAATTTGACCTATTTCTTATTCTCAGTATCACTTTAGAACAAGGCTAGCATAAAGATCAGTGTTACTCTTAACCTGACCCGTAAGAACTGATAAGCCAATGACCGTATTAGTCACTTTAGAAGGGCTGTTGGTTGCCACTTGCATGAAGGCAAAAACTCAAATCAGCCACTACTTTTGGCTGTTAAATGTCATTTTTGGACCACTACATGTGATTTATATATAAGATTTAACACAGATGTGGCCTTATTTAAGATTCAAGCATATAGAAACAAGAGCTTGAGAGATAAATCAGCCAGGCCGATAAAGAGCAATAGCAGACATATATTGATATTTTCTCAGCTGATAAGAACAAGAGAGTGCAGGAAAGAAATGCCAAACTAAGTTTGAGATCATTAAGAAACTGGGGTATATTTATCATTGAGAACTATTGAGAACTGACAAGTTCATCTTTTAGATGTAAAATGTTCCATTTAGTGTATATTTATGTAACAATTCTTAATTAATTTGCTTTACTTAATCAAAGGAATCCAAAACAATATATTAGTTTATGTCCTATTTTATGTTTTAAAACTCACCATTAGATTCTCAAATTTTAATGTTGGCATGATAAAATTGAATCAGTCAGGCTATGATATATACACAACACAACAAGCACAATAATTTTGTCATCCACTGTTTCACTAAAGTGAACTTCTTTCAGTATTTTAAGCCGTGAGCATTAAGGTTGTTTTATTCTCTTTAAACCAGCATGATATTGATGGAAAATGTGCATTTCTTTCAAGCTGAACGTCCTTAAACCTCAGAAGCAATGCAGTACATTTTAGCATTAGCTGCCACTGAGGTTCCCCTCACTATGGTTGGTCGGGCCTTTTGCTCAGCTATCAATGTCCCTTGAAGAGCAGCCATTTTAAGTGTTTCTGGACACAGGATGAAGTCAGCTATGTTTATGTATTAGTTAAAAAACAGGATTTAAAATTCAGTTTTCAAAACATAATTGCCAGGGTTACAGTTGGTTATGAAAGGGCCCAATGCAGAAGATCTTTAATATTTTTAAGTGCAGAATAGAATGTAGTTCATATGTTTTTGCATGCAATAAATGCATTTATTTCCAGTGTCCTCGCTTTCAGCAATAAAGTATCTTAATTCAGTTAATGTTTGAAGATGAACAGGGTTCGACTGTCTTTCTTAATTTAACCTGAACCCCCAGTATAAACTCCATCAATCTATCATTTAATCCTGAGATATTTTAGCAGCTAGTACAAATTTAGATGCTGGTTTCAAGAATCCGAGGGGATAATAATCCAGTAATCAATGACTGGGAACATCTCAAGAGATTCACTATTGAAGGGAGAAGTGATGGCAAGAGTAAATGGAGACATCAAGGCCAGATTTAGCTCCACGTTACCTGGCACTTGGTTTTTTAAACTCCATGGGCCCAGCAGAGCTTATCAGCTTGCCACACAAGCCATTAATTCTTCAAGGAACAGCACTGGCACTGTGGGTCCCATGTCTTCAGTGAGACAGATGGATGCTGACACAATTCAACATCACATTCTGTTAAACAAACTGCTCAACCAGATGCAGCTTCAGGTCAAGGATCATGCCAATACCTCGGAGACTGTTTAAGCCCTGAGGTATCCTTGTTTGTGTCACAGAACCTAAGATGCAAAAGCAGATCACGTTAAATTGTTGAGCAACACATTTTCTAATTGCACCTTTTCTTCTTATTCACCGGAGGCAGTGATGACTTGGGGTTGTCTCATCGCCGGTCCAGTTTTAGACTAGAGGCCTGCTGAGTGCCAAGGGAGGCAGTCCTATCCACAAAGACACATTCACTGTCACGCTAATCACCATAAACTCTCAGCTCCCCTGCTGTGTCTCAAGCATAGCTGTGAGAGGAAAATGGCAAGTCACAGAGACCCTCGCTTTCTGCACAACCTGTCCTACCACCCACGATGGCAGCACGACTCAATAAAAGTGAAGAGAAAAGGATGCGTGCGGACAGTAACTGCAAACAGTTGCAGTGGATTTAGTGTGTTCAAATCATTAGCAGCTTCATCATCAAAACCACAGTTGCCATCATCCCCTGTGCAAGGCTCCAGGAGCTGGTCTGGGAACTGGCTCCTTCTGCTGTTGCTCATACTCTCATCTCTGCCCTGTCAAACCTGGGCGACCACTTTCAAGGTGGCCCTGGTTGGACCCTGGACGTGTGACCTCTTATACTCCAAAGCACTTCCTGACTTGGCAGCCCGCCTCGCCACTGCCCGCATAAACAAGGATCCCTACCTCAATAAAGGCTACTGGTATGACTACACGCTGGTCAATGAGGACTGCAAGTCATCCCGTGCCCTGGCTCGCTTTGCTGAGCTGGAAGGTTATGGTGCTGCATTTCTGGGCCCCGCCAACCCAGGCTACTGCTCCTCAGCTGCTTTGTATGCAAAAGAGTGGGATGTTGGGATTCTTTCCTGGGCTTGCCTCAAACCCAACATGAATAAAATGGGGATGTATTCCAACTTCCTGCGGCCGCTGCCACTGTCCTCTCGTGTACTTTTCTCTGTTTTGCGATACTTTGGTTGGGCCCATGTGGCCATAGTCTCAGAGGAGACAGATTTGTGGGAAGCCACAGGACAGGAGCTGGCCTCGTCACTGAGGGCCCTTGGCCTTCCTGTCAGCCCTGTGGTGACGATGGAGTCCGACAAGGATGGGCCTCGGAGAGCACTGACAAAAGTGAAGGACGCAGACCGGGTCAGAGGTAAGTTTTAGACTGTGAAGATGACTGAGATAAGAACAAAAACACAAATGTAACAACAACATTAAAACCATCTCCAGACTGTTTTATTCCACATGAGTCATGCAAATTAATCCGTTTTGAATCCCACTTCTCTCCACAGTGGTGATTATGTGCATGCCCTCTGTCCTGATTGGTGGCCAATCCCAGTACCAGCTTCTGACAACAGCCTTGTTGATGCGTATGATCGACCGTGGCTACGTGTTTATCCCCTACGACAGCCTCCTCTACTCACTACCCTACAACGATGCACCCTACTATATGCTAGGCAATGACACCAAGCTACGCAAAGCCTATGACGCAGTCCTCACCATCACTATGGACTCTGGAGAAAACAATTTCTATGAGGCTTTCAAAGACGCTCAGGACAGCTATGAAATTCGCACCACGACCCCACCAGAACAGGTGAGATTTGTGTGATACTTTTGCGTATAGTAATGGTAAATGATAAAAGAAGTGATAATAGGACAAATCTGGAAGAAGAGGATACACAAAGGCACTTATATTAACATTTGAATTGTATCAAAATCATCACATTACTGTCTCCTCTGTAAGGTTTCTCCATTCTTTGGCACCATCTACAACATGATCTACTACACAGCTATGGCTGCTGAGCAGGCCCGCGCAAATGGAGGCCGCTGGGTAACCGGTGAGATCCTGGGTGAAAGCAAGGGTGGCTTTGAATTTGAAGGCTTTAATCAGCACTTGAAGGCTGGCAGGGACGGTGAAGGCATGCAAGCTCGCTATGTAGTGCTGGACTACAGTGGCATTGGCCACTATCTCTACTCCACTCATGTTCTGGAGGCCGCTCATACATATGGAGGGGTCGGGAGCTTGAAATACCTCGGCCGTTCGATCCATTTTGCGGGCAGCACGCCCTACACAGACTCAGGCTGCTGGTTTAGTCCATACTTTGCCTGTACTGGAGGTGAGAGCACTAGTAATAATAAGAAATATTAGCTGGTGCACTGCTCAATAATTCAGTGCATTCAAATTATCTTTGTGTTTTTCTTCTCTTCCCAAAGGCCTGGACACAGTCACTTTCTTCTTTCTTCTTCTTGCATTCATTGCAGTCATTGGATGTGGCTCTAACTTCTTTATTAGTCTCAAGTATGTACAGCAGAGTATCAAATCATAATTTCCCATCTGGTGCAGTCTTGTGTGATCTTTAAAAAAACTGATTGTTTTTCTTATTCTTTTTTTTGTCCAGGCGAAATGGCAGGATTGGGCTCAGTTTTGGAGGTGGTAACGGTGGATCAACAAAGGTCGTGCTGACTCTGGACGACCTGGTCTTCATCAACACCCAAATCAGCAAACGGGTCAGTTCCTTACTGAATCCCTGGCTATACTGTCTGTATGTTGCTTCTCTCTGCTTTGGAAATATGTGATGTATGACAGTTGCTTGCCTGTAAAAGATGATGTACTCTGAGCTGCCCCGTCCTCTTTGAACTGTATTTGAGCAGAGGATCAATGACGAAAGTATCCTGAAAAGCCAGCTCGATATAAAGACACCTCATCACTCTGTGTCCGGTCGCAGCTACTTGGCATCTACACCAGACAGCTCCAATGTTGCTGTGTTTGAGGTAAGCTGACTGACATATTTAATAAACTCCTGTTCATCCTTTTGGGTGGTTTTGGGTTTCACAAAGACTGTAATTTTGTGTTTGTCCCAGGGTGACTGGGTTTGGTTGAAGAAATGTCCCGGTGGACCTGTATCAGGTGTCAACAGCAGCACTGAGCATGTCTTTGTCAAGGTAAGTGAATGTGTGTGTCATTATCCCAATGACCCCAAATATGGTCTGGTGCCTGGCCACAATACAACGCATCAAACTCATTGACTTGTGTCTTGTTGTTTCCATTGTCTTCCAATCAGCTCAGAGACATGAGGCATGAGAACCTCAATCTGTTCCTGGGACTGTTCTGCGACTCTGGGATCATTGCCGTTGTGACCGAACACTGCACCAGGGGCAGCTTGGAGAATCTGATCAGCAATGAGGAAGTGCGTCTTGACTGGATGTTCAAGTCTTCCTTGTTAATGGATCTGATTCGGGTAGGAGAGACAAAAGGACCAACATGCATTTCATTTCACATCTTATCATTTTGCCTCCTCACTCAGACGTTTTTCTCAAACTGTCATCAGGGAATGAAGTACCTGCACAATCGTGACATCATCCACGGACGGCTCAAATCCCGAAACTGTGTGGTAGACGGGCGCTTTGTATTGAAGGTGACAGACTATGGGTTCAATGAAATTTTGATTGCCCAAGGCATTGACACTGATGAGCAAAAGCCAGAAAGTGAGTTAATATGCATCCATTGACACATTTTGTGACAAAACCTATCAATATTTTTTGTTAATTTATTACTTACCATATTTGTAAAGGTCTGCTTTGGACGGCTCCTGAGCTACTGAGAAACTCAAGTCTAAGGAGGAGGGGCACTTTTGCTGGGGATGTCTACAGCTTCTCCATCATCGGGCAGGAGGTCATCTCCCGCTCTGCACCTTACTGCATGCTGGACATGCCGCCCAAGGGTGAGTGATCTGGGGTTAGTAAACCCAAAGGATGAAAAGAAAAGAAAAGTAGTAGAATGCCATGTGCAGGTTCTATTTGAAATCCTGTCTTTTCTGTTCCCCCACGTGTGCTATTTTTTTTGGTATTGCTCTCTGCTCACTCTTTCTACAAAACAGTTCACACTGAAATTAATAGAAAATTACATATATTAGGATTGTTGCTGAAAATGCTGCCCGATTCTTTTGACAACATTGGGTGCACAAAATCACATTAGAGGCAATGAATTTTCCATACCAGGTGTTTTGTCGTTTTTTTGTGCATTTCTGTGTGTGCACGCATAACATCTGTGTGTGTTTACAGAGATTATCAGCAAGCTCAAACAGCCTCCTCCGTTGTGTCGGCCTGTCCTGTCTGTGGACGAGTCCCCGGTGGAGGTGATACAGGTTATGAAATGCGCCTGGAGTGAAGAGCCAGAGAAAAGGCCGACCTTTGAGGAGATCTTCAAGCTGGTAAAAACATTGAAAACGCGTATCAATCCACATCTACTCCTCCTTATTTGTTGCTCTGTGTGAAAGTAGCAAGCTGGAGATGAAAGTCCTGTTCCCTCCTTTTCTTTTACGTGACAGTTCAAGGGTATCACCAAAGGAAAGAAGACCAACATCATCGACTCTATGCTGCGCATGTTGGAGCAGTACTCCTCCAACTTGGAGGATCTAATCAGAGAGAGGACAGAAGAGCTGGAGGTGGAGAGGCAGAAGACTGACAAACTGGTGGCTCAGATGTTGCCCAAGTGAGTGTCAAGCAATTGCAATTGTCAAGTATTGGTTCTCTCTTGCCTGGTCTGTGGGTATTGGTTCTCTCTTGGCTGGTTTGTTGTAGTTCATTCCATTTTCTAACAATGAATTTAATGCTGCTCCGTTAGATCATGTGACGCATTATGTGACATTTAGATTGCACACAGGTGGATAATATTTCACTAATCATGTGACCTTTAAAGGTAATTTGTATCACCAGACCTTATTTAGGGCCTTCATATCAAAGACAGTGAATACATAAGCCCACACCACTTTTCAGTTGTTTTTTTTCATTTCACTTCATAAATTTTGACATAAAATGAAAAAATTGCTTTTAATTCCAAGTTGTAATGCGACAACTCGGAAAGATTGCAAGGGGTGATTCCTTTTGCAAGGCAATGTACTCAACTGTGTTCTTCATTGCATCGGACTAGTTTAATCATTATAAATGAATCTTTATAATATGTAATCATATCTGAGTTTGAAATCACTGATCTGCCAAAGAGAAGTTTCTCTCCTGTATTTAACAGTTACCTACACATTGACAGGAGAGAGTTGCATCCTGCTGTGTATCTCAGTTATGTTCTTAGAAATGTCACTTTGCCTGTTGGCAATGATCAACAGAAAGGCAAAGCCGTTGAATGTCGGTTTGTGATCCCCAAGAAAATGTAATATTACTTTGATCAGTCTCAGGCTCAATCTCAAGACTGTTTCTGCTTCAGCACCTCAGGCGTGTCCTCCACTCATCATCTTCCTCCTCCAGGTCCGTGGCCCAGGCTCTGAAAACAGGCAAGCCAGTCAAACCCGAGCATTTCAGCGAGGTCACTCTGTACTTCAGTGACATCGTGGGCTTCACCACCATCTCAGCTCTCAGCGATCCCATCGAGGTGGTCGACCTCCTCAACGACCTCTACACACTCTTTGATGCTATCATTGGACTGCATGATGTCTACAAGGTGAGTGTATAGTACTGGGTAACGCCTCTATTTTTGAATTATTGTATTCCGCTCATAGTCTTTTTGTATTTCCCGTCAAACTGTCTATGAGAATTCTCGATCTAGGATTCTGTATGTTGTTGATGTTGATCTGATCCAGGAAAACATGCGCCACCTCAATTTATGCCCACTATGTATCAAGAGAATACTATGCAGTGTTGAACTAGTGGTAGAAAAAAAAACACAGTGTATATATGTGTGTGTGTGTTTGCTGAACTGTTACTTTTTTTGTATTAAGGTGGAAACTATCGGAGATGCCTACATGGTAGCCTCAGGAGTCCCCACTAGGAACGGCAACCGTCATGCAGCCGAGATGGCAAACATGTCTCTTGACATCCTCCACTGCATCGGGACCTTCAAGATGAGGCACATGCCTGAACTGAAGGTCAGAATTCGTATCGGCCTGCACTCTGGTGAGCAATATCTCCATCCTTTTTGTGCTGTATTGCTCTCTCTATACACGGTAGTAATGTTGCATATTTACCATGAGTGATTACTTTAAGAGTCACATACACGTGTAATGAGTAATGGGTAATATGGCAGGAAATTAATCAAAACTTCCTTCCAGAGTGAGAAAAAATGTATATGTTAGAGAGGAGTAAGAGTACAAGAGCCCAAGCTGCTAAGGCAAAGAGGTATTTTTACCTCCTTCATCCTAGTCTGGAACTTATTCCTGGAACAGTGAAACGCTATCCACTTAGAGCGCTGTCATCCAATTAACACACTGCACACTTTAGATCTATTCTATGAATTTCTTTATGTAGTTGTTGTTGTTTTAGGGGAAATAATTACGTACTTTTATTGAAATGAAAATTGATTAGAAGTCTAGAAAGAAAACAAGTTGACACACAAGTGTGTGTGTGTGTGTGTGTGTGTGTGTGTGTGTGTGTGTGTGTGTGTGTGTGTGCGCGCTTGCTTGCTATGTTTGCAGGCCCAGTGGTAGCAGGAGTAGTGGGTCTTACGATGCCTCGGTACTGCCTGTTTGGAGACACTGTCAACACGGCATCTCGAATGGAGTCCACAGGGTTGCGTGAGTGTCTCATACATCATTATATAGACCAGACAGATCTCCTCTTCTTCTTTTTATAATTTAAAATATATGTATTTAACGTGGTTGAGAGTACAAGTGTAGTTGGTGTGCATGCTGCCTGAGCCTAAACAGGGCTTTAAGTGAGCAGTCCTGCTAATCCTTTAAGACTATCAGCATTAGAGGCCAATTTGAAGTTTCAGTGTAAATGTCTACGTCACTGACCAAGTCTGACTCCGCTACACTATGCATGCTGAATAAATTAAGTATGAACTTACGTGTTAACTGCCAAGATGTGTGTTGAGAAAGTTCTCCTACATATTCAGCTAAATAAACTATATAAATACCCTCTTGGCGCAGCTGGAAAATGCATCGTCACAAAGCTAAAAACAGTGCTCTTTTCTGAACTACCCAACAGTATATGAAGGAGTTCAAATGAACACAACCTTAAACATCTACCGCAGTAAGATGCAACACACACGTTGATGCAGCAGTAATATTCATCCAATAAACATCTTATATAATAGTAAAATACTGAGTAGCATTTTACTCCACAATGAGTACTTTTACTTTTGATAATTGAAGTAAATCTTGTTAAATAATTTTACTGAAGTAAGGATTTGAACGCAGAGCTATAATTTGTAGTGGATTATTTTCACAGTGTGGGCTTTTACTTAAGTAAAGGATCTGAATACTTCTTCCACCACTGCTGAAATAACAATTATACATGTTTGCTATTAGCAGCTATTAGCAGCAAGCTCAAATGAGCTAAATTAAATGTAACGTAATGTAAAGATACTAATGGGTAGTTTACTGCCACCAAGTGGCTTTATACCAAAATGACAGCCTGACTCTACATTTCTCAGATATTATCATTTTAAACTTAAAGTTCCAAAGACAATAGAGATTGTATATGTTCAACTGACATTAAAGCAATTTCTGTGTGTAAATGCTGCTGTGTGTTTCTGTAATTTCCACAGCTTACAGAATCCATGTCAACAAAAGCACAGTCGATGTTCTTAACAGCTTGAATCTAGGATACAAAATTGACTGCAGGGGCATGACAGAGTTAAAGGTAACATGAATAGAAACACGTTTAAGGTGTACCCACAGTGACACAGGCATCGTAATGATAGCTAATGGATTCTAATGATTCTTTATTTCTAGGGGAAAGGGATTGAGTACACATATTGGTTGGTAGGAAGAGAGGATTTCAACAAGCCTCTGCCTATTCCTCCAGACCTTACAGGGTAAGGGAATGTTTTGGTTACTCCTCCACATATGCATTCATGTGATTTGTCTGTTTAATCTTTGCACTGCATTTTACTGTAGCACAACGTAACGTTATATCAAGAGATGGTGTGACTGGCATGTGGTGCTCTCTCAATCTCGGTGCATAAAAAGCTGTATTTCCTGTTACAGGGGAGCCAATCATGGTATCGCGTTAGAGGAGATTCCTCCTGACAGACGGCAAAAATTCCTGGATCGACAGAAGAAGATGGGCTAGGCAGATATTTATTTCATTCACGAATGTACCAGCATGAAAAGAGATACTTTCTAGATCAACATTGTCATCTACTACAAATCCAGCACCAGTGACAAGGGAATTCATACTCTTTGGAAATCATTTCTAGACTGAAATAATCTTCATAGTAGAAAGCACAACTTTTGTTCAACAAAACATAGAGTACACATACAGCATGATATCCCAAAGATCCCAAAATGTATTGGTTTAGAGGACAGCAAGAAGGGATGAGTTGTTTACAGCATCCTGTGTAATACTGGTGTACTTTAAGGACTGGATGTATTTGAACTTGTACGGTTGTCTGTATTTGTACTAATCTCTGTGCTTTGTAGAGACATTGGAGATATTGTATCATGAACATCCCGAGGGTGGAAGCTATTACTGCCTGACTATTCATCTTGGGTAAAATATAGCACTCACTTTCGAAGCATTAACCTTTTACAACAACTCGGATTTAGTACATTGAAACATTTTCACAGTAATTTAAGCTAGAGAGACCCGGATCGATCAGTCAGGGCTGAGAGCTCAGCTCTGATATTGCTTTGGTGGCAGCATTGCTCTGATTATTCACCCATTTGATGAATTAAGCCATACAATCCAAACATGGTTCAAATGTGTCAAACAAATTATTTGGTTTGTTTATTTAATGTTAGATGAATATAGATGGGGGAAAAAATCACAATATCTGTCACCTAACATTTTATCCCTTTACTGCAATAGTCTTATTGGAGTTAATTTGACTCAATTCAATTGAGTGTATCAAAGATAAAGATGTGATCTAAGTTTTAGATTAGATGACTTTTCTTAATTTTAAAGATAAATACTGGAAATGAACTTGAGACCAAAACATCTACAAAGCTTGAAATAATAAATAAAATCCAACATTTAATGACATAAGATAGTGTTTTTAAACATACTCTTCTCTCCTTAATAATGGCATGATACTATACAGTATGAATTGTTTTTTTTTTTTAACAATGTGTGTATAGCTTTGCTGACATTTTCTACCAAATCTCAGGAGATGTACAAAACATTAAACAAGACCAAAACTATTGCTCACTAACGACTATGCAGTTTCACTGTCGCTTCACCTAAATTACATGTAGCCTATTATTGAAACGTGCTGCATGCATGGCTGAGTGTACTGATATTGAGCTGTGTGTTTAACAGGCTCTTAATAGGACAGCAGTTTGGAGACCGGATTTCTGCCACACACACACAGTATTTCTGCTCTGCACTGATATGCAATTGGCTGAAAATCTTATCTCCAATAATGTGCTTCAGCAGATTGAGCCTTCTCATGTGCAGGCGCAGACTTCTAGATGAATATATCTGGCAGTGTCTGAGTTTTTGGCTTATTATTTCCTCTTTGGGCTCTGCTGGACCCCACACAGTGTCTGTATTTGAAGGTCCTATGAGAACAAATGTTCACTAAGTCGCTCCCATGCCCAACCCCAGGGGATTTTACAGAACATGGGGGAAAGCATAGAAAAAAGGGAGGACATAGTCCTCTGAGTCATTTCTGTGTGGCTCTGGGATGTGTACATACTGCAAATTTGTACATAGTTAGTCTGTGTTTTTGTCCTGCAGGGTGAGGAACTTTTTAGTGGAGTTTTTCCTTCTGCTTGGGTTCCCTAAACCCCCGACACAAAAGGAGACGGCAAAAAAACAAGGATTTAATCACAGTGAATTTAAGGAGCGAGCAACGGCATTGTTCACACCCTCTCTGTTGGCTTGCTAATTGTCTGCAGCAGCACTGATATTGAAGCAATGTCGGGATGTGATTTTTTTTCTCCAACAACAGTTTCAGTGCAAACATTTTTCCTTAAGGGCTCACTTGCTGACCCCTTCTAACATCGACGAAAAATGGACATGCGATGACTTGATTATCAGGTTGCTTTTGGTGTTTTTCACACCATCAAGTGTCAATCACTGGCTCTTTAAGCATGATTAAACCCCTGACGAAGATGAAACGCAGGATTCTGAATCGAGATGAAGAGCACAGGAAATGCTACTGAATGTTTCTTTGATGAGTTATTCTATTAACATAGGTAGGACCTGCGTTTTCTAGATTTTTAATAAATTTGCCAAATAGATTGATCTCATCAAAACTGAATGGACTGTACTGTTCCTTTTGAAAGTGTTCTCAATGTGTCTCTGTAAATAAATGATGGTTTTAGTGAAGATTGTGTCTTCGTAAGTGTGCTGACGAAGAAATTTTGAAAATAGAGGTGTTGTAAATGGGCAAAGGACTTCGGAACAACACTTTAAAATGCCACTGAATTATAAAGGATGATGCTAACAAATTCTGGGCTGGTTCAACACTGTTTTATTCTGTACTGAAAAAATCCAAATGTAAGGGACGGCTTTTACATAATGCAACTTCTGTGCAATACACTGCACATCGTAAGCAAACCCTCTTGAGGTCCGAATTTCCTCCTGGACATTGCAAATGTTGATACATCTTGTGCATGTTTATTTAATGGATTTCCTGCTGAAACACAACCTCCACGGAGCTGAAGTTGCATTTCAGTTTCACCTTCTTACAGTAACTTCGGCCAACAATGTGCAGGTTTTTAGATGTAGAAAGCGTAAAACAAAATTATAGTTTTTCTTCAGTGTCAGAGTATATTTTCTGCTTTAGATCTGGAGATTTCTTTAAAAGATCCTTTATATGCCAAATCAAAATTGTCCTATGTGTACCGGAGACAATAAGATAATATTTTTCTTTTTTAAATGATTCAAATGTTATATCCAAATCATGCAGATCCATGTCTGCACTGCTAGTGATATCCGTGCCCTGAGGACGATGTCAGCTCAAAAGCAATTCTTGTTTCTGCCACTAACAGGGGTTGCTATGAGGACAATTTGATCAGTTTGACAGGTTGCTATGCCAAACCTCTTTTGGCACTTTGGTGGTGCAATCACACGCCTGGGATTTAACCACAGGCCGTGTAAAATACTTTCTTTCTAAACGCCTATGTTGTTTAGCATTTTGTTGCTTTGGGTATAAATTATTGTATTATTTATAAGCATGTGGCATTATTATTCAGCTAATACTCTGTACAGCAGGTATGTATGGGTCACATTATAAATACTCATAAAACCTCGGTCCACATTAAAAGGATACCCACCACCATATTGTGTGCTCTGGGGAACGCTGGCTCGGCCATATTGGTCCTTTTATTGCCTTACTGGTGCTCCAAACCACGATAGGGCAATCAACTAGGATATCATCAGTATATTTAACTTGTGATCATTGTCACTGATTACATTGGAGTAATGCTATGTCATCATCAGCAGAGAATTGTTGAACTATCTTTACACTGATTTTAGATTTATCTAAAAATAAACTGAAAAAGGAATAATCAACTAACACGGATAAGAAAGTATTACATAAAATAGTATAATACAAAGTTGTATCACTATAATATTAGATTCCTAAGTAATAACTAATAGTGTCGGGAATCATATGTCATGCATTTTTTTCCCCTGTAAAATGATGCACACACAGGTATATGGTGCAGAAGCCCCGACCTCTCAAACAGCGTGTTCTTCACCTGTTTTCCTCCTGCCTTTGCACAGTCAGTGGGGTCCAATCCCCTTAATAAATGCTGAATTAAATGACATGAACTGTGCGATCGTCGACGTGATCAGTTACGAAGTCTTCCCCGACTGGACACCGTGTTCCTCTGTGCGCCCCAGCAGCCCTGAAGCCCCCCGTGGCATTTGGCTGGCAACGACTTGGAGGTGCCAGTCTAGCAGAAGCTGAGTCAAGTCAGCCAGAGAGAGCCCGGCGGAGACCGGAAATACAGCAGCTTGGCTTTCGCAATACAAGCACATTGGGTTGTGGTCGCACAAGAAAAAAAACATCAGCATACTCAGCAGGTCATTTACTGAATACATACCTTGTAATGTGGTTGATTAAAAAAGCACTATAAGGTTTTACTCTGAAATACCAGTTCATGCAAGTGCGATGACCCACTTGCACTGTTTTCATGTGACACCAAAAGAGAAGGCAACTATATGTGAATACTGCAGCAATGTATGCGGTGTATCAGACAGCTATATATATATATATATATATACATATATATATATATATATATATATATATATATATATATATATATATATTGTTGAAGCATGTAGCATGCTTTTATTATCATGACTCTGTAATAATTATCTTCTATTTGTGTACATTGGCTGGTAAAAAAAGGGACACAAATGGTGTTCCTCTGCACAGATGCTGACCTGATGCTGACCACTCCATTGAGTGAGCAACAGAGCCAATCTGCTCCAAGTAGAGGAGCTAGCTGGGGTAGTTAAGTCTTTTCTTTCATGTCCCACTTTGGGAGACACTGGATAAGCCTGGGACTCACACAAATACTGTAGCACTGAGGGAGCTGCTGGGGGGAAATTATGACTGCGCCTTTGTTGTGGTATCCTACTCGTCATTTTGAACCTTGTCCCTGACCAGAGGATAAGTGATATACAAAAAAAAAAATACAGGAATGGTTAAACAGATGGTTAGGCCTTATTCAGTTTGGGAGTGGTTTTTTTTTGAAAATCTTCATCGGAAGTTCTGTTTTAAGCCCCCCTAGCTTTACGGTGATGGGTATAGACTGAATGTGGGCATCCTCAGACAGGTGGAGGAGACGAACTGCACCGTGGTTGGACTCGATCGGGCAGGACTGGGTTGGGCTGCAGGACGAGCAGCGGTGGACGCTGTGCACGCTTGGTGCGCGGAGCCTCCTGCAGCTGCTGGATTCACAGTATGAGACCAGACCCAAAACATGGTCTGGCTGTTTTCCCCATCCTGAGCCTTTCCACACATGCTGGACACTCAAATGTGGACACGGGGAGGACGAGGGACGTAGTCGCAATGGATTAACGAGGTGAACACATGGACTTCGGGTTTTCCCCCTGAGATATTTGGCTTCTGATCTATTTGTACCACCCTGTCTCGGCCATGGAGAACCAAGCAGCCGAGCCGCAGAACTATGAAGATGTGCAGAAGAGCGGCTATCTCCGCAAGCATAAATCAATGCACCGGCGCTTCTTCGTGTTGAGGGCGGCCTCGGAGCATGGACCTGCTCGACTTGAGTATTACGAGAACGAGAAGAAATTCCGCAGTAAATCACCTGTGCCCAAAAAAGTCCTGAGCCTGGAGACTTGCTTCAACATCAACAAGCGGGCAGATTCCAAGAACAAGCACATGATAGTCCTTTATACCCGCAGCGAGAGCTTTGCCATCGCTGCAGACAGCGAGGAGGTCCAAGACGAGTGGTACCAAGCAATGCTGGACCTCCAGGACAACTGTAAGATATGCAAAGTGTGATGTGATTTCTACTGCCTGTCTCTGCATCGGGCCCATCCTACATGGTTTAGGCTGTTTGTTCTCCATGCACATTTTGGCTCCGACCATTCCCGGGTGTTTATTGAACATCACTGGCTCAGAATTGTGTGTATGTGTTCGCTGCAGCTCTAGTTTAGCCATTTCATTTGGAATAAAATCAGTCCAAGTTGAGCAATCTGGACGGTGGCGTTTTTTTCACTGAGAGGCAGGTGGATCCGTCTGAACCGGGTCGACCAACACGCCATGGGCGGCATGTGCTGTGTTTGTGCTGCACACTCTCAATAAGCGTTGCTTTAATACACCTAGAAGCTGCGGATCATTTTCCGTCTGCAAAAATGAAGCTGCGGATCATTTTCTCTCAGCAAAATGCAATGCGATGCTTTAAATGACATCTATATGTGATACTATTTAGACGCTATAGTCTTTTTTTCTGTCTGAAATGCAGCCCGTTTCATTCGACGGGGTATTTTTGCATGGCGCAGTGGGCATATAGCAACCATCCAAGGGATGCATCATATAGTAGTAGCCTATCGTGGTGCACTCCGCTGGAGCCTGTGTTGTTGTTTTTCTGCACAGCTCTGACTGCCGCTCGCCTAACCTACATTTGTGTTACACGGTGCTGCTGCTAGGGAGGAGATGGCATCGTCAGCGCGCTCTCACTGGAAAATGTGTTTCTGTTGGTTATCCTCGTGTTTACGTTGTTATCCGTATATGATGGAGCTCAACGCCACCCACCCTGCCTGTTATCTTTTTGCATTTCAGTTCGCTGAGACTGATGGGCTTGCCCAGCTTTAATTTTCTCATGTTGTGGAACCCTGAATAGATACACCGAGTACAGACCCCCATTTTGTTGAGATTATGTCTCAGGGACAGCCACCATAAAACACTGGTCCTAATTTATTTGACTGTATACCTGTCCATAATGTGCACAGGGACGCCCAAATGGAGATTGAAACACATTAATATATCATGTTCACAGCGATTCCAGTTGGGATCATCTCTAATAAATATATAAATATATATATATATATATATATATATATATATATATATATATATATATATATATATATATATATACTGTGTGGCAAGAAGGAAAAAAGACAAAACTACAATGCTGTAATTTGTCTCGTAAATCGGCATTAAACTGAAATATTATGCATTAATTCACAATCAGGAATTCTGCTTTCGGTAGATGTATTCTCTATCCCCTAAGACTTAATTAATTATAGAGCTGTAGCATAAAAGTGATGGTGATGAACTAGCTGCAGCACTGTTGCTTGGCAGACGCTGGGACACATAGAGAATCATGCAAGTAGCAGTTTAACAATGATAGATATTCCTTATTAGTGTCACCTTCACTGATTTGCCATTTTGGCTTTGATCAATATTTAAACAGGTCATTTTTTTAATGTCAATTAAGGGTGTTTCCTAATGTATGTATGCATGATATGTTTAGTCATTAAACTCCGAAATTGTATATTTATTTATTCTTCATTGTTTTCCTAGGTAAAACTCCTGAAGACTATGGCAGTAGTGGAGAGTGTAGCTCTCCGTCTCCTGTTCCAACCGTCAAGGAGGTGTGGCAGGTCAAGGTTTGGCCTAAAGGTCTGGGGCATGCCAGGAACTTAGTGGGCATCTACCGGCTGTGCCTCACTGACAAGACAGTCAACTTTGTCAAACTTAACTCTGACGTGGCATCTGTGGTGTTGCAGCTGATGAATGTCCGCAGGTGTGGCCATTCAGAGAATTTTTTCTTCATTGAGGTGGGCCGCTCAGCGATTACCGGCCCTGGAGAGTTCTGGATGCAGGTGGATGACTCTGTGGTAGCTCAGAACATGCACGAGACCCTGCTTGAGGCCATGAAGGCCCTGAGTGAGGAGTTCCGTCAGCGCAGTAAATCTCAGTCTGTGGGGACGTCGTGCGGGGGCGGTACCGCTTCGAACCCCATCAGTGTCCCGAGCCGTCGACATCATCCGAATCTGCCGCCGAGCCAGGTGGGCTTCTCCAGACGAGCCCGTACAGAGACCCCCGGAACGGGAGGCAGCAGCACGAGCACGTCACCAACATCGCGCCACGGATTCCCGCGGGCACGGACTGCCAGCATCGGGGCTCGGTCGGAGGAAGGCGGAGCCAGTGCCAAAGGGACGTGGGCCAGCTCCAGCCCAAGTCTTAACGGGTCCTGCTCAACTACGCCGACACTGAGGACCAAGCCCACCAGGGCCCCAACTCCGGCTAAGATTACCCTCAGCCTTGCACGGTACACGCCTAATCCTGCTCCCTCTCCTGCTCCAAGTCTGTCCTCCAGCTCTGGCCATGGCTCAGAGTGCGGCCTAGTGGGGGCAGCAGTGGGAGGCATGACGATCTGCTCCTACCCTCGCGTTTCTCAGAGAGTTTCTGTTTCAGGGTCACCGAGCGACTACGGTTCCTCAGATGAATATGGCTCCAGTCCTGGGGAACACTCTCTGCTCGTACCCAGTCTGTCCGGACATCACGTGCACGGAGAAGGCTCCTCCAGCTATATAGTGATGGGGCAGCGAGAGGGCCTCCTCGGTTCCCATCATCGCTCAAAAGGCAGGCGGATTTTGCGCCGCTCATCCAGCAGGGAATCTGAGGCAGAACGCAGACTATTAAGTAAAAGAGCTTCTCTGCCTTTGGCAGCCCATGAACGACTGATCCCACATAGAAAAGATGAAGATGATGAAGACGAGGAAGAATATGCCATCATGTCGCAGAGTGCTAATCGGGAGAGGGCTGGCTCAGGGGGTTTGGCAGCTGGGGGCGGGCAGCTTGATGCAGGAGGGAAGAAAAGAGGCAAGAGGCCTGACAAAAGCAGGCGAGAAGTGGAAGGTGGAGCGGCCGTGGATACTGGTTATATGTCAATGTTGCCTGGAGTCACTTCTCCTCCTGCTTCACTCTCTCTCTCCAGAGCTAAACCTGGGGCAGATGACGATTATATGGCCATGACCCCCAACAACAGTGTGTCGCCCCCTCAGCACATCCGTCAGCCCAGCACAGAGGGCTACATGGTCATGTCTCCCAACAGCAGCAGTGCCACTGACCTGCCCGGACTTGGCATGTGGGATAGCAGGACCAGCATGGAGAGCCGGACAGCCAGTGACTACATGAACATCTCACCTGACTGCAGCCGCTCTGCCTGCAGCACTCCGCCTTCCCACCCCGAACAGCACCAACTGCAACCAAAAATGTTCAATTCCTACTTCTCCCTGCCAAGAGCTTATCAACACACTCTCTATACTCGCTTTGAGGAGGACTTAAACAAAGGGGAGGGGAAAAAGGACAGCAGTGGGCATGACAGTGCTGGAAGGGGAGGGGGAGTGGGATACAGCAAGAGAAATAAAACTGCAGCAGGCTCTGCAGGAGGCTGTCAACTCTCCATGTCTTCTTCTTCCTTCTCCTCCAGCTCAGCCAGCAGCGAGAGCCTGGAAGACAAGACCATATCGGCAGGGAGAGGGTTGAGTTTAGTAAGGACTGGAGCAGAGTACAAGTTAGCGGGAACATGCTCAAAAGATGGGCGCCATCATCAAAAACGTGGATCAACTAGTAAGAGCCCAAAGCAACAAAGAAGGGGTCGTCCCCTCAGCATGTCTTCAGACATTATTAAAGCAAATACCCTTCCCAGGGTGAAGGAGAATCTGCTGCCATCAGTGTCACAAAATGTCGGTGAGTATGTCAGTATTGTGTTCCAGGAGGACAATAAGTATGCCAGAGGACGACGTTCGGGGTCTGAACGACCTGTGATCCATGGAACCCTCCGGCCTTTCAACCAACCGCTCCTCTGCCACGATAACCCCGCTAACCTTCCTCGCAGCTTCTCTGCTCCGTTGTCCACCTCCGCCGAATATGTCACCATGGATTTAGGGAAGACCTCGATGCCCCTGACTCCTGTTAGATCCACATTCAGCACCCCACAGGGCCCACTAGCTGTTTCCCCCAAGGTCCGGCATGAACACAGCACGCCCAAACCTCCGGCAGCGGAGGGCAATGCCGGGTACAGAGCAAAAGTAAAGATGTCGGCAATGCCAACAGACGCCCCTACTCCATTCATGGACAACAAAGGTTCAGATCCCAGCGTTTCAGCAAGACCTGCCATCCACGCTGGTCAACCCTCATCTCTGGAGCAGGAGACCGGCTTGGGTTTCTCTCCAGTCAAGTCCTACCAGTCTCCTGAGCAGAGTTGCAGATTGGCCCGAGGTGACTTGCAGGGACGGCAGAGCCACCGTTCAGAGACATTTAACTCACCTCCCTCCCACCCGCGCCACCCACCCTCTTCTACCTCCATCTTCCCGGAAGGCAGCCAGGCGGCGAGCCATCGGCATGGTTTGGATGGTTCACTGTGGGAGAACAGGCAGGTGGCTAGTTTATCTGCATCACCACCGCAAGCCTCCACCTCACCTGCTGGACAAGGCCTTAACTATATTGACCTTGACCTGGCCGTTAAGGAGAGTCCTCAAGCCGGAGTGGAGCGCACCTCTGCTGCCTACAACATCGGAGGAAGCGTCGTGGGCAGCAGTGGTAGCGCTGGCCTCAACACGTACGCCAGTATTGATTTCTACAAGTCAGAAGAACGGAGAGCTCACCAGAGCAGTAGAAAGGATGGTCAAGGTAAGTGCAACTTGGACTGCAAACCCTTCTCATATTAAAATATCTATTTAACTAAACTAAAATTTGATATAACATGAGATTTTGGGTTCATAAAATGCTCAGATATTCTACAGCTGAGGCTCTATATATTCTTAGATGTCATCTTTTATGATATTTCAGTTTGAGATTGCTTGTATAAGGTTACAGTGTCTGTATTGGACCTTCATGTGTTCTGTTTGAAGACAATCAGGTAATCGGTAACCTAACAACACTCGTTACTACAGCAAACAAGGGAGGGGGCAAGAAGTCTATGCAAAACAAAATAATCAAATATTAAATTAAAATGGAAAATATTTAAAAACTATGAATGAATCGTTTCTGAAGTGGTTTCTCAGATTTAAAATGTAAAGATTGTAATAGCAAGAAAACCCCCATTTGTCCGTGGGTGTCTTATATTCCTCCTCTTCTCTCAGTAGGATGCGCTTGATTAACTCTTGATTGTTTGACTGTTTTAGGATAACAAACATTGTTTGCATCTTTACTTTGTCTGGAACTAGCACATTTTCAAATCCCCAATAGATCTATGACCGATGGAAAATGCACTCCTCTCTAGTTTAGGCTTCTTATATGTGACGATGCGCTGCTTTTCTTTTTCATATATATACAGTATATGATTAACAATATGATCTTCCCGTAATTGGATGGATGCATTTAAAGATTCATCTTATGCTCTGGTAAATTATAAAAGGCATTTTTCAATATTTTTTTCAATAATGAAAATCATTGTGAGTTGCCCTAATTGTTTTTGCATTTCTATTTATTAATTGCAGAACAAGTTGATGACGGACTATTTTAAATCAAAAGTATGCATTTTTTAATTCAAGATGCAGTGTCATAACAGCTGACCAACTATTAGTTGATTAATTGATTTGTCAATCAACAGAAATTGTGTCTTATTAATGAATAAAGAAATAACTAATCTAGATTTTCATGCTGCTTTTCCTAGTCCTCTATGCAGCATTTCTCTGGGTTATAGACGCATTTTCACAATTTTCTGCCAACAATTAATTCATAAAATAATCAGTGGATCAATAATGAAAGTAATTAGTAATTGCAGCCCTAACTGTCAATAATACAAACAAAAACAAAAACTAGGAAATGGGAAAGAAATTATTCAAAACAGGTGAAAGGAAAAAGGACATAATTCCTGGTTGTCTCGCTGGATGTAAGCTTGTTATGTGATGTGCCTATAATCCACAGACAAAACTAATGTCTGGGTCTTAGTCACTTCTTCCCATTTCATCCTCTCCTGATGTGTACCTTTGCTTTAAGCTGGAGTGCAGCGCTGGGTTTCCAGGCTGTGGGTTGTCTGTAGAGTCTCTTATTATCACGAGTGGGTGTTCACAAGAGCAAAGCCAATTGATTTGTCTGCTGGTAATGAGCCATTTCACGTAAATGGAGGTAGAGAGGAGTGAACTCGGGCCAGGTGTTTATGTTTGTGTGTGGGTGTGCTATCGGCTGCAGGATTTCACATGGCAGCTCTGAGGTTTCCCTCACATTTCACACATCACAATTATTTAAAGTACATTTTTGATGGATGAACGCTGAATTACTTAAGATATATATTGCTTTTACATACCAAGAAATTAAATTATGTTTAAAATGTATATTCACATGAACATAAGTATTCGTTAGGGGACTAAATGGAACAAACAAGTTGTGTAGCTTATTTATTTATTCGGAGCAGCTCCAACATTTGCATGATTGATTTATCTAATGCTATTCCATCTCTGCTTGTACATGTATATTCATAATAATTGCCTCATTATTTGAACTGGGGATATACATGTTTACCGTATGTATGCATTAAACATGCACAGCAAGCAAAAGAAGGTTCTGTTAATATTCTGTAAATGACTCTTTCATGTAATTTTCCACACTGTGATTCGTGATTGATCGTGCCTCCTGTCTTATAAATCACAAACAGTGCTTTCTATGACTGCAGCCATATTCTAATAATGCAGCTCAATATCTGAAGCCTGGATACAGGGAGGACGGTGGCTATACTGCAGCATGTAAAACCTCAAACAAACAGGCTTCTCAAAGCAACACTCTAATAATGTTTCTAATATTACATTACTCCACCTGTTTTAATTACATTTTAATTAGATGATCAAACTAAATGTTTATTTAAAAATTAAGATATTTAATTGTGCCCCGTGTTTTTATTGCTGTATTGTCACATCTGCTTTACAAGCAAAGTGCTCATGTGAACGCGGTAGAAGACTTCTCGGCTCTGCTGGTGCAGTTGCAAAGACAACGATGTAACTTAAATCTTCCAGTTTGTCTGAGGGTTGTAAATAGTTAATTACCAGCGGGTTATCAGTGAACACGACTATACATGTTCTCACATTCATGAGCTTCATGCAGGAAAATGAACCAGACTGTGTGCATCGTTTCACTCCTTCAAACAGTATAGAATTGTAATAATGGATATCTGCTTAAAAAACTAAGGAATACAATCGCAGGGAAACGCAGTTCAGAACATTTCCACCCTGCAGTCAACCTTTTTAACAGCAAAGTGAGCGCAGCGTGTTAAAGGTCGCAGACAATCATTTGACTCAGAGTGGATGGAGCAAGCTGTTAGACTGACTCAAACTACAGGTGGATTTATATACACTTGTGTCTGAACTATGATTATCCTTTAATAAAGTGATAATTCTTTAATAAAGTGATAATTCTTCTCATTTTTAGACCTCAAGAGAAAACAATTCTTTGCAGATAATCATAACCCAGATATTTGCTTGCTACTGACTTTATTCTGCCGTCAAGATCAGAACTAGAGCAGTGATTGTTTCAGTGGCTCATTCAAAAGAACAATTCAAAATCTGTTAAAAATCCCTGAAACTAATAAGTCCAACGAAAAGATGCAACGCACATAATAATTTCATGCACAACAGTGTGCATGAAACTCCAATCAGTCCTGTGATATTTACCCAAGCAGCAAGCAGGAGCTTAAACGCAATAAGATTTGGAGAATATATAATATAAACTGCTTCACCTATACGGTAACATTTTGTGTGGGGGGATTTAAATTAGATTTACTGTGGATTAATATGCAAACTATAATAATAGATAACACAAATTATTGTAACAAGTCAAAAAAAGCTTTGTTTTTGAAAATGTGTGTTTGAATTCTGTCCTGCTTTTGATTCTTTTCTTTCAGATTGTTGATCTCCAACAGTGTGTGAGGGGAGTCTGAACACTGAAAACCTTGAAAACTCATCCCCATCCTGTCGGCTGTTTTCTGTCAACCAAATGTGTGCCAAACACACACACACACACACACACACACACACACACACACACACACACACACACACACACAGACACACACACACACACACACACACACACACACACACACACACACACACACACACACAGGGTTAGGGAAAAAGTTGATTTGAACAAAAATGACATTTGATCACCTTTTAGCTTAATACAGATAAAGGATGACAATTTGATATGTGATTGTGGGTGACTTCTCAGGTGGCCGATCTGTGCATCTTAATTTAAAACACACTGTGATTGGTGCATGAGCCAATCTTTTAAACTATTGTAAATCAATCTCAGCTGCACTCTGGAGTGTTTATTTATTCAGTGCCAAACTTGAGGTTCATGTTTTTATATATCATCCTTTGTTGAAGTGTATTAAGTTAAATGATCATCAGGTGTCATTTTGACTGAAAAAGGAAGGAAATACAGATTGCCAGAGGTTTCACTGTTAACATTTTTAATTTATTACCTACAGTTGCCCAAAAAAGCCTTTATGCCGGTACTTCTTTACCACTTTTCTTGTGCTACTGCTCGATTTAAAAGGTATAATTAAGTCGATGTTATTTGACAACGAAATTATGATATACAAATGAAATTTAGATACAATGATTATGTTTTTCATTCATTTCAGTTATTCACACAAGAAGAAATTGGCTGTGTAAAAATCCCACACATATTATGTAATCTTTATGAAACACAAAATGTGTATTACATCGGATATCATAGGATTACAATTTAATTTTCACACCGCAGTCGACATCACACTGTTGTACTCGGAGCTGAGCTTTAGGTTGCGGTTGAGGGATGAGAACAATGGCTTCTTCTTTTTTATCCTTTCAAATTTGTCATAATGTATTTCAGTGTTTTCCTACACAGAAGTTTTATCTCTAAAGCTTCTGATGTGCACCCACATAGGATACATGTTTATACAGCCCCAACTTTGATTATGAAGAAACTAATCATGTCCTGTCATGTCCTGCGACTCATCCTCAAATGCTGCTGGTATTATTTGTCAATGTATTTCAGTAGTATTTTGGATATTTAATTTATATGGCAGGGAGTTTAAGGATTGAAGGGAAAGTTCAGTGGGTATTCTGCCCTTTTTATAGAATTTCTCCACTGTGCTAAATTAAAAAGAGATTGTTTGTATCTCAAAATACAAGCGACTAACACTTTATCTAACTGCATTTAACAGAAAAACATATACTATATTTACTATATACTATATACTATAACTATATATTTAATTGGATCAAAGCAGGTGCATAGATAAACGACAATGTATTTATTCAATAATCACAGTATGCAACATTGCATAAAAGTGGCCAAATTAACATAATGTTCTTCTGCTATGCATATAAACAGCTTAATCAAATTGGCTTCAAAAGCGCAGTAAGGAGAATAATTAGATTGTATGTATGTAAATGTCCTCACTGAGATGTGCGGAGGGGACCTGGTAACAGACTAGTTTGGGAGGGAAGCTGAATTATGAAAAGAAAACATTTTTAAACAGCTTCGGGGCTGTATGAAAATTATTGGGGGAGGGAGGAGCCGAGTATTTTTTATAATTTTATGAAAAAATACACCAAGAATGAGGCTGAGAAGAGAAAAAGATGCTCAAAATGCCCATTTATGAAGTCGTACATATACTTATTGTAGGATACATTTAACTCGATAATAAACAATATTATTTTTTCTCAACTTTAATTTTCAAACTTCACACGAATTTATACGTATACTTATACGGTCATTTATAAACGTATAAAGGACCGTATAAGATAATGTAGCACTTTGAGTTGATGCAGACCAAATAAGATCTCAAATTGTTGCATTTTAACCATTTTGTAGCACAAGAAAAGTAAAAAAAGTCAGTGTAAATACTTTTTTGGCCACTGAGCTTTATTATAACTGTATATTATACTATACTACAGTGTACAAGTAGAATAACAGAAACTATAGTACATGCTGTAGTCTGTTTCCTCATTTTCACAACAGTTAACACAATTCTAATATAAAGTGACACATTACAATGGTATATAAAATATACAGTATACATATAATTATTAATACTATATAGCCTAGATAATTATATACTCTTTTATAAAGTGCCTCATTTTTGATTGTGGCTGTTTTTACACAGGTAATCTTAAAATGGGTTGTGAAAATGGAAGAAAAAAAAGTGTTGTTTCTCTCCTGAGTCTAAATTGTGAATATGTTGAACTTAACAGAAGACAGACCGGACACTTATATTGATATCAGTCAGCCATAATCAAATTGCCTTACTGTGTTTATCAGAAACATGAAAGAAAAAAAAAAGTTTAATTTTTTTGCAGTGCCTAACACTTCAGCCACAATGTAAGCACTCCATCGCTCTTTTGTTTGGCTTCGTCTCGCTGAGGTTTGGCCAAAAAGAAACAAAGGAAAGAAAAAAAAAGATCATCTCTGTTTGACACCTTGGGAAGCATCCACTTCAGGCCCTACTTTATATTTAGTTTTTAACTGTCCACTACCAACCAGCCACTTGTTCAGTGTAAAAGCTAACGGGACCTTCCATCTGACGCTGATCATCAGTGGACACTGTGCAGCCGATTGGTTGCAGAGAGAAAATGTTAGAAATGCATCTTGTACATGAGGATTCTGCATTGTATAGATTTTGATGTCAAATCATATTTTTAATGACTTTACCTGTTTTTACACCAAGAAGAAATGAATGCAGTTGCCAGTGTCCTGTATATAAATAAGTTATCCACTTCTTACTCAATATAACGCAGAAAATGAGCTGTTCTCTAATTCACTCGCAGTATATTTTGAACCCCCAAAACAATCATGGAAGGAGGTGATTGTAACTCCTCAGAGCAGCCAGTGCGGGTGTCTGACTGCTGAGCGGGGCTGAAGGAGTATTAACACTTGTGTGCTGCTCTTATTTGGATGTGGATTATATGGACGTGGATTCAGTTCCCAGAAGGTGTGAATCGTGCTACTTCCCTCTCCTTTTGTCTCTACACTCAAACACTGGACTTGGTTGAAACTATGAGACAGTGCCATTCCTGCTCACCCTCCCTACTTCCTCCTTTATTCCATTGATAACAGTCTGCTGCTGTCAAACAAATTGCCAAAAAAAAAAAAAAGTCTGACAACTATTCAAAAGTCTACTGTAAAGCTCATTTTCAGAGAGTAGAGTATTTTTTTAATCAGCCATAGAGCTGATTAAAAAAATAAAAAATACTCCCGTTTTTCTTAAGGTAGAGTGACTTATAGTTTATGGCTGGTTACTGTATCCAAAGCCTCTGGTGGAGAGTTTGGCCATGTTGTGACATTCGTGGTACGTGGTACATTGAATCAGGACGTGTTGGTCTGCAACTAAATTGCCTATAATGGATATGGTGTTGCAGTGCTAAACACATGGCCTTGACCGACTCGTTCATGCAGGGCTCTGGCTGTGTATACAGGGTACAAATGAAGAAGTCTTTCTTGATGTATTTTTGAGACCAGTAGCTTTTCCCACATTTAGATTGACTTTTTATTTCACAAACCAAAATAGTGTTGCCCCCGTGGCAGATAGTAAATACTGAACTGTACTTGCAAGCTGATACATATGGAATACAATTTGAGTGTTTTAATCCTGGAGGTAAAAAAGGTTGAGATGTTTATTCTGACCCGGCCCTCAACTCACATCTGAGAGGACACTCAAGTGCCTGGCTGTGATTAGTGGTTTCTGGTCATTAATCAGTTATGTTTGAGTTATAGATCGAAATTCAAACCAGCTCCAGGAAAAACAAGTCTTCCACACATTTCTTCAGTGTTCAATTCAACGCCTGGGCAGCATTTTCTTTGCAAAGGATGTGTTTCTGGTGCCAAAGTTTGTATGTGTCTGGTGATCTCTGAGCTTCATGCTTGAGACCTGGCTGTGACACTAATACAAAGTTTCATTTTTTTTTTTTTTACCTATTCGTCAGGCACCTATCAGTCACTCTTTCTAATCCTATGAAGTAAAAACTGTATGTTGATTGAGCACAGCCCACTGCCAACATTTTGTGTTCAACACTGAGGACTTTATTGCCAAACTCTTGTATAACAAATCAATACAACTACATGGACTAGTTCCACTTTTATAACTTGTGTTACTCTTTTGTTAAAGTGACCTTTTATAATCTCTTTGTTATTCCTTCAGTGTAACTCTTCTTATTGGGGATTACTGAGATTCTCTGACTGTACCTCATAATCTCAATTTTGGCCAGAGACGTAACAGTTGGCAGTAAAGCTCCTTGGAGAGTCTGAGAAGAGTTCAGGACATTACTGACGTAAAATAGGAGGAACGCATGAATAAAAGCTGTGGATTTGGGTTTATATAATTTCATGTACTGTGTATTCTGAACTACTTTGACAGTGTGAGGCTATCTGCAGCGTATCCATTCTCATGGCACACGGCGGTTGTATGGAACGCTTTTCATGTACAAAACATCACAATTCTGCCAAGTGTTTAATGAAATGCAGAGACTTGTGTCGTCTCTTCAGAATAATTTGTGACAACATGTTGAAAATCAGACTCTAACTGTGGGAAATGATACTGTATGTACAATCAGGATAGCGATTATAATTACAATGGAAAGAGCATTGTATGTATTTTAAAGCTATTGATACTACTTTGATAAAATGCAAAACGACTGAACAGGAACTATAGGTATGTAAAGTATACTGTGTATAGAGGAGTTTGCTCCGGGGGAGGAATGGGCATGGGGTTCATTCTGTTCATGGCAAAATTGTTTAAAACAGAATATTGATGATTCTTGTCTGTGATGTAGACAACGTCAATGTTGTTATTTTTTTTTTATATAAAAGGCAAAGTGATATGAAAATTGTGTTTTTTATTGACTGCATGCCTGAGGTGTTGCAACATGTATCCAAGTGGGTCTAGACTGTGCTAAGCCATCGCTGGTCTGAGTTTTAAGGATAAGCCTGTGGACATAGGGAGCATATTTAATCCAGTTTACTTTGTTTAAACAGATGGTATTTTGGCGGCATTTAAGTTCAGAGGTGAATAACAACAATGGGACTTTGTGGTTTGTAATATCTATGTGGTTTGACGGGCATATTTTTCCATACGTTTGCAACTTCACTGTTGAAGAGAACAATACATGAGGGGTAAACTTATGACATTAGGTCATTGCAATTAATTAATTGCAATGACCAAATGGGCAAAAGCAATGTGTATATAATGCCACAGCATGTAAGTTA
The DNA here is from genome assembly GCF_910589615.1 of Taurulus bubalis. NCBI lineage: Eukaryota > Metazoa > Chordata > Actinopteri > Perciformes > Cottidae > Taurulus > Taurulus bubalis. Next base: position 36,472,513 of record NC_136590.1, on the reverse strand, counting down.
ATGATTATTGTTTTTTCTACAGCTCAACTCTACTCCCTAGCCTAGTGCCTTTGTTTTTACACACACACACACACACACACACACACACACACACACACACACACACACACACACACACACAACACAAATACAATAATGTATATTATATTATAATAATGATATATTTTTCCAACCTTATGTCAAAAATGAGTCAGAAAAGGGAAATCATATTTAAACATTCTTGTGGGAATTAATAGAGCGCACAAAAAAGCACGTGTGAAAAGGCTGCAACAAAAGAGCCCTCCTTTACCTTCCTGGCTCATACTGGAGCGTCAACAATACAAATGTTTGTTGGTTTCATTGAAATTTCCAATAGGCCTCCATCCAAATAATTGTAATCTGAATAATTGTAATTGTTACGGCTTTACAAGAGAAAGACAGAAGTTGTGAATGTGTGTGAAACTGCAAGCAGAACATATTGTTGAAAAGCATTGTATTGAAAAGCGTGCAAAAGCAACTAACCAACACACATGAGATATATCCATTACAACATAATGTCCTTGGTTGGGGGATTAAAAGACCTCTGGAATGAATGGGTGTTTTAACAAAAATAAAAATAACCAGCAGGGGGTGGTGTATCACCTTCTGAGGAGGGTTTATTTTGAAAATGTGAACCGGAAGCTTTAACGATCACGCTCACATATCAGAGATCCTAAATAGAGATCTTCACTCAATTGCTTTAGGAGAGAGGGAATAAATCTACTGCATCGGTTTCCGAATTATTCCGAACAAAATGCAAATGTTACTACATTTGTAGTGTTTAGTGCAATAATTTCAATTCAAGAGTCTTATAGCATTATCATTAGAGCTGTTTAGTACACAACATACAAAACAGGATGAGTGACCAGAGAGTAAAGCGAAGGGTTTGGTGGACTGGAGTTCGGAGCGGAGTGGGAGCTCTTCTCCTCGGGAACGAACCACCCTCGCGCCTCTCTACTCATCATCACTTTCATCACTGATGGCCGACCCATTCACTGTCCCCTCTGAGTGACCACTGACCACAGCGGTGCACATGTGGCAAACAAGATAACGACGAGATAAACCGTGGACGTTTGTTCTGGTCGCGTGCGTCAGCATGCGCTCCCCGGTGCGCGGTGGTCAGCAGCTCGCTCGGTTAACGTCACCGTGTTTTAACGTGATAGATGGTGACGTTACGCACGGACTATAACTGTATCCTCACCAGCGGTGACGCGTTGGTTCCTGTAAGGTTTGTGCTTTATTACAGTATTAACACTCTTTTATCTCGTTTGCGTTTGTTCTTAAAAAGTGAATATTCGCCGTAAAGTAAAACGGTGACTTTCATTCGGGGTCCGCTGACCTTAACGTGTTGTTAATGGGTGTTACAGCGACATATGCTCGCTGCATTTGTTTTTTTTAAAGACGTTTTAACACTATATATATATATATATATATATATATATATATATATATATATATATATATATATATATATATTGAAGGGATTGGAATCTCCTCTCCAGGAAATTCCTCGGGTGTTCAAGAATTGACAGTACAGGTTATATTACAATCAAGATTATTTATTTAAGCCATTATTACACACATACATGAAATGCATACCTAATACAAGGCCTTGGACTCAGCTCCCCTGATGGTCTGCTCTGCACACAGTCTGCACACAGTCAGCACACCCCCAGAATGAGAGTGGGCCCCGTTCTCTAAGAACAATGGATATTTATGCCATTTCTGTGAGACACCTCCTTATCTGACTTTCATATTTGTCTCAGTCTTAGTAGCGAAAAAGGGAGCTGAGTCCGTCTGTAATTCAGACATCTAAAGGTCACAAGGGTGAGCCACACTGAGCACAAAGGCGGAATCTCCCACACCCGACAGGAGCCAGACAACCGTCCCTGTGCCAGACCGATAACGGCCAAAAACAAGCTTTATGTGTTAATATGCGGTAGCAAGGGCATATGAGGCCACAGCGGCCTCTTTCTAGTCTGTTTAGCCAAGGTCAAGAGCGACTGAGAACTCGACCAGTTACGATTTCCCATCAGCTTCGAGACACATTCTTTTAGTGCAAGCAGGACATGAAACTTTAGTCAAAGTAAGGCAGTACAACATATAAATCATTAAATTCTCTTCAATATATATAATATATATATATATATATATATATATATATATATATATATATATATATATATATATATATACCTTTGAGTGCCTATATCAGACAGGAAAATCCCTCACCTTTCGGCGAAATTCGCACTGGCGGTTCTACCTACCGACACCTGACTACATATAAGGAGAGGACAATGGAGATTTTATCCAACTTTTATTTTAATAAAAAAACCGAAATGAGTTTCCTCCGTAGGGTGGCCGGGCTACTGTTTATATTTAAGGGTTTAAGATCTATGTGTAGGAAAAAGTGTATCCTCTAGTTAATTATAATATATATAGTTATGCGGTTATAATCACTGTCACACAGAGAGAGGTGTGCATGTTCAGGTTTACTGGTGGAAACATTATTCTGTGTTCTAGACTAACAGTGACGTCTCCTCAAAGTAAAGTGGTATAACAGTATGACATAATATGGTCAAATAAAAAGGCTGGTACATTATACATATTATGGTATATAAGTGTAATATTATGAAGTGAAATGTAGTAGTAGCAAAACAATATTCAGTATAGTATAGCAGTATTGCATATTGTAAGTATTAAGTCTACAAAATACATATACACACTAGGGCTGGGCGATATGGACCAAAAGTCATATCCCGATATATTTAGGCTGAATATCGATATACGATATATATCCTGATATTTATTCTGCAAAGTGAGAGCAAATATTCAGTCAAAGTCAAAGCCAAATATTACATGTCACAAGTAGTTTTATTGAAACCGGCTATTTCAGTGAACAGTTGCAAAATCAAATGAATAAATAATAAACAGGTTTCTTCATCTGGTACATGAATAAATGCTCAGCTGTTCAAATAACATTAAAATGTAAACATAAACACTGTATAACAACAGGAGTACCATTTTTTAAATCAAAGCTCCGTAAGGTGCACATTTAAATAAAAAAATATCTTAAATAAAAATAGCCTATAAAATAAAATAGGCCAATCTTTTTCTGAAATAAATATATTTATTATTTAAACATCAGCTTGAGATTACCTTTTCCTTTTTGTTAACTCAATTTCTTATCTGAACAGTCTCAACCAGTTGCACAAAAAACAGACTATCTATAGGCTCACACGTCCTGCTCGACCACATATCACTGGTCAGTGCAAAATGGGTCACGTTAGCGAGCCGGCCAGCAAGGCTCTGCCTGACTTCGGTATACATTTGTGGCAGTGCTTCTCGTGCAAAGTAGTTGCGACTGGGAAGCTCATATCTCGGGTCCATAGTTTTCAGTAGCTTTCTGAATCCGACTTGTTCCACAGTTGCAACAGGGACCATATCTTTAGCAATGTGATAGGACACCGCTTTAGTTATAGTACACCACTTGCCACGTTTCTTTTCATAAGGCACACTGCGGGAAAATGAAGCTTGCAGTGAGCTTTGTTTCGGGGCTGGAGCTTTTTCGGGTTGTGGATGGCTCGCGGCTGGGGCTTGTGCAGCGCGCAGTTTCACACACTCTTCGTACTGCAGTTTGTGCCACTGTTTTAGGTGGTGAAAAAGATTTGTAGTGCTTCCACCCCTGGCTGTAACTTCTTTATGGAACTCCCTACATATAACGTGATTCTGTTGGTCATCTGATACTTTGTATCCGAACCATCTCCAAATTACTGAGCCACTGCTTTTTCTTTTGCTAACCAATTCCTCCTTCGCACGCTCCGCAGACGTTGTTGCTTCCTCCATGTTTGTTGAAGAGTGCCGGAGTGTCTGTTCCTGTTCCTGCCCCTCCCCCCTCTGTGATGAAAGAGGAGGGGCGGGGCGCAGGGAGCAGTGCAGAGAGCTCTGGGTCAGCAGCTTGCCTGGAGCAAGGATCACAGCGCAAATTTGAACTATATCGATATATGCAATATGGTCTAATTCCATATCACATTTAAAAATATATCGATATATTTTTTATATCGATATATCGCCCAGCCCTAATACACACACACACTACCGTTCAAAAGTTTGGGGTCACTTAGAAATGTCCTTATTTTTCAAAGAAAAGCACTGTTTTTTAGATAACATTACATTAATCAGTAATACACTATACATTGTTAATGTGGTAAATTACTATTCTAGGTGGAAACATCTGGTTGTTAATGAAATATCTACATAGGTGTATAGAGGCCCATTTCCAGCAACTATCACTCCAGTGTTCTAATGGTACATTGTGTTTGCTCATCGCACAGAAGACTAATGGATGATTAGAAAACCCTTGTGCAATTATGTTAGCACAACTTAAAACAGTTATGCTGGTGAGAAACGCTTTACAACTGGCCTTCATATGCATAGCATCACATATGTGGGTTCCATTATACTCTCAAAATGGCCAGAAAAAGAGAACTTTCATGTGAAACTCGCCAGTCTGTTCTTGTTCTTAGAAATGAAGGCTATTCCATGAGAGAAATTGCGAAGAAACTGAACATTTGTCTGGGCGACCCCAAACTTTTGAACGGTAGTGTGTGTGTGTGTATTGAAAAGGAATCCTCCTCGCCAGGATATTCCTCGAGTGTTCAAGAATTGACAGAACAGGTTATATTACAGTTAAGGTTATTTATTTAGCAATTACACACATACATGAAATGCATACCTAATACAAGGCCTTGGACTCCGCTCCCCTGCTGTCTACCTTCAATCGGTCAGCATGCCTCAGGATGAGTGAGCCTCGAACTCCGAGAGCAAAGGGTATTTATCCTCTTTCTATCTAACTTCCTTCTTATCCGACTCCAAAGATTTTACAAATACGTTAAAGGGGGAGTGGTCCATAAGTACATTGGCCATTGAAATGTCACCAGGATGAGTTGCTCTGTCCCAGGCAGGAACCAGATAAGGTGCCACGTATAAGGCCGTTAAGGCTAAAAGCAAGCTTATAGGGTTCAACTCGGGCAACATGTACATATAAGGCAGCATCGGCCTCTGTCTGACTGGGTCAGGAAAGGTCAAGTGCCATTGGTCTGTGGAACCGAAACCACAGAGTGGGAAGTTGGAGTTGTGCGGTTTCTCAGCCCAGACACACACACTCTTTTGCATGAAGCAAGCTTATCTCATAAACAGATTATTCAGTTAAACTATATAAATCATTAAATTCTCTTCAATATACAGTATATGTACACTTGGGTATTGTCAAAAGAAGAATTAAAACCCATAATGATCATAGTTTGTCAGCTTCTCGACGAGTGACGCTGTTCGGCACTGACTCGCCCGTCACTGCCCCCCCCCCCCCCCCCCCCCCCCCCCCCCCCCCCCCCCCCCCCCCCCCCCCCCCCCCCCCCGCCCCACTGGTGTCACCTTTTTCACCCCTTATGAGTTTGCAGGTCTGACTGTAAATGTTAGACCCAGTGACAGGCTGGCATGAAATGGCTTGCATAATGCTTAGTAAGGAGGCCATAATAATTTTTGACTCATGGCTGAAGTTAAGTTTCTCCAGCTCTCCCCAGGTTGGCAAAAAAAGCATCTCAAAATGCATCAGATTGATGCTTTAAAATATGGAATATTTAAATTTTTCTTACGGGAGAGAATGCCCCCGGAACCCACCTAGAGGGGTAATATCCTTCTCACCTTTTTCACCCCTGACCCGTTTTCATGCCTGCTATATTAGCTGTTTCCATACACATTCTCAACTCGCAGTAAATAATTACTTTTGCCATAAATGAGGACAGGTTTTATTGCAGTGAACTTTATAACCCAGCTGCTGTTGCTGTTGTGGGCCCAGTGTGGAAACACACCCATATTCACTGTATCAGTGGAGTGTGTAGAGAAACAAGTGACTGATTATGTTCTGTGTTTATAGTAATTTAAGTGCTCGAATAAGATGTAGCAGTATGTTGTGAGAGAGTTGAAGTGTGATTATTTGCTTTTTACCAGGTAGCTGAAAGAGAGAGAGAGAGAGAGAGACTTCTTCTGAGGCACCATGGCCCCACACCCGGCGGTTCAGGCCGTGATTGACCTCTCTGCAGGAGCCATAGGTAACTACCGTGCTTTGTCTCCCAAAATTAGCAAACAAACTATATTTAGTCTCTCAATGAAATGATCTCCTCCCCTCTGCTTCTTATTTGTATTACCAAACGGCTCACTCGCCATGTCTGACGTCGGAGGAGATTTTGATGACTCGTGTGTTTTTCCGACTCGCTTCTCTGTGTGTTCCCTTTGACTCTTTATGCCACTCAGTGGAGGGCAACTGTGCTGTCAAGGCTGTTCTCTCTTCTCAGCACATATGTTATGCACTGCTCCTCAAAATGCTTACAAATGGGTTAAATGCAGAGATACAATTTAATGTGTGTACCTTTTATTTATGTATATGACAGTTGTAAAGTTTTAAATACTTTTATTTTCCTGTAGTTTGTGAAACAGTCATACTCGTTTTTTGTTGGATCACTTCTGTTGTTGACGGGTACCTCACTGTCTTTTCTTCTCCAAGGGGGAGCTGCATGTGTCTTTAGTGGGCAGCCTCTAGACACAGCGAAGGTCAAGATGCAGACCTTTCCTAATCTATACCGGGGTTTCATCCACTGCTTCTCAACCACCTACAAACAAGTGGGTCTGCGTGGTCTCTACCAGGGCACCACGCCGGCACTGATGGCCAACATCGCAGAGAACTCTGTGCTCTTTATGAGCTACGGCTTCTGCCAGCAGGTCATCCGCTTCACGGCTGGACTGCACAACGAGGCTGTGCTGAGGTAGGGGGAAGTGAACCAGGCTGTCCTCCTTGTTCCCCTGGGAAACACATGTACGGTCTCTAACTGTCTTCTGTTTCTCCTTCCCTCCGTGGCAGTGACGTGCAGAAAGCCTGTGCTGGCTCAGTAGCGTCCATATTCTCCTCGCTGGTACTTTGCCCCACGGAGCTCGTCAAGTGCCGGCTGCAAGCCATGTATGAAATGGAGTTATCAGGCAAGATCGCTAAGACACAGAAGTAAGTTCCCCAGTCTCCCCCTGAAGATCCCCTGACATATTAATGTGTCAGTAATACTATTGTAGTGTGTGTGCATTGACTGAGCCATACGTGCCTCCTCTCTGTCTGAAGTACAGTGTGGTCGGTGGTGAAATCCATCATCAGGAACGAGGGGCCACAGGGCTTCTTCCAGGGCCTGACCACCACCATAGCCAGAGAGGTCCCTGGTTACTTCTGCTTCTTCGGTGCCTATGAGCTCTGCCGCACCACCTTTTCAGACTACTTGAAGTGTGAAAAAGACAACATAGGTACTGGGGCAATGTTCCACCTCCATCATCACAAAGCAAACTATATTTCACCTTCCCCCTTCAACTCAAACAAAGACTATATATACATGTCATGCCTGTTCTCTGGGTATTTATTTAAATCTAAAAAAAATCTAAAATTTAGATCTAAATGAGGTTGTCTATGGAAAAGCAGTGCTAAAAAAAAGTTAATAAGCTAATGTTATCACTGATAACACAGTCACAATCCAATCGTGCATGAGAACGTTCTTAATTTCTTATCTTATCTGCCTCAGACCATGCGTCCGCACTAATGAAGAAGTCTGGCCAGCTGTCCTCATGTAAACACAAACCTTTTAACTAAATGCGTCTCATATTAAAACCACATTAATTAAATAGACAACAATGTTTAAAACCATTAGTTTACTAATGCGTTGGCCAAATTGAATAACTAATTGACACCCTTTCATCCTCATCAATGATTGTTCTAATTAGAATATATTATATATGTCGAAGCTTCTATTGAGGTTTTAAAATGAAGCTATTGTGGTTGCATAAATGTAATTTATGGTGCTGCTAGACCACCCCGTTAATACAGGAACGTGTCGGCAAGCAGGAGAGCAAACCGTTTTTAGACTAGGGGAAACTTTGGTTTTGGAATACTAATTGCTAACTGATGTGGTTTGAAGCAGAATATTTGTTTTAATTTTAGAAAAGGTTCCATCTTCTTTTCAATAAATGTTTGACTTTTGGACTTTACAACTCTCTGTATCTATTGGAAATGTTTGGATCAAGTAGGAAACAACGCAGCCACCACTGAAATGTAATTCTACAAATAGTATTCTACTAATAATATTAGTGTCGCTTGATCTTGACCTGCACCTGTGCAGAAATACAGAACTAACCGAATGAATAAACGTGCAAAAAAATAATTGAAATGTTGATTTAGAATTGGAATGTCAACATTATGAACAAAGCTTTGAACTATTCAGTACAGACCTAATTCAGCTATGAAATATCTGATTTAGGGACTATACTTCTCTCCTTTACAGAAACGTATATAGATAAATGTGTGCGTGGCAATACGCTGATTCTAGTGACAACAATTTGACACAAATATTACTGAATGAGGCCCAATGTGCTCACAGATTCGTGATATAATGTGTTGTGGATTTTTTATTTATTCTACTACATTTAGTTACTAATGTTACAGTTGCTGGACTTTAACTTCGAAATACGTCTTAGCAATTAAGATTTTGGATTTATTTCCCATATTAAAAAAATGTCCTCTTCATTCACATATATTTGCTTTCACCTCCCTACACATCTGATTGACAGTATCATTGTGTGACTGTTTCTGTTGAAGGTGTGGCTCCAATCATGTTCAGCGGTGGCTTCGGGGGGGCTTGTCTGTGGCTGGTCGTCTATCCCTTTGACTGCGTCAAGTCTCGTATCCAAGTCATGTCAATGACGGGCAAACAGGCAGGCTTTTTCAAAACCTTCATGACCATTGCACGTACTGAAGGTAGGTAGGAGGGGTGTTTAACATTTTGTTTTTTGTTTGTTTTATGATTGCAGCAGAGATGTTTGGGTTTCAGCTTTATGTTATCAATGGGAATGTAATCTGCCGTTTCTTCTGTTCAGGCGTGAGAGCGCTCTACTCTGGTCTAACCCCCACCATGGTCCGCACCTTCCCCGCTAACGGAGCGCTGTTCCTGGGTTATGAGGCCAGCCGCAAGATCATGATGAAGAACTTTGACAGTTAAAATATGCACAACACAAATTAAGGAGTACTGAAGAGTATTGTAGCCATATAACCTCATCAAAACTCCAGTTGAAGATTATTTTGTATGGGACCTGGTTTCTGCCATTTCCTGCTTTTGTTTAACATAACATTAAAACTGCCACACCATTTATTTTCAACTAACACCTCTCGTGTTTAAATCTTTTAAATCCTTGTTTTGTTTTATTTTTGGGATTTAGATCTAGTTTTTTTTTTTAACTCCCCAAAGATGCTATGCCAACACACCGCATATATGAGAAAAATATATGTGCAGCACAGTATTGAAAAACCTTAACCAGCCTCTTTGTGAGGGATTGTTAACACTCCAGTTAGTTGTGCGATGTCTACCTCAACTATGTCGAATCCGCACAGAACCATCTCTCTCTGCCAGTCATTTCAAATCATTCTTTACTTCCTTTGTAAGCTGGTACGTAGGTAGGAAAAACACTCCATGAGGTTGTTTGTTAACGCGCACAATCTTAAAGGGGGATCTATCTGCAGAAATGGGTCATAATACTCAGTGTATAGTCACCTGAAAATAAGAATCGTTGTGTTTTGGTTATCTTAGAATGAGCCCTTCGTATCTACAGGGAGGTATTGTGATATGCACAAAGAGGTATTGTGATATGCAGCCACACCGCTGGATGTCACCAAATCCTACACACTCTCCATTTAAATCATTACTGTAGCTCATTGCATAAAGGTTTTATTTAGAAATGTGAAGTGGCATTTACTGATTACTTTAAGTTGCCTACAATGTGTTGTGTTTGCAATGATTGAATCCTTCACAGCTGAGTATGCGTCTCAGTCTTGGATCACATCTCAGTTTGTAATGTCACAATTCTAGTTAGCAAAAAAAAGTGAAACATTTGGTTACTTATCATATTGAGCAGCTTTACTTTTTAAACAGCCTTAACTGAAGACTTTCATGTTTCATCAGCCTCAATAGAAACTGACGTTTTTTGTGTTTACGTTTTTGCCCCCTCCTGTTGTGATTAAGGTTCCACTCTTTTGGGACCCAGTGCTTGCCTTTTTAAATTACGACACTTTGCCTTTTTCTGTGGTGTAACCTGGATTGTTCTGTACAAGACAATGAGAAAAATATCAACTGCCTCATCAAACGTGCCATTTGCACACTGCATTCCTCGTGCGGGTTTTTCTAGTATTTAGTGGTTGGCGAGTGAGAAACGTTAATTGAGAAATGTAGGAATTTTAAAATGCTAACAATTGGAGACGCTGCTGCAATGTTTGTGTAGATATCTATCCTGATACTCATTGCAGCAATACTACCTACAATAAAGGTTCCATTGAAGAATAACGTTGGCCTGCATTTCATTTTACTAGCTATTCCTTGGAGTCCATTATTTTAACTGAAAAGCGCGACAAAGCAAAAGCATAATATTCATGTTTAACGCCAAATATAATGTAAGGCAACACGTAATTGGATGCTGCTTATATTTAAAACCAATTTATTTCAAATAAACCATATAATTAGTGTGAATTATTTCTAAAACCATTTTCATGGCATACCTTAATACATTGCAAACATTTCAGATCTGTGTTTTATTATAATGCAGAATTAAGCATAATGACATGCACACAAAAAGTATAAAAATCGACAACATCAAAGTAAATGCAGCAGAAACACTTCTCTCAATCTTCCAGCAGGGGGCGCCAGTCAGCTGTCAGGAACTCACAGCGGCTGGAAGGAAAACACACCAAAGACGTGAGGAAAGATACTCTTTTTAAGTGAATTTGAGTCCCCACAACACCAGAAACACTTCCATCTATTCGGTGTCACTCTTCTCACCCCCTTCTCGACGCAGGCGCCACACAGGCAACCAAAGAGCCCGTTGATCATCTGAACGGTGCAGAGGATCAGCTGCAGACTGCTTGTGACCAGCAGAGTAGCAAACAGCCCAATGTTGAACTGCACAATGTCTTTTGGCTCTGTGCATGTAATCCACTTTGAGTCGTCGGTCAGGTAACTCGAGTCACTGTGCAAAGGAGGAGGCGTGTTAGTGATCGGGACTTTAGAAACGTATGAAATGTCATCGAGAAGTTTCTGCTGCGTGTCACCTGTCTTTGAAAGGTGCCCACCAAACCAGAATTGTTTTGCAGAGGGGCCCATTTTGCAACCCGAGTACTGCCACAATGAAGCTGTACAGGGCGCCAGCCACCCCCACTGCAGCGAAGGCAATTGATAAGAACATCTGCAGAAGTGAAATGATAAGAAAAGGTCAGAAACATTTCTGTTGCAGTTCAACACAACATTCCTTGCTTCCTGAATTATTCCCCATGCTTCCCTCCTCCTCATCCCCCCTCACATTTCTGTCATACTATTGATAAATGAGTATTTATTGGTTTAAGGAGGGACAGGCTCAACATTTGTTTCAACCCACATTCTTCACATTTTATCTGTCCATCTGTTTTCCCCTGCAGTCTAAACCAAACCAGCTGCAACATGTTTCTCATTAGTCTGGTCGGACTAGGTTCACTGACATGTCCTATTTCTAGAGCGGGGTCACACTTTATTTACTGCACTGCGGTTGTCATACTGCACCTATCATCAGACAAGGTGAAGAAAAACTCAAACAGGAATACATTTTTAATCGTCATGTTATTCAAAAACGTTGTGGTGATGTTATATCATTGAAATAATTCAATAATCTCTCTGCATACATTTGACACTTTAAAATATTATTTACAGATCAAGGTGATGGTTTCATAATTCATAACTGTATGATGTCTATCTACTTATTAAATTAAAGTGCAACTGGCCTCTAAACACTTTAGCTTAAATGTAACTAAATTACATTTAGGAAGTCTGTATTTGAATGTGTTTATTAATTGTTAATTAAATTCAAATTATCATTAACTGGAGAAGTGTATTCCTACATATATAGTATGTAGCTTTAATGTTAATCATTTACATTTAAGCCATCCGTCGTCTTTCACTATCTCATGAGTAGTTTGGACCGACTCACCCCACAGCGATTCCCACAGCACCCCTGTTTTCCAGTCAAGTGGATGTAAAGTGCTGGGAGCAACACCTGTGGCAGGAAAAAACTAAATTGCATTTAACTGCACACCAGTTTAAAATCCAGTGCTTTTCTGAGGCAGCACACATTTCAGAGAGGAATCTTAAGCCGCGTGTTGTGGAGAGTCACACCCTTCAGTAAAAGACTACTCACCATTAAACCTCCTCCGACGAGTCCCCCCATGTATTTCACCTCCTCAGTGATGTGTCCGTCCTTGGCATACTTGATGTCTCCGGCAGGAAAGAATAACACAATGTTGCAGATGATGGATATGACTGCTAATGGATACAGAGCCACAGCAATGAAGCGGGAGCATTTTCCAGTACACATGTTGTCAGAGTGAAAACTGACTGCTGTGATACAACTTGTTCAGTTAGTTTGAGCTGAGCTGAGATCCTTCCTGTTTTCAGAGAGATGTTCCTCCTGAAACTGACCCACAGAGTGAAACGTATTTGCACTGCGAGCAGAAGCCAAATACAGAGAGTGATGTGAGGGTGTGGGAGGTGTAATGACAAACTGATAACGTGGACAAACAAAGCCTGGGATAGGCCGCAGAATATGAATGTGACTCATTTCCTGAGTAACAATGCTTGTTCTGTGGAGATGTGAATTTATTCAGTTGATCTGAGTCACACACAGTATTGATGGTCACTTCACTAATACATACTTTTGTTGAGTTTAGCCGCCAGAACTCCAAAATCAGTTTATTGTATGTTGCTGCAAAGTGCTACTAGAATGTCTTGGTGTGGATTGTGAGAGAGAAGAGATTTACTGTGAGGCATGTTTCAACTCCACCTCTTGTATACAGTATGCTGGCGATGTATTGACATTGTGACGCCAAGATCAAAGCATAGTTGGACTTTAGACTAGTAGCTGCATGCTTGGCAGAACAAGAACTATGCGTCATTGACAACCACTACAAAACATTGATAAATGACCATAATGTATGATAGTTAACACAAACTGGACGGGCTACATTTTTCAGTTTCTCTGAGCTGTTCACTGCATAGAAAAAAATAAAATAAAAAGAGCAGAAGAGCCCATGCCTCCCAAAACATGCCGTCTCCAAGCAACACTCGGGCATGGCAGTGATCCTCGTCAGTGATAAAGGTTGTAAATATTGATTGAGTTTCTGTCCTCAAAGTGGTATTGTAGCGTCATTTTTTGCAATACACAATCACCATAACTTACAACTGATTCACTAACTCAGGTTTTCATTCGTTTAAGGAAGCTGTGGTAAAGATTAATTTATGTGGAAAAAGGTTTGTGAAAAAAGTCTGGAGGTGGATTCCCTTCCTTTCCTTTCATTCACAAACAAATTAATAAATATAGAAGATGATTACTGTAAATAGTGAATTCTGCTTTGACCTGTGAGGGGATGAAACAAAGTTATAAAGTCGTACATAATAATTCACTTTAAATTAAATTAAAAATGTTTTTAAAATGTCACTGCAGGGACTAGCATAGTCAATTATTGTTAATTTGCTGAATATCTGACCAAACTTGTTTTACTCACTTTTTTTACTTTCACAGAAACACATATCTGGGTGCTGAGAGAGAAATAATCTACGTTTGGTTTAGGATTCCCACAATCGTGGTAAATGGCCTATACTTGCCTCTCTCCTGGCCGATAGGCTCTCCTGGCATCTAACATGTTGACCTTCCTTCCTCCAAGGGGAGTAACAACCAGATGTCCAGTTTATATGCAACAATCTGAGATAACACTGTAACTTTGGATATAAATGTTTGTACATTATTGAGCAACATTTACCCTTGTTATACATTCACCTCATGTTGGATCTCTTTACGGTAATTAACCACTAACTCACACTTTGTCTGCACGAATTTTGCCCTGAAAATACAAGTGTCGGATTTAGGCTGAAATGGCTGAGGAGGAGTAAGATGTCCCAAGAACTATCTAAGGACGCTAACAATGACAACGAGTCAGCCGCCATGATTTACTGTGTACCATGACAACAACGCCTGGACTTTATCCACCTGTGTCAGTCTCACATGTTTCATGAGTTAAAGCTGCTAAAGAGGGAATTCAGAGCGTTTCTGTTGACTCCACACAGCTCTCAACATGGCGACGGCTGAGCCGGCGGCTAAAAGCTAACATGCTAACAGTTTAAACAACAGCAGCAGTGCTGAGAGTGTTTACCTGAGGGGTAACAGGAGGGGGCGCTACGCTCTGATGACACGTTACAGCTGTGAGCGAACTCAGACTCATCTCTAGACAACAAAGACTCCAGGAAAGATTTTCTTACTTTGTTTACACAAACAAGAAAACATTCAAACCCCTGAACTATTGCTTTGTTAATACGCTAAACCGTTATAAGAACGAGGTGGGATTAAACGATCATCTTCAGCAAGATGATTGAGATCAAATTAAAAGAATAAAGCTGAAGAAAAACTTTCATTTCATTTTCACTACTGAACAATACAATCATATGTAATTGACATTAATGATTGACTTCATGAACTGAACCTCAAAGTCTTTTTAAATAAATATTGTTATAAACTAAACTAAATATTTTATTTTGCCAACCAGATGTAATTACAATCAATGAATAGAGATTGATTTTTATAGAATGGAATTGCTATTGTTTCATTCAAAGTCTCTATTGTAAACTAAAACAGGATGCCTATACTTGCCTCTCTCCTGGCTGATAGGCTCTCCTGGCGTCTAACATGTTGGCCTTCCTTCCTCCAAGGGGAGTAACAACCAGATGTCCAGTTTATATGCAACAATCTGATATAACACTGTAACTTTGGATATAAATGTTGGTACATTATTGAGCAACATTTACTCTTGTTATACATTCAACATTAGATATAATGAAACGCGACACAGAACTTTAGCAGTGGATCAGCAGCTTTGATTGTAAGCCAATTTATTCAAACTTAAGCACGTAATTAGCATGAATTATTTTTAATAGCATGCTCTGTTCACAACACACCTTAATACATTGTGAAAATGCACATTTCAATTGAATCCCTTATCAAAGACAACAGCTATTTCAAAGTGAACGTTTTCTGCAGAAGCAGCCAGGAACACGACACTTGGTCTTACAGCAGGGGGCGACAGTCAACTCATCAGATGGGACATGGTTGCATCTTCACCATCCTGACCTGGAACTTATGCTTCCTGTCAGGAAAATAAACAAACACCAAAATAAATCAAACAAACAAAGGCGAGGAGAACTGAAGTGTTAGCTAATGTGAGAGAAATCAGACTCAACAACATGGTGAACTGAAGCGCGACCACTTTGTCTTTACCTCTTTGTTGCCGCAGGCTCCAAACAGGCAGCCAATGAGCCCGTTGATCATCTGAATGGCACAGAGCAACACCTGCAGGCTGCTGGCCGCCATCAGGGTGAAGAACAATCCAATGTTGAACTGCACCACGTTCTTGGGCTCCGTGCAGACTGCCCACGACTTCTGGTCGGTCAGGTAGGTGGAATTACTGCGTAAAAGAAGAGGCGTATAAATAACCACAACTCCATCATGTTTATGTCATCAGAACGATACTTCCGTTTGTTACCTGTTTTTAAAAGGTGTGGTCCAAACCCCACCATCTTTGCAGAGGGGCCCATAATTCACACCGAGCCCTGACACAATGAAACTGTACACGCCACCGGCCACGCCCGTTGCAGCAAATATGATGGATAGGAACATCTGCAGGTGTGAAATTACATCAAGGTCAGAAATGATCATCTTTACATGTTTTCAGATTTTAATTACATTTAGTGGTGTTCTGTATCTTTAACCCCAAAGACTAATGCTTCATGAACACTTTCACAGAACTTGAATTCCCAAATAAGTGTTCTTTCTGAAAAGCAGAAATGGACTGTGCTGTGGTTAATGGTGACTGTGCATGATCATGACTATCTAAAAGGTAAATGTTGTGCAACGGTGATGCAGCATCATGCAGCAAATTTCCTCATTCTCATCTTGACGGGTCTCCATCAAACACTTAAATGTACAATAGTTGAGTGTGACAGTTCTTCTTGAGCGTATTACAACAGTTTGATCAAATAACCTGAACTCAAGGTGTTCTTGCATGATTACTTTTTCTTTTATCTTTTACCGAGCACCTGAAATGTCTGACTTAGTCTCACCCCAAAGCGGATTCCACAGCACCCGTTTTCCGCAGTCAAGGTGAAGAAAATTGCTGGAATCAAAACCTGTGGTGTACACATTAGTTGACAGGGAATTAGATGCAGCATCGGTAAAACGTGGTAAACATAGCTGATAGGTTTGTTTAAATGATTCTTCACTTTGAGACTTTGCCTCTGACAGCATCACACAATGTGTGGTGACACTAAAGAATAATGCCATTAATTCGAAGTGTAATTAGATTAAGAGAATTACAGATCTGGAAGCACAAAATGATGACCCAGAACGGGCGAGATAATCACTGCAATAAACAAACAATATATAAAATATAAAGAAGTTTTATCTGATGCTGCACATTTCAGAAACAAGTTTATAGCAACTTTTTGACCAGTCACACCTTTCAGTAAAAGACAACTCACCATGAAACCTCCACCGATGAGTCCCCCCATGTATTGCACCTCCTGAGTAATGTGTCCATCTTTGGCGTACTTGACATCCCCGCCAGGAAAGAAGAGCACTATGTTACAGATGATGGATATGAGCACCAACGGGTACAGAGAGACGCCGATGCAACGGGAACATTTTCCAGAGCACATGCTGTCAGAGTGAAAACCGCTGTACAACTACTCGTTCATTAGGTTTTTGCTCGAATCCTTCCTGTTTTCAGAGAAGATAAGTCCCACAAATGACGGTGAATTTCTGTTACATGCACTTAGTGACTTCATTTTTTTGTGTCAATTATAGTTGTTGGAATCATTTTAGTCCAACAATCTTTGTATTCTTTCTTCAGTAGGGAGAAACATCCTCATTTCACTTGTAAAGTGTCTAATTGTATATTTGAACTCATCGAACTGTTCCGAATTAATGCATTACACTGAAAGATAATCAAGGAGTTCAATAACTTTAAAACTTTGTATTTAAATTGTCTCAACAATTGAAGAAAAAGGTATAAAAGCTCATGAAAACATGTTGTATTATTTATGTAAAACTTGCAGTCTTTGGAAAAGCTATTTCACTCTTCCACAACACTAAACCTCTGCAGACCCTGTATATTTTTACTACTTGGCCTTTCTATTTGGATAATTCCTAATGTTTTTGAGATGTCTAACTGAGGAAATGTGTGGACGCGCTGTAAGAGACATCTTCTGAGTTAAATGTATGAGGTGAATAATATTTGCATGTTCAAATATTCTGTTTTCTTTTAAGAAGACGGGGTAGATTCATTATGCAATGGGCCCCTGGACATACTTTATAGTTGTTTCACCTCTTTTTGTTGTAGTTTTGTGTCTCTTTGTAGTTGTTATCCATCGCTCATATTCCATCTTATGTTTCTTCCTGATCATCTTGAAGGAGTCTCCTCCTTGTTGGTACGAGTCTCCTTGAGTGACATGTTGGACCCCTGTGCCCGTTTGGCTCGTCCATGGGTAGATGTCATTTATACATTTTTTAACATGGTGTTTACATTTTCTTGTGGGAAAACAATCCTTAGAAACACAAATAACTAGCCTATTCAAAGCAGAGTATTTTCTTACGTCATAAAAACCTGTCTGAAAGGGTGTCTTTGAATATATTATGCATACCAAACTTCTTCACAAATGTATCATTTTAGTATTATCCTTTCAAAATGTATAGGGGAACATATTTTCCCAACAAAGAATAGGAGGCAGGTGGACTTCCGGTCTACCTGCATCGCGGGTCTGGGCTTCGTATCCTCGTGGCCCCCGCTGTGAGTATATTGGGGACCTTTGAACCACTCCCCCTGTTACTGAGGAGAGACTCCAGCTCACTGCGGGCTGCAGCTGACCCACCATGGCCACGTCCACCGTCAAAGACTTCCTTGTTACCTATTTAATGCCAGAAATATGTTACGAGAGGATTTTCGTCAACTTGAACGTGCACGGTGAGGCCCGTCGTGGGGGAATGTATGTAATTGAAGTAAGCGCGTGAAACGGGAAAACAAATCGTTCCAGATGTGCGGGAGGTGGGTGTGGTTTCTCCCATGGACTGTTTTAAAGAAGGTGTCTCTGAGTTACAGTTAAACGTTGTAAACGTTTTCTTTTTGTAACTTAAAACGGTGATATGCTCTTTGTTGTTCGCGCTATATTGTATATTTGGGTACTGTCCAACATGCATCTGATTGTTTGAATATTAGTCTTTTTTTTGTCGCAGGGCCATGTCTAAAGTTAATAACGACCAGAATTGTCGGATTTTGGATCTTACTGGACGCTCTTCTGGGTAAGAAGCCTCACCTTAAATCTGATTGAATCACATGACATCAGCAGCAGGCCATCACTAACAAAGGCGTCTCTTCCCCCCATAATGATTGACCATTATTGATTGTGTATTGTTTGATCATAATGATCAAACGAAACACTTTCGGTGCGCCGGTAAACTGATACTGCTGTACCAGTGTAGATGAGCATGATAACATCTTCATGGCATCTATCCAGAACCACACAGAACAATGAAATAAACAATGACTACTGGATAATAGGAGGTTTTGTGTCCATAATTGCAATGTTTCCCTCATTGTTTCCATATTGCTTGCTAATCTGGACACAGACACCAAACCCACTAAGCAACTACATGATAGTTGTCTGTATTCACTCCATGTCTGTGGTCTCCCTGCAGCACAGCTGCCACAGCTGTTGAAGATACTGTGGAGAAGAAGTGCAGAGGGCCTGAGTCTGACCTCCATGCTCCTGCAGCTGTATGCCTTCTCCTGTCCTGTTGTGTACGCCGTGGCCAACAACTACCCACTCTTGTATGTATTTAGGGACATTGAATTATTCTCGGTCTGTGCTGAATCACTGGCAGATCAGAGTCACATGTTTTGTATGTATAATCATGTTGCAACGGTCCCAATACTTACTGATTTGAGACGTAGAAACCGACTGACTTCTCTTTACTTCCACCATGCTGAAGTCTAGACACCCCGGGGTTCATCTGTTTGAGTGATGCTGGAAACTAAACGAATGTCATTAACATGTTCATACTTAAAGCTACATTTTACGTATTTTTTTTCTTCGTTTTTTAACATTTTTATGTTTAAAAGATGTGGCCTACGCATCTCAATGCACGTTCTGTCGTTAATCTAGCTCTGAGTTAATCTACAAGGAATTGAGTATTTCTCTGTTTGGCATGTGGCAGCATGTACCTGTTATCATCAATGAGTGCTTTCCATGTGTTTTACATGAACGGCTCTGCAGCGCCTGGACTGAAAGGCTCTTCACCTTGGCCCAGACAGCAGTGATTGTCTTCCTCATCCTGCACTATCGTGGTGATACCCTCACAGGTTAGCACACATACCTGCACATGTTTTTCAAATTCACATACCAAATAATGTATACACTTTCAAGATAATTCTGACATTATTCCATTTTGTTGTTATCAAGAAAGCCCATAGAAAGACCAAAAGCAACGTCTCAGTCGACATTTTGTGTGAAACTACCCAATGAACACTCAGGAAATCCCTAAGGACCTACCCACCCACATACGCTGCAAAGATACACTGCTTTTTATTCAGACAAACAACACACTACCACCTGAGAAAAAAAAAACCTTGCCGTGTACTAAAACAATCAACACTGTCCACAGAGAGATGACAGCTCTGCTCCGCTCAGCTGTTCAGTTTTACTCTGCGCTACTCCACACACGACCATGCGCTGGTAAAGAGTACACAGTACACACATACACACATACAGAGTGCATATGATGTTCTTGTTCTGAAAACTGTTCTTGAAAAAACGAAACTGAAACATGCACATTGTGTAAACATTGTAAATAGTTTGTTTTTTTATAGAACATATTTTGACTCAAATATATAGTAAATATTTTGTTTGAAAACAAAAACTGTTGTAATATTAATGTTTCATGTGCACACACCCCATGAAGCTTGATCTGTAGTATGAAGTAATTTCTCAGTCCCGAGTCTGTTACAAATGGAACTTATTGACTTGCAACAGTGATCTAAAAGCTAAATTCAGAGGCACAAGGAAAACCAGACATGACTGGACCATTTCTGAGAGAATTGCCTCCATCCTTCCCTGAGCAGACAAAAGTGATCAGTCGGGTAATGTACCTTTTTGGAAGCATATATCTGTGAGAAAACTTTCTCGACTATGAACTTTAATAAATGCAAGTACAGGTCCAGGCTTAGTGATGCCTATCGTGAAGCTGTACTCAGGGTTTCTACTGTGACCTGGATCAGGGTTTCACTGTGACCTGGATCAGGGTTTTCACTGTGACCTGGATCAGGGTTTTCACTGTGACCTGGATCAGGGTTTCACTGTGACCTGGTTTAGGGTCAATGTGGCTCAGCTGTGCGAGCAGAAGCACTGCCAGGTGTCTGGCAAGAAATAGAATAAAGTACAAATGTATTCAGGTTTTGCATTTGTTGGTTCAGTGCAGTTTCAATAAGTTATTTAAAAAATATATTTGCACTGTTAAAAACTATTATAAAAATGTATAGAAACTGCTGGTTGCCTTTTTTTATGACAAAAATATGTTATGAATGTAAAAAAAATTATTGCACTTTCTGTGTGGCCCTCCGATGAGATCACAATATCAATGGTGGCTCCGAGCCGAATTGAGTTTGAGACCCCTGCTCTAATATATCCTCACACTGATCTGTTGATGCGTGTCAGTACATTCATTCTATTTAGGAAGTATTCAGTAATGAATTGGGTTCTGATAAAGTGTACAAAGCTACAACAGGCTTAAACCTCTTGTACAAATTAAGGAACTGTGAAGCAATAAGATAAAAATCAACTCGTTGCAATATTCATGACTGCTTCTACACAGAAGTCAACTTTTGTACACCAGCCTTCTGAGTATAATTAGAAGCAGAACATTTTTGGTAACACGATCAGTGTTCCTTGCGCAGCATTTTTTTTTTGTGTGCATAAAGTTCCTCATTCAATTTGTTTTTTTGCTTGTTTGGCAGGGATGCTGGTCCTCCTGACTTATGGAAGTGTAATGCTCCTTCTGGGCTCCTATGCAGCTGCAGTAGTGGCCTCACTGATGCAGGCTTCCAGTTTGGCAGCTTTAATTGCAAGCAAGGTAGCAATGGCTTATCTTGTCAGTGAAATTTCTGAGCTGTCCTACAATTAATAACAACAAGTGTGAAGTGATCCTGCACCGTGCAAATCTATCAGGGGAATGAACGTATTTATCGGATTTGTGGTTTCCAGGTTCTCCAAGCCAGAGCTAACCACTGTAACGGCCACCCGGGCCAACTGTCGACTCTGTCTGTGTTACTGTCGTGGGCAGGATCTCTGGGTGTTGTCTTTGTGTCTCAGGTATGCAATCAGGAGTAACTCACAAACATTGCTGCACAACCGTTTTACACCACTCCAATCTGTCAATGTTGTCTTTACTAACTGCATCAAAACTTTCTCTCGTAGGAGATAGGAAGCTTGTTCACCACTTTGTCACAGACCCTGTCATCCGGTCTCAGCTGTGTCCTCCTGGCCCAGGTGCTCTGCAGCAAGAGCAGCACCGCCACCACCAAAGCGAAGAGTGAGTAGAGGTGGTGGACGGTGACAAATGAACACTTGCATAGTATGCAAAGCCTGCCACTCATTCAAGAAATGTTTTGTGATTCTTCGCCAGATGTTGGCATATCAGTGACTCGAATACAGCGCAGACATAACAGAAAATGTTTACAGCGTCTTTTTGTACAAAAATGCCTGTGTTCTATATTCATATCTACTTTAAAGCAAGTTGTGTGTCTGTGTAACCGAGAACTATTGTTGTCATGCTATTTAATCATTCTATACATTTCAAATCGTATTTCTGCATTTAGTGTCTCATTATTGTTAGGGAATTAAAAACAATCTTTTGTCGCTCTCTAGTGGTTTAAATAGTAAATACTTCACTTTCAGGGGGAGCACAGCATTCAATGGCAGGTATCAGCTGTCTTCCTCAAATTCCAGAGAGAATTTCCCTAGTTTAAGTAAATTTTAATACAGGGTTTTAAACTGGGGAAGAGGTTTAGTCATGTAGCAGACACACTCATTTGCACTCTTTGGTTTCACCGATTACTCACTATTCTGTGGTTAAAGCCTGCTGATGATGCATTTATGTCTCATCAGATTTCCCTTGTAGCCTCTCGCACTCAAGCATTTTCCAGGTGACGTCAGTTAGGTCACTAAGGGTTCAGGGCTTAAGGCCTCAGGAGGGACATTGGGGTTGGGCCCTTGTTAATAATTTCTCTGCTCGGATGTGAGAGACGGAACGCTCTCAACCTTGAAGACCCAATGAGAGCCATTAGGGGAAAGCTTCATGGGAGGGTGTTATGGTAGCTCCAGTAAATCATATCAAAAATGATGATTCAAACAATTGTTTTACCTACATATGGGTTTTGGAATATATTGGAACCAGCATCAATTTTGTATGTAAGAATCCTTTCACGAGCGCCTCTGGCCTGGCCTCTGAGCTTCAAGTAAAGCCAGCCACCGGGAACAAAATGTCCGCTGTTGCTCAGTAACGTTTCAGACGTTTCACTGAGGTGACCTGGCAGCCAACAACACATCACCCTTGTTTGTTTTGGCAGTTACCTGTTTGTTTCCATTCAACTCATCACTACAATACTGGTGTTGTGGCGCACAAGCTATAATAAACTATGTATTTGTGTTTTTACTGTTGCACATTTATAAAGCTTCTCACTTGGATACCTGTTGAACTGTACAGTGAACTCGATTTAATGATACTGTGAATGACTGTCGCTGAACATTCAGTCGTAAAATAAAAGAATGAGCAGAACTGTCACCTTCAGTCCCTTTTCTCAGGACCGTCAAGGCATATTACCTGTGTGTGCATAAGAGACATCCCCGCCCACATTTCCAGTCTGTTATGTTTGCATAACAGCTGAC
Source organism: Taurulus bubalis (assembly GCF_910589615.1). Lineage (NCBI taxonomy): Eukaryota > Metazoa > Chordata > Actinopteri > Perciformes > Cottidae > Taurulus > Taurulus bubalis. Next base: position 36,449,360 of record NC_136590.1, on the reverse strand, counting down.
TTTCTGAATGACACAGTTAAATATACAAAGCACAGCCCTGCCACAATGGCATCCTGTAAGAAAAGCTAACTGGTCTCAGTGGTTGACACTAAAATAAACACAATCTGTCAATCAAATCAGGTTCCCTTGATAAAATGCGTTAGAAATGTGGAAACAGTGTTACACTTTGTTTCTCAAAAAGTCAGTGGGGAAATTCACCAATTCTCAATTTTAGATGATCACGGTAGTGATCAAATGATTAGTCTAATTCTAGTGAACTTGAGGAAATGAACTTAGTTTAACCCACAATCTCCCTAAACATCATTACAACAGTGGAAGGCAATAATACTGTGGGTTGAGTATAATATTGAAAATGTAAATTGCTCGAGTCTCATATTTAATTCAGTCCATATGAAACAAGGTACCGCCACAATGTAGGTCAATACAAATGTATTTACTCTTCAAGTTCATTGCACAGACAGTGGCTGTCCATAACAGGAAGTTAATTCTGTTACACATTCTTGAAACATAACCGAGCTGCTCGTGTAACATTTACAAGTCCTCAGAGACTTTTCATTGGAGCAATCTGCAAATGAACTGAGCAATTTCCAAACAAAAGTAGTAAAACTACATTTAGCATTTTGCTTGTATTTGTAAATGCTCACAGTCTGGTTTCTAATCTGGTTTTGATTTTAAGGAGTTTGTTTTGTATTTTTATGAAACACCACAAATTGTGTATGGCTTGGTGTGAACTAAACAAACGGCAGAAGGTTTGGCACAAGTTCGCTTGACAGAAAGTATTTCTGTTTAGACGTGCTTGAGCTATTATTTCAAAGACAACTTTTCATAGTCTAATAATGTGGTATTGGGAAGACTATCGTAGTCAGTTTGATTCGCCTTAATTAGGATCCTTCTGTCAGTGTATGAATTACACAGCAGATACTGCAGTTCCCTTGCCCACTAGATTACTCACAATAAACCACATACATTGCTTACTGTACAAATGGGTGTCATATCAAGGTATTATATCAGCTCTCCTGATATATCAGGAGAGCAACGTCATAATAAAAAATTAAATCAGGTACCATTTGTCTCCATTGTTATGTTATGATAAATATGGTTTCTTAAAAATACAGTACATTCATCACGTCATGTGTGTCATGACAAACACATGTTGAAAGCTGTTCAGTCATTACTGAAATCATTAATAATGTATTTTTAAAGCTTTGACACTTGAAGAGGGCACTTCATGAAAAAAGCACCACATTTGGCTCAAACCTTAGAGAGCGGTTAAATGTATAACGTTAGAGTTCTAATTATCCATTTCATAATCGGACTATTGGGCTAAACTGTACAATCTTCACAGAGCCGGAAGTCTACCGCACACTTGTGCAGTAACTATAATGACAGACATTTTCAAACTGAGTGAAGAAAAGAAACTACTTTACAAAGGCATTTTTAACGCACTGAAATATGATCAATGATGTTCATGAATCATTAGGATGGTGTTAATTCTATTCAATCAAGTCATTATTGGAAAGTAAAAAGTTTCAGAAAACACATATTTAAAGCATTTATGTAACACACAGACAATAACGCAACTAATTCCATTTTTTTGTTTTAATATAAATCATGATATATAATATAAACAGAAACAGACGTTGGTCCAGATGACACCTGAGTTAACCACCAGCAACATAAAAGAAATGTATTAGGAATTACATTTTATTATATTTGACCATTTTTCAACATACCTATGATGTCAATACTTAACTAGTCTCCTAAAAAGGTACTCATTGACGTGGTTAATGAACGAAATCTATTCATTGTTTGGGTTTCATCGTTTTTTTTATTGCACCGTGTAATTATTCGTTTAGAATAGCATAAGAGATGCAAATTATTTCAGACTACAGGCAAATTCTATATGACATTAATCTTTTCAGTAACAATTGTATTTAAGCACCTATCCCTATAAAAAAATAAGCGCACATAAAGCACAAAGCAATGTTGACGATTAAGAAGATGTGCACTCTGTTTGTACATAAAAAAATCCTAAAGAACATGGAGGTAGTCTTGTCAGAGAGACATTTTACTGCCAGTGTGCAGTGTTAAACATGAAGCACGGAGCAGCTTGCCACCTGGCCAGTTTACACCAAGCATTTTATAGTTAGGTGTTATGACACTGTTGTGGCTGTTGGCACAATCCATTAATTTTCTCAAACTATGGGCCACATTTGATGCTTGTCGAGTGTAGATTATTTATATCTTTTAGAATAGCATAATTTTAAGTGCTATAAAAGAGTCATGATGTTTGACATACAGTACTGCATTATCCTTTAAGTTCCTATACAGGTTATCATCATATCTGTGCACATATGAGGCTTTGACATTTTCACCTACTTCCTCACACTTTTGAATGTACCAATGTGTTTTCTTATTGTAAAATGTGACCTTTGCTCTTTCTCATCAAGAAAGACAGCCATCTCCTGGTTTTTTTTTTTAACCTCATAATAGTACCTTCATTAAATGAAGACTCATGGAGCCTACGCACTCGGAGCTCAATGAGTTACCCATTTTCCCGGTGTTAGCTGAACTGCTGGTACAGTTTGCGCAGTTCATCCCAGAAGAACAAAGACAGAATGGTGTGTGGGCCGAGCCGGAAATAAGAGGCTCCCAAGCCTTTGTAGAGTCCCATAAAGCCTTCCTTCCTCAGCGTCTTAGAGAAGCAGTCAGCGAATCCTTTATAAAGCTGCCCCTAAAAGATGAGGAAACGACAGTCAGCCTGGATTTGATCTGTTTGAAATGGAGATGAGCAGGGGCGGACTGGGGGAAAAACGTGGCCCGGGAGTTACTGTCAGAAATTACATCACATATGTTTTTTTGAATAACATGAGATGGATCAAAACCTAAAGAAGTGTAACTCTAACATGTCAGTCTCTCTCCTCACCTTGCCCAAATGATCCACGGGCTGGTTGTAGAGCCGTGTGCTCACGACATCAAAAGGTGTCATAGCCATCACCACCACCACGCTGCTGATCATGCCGGCACTTAGGGCCACCAACCAGCTGCCCTTTGGGAACACCTTGGGGAGGAGAACATAACATAAGGATAGAAGGCCATAAGGATATGAGAGGCTCTAGTTACAGTATGCGAACCAGTGCGGTGATTCTAGACCAGTAAATCATCACCAAGATCTTATTTTAACTGGTCACGGTCTCTTATAGGCAATAAAACAGAAGGATGACTATTATTATTGACTACGTCACACACACACACACACACACACACACACACACACACACACACACACACACACACACACGAAGTAGTACATGAAAACTTTGAACCAGAATGTCAGGATTCTTTTCTGAGCTATTTAGCAGACCTGTCAATTAAACACTGTTCCCTGATATGCGTCATAGTTCTGGCTTGAATTATGTAAGACCTTTTTTTAAACTCTAGCCAGAGTCTAACCCAGCAACTTGTAACTGGTACACTGGTGTACTCGTTGTGTAACCTCCATGGTTTCGGGGGGAGAGGGGGGGGGGTGAACGGCAGGTCAAATTTCTATTCCAGAAGAGTGCAATGCTTTGTCAGTGCCACAATGACTTGTTTTATAATCTGTGCACAGCAACTGACTACATATGACCTCTTCTCAAGCCTGCAATTAATGATTATTTTCATGATCAATGAATCTTTTTTCTCAATTGATTGCCTAGTGTAGAATCAAGATCAGTCTAGTCTAGACCATAGGTGTCAAACTCAAGGCCTGCGGGCCAAATCCGGCCCGCCACGTAATTTTATGTGGCCCTCAACAGCTTGAAAGGCATATGATCGTCTTAAAATTGAAGTTTATGCTGCTTTACAGTGTACAGTGACCATAGACTACATCTCCCACAATGCATGTCGACTTTGTGACCTGCAAATGAATGGCATCGTACTGTGAGAAGGCATTGTTTCCATATTGCCGTTTAACTAAAGATTGATGAAGAGGGAAGGCCATTTAAAGAAGATGGGAAAGTACATGTTTGTGCTTCAAGGAGAGAAACCGGTAAGTCTTCTGTGTTATGATGAAGTGTCGGTGATGAAGGAATACATTTCATGTCGCCGTTTTGACACCAAACACGGAGCCAAGTACGCGAAATTTAGCGTGTGGCCCATGCCACATAAAGGTATGTGAGCAGGTGAGCCCGAGACCACACCTGCTCACATGTTCTTACTGCTCACAATTAGTTGTTGGACCAGTTATGTTCTTCTCAACTGTGACAAAAAAAGCTTTGAACAAAGTTAATGTAATGACGTGCGCTTGATGTTTGTCTTTATTCTAATTTTTTTCATTTTTATCTTTGATAGAGTAATGTGGATTTCTTAACACTACATTAAATGGAGTTATGTTGTAATAACAAAGACATTTGCTTACTTATATTTTTACTTTTATATAAATGCATGTCCAATATTTTTACACTTGAATAAACAATAATCAAATGCAAAGATAGTTATTTAACAATATGTCAGGGACTAGTTTATAGTGTTACAGTTACAATCGGCCCTTTGAGGGCAACCATAATGCTGATGTGGCCCAGGGTGAAAATTAGTTTGACACCCCTGGTTTAGACTATCGATAATATGCGCTGAGTTTTGGCCCCTCGACTAATCACAGCAGCTCTCTGTGAGTTATGCAAGACCCTCGAAGCAGACGTGTTTATTACGGAACAGTGAGGTCATAAGAAAGATGTGCACATACATACAGTGGAAGACTGAGGAGACAACATTCCTCCAGTCAGCCTGTTTCCACTCATCACTACTGAATTTAGATGATTCTTTAAGTTAAACCTCAGCGAGCCCTCTCAGGGAGCAGTTACATAATTCTAACCTGTAGGTCAACCACAAGCTCCTTGGCGGAGGAGAAGGTGGAGAGTTGTGCAGCCGAACCCACGCTGACCCGTGGTACAGCAGCACTAGAGCCCCTCCACAGTCCTAGAATGCCATGCTGCTTGTAGATGGCTGTCAGAGCGAGGATCATCCCCTAGCAGGAAGACGAAAACACAAAACAGTTTATGCCTGTCCTTCATATTTAATACCAGCTCAGAGGTCATTTTGTCACCTGGTGTTTATGCTGATGTCCCACTGCAATAGAGGAGGTAGACTGACTCTGCAGATGAGTCTTAACCTGTCAATCAATGGAGACCAATGTGTGTTTTACTTTTCTCCAAAGTTACAAGTGACAGCTCACCTTGAAATGTCCTGGCTGATAAACCTTAAAGGAACAGTACAAAGAAAACTAAGTCAAGCGATCCCAGGCGACCATGAAGCCGGCTACTGACCAAGTATACGGGACTTCCAACCACGGCTCCCACCACTCCAGCCACAGCCCCGGCCAGCGTGGTTTTGGCCGCGCTGACCCTTCCATTGGTGTGGATGTATCCAGAGGACTCGATGATGGAGTACGAGCCGAGCCTGATTCCATTCATAAAAAACTGGTAGATGAGCCCGGCAGCCAGTCCTTTCTGTAAACCGGCCACTCCGTCCACTTTACCGATCGTGTAAAAGGCGTGGAAGACGTTGCGGTAGTAAACTTGGTACGAGCCCCGGCTCTTGAGCTCTCCCTGGAGCTGCATTCGCGTTTTCACGACCTCCAGCGGGTTGGTGAACAGACACGCGCCGCACGCCGCCGCTCCGCTCAGCACGAAGTCCATCGCGACTGTCCGGCGGGGATCAGGCCTGCTACCAGCCCGCCCTGTCCGTCATGGCAGAGCGCTGCTCAGCCGCGTTTCCTCTTCTCATTACACACACACACACACACACACACACACCTCATTGAGATGGATCAGCTCGCAGACATTGGAGCACTTCAAGAGCTCCTCGTAAAAGTCGTAATTCCGAAATACCTCTGAACGTTACAAACGCAAAAGTATGCGGTGTTCTTCATCACTTCAAGATAGAAATATTCATTACTACTGACTTGGAGGCAATCAATTTATTTTCCTGTGTATTTATTTTAATTTATTATTGTACTATATGTCCCAAAAAGTGGGCAATTTTCCATTATTTTGTTTTGATTAAGGTTTAATGTTTGTCTTTTGATTTACGGACCGAAATAGCCTACATTTCTTTTACAATTTCAATCAGCCATTTCATTAATTCAGTTCATCATGTTTTGATGGAAATGCTGAAAAAAACACACTATAGAAACATCCACTGAAGGTTCCTTAAGTGTGACATGCGAAGTGAATTTGGATGAAATATATTGTTTTATGAAAAATGTATTCCCATGAATAATGCGTGTGAGACAAAAGTAACATAACGTGTATAGTTAGATTAATTTACACGGAGTACTTAGTGTAAGAATGGAGATAGTACAGGAGATAGGATGTACACTCCACCCGTTCCCTAAACGTCTCATCGTAGACGTAGAGACTGGTACCACAGCGTGTGTACAGAGGTTTGACGCTCGTCTTCTCAGCCAATGACAAGCCTCCTAGTTCGATGGATGAATAAGCATGTTAGGCAGGCTAGTATGTGGGTGTGTGTATATATACATTTGGCGGCTCATTCAAATTTATAAAACAGACTCTTATTGTAATTGCCTCTTTATTCTTAATGTTTCTTATCACAAGGCCAAGGTTCTTGATAAAGATAAAATAAGATAATCCTTTAGTCCCGCAGTGGGGAAATTGCAGGATTACAGCAGCAGACAGGTACAGTGCACACAAGAGACATAAAGTAAATTAAAAACAACTCAGAGCTCAAAATAAAAAATTAAATACATTCTATTTATAGGAATTACTGTAATATGGTGTGATCATATAATCCCGATGACCCAACTCCTTGGCTCTTTTGCATCCACAATGTATATCTATTTTGTTGCTAAAATACAAAAAGTTATACAAAGGCGGCCCAAAGACGATACTGTGAAGGGTACCAGTATCAGCCCGCTCCAGCAGTTCCTCCCCCAGGCTCCAGGTTACACCAGTCTACACCTCAGACTCTCCACAAATCTATACCAAACTCTCCCCTGACTCTCTGTAATTCTCACTGAAGCTACTCCCTAAACTCCTCTCCTACCCTCTTCTCAACTTCCTCTTCCTCTAGTTTTTATACTCTTCCTCATCCTCAAAGTGGTCTCCAAGCTCCTCTCATAACTATCCCCTGCCTCCTCACCCTCCTTCTCTTTTAATTTTTCTGGCTGATCCTGCACCGCTTATCCAAGCTTCTCGCCAGCCTCCTCCAGTTGTTACTCTGACTCATCCTGTTACCATTCTCAAGCTCTTCCCTCAGCTCCTCCTCTGGTTTTTCCTGATTATTTTTGTCTAATTGTTTTTTGACTTGAGGACAGCCTCAGGATGACAAAATAGATGACAGGCAGCCACAGAAGTCAAATAAAGATGCAGGAACAGTGTGTGCGTGTGCAGGTGTTTACATTTTTTAATTGCCTTTTTATTCTTAATGTTTCTCATCGCGAGGCCATATTGATGCAGTTCTTGATGAAAGTGTTTAGGTTTGGAGTCCTCCCATCTCCTATTGCCACAACAGGTGAGGGGAGACACTAGAAACATAAAACCGTGGCAAAACTTTGTAATTTTTTTTATACATGACATTTTTATGGCATGCTATGAACTGACTTTTTTTCCCAATTGTATTTATTTATCTAGCGTCAAATCTAAGTTACCTCAATACATTATCATATAGTGCTCAAAATACAAAACATTCTATTTATATGAATTAGCTGCAATATGGTGAGATCATATAATCCTGATGACGCAACTCCTTGGCTCTTTTTGCATCCACAATGTATTTCTATTTTGGGCTTTTTTGGGTGAGTCCATTATGTTACAATAATTTGTGGGGCAATGTGTAATAGGTAACCGAAGGAAGCGAACCAACCCTCAAGATACTGTATAGTCATAAGTATGTACTACTGCTGTGTCGGCCTTCTAAGTTTACTTTGAATGTTTTCTTCATGAAGTGAATATAATAAATCAATAAAGGTGTGTTTATTTTCATTCAGTGTTGTCAGACCCCAAATGATAAAAAGAAGCCCACGGATGAGAACAAAGATGAGCAATGGACCAAAGACGAAAACAAGATGAGGGAAGCAACATGTCCATATAGAAAACACTGAAGAGCAAAGCATAATAGTATGTGAACTCTATTCTTTTTGGAGCCACAAACCAAAGTCTTCGAACTAAAATCTTTAAACGGCTCTAAAGAAACTGTTTACAATAGAACAGTTCTAGTTCCCTGCTGCTGGTCCCAATTGTCATGTCTTCTGATCTTTGTACTTTCTTCTTCTATAAAGGAGGTAGCATCATTGTCTGTCTTTGTCCTAAACCGTATAGTAAAGAAAATATTGAAGCTGCAGAGATGTTCTTATACAGAGATGTGTCCTACCTAGGTCAGTTGAGAAGTGCTTAAAGATAATGGATGGACGTATCGATGGATGGGTGTCTATCTTGTCAAACCTCTCCGAGTGCTTTGTTACAAATGTATTTATTGGATAATAGAGTAAAATGATCCACAGGACCTTACCACTAGAGGGGGCTGCTTGTACATCTGTAACTACTGAATATGCTTTCCATCAATCTAACAGGGTCGACACCACCATGTCTACACATGCACTACAGTGTAGTCAGCTCTGGTTGCAAAATGGCTATATTTCTGAGGTGTGTGGGTGTTATAAATCAATGGATAAGGCGCCCTGCGGTACAGTAAATACATCATTCATGTTTATTTATTTCAAATCGGGGAAGGAAACATACAGTATGTGTTTTATTTCTTCATTGAAAATACAAGTGCCTTTCAGGATTAATCAGTTTTTAATTGATTTCCTGCTTAAGTTCATTTGTTGTAAAACTATGAAATTGTTCAGGACAATAACTTTCACAACATGTCCACCTGTTTGATTATGCTCAGACACATCTATGTGGTCATAGCATATACACAATTTGATCATACCGTATAAACACAGTGCTCATGAAATCATTAAGCATTGTTGCCACGCTTTGATTGCTCATTGCACTGTGCCAAAAAGCTAAAGAAAATAAACAAAAACCCAGTACAGACTCGAGTTCACAGCACTCAGCTCTCAAGCATCAAGTGAATGAACCTACAATGTTATCATGTGATCCATGTTAACTGTATGAGAAACATCTCATCTGCTGAAAACAGGTGTAATAACTCACAAAGCTGTCTCTCTATAGATGGTCCTCGTCCTGTGAGCTCAGTGAGTCACGTTGCACCATATTGGCACCACAGCTCATCACTGTCCTGGTTTCATTCTGTCAAACTATTGTATAATAATAACTGGAACAGCAGGGTGACCTCCAGCAACTAGTTTAGGGAGAAAGAGAGATAAGAAAAAGGACTGGGGAGAGAGAAGGGATGAGCAAGAAGCAAAACGGAAATAGCACATTGTCCTTGGGAGTAGACTGAAAAGAGTGGTTGGAGAGGTATAAATATATTTTAGTAGGTCACACTGACCGAACTATAACCCACGAGGTTGACAGCGTTACGAAACGTTCCTAGTTGGTGAAACACCGCTTCGGTTGTCTTTGGAGTTTTGGGGGAGAAACATGACATAGCACAGCATAAGGATGACGTTATGTAATTACATGCATATTTCACATCTAAGTATTGAATATAGATTATATATTAAATATTGAGTCCATATAATTTGAACAGTCACCGCATCTTTCCGTATATTCCGTATCGCATAAGTCCGATAAGCAGAATATTATTTTTACAGTGTGGAAAGAAAAGAGGGGAGCTGTTGAATTCAGATTTCTCGATTCAACCCGCCCCCTCCTTAGATCTTTATGCTTCAGAAGTGTTTTTTCACTGGATTCCTCGATATACAGTATTTGAGTTGTAAAACTAATTCATGGCAGATTTTCTACGTGAGCCTGTGCCAAACAAATAGGCGGAACGGATACTAAAGAGAATCTTTTACAGTTAAAGTTTCATCAATAGATAAAGTCTCACCAACAATTTAAACTATAACTTTTCACTGATCGGATATTTGAAAGAGGACTTGCTATCAGCGCATTGTCAGAGGTGTTGCAAATATGAAACAAAACCAACAGGGGTGTTACGGCCTGCCTAGGGTGCCTAGGGGTACACAGGCCTAACACACATGTAAAGGGAAATAGCCTTGGCAAAGGTGAAACAAGGAAGGGACACAAGGCGGGTGAGGTATTTAAGCGGCAATAAATAATATTTATTGGCAGCTTGTCATTTAGCAAAAAGGTAACTCAACTTAAATGGAAGCAAAAGGCCTCAGGGTCGCAAAGGCCAAAACAAACACACAAAAACACACTAGCTAGAACACAAAGTATTTCTTGCCTATCGTAGGACAAAGGAAAAACAATACTCACCTCCCTGTCTAGCCACAAAACAGGAGAAAACAGAAGTGACAACAAAAATGGCAGAGAACCCCTACACAGCTTCCCCCAAAATGATATCAATAGTAGCCTGGACTCAGGCACCATACAACCCACAGGTCCGACCGCTCGCAGCTCAGAGAGGAAAAGAGAGAGCGCTGGATCTGGGTCTATATCTCCAGCCCACTGATTGCCTGATGTCTCTCAGGTGGCGCTGCTCCAGGTGCACCAGATCTGCAACAACCGGACAGCAAATAAAAGGCAAACAAAACATTTAAAGATCAATTATACTTTTAAAACAGGGTTCAGATCTATTGTAATCTAACCGGTAATAGGTAGATATTTGGAGTACAGTAAACTTCAACAATGGGAATGCTACTGAATAAGTTATTGAAGGAACAGCAGGGTTTATTTGTAATCGTGCTTCTTTAAACTTGTGTCTGTCCCAGCCTCGGACACTTTATTTAAGATCAGCACAGAGACCCCCACCTTTACCCGGATTGGAGTCATGCGATTCAGATTTAAGGCTGGGAATATCAGTCACATTGTGCTGGGAGGGGGGGAATAATAGAGATCATGTCCACCCGGTTGTGAAGCTATACAATCACACCAACTTTACCAAACGCAAGCCCCCCCAACTCCACCCTGGTCACTGCACACACTAATGATGACCCCACCCTCACAGGTCCTGTCTATAGAGCAGACAGAGAGGGGGTTTAGCTCAAACTGCTGCAATCTGCAGAAAGCTCTGTGCTGGACCCACTCTGGCAGCCTTATATCCTGCACTCAGCTCTTTCTCTTTGTCATGGTGGATTGTGGATGAGCTCTCTGCTGGGGTGGGGTTTGGGGCCGGGGGCGTAAACAGGTTGTGTGTGTGCGCGCTATAACACATACCCACAGCTCAAATTACAGATTTTTGTTTTTATCCCTGGTGTCTTTCTTTTAGCTTTTACATGCCTGTACAGTGTCTGGACTGTAACCTTCAAGAAGTAAAATGCAAAGCCACCTGAACTGGAGTTTGTCCACTTTTAAATAGGAGAGTTTTTGCCAGACGGACATAAACCAATGTAACGTTTTTAATTTGTATTGCTCAGATTATATTATATTTTATGTAATATAATCAATACTTTATATTAGATCAAACAATTCGACAGTTAGATAAACACAATAAATGTCCGATATGAATTCTAATCAGTGTCACTGAAGAGTAAATAAGGTCAACGTAAAATTAAAGTACATGTTAATATGTACAAAAAACTAAATATATCAGGTTCCACTGACTAACTGAAATATACAGCTGAGTATTCTCAACATTGCAATAACATGTGCTTGTTTATGTTAAACTACAATAGTAGAAATATCTTCCTTCCACATTTTCAGTGTTTGTAATGTTTGGATTAAAAAAAAACTTTATCTGGGTAATGTCATTTTATGTGTGAGGGTCACATTAGCGAATACAATGATAGAGAGTTAAAAGTCGCATGCACACAGTATGTAATGTTTCTACAAATTCCACTTTATCATTTGCAGGAACAAAACTTGTAATTGTTTTCATCAATAGGGTGTAACTAAGCTCTCCAAGTTAACTGACTGAATGTAGAAGAAAAGCCTTGTTACATAGTCTCATTTCATCTGACAGATTATAAACAAGTCAAAAATGTCCTCTAAAAACCGAATCTAAAAACGTCTGTAAACTAATTGTAATTCAAAATCTTTGAAAACTATTATCTAACCTTATCTTAATCAGGGTTGTTTCTCCATCAGCAGTTATCCTTTTTTTTTTTAAATACTCTGGTCTCTGTTTCACACATTCTACTCATAACAACCACGATCTGACCAGCTGTCCCCTGAGCAGCATTGCTGGGGCAGATAATGGTTAATGTTGTTTCTCAACAGACCCTCATTTCATTTGAATGTATGTTATCAAGCTTAGCCAATAGGATTGATCTCAGAAATCTGGCTGATGAGGCTTAAACGTCAACACCAGTGTTATCTTTGAGGTACAAGGTTCCCTTTTAATCTGTCCCTCACCTTAGTTCAACTGTCCATCAACCCAACTGAAATAAGTCTCTGGCTGACGCAGGTGCTGAGTGAAATACACATTTTTGAGCAGTGACAAATTTGCTCAAATGTGTTGATATGTGTTGAATCAATTGCAACCATTGATGCTATAGCTGCAATCGGAAAGATCCAACTACAATAATTCACTCACAGCAAAAATGCAAAATACTGGAATCACACTAACAACACAGCAGAGCGTTTTCATTACCACTACTGCTATTTTTCTAACTACTCAGACCTCTCTATGAGACCCATCAGCCCATAAAGCCCTCGCCACTACCACTTTGTTGGATCAGCACCACCCATGCGCACAGATACACACCGAGTGGAGAGACAAACAGTGCAGACAGCGCACACAAAGATACAAACATAATTTAGGTGCTAGAGTTTGGGTGCCTTCCATAGGGCCTTGTTGACAGACCCCCAGCAGGAATTAGTCACTCTGGATCTTTTCTAACTCAACTGCAGTAACCATCGAATCACTGCTCACATTACTATACCGTGCAACCGAGAAAAGCACATGGGAAAACACTGGTCTTGAGGTTCTCTAGCATGAGGATCTTCCAGGGCTTTATGAATAACCCAGATCTTGGCGACTTGCTTGATGTCACACAAACCAGGTGCTGCATAGTGTCTCAGGAATAATTTAGTGCAATAGCAGTTCCCAGAGATAAAATGCTAAGATGAATGGAGGCCAACCTAAAAAAAAAAGACATCACAATTGTGGTGTTCGTCGGTTTTTGATTTCTAGAATTTGTGACTCAGTAGAAAGCGCTGATGTGGGGGAGGTGTTTTAATGGATTCATAAAATATAATTCTGCAGTGGAATGTATTCATATTATATAATATGCACCATGTTAAATGTATAAACTACCAGGAAAAATGAATGATTTCACTGACATTGATGTGGTGGAGAAGACGTCATCCTATATTGAGTCCCTTTTTTTTTTCCAGATATCGTCACCAGTTACAAAGGAGATAGCTGGAGAATTGAAAGCCTTGACAGCCAGTGAGATGCTCAAATTGGCTGCAACCCCATGTGGATTGAAGATGATGCATTCAATGTAAACCAGAATTTCCCATGCTTGCATTTGGAGAACATCCCTCATTAAATTAATAAACAGATTGCGAGCAAACACTGGTCTTGAGATACGAAAACTGAATGGCATGTACACGTTTCCGTTTTAGCACCAGGGACAGCACCAGAGAAGAGGCAGAGCATCTTCCTCTCAGCGATGTGCAGTTATTGTTGAGAATACTGAAAATGTGCTTCTCATGTGACTGTGAAGGGTCAGCACCCACCCACTCAAACACACACCCACCACACCCCCCTACGCACACCCCTAACTACCACCACCACGTCCACTTTTTCTTTCTTCTCCCTGTTGAACCGGAGCACAGGCAGCGGGACTGAGTGAGATTAGACGGCCCTTCTGATGCTCGGCCGCGGGGGGAAGAAGAAGAAGAAGCTGCTGCGGATATCCGTCTCGTACCTGCCTCAAAACGGGCTCTTTTCATCGCTTATTTTTGTCTTCCCCCGCTGAACGTTTTATGTAAAAGCGAGATATATATATATATATATATATCTGTATATATATATCTATATATAAATATATATATAGAAGGCTGGTTTCGTAACGTAACGTGCTGCACCAGTAGCAGCGCGGAGGAAACGGTCTTTTTCAAAGATGCGGATTTAAAGGAGAACCGTTGACCGTTACCTGGATTTTTAACCGTTAATTTTCAATTAGCATTGTCGCACGCGCTGGTAGCGAAGGAAGATATTTTTCATGTCTGCTGAAATATCGCGCACGGTGACGCGTTAGTAACAATATCGACAGCCACTGTAACAGAAGACAAAATAAGGGGTAAGCGTGATATTTTATTGTGTGTTTGTGAGCGTCTTAATATTTCCATCTAACCAGGAGGCTAACCCACTAATAACAAAGCTAATGGGAGTGAGATGTTCAGGTGGACGCTGTTAGCTTGCCTCTGCTATTAGCTGGCCAAGTCAACAGACAACGGGCGTTATTGTATCGCAGCCAGTGCCTTTAATGAAACTCTGAAAGAGATGCTGGTGGAAATGAACTCATGTTTAATTCCGGCTCGTTAGCTGCCTGGTTGTGGAGTCCGTCTGGCTGCAGCGCCTCACGTTAGTGATTGGGAACCATATCCCTCTGCACGTCTGTCTCCTCTTGCCTTTGTTTGAACTGATGTCAAACGCAGCCACATTGTATCTGCGTGCTGAGAACAACCAGCATGTGGATTTCTGATTCAACATCTGCAAATAAACCAACCCGAGCATTGCCAGTTTGTAATTTGTGTTTCATCGAGATGTGGCAAAGTGCTGGCGTCTTGTAAAGCTGTTGTTTGTGTGTGTGTGTGTGTGTGTGTGTGTGTGTGTGTGTGTGTGTGTGTGTGTGTGTGTGTGTGTGTGTGTGTGTGTGTGTGTGTTGCTTTCGACATTGTGGGCTGTGTAGCTATGTTATGATAGGACTGAGATTTATACTGCGTGCCTGCCTGCCTGGCCTAGACTGTGAGTCATAGCAGGGATGCAGCAGGTAAAAGTATGTTAAAAGGTTGTCTTACCAGGAAAATATCCTTGAAAGCAAAGTCCAGT
Source organism: Taurulus bubalis (assembly GCF_910589615.1). Taxonomy (NCBI): domain Eukaryota; kingdom Metazoa; phylum Chordata; class Actinopteri; order Perciformes; family Cottidae; genus Taurulus; species Taurulus bubalis. The sequence goes on along the minus strand of NC_136590.1, from coordinate 36,434,321 downwards.
GAACACGTTGTTTTGAAACGCGTGCGTTTGCTACATGCCCATCAACAACATTATACGACGATCCCTCCTTATTTTGCACATATTGAGATCTGACATTTGCCGGCTACCACGTGTAGAAGAACCATGTTTCATAGCCCAGAGACCTCAGCCCATTGACATTTTTTTATTTTGGCAGAAAAGGAATACCATGGGCAAGGGGCTTGTGTTCACTGGTAGGAGCTTTGACTTTTTTGTGAAGCTAAACATATGGCCTCTCCAATACAGGAGGGCCATACTATCCTATGTCAGTGGTTCTTAATACAATTTACATCAGGTTTCCAGCCCACTTTATATTCAGTGACTGATTTACACATTGATTGGAAGCTGAATGCAATACATTGCTGTCATCTATATTAGAAAATAGGATAGAAAGCCAGTGATTCATTCTGTTACATTTAAAACTCCCAATACCTCCTCCTTGCCTTTGAGGCCAGGGAACTGGATCATATAGAAGAGTAGATTTGACAAAATTACATCACTTAAATGTATTTTTTTTTTAAATGGATACATGACTAACTTAAGTAGACAACTAAACAAGCAATTCAAAATTAATTACTTGAATTACTAATTAATTTAAGCAATTAGGTTATACTTATTTCATGTTTACCCATGTCTATTGCTTTCATTTATTTGTTTCCATACATACTTAATGCCTCATATGTCACAATTTCCCACTTGGATCTTTGTATTTTCTATGTAGGGTTTGCCTATGGTCTCTTTTCCTTTTATTGCATTGTTATTTAGCTGGGAGATATGCAGATATCAAATCAGCACTGTGATAAGAAATAACATGTTGCCTAGGATTTGAATTATGTGATGATATTCTAAATATTTTCTCTTGAAAGCCTCCTCCGTCTTGGTCATCATATCCACATTGCTACATTTTTTTCAGAGACTATATCACTTTTATGTAGTTTAGACTGGATTTTTCTATAAAAATCACCATTGGCCATCCCCAAAATATTGTCACAACATTAATATGGAGGCATTAAATGTTTTTAAAGAGATTTGGTTACATTTTTCAGTTTCACCCACTCAAACTGCTTGACACGTTCATCGTAGTTATTTTTTTTTAATAATTCACAGATCTGCCATATTGAATTATGTAATTATAAAGTATGTTCATTTTAGATTATTTGAATACAATGCTAATCTACGTGGTAACTCTTAGACAACAAATTAAGAATTAATTAATCAAATACATGTGTGCCAGCTGTGGCTTCATTAAGCTTGTAATAGTACCACCAGAGGGCGACATGATAACCTCCCCCTTCCTGTTCAGTTGTTGAAATGATGCTCATGGAGCTTTGTCTGCAGGCAGCATTAGGTGTATGGTTGAAGCCGGCCACAAACAGTATGTTTAATAATGTATGAAGTCCCTTAGGAGCTGTGGCTGAAATCTAGCTGCAGAGGCCCGCTGTGATATGACTAAACACCAAATGGGGAGATTACAAGATAAAATATCATTGTGTAATTGTGCATCAAAACAAACAGTGTACTTGGAATAATTTATCAGCCATTGTGCAGTTCTTGGTTCTTTGTCTCTTCCATGCCTGCCTTACCCAGACATCTTTGGGTTTTTATGGATAATCTGCCACACATGAAACTGAATCTTCCTGAGAGAGTAACACAAATACATTTCATTGTATTTGATAAACTTGCAGATAATATCTGTAGATTTATCAAATATATTTTCATACAAACGGCTCATGGTGCCATCCATGCACTCTTGTTGTGCTTCATGTTAATTATACATGCTACAGGCCTATTCAAATACACATTCCTTAAAATGTTAGTTTTGTACGAGTTTTAAAAATGTGTTTTCCAAATTTATTGAATTTTCACGTTGCAGCGTTGAAAGATGAACAATCATTTGCAGAATGTGTGCTGCTGTGATAGAAGTTATCTCTGTTCTATAATTAGAAAATACTTATTGATCCAGTCAGCACTGCATAGTGTTCCCAGGAAGATCATATACCTAAACAAACTAGATAATTGCACTAACCACCTTTTCTGAGAATGTATAGTGTGTTTGTTGATAATCTTGCCTAAAAAAATCCTAGTCAGATCATACCTTGTCACGGCCACAGGTTGAAATGCCTATCTGCCTTTGTGATCGAGAGGCAGCCGGGTTGTGATGATAGACGCATGAGATATGGCTGTTAGTGGCTGGCTAGATGAACAGCATTCAACAATGGAATGGGGCTGTGAATGTGGGCCCCCCCATAGTGCTGATTCTCAAAATCCCTCTTGAACAAGCTTTTTTTTTCAGTTCCTGCCATTCACACTTTCATTGTGCTGCAGTGAACCATATCACTAGACCAGTGTATGCCTTGTGTAGTAACAAGTGCTTCTTTCTGTTGTGCAGTTATTAGTTTCATCATTTTAGTATTGGTTGTTTTTTCCGCATGTATTTATCTAATCTTTCACATGTGATTGCATCCAACGTAAGCCCTCTGAAAGCAATGCTTTCGGCACGTGTGCCCTGTGTTGTGAGGCCAGAGAGTGACATTTTTGCAGACTTGAGGTTGAAATGTTTGCTTTTTTTTCTATCTGCAGCCATAAAATAACAACTGTAAAGGCACTTGACACTCCATCCTTAAATGTGTCAGAGCTATAACTGTTGAAAAGTAAATAGATGTAAAACGTTGCAAAAATAAAATGCATATAATAAAATAAAGTAGGTCATCAGGATGGATATTACAGCATCTTTAAAACAAGGCCGTATGTAGCTCATCAAAATTATTTTGGCCAAATAAACTCAAGATCTGTCCTCAAGAACCGTGTCATCTTATTTGCATGCATCTAGTTTTTGGGGATAGCTGTGTCATCAATATAAATGTGCAAATTATATTGCATCTATAACTAAACAGCAGCCAGTAATACAGTATAGTAGAAGTTATTTTAGTGCTTTATTGGTATTTACACTCCATAGAAAGGAAAGTCCAGTCATCTCCTCTATTTTTAATATGTGAGAAAAGTAAAGAAAGAGAATTAATGAGGGCATTACATGGGCACACATGGCAGCAGCCAGGAGCTGGACATAGCCACAACCATCTGGAAAGCTGGCTTTTTATTTTAATTTGATGTATTTACAGTGTGGCACCTCATATACTATGAAACCTAATTAATAAATAAACTTTTTTTAAAGATCATGTCATTGGAAGGACTTTGTTTTACGTTCAGTTTCTTTCGCGTGGACAGACCTTTCATGCAGACATTCATATGCAGAAATTCTGAGCAGGTGTTGCACCTCTACTCACTGCTCTCAGGAATCTAAAAATGGAATATCTCAGTGCCAATTCAGTAGAGAGCTCTGCCAGGTTTTTCTATCATTTCTGATATGGGGCACTATTTGACTATTTGGATACCCATAAAAAAGGAATTGTTTGCCATTAACTACTTCTTAAAATAAGGAATACCATTCATAGTTTGGATTCAGTTTTTCAATCTAAGCCCTTTTGGGACAGAGTACTTTGAAATGACTGAAATAAACTACTGTATTTTAGTGCTGCAAGACGAAATGAAGGCACTCGGGTCTAGTTTAGATTAGTTTTAGTGCCTTTAACAGCTTTTGTCAGCAGATAGCAGCATCTCCTTGTTTCTGAGAGAGACGAATATCTAAGCAGCCACACAAAGAAGGCGACCTCCAGATGTATCTGAAGATGTTTTGTTCATTTGCCGATGCATATATGCACCTTTTTTAGGTCGAGGAAGAAAAGATAAGCAAAACCCAAAATATATAACAGCCCTGAGGTTAAAAAACCTCCCACACATGCACGTAGACTGTTGATGTTGGGCTGTTAGGATCTGTTGGGATCAACAGATGGTTGGAAAAAGCCTTTTCGATCAAGCATGCATCAGCATCACCACACTCACTGGCAGACCTGGAGGCAAGCTGACACTGCTGATGCTTGCACTTGGTCTTGTGCGTTTTAAAATGGCAAGAATCAATCCACTAGCCTGATCTGCATGAATATTTCATTCACTGATGTTTTTAATTTTGATTTCTGGCAGCCATCGAGATTGAGGCTGCCACTGTGACTTCAAGCCAAATGTTCTACAGGCTGAGCTCAGGACTCATTCAGCAGCATGGGCAAGACAGGAGCAGCAACCACTATAACTTTTGCCTTGGTTTGTTTGTCCATGCTGTGGCATCAAATTATGATACGACTACACATAAAACTATTATACATAAGCTAATGCCTTGTTGCCCAGAATTGCCACAGTGGGAAGAAGGCTATAAAGATGTAGCCTATCGGGTGTATTTCAACTTCCCAGTAAAGCAATGATGCATTACTATAAACTTTTGAGATGCATATTAGTTGTATTGGTGGGGTTATTACTAGGGTTGGGTACCAACACGTCCGGTACCTACCGGACCGAAAAGCAACGCAGATTTCGGTGCTTCCTTCCGGTGCCTGAGCCGATTTAAATACTTTTTTTTTTTACACTACTCTGTAAAGTTGCACGGTATATAGATACTAAAAAGGTAGCGCGGTACCCGCATGCTAAAAACGATTATTAAAATAGCGCGGATCAGAGCACACTCGCTGCCCTGCTCTCTGTCTGCCTGCATGCAGAGCGGGGCTCGAGGGGGCGGGGCTTCCAGCGCTCACACACACAGTGCGCGCACACAGAGATCGCTGGAGACACGAGCACGAGCTTTTGAACGTCCGTCCTCGGTTTGATGGAACAAATCTCTCCAGTTGATATTAATGGTGACGTGTAGTCCAGTAAAGCAGCAGTTTTAGGATCCAACAGTGTCTGAGTTCTGTTGCACACGGTCCCATCAGGCCACCTGATGCTTGTCTGTTCTTTTTTTTTAAATATATTTTTATATTTTGAAGTTAAAAGGTTTGAAGCTGTAGTTTGAAGCGTGTTTTGTATGTACTTATTTATTTATATCTATAGTATACTTTAAACAGTTAATAATATTGTTCAATTTGAAGAAAAAAAATTGCCTCGGCAATAAAAAAGTATCGGTTCAGGCACCGTTTAGGCACCGGTATCGTTTTAAAAGTATCGGTTTAGCACCGGTATCGGAAAAAACCCAAACGATACCCATCCCTAGTTATTACAGGTAAATCCTCAGGAAATACTTCTGAGAGCTTAGCTGTGGAATTTGTTACTCGTACTGATTGTCCACTCATGCCTCACATTGACAAAGAGTAGCAAGTGCCGCTTGGATATGAGTTGCAAGACGGAGATGGTTTACAAGTCAGGTGCTGTTTCATTGTCCATGCCGTAGTGAGATGTTATTATCTTATATATATATATATATATATATATATATATATATATATATATATATATATATATATATATATATATATATATATATATATATATATATTATAGGTCCTGCTTTTCTCAGTCCTCAAAGGGTTCACATATTTTGATTAAGTTGTCCAAGTTTATCAGTATATGTATGAACTCTTGAATTAATGAATGGTAGTGCCCTGTTAATTTGCCCACAACTGTTGTATTCTACGGATTACAGTTATTATGTACCATTATGCAGTAAACAGAATTGGTGCCCAAAACCAAAGTTACATCTCTATGTCCATGTGTGGAAGGCATGCTTCCAGCTTGAGTATTTAATCAATGTGATGCTACAGGTCAACAAAGGACCTCCTGTTGTCCTATTCAGCGGGGCATTCAGGCCAGGATCAGCAGCCTGTGGGGCCGCTGATGCATATCGTGCCTCTGGCTGCCTCATCTCTGCAAACAGGAAGGCCTAGAACGGCTGGCCTCAACTCTCTGCTGACTCCTCCATTGTATGGGGCCAGTTTGGCGGAGCAGGCTTTGTGCGATACATTTGGGGATCTGCCTCCCCACCCCCATGCTCGTCTGAGTATGACTAGCTGGCAACACAGAGGTGCCACCTCAGCTTGAACTCATTGAAATTTGTTTATGTGACGCGGTCGGCTGATTTACAGTCGTAATGATATGGTTTCAGTAATATTTCAAATGTAATAGATTATTTCATTATTTGTTTTATGTAAAGGCTGATAGCTCCTTTGTTTGGCGTTACAGGGTGTGGTAGTGTGTGTCTAACCTACTCCCCTGGTGCGCTGTGGCAGTGTGGCTGGCAACGTGTGCACAGGCCTAATTCCCTGAGGGTGACTGATTGTGGACTCTATTTCTCTTTTCCGCTCTCTCTGATTAACGGGTGCAGTGATAAATAGACCAGCTGGGCAAAGGGAAGCAGCTCTGGGAGGGGAGGAGGGATGGCGGAGACAGAAAGAGGTGGTGTCATGCTGCCTTCTCTGCCCTGCTTTCTTCACCGGTGTCACTCTGAGCGATACTCTGATGTGTGTCTGCCCAGCCAGAGACTGGGGTTTCGCCTTGAGGCATTCCTCAGTGCCCCACTTTCGCGCCTCACTTTTTCAGAAGCACTATTCTTCCAAACAGTCACTTGCGGTACATGTCCCGCTTTCCTATTTTGACTTTAGAGAAAGCATGCTGTCATGTTTGAAAAGGTTGGACTCCATGTAGGCCATGTCCTGTTACCCAGCTTGAGGATCTGTCGACTCCACAAGCTTTTATTGTGTTAACACAGCCTTACAATGTTGCCCAGCTTTTACAATAATAGGCTGTTGGTAACAGCAGCACTTATTTCTTTTGTATTAGGTTTTGTTGATTGCACTAGTGTTGGGAGAGTAATGCATATGGACATATGAAGGATACGTGACGGATCTAAATCTTTCATTAAATTAATGGCTATCTTTTGGCATGTATTTGTGGATTAGACCTTGAGGGGATTTTCTTTGATAAAACCTCTTTATACCCCCCTTTTGTGCCACATCTGTCTGCCTGCCTGTCTTTTTTTTATCCCTGATATGAGCAGTACTGGTGGATGTTGCAGTGCAGTAGCTTTAGGGCTAGCATCTGATTTCTCTACTTGAAGGTTTGTGCATGGAGAAACTTTGACTCAGAAGGCTCCTTTGTGTCTTTTTAGCTTTGCAAACCGAGGTTTCAGTGGAGAAGTTATTTAAGTTGTTTCTCTCTGGGAGGCAACTGTACTTCACTCAGGCTAGCATGATTGTAGGTGTTGAACCGACCCATGTGTGCTGAATACTGATTCGCACAGGCTGAGTGGGAGGATTTGTGTGTGTGACTTTTAGAAGCTCTGTGGGTGTGTGTTTGTGAGGTTGGTGGTGATGCTGTTGGGGGTGTAATAGGTCAGCTCAGCTTCCATGTGTGGTTTTCTTCCTGCGTGCATGTGAGCATGCGTACGTGCGTGAGTGAGTTGGTGTGTGTGTGTGAGGACGAGTACAGTAGGTTGTATCATAGTAGGTCAGGGGATTGTTTGTCTGATCCATTGAGGGGCGATTAGTGCAGACACTGAGTCGAGCCTCTTCCTCCTGACAATAAGGGGAGGATTGCCCTCGATCTGCCACTGCCAGACTCTCGTGAGCACACTGCAGCCCCCACCCTGGTCCACTCCCACTGACAGCTTGTCATTGACTTCATTGCTGCCAGGCCTGTCCTTGATAGTGTGTCCTCTTTGTGGCTCTTGCTTCCATGCTGTGGCGTTTGGGGTTATTATTATTATTATTATTATTATTAGCTGCATGTAAATCTTACCACTTTGTCAGTCGCACCACACCACAATCAGTCGCATGGTGTAGGCCTGTTTTAATTTATTGTTTATTAATCTGCCCGATAATTTCACACGGTGATGTTGAGGATAAAAAGAGTGGACTGACTTTGTAATTATTGTATTATAGATCATATTCAATTCATAAATGACTGAGGGCCACAAGAATAAACATACTGCCTACGCACATACACACTCTCAAGGGGGTCAAAGCGTTAGCCAACTCCTGGGGTGTCAGTGAGTGGAGAGGTGACAGGTCTGGGGGTAGTGTGGAGGCGGTGTTCTGCCTTCTTCTCTAATCCTTGCATTTAGTTTCTATTCCCAGCCGCTTCTTAGTCTGCCACTAATAGGATTTGCCAAGCTTTTGTTTTATTTTTTTTATATCTAGAATGTGAGCGGCTTGTTTGACTTGTCTTAACAATAGTAAGGTGTATTGATGTTCAGGTCGCTGTATTGCTCTGCAGAATTGGATAAATTTGACTTCAACAAAATCTCAGCCTCTCTCTTGATAAACAACGCCCTACGAGTCCTGACGTTCTCTAATGGATCCACATTATACACCACTTAGTTGCAACATCCCTGGTTTGATTGTGGCTGTGGACATTTATTGCATCTCATCCCCTCGTTCTGACTTGGTTCTTGCATGCATCTATACTGGAAACTATCCAATAAATGAAAAATATAAAGAAAACAACAAAGCCAAATAATTTGGCACACATCAGTCACACTGTAAGTTGCTCCTATTATGGATAATTAGTATGACTGAACTCTCTCTCATTGCAGTTTTAGGACAGCTAACAGATGGAGGTAGGCTTTTTAAAATCTGCACCACCTCACCCTCTTTTACACTATGTCTATCTTTTACACGCTTTTGCCTTTCCAGTATGTGTTTTTTGCATTTAATGATTTGGGGAATATGGGCCCAACCTTGATATCCACTGGCGGTGTATAATATCGATAGGTATCGGTTCTGGCAGCTGTCCGATATCAAACTCCAGGTTTGATTGAGAGGATATATTGAGAATCGTCCTAGCAGACACATTACTGGCAGCCTTACATTGAAACAGATAAATCTCTGTCAGCAGCTGTTAACATGTCTTTTAATCAAAGCTCAAGGAAAAGAACAGAGAATTAATACATGGCCTTATTAATGTGTGATGTGTTTCATAGCTGGCCTACTTAATTTCATCTAGAGCACCACCTCGTTTGTTGCCTAGAATCTCTTTCTTCCAACCTCTCACTGTCGTACCACGTAATCTAACCGCGACTAAACTAAGCTCATCATGAGACATGATGGAGAGAGTAGGACTGCAGTTTTTGTGCATTAAATGAATGAATTTAACCTTGAGCAGGGGTTGTAGTCCTTAATTATTCTTAGCCATAAATACCTCCTCACAAAACCCCATCATTTTTCGACAACTGTCCTCTCACTCATCTCAATACAAGGCTGCCACAGCTATTAGACACAATGAAAGATAAAGGTATTAGCAAACTGACTAGTCAACCATGTCTATTAATCTGTTCAATGCTCTTAAATAAATGGCCCCAGTTAGTTAATGGGTCTCTCTGGTGGGGGTTTAATCTTAATGTAGCTCTAGTGCATAATACTAAGGACAGGATCTGTCTGGTCATGTGCAGTAGTGAATAAATTCATAAACGTATTAAACGCTATTTTTGATCGAACATGTTTGAGGTGTGATGTATAGGAAATCAATTCAGACTTAGTTTATATTTTATCTAAATACATGCAAATAAGAATATCAGATTTACCAATATTTGAATGCTTTCCTTGAAGGCAAGAATATGATCTTTTGAGAATAAAGTATTATGGGTTCAACATCAGTGTTTAGTGAACAATACTGAATGTTATATAGAGGCATATTAGAGTGTTTATTATAGAGATATTACACACACACACACACACACACACACACACACACACACACACACACACACACGCACACACCATTACAATTACTAAATGTTGCATTTGCATTTGCTTCTGGCTCAAGCGCAAATCTGTCAGCAAAATCCAGAGACTCATCCGGTTGAAGGTGTGGCACTGACCTCCTCATGGAGTAGGCTATTGATTGTTGCCATGTGAGGGTGCCCTTGTTATTCTAACTGAATGCTGAGTTGGCACAGACAGCAGGATAGTAGGGATGTTGCATGGCCAGCAATGAGTGCAAGGGCAGGGATTGAGAATATAAAGTGTTTCATTCTGTGGGGTTTTGACCACTAGTAGGGCTATTGAGGTGTGTGTGTGTGTGTGTGTGTGTGTGCGTGTGCGTGTGCGTGTGTGCGTGCGTGCGCAAGTCAAAAACCAATGTAGATTGAGGTGGTTTCTGCCATCGACACTCTACTGGCGTTGCCCTGGCATGCGATGGTTTTCTATTCTTGGTTGTCTAACTGAATGACTTCATGACAGTTGCTGAGCACAGACCTATTTGAATGTTTTTATCTCTTTATACACTTTGGCAGTTGTACTCTCTCTGCTTCTATTTGCATATGACTCTCATTTGAGCATATACAACTTGAGTGCAGCTGTGAGACTGTGAGGAGCGTGTAGGTGGTGTTACAGAGCATTATCTGGCCTAGGATGAAATATAAATAGACTCTGTTTCCAAACTGAATCTTCCAAACATTAGCTTGTGAACATTTCAACGGTCCGTCTTGTGAAGCTTCTGGTATCGCGCAATGTTGCCTCCCTTTTCTGTATACTGAGTTTGTGCTTTTGTATCTCCTTGTCTGAATTGCAGTTTGAATGCGTTTTCCTCCAGCCTGGACAACATGAGCACCATCTCGCCAACGGACTTTGACAGCTTGGAGATCCAGCAGCAGTACAATGACATCAACAACCGCTGGGACCTGGCAGCAGAGACTGACTGGGATAATGAGAACAGTTCAGCACGCCTCTTCGAGCGCTCGCGCATCAAGGCCCTCGCAGGTATGCTACATGTTTGGTATCACGCAAATGTAGTGGTATGATATAATAGTATGTGAAGCAGTTTTCACAGCCAAGTTACAGAAAGCTGCAAAAGAAACCTGTTATCAAACCATCAGCTTTAACTTATTGACAAATTGCACTGCTGTCTGCATTACGTCCTTCTGAGCTGAACGGTATGATGTAAATGTTGTTATGCCAATTCACACAATACAATCAAAAGACTTAAATACAATATCAAATGCAAACCAAGGAAACATTCAACAAACCCTAGTAATTATTTTTGACTCAAACAAACAAATTAATATTACTGTTAGAGCATACTGATGAAAAAAAAATCATATAAAATCATCATAGCGTTACATTTAAAGATGTTGAAATTATTGGAAATGTATTTTTATCTAATTTTGGAAAATCTTTGAATTTGTACAGCAAATGTTAAAAGTGCTGAAACATACATTTCAGCACTAAACGTAGGTTTAAGTCAATCTGCACTTTAAAGATAATCAGTAAAATTGAGTATTTGTATATTTTCCCCAGCATTTACCATTTCAATGAGAAACTGTATAAACAGCTGTTTGGTAATGCCCAGAGCTTTCAACTGTATGATGGCTCTTTTAAAAAGACATTCTCCCTGACACATGTTTTTCATTCACATACTGACTGACACACTGCCGGTTTGGGACCACCATAAATTCTTCTCTGAATGTTAGCATTTTAAAGATTTTTTTTTGCCCAGCATGTTTTAACATGACAATCTCTGCCAGCAAATTTTTGGACAGAGACTTGACAGATTACTCAATTTATGTAGTAAAGTAGCCAGGAGATGCTGTCCACTATGAGGGGGAATATATATTTTGTGAGTGGACATTCTTAGGGCTGTCTAACTCTACAGATAGACAAGTATTGACTTGCCAGCCTAGCAGCATTAAGGCCATAAACGACACATAATACAGCACTTGTAAAATAACATTCTCACTTTATAACCGAATAGATGTTCACTCCATTCAAACAGAACATCTGTAGTTGTAATCGCTCTTTCTTGAGTGTAATGCAACATATCTTTTTTTCCAAATATAATCATTGAAGACAACATTGTATTATATTTAGGCCAGTATGGTAATTGTTTTTAAAGTAACTTTTTTAAATATACACCAGCAGTTTGAGAAAACAGACGTAGAGACAAAATCACAGATCAATGGTAATTTGCACCGATCTAATGAGGCTCTGTAGACTAATGCAGTAATTTTCAACCACTGTGGACGCACATGTGAGAGATAGTAAGGTGTGCCGTGGGAAAATGTCCAATTTCACTTAATCGGTCCCAAATAATTTTCCTTTGTTGAGCGTCTGAGCCTGCAATATAGTGGCTGGCCTAGTAATTAAATACTCTTCCATGCCAGTAGGTAGCGCAATACTTACCTACCATACAATATATGCTGTATTATGCTACAATGTGACATTTTGTAACATTTCTGGTTGTTGGTGTGCCGTGGGATTTTTTTATTGTAGAAAATGTGCCGCGGCTCAAAAAAGGTTAAAAAACACTGGACTAAGGTACCAACTCTATTCTTTTCCATCCCAAAAGGCACAAATCTCTCTTTATAGGGCAAGACCGAAATACCTCAAAAATGAGGACAAAGGCAGGCAGCTATATAGTCAATTCACCACAGATTAATAAGCAGTGATGGAATGAGGTGGTGAGGCGAGTCTTTAGGGCTGCTGTAGGCGGCCCAAGCCCATTCATGTTACGATCATTTTAAAAAACAGCCATTACACGACTATCCAGTGTTCCTGAATGACGATTAGTTTTATGTGCTGGAACAGTCTACATCAGACCGCATGCTGTGCCTAAACAGTGGTCTTACTAGAATTAATGAGAAGGCTGGATTTTTCAGACAATTTGGGTCTGAAAGCAGCTTTACTCACCTACCCTTGAGACTATTGACATCCTTCCAAGTTGTGCAAGTGCATGCGTGTTGGCAAGCCTGTCCTGCTGGAAGCTCTAACCAATGTGACCCAGGTGAATATTCTGATGGCTCTATTAGTGGTTGTAGCACATACAGTGTGCATGTATGTGTGTGTGCGCATGTGCACCCTGTACCTTCCTGGTTTCACATGCTAAAAATAAAATATCTGCTCTTAATACTCAACAAGTTGCAGTATCAAGGAGAACCCAGCAGAGGGGAGCAACAGGCAGTTACACACACACACACACACACACACACACACACACGCACACACACAAAACAACTCTCTCTCTCTCTAATGATTTTTGAGCACCGCTACCGCTGTATTCAAAGTACTTCTAAAGAGATAAACCTCATTTCACTTACAAATATAACCTGACTCATTTCCTTATGCCAAAAGGGAAACAGACTTTGGGTTTTGCCCTTATTATGTTGCCTGGTTGCAAACGCATTGCACTATATTTCAACATATACTGTATCTTGCTGCCATTTAATTATGGAAAGCAGCAAAGGGCTGTAATACTATTGTAGAAGTGTGACCAGAGAGGTGTTTGTGTGTGTGTGTGTGTGTGTGTGTGTGTGTGTGTGTGTGTGTGTGTGTGTGTGTGTGTGTGTGTGTGTGTGTGTGTGTGTGTGTGTGTGTGTGAATACCTGATATAATCTCTATTTGACAAGTGTGGGCTTGATGTGCACATTCTTTGACATGCTGTAGCAGCTATAGCCCCCTAGGCATAGCTCCTGTCCACCTTTTACAACTTCTCCCCAAATGTCAAGACGTTTAGCATTATGTGAGCTGCTCCTTATGCTTCCTTCTCTCAAAGCCTCTCTTAATTCAACTGTCTCTGCTTTTCTCCATGTTATATGATTGCATCATTTCCTGATTCACACCATTTTACGTCTGGTGTGGCAGCAGCTGCCACTTGTTTCACAGTAGCGAACCACCCCTGTGTTAAGATAATTGTAATTTGCATAAATAACGGCATATCTACTTTCCTGTACTGTGTAGCAAAGCAAGAGGTGCAAATTTGCCTTTTTTTAAACAACGCCCAGCTTCACACTCAAACAGTTACATGTATTTACTTGTGGAAGCTTCCACAGTGGGAAAGCAAAAGGCTTTTTCACAAACAAAACAAACTTTATTTCAATCGATATGAAATCTGACCTCTGTATTCAACCCATCCTAAGCATTACCAGCAGTGGGCTGCTGTAAAATGTAGGGGAGAAACTCTGGATTCAGAACCCTTCTCACGGACACTTTGACAGTAAGAGCAACACAAGCATGAATGGTAGAATATCATTTAAATTCACTGTGCAGCATTTGGTAGATACTTGGACTATGACTCGAGTGATTGTTGCCTCAGGCCAGACCTTTGAGCGCCACGAAGAACTAACAAGTAGCCAATCAGTGCCATGGGCGGGACTAACAGTTGTCAAGCGTTGTCAGCTTTGCGCTGGAACAAAGGAGCATTAATACCAATGGAGACCGCTACAGACAACATTGACGCTGCTATCGAGACCGTTCTACATCGATTAAAAGTACTGATTGCTTTGAAATCCAAGCAGCGCTCTCCTTTGATGTGTGGAAACATGTATCATTTACATCGTCATACTGCTACTTGATGCTAGGTTGAGACTGTGGCATAGCTTCTTTTTATGTTTGTCTGTGTTGGCTGTTGACTGTCAACTCTTTACAATACATTGTGAAACTTCAAAATATATATATATATTATATCGAAACGAGAAGGTACTTATGAAGGGGGCATTCCTCTTAAATAATTTCCATATATATAATATCGCAGGCTAGTTCTATTTTTTTAACTTGCTCCGCTCCACTCCTAAAACACCATCACGAAGTATGTTGTCATGACAACACATCACCTGTCAACTTAAAATTAAGGTGGATACATTGATCTCTCGTGTTTTACCCCATGGAAATGAATCAGAGTGGAGGCAATGTCAGTGAAGATGGAAACGGTGTTTAACGAGTTGACAAATCTGTCTATCAGGCAAAAGGTATGGTGGAACCCTCAATTCCATTCAGTTTATTTTGTATAGCCCAAAATCACAAATTCCAAATTAGCCTCGGAGGGCTTTACAATCTTTACACATCCGACATCCCTGTCCCGGAACCTCACATTGGATCAGGAAAAACTCCCCCCCAAAAAATAGAAAAAACCCTTTCAAAGGGGGAAAAAGGAAGAAACCTTCGGGAACCTTACTTGCTCCAGGGGGATTCCTTTTCAGATCAGACATTTACTGCCAGTGTTTGTAGTACGGTCCAGCTTCTGCCCTCCCCCGGGTCCCTCGAAGGGGGTGTGGGATGATAAAAAATGGCTTGCTCAGCAATAGATCTCTCCTTTCTCCCTCTGGTAGCACTTACTCCTCCGCAGCTTCTATCTGTTTTCTGTTTCTCCTCTGTGTTCATTCACCACACCAGACCATCATTAATTATCATTAATTCCAGTTTTCTCAATGCAGGAGGTTCTCCCACATCTCCTTTTGGCAGACTTCCTCACTGTTTGTTTTCATATTTCACAAGATTGAAATAACTGTTAATCATATCCAGTGTGTTTATTTATTATTATCTATCTAAATGATGGATGAGTTGTAAAGGGAGGAAACAGCCGAAACATAATTTGTTAAGACCCATGTGCCAGACACACAAACCTGCCATCACATCTGCCTGTCATGTTAATTGGGAGTGTGATGTTTGATATATGCCCAGTGGGATCTTAAATGGCCATTACCAGTTTACCAGTTCTCTGCTCTTCATTTCTCGCTGCATGCGACCACGGCATAGCGTCTGGTCTTCCGAAGGAAGTGTGTTCTGTTCGGATCTCATTAGTCCAGTCTCCCTCCATAAACACCCAGTCACAGAAGGCCCGGAGCATTTTGTCCTCTAATGAGACCCATCCAGATGCTCCCTGCTCATCAGGACAAGCACAGATCAAAAAACCCCAGCAGACCATTTTACCACGGCCCCCTGACCAGACCAAACGCCATCCTCTCGTAAGAAAGGTTGTGACCCTAGTCCTCCACTGTGTTTACAGTCTTGTGTAACTTTTGCACACACAGGCATTTAGTACAGTAACTTTTGCATTTTTGTAGGGTGATAGCAGCTGCAAGAAAGAGTAAACCTTCGGTTCAACAAGTTCAAAATATATTCATCATTTTCTCTTCATGGATTGTTTCAGCTGACCGTATTGTTGGTGTGTATTAAACTGATATACTTTTTTATTACTGGTGTGATGGTGAGTCAAGTGCACTTAAACTTGCTTGTGAATCTCAAATATGCACTTAAAGGCTGTAATTACTGTTGCTATATGATATGTTCCTTTGTTGAGTGATGGAGGAAAATAATTGTTTTGGAACTTTTTAAATCCCATCACAATTCAAAATACAATTTCCCTCCAGTGTTTGCATGCAAACAATCATTTAGTCTTTAATAATCATAAAAAGCCACACATATTTTTTCCCCCATAACAAGTTGTACCATACATAATTGTTATACTTGTTCTTAATCTAGTAAAACATAAAATGTGTTAATGCTGTGTAGTTCTATCATTATTTTGCACTGGTAATGACTCACTTCTACCCCCACGCCTGCCTCACCATCTGCCTGACAAACAGACGCACAAGTTCATAATTTCAAATCTTGTTCAGGCAGGAAAGAGCTTGTTGTGTTGCTGAGACATTCTCAACAACTTCCTTCCTGTCTTAACGCCTTATCACAGGGCAGACCACGTGAACAGGAAAAGGAAGATCAAATCTTGTCTTAGAGAGTGATAGAAATAAGAACCACACAGCGAGATAAGAGGATGTGATCTGATGGCGACTTTGGTGATGGACTTTCTTGGCAAGGCCACACCCCCGCTGCTCCCTGGCATTAAGGTAGAGTTGTATAATCTGCCTCAAGCTACGCTGAGCAGAGAACTCTTAATGGTTTAGTCCACCTATACACCTCCTCCCTTCCTCCCTCCCCTCATCTTTCCACGGTATTCTTCCCTTGTGCTCCTCCCTCAAACACACCTTATGCAAATGACACAATTTTCAGAAGGCACAGCCGGCTTTGTTTACACAGCAATCCGACCGCAGCCGGTTGCCCTGCTGTGCTCTGCTCCAGCAAATGCGTGTTCAGAGTTTGGAGGGAAGGAATAGCCAGCCTTGAACGTCAAGGGAGTGCAACTCAACGTTTTTACTTTGCTCAGAGGCCACAATGCTGGTGAAATTATTCACAAGGAGGTGAAACAAGAGAACATTTTGTTCTTCAGCTTTGTTTGAAATATTTTTTTTGAAAAAACCCTCCACCGTTGCACTGCTGCACTTTCATTGGACAAGGTGGGACATAGAGTAAAGAACAGGCGGCAACATTTTCATGCTTGTGTTGTGCCTGACTGAGGCACAGCATTGCAGGAATCTAGAAGAGGAGGACAAATCAAGGCATTTTGGATATACAAAACTTTTTATCTTTTGGAAAGCCCTCCGAAGGATTTGATACATTTGTCGTGGGAAAGTTTGCCTCTCTTGTGCTATGCAGGAAAATCTCCATTCACTCTATATCTGAGAGGAATATTAGGAGAGAGAGATCCAGAAAAAAAGACCATGGAATTGGACCGCAGGGACAGAGAGCCCTGCTTGTCCCCTGCAGCATTTGTTAATCAGGTGCAATACTCTAACATCTTGGAAGGAAGGTTTAAACAGCTGCAAGGTAAGAGTCATACTGACCTGTCGATTTGGTTGAAGGGGAAATTCCACTCTCTTTGGGAATTTATAATATTCCTTTTCTTTGAATGGTTTGTTTAGGTTAGCTCAGCCAATATATTTTAATAAAGAGTTGTTTTATTGACGTCACAGGTTAGAGCCTCAAGTTCTTTGCTGTGTGACCTATGGAAACAGTTATTAATGTTCAAAATGATTGATAAGACTTTCCCAGAGTGAAAAGTGATACTCTTTATCACATTTCCTGTTGTTTATTGAAACAGGTAATATTTAGTAGAATAGGACTATTTGGCTAGTGTTATCGTGGTATTCCTACAGCAGGTGCTCTGGGTTGTGAATTAGTTCCCAGTAATAGCTCAGCATTTTTATAGTCTCTTCCTGTGAGAGGTTGATAAGACTCCTCTCTCAATTCGGTTCTGTTTTTAGTGCTTAATTCGGAGAGAATCTAATGGAGACTTGTAGACACACAGTAGACTTCAGCTCAGCTCTAAAGCAGGCAGTCTGGCACCTGATCACTGGGCCACCTGTCCTTTCTTATCTTATTACAATGCACAGCTCTGTCTCTGGCTAAGGCCTGTGAGGTCCTGCAAACAGAAATCACTAAGGCCAGTGGATGTAGTTGTGACATAAGACGTAGGAAATGATGTTGTAACTAACATTTGGAAAGGCTCGTGTTAAATTGAAGCAAAATCAACACTTTTTATTGTGTTAAGGTTATTGCTGGATCACCATGTGTACCTGTTAGAATTATTGTATTACCATGTGGCATGTTCCTGTGAGCTTTAGACCTCTTAGTCACAGCCCGCGAGATAAAATATTTGCAGCAGCTGAATGTGTACGAGCAATAGTGTATGAAACTGGTATTTGAGTCAGTTGTGTGCATGCAGATCATAGTGTTTTGCTAGTTTCCTGTCCCTCCCTGGTTTCTATCTAGAATGGAGCGCTGTTATAGAGTGTATTCGAGGGGCAAGTCTACTCTGCATGTTTGACATTCTTGTAGTGGATCAACAAAATATTCAGCAATATCTTGATTGCCACCAAGGAAGTGATTGGTCTGCTGAAAGAATGTCTGTGTGTATTTGCCTACACCTCCACACTGACGGCCGCGCTGGTCATGAGTGGAAATAAGACCCAAGAAATAGCATCTTTTACTTCAATAAAAGACTTACAACATTGTCAGATTCAACTATGCAACGTCACGCACAGAGAAGCCAAGGGTACATACCTACATATCTTTTCAACTCGTCAACGTGTCATTTTTGGGGTCAGAGATCAGTAACTAATCTTATGTTGATAGGATTTATTCACACTTATCTACAACAAGAATATTGTGAAATGAGATTCATTCAAACTGGAATCTCTGTTTATGAATACATCTTTAGGAGAATTAAGATGACAGATGTGTGATACGGGTTGTGTTCTTTGTTGGTCATCTCTGTGAATGAATATGTTCTTGATAGAGTTTGCTGTAAATGTACCCATGCACACATACTCAGACATACAACTCAACACATTTTGTCAACACCCACTTGTATTTCCAGTCTGACTACCCTTGAGGCTCATTCTTTCTGTCACTCCCTCCGTCCCTGCTTTAGACCATGGTATGTGCTGAGGAAATAGAAGATGTACACATAGATAGGTGGGTGTTCACTTCACACAAATGGAAGCATTCCCAACATTGTTTTGTATGCAAACCATACTTTTTTTTTTTATATATTTGTCACCACCTCACGTGCAGTTTATGTGAGGACAGTGTTCCCCAACTTTTCCTTTTGGACAAAAATTAGATCTCAACAATACAATGGGCATCTTAACAGAGAAGAAATATTTGGGGAAAAGGCGTGTCTTAGTCATTTTTAATGGCAGGAAATTGTTCAAGACTGATTAATAGGACCAGTCATGAAAGGGCTGAACACATCTAGCATTGTTTGACCAGTGGTGAATGATAAGTAACTAAATAACTACGGCCAAGGATGACTGGTTTAATGGAGCACTGGGCCACATGGTTAAATTGAAGGAACACCTTCAACACATGGCAGCACAGTTGTTGTTTAAAAAAAAAAAGAAAAAAAAGCTTTCTGTTTTTTGACTGTGACCTTCACATTATCCTTTAACTCATAAAATCATTCATGTCCAATAAAGAACATATCCAGCTATTTCAAACACTGACATTTTCTAGTAGCTCAAATGACACCATGCACATTATATTATGCAATCTTATGGTTCCTTGTGTGTGAAATGCAATAAAGAGACGTGTGGAAGTTTCACGTTTTGCCTTTTTATTGCTTCATGCTTCTGGATATTGATTTTGGCACCAAAATGGATAAATTGTCAGTTTGATTTGATGTTGCGGTTCATAGATAACGGGTATTTTGTTAGACCACAGGGTCATTGTCCTGGCTACCTGGACACAGTCAACTGCTGTGGAGTTTGGTCTGTCACTCAGCAGGCATTAGTAATATAGCTCTATACAAATACACAGTACTTTGACATAACCTTATGGTTTAACACAGAAACGTGAAAAGATGTCCAAACAAAGTCTGCAGCTCTGATATTTTTTTGTACTGAATTGACTCATTTCATACTATAGTTTCTGGTTGTTATCTTTCAGTCTACCGCTGATAGTTTTTCCCCCTCATGTAATTGTATTCGGACATTTTGGTCTATTAGGTCAAATCACAACAAAGATTTTCTTTTCTCTTTCTCAGTGATAGGCCTAGCTGCCTAGGTCAGACATATTTCTGGTCTTATATACTTTATTGAAGAAGCTGCATTTTTGACAGATATCAATGCCAAATTTGAGGTAAAGTTTCAAGTCTAGTGGCACAGTATGAATTGAATGTTGTAATTTAATATACCTAGCACTTTTAGTGAAAGCTCTGACTCTCGGGGCCTTCGGCTGTAACTCAGAGTCACATTACCGTGGTGAGGTTTCACCACACGCACACACAAAATGCCTTTGTGTTTGTACAGTTTTTCCAATATTGACAGTTTCTACTTTGACGGGTAACAAGAAAGTGTTGTTTTGGATTCTTTAGAAAAATCATTGTCTTGACTTGACTTTTCACACCCTATTGTGTCCAGATGTTTTGGCTGAGAGCTGCCTGTTTCTGTCTCTTTTCTCATGTGATTGGCCTTGGCCGGTCCCCTCCTCCTCGATCTTCCCCATTATGAGCTGCAGCTGCAGATGGCACAGAGGGGCATGACCTGAAGGACATGTTGAGTTCTTTCACTGCCTTTTTATAAAGGGAAAGAGGATTGGATTGTATCTTATTCACCCTTTCAGTCGTTGTCATTGTAAACTGTCAGCTGTCAGTTCAGCAAAACACATTGTCTTTCTATACTTGTGACCGCAAACTGTTAAAAGTTTAAAAATAACTCATGCCACATGTGGCAATGCAGCAGTTTTACCACAGCCCTACTTTCAAAGTCTTAAGCAAAGGAAGGCGGTTCTGCTTTTACAAGGAAAGTAATGTCAAAGCATGTTCATCGATACGTGACATTTTGCTCACTTAGTTTTGCAGATGCATCACTTTTTCACAGTTGGAGTTGGATATTACAAATAATTGGTCTGACGATATTCAGGGATGCCTACCTAAACGCTGTAGACATAAAACAGTGAGGGTAGATTTTCAATTCCCTCTAGAAATATATAAAGTAAGAGTGAAATAACATGTGCACTCAATGATTTCATCAAACAGTGTCAGGTACATGCAGTGCAACATTCCGTACTCTGATGTTTTTCTACGTTGTTTCAGACTTCCTTATACTGAAGCAACTGTTGAATTGGAAGGTGTAGTAGTTATTTTGAACCTAAATTTGAATTCTCAAATATAAAGATTTACAAATCTAAACTCCTTGATGGTTTGGTCATCATTGTTTAAATTGCCCATGGCATCTATTTAGTACCACACGCTAGCTCAAACCACCCCCTGGTGTCAATAATTAATGGTAAATAAATAAATAATGCTCAGCATAAAACTGACAACCTGATTTTGGCTATTTGAGTTTTTTAACTACCGTATGTGATAAATGCTTCATGCAGACAAATAACAGACTCAAATTTGAGATGTCAAGGACGTTCACTAATGAGTGCCTTTTGGTCTACTCTGTAATCTCAAACAGCATAACCGTTGGCAGTCAAATTAGTAATTTCTCTGTTTTAGGAAGACTACGCATGTATTTTACAGTCTCATGTATTTTTCGCAACCTTGACTATGTGAATTTCCTTTATGGGTAAATTAAAGGTGAGCTTGAACTTGGATTTAGGGTTAAAAACAGTTTCTTGGTTATGTTTACTTTTTCAACAGTGTTCTTTTGTGTGCCTGATGTTGCCACTAATCCAACAAAGAATGTGAGATGCCTGATCTTTTTAAGATATCGACTAGACTCAATGGAGAGATAACAGGTTATGACTCATCCAGATTTGCCTAAACATGGTAGATATTAAGTGTCAAACTAAAATGTCCATATATAAATACATACAATAGACACGCGTACGTACTCATACATACACACTAATAACAATGTGGTTTTCTGATCACTTACATATACATCACACACATCCTTCGTTCTTCACAGTTGTTTCACACGGCTTAACTCCATTTATGTTCAGAATTAATAATACAAACAATTTTAGTATTACAACAATCTGAGATTGCTACAGTTGCGTTTTAGAATATTCATCATATTTTATATAAATTGTAAGATAATATGAGTAAGATCAGAGCTGAACGCGAGAGAAGAGTCAGACTCACACTGAGGGCCTTTCTCTGTGCCCTTTGGCACAAACCATAATCTTGTCTGTGTGGGACTGACCAAGAGAAGGCAATTAAAGCAGATTAAAGCCTCCGGATTGATGGAAGCAGTTTGCTCAATCTTTTTAAGAATGGGGTAACCAGAGGCACTCATTACGCAAGTTTAGGGTGGGAGAGGGACCGGATGTCAAGAGTTTATGAAGTCAAGGGCATTTCAACCCAGCTAGAAAGGGAACCAGGAATGGTGAGGGAGGAAGGCATGACCTCGGCACCACATAAAACGAGATTCAATTGTGAGCAGCACTTAATGATTACCAGCCTGTGCATGAATTTTCTATTGCTCCTCTGAAAGCTTCTTGCGTGTTTGGGAGTGAGAAAAATGATCACAAGACGGTAGTCCGGTGAATTTGACAGTGAATGTGGTTTCTGGAAATGAAAAGTGGACAAAATATGCATTGTGCATTTGTTGCTATTGTGTGAAGTGCTTACTATGGTAAGCTATTTATGGATGGAGTCACTCCTCGTCCTCTGTGCTGAAGTGACGCCACTGGGAGCTGAAGAACGAATACAACGAAGGGATGCAGGATTCATTGAGAAGACAGGGAGCAACATAGGAACACTTAGTTAGGGTGACTCAGCAGGAGGTCTCTATACCCCTCCCCCCACCCCGCCTGCACACTGTCAATGTAGTCATTTTTAACAAATGTAAAACACTTGACAGTTCAGGGTTTGTATGTGTTTTCAGATTTTACATATGTACCCACCAAAACAACATAAATCCATTTTTTCTACAAACCCTGAAAATACGCCATGTCACTCTACAGATCTATCAATGAATCCATGTTCTTTCTCTTTTTTTGCATTAGCCATTTTCGAGAGATCTCTCTTTGAAGAAATCCCAGGTTAACACTTCACAGACAATAAATATAAAACAGCTCTGACCTGTAAGAGCCAGCAATAGTGGCTTTATTCCTGTGTATTTCATAGCATCAATGATGGTTGTCCACCCATGAATTGATTTGACCCTTGATGCAAAAGTGACCCCTTTATTTAGAAAAATGGGGAAAATGTCTAATAGAAACTGGGAATTCATCAAGTTCACCGAGCACTTAACACTCTTAGCAATGCAGCACTTGCTCAGATAACCACACATTAATTGATTTACACCAAATATTAAACCATGGCCTCAATACAACGGTAGAGCTGATATATACTCAGGGTCATGAAATTCCTGGAAAATTTACATTAGAAAAATTTGAAAATATTTTTCCAGGCCTGGAAATGTTTAGAAAAATGTTCAATTACAGATTGTTTTTGTTATTGTTTTAAAATATGCTCATAAAGCTCTGATACCTCGGGCTGCGGCCTTGCCCCTCAAAGCCGCTTCCCCCCCTCTGCTTTCAGGCGGGGTTTCCTCGAGGTGCGTGCTCAGCCATTGACGCTTGGGCCTCTCGTTGTCTCTCCATGTTCGCTGGCGTTTCAACCAACACTCAGTCTTGGCCTCGTCCCAACCTCCTCACCCCCATAATATGAATTGGTGACCATGGACTTATTTGTCTTAAACTGCACATAATCTAATTTGTTCTGATGTGATAATGTTTTCCATTATTGATGTGCATGAGCCTTGCCTTGGCCCAGCGATTCATTGTTTTGTATCTATCTCCATTTTCTCACCAAATATGATCCTAGCCTCTATGAGCCACACAGACAGGATTAAGTCTGGCGGCGTATGGGCTCCGATTACCTGCAGATAATCATCGTTATCAACAGTGCCAAAGTTTGTTTGGGGGTTAAATAGAAAGCAACATCACCTTCAACAGTAGGGCACTGGCTGAGCCAGGCCCCCACTCTACTCCCCTGTCTTGAGGTATACTTAAAGCATGTTTAAAGTGACTGGACGTGCCCAAATATGCTTTTGAAACATCCAATGATGCCTGTAACCACTAGTTCTGATCTGCCATTAGTAAACAATGGAAAAAAACATGGCCTAGAATTCTAATCGCTTGTTTTTCTTGCGTACACACAAACAGGCGTAAGTACAGGTGGATGTTGAGGATAGTCGAGGGAGTTTTGAATGCTCACACATTTAAATGAGAATATATTTAATTCTAACCCCAGAGTGCTTTTAAGGCACATACTTCATGTTACACTTTTACTGTGGAATTGTGTAACAATGTTGGCAGGCTCTGCAGGTATTTTGCATGACATGAGACATCTGACAACATGCGGGAAGCATAGTCTCTGTGTCTTGTCTCACCTTCAGCCACCAGCCTATTATCCTCTGCTGAAAAATACATACAATTACCATTGCAAAGCTTTCTTACAGGTTAGTAAAAATGTTAAACCATTGACGTAGATGTGCAAACATTACAACTGACATATCCTCCCATCGACTAACTACACAATCCACAAATGTCACATTGTTAGAGAAAACAGCTGCACCGGCGTTGGCCTCAAACGCACCTGATGAAAAGTTTGTGTTTGTTTAACCGAATAAGAATAATAGTCGTGTTTGTCTACTTTTTGTACTTGTTCAGTAGCCTTGTTATTAGCAGCGGAGCACCAGCAAGGTTGAAGTATTTCTTCTTTAGAACCCCTGCCCACTGCTTCCTCCTCAAGGCTGAGTACTGTCACAACATGACCAAACGCCAGGAGGAATGTAGGCTCCTCAACTGAACCTCACCTGCCACAGTAATCCACCTTTGCTGCCTCATTGAACAGCTTCAAATCGCTTAGTGGTCCTTTAATAATGAAATAATCTGTTAGCATGGTGCATGGGAGAGATGGGAAGAGGAACAAAGCAAGTTTAGTGAGTCAGTTCTCGAAAGTTCAAATGAGAATGGAATAAAATGACTCAAAACTCAAACAACCAGCACAGCCTTTCACAGTATGAATAGGACCAACCAGGGCTGAACTAAAGCAAGGCTGTTTGAGCAATAATAGTTGTTTGAGTGTGATGCCATAAAATGATCTTGTTTGTCTGATATCCTTGAGCTTCGATAAACCAGGAAAAAGCCCACGTCAGGAAGACAAAAGGGCCGATAGCTGGGATAACAGAGCAAACCTGTTTCTGCCTCATCTCCAACACTCCAAATATGCCCGTAGGCCGTTAAAGTCACTCGCTTTGAATTAACATATCAACTTAATATTTCTATTATGAAAACTTCAATCGCATATCTGTGCTGAATCTGGAAATTGATCAACTCAAGACGACACATTTTTTTAGGGCTTTTTCATAAAATGTGTTGATTCATGTATATATGTGTGCTTTTGCACCATTAACCTTAATGTCTTTGGGTTTATCTGCTGTTGAACTCTTTGTCTGTAATGCATGTGCCCTTTCCAGTGTTACTCAGCCCTCAAGCAGGAAATTAGAGCGGCAGAACAGGATGAGACATCAGTAGGCGATACTTTGCTTTTTGAACACTGTGCTCGTGCTTCCTTTGCAGTCTTGTGTGAGATACAGACATTTTAAGAACCAGCTACTGTACGACACAAGAATACACCCAAATAGACTATCATGGGTATTCATACTACTGGCAGGTACATGTGACTTATACCAGCAGTGAAAACAAAGCCATGTATTTACACTATCTTCTTTTGCTTTCTCCATTTAAAGTCCTGCTCTCTTCTTCTACCACTTCCATGTGTTGTTCTGCTGCCCTCAGCTCTGGTACAGAGCATGGGCAGCCTAATTTTATACTGAATAATGGAATATATTCTTATTGTTTCTTCTAATGCTGGTCATGGCACTTTGGCAGACACTGCTGTCAGGAGAACTGCAACTAAGGCAAGGAAGGGCGATCCACAGGGCTGTGGTGTTGTATCCCTGAGCTAGGATAATAACATGCTTTGGTGATGTTTTTTTACTGTGTGACTTGAGATTTTAATTTCAAGGCTGTGTGTTTTGGAGATCTCACTGAAATGTCAGCCCCCATTGGGGAAACCATGATACTTGACTGGTGTGGCCTGTCTTTAAAGCCACACTGATGCATAAGGCATTTTTTTGGGAGCATGATGGTGGAACATAAACAAATGATATGTATCCTGCTCACTAAATCACTGGACATGACCACATGAAGTCAAAACTCTTCACGTTAGCTTTTTAATACCAGAATCATAGTGAGGTCAAATAAAAAGATCACAGCTGTAAGGGTATTTTAATCACGGTAATAACATCACCTGTTTAGAAAATCAGACTGATTTAAATTTTCTGTTAAAGCACAACATTACATGAAGCTATCTGTAATCCTTATTTCAAAAGAGCAACAGGTCAAGTGTTATGTCCTTTGGTATTACTCCACCCGAGAAAGCTTGTTTGAAATTTCAACATCTTGTTCCGTTTTTAGCAAACAGTTGGTAGAGCGGTTATTTGCACAACATGCTGGCTTTGGTCACTTCACATTGCTCACTCTTTTTGGAGTGGCTTAGTAATCCTTTTTCAGTCAGACAGTTATGAGTTAATAGTTAGTACTAATACTTCCTGAGCCACTAATAGCGTTCCTTTATCATATTCCAACCAATTTAAATCACTTTGAGTGCAAACAAAAGGTTTTGGGGCATCATAATAATGTTTTTTTCATATATATTTTTTTAATTCCCCAAAAACTAACCTTGCAATTTAATCTTGTGGATCTCTTTTGATATGACTGTTCAACTTGCCTTCAAAATATCCCACTATTACATGAACTGCCTACATATGGGGGCCTTGCCTTTGGGTTGAAAGTCTCATCTTTGAATAGTGTTGCATTTGAACATTACAGTAGTTGCAAGCCTTACTTTCTACATGAGATCAGCATTTAGAGAAATGCAATGTGTATTGGTTCCTTCTTTAAATGCATTCTATAAAACAAACCATGCTGTCTAAGCTTTTACTTCAGTAAAACAAGACCTTTGGCAACATTTAGATCCTGCAATGATGCTAAGAAATGGTTTAATTGAATAGGGAGGAGGACAGTTTGTTTACATGTTCAGGTACCTGCCGTCATGGCTGATTTGATGCAACATATGAAGCACACAAGTTGTAACTTTTGGGTTCATGTTGTTACACCAGGCTGCTTTGAAGGCTATTTCTCATTGTTTTATGAGAGAAGTTTTTCTTCCCCTTTTTTTATATTTAATTCCACACAGATGCATGTAGGTTTTATTTTGTTATCTCATCAGAGCTGCTCCTCTGATCTATTTACTGTCTGCTTCAGGGTTTTTCTGTGTTGTCTTGTATTAGGTGCAGCGCATTAAGTACAATGCTAGAATGGTGTTTTCAAAAGGCAGGAAGACCTTGTGTCCTAGAAATGAGGTCACCTTGTTAGGTGGCAAAGCAGGATTAGCTTCTTACTCCCTTGGTCCATATGTCTGAGCTGCTGTTACAGCTTAATTTATTGTGATTCTTTAGTCCTGCGCCAAGCAAATTACATTGTCTTTATGTGCAATTTTGCACTGTCACTTTTCTCTCCTAAAATCACATCATCGGAGTAATTGGCAATGCACATGTGAGCAGAGTCATCAGTAAATTTTGGTCTGACGAGTGAAAACCTCTCACTAAGCTGTCAATACAGTGATCCTATAGAATTAATGGCAAAGCTTATCTGTGAAATGAACTGCTCAGGACATGGGCTTAAGTCCGTATGATTTACTGTCACCTGTGTGCTCTCAGGAGTGATCAAAGTTGTTGACCGTGTTGGTGTTTGTTTAGCGCCAAATTGATTCTTTGTAAATATGAATTTCCCTGACAGTATTGATTTTGATGCCAGTGGCATCTCAGTCAGGGGAGGCAATTGTACTCAATTGTAAATCAACTTCAACCCCCCTCCTCTCTCTCCTGTTGTTTCTTTTGCAGATGAGCGAGAAGCAGTACAGAAGAAGACCTTTACCAAATGGGTAAACTCTCACTTAGGCCGAGTGACTTCTCGCATTGGTGACTTGTACACCGACCTGCGTGATGGCCGCATGCTAATCCGCCTTCTGGAAGTGCTCTCGGGAGAACAGCTGGTCAGTATCACACAGGAACCACCGCTCTCTGTCTTTACCCATAACCTTTCCTTTACTATTACCATGACCCTGTCCCTGCACCACAAGTCAGGAGAGAGGAGAAATCATGCTCTCCATTTCTTCTTTCTTTTAGTGTGCTATACTTCTGCTGCTGCTTCTACGTGTTTTGCTTATTTTAAATGATTGCCGCCCTTTCGTCTTCATGTATGTTGTAATCACTTTTGTTCAATAATTTCTACATAGGTCTTTGTTTTTCCTCTGCTCCCCTCAGCCAAAGCCCACTAAGGGCCGCATGCGTATCCACTGCCTGGAGAATGTTGATAAAGCCCTGCAGTTTCTGAAGGAGCAAAAAGTCCATCTAGAAAACATGGGTTCACATGACATTGTAGATGGGAATCACCGTCTCACCCTGGGTCTCATCTGGACCATCATCCTTCGCTTCCAGGTAACATATAGAGTCTTGTTGGGACATCAGGTCTCTGCATGGGATTTAAAAGTTATTCATGCTAATATTTTATTCTAGCTTACTGCCATTACTTTTGAATCCTAGTCATGACATTGCCAGGTCTAGTTATCTAGCCATTGTGTTAAGTGATGTGTGCACAGTCTAAACTAAAGAATGCTGTGCTAACAGATCCAGGACATTAGTGTGGAGACAGGGGACAACAAGGAGAAGAAATCAGCTAAAGAGGCCCTGCTGCTTTGGTGCCAAATGAAAACTGCTGGGTGAGAAAAGAGTGGGAAAGGGATGACTTGATCACAAATAATAAATACTTTTTATATTATTTAAGATGTATTGAACCATTTGTGATAATTGTGGTTTTACTGAAGTGGTAGCTGATTATGCTGTGATGAGTTAATGATTGATGACTTCTGCCCCTGCAGATACCCTAATGTCAACATCCACAACTTCACCACCAGCTGGAGAGATGGCCTGGCGTTCAGTGCCATCGTGCACAAACACAGGTCATTGACTTCTTCCTGTACCTTCTACAATATACCAACTGGCTCTTGTTAAGCACAAACTTGTGATCCATTATAACAGGTCTTTCCTTCAAAGAATCGTTCTTAACCTAATGATGAGCACCTGTCGCAGAACCAGGGGTCTCAGGGGTGTTTTTATCCCCTTTTCTATTGAGGTCTCCTCCTGCTCCTCACTTCCTTCAAACAGTCTGCAGTATGGCTAAAAGGATGAAAATAGGAATATGACCTAGATCACAGAAATAATAACCCACTTATTTTCTATGAAGAGCCATGGTTGATAACTCTCTTGCACACCCTGCTGTTCGATGCACTGAATGTCTCAGGTGATACTTGATCTATAAATGCAAACAGTGCTTTCATTAGAGTTACTGAACCAATGGATATTCATGTAACCATGACGCTGCCATTTACATGTTCAGGCCGTTTTTAAACTAGTCAGACAGCAGACACTTACAATATGCAAATATTTCCTTCCTTTTCCTTTGTTAAAGCAATGGGATTTCATACGTTTCATGAATTAGGAACATGCTGTGGTGCATAATGTTTCATGACCATTGTACAATTACAAACCTCTAGACATGGACATGTTTTGACCTCATTCTCCTATTTTGGGAATGCCAATTCATGTCTATTTGGTCATTAAAGTGATATACCGATTTTACATCCTTCTAATGCATAATTAAGCCCAAAAGTCAAACCTGGTTCAGCCAAGAATAAGCAATAATTGGCAGGAACAGCTTGTCTAATCCACCGATAAGCGTGTTTGCCTACAGATGACTATACCTAAATCCAATGGATTATTTAATGCACCCTGGTCAGTAAATTTAGACATGTTTTGGAGTGGACTGCCAAAAAAGGTTTAACTCTATACAACATATAGGTGATGCAATATGTCTATATATTAGCCTGAATGAGATTGCTATTGGTCTTCACCCTGCTTTGCCATCTGTTATTATTAAAACCAGAATTGTTTCCTGGCCTTTGCAGACCTGACGTGATTGAGTTTGACAACTTGAAGAGGTCCAATGCTCACTACAATCTCTCGAATGCTTTCAATGTGGCTGAGAAGGATCTTGGGCTCACCAAGCTGCTGGACCCAGAAGGTGAGTGGGTAAAGCCTCCACAAAACATGACGCATTTCTGTCACAAGTCACGCTGACGGCCTGACACCATCCACTAAGGCACTAAACTGTTGTTCGAAACAGATTGATGGCAACACCACATCACATATCAGCTACAGTGGTATCACAAAAAGCATGTCCAAATATAGTAACAGTTTGGCACCAATTAAACTCCCCATTCATGCTGTTTTGATAGCCAAACATAACTGTGTTGTTGGTGCATGATGAGGTTTATGGTCACTAAATGAAAAGAAAGAGTTCCATGTACATGGATCATGCTGTTGTTTTTTTCTCCTCCAGATGTTAATGTTGATCAACCTGATGAAAAGTCCATCATTACCTATGTGGCAACCTATTACCATTACTTCTCGAAGATGAAAGCCCTGGCAGTGGAAGGCAAACGAATTGGCAAGGTTAGCTGTGTGTGTGTTTGTGTACATTATGAGAGAGTAAAGCGTTTGCCCACAAGTTGCCTTGATTCACAGATCCCTCTCGGTTGCAGGTACTGGACTATGCTATCGAGGCTGACCAACTGATAGAGAAGTATGAGAGCCTTGCCTCGGAGCTGCTCCTGTGGATCGAGCAGACCATAGGAACGCTTAATGATCGGCAGCTAGCTAACTCACTGAATGCTGTGCAAAACCAGCTGCAGGCTTTTAACTCCTACCGGACTGTGGAGAAACCCCCCAAGTGAGTGGGTTACTGTAACCCAGTGAATGACCCCATGCTTGTTATCCAGTAGGATCCAAAGTGAAAGACTGTACATTATGTCAAACCAAGGTGGTTTCTGTCTCCACAGATTTACAGAGAAGGGAAACTTGGAAGTTCTCCTCTTCACTATCCAGAGCAAGATGAGAGCAAATAATCAGAAAGTCTACATGCCCAGAGAGGGTAAACTCATCTCTGACATCAATAAGGTATGGGTTGCTCTACAAAAGGGCTAGAAATGGTTTTCCATCAAGAAATCTCTAATAGCGTGACGTAATAAACATGTAGCATTTTCTGCAGTATTGGTATCCTAGTTGCAGGGTGTTACCAACTTCCTGTGTTTTCATGTGGCAGGCATGGGAGCGATTGGAAAAGGCCGAGCATGAACGAGAGCTGGCACTGAGGAATGAGTTGATTCGTCAGGAGAAGCTGGAGATGCTCGCTGCACGTTTTGACCGCAAAGCAGCTATGCGGGAAACGTGGCTGAGTGAGAACCAGAGGCTGGTGTCTCAGGTAATACAATTAAAGACAGACATATGTGGCTTTAGACGCATTCGTATTTCTACATTGAACAGTTTTGATGTGATTTAGCTCACTTTCTTCTTTTTAATAGGACAACTTTGGAACTGACCTGGGAGCTGTGGAAGCTGCCACTCGTAAACACGAAGCAATTGAGACAGACATTGGGGCATATTGGGAGCGTGTGGCTGCTGTGGAGGCTGTTGCCAAAGAGCTGGAAGCAGAGAGGTACCATGATGTGCGGCGTGTAATTGCGCGGAGGGATAATGTACTTCGACTCTGGGAATACCTGAAAGAGCTTCTGGCTGCACGTCGAGAGCGTCTGAACGCCCATCGTGACCTACAGAGACTGTTTGAGGAGATGCGCTACATCATGGACTGGATGGCAGACATGAAGGTACTGACCCAACACAACACATTCTTACTCTATTGACCAGTGCTCACACTGTTTTAGTTCGTTTGAACTACTGCGTTGCATTCCTACATTCTGTTGGCTTTGTTTTTAATCAACAAAAAGGAAATTCCTAATCCTCTCAAGTAAGTTAGTGTTTGTTCACATATGTCCTCGGCAGCTTTAGTGACTGTGCTTATCTGAGGACCATTAACGCCAGTAATTAGCTTTTTACATTCTGAACTTGAGCTGTGTTGCCTGTCATTGGCTTTACTTAGGTTAGCTCAGGTAGACTTCAGTCACTAGGAGTCCTTTTCACATTTCATGGTTAAATCTGGTCTTAATTATAATAATTAATCTAATAATAGTTTCAAATTTGGGAATATTTATCAATTATGTGCCTGTTTAAAATATAGCATGTATGCCTCTCTCTACTACTCTGAGGGTCCCTCATTAGCCATCTTAAATAAATATTGCACTATTTGCTCCTTTTGGGCTTTGACTCGTTGCAATGTGAGCATTTGAGATTTTCTTTACATTTCTCAGTTGAGAAACAGTTAAAGGTGTTTAATTTGATCTGGGGTGGAGTTGTTTAGTATATTAATCCATTTATTTTGTAATTTTCTTTTTTAATGTCTTGGTGATTCAGTTAACTATTGCCACATAATTAGAATGCTTGAATACAGTTTATTGTGTGTATTTAATTGTATTTGTAGCAGCAAGTTAAGGGTCTGAACCTACAGCTTGTTGAAATTCTGCTGTCAGCCGTTACTGGTTTTTGGCCATTTAAAATATCACCATGACCCAAACATGGCTCATAAAATGGTGATGATTCAACATAATATATATTTATTTGCTTTAAATGTTGGTCACTATTTCCTCACACATCCTGGTGGTGGACACAACACCCAAACGAGATTCCTACCTTGTGGGTGCCGTGTCAAACAGTTTCAGGTTTTCTTAAAAAAAAAATCCATTTATATGAAATAAACAAATCTTCCACTGGACTGTTCTGTTTTAGGGTCGTCTGCAGTCGCCTGACAGTGGCAAACATTTGCATGATGTGTTAGACCTACTGCAGAAACACAATCTGGTAGAGGCTGACATTTCCGCTCAGGCCGAGAGGATCAAGGCCGTTCAGGGAGCGGCACAGCGCTTCACTTCCTATGAACAGGGTGAGTCTACAGATCATGTAGATTTAGTTGCATCTATTTGTGCACAAGTAGTGTCATGTATTCATTCCTGCCTTTTCTAATTGCCAGCCTACAAACCGTGTGAGCCGGGACTAGTTAGTGAGAAGGTTGACCTCCTCGGTCAAGCCTATGAGGAGCTTGGTCAGCTTGTTGGGAAACGCAGAGTGCGCCTAGAGGAGTCACGCCGCCTGTGGCAGTTTCTGTGGGATGTGGGAGAAGAAGCATCCTGGATCAGAGAGCAGGAGCAGATCCTGGCCAGTGGAGACTGTGGCCGAGACCTCACTTCTGCCCTTCACCTGCTCAGCAAACACGAGGCCTTCACGGATGAGATGGCAGCCCGTTACGGCCCCCTGAGCAACAGCATTGCTGCCGGAGAAGCTTTGGTTCAGGAGGGACACTTTGGAGCCCCAGAGGTCACCGAGAGGATTGAAGACATTCGTGCACAGTGGACACATCTGGAGGAGGTGGGTGGTGATCACGATTCATGGTATTTGTACAGTATAAATGTTTTTTTTTTTATGTTTGTAATTTTGCCGTTCTATCTGCTCCCCAGACAACTAGGCTTAGAGAGCAGAGCCTCAAAGAAGCTGTGGCCCTGCACCAGTTTCAAACGGATGCCAATGACATGGAGGCATGGATCATGGAGACACTTAGGCAGGTGTCAAGTCAGGAGGTGGGCCATGATGAGTTCTCCACCCAAACTCTCGCTCGCAAGCAGAGGGAGGTAGAGGAGGAGCTCCAGAGTCACCGCCCCGGCATCGACTCCCTGCATGAGCAGGTCCAAGCACTGCCACAGGCATTTATGGATTTCCCTCAGGTATGTTTGCTTTATTTTTCTTATTTTTCTTCAGTGATGATTTACGTTTTGTGGTGCTCAATATTGTTTATGGCTGACTTTAGGTGGACGGTCGCCTACCTGCTATCGAGCAGAGTTATGAAGAACTGGAGACTCTGTCAGTAGCTCGGCGCCAGGCTCTGGAAGGTGCCCTGGCCCTCTACCGCATGTTCAGTGAAGCTGGTGCCTGCCAGCTATGGGTGGAGGAAAAGGAGCAGTGGTTAGATGGCATGGAGATCCCTACCAAACTGGAGGACTTGGAGGTGGTGCAACAGAGGTTAGTCTGGGCGAAACGGGAAAATGTTAATAAAGAAGATTTCATTTATTAGAAATCGTATCCCTTGAATAGGTGTGAATTAATAAGCTTTCTGCCACAAATAATTTGATCATCTACGGAAATATCTAGTCTAAATTAGATTTAGACCTTTTAGAATGAGTGAATTGATGCTGGTCTATTATTTATGGCTGCAGATTTGAGACACTGGAACCTGAGATGAACAACCTAGGCACTCGTGTCACTGATGTGAACCAGGTGGCCGAGCAGCTGCTGAGCTCCGACAACTGTAACAAAGACCAAATCCATCAGACACGAGACCAACTCCACAACAGGTCAGAGCTAACATATGAGGCCAAGTAAAACCCACCATTTAACAAAGATAGAAGAAATACCAGAAATACATGTGTACTCAACGAGCACCGTGGTTAGCATTTTAGCTTAAATATTACATTTGCTGTGGTCCATAGATGGAAGGAGTTCGAACAAATGGCTGGCCAAAAGAAAGTCGCCCTTGAGTCGGCCCTTAACATTCAGAACTACCACTTGGAGTGTAATGAGATCCAAACTTGGATGAAGGAAAAAACCAAAGTGATTGAATCCACCCAGAGCTTGGGCAATGACCTGGCTGGAGTGATGGCGCTGCAACGCAAACTCACTGGCATGGAGAGGGACCTGGAGGCCATTCAGGTATGGAGATGTGATTTATTGTTGAGGGATGGGAACAGAACAGATTGTGTAATATAACTTTTAAAAAGCAGGTAAATTAGTAGTAGGATTATTTGAGGTATCATCATATCTGCGTTAGATAATTTTTCATATTCTTTCAGGGCAAACTGGATGACCTAAGAAACGAGGCGGAAAAACTGGCCATGGAACATCCAGATCAGGCAGGAGAGATTCAAGATCACCTGGCAGAGATTCAAGATGTGTGGAAGGAGTTGAACGCTACCATGAAGCGGCGCGAGGAGTCATTGGGCGAAGCCAGCAAGCTGCAGGGTTTCCTCAGGGATCTGGATGACTTTCAGTCCTGGCTGTCCCGTACCCAGACAGCCGTGGCCTCAGAGGACATTCCAACCTCTCTGCCTGAGGCTGAGAGTTTGCTAGCCCAGCATGAGAGTATTAAGAATGAGGTGGATAACTATAAGGAGGACTACGAGAAGATGCGAGCGGTCGGCGAGGAGGTGACCCAAGGCCAGACGGATGCCCAGTACATGTTCTTGGCCCAGAGACTCCAGGCACTGGATACTGGTTGGCATGAGTTGCATCGCATGTGGGAGAACCGCCACAGTCTCTTGGCCCAGGCCTTTGACTTCCAGAATTTCTTGAGAGACGCAAAGCAGGCCGAGGCTTTCCTCAACAGCCAGGTTAGTAAAATACACTATGGAATTAAAGCCTGCACCAGAGAGTTATGGAAACTTAATTAATTCTTTGAAACAAAAGCATGATCAACGTACTGCTTTATTGGTCAATGTCTACAGTCCAGCAGTCAATGTAAAATTCTGAAATATTAGATATATTGCATGATATGAGTGGAGGATTAAGTCTTTAAGCAGAGTATGGGTTACTATGAGTTGGATGGAAATGTAATGTATCTAATTAAAAATTCATTGCAAAATCCATTTATAGTCTCAATTAATTATAATTGACCAATCAAATTGAATCAATGTTTGGGATTTGCGATGCCAAAAGTAAAGTCACAATGTTTTTTAGGGCAACACTGCTGGTAATCAGAAATATGTTAACCATAATACTTAATAATTAAACATGAGGGTAGTGTGGGTGTTTGCAGTTTGTTTACTTCCCAGTTTTGCGTTTTCACTTGCTCTCAAATCGGAGCAGAAGTTGGATGCAAAGTGGGCCATAGGCTTAGATCTGTATAGTATATCAAACAATCCAGGGAGAGCTACTATCATAGTGGCACCAAAACGATTTAAGAGGAAATTAAACTTTATTCACATGTATGGACTGGAACAACCTAAGAGTATGGATTCAAAGACAGCTGCAGCTAAATTATATTGGTACATTTTTCTAGTTTGAATTCTTCAGTATATCCACAGTTTATCTCAATACAATACTTACAGGAAGCAAACAGGCTTCAAAAAACATTAGCTTAGATAATTGCACATAAGTGTTTAAAAGAATACTAATTCCTTTCCTCTCTGTGTAGGAGTATGTGCTGTCCCACACAGAAATGCCCACCACTCTTCAAGGAGCAGAGGAGGCCATTAAGAAGCATGAGGACTTCCTCACCACAACAGACGCCAGTGAGGAGAAGATAACTGGTGTGGTGGAGGGTGGACGACGCCTCATTAATGACAGTAATGCAAACTCTGATAAGATCGAGGAAAAAGTCGATTCCATCCAGGAAAGGTTCGAGCAAGCCACATTTCAATTATTAACAGTGTAATATTGGAAGAAAAGCTATTCATTTAGCTTTCTGCTTAATTTTCTCCAGGCATCTTAAGAATAAGGAGGCTGCCAATGAATTGCTGGCTAAGCTTAAGGACAACCGTGAACTGCAGCACTTCCTCCAAGACGGACAGGAGGTAAAAAATATTGAAAAAATAAAATAGCATAGTGACTAAATAATTAAAGATGCTTATGGGATAAATGTGTGAAAATTCCCTGGAATTGTGAGTAGAAATGGCTTCTTTAATCATAAGATTATATAGAACATTTAGAACTTGTGTTGATCACTTGTATTTCTTTGTTATGTTTCCCGAAAGTATGTCACACTTAATAATATAAAGAAATAATACTTAATAAATAATGCTATTCTCTTTTCTGTAGCTCACGTTGTGGATAAATGAGAAGATGCTGACGGCACAGGACATGTCTTATGATGAGGCCAGAAATCTTCACAGCAAGTGGCAGAAGCATCAGGCCTTCATGGCAGAACTGGCATCTAACAAAGACTGGCTGGACAAAATTGATAAGGTGTGGCCATTTTTATATATATTGTCATTAAATTAAATGTTGGACATCCCTTTATCTGCCTGATTGTCAGCATTTCATTTCAATTTTTTTCTCGGGACAATCTGCCAGGAATGACATTCCCAAAGCAAAATTAACTTTAATTCAAACTTGTCCTTGTTTCCCGTCTCCAACAGGAGGGTCAGGCACTGGTGGCCGAGAAGCCGGAGCTAAAACCTGTTGTCCAGCAGACCCTGGAGGACCTGCAGCGTCAGTGGGAGGAGCTGGAGGCCACCACCCGGACCAAGGCCCAGTGCTTGTTCGATGCTAACCGAGCAGAGCTCTTTACACAGAGCTGCTCTGCTCTGGATGGCTGGCTGAAAAACCTTGAGGGTCAGCTGCATAGCGACGACTATGGCAAAGATTTGACCAGTGTTAACATCCTGCTCAAGAAGCACCAGGTAGAGCACACTGTTCAAACAAATCTCAATCCATGCCATCTTTGCTGTTAAGGAATACTGTTAATTTGATACAAAACATATATTGTGATTTTTAAATGTGCTAAAGAAAATCTACAGATGGCATTTTATGAATCCTGTATTTGTTTAGCTGAGTGCCAAATGTGGACACTGTCAAATGTCTATTTCTAACATCTTTGTACTGTTGCTGTGTAGATGCTGGAGCACCAGATGGACGTTAGAGAGAAGGAGGTGGAGTCCCTTCAGTCTCAGGCTCTGGCACTGACCCAGGAAGACGCTGGTATTGCTGAGGTAGATGGTCAACAAAGGCGTGTCACTGACAACTTCTCCAACCTTCAGGATCCTCTCAAACTAAGGAGACAGCGACTACTGGACTCCAAAGAAGCACATCAATTCAACAGAGATCTGGAGGACGAAATTGTGAGTTGAATCACCTGATTGATTGCATAAATTCGATGTGAACGTTCAACTAA
This sequence comes from Taurulus bubalis, assembly GCF_910589615.1. Lineage (NCBI taxonomy): Eukaryota > Metazoa > Chordata > Actinopteri > Perciformes > Cottidae > Taurulus > Taurulus bubalis. The sequence continues at coordinate 36,396,405 of NC_136590.1, read as the reverse complement.
CTGTTTTGCCTCATGTTTTATTCACCCGCCTGCTATTCACTCAGCTTTGGGTGAAAGAGAGGATGCCTCTGGCGGCCTCCACAGAACATGGAAAAGACCTGCCCACCGTACAGCTGTTAATCAAGAAGAACCAGGTACAGTGGATACAATTACTTTGTTAAAAATGCTGTAATGCAGGGTAATTAAAGGAAGATTAAGATATCATTGGCATCACTGAATTATTAAACGTTGTAAATGAGTATATACCTAAGGCAAATGTGAGATGCAACCCACCTTCTCTGTTTCTGAATTTAGACATTGCAGAAGGAGATCCAGGGCCACCAGCCTCGCATCGATGACATCCATAGACGAGGCCAGCCTCAGAGCCAGGTAGATGGCGAGAGACAGTCTGTCCTAGAGGAGCGCCTTGTTGAGCTGCGGGACCTCTGGGACCAGCTGATCGCCGAGACAGACAAACGCCATGCCCGTCTAATAGAGGCAAATCGCGCTCAGCAGTTCTATGCTGATGCAGCGGAGGCGGAGGCATGGATGGGAGAACAAGAGCTACACATGATGTCAGAGGAAAAAGCCAAGGTAAGACGAGGCAAAATAAGAGAACATTGTGCTTTTTCACAATCCTTTGTTTTGAGAAAATATCATATAATTTCCCATTTGTCTCCCAGGATGAGCAAAGCGCACTAGTGATGGTCAAGAAGCACCAGACCCTGGAACAGGCACTTGAAGACTACGCTCAAACCATTCACCAACTAGCCAACAGCAGCCGCATCATGGTCAACGGTGAACATCCGGAGAGGTAACAACGCACAAATAGATCTAAATGTTGAAGTGTCAACTGTGACACAAGGCTTCTGATGAAAAACGTTGTACACCCACAACCACTGATCTGTGTTGCTCTCTTTGTGTCTTAAAACAGCGAGAGAATCACCTTACGGCAAGCCCAAGTTGACAAACTTTATGCAGGGTTGAAAGACCTCGCTGAGGAACGTCGCGGGCGACTTCAGGAGAGACTACGACTGACCCAGTTAAAGCGGGAGGTGGATGACCTGGAACAGTGGATTGCTGAGAGGGAGGTGGTTGCTGGCTCCCATGAACTAGGACAGGACTATGAACATGTTACAGTACGTTTTTTTTTCCTCCGTCACATACTTTGGAGACCCTGAAGCTCAGGGAAATTTAGCTCAAATTAATTATGTCTCCCACTTCTGGCCTGATTTTATTTATTTTTTCTCTCTACAGATGCTTAGGGACAAGTTTCGGGAGTTTGCTCGTGACACCAGCACCATTGGCCAAGAGCGTGTAGATGGTGTAAATGGGCTTGCAGATGACCTGATTGAGTCAGGTCATCCTGAGAACGCTAGTGTGGCCGAGTGGAAAGACGGGTTAAACGAGGCTTGGGCTGATCTGCTGGAGCTTATCGACACACGCACACAAATGTTAGCAGCCTCCTATGAGTTGCACCGCTTCCATCAGGATGCCATGGAGGTGCTTGGACGTGTTAAGGAGAAGAGGGAAGGGCTGCCGTCTGACCTTGGCCGAGATCTGAACACCGTTCAGCATCTACACAGACAGCACAACACTTTCGAAAATGACATCCAGGCCCTCAGTGGACAGGTCAGCTGTCTGTTAATAAGGAGCTCCTATGTGAGATTCCAAGAGAGCCATGTGAACAGAAAACTGAATGTCCCCTCTTCCTCTTTGACCTCATAGGTGAACCAGGTACAAGATGATGCAGCACGGCTGCAGAAGGCTTATGCTGGGGAGAAGGCGGACGACATTAACAGGAGTGAACATGCTGTGACTTCTGCCTGGGAGGGCCTGCTTGAGGCTGGTCAGGCCCGCAGGCTCCTCCTGCTGGACACAGTGGAGAAGTTCCGTTTCTTCAACATGGTGCGAGATCTGATGCTCTGGATGGACGGTGTCAATCTGCAGATAGACGCACACGACAGCCCCAGGTGATATTTTATGCTTAATTTTCCAGTTACGGTAATGAATGCTGTTATAATCAGTGCAACAAGTATATTTAAATCTCAATCTTAATATTCTCCTCTGTTGTCCCAGGGATGTGTCTTCTGCAGGGCTGGTCATTGCCAATCATCAGGACATCAAGTCAGAGATTGAGACCAGGGCAGACAGCTTTACTGCCTGTATCGAGATGGGGAATTCTCTCGTCAACAACAATCACTATGCAGCTGATGAGGTACTAGGCAGTGGGCCACTTTCACTGTTATGTTCAGTCATGTTATTGCATATTTAAAATAAAAGTGAGAAAACTTAATGGACCATTGTGGGTTATTGCTTCAAGTCAATCTTTTCATGTGTCTTCTAGTTACTGAATGTTCTTTGATTCACAGATCCGGGAGAAACTGGCTCAACTCCAGGAAAAGAGAGAGAAGATCAACAACAAGTGGCAAGACAAAATGGACCATTTACAAATTGGTATGCCTGCTTGTCATGTGTTCTAGTTTACATAAGGGTACATTCAGTCTTTGTTGTGGTTGCTACAGGGTAAAGGTAGCAGTTAAAATACAAACGGGTACGTCCAGTTTGAAGGTTATCATGGCATCCAGAATTCTTTCCTGTCAAGACTTGTGAGGCAAAATGCTACATTATTATTTGTTCACTCTAACTCTCTTTCTTTTTGTTTTCCTCTCCGTCTTCTGCTCCCTTACCTCTGAATCGCAGTGCTGGAGGTGTTGCAGTTTGGACGCGATGCCTATGTGGCAGAGTCTTGGTTGGCAGGGCAAGAACCTCTGGTGCGAGCTGCAGAGCTGGGCTCAAATGTGGATGAGGTAGAGAGCCTAATTAAGCGCCATGAGGCCTTTGAGAAACTTGCTGCAGCCTGGGAAGACCGCTTTGTGCTACTGGAGAAACTTACTACTGTAAGTAGAAAAATGACTTCCATCACATGCCGTGTATTTGAGACTGGTTTTAGTTAGTTCTGAGTGGCCAAGTACATACAGAGAGAGGATGTCCACCACTCTTAATGTAGGCATTGCTTTTCCCTCACGTATGAAGTGTTAAGTTTCGCTATCACCACTGACTTTACATCTTTCAGCTTGAAGAGCATGAGATCCAGAAGAGGCGAGAGGAAGAAGAGAGAGCAAGGCGACCGCCCACACCACCCCCAGTAGAAGTGGCACAATCTGAAACAGAAAGTCATGTACATGACTCTGCAGCCAGGTAAACAAAGAGGACTTCTGGTTGAGCAGAGCGGTGTTGATGTACAGTATAATTTGACATTGTTTTCATTATATTGTATTAACATTCTTTATACTCGCTCTCCCACTCAGAACCAGTCTGGACCAGACCACACTCAATCAGTCCGTGTCGGTGAATGGAGTTCACAGCGACAATGACACATCGCAGGTGAGTCTTTTGTAGATCCAAATCCTTTGAACATTACAGGGTTTCTACTCTGTGGTTGAACAGTCATTTAAAACAAAATACATATATGTTTTAACAGGTTTCCAATTAAATGTTTTACCATAGGGCTCTGGCATGTAATGTCCTGTAATGTCTTTTCCATGTTGCATGCCTCATCTCTTATATTGACATTATAACAGAAATTCATTCCTTCAATTAATATTATTATATTGCATTGATGTAAACATAACATGTCCACATCTAATAATAATACATTACTGACAAAAACATGGATGAATAGTATTTAAATATACAAGTTGTAAAAGAAGTCCAAAATATATTTTGAGTATATTACACTACATGCATCACTGTATTTAAGTGTGTGTCCCTGTCTTTTTCCATTCTACTCTAATCAACAGTGTTCTTTTGACATTCCATTGTTATATTGTGACATTGCGAATATCTAATTGAAAGAAACATCTATGTTTTTACCAGAAAATAGCCAGGAGAGCAACATTCTTAGAACAAATATAAATGGAGCAATATTTTATGACCAGGATCAGCAGCAAAGTTTTGATTATCTGTATTGTTGATGACTTCCACACTACAAACTAATTTGTAGTGTGAAAGAATCAGTGCCACCTGGGATTTGCAGAGGAAGAAACTCACCCAGCACCTCAGGGAACCTGAGTGAGTTGGACAGTGCACCCGTGAGGAGGAAGTTGGGATCAGGGGAGTCCATGCATGGTACACTGTCCTAGTGAAAATCCTCACTGGCAGATGAAAAAAAGCACCTTGTGAAAAGCAGAAGTAAATGTATGTCCAAAACTCAGTCAAAGAAATGGAGACATTTATGTATGAATGGAACTTCATCAATTTTACACAGTTGTTGAGCTGTTATGAGAAGCCAATCATAATGGTATTCCGTCTGAACAAAGTCCTAGAAGTGTTTCTAACTTTCAAGTTTCTGCCACAGATGAGACTTCTTAACAATTTCTCATTGCGTTTTCATCAGCAGTCATTATCGTTGTCAGTGGGAAAGAAATCAGAGCCTAAACGTGTGTGTAAGCCAAAGCAGCCGGAGCGTGTGAGTACCAAGCCGTGGTCAGCTTTGTAGCTTCCCCTCGCCCCCGTCACAGCCTCCGCTCAGCTCCTGGTCAACTGCAGTGCCTCTTTTCTTCTGTTGAGAAGCCATCGCCCTCTATCACAGATGCAAACCATCGCTTTATTTAACCATGTTTCATTCATGAGTCCCATTGCTATTCAAAGGCATGATGCAGATTCATGAACAGATTGTCATCATGTATCAGTCTGCGGTTGTATATGTGCTCTTATTGACCAGGACAAGAGTTACTGTTAATGTGAAGCTCGGAGTTGTAAATGTGCTAATGTGGTGATAATTGTAGCTGGTTTATATGTACCTTGTTTTAGTTATTCCCCATATGTGTACACTTCCTGTGATGAGTGTGAACGTCATTTAACAGGAACAAGAATGTCTCCTTAGCTGATAATATGTTCCTCTACTGTGACAATTCAGTACTTTAAAAGGCATCCTATAGTCTTTGTATTTAAGATTAATAAAGTAAATCAATAAAATCTAGAATACTTAATCTAAGAGATGTGAATGGTTTAAGGCTTTACAGAGTTGAACCATAATTATGTGTTTATGTCTGTGTTTTGTGTGGTGCAATGATGATTGATTTATAAAGACTTGACTGAAGAGGCAAAGACTATCATAAAAATAGTAATGTTTACATTACAAATTGTTATCTGCCTCTGTTTCAATCGAAAAGTATATCAGGTTGCCTAAGTACTTCTTTTTTTTTTTACATTTGAACTATCCATGTTCAGTGTAGCATGCATTCATGCCTGGTTATTTTAATTGTATATCAGTGCACTGTGTGTTTATGTGGACACTGTTATTTCAGGTAATCATACAGTGCCGACAAAAACAAGCGTCATCATGACTTTTCACATATGGCTGTGAATGGCTGCTTTGCTGCTCACTGCTTCCATCTAGTCCGATGGTTTTCTACCTCCCCATTCATGTTCTGGTTTGAACCACAGGGCTCCGAGTCCGAGTCGGTGAACGGACCAGGCAGGGACAGTGGGCTGGCATCCTCTCGCCTCGATCCTTCAGCCACATTACCGGGCAGGGGTGGAGCGGAGCCAGATGCCATGGAGGGGATGCTCAATCGAAAACAGGAGATGGAGTCCCACAGCAAAAAGGCAGCTACCAGGTGAGGGTTGTTATCGGTCAAGTGACTTTAAATAGTCATCGGAGAGCCAAGACAATGAAGACTGTCGCAACGCGTTTTCAATTGCCTTTTTCTTTGTCCCTGTAGGTCCTGGCAGAGCGTGTACTGTGTCCTCAGAAAAGGAAGTCTTGGTTTCTATAAAGACGGCAAGAGCGCTAGCAATGGCATTCCATACCACGGAGAGGTACCCATCAGCCTCGGAGAGGCTGTGTGTGAGGTAGCAAACGACTATAAGAAGAGGAAATTTGTATTCAAGCTCAGGTGAGAATTCAGGCAATTAAAAACCTCAGAACAAGGATTCCCGATAGAGTATGTTTTTCACCCTGTTAGACTTTAAAGCTTATATTTGACTAATGGTTTACATCATCAACACTGTCTGCAGGCTAGGGGATGGAAAAGAGTACCTGTTTCAGGCAAAGGATGAGGTAAGATGTATAAAACAGAATGACTCTCGTCAAATAAGTAGTTAAATACAAACTATGTGTGCGTGCTGTGACTAAGCTTGATGATCGTAAAGTATAACACATGTTTTGTGTCTGTTTAAAGGCTGAGATGAGCTCCTGGATCCGTTCCATCATCAGCGCCATTCCAGCAGGATCAGCAGACTCGCCCGTTGGTCCACGGGCCCTCAGCCGGGCCATGACGATGCCTCCCATCTCCCCCAGCTCAGGTGATGCCGGAGGTGTTACCATGCGCAACAAGGATGGGAAAGACAAGGATCGCGAGAAGAGGTTCAGCTTCTTTGGCAAGAAAAAATAGAACACTTGTGTTATCGCTGAAAACCACATATGTCTAAATTTCAACAAACTGAAGCAGTCAGAAAGCAAAGTACAGACAGGTAACACAAACACACTGCTCTCAATGCAGACCCCGAGGAATTTGTCGACAGCTACTGTATGCGGCTTACCGAGAACTTTTTATTTGCTTTCTCTCTTATTCTCTCCCTCGCCCATTTTTACCTGTCATTTACCTTTTCGTTCACCCAATTCATATTTTACATTTAGCTGCACCCAACAATGAAAGCCCTCATCCAAATTCAGGCAATTTCCGCCAACCAGCTGAGCTTATTGATCTAAGTCAGTAACGGCTGTTCGTGGCATCAGTAAGGATTCAGGACCAGTTCAGTTTCAATCCACCAAAACGTCCCTCCTTCAGAATGAATATTTTCTCTTCAGTGAGTCTTGACTGGGTCATGGTGGAAACTTTTTTATCAATGGCCAATGTTCTGCAAGGAATACAAAGGCCTAAGTAAGTACGAGTCTTGACTAGCGAAGCCGTTTTCATGCCGTGTCACTAATAAAACAATGGATGGTGGCTTTCCACTGGGGTGCACTCTGGTTTTATTTCCCTACTTTAAAGCGCTCTCTGTTTGGGGGCATCACATCAGTCTCTTTTCCTGTTCTTGGTATTGATGTCATTAACCTGATCGATTATTTTTGCTATTATTATTATTATTATTATTATTATTATTTATCTTTTGCTATTGCTGGTTTGAGAAAACAAGCTAATTCATTTGCCATTAGGTAATCTTGATTTATGTTGTGGAGAGAAACACATTTGGTTAAATTAGTGGAGAATGTTGGGCTTGCCCTTGTATGTAATGTTTTGTTTTTTAGGAATGACAGTTGATGAGGTGTTTTGAGAAAAAATAAAGCTCATTAAATTTTAGAAGTGTGCAGTAAGTGATCACAAGTTTCATTGGAAAAATAATATATATATATATATTTAATAAGTGATTTTTTTATTTTGTCTCTAATTTTGCCTGTATTTGATCATTTCTTTTGAGTGGTCTTTTCTGCTTGATTTTCAACTTTTATTTTTTCTGTACAAAGCAGAGAAGATTAGTTTTCTAGTGTGTGTGTGTGTGTGTGTGTGTGTGTGCGTGTGTGTGTGTGTGTGCGTGCGTGCGTGTGAGTTGTGGTGCTGTGGACTTTGCACGTTTATGTTATGAATGCTGCTTTTTGGTAAGCAAACGCAGACAAAACCAGACACAAACACAAAATAATATTACTGGAATAATTTCATAAAATTAGCTTTTCTTTGCTTCTGGTTTTTATTGTAAGCTGACATTACCAATGAAGTTCCACAAGACGGTTTAATTATTTTTGTTTTAGTCTTCTAATACCTATATCTGTTCTCTCTATCTACTGGTGTAATGGCATGGGGGCTGTTTGTAGATACCAAGCTGAAGCACATTCTCTGTGGCCGACTGCAGGGATGCAAGCAGGTCAGCAGGTCAGCTGGTCAGGTCTGGTTAGGTGAAGTGATATTGGCTCGGCAGTGAAGAATGCGCTTTATGTGCTACATGACAGACGAGTGTATTGAGCCTTACTTGAACCCACTACAGATACACTGAACCCCTTTTTACAAACCCACCCTCCATTCGAACAGTCTTAAAGGAAGCTTTCGTCGTACGAAGACAGGAATGTTTAAAAAACTAAAAGTAAAGTGCCCTGTGGCAATGATCTAATGTATGCCAGTGGATTATGTATGCAGGTACAACATGAAGTGCAGTAACCATGGAAAGCTCTGTTTACTAACTGGCAGAGAGGGAAGAGCCCTAAATGATCTCTCAGTCCAGCTTTGTGCTCTTGCGTATGTGGCATGACTTCATGTAGGTTTATACTTGTATGTGTGTCATCATTGCCATCTCTTCTGTGTTGATGTACTCTGGAAACATGAGATCACTTCATATTCAGGGTTGGAGAGCAACTAATTCTGTGTAATTGGCATTTACAGTAATCTAAAACAAGTTTAATAGCAATCCAATATAGTTAATGTACAAATATGATAGGTGTTTATTACTTTCCTCAAATATGGTACATGTTTGAAATTCATAAAGGCATTTACAGTATTTTGTGAGACTGTAGGCAGTAGTGGAATTTTATATAAATTGGTTGTTAACTGTTATTATAGTTGGTCACTTAAATCCAAGTTTTAATTTACCTTTCTAACTGCCAAAATGCCACAGGAAGTTACAGGACAACAATTCTGAATTTTAAGAGTTTTATGAATTAGTTCAAGTGGGTTGCAAGTAATCAATTATTTAGTCATTTGTTCCACCTTGAAAGTAACTCTTTAAAGCTGGTAATTGCCTGGATGTGCATACCATGCCTTGGAGGGAATGTCACACCAAACCGTAGTGACAACACAAACAGCTGGAAATAAACTGTTTGCAGTTTAAACAGGTTGGCCTTATCTCGCAGTCCCAAATGAATGTGGAACCAGTGATCTATTGCTCAAAGACCCCCGAAGCCAGAGATGAGAAATATCTGAACATCCACTTTGAGACTACTGAAAAGTGGGAAAGCACCTGGTCCAAACTTTCTCAAACTGACTGCCTTGTCTCTGTCGGTGGGGTTTTATATCTCTGGTGGGCGACCCTGCACCCAGTTTAAGTATAGCTTGAAACAAAGCTACGGTCTGGGAACCAGGTCAATAAGGTCGCTGCATACATAAGTGAGCCAATGCAGTTAGCGTACATTGTGCACAATTTCGAATGGAGGAGTCATTCTTCCCCAGTGGCTCGGCTGTTTATAGTGATCATTGCTACCTTTTCTCTGCTCTGGACATCAGTTCAGTTGATGTTAGGGTCTGATGTTTAAAGGTCACACAGTGTATTTTCTTATCGGCTCATTTGAATGTGAATGATTCAAATTAGTTTGGCCAAATTGGTCACGAGAAGCAAAAATATTTCGCATACTTGAGACTTTCTCTTTCACACACGCTCACACATTAATACTGTACAATTAAAGCAGAATGACCCTGGCAATCCAGTTTTGTGGATATGTCCTCAGCTGGCTGTGATTCGATGTTGCATATGGCATCCTTTTTAAAATAGCATTGTGCTACTGGTGAGCTTTATTAATGTCAAAGAGACACGTTTTTGGTAATGAGAGTACTTAATGAAGAAAAACAACAACTTTTACTTGTTAAGTATTAGACATAGGTGAAAACAAACTGGTGACAAATTGAGCTTCCTTTTTTTTGTTTTTTAAGGCAGGATACTTGCTGTCTAGTGGGAGCTTGTATTTTTTCATCAGTGGTCTGTCTTGCAGCATTTGATCAGCCTGTCCTTCCTATATTTCTCATTATTTTTGACAAATGTCTGTTCCTTCCTCTGTAATTCAGAGTTGTTAATACCACTACTATTATTAATTGCTATTATAATCATTATTGCTACTGTTGTTACTATTACTACTACTGTTACTAATGCAACTTATTGCAAAAACTATAACTGCTGTCCATTTTCAGGTACGTGTCTGTAATACCAGACCCTTCCACACGATGTCAGTGTGCTGTGGAGCATTTTCATTACGACTAGAAAATAATGTTTGTTGACTTGTGTATCTACATCTAATATTAGGAATAATAAAACATGGTTTAATCAAAATCATGATATTGTTTGTTTTTATTTTTATTTTTATAAAAAGGTTATCAACTGCTCCAGCTTTTATTCTATTCGGTGCACGAGAAAGAGAGTCATGTTTTCAGAGTACACTTTATTGTTCTAAGTAGCATTTTACAGAAAACCTTGTCCCTGGTGCCTGTAGTGGGACTAAAAGGATTTGTAAGTGGAATGTCATACTGGAATTATGCAAGGACACTCAATGTCTGAGAAATCCTGATATTTACATAATTGACCATTATGCAACTTAATAGGGTCTTTCATTAGCCTCTTGTCACCTTATTGGGAACCTCTTCCAAACCCTTTTTGTTAGGCAGGGTTATTTTTTTCACACTTTGGAAAGCTCATTCCAGAAGACATACAAATATTTTCACAGGATATATCCCATGACGAATAAACTGAATCTTTTGTGTAAAACTAGTGAGTTCCTTGGAGTCGAGACCAAATGGGCAACACTAAGATGATAAAGTAGTCGAACATAACAAAAACAGGTTTTAACTTCCAGTTATATTCATGTATTATTCTATTAAAACAATAAAAAGTAACACCAATGACACCATGTATCATCACAACAATGTACTGTTCTGTACATGATATATTTTTAGATTTGTAATGAGAGGAAGAATTCATTCCTTTCCTCTATAAAGCATTTCTAATTAAAAAAAACAGCAGTTTGATGTACACACTTTAGGTAGATAACAAGTTAAAGGACACTTTTAGTGAGAATCCTTTAGTTTGTCACCCATCCGAACATCTGTTGCAAGTACATTCATACAACTATTAATGTCAACTATAGTTGAGAGCAGAATGGGATCTTAATTTGAAAATATAAAGTGTTATCATTCTGCTCAGTGTTCACATATCACATGAATATTGTGTGGGTGTAAAGGATGTTGCTGCAATGCAGTCATTATGAATGATATTACTGATGCAACTGCAGTAAATGAGGTCAAGGATGATAAAATAATGACCAGCATACAGTAAGTTTATGATGAACCGGTGGATGAAAGAGCAGAGCAAACCTTCTCTGAGAGCTGTTAGGAGAAACCTGAGTCTTGGTTTCATCACATTGGTTATCTCTGTACTGGAGCTTGAAAATAGGAGAGCATGAGGATGCTGATCACAGAAAAAAAGATATCATCTCAAAGTTTATATTGAAAAAAGGTTGTATGGGGGACGGAGGAAACACATCTTGGAGCAGTTAAAAATGAGAAGAGTCAACAAATTAAAAGTATTTAGGTGTGAATAACACCAAATTATAAACGTGAGGCCACAACTGGTAATTTTTCAGATAAACCATAACTAGGAGTTTGGTGACATCAAAGTAGCATTTACCAATAATTTGGTAACAGTTCAGGTGTTAATCAAAACATAAATAAATAGTTCTATTGTACTTTTATCAAGAATATGTTATGCTCCATGTACATGAGCTGCTGACGATAAAAAAAAGTATGGAAATAATTCAGAACCATGTTGTAATCGCTTTGTATAATAAAGGATGCTGCAAGGCCACAACGCCTCAGTAAGGGGCGCTATGTGTCACGTCACCGCGTCGTCTGCCTACAAGTCCTGACGGAGGGCACACACAGCCTCCGCCACTTTTCCCGTCTACCAAAGCAAGATGGCAGCTGTTGTTGAGAATGTTGTCAAACTGTAAGTGTTGGACTTTTTTTTTTACACACCTTACGTCCAACCGGCGGACTCACACCGCGGTCACATCCCAACAAATGTATGTCCATACAGCCTATGACCGTGTCACGAGCTAGCTCACCGCCGTTTCCGCTGACTTAGTCCGGTTAGCCAGCGTCGGACAGTCGTGCGTGTGTGTGCACATTCTGGAATGGAAGTGTAAGTTAGCAGTCACGCAGATGACGTTTCTGAAACACGAATCACGAGCCAATATAATAGAACACGCGTCAATCTGATCATACATGTATTTATGGGGATAATGTGGCTGCTTGTGTCTTGCTGGCCCAACAGCTAGCGTGGTGCTAACGTCAGTGAAGTGTCGTAGCTAGGTGGCTCTCGCGCTAACGAGCTGTGGCCGACGTTGTGAGCTCTCGCAGGGTGCTCTCGGGGTGTCTTCAGGGTGCTCTCAGGGTGCTGTAGCGGCGGGCCAACGAGTCCAGGATGAATGAAAGACTTGCCTTGGGGACCAGCGAGCTATCACACTTCTAATAAAGTTACTCTGGAGGTTATTACCGTTTACAGGGACCCGTACCCAGCTATAGTAAACTGTGCTGGCATTTCCGTTAACTTTGTGTCTGTTGATTTTAAACGTTTTACGGTAAGTACAAGCGTTTGGCAAAGTCCTAAGTTACCATGGTGACGCTTACCTGACCCCCTTGCTCGATGTGTGGAGATGAGTTTCTTCTGAACTTTACTTTTTTAACTTCTCCAATGGTTATTTATATGGCCGTGTGCCAACTCATCAATTACATTATGTATTATAAATTAAAACGGTATAAGCTCAAAATACATAACTAGGAAACACTTGCAGCAAAACATATATTCCCGTTGTTGAAATGAAAAATATTCACACAGCAAGTTTTTAAAAATGATTTACATGAGTTGTATTAGTTAGAGAAACTCCATGTAGAAAGCGTCCCCTTTCTGTTTTAGTCATGACGAAATAGCGGATAGGCAACACAGACCGATTTACAACAATATACGAAATTATTACATCTTTACGATAGACTAAATACAATAATGAGATCTGTCATAAAAGTTTTACATAAGCCCGTTTCTCTCACTTTGAAGAGATGCAGCCCTTAGCTTCCCGACAAGGGAATAAGCTCACAGCGCTGATCTAGTATATTTATGTTAAACCACAATAGTGACTGACCCCCCTGCTCTTTGTTGTTGATGTGCCAACAAAAGAGCACCTGTTGTTGTACTCGATACCGAGTTAGTCTGAAGTACAAAAGGCATTGTCTTATCAGAAACCGTTTATTGCCAGGAATGTTTACACAAACGAGGAATTTTGCTAGGCGGCAGGTTCACACATTAGAAGAGACAAACAACAATCAACAGTCAACAACAACAACAGTGCAATGATATTTAAATCAAGTATAAGATGAAGTGCTCAGACAAACGGATAACGTTAATGTAAGTGTATGTTAAGTGGCATGAGTGTTTAAATATGAAGTGTGCAGGGGAGTGACGGGTAAGAAGAAAGAAAAATAGTCCGAACATTTTTCCGAAAAATAGTCCTGTGGGGGACCCGGGCTCTATTGATGAGCCCGACTGCGAGTGAGCCGTCTTCCTCAGGTGGCAGCACAACAGAGAAAGAGAACAGGCTAAACTGACAGGGAGGTTTAAAATAAGACTGCACTGGTTTTGAAATACCCACACCTGCTAATTATCTTGTGTTTTTTAAAATATAAATGGAGCGAATAACAGCATTTGCTGGCTCTGGTTTGTGGTGTCAGGTTGGGAGAGCAGTACTACAGAGACGCCATGGAGCAATGCCATAACTACAATGCCAGGCTCTGTGCTGAGAGGAGTGTCCGAATGCCGTTCCTCGACTCTCAGACCGGTGTGGCTCAGAGCAACTGCTACATTTGGATGGAAAAGAGACACAGGGGACCAGGTGAGAGACGCAACACGTTGTGTGCTTCAAACGCACCGTCGCCCCCCTACAGGATTTACATTTTGCTTTACTCAGTTAGATTTGTTGAGCGCTTTATCAAGACCAGTGTCTCTGGTGAAGGACCATTCTCAGGCTAAAACTTGTTTTTCAGAAATTTACTGAAGGGATGAATGGGGAGCTTTAATCAAGCCAGCAGCTAAATGTGCCTTCTTGACTTTAAATGAGAATAACGGCAATCACGCTAACAAGCTTTGTCGGTTTAAAAATAAAATGGAAGAAAAAAAAGCTGACAAGTTCTGCATTAATATAGGTTCAGTGTTATGTAGACTTGTTTGCTCTGATCCCTCAGGCATGGCACCAGGGCAGCTCTACACCTACCCATCCAGGAGGTGGAGGAAGAAACGGCGATCTCATCCTCAAGAGGACCCTCGACTCATCTTCCCTCCTGTCAAGTCAGGTATCACATCATCGAGCTCAGCTCAGATCATTCTCTATTTAATCTGTCAACCTTCAAGAAAAGCTGTCAAAGGCTACGCTTTCCTGACATTTAGGAAAAACTGAAATAGAAACACTGTGCTGTCTGTTTGTGTTTTGTTCATAGAGATAGATGTCGGACTGAAGAAGGATGCTCTGTTATCAGCGGATGGCAGCAGCCTGGAGGCCCTGCTGAAAGGGGACTCCATGGAAAAGCGGACGACCACAGAGCTCCGAGGGTTTGAAGAGGATTCAAACCCGAGTGACTACACCGGAGGCCTGAACCCTGCTGCGCGGATTAGAAAGGTTCTTGTTTTCAGCATAAGATTTATATGAAGTCAAGAAAAAATATTTAACTTTTTTTCTTTCTCAATGCCTCAACATAGAGAATTATTGAGCCAGATGACTTCCTGGACGACCTGGATGATGAAGACTATGAGGAAGACACGCCTAAAAGAAGAGGCAAAGGAAAGGGGAAGGTAACTACACAATTTCTCAAAAGTTCATCCCAGCTCTTTGCGTTTGTCCCGGGCCTGTCTGTCGACTCTAATCATGCCTGTGTCCTCAGGGTCGAGGAGTGGGCAGTACCAGGAAGAAGCTGGATACAGCGGCACTGGAGGACCGAGACAAGCCGTACGCCTGTGACAGTGAGTCCTGATGGGGGAGAGTAGAGCATGTTAACTCGGGTCAGAGCAGAGAGTCACTGCAGCTGTTAATAGCTGTAATGTTTGTAATTTAATCAAGCAAGACTTTGACCAAGTCCTCGTTTATTTTATCGCCTTTTGTTTTCATTCTCTCCCCTTTCTGTTCATGTGAGAACATCCATCTTCTTTCTGCTCTTTGTTAGCCAAATCTGATACTTATAAAGCTAGTCCAGGCTCAGCTACACTTTTTTTTTTTTGTCATCATACATCATACATTTCTTGAACTTGCATTGCAAATCTTTCCACGGGCAGGGGGGGATGTTTCTTTTACTTCTTTGGTGTTGTCGGGCTATGTAGATGTACTGCTTGATGTTTTTCTTTCTCCTCTTTTTTTCCAAAAGCATTTCACTTTCAGCTGCAGACTGACTGAGCCTCTGTCAGTCTATGAGCATATTTCTCTGAGTCTCTGTCTGTGCGCTCTCTACTCCTTCTCTTCTCTCTTTCAGACACTATCAAACAAAAGCATATTTCAAAACCTTCTGAAAGAGGTATATTTCTCTTTTTTACCCTTGCCTGCCTTGTCTTCACTGCCTGTTTTTATTTTCTGTCCACGTCACCAAGTAGACTTTCTCTGTCGTAAAAAAAACGTTTCACACAATTTATTTCAATGTGATTATCTAGATTTAGAAAAGATGAAGACCATGTTATTATACACAACAATTAAACAGTAGTCTACAATCGGTCGAAGATATGAGCCGTCTCAGTTTACAGAAGATTAGCTGCAGTCCATGAAACTACTGTTTTCCCCTCAATCTGGCTGGTTGTCCCACAGATTTAGATAAACTAGAAGCTGGATCCTGTTCTTTTGCTCTCTGTGTTTTGTCTCACTTCTTGGTGTCTGCAATTTGACAGCATTAGGATTTCCTTGCGTTCCCCCTTTATTCCCCTTCACCTCTGCACCGTGTTTAGTCTTATCCCATGTTCCCTGGAGTGAACATTGCTTTTTTTTTGAGTCTGTTGAATGCCTCTTTTGTTTTTGAGGTGTGTTTTTCAAACGGGTTGCATGTGACTAGCTGTGTCTTTAGCGATTTTACTAAGATGCTCTGAAGATAAAGACTAATCACTCTTATAGATGACGGTTAAAGAAATGGGACATTAGCCTTTTAAGGGAAATGAAAATGAGAGTATGGAAGTGAAAGAAGAAGTAGTAGTTTGTCTTTGCCATTATCTTATGACAAATCTCACACCGATGACGATGGCTACACACAATGGCAACTTTGTCCTTCATAAAGTCAGAAAAGTCTCCGTATGCAATCCCACTGGCATTTCTTACCCCACTGATGGATCAAATATAAATACATTCAGGTCAAACATTAGTATTCAGAGCAATGTGACACTATTGATATTTAATGTCAACTGACAGAGGTTCTAAACACTCAAATGTAATTTTGAAAGAGATGTATGCATGAAGTGAAATTTGACTAAGCAATTAAACTTTTTAGTTCATTTCAATTTAACTTGTCAGTAGTCAAACACTGCAGACAAAGTTAACACCATTGTGGTAAAGGTCAGCAGATGTGTGGTGCTGACGGTAGCAGAGATGTTTTCTTAATGTTGCGCCTCAGAGGATGCGATGACGCATGTTATTGCCTCAGAGCATGTTTTTCATATTCACAAACTGCCTTGTCATTCTTCATCTTTTGCTCTAATTTCATTGCTAATGCATCATGTCACGGTGGTGATGCAGATAAGAAGCAAAAATCTGAATATCACAGAAATAGAAATAGTTTTGGTCTTTAAGTGATTTTCACTGATCATCATTACATCAAAGCCAATGAAGTATATTAAATTACGACCATATGTTTTAAAAGAGTACTCGATTTATTTATTGCGTTTTCTATATCATTTTGGGGATCACAATGGACAGAAAAGGATCAGAAGTAGCAAAATTGTCTATCCACACATTCTTCTTCCTTGTTTCAATGCGACATTACCCATAATGCAAATCTGCTGACAGTTCAGTCAGAGTGTCTTATGTTAATAGCAGCTAATTTAGACTGTAATCTCAAATAGAGATGAGGGGTGGGCTACAGACATCTGGTCAGCTCCAACCATCACTA
Source organism: Taurulus bubalis (assembly GCF_910589615.1). Lineage (NCBI taxonomy): Eukaryota > Metazoa > Chordata > Actinopteri > Perciformes > Cottidae > Taurulus > Taurulus bubalis. The sequence goes on along the minus strand of NC_136590.1, from coordinate 36,379,546 downwards.
ACTCTGACATCACTTGAGGCAATTTATCAGACTTCACTTATCTAGTGTTGCTCCGATACAAGTAATGGACATGCCTCTGATGCAGCTTTAAATTCTGGGTCTGCTAATGGCGAGTGTGTGAGTGCATGTATCTATGATGTCACGTAATCTAATAATTTATAATATTAATTATACTACGTGTCACTCGCTACCCGATATTTGCATCCTGCCCTATCGGTACTGCGCATGAGCAGCTCTCAACAGAGGTGCGAAAGTTGGAGATGGCTCACTCTTTAGTTTCTGTCGGATTCACTAAATTCTCACTAAATGCAACACTCTGGACAATGAAATTAAATACAATGTCCTTTTTTCCCTCCTGATGTGGACTTTACTCATGTATTCTTTGTTTTCATACACGTTGTGTTTTCTGGTTTTGGTGGCAGTCTGTGGGAAGCGCTACAAGAACCGTCCCGGTCTGAGCTACCACTACGCCCACTCCCACCTGGCTGAGGAGGAGGGCGAGGAGAAGGAAGAGGTGGAGATCAACGAGCCTGCAGTGCCGCTGCCCAATGAGCCTAAAAGTGAGTGTAAAGTCATTCACTGCTGAGTTCTATGTAGAGCTGCACTTTTTATAGAATGAACACTGATGTTCCTTGGGTGTTGTCATCTTGTTTCTCAGCTCCCAAGAAAGGCCCAGATGGTCTCGCATTGCCTAATAAATATTGTGATTTCTGCCTGGGAGACTCCAAAACCAACCACAAGACTGGCCAGTCAGAGGAGCTGGTGTCCTGCTCCGACTGCGGACGCTCGGGTACGTTGGAGACAACCGGCTGCTGCAATAGGGTAGCAACAGGAAATTATTATGAAGACTATAATGAACGTTATTTTACACACAGGCCACCCCTCCTGCCTGCAGTTCACTCCTGTCATGATGGCTGCTGTGAAGACGTACCGCTGGCAGTGCATAGAGTGCAAGTGCTGCAACATATGCGGCACCTCAGAGAATGACGTACGTTTACTTGCATTCAGATACTTTATGTATTGTAGAAAGCTGAAGTCTGACGTATAATGTGTTCTTGTTGTCCTGTTTCTTCCAGGATCAGCTTCTGTTTTGTGATGACTGTGATAGAGGCTATCACATGTATTGTCTCAACCCACCCATGGCTGAACCTCCAGAGGGTAAGATCACTACCCGTGTAAAACAACTAAGTCAAACCTGTGTTAAGTGTATAAAAAGTTGTTTGAAGGCTCATTAGAGAAATAATTCCTGCACCAGAAGTATTGCACAGTAAACCAAGCTTCTACAACACTGCTATGAAAGCCTGCTATGAGGCTCAACACTGAAATGTGTCCACCTGTGTTGCTTAACACAGAAGCTGCTGAATGTTTGTATTGGTTCTACATCCCCAGTAGCTTCTGCACATGTATTGGGTTCTCGTAGGAAGGGCTAGGTATCAACTGAAAACATGTTGATGCTGGTGGCGTTATGATACCCACGTTTTGATAACAATGCCAAGCCACTACTTCTTTTGTTACCATAACTTGATAAATAAAAACAGGTTTTTCTATAAAAACTTATATTTTGATTTTGCAAATGATGGAAAAATGTTTGATGCTTAAACACAAACTAATATAAAATGGTATAAATGTCAAGCGTTTATATGTAAATCAGGTACGACTAAATAAATAAACAAGCCTTCTTTAGGCTCGTGGACATGCAGCTTTAAGCGTCTCTGACATTAATCAATTATTCTTTTATTTTGTCACTCAGGGAGCTGGAGCTGTCATTTATGTCTGGACCTTTTGAAAGACAAGGCGTCCATATACCAGAACGCCCCACCATCGTGATGGCTGCCTCCCCTGTGCACACACTCATCACTCAACCGTCCTGCAGCAGCACGGTTTACCCTTCAATATCAACACATAAGCACCCCTGATGAGCTGAGCTCGGAGGGAGTGTGTTCAGAACAGACAATAACTTGTGAAACGGGATGCTTCCCTTCCCAAACTGCCCTCACTTAGCTTCAGATATGACTGTTAAACAGTACCAAGCTCAGATACAGCCCCATTGATTTGTACTTTCATCTCTTTTCTACATAGCCAATTTGAGCCGTACTGAATTTCACTGCATAAATAGCCGAAATCTGAACTCTCATTCAGGTTTTTTACACATACACAGGCTCAAAGTTTGCTCAAACCTTCTCTATCCTGCAGTGTACTGATTTTATGACTAGAGCAGAAATAGAGCTTGTCTGAATCATGTAGCATGCCCATGCTTGCTAATCGTAAAAATAGATTTTTATAATATTTATATATTTCTATGGTATATAATAGTGTTAAGTATGTACAATTTGGAATCAAATGGTCTTTTTTTTATTAGTGCCCATTTCATCATTAAGGAAATATCCACAGCCACATGTTCTTTAATGGCACTTCTGATTTGGGGATTCTTTTGATGGAGTCAAAGGGATCTGTTGAGACTGTAAAGGATTTAGCATGTTATCCACTGCTGCTGGTCACACAGAAACTTCAAACAAATCAGGAACTATGAATAGAAACCCTTACGTGCTCGTCAAAGTGTCTCCAAAGGCCGAGGGACTCGAGGAATGGCAGGTTAGACTTCAGCCTGGGTGTTGACGCCTGTGTGCTTGTGGCTGCTTAAGCAACACAGAGCTCGAGAGGATGCATGACATCACAATGTGCACGTTTTATTCAGGCTTTGGGGCCTTTTTGACTAAAATGTTGGCTTTTTACACTGGTCTTCTTATATTGGACTGAAAAACTGTCTTCAAACTGCGCACCTGGCCCACGTTAGACATGATCATGGTTATTCCAGTCAAATCAAAAGACAGATCCTACTTGCATTATCAGCCAGTTAAAAGGGACAAAAAGCCTCTGTCGCTGTGTTTTAGCAGTTTGCTCATCAGCACCATATCCAATATGTGTTGATTGTTGTGACACCATTAGATTATTTGAATGTGATTGAGGACTACACATCTTAAAAATGGTTACTTAATGACAATATAAAATAAAAGCAATATAATGGCTCCTGTAGGAGGCTGGGACGACGGGGATTCATGGCAGAGTCTGTTTAAGCTCTGTTGGCAGATAATGTGGATTCTGCACATTTTCTTTCTCAGAAAATGCTATTACAGCTAGGGAACTGTGGCAACACATATGGATGACTCCATATTGTAAAAAGAGATTATAAGTGTATATGTATAGTCCTATGAAGAACTGTTCTTTTTGTCACTGCTTTCATAGTTTTATTATCAGTTTTCTTCTGTGGCGACGCTAAAAGAGAAGGTCTGGTTACGTTACCTCAAACAGTATTAAAGGGTTGACACATGCTGTTGATGGATGGGACAAAGGCAGAGGGATACGTGTAATGACAGCCGCAGCGTCTGCTTCAATAACTGCATATTCTACAGGTAAATAAATAAGTGCATGCTACGTATTCGTCTCAGCGTTAGGCCGGCAGGGGATTGGGAAGGGGCGTAATATCAATTAACCGAGCTATCATGTCGTTTCAATAGCCCACTAACAATTACTACACAAGTATAACTTGGTTTATTTTCTCATCACGCTTGAACTTGATTACTAGAATATTTTACTGGTTGTTTTTGTACTCACGGATGATGTTTGCGTACTTGATGTGTGGGACATTTGGAATACAGTGGAATCTGCCCTCTAGTTAATCCTGTGATCCAGTAGTCGACTGTGCTGCTCTCTTCCAAAGCTCAAAACCGGAAGCAAAGCCCATAATGTGATTAAGAGCCACATTCTGGAGCTGCACCTTTAACACCGGATGGTTCTGTAATGATGGACCCAGTATCTACCGTCATGGCCATGAACAAGAAGGAAGTCCAACTGTTGTCATAGTATATATTCGCTCTTTTTTTTTTTATATATATAAAAAAAAGACACACACACACATACGACAAGTCTCGAGCTTTGGGAAAGAATTGTTCATCAGGACAAATAATGTTTAAACCAAGGTCACAGGTTTACATAGGTCAATTATCTTTGGATTGTGATGGAATGTTTTATTGTGCAAAATGTGTCTTCAGGAAATAAAATACTAGGCGCTATAACCTGCCGATTGTTCTTTTTCCTCAATGAGCATTTGAGAAAGTAATGACGCATTGGGATAATGAAAATATTGACAAATCTCATAAGCACATTGAGATGTTGCCATTTTTGTTAACGATCACTGCTTCAACGCTATACAGTTTGATGTTGTTAATTAGTGGCCAAAAAGGACTGAGTTCCCCTAGACTTCATTCTCAGGCTTCTGTTCAGCACCTAGTGCATTAAGAAATAACTAAATATTCAGTTATGGGTCTTATTTCTTATGTTAATGTGATATTTCTCTCTTTCTTTTTATTAAATGTAAGAAAAATAAAACTATGTAGAAAAACCATGCTAAATGTGATTATTTTGACTGATTTGTATTGGTCGGGAATGATAATCCTTCCACAATTCGTATTTTCATATAAAACATAAAAAATGATTATGGTGTGATTTTTGTGGGGATCTGTACCAACATGTGTTGGCCAGGACATCTCCGCTGCTTCACTATTCAATTTAAAATGTTATTTTGACACCTTTTGCCTTCAACAAATAACACATGTGATTTTAAAATTGCAACAGTCCATATTCATATTTGGATTCATTATGCAGCCCTAGTATGAATACTTTCTGAATGCACTGTATATGAACTAGCTCACATTATGGAAAACAATTCAATATCTTACCATAATTATGGAGAAAACCCATTTATAACTATCACCTTGTGGCTATGGTCATGAGGTTAAGGACTACATTTATCAAGAATTAAAAGGCTCTCAGCAGGATTTAGAAAAACTAGTCCATGTGTTCATCTTTAGTCGGCTTGACTACTGTAACATGTCTTTACAGGTCTCTCTAATAAGATAAGCTGACAGCTGCTAATTCAGAAAGGTTAACATAGTATTACCGTAGTATTGTTGGTTTGTAAAGCACTGAATGGTATATGGCCAAAATTGTTCAATAGCATACTTCACGCTGGCAACTTCATTGTGAAATATTCAGTTATGAAATTTGAATGTCACATATTACAGTATTACTAACAATTTAATGACATACTATTTAAAAAAAAATTTATTGCTTACTATACTAGGACCTTTTTCATGAAGTTTATATGCAAAGCATTTATTAGCATGCAAAGTCATTGTATAGTACAAATGTTAACTCAGTTAAGGACAGTATAGTCCAAATGTGTACTATACAATACTTTTAGTATGACTTCATGGCAAACTATATCACTATTACATTCTTATGACATTGAATGGATTGAAAGTGAAAGAATATAGACCGCGGATGATTAAATTGTAATGCTTGCATTTCAGGCCTGTGGGCTGCACTTTGAGAAACTATGCCTTGCATTAGTCACTCATTCATTCCGTCTATGTATGTGGGCCGAGGGATTATCCCAAACTATGTTTACCTGTGCTATCTTACATTAACTATATACATTGATTGCAAGTTAGAGAGTTGCTGATGTAACTGGTTAGGACTCACAAGTGGCTATGAGGTCAGATGGCTGTCAAAATAAACAACATCCTTTTTCTAACCATTCAGCTTCAGGCCGCTCCATACATTCATTATCACTGCAACCTACAGAAAATAACAGGTGAAAGAGATAAATTGTTATTGCACGTTATTTATTGGTCTCAAGATACAACAGTCTTCTATGATCCAATACGACCTCTAAGCAACACAGCATTTCAACTCTAAAACAGCCACTACCTCCTAACTTCACAGCAGAATAAAGAGAACATTCTTTGAGTACTGGAGTTCAACTGTTTGCTTTGGTGCTGTTGTGTCTCTCAATAGCAATGCCATGGGTATTGAGATTATTATTATTACATCTGAATACATGAGTTTACAGAAAAGACTACTGACAGCTGTGTGAAAGCACAAATTAGCAGCACAAGCTGCTGTAAATCATCTCCTGGAAAAACACAATAGTTAAAGATGGTTGTGGAAGTATAACAAGGATGAAGATGGTGAGGACATCAGAGTGCCATTCTCTCACAAATGCAACACAATGCTAAATTAAGAGCGAGGAACATCATTTCAGCCTTCAACTCCTCATATTTGAGAAGCTGCAAATTACAGTTTTTGCATGAACAAAGATTTAAACAATTTACCGATGAACAGATTAGTTGTTGATTTATTTTCTACTGATCAACTAAACAATTACACAACTAATAGTTTCAGCATTTTTTTTTTCCTAGACAAGCTGTAGGCATTGTAACAAGTTACCTACAAGTGTCAAAGTGTAGCTTTTATGTTTGAGATATAGGCATTTATTGGATAATTATCACATTTCTTTTGGCTCCAACATTTTAACAGAACATCCGTTGCACTAAAACCCCATTAAGAATCATCTAGTACAAAACCTCTTGGCATGACATTTAAACCGCTATGATAAAATATGTTTAAATGCAACTATACTTTTTAAACCGTAGCTGAAAGGTGACAATTTAGAAGGAAAAGAGATGAATACTTAGTATCATTTAAACTAAGTGACATTTCTTCTATTCTAGCCAACATTTCTTAAATTATTTAGTTCTTTTAAATGCAATTTAAACCTGTAAACAGGAGCTTCATTTTCTGTGTCTTCCCTTGAATGAATTAAGGTTGCCAATGAATCAATACTGAAATAAAAGATCTTAGTGCTGAAAAGATTTTAAGATAACTGCAATTGAATTCATAACAAGTGCTAGTCTAATATAACAATCTTAAAATTCTCAAAATATGCATTCATCCTGTTACAATAATTCACAAGTAGGCTTACATTATGTATTTTCTTTTAAAAATATCAAAAACATCACAAAACTAGTCTCTGTTGGACATTCATTATTGTAAAACTATGTCAATTATTCAACATTTACAAACAGTAAAAAGTGTCGTCAAGTAGACAATTATGATAATAATAATAATAATAATAATAATAATAATAATAATAATAATACAACAGCCATTTGGAAAAATGTCCCAGTTCCCTTTGGTGGAACATTTTGTCGTGAATTCATCAAATTATCTGAATGTGTCCACATTGTTGGGCTTTCCTAATTATCTTATAAAAAGGATACTGGTGCAGCAGGTATATACAAATATAGAATATACAGCATTATTTGCCATACCACAGAGTATGTAATGTACTGCTTCTTAGAGTAAAAATGTTCCACCAAAGTTAAATAATCTCATAAAATGTACAAGAAATAATACAAACGTCGATTGTCGTACCTAAACGTGACGCATTACAACTAACCTGCGCTCGAAGTCATCAAAGATTGTGACACTCATAGACGTACATTATATATTAGATTTCATAGTAGTAAGAACTCTAAAAATACTGTAATACTAAATTAATCTCTTTACGTACATTGAGCTGTACCAATACTTGCTTATAAGTAGTTAGGCAAAATCGTCAAAATATTGTCACAATAATGTGCATTTTCATATCAATGTTTAAATTCTAAAGGTCTACCGACACATACATGGTGTCCTTTATTGTAGGAGTAAAGTACCTCACCATCCGTTCAGAGGTTCTTCGCTGTAATTCAGTGCCGCCTGCTACATGCATGTAAATATCTCCACACTTATGGTACACGTTGTACATTCAAAACATTCAAGAGTGTTCAAATCTAAGGCCAATGGACAATTGTAATCTGCTAACTATTGTTTTACCTTGAAAAATAGGTCCAAGCATGACATGGCAGATTAAAGAACCATTTGTTAACGTCTGTGAAAAGTGCAGAGAAAAGGAGTTTAACCTTTGACCTCAAGCTGTTGAGATGGCTCTACATGTTGAACACAACTCAGCGTATTGCTTAAATTCTTGAGGCAACTTTGTTTGTTCCTTCAAATTAAGACAATATCCAGTTTCACCACAAGCAACTATGGATTTCATCTTTGGGTTACACATCCTGGTCAATTTGTTCTGTACTGTAGTCCAGTAGGATTTATATTGGGTCATGTCTCATTTCCCCGACTGTCAATCTTAAGTGCAGCTTCATATGTTCTCAAACTGTTTGACTACAGTTGCCGGAGACACACTACTGAACACTCCTCACCAACAGAAACCAATGGGTGTATATACTTCCTATAATAATTAACATTTGATTGCTGTGTGTAATTAATAACTCTGTGAGCATGAAAATAAAACATATGATAATACATTTAAAAAATGAAAAGAGCTGCAGTGACAGCAAGATTATTTTTCAAATCACTGTATATCTAAAATTTGAATGGATTAGCTTTAATGAGATAGTGATGACACATTGGTTTCCCTTCCTGTTTCACATTGTAATTACAAAGGCCCACAAGCCTGCTACTTCCATCTGCCATGTCATTCAATATTTTGGTAAGTCACCAAATTTCATACTTTAAAGACGCTGCACTGTACAACAGGGAGAATACAATTGTGCGATTGATAAAAGACTTTAGTGTGTTGTGTAGTTGCATGTGTACAGTATTGCCAACAGAGGTGCACAGAAACTCTCACAAGGAACACAACAATGCTGTCACTCTTTTTTGGCTTCAGGAAAGAGGACGTGTGGTAGGAAGGTAGATACTCATCATGTTGTCTGACACGGTTGACTTTTGACCGTAAGGCCTCACATCTGCCCGAAGAAGATGGAGCAGAGCAGAAAGATGGCGTAGAGAAACAACAGGCCCAGACCCAGCCGGCGATCCAGCCTCCAGTGGTTCAGATGAACACACATGACCTGAAAGCAGAGCGGCAGTGGTGAGGCCAAACACATTCACCAACAACTTTCTGTTTTGTACAATGAGTATGTATGAGACACCAGGGGATTCATTATCAGGCAGGTAGAGTTATTGTCAAAACATTCCTTCTGTTTTGGAGAAATGTAAGAGTGGGCATGTAGTCATCAGGGTCAGGTTCAAATATTTAAGACAGGAAACTAAGAATGCATCAACAGCACCCAATTAGCCCGAATGGTACTGTATTTGTAAGGCCAATGTCAATATTTGAGGGTAAATAAATCCAGTAACTATATATATCAAGTGATATCCATTATAAGCGTATGGTCCCTTTAACCTGTATTCATTCAAATCTTTGACCATCAAAATTTAAGATTCATTAATTGATTCATTAATTTCGATATAGTTGAAGGCCTCAAATATAAGAAATCATTTGAGAAAATAGTTTCTGTTTTTGCTTTTTCACACTCAACAAGTGACCTGGGAGGATGCAGGGCAATCATAAGTCTTCAGGGCTCTCGATGTCTTGAACTGAACTGAAATCCACCTTTTCCTGATTAATTTTGCATACTGACAACAGATATAAAAACTCACTGTCAGAAACACGGATGCCAGCAGCAGGACGACAGAATACACAAGTCCTTTATTATTTATGGTGATCTATGGGGGGAAAAAAAGCAAGTGTCACAACTTTACAACTATTTAGCAGAAGGGAGAACCCAAAGTCTTTGTTTTTGATCGCCCTCTCAAACACATGCAGACACCAATGAATCACAGACAGAAGGAAAAAGAGATTGGTATTGTAGGGAGATAAAGTGTATGCATACTGATGATCCGTGCTCCACCACAAGGGTACGCAAAGCCCAGGGGAAACCCAAACCCAGCAGGATGTCAAAGATATTGCTGCCTATGGAGTTAGACACCGCCATGTCCCCCATGCCTAAAAAGAGATGGGAAAAGTGACAGAAACGCTGAATTGAAGCACTTGGACCACAAAGAGAGAATAGTACTTGGGAGTTGGAGATTCAGCATAACGAGGTTTACGAGGCTTGTTTACCTTGTCGAGCTACAATCAGACTTGCCATGCAGTCTGGCACACTGGTCCCTGCTGCCAGGAAGGTTATACCCATGATGTAGTCTGGGATGTCGAGTGTGAAACTGATGATAGTGACCTGATAGAAACATACGGACACACCAGAATTAAGTTTACAAAGAGGGAGCATTTTAAAGTGGTGCCAAAATCAGTCTTTCCTGTGCAACCTTTCGACTGACCTGTTTTGTAATTAATATGCATACCTGTGTGTGTGTGTGTGTGTGTGTGTGTGTGTGTGTGTGTGTGTGTGTGTGTGTGTATATATATATATTTATATTACGTAAAGAGTAACTGTATCGTTGTATTAGAGACTAACAGTAGAGCTGCTCTCAATACCTTTATTGGCTCTGAAGCTTGTAAAAAAGTAAGTCGTCAATTTGAGGCTTCGGCCGGCGACTCAACCTGCAGTGAGCGAAGGACTCACGTCAAAGCAACACAATTCCTCTGTCGCACACCTTTTTTTCCCGAACTAAATGTGTCGTGATGAGTCTGCGAATGCTGTCTTCATGTAAGACAAACGCACCTCTGTCTGCGCTCAACTTCTCCTCTCCTCATGCCTCTGTGTAGCCGTACCTCAAGGTTACATTAGCGAGCCCTCTCAGCATTGTGAAGCTGCTGTCTTTTCGCACTACCTCTCTGTTGGTGCCAGGCTGTAAGCCCTCGCGTAATGCAGCCGTCAGAGGCCTCCGCTCTGCCCTTTAGGCCCGGGCCCCTCATTGATTGCGCTCCGACATACAAAACAGCGGCCAGAGCTCTGGCTTGGCTTGTCTCTATGCCATGACTCAGAAAGAAAGGACTTAGCCAGATAATGATCTGTTCTCGAGTGTCTTTCGGTTTAATTAACAGCATTACATTTGAAGGATTCCTTTATTCTACAGTACTGTTGTTTATATGATTGCTTATTGAATATCCTGAGTGGTTAATAAAAAAAAAAACTATATCGATCTGAATCCCAAAAATAACAAACACCTGCACAGTGAACAAAGATTCTAATAGTTGATTATTCGGATCCAGATAATTGTTTTGGAGTCATTTTCTGTTGTTTCAGAATTGAAGATCGTGGTCTTACCATCCACACCATGAGGTAGGAGAAGATAGCGATCCACAGGGTGGAGGCCACAAAGGTGACCATGAACCAGCGGTGCCAGCGTGGCAGAATGCAGTTAGGCACAGTGCAGTAAAGCACGAGGCCCAAAGGCCACTTGATCAACCACTTCACCCGCGCACAGCAGCCACCTGTGAGGAGCAGGAAGTGAGTCAGGAGGGTCCATGATAGTCAAGACAGCAAGAAGTTTAAGGACCTTTGTCAACATCATTAGCTTCAACATCAAAAAGAAAACAAAAAACAACTAGTTAAATCTTACTTGCACTTCAGACTATTAACAGTTAGTGCAGGATCTTCCTCACCTGGTATGCGCACAGGGCTGAAAATCCCATAGTCGTCCTCCTCTTCCTCTGTCTGGCCCACCTCGACTCCTGGCTTGTCTCCTAACTTATCTCCTGACTTGTCTCCTGGCTCTGCGTCTCCTAACCCAGGTTTCCTGTCCCCGTTCTCCAGAACGCAGGAGCCCGTCCTCTTCAGGCTGTTACTGGTTGATCCCCTTCGTGACCCCGGGCCGGCCTCGCCATCCCGCTGATTCTTTGAACTCTGGATCAGCCTCTGTCTCTATGAGAGCAGAACAGGAAGTTTGTTTTTGTTTTAGAGCTCAGCAGAGAGTGTGTTATGTGCGTTACATGCGTGTCAAATACCTCACAGATGAGCATGCGTCCTGCCATGGAGAGCCTGGTGCGGGGAGAGAAGTGGGGGGTAATCATGATACGCAGGCCAGCGTCAGAGAAGGACAGTTTGTGGGGGTTGAGGATGAGAAGCTCATCCACCATGATGACTGGAGGAGACTCCTGACCAGGGGCGTGGCCTGGGAAAGAGTTGTTGAAGAGATCAAACACATGACAAACTATATGACAACTATATACGTATATATATACACTAGACTATTCAGACATCTTCTGACCTTTGTTAAGAAGCACCATGGAGGTATTGCAAGCAGAGGCATCCTCTCCCATCTTGTCGTCTCTGTGATTCTCTGATCCGAGGCAGCACGGCCCGGAGCTCATGAGCTGCTGCGTTGCAAACGCCCGAAGCTGGGAGTTGAACCTACAACCAAGCAAACATATCGTTTGCCTATATTCATATATATCAAAACCATTGTTTGTCCTTCAGACAAGTGTGGAGAGATGACGACTGTTTAGACATTAGGTAAACTTACTTCATGATTATAATGTAGATTCCATACATAGTCATGAGGAGCAGCGACTCCCACCTTCACAGAAAGTCATATATTTGAGTTAGTCTGGTGTTCGCACTGTAAGAAAACTTCAAATACAACAAATAATAACAATATAAATGTGTGAAATATAATTCAATATTCAATATTTATTATCTAAATTATAGAGCATAACATTTCTTAGATTTTTTATAAAAGAAACATACATAATTGTTAAATGAATGAAATATATTTTTAATTGCAAAGTAAAATCGAATCAAACTACAGCCACACAATCACGATGAAGCAGATTATTTGAGTTCTTGAATGCTAAACGATTACAAATCAGCACCTTTTTTTCTGAACAACTTTGATTGTTTCTCATTTGGTCAAGAGCAATACATGTTGTAGAGAAATACTTCACAACACAACTGTGTACTCGTGAAAATGCATCAACCTTTGCTGCTCAGCTACAGCTGGTCCACTAAGCCCGGATAGACGGTAGATGGCCACTGCTGCACATGAGCAGACTCTTGTCTCAGATTGGGAGCATGCAGTGATTTGGCAAAGTGAGCCGGGATACAAATCTTACAACATATATTCAGAAGGACAGGGGTGAGGTGAAATACACCTGGTTGGCTTGGCACACTACGATTTAATAAACAGCCTGCCATATATCACTGATGAACCACACATACAGCCCACATTATAGCCATGAATAAATTGTCTCTTTCATTAAATCCACTGACACATACAACAGTGGAGGGACTTTTTATTTTTTACAAAAGGCCTTAGGTTGACTGATGGAAAACCATTCAGTAGAGTGGAGGCTTCTAGCACAACCTCACCTGCTTCCAAGTGGCACTGAAAAGGGAAAAGGTCAAAATGCCAGAATGTCTTGTAGGATATAGAACAACTTTACTATTTAGATCAAAGCACTTCGGCATGTGGCCTTCATCAGAGTCAGGGTCAAATATTCAAGACAGGAAGCTAAGAATGCATCAACAGCACCCAATTAGCCTGTTAAGAAGGAAAAGCAACACAAAATAAATGTATCTAACAGCTCAGCTCCAAATAACGGATTGTGTGTGATGACAGTAACCTCAATTTTTACAGATTGTTTAATTGTTTGTTCCTCGTCTCTGCTGATTCTAAAATGAGCCGACTCAAAATACATATTCAGGTATTATCATTATTGTCATGTACGAATCAGGAACCAAATTGATTAAACATGTTCCACTATCGCTGATTGTTGAAGTCGTTGACACCGTAATCATCTTGATTGTAATAACAGGCATTTTGAGGGGGAGGTTGTTGACACCAATCAGCGCGTGAGGGGGCCGAGATGAATTTGCAGATCTGTGTCAGTATGAAAACAGATACCTGATGTTGAAATGCTCCTTGGGAAACGTGATCATATGACAAGTACAAGCAGAACTCAAGGTATGTGGACTCACCAGACAACTGTGGCATCGTAGATAACCTAAAGAGGGGAAAAATTAATTCTTCAATTCACAATGTGGAGATGTAGAATATTTACACACAGTAACTGATTATTTTGACTAATTATCCAACCAGCAAATCTCACCATGATGAGAGCCAGTACAGAGAGGATGTAGTAGGAGGAATCTCTGAAAAGCGACCACCACGTCAAAACCACTGTCTGTGGAGAAAAGTTAAAATGTCAGAGTTCCTTAAATCAGGAACAACTGCGTGCAAGATATTGTATACGTTGTTCCTACCTGGCCTGCGAAGATCCCACTCAGGCCGATGATGACCAGGATGTTGAAGACGGCAGAGCCGACAATCGTGCCGACTCCAACGTCTCCTTTGGTGATAAAAACACCTGTGGGTGGGCGACACAGAGAGACGGATGGGGGGAGAGGAAATTAAACCTGTGCATTTGGTATCTGGCTTTGTTTTGAATTCAGATTAGATCAAATCCACTCAGTCTGTCGTCTCCCATCTCATCTCCTGATTTATTTATTTTTTATACACACAGAAACACATCTAAAGAAATTTCTTAAAAATAAGGAAAATCCTTTTAATGTGTATTAAGTAGTCTCTGCTGACATCTCCTGGATGCTGTTGGCACTGCAGAGGCTGTGAAGACTTTCAATGTGTTCAAATGTTACATGTTCAAATGTTAAGAACGGGTGAATTTTGGAATGCTTTCTCAAAACTGCCACATCTGGTACTTGGTCGTGATTGGCTGAGCTACTCACCAATGAGAGAGGTAAAAAGCTCTGGAGCAGAGCTGCCTGCCGCCATAAATGTCGCCCCAGCCACATCTTCACTGAGCTGCAGGTTCTGAAACATAAAAACAAAACAAAAAATCTCAGAATAAAACAGGAATAATCAAATATGAATCTACTAAACTAAGAAAATTATATCTGATAGCAGGTTGGTGCCATTTTCTCACCTCGGATATTTTCTCAAGAGAAGGAACAAAGTAGTCATCACAGACGATGGCCAGAGCGTAAAACATGTAGATGGCCTGGGCAGCACAGTGGAGCACAGATAAGAGAGCGGAGGTACACATGCATACCGTTTATTTTAATAAAATACATTAGTTATGTAGGTCGTGGTTTGTAACACATGTTGGGTTCTGCAGATTTCAGCAGATATTGTGTGGCACTCACACAGAGTGCATGCAGACACACAGCCCCCTTCTTCCTCTGCTCCTTGGTAAAGATGTCCTCTGGAAACTCGTGGATGGCTGCGGAGGGATAGAAATATAAAACTAACTTTGTGTGTGTGTGTGTATATATATATATATATATATATATATATATATATATATATATATATATATATATATATATATATATATATATACACACACACACACACACACACAGATACATAGTCTGTGATGTAATGGTGATTTAACTCATAACTGTCTTTAGACCTTGAGGCATTGATTTGTACTCGACAATGAGGAATACAAAATATTCACCATTAATTTAGAGAATACATTACATAACTTATTAATTCTGCTCTGCCTTATGAGCTATTTTTACCAATCAAAATGATTTGACTAACTTCCTTCTGATTTCTGATGTACAATTACAAAACTGAATTTTCTAGTATTACCATATTTAATTATATGCATTCATTTTCAAATGAATGCAAAGATATAAAGAACAGAAGTCATGATTTCAAATGTGTGTACTGTGTGTCTTCATTTTAAAACACCATTTCTTGTAGATGCGGTACAACCCACGATAGCATCTTGCACTGAAGAGTGAGACAGGAAGTGAAACTGGCAGCTGCTTCCTGTCCTTTCGAGTTTAGAAGAGAACAAATAAAAACTGTTCATAGCTTCCTAGCCTATATCTTCCCTCTATTCCCTTGACATTTCAAAAGAAAGCCTCGCGAAGGTGGTACACATCCAATTCACAACTCCAGCCGGGCTGGTTGAATTCAAACTACCAGGGAACATGGAGCTATTAATAGCTCTTCTGCTGTGTGAGACAACAGTGGGTCGGCGAGCACACAATAAGCTCAGTGCAGCCGTCACGATGCATGGAAACTGAACAGACCATGGATTAAGAGAGGGTCCCTTGTGATCGGGGATATGAGATCTGATCTTTGACACTCAAGTGTCAGAGAGTGAGAGGAGGCGGCCATATGGGCCCAAGGAGGGGACCGTAATTTAACTATGTTCAGTTAGAAAATGTAAATGTTTATGCAGTAATGTTTACACATGTGTGTCTGTGCCAGAGTGCAGCACCGTCTGCCTGCATGCTTGTTGTGCCATAAAATGCTTGTTGTGAATCATTTTCAAGGACCAGAGTAGAAGTAAGTTTTTTATGAAGGTTGGTAATGTGTTGGTTTTCTTCTTTCTTAGAGGACAAAGCCTATTTTCTCTGTGCCAGCTGTTACTGCAGGGCTTGTGTGCTAAATCACCGAGGGGCTTAGCATGTAAACTTTGTCATTTTATCGCACGACAGAAACGAGAGAAGCTGCACTGCATGTGTCTTCTCCAGCGGCCTGTCAGGCTGATCAGCTGCTGGACATCTGTGCTCCCTCTGTGGCTTTGTTTCCTTCACCTTCTTCCCGTCCAACAGCCCTGAAAGCCTTCCAGTCTCCTTTTTTCCCCCGAAACATAAACTCTCAGGTTATGCTGTCGGTAGAAACCGAGGGCTGCACCATGCACCTCGGATGGATGCTTTGAGGAGTTGCTCTGGTGAAGGCAGTTGCTATGGCGACACTCTCCCTAGGGGCAGCCTTTCTTTTTTTTTTTTTGGATGGGTGGCAGTAGGAAGCCAAAAGGCAAGGAAGGCAATTGCCTGAACAGTGAGAAAGGGGGAGGTGAATATTTGTTTCCCATGGTTAGGGTTTATGAAAAATGAAGGAAAAAAAAAGAGAAGTGACAGCAGCTCTTGCCTGTAATGTCTAAAAATATGTATTTTCCCTTACAAACCCTCAGGAGAGGTCTGCGTGAGTGCGGGAGGGGGCAGAATCAGCACAGAGATGCACAGCATGTCTCAGCTTACTGGTTTACTGAAGGCTGATGGACAGGAATGTCTCTTGCCGAAACTCTGATGGCGTGATTTCACAACATAACACCTAAAATTGAATCGCCCGGGTTCAAGATGATTACACCTCTGCAACTTCTCAAATCTGGGATTCAAGCCAGCTGTGCCATCGGCTTGATGAAGTCAGGAGTTTTGTAATCAGAGGTCGCGCTGCATTGATGTGCTGTTACTCTGACAACACAAGTGCCTCTGCACTCAGACGTTCCTTCTCTCGGTGCTTTGTGTCTTTCTGAAGCCAGAATCATACAACTCTCTCACAGCTCTTTCACCTCAGATCCAGTTCTGTCCGTCACAGTAGCTCCCATATCGTTGATTCATTCCTACACAAGCTGCAGTGCTCTGAAAACTGATCATCCTCAAGTGTAATGAGCTCCATACATTTTCTTCAAAATTCGCACATTTATTGCACATAAACTGCTGCTATAAAACATAAAGGACATCACTCAGAGAGAAGAAGTGAAGCTTTAATAAACCGGTTGAATCATTGATCAAAGTTGACAATCAATGAAAGGCGTTTCATTTATAATTTAGTCTATTTGTAAGTGTGTACAGTTAAGTTTAAACTCCTTTTGGGTTCATCAGCAATACATTGTTAGACTTTGCCCCTGCAAAAATTATAGAAATAAAATGTCTCTCACTGGAAATTGCATGAAATGCCAATGTCAAAAAAGGCATCATGGTGCATACAGTACAATTAACTGTGTGCACATGTATTTAAACACAAAGTGTATTGATGTTAAATCATATTCACATGAAAAGCTGCCCAACATTTAACAAAGCAGACCAAGACATCACTGGATGTTTGGCAAAGATATGTTTTCTTCTTTTTTTAGTCAAGAAGATCAATGAATGAAACATCATTTTTGTGCATTATGGATTTACTAGTCAGTCATTCTGTTGAGATAGGAGACTTAATGATGGCTTTACTTATTGTATACTTATTAACGAGCATGTATGGTATTATGCTGACTGTAAAGCAACACAAAGACAGTGAGGAATTATAACAGAAAACAACTCTCTTATGGAAAAAAGGACACTGAACAACTATTTTAAATATTAACTCCACAGCATTATAAAAGCCAGGAGGCACATGCTAAAATGAGACACTGTTTGTCAAGAAGCAAAGTGTAAATGTACCCCTAATGCATCTGCTATTAAACTAACAAACTGAGTGTCTGACTCTGCTATATAAAAGTTTATTAGCTTTTAGTTTAATCCACCACAGCATTTATAGCAACAATAAATCACTGCTGCCTATTTCAAACTGAAGCAAGGCATTAATCATAGTGGTTTAGTTTGGTGTCCTTTTGACCACATCAGAATGAAAGATAATAATTGTAGTAGCAAATACAAAAAGGGGCAGTTTTCTGTCTTTTATAAAAAAGTGAAATCTCTTAAGTACAGATTCTTTCTTATGTGTGTATTTTATCCGAGTACAGATCAATAGAGCCTGTGCAGCAGATTATTTCTTCACGTATAAAAAGGTCAAGAGTAAATTCTTCAGAGGACCAGAAGTCAAATCTCCACTCAGGGAAAGCAGTGCTGATGTGAGGAGCAACCAGCTGCTTCAGTGGAGCTGAATGAAGGGGCGGTGGGCGGCGCAGAGTGATGTTATCGATCTGGGAGTCGGCAGGGCGCCCTGGAGTCAAGCTACGGTATCGACGTACCATGCATCAACCAAACCGATGTTATGGAACACTCGCACTCTCTCACACAAACAGACACACACAGACACGCCTCTGCAACAAGCCTGCATTTTTTATGAGGAATCAAAAAATAAATATTTCATCCAGGTGTTTAATGTAAATTCAATTATGCATTTCTTCTTTGATTTGCTTTTCCTTTGAGGCCTTTGCGACCGTGATGAAACGATAGCGGGGCTTCAAACTGCACCAACCACCTCGCCTATCAATACAAACACGAAACACCATGTTACACTGTGTGACGGAGGCGATCACATCCATCATCCATCCATCAACTTGTTGGGTGAAGAGATAAATATCTTCTCTTTAGTGACAATCAAGACTTTTATGGGGAGTTTCATGATAAGCCTCACACTCGGCCTTATTGTGGACAGATAGTTTTAAAAAAAAAAGAGTGAAAAAGAGTGAACAGAATTCTGATTAAAACTTTCCAACAGTTAATCGCCATTTGCTTTGTGTGGAATCCATAATCTGACTGCCCTGATAAAAGGCCGAGACTATTTGAAGACAATTTCTGTAAAATGATCTGCCAGCTTTTCTTCTCTTTCCCAAAACCCCCTAAAACACGGCTGTGGAAAAATGCTATTCTCAGCCGACTGTCGCTTGCCAAAATAAACACAACAACAAGCCTCGACGAGAGACACAGACACGCGCACACGCGCACACACACACACACGCACACGCACACACACTCACACACACACTTACTTCATTTACATAATTTATATTCACTCCCAACCCCTCTCCTCACGGTCTATTTTTTCGTCCTTTGGACTTTTAATGCTTGAAAGACAGAATTGTCCTGGTTTCAACATTTAGCATACAGTTGCCTAGCAACAACGGTCTCCGACGCCTGTCACACTGTCTCCATCTCGCTAAGCAGCGGAGGGATGAAAAGAGAGAAAAACAGCCTGATGCTGGACGTTACTGTGCAATCCCCAAGATAATATCCCTCCCGAGGTCCAGGGCAGGGTTTTTAATCACACTACAGATTATGCAATCACTGTCAGGCGGCCTGCTGAGGAAGTGGGCGGCAACCTGAGCCTGGAGCCGCGTTCGCTGGTGTGTCTGGGACTACCTGTGCAGCCCTTTGTTCGCCCGCTTGTCTCCAGTGTATTACTACAGGGAAGCATCCACCCGCCTGTGTCTTTGGAAGAGATAATGAAGGAGGTCCGTTTGTAGCCAGGAACTCAATAAAGGTTAAGTGTGCTATCGGGAAGCAAAACACAAATAGCTGAATAGGACAAATGGAGCACTGGTACAGAGAGACACTGAGTCTCATTTTCTCTCTCAAGGGTGGAAAAATAATCACCTGAATTTATTACAAGTGCAAGACCAATTGTCACAGAGTCCGTGTCCGTGCACCTCTCTCGAAATATACAACCAATGAATAACTTGCGGTGCCACTGAGCTGTGGAATATTTTTTCCCATCATCATACGTCTATTACAGAAAGAGGGCAAAAAAGATGAACAAAGGCATAGAGATTTATGGTTTGGTGATACAATGTAGAAGTCAAGCCTACACCTATACAATATATAAACAATTGTATGTACTATTTAGTAAAGCTATTTTTAAGTCAAACCTTTCATACGGAAGAACAGCCAGTGCCAGATGTACGTTATGCAAACATTTTGCAAAGAGATTTGGATGCCCTGACATGACGATCTTTCCCCAACTGCTGTGGCGAACAGAATATATTTTAAAAGTCTCGAGGTCTTATGCTTCACACAGTAGTCTCAGACATGCAAACAGCCGGTTTCACGTATTGATTTTAAAAAAGAATAACATCATTCATTGTGTGCAGGTTTGTTGTAGGTTGCACACCCTCAGTAGGCAGATTATATTTAAGGTGGTATTCAGGGACGTGCTCTGAACAAGTCATTTGCATGGTATATCATTAGCAAACCTTGATTTGCATATACGTCTGAGAATACAATAAAAGTGAAGTTGGCATACAATACAACATTGTGACTGACAGCCGAATATTAGCTCCACCAAAGATTAAAATGCAAATGATGTGAAGGTACATAATTGTCAGTAAGGCAAAAGATATTTCATTGTGCAGCCGTTTTATTTTTTATTTTATCTGTGCTATTTTCCTCACACAACAATAAAGAGATTTCCTCTCCGATCTAAATTTTTAATAATAACAATGTCAGCTTTGATGAATGCGGCTCATGTCAGCCAGTGAGCAAATCAGCCTGGGAACCACAGAAACAGAAGTCTCATTATGACCGTCGGATTGGCTGCCTGTCTCAGCGATAATAAGGAGCCGTTTGAATCTGTGCAAACTCTTCAGGGGGCAATGGAAGGTAAACTGGCGCCTGCTAAAGACAAACTACCTTCCAAAATCTAATCTGACTTTTACTCTGGCAGCCTCCTCTCCGTCTGTCTCCTCGAGTCTGTCGGCTCGACACCGACTACACACTCCTGACAACTGACACAATGCTGCGTGACCTTTCAGTTCACCTGCAGGGGAGAGGCAGAAATCTCCGGTATACGCCGGCTTTCTTGTTTACTACCTCCCTCCCCCCCACACACACACACACACACGTTAGCGTTGCTAAACCTCTTTTGGACTCATGACACTCCAACGTAAACCATGCAGCTACCATGGCCTTGTGTGTGTAATTCCAAATACTGTAAACACTCAGCTGAAAATGTAGGCATGGGTAATATGATGATATTATATAGATAGATAGATAGATAGATAGATAGATAGATAGATAGATAGATGTATTAATCTCCAAGGGAAAATTTGTTGTCAGAGTCAAAATAAAATATAAAAACAACTGGGATGAAAGATATATATAAAATAAAATAAAAATAACTGGGATAAAGATATGTACAGCGCAGTGTATTCATTTAGGAAATTAAATTAAAACAGTAGAGAAGTAAAAAAAATACAAAGTATGTATGTGTAGTGTATATGAAGTGTGTGAAGTGTAAATACACATTAACATGTACAGTAATTAATTAATCCACAGAGGATCTGGCAAGAGGTGACTTATTGTAAAGTCTTATTGCCGTAGGCAGGAATATTTTACTGTTTCGGTCCTTGTGACAGCGGAGCTGGATGAATTTTTGGGAGAAAGTGCTCCACTGTCCCTGCAGTAGGTGTGGAGAGGGTGGTCCGGGTTGTCCAATATGGACAGTAATTTATTCAGTGTCCTCCTCTCCACCACCTGTTCCGGATGTATTATTATTTATATTAGGCATGCAATGTGTTTTTATTTTGTCCAACCAATTATTATTATTATTATTATTATTATTATTATTATTATTATTATTATACTGTATAATGCAATGCAGTTCAACAACACCACAAACTATAACCACCAAAAGGACCATATTAAAAATGGATCATCAGAAAAAACAGACATTCCTGTCTGTTTATCAGAGTTTTCTTAATGTTGAGAAAATGTAAAATATCCCAATACATACATTTCTTCACACACTGTGATAGAATATGTTATCCCTATTGCCCCCCTATACTGAATGAGAAGTGTTGCAGACTTTGTGCAGATTTATCCAGGTAAAGAAGCGTGACTCACCTGCTCGAGGCTGATCCTCGCTCTGGTTGTCGGACTTCTCCTGCAACAGCCGGCGAGTCCATCGCAGCTCCCCACCGTTCACGTCTGGCCGAAACCCAGAAGACTCTGTCTCTGTTACAAAACAACAGCAGGGTCATTTTAGTGCAAAAACAACCTCACTCAGTCCAAAACCCACTACCCCTCCGCTGTGATTTCAGGCCAGACTGGTTTTCATTATTAGCTATTCTTCAGTTTGCCTAATTGTTTAGTCAGTAAAATGTAGAGCTGAAACAATCAGTTGATAAAAAAAAAAATTATTTGCAATCATTTTGATCGTCATTTTTTCAAGCAAAGATTTGAGGATTTTCTTATATGAACAAAAACTCTCAGACAAAACAAGACATCAAATTTGGCTTTTGTAAACTGATGGTCAATTTTCACTATTTCCCCAAAGATTAATCGATACAATAAGTTACAGTACTAATAGAACATAAAAAAGAAGTAAAAAGTCTATCAAATTTCAAGATGCCAAGGTTTTGTTTTGTTTTGTCTGATCAAAAGCAGCAAATCCTCAAAAGTGAGAAAATGGAAGGGGCTTTATTATTGTTTTTTGTTTGATAACTGGCTTAAAACCTATAATCGTCCATCAAAATTATTACTTTTATGTTGATCAATGAATCAATTATTTCAGCTATACTTCAATATATTACAGCCAGTTTGCAATCACAAAACTCAACAATTTTTTCAAAGAACCTCTGACTGAAGTGTCGTAAACAAAGTATTCATGTCTCAGTAATTGTCTCCAGAGAGATTCTCCTGTCAAACGACAACTCAACAGACTGTGGTTTCATGTTTCTGGCTCTCGTAGATTGCAGCACGTTCAGTAATTCATTCCCTGCTGCTGTCAGCTGTCCCGAGCCATCAGCACTGAAATCTTTATGGCGTGTATTTCAGCACTGCATTTCATAGATAGCTATTCTCTGTGTGGCTTTCTGTTTTTACTACACCGTCAGGCGAGGAAATCCCCAAAGATATATCCGTCTCATCTCTCCTACGGGAAAACAAGAAGAGATTTCCTCCACCACCCACACAGATCTTTCCACTAGTGCAGAGAAGATAGTGAGTCAGTTATTATTACGCTGTGTACTACAAACTGTCCTTTTATTTCGAAGGCAGCATGGGGTCCGTGTCTGAAGTATTTTTGTGATTTCCGGGCGTTGTAGAGTCCCTTTGTACCTTGCAGCTCAATGAGCCCATTTCACGAGGGCAGCGGTCATGGCTGAGAGCAGGCGTGAAGGCTTTCATGTTGAGGCATCAAGAGGAGCTCGACTCGTATGAAATTCAAATGGGTTTCTGCCACAGATGGCTCTGCACCATTTTCCCACCTTAACTGAGAGAAATCTCTCACACCTAAAGCACATCTCGTCTCATTAAAAAAACGGAGAGCTGGAAATGGGATGGATAAAAACTGGATGCCGAGTCTAGTTATTTTACAGATTCAGATTTTATTAACTCATGACAATCTTATCAAACATGTAAATTAAAAACACAGACAACTGCTCAAATGGTCCGTTGATTAGGTAAACTATAGAAAATCGGATTAATTGTAGAAGGAATATTGCAAAAATGGCAAATGTTTTTTTTTTGCTGTATCACAGTAATTGATGAGGTTTTGGATTGTTTGCAAACCAAAAAGCTCATAAAAGCTATGTATCACATTGGGCTCTGGGAACTTGTGAAGAACATTTTAAATTGATAAGTCTAAGAAATGATCAATATATAGGACCTGTATATGACATTCAGAGCAATAACATGGCAGCAAAGAACTATATGCTATATACAGATATAGTAGAGTGATGTTTGCCTGAGCAGAGGAGTATGTCGCATTCCCTCTATGTGGCGTCAAACGGCGTTACGGATGACAACGCTGCCACGACACCGACAGCGTTGTCGCTGAAGTGTAAACCTACCCTCTGGTTCCCCTTCAGGTAAACCCTGCTAGCTCTGACAGTACTCTGCCTTAACTTGTACCATTAGCGCTGTTAGCATCGGCACAGCTCAGGAGTGGCCATGTTGAGAGCCGTTAAGAGCCAATCGAAATGCTCCCAATCTTGTGTCTTGCACTTTTAAAAAAAAAAGGTACTTTCAAGTCCTTTTTCTCTATGCTTGCATTCGTAGATTCAATCTAAATATGGTACGTGTTTCCCAGACGATTGTCATGCTGAAAGATTGACTCTTGCTTCCTTATTAAGCCTTTTTATCTCTGGGGTTGCTAACGCTAGACAGTGTTTAGCTGAGGTGGTGAGCCACCCAGGTCTTTGCTTCTCGTCTTGATCAGTATGATCAACAACGATATTTGTAGATGACAGCCTAAAACAACTGCTAAGGTATGTATAAGGTATGCTTTGTATGGAAATATCTTAATCCTGCTGTCACTTGCCTCAATATAAACACGTTGGTTGAGCGCAGCATAGTAAGTGTAAATACCACCATTCATAATTCCTCTCTCTACACAACAGTATAACTATGCAGACTGTGGGGAACCTCCAAGACAAATGTTTACTTTGGGACATTTATTCATGATTTCTTTTGTCTTAAGGCAGTAAATAATTCAAAATGCAGGACTTTATTTTATTGCAACACATGATGAACACAGATCAAATGGTGTCACTCCTGTAAATCATTGTACAGCACCGATTAGATTTTTACGAGGCCTGGAAGACTCTCCATTTAAAGCATGAATGTCTGAAGCCATACACCATCATCTGCTCCCTTCAGGAAGGACAAACCAGTGTTGCCTCCTTCTTTAGCAGAAACAAGACATTTGATCCCGTCAATAACACATCGACTGGAAAGACCGGCTTCCTGAGGTCTTACCCCAAACACTGCCTCCACAGGACAGGTCTGCAGTCTGTTAGTAAATGTCTCGGAACATAAAATCCTCAATAGTGGCAATGCAGATACGCATTTCCTGCCTCTGAAACCTGAGTCTATGGATATTACTTTATAAAAAATTATATTTGAATTTCAGTCCAACACTGTGTGCCATGTCCACATAGATAGTCCAACACTGCAGTCCTCCAGTCAGACATTCAAGATGGAATATTTATTACGTGTCATGTTGCAGCCAGAGAGTTGATGAAAATTTGATTTGGTTTTAAATGGGAGCTAAACCACAGTTCTATAAATATCCGACTGTATGTGGGATCCACTTCCTACTTTGACAATTTCCCTCTTTGGAAACAGCTACTATGGCTTGATTCAACTTTCCCAATACAATTGCATAAATAGAGATCCAATAATAATGAATTTCTTCTCTAAACAATAAAGCATTCATGTAACCAATTTCCCAACTTATTCTGGTGGTATTTGAATTTGGTGTTTGTTGAAAAATGAGTAAAACTGATGCAATGTGTCTCACTGGGTGGATACCCAATAGAGGGGGGCCATTCATCAGGAGGACAAAACCACATCTCCAAAGGATGCTATTCTAATGCTGCATTGTTGGATGTGTACATACACAACAGTTTATATACACGATAGCTATATCAACTTTAAAAGACAATGTCCGTATATCTTCGCAGCCCCCAAGTGACCCAAAACCATTATTTATTGCAGGTTCAATAATTGCTTAACTGTTGAAAAGAGTCCTTTTTGCCGTAATGGAAAGTTTTTGTGTGAGGGACGCAACTCTCAAACCTTTTCAATCAACACTAAACTTAAGTCTGTTCAGTGTGTTGTCAGACATAACATGGGACACACAGGGGATCATTACATGTCAGCTGTTAGACGCACTGCTGCTGTGATTTATGAATGTTTGGAAAGGAATCCACCACTTGCTTGTGCAGACGCGGGACAGCTATCTTTTCATGTCGTTTAGTGACGCTTGAAATGTTCAGTTGAGAATCAATTCCCTGCATTTGCAAACATGGAAAATAGTTGGTCATCTTTAGCAAAGAAATTTGTTGAATTCATTAATTGCTTCAAACAATGTTTGTTGCGGCTGCATAATTGTTCTTCCTGGAGACGGTTCCCTTTCCAACGGCCTCATAATATATACATTTTTCCCGAAGCTGGTGGCGTTATTGCAAATTATTTTTCCGATAACAAATCCAATGTTTTTGTCCGAATTAGACCGATATTGATACAGCCTGTTGGACTGGCACGTCCATAAAAGGTTCTACTACCAGTGGTATTCAGGATGCTACAGTATGTGTGATATGTTCCAAACATTGCGAGAGTAACCTGCCTGTGGCCATTACAAACAGCAGACCACATGTCTTGTCCCGTGCTTTTATATGGTTTAAGTTGAGCGGCCTTGATCTCAGTTCAAAAAACCTCTTCTGGTTGTTGGCACACTCATAATTTAAAAGGTGAAGTATAAATATTAATGACACGGCTCATTCACCAGGACACTCTTCCATGAAGGACCGGGCTGCAACACTCGGTTGAAACCTAAATGTAAATCAAACACTCCTTTTTTCACCCCTGAAACAAAATTCACTCATTCATAACGTTATAATGCACACAGGATTAAAAAGAATGATGCTGTCAGTGCTGAAGAGTGTGTGTGTGTGTGTGTGACAGAGTGTGACAACATCAGCAAAGGTGATGAGAGGATAATGAGCTAAGGGGAGATTGCCTTTCGGTGCACTGCTGCAAAATGAGACATTGTAAAATCTAACAAAGAACCACGCTTTAGCCATTTATAGATACTGATGTGACATAATGTTATAGAAGTTGATTTTAACGTTTTAAATGACAGTACCTGTAAACAATCCAAGACAAATACAATAAATGTACCAATATTATTTAACAACAATTTATTTGGGCAAATGAAAAACACATTCTTAGTGACAACCTGGGAAAAGCCAGAAATTAAAAAAGGGCAGGCAGTCTATGAAGAGATACATCATATTCTGCTGAGATTAGGATGAAATAACCATAGTCAATCTGCAGTAACCCATAACTGAACTGATCCCCAGTGATTGGATTTAAAGATGCCACAATCTCTGCCTGCTTTATGTAATCAACAAACTGTCACCTTCCTGCATTGTAAAGGGAGTGAAGCACGGCCAGAGGGACTGAGATTTAAATATTTAGAACAGTAATTCAGCTGTCTGACATGCAGCACTGTTTGTTACTTAACATACAATATTTGGCCTTAAAAATGGCACATTGCTGGACAGTAATCAGGCAATCAAATTAGAATAATGTCTATTTTAACTCTGCTATTCTTTGATGGAGAATGCAGCACATGTCTACAGTTACATTTCTAAGAGTTATTTATTTATTGAGACAATAGAGTTATATGGGTCTGTTTTGTAATGCGCTAGAGTAAAATGTATTTTACTATTTCCTTTCGATTGGTTCCTTATGTTTTTAATCTAAAATGTGGGCTCTTATAGCTGCATTCCAAACATCAAATGTCTATTAATGCATCTCAAATGAACTGTGATTTATATTGTGCACACTGTATACTTATTCGTATGTGGGGATGTTTTCGATTATGTTTTGTATATATTGATGCAATACCAATTGTCCAGTGTGAATCAAAGAATGTGCATAGGACTATAATTGTTGTGCACGGACGCAGGCGCGTGCAGTGTGCGTGCGTGTCTATATTAAGGTCTCACCTGGTGCCTGGATGACCTGCGAGAGCCAAATGACAGCGACCAGCCCGACTCCACAGCAGCAGAACCGCTGGAAGGGCCGCCGGTGCCTCGCTGCTGCTCTCATACTTAAGACGGCCGCATTTCCACCAAACACATCTGTGGCTCTCTTCCTGACACTTGTTGCACACTTTCCCTGCAAACAAACAGCTCCAGCAGCAGCAAACGCCAAGTCTGCCAAGTTGTGTCAAAAAACAACAAAAAAAATCTCCTTATTCACAAGCCAGGTTTCCCCCTGCAGACTCAGAGCAGACGCTGTGCTGGCTCACTCCGCCAAACCTCCGGCTCGAGCATAGCGAGGAAACGCGTGAAAAAAGCTTTCTGCGCTCATGTGAACGGACTGAAAGGTCGACAGTAGATCCCACAGTGAGGCGCAGCAACAGGAGGCGACATGCTCTGAGCTCCGTGTGCCTTCACTCTCCCTCTCTCTATTTCTCTATTTCTCTCTCTCACTCTCTCTCTCTCTCTCTCTCTGCTCACACGGTGTATTTCCCATGTGGCCACCAGGCGGCGACACACTCAGAAGTCTTTTTCTCTAAAGAAATGGACAGAAATAACCCTTTTGAGCTTATGGACCCCTGGTGAGATGCAAACTCCCACGTATTAAAACACACGCACACTCACTATATACTGCTTTTGACAGTGGGGCCGAGCACTGGCCCAACGACGCACGACATGTTTCAGCTGAGAAACGCTTAATTGGATAAACACACCTGGTCCCGCTAATTAAGTGTGCCTGGAGCAGGGAAAGGTGGACTGGAACTCACACCTGGCACCGTTATTAAATGCATTACATTGTTTAAAAAATGTCTCGTTAACAAACATGTTTCTTACCAGAACCTTGTCGAGTGCATCTCCCTCCTCATAAAACATTTGGGAAGAAGTTAAAAAAAAAAAAAAAAAAAACAGTTTTCTTCTTCTCTGCCTCTATGGAGGCAGTGCTCCGCTTTCTTTGCGTACTACCGCCACCAACTGTCGATCAGCGGAACACCATGCTGAGCATTTAGTCTGACTGATTCACTAGCTTTACAACTGACAGAGCAGCTGGCCCAAGGCTTTCTCGATAGCCTGATATAAGGTGGTATATATATACATATATATATGTATATATATGTATATATATATATATATATATATGTATATATATATACATATATATGTATATATATACATATATATACATATATATGTATATATATATACATATATATATATATATACATATATATATACATATATATATATATATACATATATATATATATATGTATATATATATATACATATATACACATATACATATATATACACATATACATAGGCATGGGAAAGGGGGATGAAGTGATGAAGTAATACCCATAGGAAGCACATAAGACAGTAAGACTCAGGGCTTTTGTTTATGTTGAGATGGTCCGAGAGGTCAGAAAAAAAGACAATATGAAAGGTATAGTTTTGCCACCAATACTCAATGGTACACAATGGGGTTTCTCTTAGTTTATCCCTTTCCTTGTCTTCTTTCTTCATCTCCAGCTCTTGAATTATTACTAAATAAGAATGCTAAAAGTAAGGGGACTGCCCTGGTGGCTGTTTTGGGAAACACAGACTGCTTGTCACATGGAGACCTTCCAGAAACCGGGTGAAGATTAAGAAACACTGCTGCAGCGCTGTCTGCTAATAATCCACCCAGCCAGATTCCCAGAAAGTAGAAAAAAAGTACACAAACCTTTTTGTATAAAAGTGCATGTACGAAAGAAGTACAATAGAAGTAGTCTGGTTAATGTCTCCTTTTAAAATATACGGTCGTTAAAAAGACCTTAACTTCAGTAAAATGACATAAAAAAGTGAAAGTAGCCTCATTCAACGTCAGTAAGTCTACAGTGTCCTGGTGTTTTTCCATTCTTTAATGTTTAACTGATTTATGACAAGAGTACAGGACGTTTATCATTGACTTACACACATGGTGTGTTATATGAGGTGCATCACTTATTAACAGATTGCATGCTTTACCTAACTTTTTTTCTTCACAGAAATGCATCAAACATGAACATTAGTTTGTTGCATTGGAGTGCAACAATTTCAAGGACAGAACATTAAGAGGTTTAGTCTTTTTTAATGTTCCAGTTCAGTCTATTAAATGTTTTGAATAGCTAATTTAATTCCATGTTAGTCTGGACACTGAACTATTGGATGTATTTGTAAACATTAGGAGAGCTCTTAGATCAAACATTTATCAGTTGTTTGTATCTGTAGATGCGTAGCATTGATAAAAGCTATTTAATCTGACTTGTATCAAAACTGTGTAGTACATTTAAAGCAGTGACGCTTCAGGCAGACGCATATTAGGCCTCATCTACTTGTTGTATGGGGCAACATTGGCCTGGCCATTTAAAATATTATATACACCCTTTGAACCAGGAGTCTAAACACACACACCAACACATGGCCTCTGTATTTACAGAACACGGATGAGTCAAATTGGTGTTAAGCCCTTCAGCTGTGTGTGACACACGGCTCCCAGTGAAGACTCCGTCCTGCGCTCCAACCCCAAATAAAGACATAGGCCGGTGCATTGTTGTCGTCAGCTCTCCTCCTGCTGTCAGGGCAGGGAAGATGAAGTGTTTTTCTGCGGCTGGTGTTTAGGAAAGCCGTCCAGAGAACCGAGTCCTGGCGAATGTTTGTATGATGTTGTCGTGCTGTATTAGAATCATGGATCGAGCTATGGAAAGTGTTTTTGTCTTACCTCATGCTGGATCAAGTCAGGGAGATGGGAATGTGCATCCAACCAGGATTTAAACTGGTTTTAAACTATACACTCTAAATCTCAGTATGCGTTTATGTGATGCAGGCTGGTTTTATTCTTCTATCTCAATCAAAAATGCAGTATTTAAATGAGCATAATGATTGTATTACAGTTAAGAGTTGGTAGAAGCTGGTGGTGTGGTGTGAATATGTGTGAATACAGTGTAATCATTCCAAAACGTGAACCAGATTAAACAGAAGAGGCCCTATTGTTTATACGCTGTCAGCATTTTTCAGTTTCCTGTCGGATGTTAAACAGAGAATACTCCGACAAACAAAGCTGTGCTACTTAACAGCTATTCTGGTGAAGGTTTTTGAAGGGTTAGGGACAGAGCTCGGCAACGCACTTTGCATGCTCAGCAACAGGAAGTAAAACTGTCTGTATCTCGGATCTGTTAAAGGTTGTGATGATGTTCAGTTCTATACGGCTGAACCGATTTAACATCGACACATGTACTGTATATACAGCGCACCTGGAGAATAACATTAAGAATCCTCAGCATCTTGCTGACACTGTTTAGCCTTGATGACAATGCAATTACATTTAAATCAGAAGGTTGAGATTAAATTATTTTTTTCTCAACTGTGATTAATCTCAATTAATTTGACGTCTTAAAGACGTTAAAATGTCTTCAAAGGCAGATAGATATTATTGTCTAATGAGCTGGGTTAAGCTACAGACAATTTTGATATTTTTCGTGTACCGTCCAACAACTACAAAGATTTAGAACATGAAGCAGTTTGTAAAGAGATGAGTGTTTTTTAATCCTTCTTCTCTAAGCTGCTGGGTTTCATTTCAACTGTGGGATTGATTTACACCTGGAACATTACTGCAAATACCCAGCTGGTATGACTGAAACCCTGCAGGTAGAGAACCACGATTCCTACGTGAGTGTATGTTCCGTGAACACCATACATTCACAATATATTAACATTTCTAAAGACAGCATTTCAATCATGCAAATCAATAGACCAAATAATACTAATAACTTTATTTTTCCTTTTCATTGTTTTTTTTTGTTGAAAAGTAAATAGTGTAGAGTGAGCAAATGGTAGCTAAATTCTTACATTTACATCTTGTTTGGTTTTCTCCAAACACCAATTCAACCAATTAACTTGTAGTTTTTATCAGTGATCTTTCTCCCCTGTCTATGTTGGTGAGAAAATAAAAATATTTAAAAGTAGTTGTTTATCTCACACAAACCAAAACCAGAAACACCTCCCACCATCATTCTTAAAAGCAACTACACACAAATATCTCAAAGTCACTGTCGACAAAACATCTGCATCAAGTCAGCCATAATCAGATTTCTTATTTTTTCCCAATACTTCGTTTTTCTGAGACAATTTATTTTTTTCAATATTTAAATACCAAAATAATCATCCTTTAGAGGAAGCATACGCCATTCCACACATTCATATCAACTTAAACTTGATTTCAATGCAACATGGGTCATTTCAGCACTTTTGTCCTTTTAATTTGCTTTTAAAAATCATATATTTATCAGTTTGCTTCTTTGAACCATCAGTGGTACTCACTGAGCCTTAGAGATTCTTCAGACCAGCAATACCCATCTATTATTATTATTATTGTTATCATCATCATAATCATCATCTGTTCTTTCAGATCAGTTGTTACTCAATGACTTTTCCTCGCACAGCGGATGAAAGACCAGATGTTGTGATGGTCTCTTAGGAAATCCTTCATCTGCCACGAAAAAACCCTCAGTAAGTGCAACCAAAGACAAAGAAATGAGGTCACTAAGCAGGGTAAGCATACATTACATTTTCTGGTAGGCACAAAGTCAGAGGAATAAGCCTTCAGATAACACCAGTATGACCAGTTTGAACACCCATTCAAAAAGAAGCGTTTCACTCATTAAGGCGTACCTAATGGTGTTTTAAGACCTTATTATATTCAAGAGCTAGAGCTGAAATAGCTCAACATCAGAATGATAACAAGAACCATCGTCACATTTAGCAGATAGTATTTTGTCATGTCATGGTTGATGGTTTTCTACAAAAAAAACTTAAAATGTATAACCAAGCCCACCTTTCCTTTCTGCCCTATTTCACATTTTTCCCTCAAGACTTCCGTCCAGTTAAAACAGCTACAAGAAAATCCACATTTGCATGATTAATAAGTTACATTTTTATACATACACACAAACAGAGGGGGGCTTGGAAGTTGCTTGGCACATTCTCATGCTTGACCAACCTCCTACAATCTAAATAACTATACAAGACACAGTAAAACAGGTCTTCTCACACCTCCCTGTTCAGTCACGAGGCTTCAGCATGTACAGGAGATGAACCAGGACGCCTGCATGGTCATGATTAACACTTCTCTGCATGGTCATGATTAACAATTCTCTGCATGGTCATGAATAACACTTCTCTGCATAATCATCCTGCAAAAAGGAGGGCATACACAACCCAATGCACTAAGTAACATGGAACGGTTCAGCTGTACATACAGTATCTTCACATACTGATAAAGTTTAGATTCATAATTTAATCTGTATATATTGTATCTTAATATGCTGGTACCAGGTATTCACAGTGACTCTAAAATAAAATTACAAGAGGAAGTTTGTACAAGAAACAAGAGTCGGAGTGACTGACGAACGTTTGGCATCCCTTTTTGTCAGAGTATAGAGTTCATAGTGGGAGATTAGTTTGTGGTCAGTTCTGTTTGATTTCAGTGGGATTCAGGAGAGCTGCCTGCGCTTTTTCGTTGGCACTGAGGAGAAGCAGTCCGACTCCTCTGAACACACGTTACTGTTATTGGCGCCAACAGCAGTGGACACAGAAAGGTGAGGTAAAGGTGGTGTCGGGGGGGGATGAGATCTTATCCAGCTTCTTGTGTTGCGCGAGACATAACCTGGGCTAAATAAGGTACACTATGTGCCCTGTCCAGTGCTGATTTTACAAAAAGAAAAGTGCAAGAACAACACAGAAACACATACAAACACACATCAGGGTGGAATGGTAAGATTTCACCAAGTGTCCTTCCCGCTACACCACTCATAAGCCATACTAAACAATTACCCAAAATAGTCACTGTAGACATCCGCCAAACACAAAACATATTTAAATACAATATCTTGTATTTTACTATTAGTTCAAGGTGTTTTATTCTGACACCTAAAGCTATTTTGCCAGCTGAAAGAAAAAGCTGCCTTTTGGCATTTTGTGGTTCAGGCCAGTAGGAGATCTTCTACAGTATGGCTGCTACAATAGTGAGGCTAGAAGAAAACAGCTACAGGCAATCATGGAAGGAAGCTGAAGCAGTTCTGTTCCTGGCATTGTCCGCGTTTTCAGGAGGCGTAAAACCCTTTTCAGTATCCCTTTTATACTGTTTTAAACTAACTTCCAGGAGGAACAACCATGCGCAGCTCCTTTTTTTTAAATGACATTTCCAGGTTACATCCCTTTTATGTATGGGGTTTTAAAAATCATGTCTCCCTAAAAACTCCAGTTTCTTAAATACAGTACTACTGAGAAGTGAAGCGGGGTTAGAGATTCATGTCCTTGCGTAACAGGCCTCGCTCCGAGGCCAGTCAGTTGGCATCATTACATCTTTTGAAGTACAAGGCTGCCTACAGGCTTGTCATTGTCATGTTCCCTTTTTTTCTTGTCGTGTTTTGTTTCAAGGCCTTCCATACCATCAGCGCCGGGCAGAACCACACTCATTGCAACTACACATCTGACAGAGAGGATAGCAATACTACTGTTCACATATATTATTGGTGATACAGTATATATACACACTTTTGGTCATTTCAGATAAGACACCACCAAACATGCTATACAGTGTCTCTCTTAATTGCCACTTTTTATGCAAGTGCTATTTAGCCCAGCTTGTCAAGTATTTGAAGCAAGGTACAGTAAGAGATGCACACATACACACACGCACGCACACGTGCGGCACACATCCACGCACATACTGTATCATATACACCAAGAGAAGCACTCTCGCATCGCACACCAACGCAGCAGCCTGAGAGCTGCACATTGGTCAGTCTATGAAGGTCATGGGATGTTGGAAATGTCATTTTTTTCTTTTTGATGGGTTGATTTGCATACTCCCTCAATAAAAGGCATGTCCAGGATTTAGTATTGAGACTGCCGTTACACACAGATTGAACGGGATGCGTGTGTCTGCCTTTGCGAATATATACGAACAAAATCTGTCTACTGAGCGTACAAGCACGTTGTACGAGTTGCATCTTGCGGCTGATTTGTGTGTTTGTGCGTGCAGGGGTGAAGCTAACAGGGCTTGTTGACGTTGCACAGCAGCTCGGTGACTTTGATGAGGCGAGCCACTGTGCTCTGCGACTCCTCCTGCAGCCGCTGGTTGTTCTGCCGGAGGCTCTGCACCTCGGCCTGCAGCACCGCCTTGTCCTCCTTCTCCTGAAAGACATCGGCACACAACAAAACAAAAGCCGTCGCTCAGATCGCTGTGGCAGGAACGGGAGGGGAGCGACAGGTACAGCGGTGGCTTTAAGGAAACTAGTGGGCACACATAAACACAGAGCTTGAAATAAAACAACACAAACAGTGTAGAGAAGCACATCACGCTGCAGTGGGGAAAAAGAAACAATCCACTGAACTGATTGACAGAAAATCCTAGTTCAGACTCAAATTATAGTCTGAAGTCTCAGTGCTTTGAGGCATGCTGGTCAGACTGAGTAAGCAACTAATCACCTATAATTGGTGGAAAACAGCCGCAATTAATGATTATTTTCATGATTGAATGATCTGACAATTATTTTAAAAATAATTGTTTGACAAATAAAATATAAAACAAACAGTGAGAAATGCCCAGAGCCCAAGGTGACAGCTTTAAATTCTCTGTTTGTCTGACCAACAGTTCAAAACCAAAATATAGTCTATTTACTGTTTCTATAAAATAGATAAAAGCAGGCAACTTTCACATTTTAGAAGCTGGAACCAAGAATGTTTCATTTTTGCTTCAGATAAGACAGACAATGAATCAGTTATATTAATCAGTTTAATTATCTGTTAATATAATAATTATTAGTTATTTATTGTTTGAACACTACATGGTATTTTATCATTAGTCTTGAGAGTCCATAGACTAAATGGTATATTTATTTAATATGTTTACACACAGAGACACTGTGTGTCACTATTGACCAAAGATTCTCAATACAAGGTCCACTTGTCAGCTGCTGACTGACTCCATCCGTTGAGGAAGGCCATAAGATGTGGTTGAAAGCTCTGGAAACACAAGTGGACTTTGTGTTGAGAATTGTTTTTTGTCAAGCGGCTGTTTCTGAGGTCGAGATTAATAAGAAGAAGTTCATCACATTCAGTATACGTTGACATCTAAATATATGCATTAGCAGAAACGTACAAGAAAATATTGATAACAGGAGTTGTCTGACATACATTTTTACATTTTTGTAAGTATGGTATCGGGGGATTTACAAATCTGAAATGTTGCTGTACAACATTAGGAGTACATAAATGCTTTTTGAGTGTTTCTGTATTTAATGCATCCACAGTGAGCCAGCTGGGATTGAAATGGAAAGTAAATAAACGCCTGCATCAGAAGATACAAATAATCTCGCACCAGGGACAGAAGCTGAACAATTTCAATACTTTTTCCTACCTGCTGACTCTCCCATGGAGCTCACTGAAAATGTTATAACAGAGAAAAACGTTCATGAAAGTCAAAGCACCTTTTGCAGGTCATCCTGCAGCCTCTTCAGCATGGACTCCAGCTGCGACACCTTCTCTTCTAGGTGGCCTGGAGAGTCACTGCAACAGAGAGAGGCAGCGACACTTTCTCAAAATCAATTACATTATTTGTTATCAGAGAAAGTCAAAATTAATTGTTTTCCCAAATGACAGATGTACACAATACATGTCTTCACTGTTGTATTTTATAGAAAGGTCTTTCTTGTATTCCTTTTGTAAGAAAAAGTTCTCTCTCATTCAGCAAGTGAACATTTCACTTTGCGTGATTGGTCCTGACTTTCACTGCGGCAGCCACCGAGCTCGAGACGTCGTCCCTGCTGCCTTTGAACCTGAAATACTCAGAGATCATTTGGCAGTAATTGCTAGGTTGACAAGCAGACCCGGTTTCAGTGAGAGAAGTCACCCCATGATGCGTTTCGTCTGATGGCAGTTATATATAACAAATGCATCTGGTGATGTGAACAGTAGAAATATTCCACATGGTGTGATAATTGTTACAATTTGCAAGTTGAGGTTCACTATATATGATATGGATTATTCTTTGTGAGTGTCTTTTAAAACAAATGTACCTGCTCGTTGGAGCCAAATTAAAGGTGAA
Organism: Taurulus bubalis; assembly: GCF_910589615.1. Taxonomy (NCBI): domain Eukaryota; kingdom Metazoa; phylum Chordata; class Actinopteri; order Perciformes; family Cottidae; genus Taurulus; species Taurulus bubalis. The sequence goes on along the minus strand of NC_136590.1, from coordinate 36,342,851 downwards.
ATAGTCAATACTGACCTCCACAGTATGTGGGGACGTTTGTAAAGACGTCCTTTGAAGAAAAGCTTCACATTGGTGTTTTTTATTTTTTATTGACACATTTTCTGTTTTGCTTTAGGCCAACAGTTTTGGACTTTGTATGTTCAAACACAGCATGGAGGACTAAAATAAGGTGGAAAAAATAAAATGGATCAGAGTGGGAGTTTTACAGAAAGATGACAATGACAGTGAGTCAGACAAGCTGTGTGTGTGCATCTGTGTCTGCATGCGCATAACTGCATCACTGAGTCAGCAAGAGAGCTCTCTTTATGGGGGAGCGAAACCATCGCAGTGACTCAAACAGTTGGATGTTGCCGTTAAAGTGTAAATAATTGAGAGAGAATAAAGAAGTCGAGCCGGTGAAAAGGGATGTGTGCAATGATCCTGACAAAAAAAGAAAACCAAGAGAGTAACTACAGAGACATTGAATTGTCTGCTTCACCCTGTGTGTACTGTATAGCAACCCACCTCTCCTTGAAGTCTCTCAGCTTGCCGTCTGTCTGGTCAGCTTGGGAGGGGTCTCCGGCTTTATGGTCTGTGGTAATGAACATTATCCACATTATTAGAATTAACAATAAGCATATAAACCATGATGAAACGGCATCCAAAGACAGGGGATGTTCACTTTCTCTCGGAATAGAACATACTGTCTTTCATACACTTATCTTCATAGAGTGCAGATCCATTGCACTCATATGTTGTTGTTTTTTTTTTGGCCAAAGGTATGTGGAAACATGGACACAACACCCATAAGTGATTAGTGAACATCTCACTCCAAAACCAACACGCAGGGAAGACTTTCTACTAGATTTTGGAACCAGGTGAATAAAACCAGGATGAACTGAAAGGCCTTCGTCTTTTCAGTTCATCCCAAACGTGTTGGGTGGGGTTGAGGTGCCAGCCAGTCGAGCACTTCCACACGAAACTCAGAAAACAAATTTCCATATGGACCTCACAGGTGCATCGTCAGGTTGAAACACGTAAGGACCGTTTCCCAGTCTTTAGCCACACAGCCGGAAGCACAAACTGTTGTCTAAAACATCCCTGCATGCTGTATCATTACGCTTTCACTTATCTGGAACAAAGGGCCCCAAACCATTAGTAAACGGCCCCAGACCAAACCTATAGTGTGTTTGGTCATGTAATTATTTGCCAGTGCATCAGAGGGCATTACAGTTACATTTATACAAACATTTAGAGTCTAACTTGAATGTTGAGATTTAAAACATAGAGAAACTTTTCCTCTTGGTATTTGAGATGGTGCTAACGGCTAGGACAGCTTGTTTTTGTGTTTTACATTTACAGTAAGTGAGGTGTGCATAAGTCACCTATTAGTTTCTCACCTTCTCGTGACAAAGCCTCCAGGATGCTGCGGCAGGCCGTGGCCAAGTCAGCGATGGACTGCCACTCCTCTTCAGTGGACTCTGTCGTCTCTGAGAGAACTGAGAGAAAGATTTAAGATTTAACTTGCTTTTGTACAGGCAGAAGAACAGCAGACTTTTGAGCTCTACAGTAACAAAGAGCCACCATTGGGGGGCACTGCTGTGTTAATGCTGCAGGGGCAGAGGGAGGAAATGGTATGATGTATTGTACTGTATCTAGTGTGCCTGCAGGTTTCACTGAATTATGTTCCTGACTTTGTAAGATATTTTGACATCAGTTAAGATTCAATTCAAGGCGGCATTCAAGATAATTTCATACAAGATAATGACCTAAATTGAATTTGAATGACAACATTTGGGTAAATTAATTTAATAAAAAAAATGTTGACAAAAAAAAAGACATTTAAAATGCTAAAATAGTTAATTTTGTACGGTCTATTAAGTCCTTGAATTGTATCTTTCTGTTTAAAAGTTGTCATTCACTTGAACAGACTCCCTGTGAAAGAACGTGATGTGAAACAATCAGAGTCTTCAGAGACCGCCCCCGCAAAAATCAGAAGAATCAGATGAGAGGATGAGCAAGTGTGCTCTTATGGCAGATAAATGATGAGTCTCATAGTCTCAGCGGAGGCAGAGCAGATGGCGTAAGAGGGGCTCCTTGATTTAGGGCTGCCTAAAACTCCACCCCTCCCACTACCCATCTGTCCCCCTTTTATCCCAGCCATGGCAGGGGGTGGCAGCGGAGCAGGGGTGATATTAGATTAGCGGGATAGGGGGCAGCATGGATGAAAGAGGAGGGACAAAGGGGATGCAGTGGGGAGCAGCGGGAGGATAATGAAGAGAGGGGTTTAGGGCAGAAAAAAAAAAATCAGGAAAAAAGGACTTTGAGGCTTAAATCGGGCAGAGATGATTTGCAAACATGTGTAATTGTTCCATTTTGGCATCATTTGAGCATTCATGTCAGCTGTTGTGTCTGAGAATGGAGCTTTGTTTTAAGTCCATGATCAGGGTCATAATATCTCTTTGTGCTCTTTGTCTCGTAATTAATTTACACACATAACATGTTTTATTTAACATGCTGTCATTTTAATATTTAAGTTATTATAAATATAGAAATATATTATGAATATAATATTACTACACATACATATACACTCACCTAAAGGATTATTAGGAACACCATACTAATACTGTGTTTGACCCCCTTTTGCCTTCAGAACTGCCTTAATTCTACGTGGCATTGATTCAACAAGGTGCTGAAAGCATTCTTTAGAAATGTTGGCCCATATTGATAGGATAGCATCTTGCAGTTGATGGAGATTTGTGGGATGCACATCCAGGGCACGAAGCTCCCGTTCCACCACATCCCAAAGATGCTCTATTGGGTTGAGATCTGGTGACTGTGGGGGCCATTTTAGTACAGTGAACTCATTGTCATGTTCAAGAAACTAATTAGAAATGATTCAAGCTTTGTCACATGGTGCATTATCCTGCTGGAAGTAGCCATCAGAGCATGGGTACATGGTGGCCATAAAGGGATGGACATGGTCAGAAACAATGCTCAGGTAGGCCGTGGCATTTAAACGATGCCCAATTGGCACTAAGGGGCCTAAAGTGTGCCAAGAAAACATCCCCCACACCATGGGGTCTTCTGCTGTTCTAGCTCATCCGCTTCAAGGTTGTGCGTGTCGTGGCTTCACAAATGCTTTGCTGCATACCTCGGTTGTAACGAGTGGTTATTTCAGTCAAAGTTGCTCTTCTATCAGCTTGAATCAGTCGGCCCATTCTCCTCTGACCTCTAGCATCAACAAGGCATTTTCGACCACAGGACTGCCGCATACTGGATGTTTTTCCCTTTTCACACCATTCTTTGTAAACCCTAGAAATGGTTGTGTGTGAAAATCCCAGTAACTGAGCAGATTGTGAAATACTCAGACCGGCCCGTCTGGCACCAACAACCATGCCACGCTCAAAATTGCTTAAATCACCTTTCTTTCCCATTCTGACATTCAGTTTGGAGTTCAGGAGATTGTCTTGACCAGGACCACACCCCTAAATGCATTGAAGCAACTGCCATGTGATTGGTTGATTAGATAATTGCATTAATGAGAAATTGAACAGGTGTTCCTAATAATCCTTTAGGTGAGTGTATACACTGTGTACATAAAATCAGCAGCAATAGGGAAGTACTTACTCTTGGTGATGGAGTTGTGAAGACTTAGGGCTCGTGAATTTCTTTCAGCTCGGTCTAAACATGACAACCGGGAAGACGAGTCACTCACTGAAGCTTTGTCATCACCCAACTCAGCGGCCATGAACTGAAGACATAAGAGATAGAGATAGAGGGGAAACAACATTGTCAGAGAGCGCATGGGCACTGCTGGCCAGAGAAACCACTCAGACGTCCTCTCGTCTCAGTCTGTCACCTGCTCGTCCTCCAGGGGAACCTTGGGTTTGACAGTCAGGATCAGATCAGGTGTGGCGTCCCTCAGCTGGCCTACGTTGTCATAGATGTGGCATTCCCCCTTCAGCCCCACGTTGTCGTACACGTGCCTGTTCAGACCGAGAGGGAGAAATGTGATGGTGGGGGGAAACACAAAGCCAATCTGTTGTTGATGCCTTGTGACATTTTTTTTTATCCGATCAAGAGGTCAAAAAAACAGAAACTAGAGCACTTCGACAAGCAATCTCCAGGACAGCTTAGATTTAGGCCTGATTGATGTTTGCTATCCTGCACTCACAAAATCATCTCTCAAAAATATCATCTCTGATGCGGTTTCGGTCAAATGATTCAGTTCTGCGTTGCGTGAAAATGAAACGCAGTCAAACTCATTTTGGTGAGCAGCAGAGTTTAATATTATCCTCATGAATATTTTTTTCATGCACAATTTCAAGCTGTTATAGCTTTTTGGAGATCTCAGGGTGAAACCCACAGTGTGCTTAAAATAATGTATCTGGCAGACACACACGTCTTTCTGCTTGTACATAGGTGTTTTTCTCTCTCCTTGGAGCTTAATACTTGGCAAACATTTGTGTGACTGTCAGAGAAGGATACAGTGCGGACCATGGTAAAAGTGATTGTTTAATGGAAACGTGGGAAAAGTGGGCTTTTTTGATGTTATTTACATGACTTCTCAACTTAACTTGATTTCTTAAAATCAAAAATCTATTGTCATTTTAATGTTTTCCAACTGAAGAGCTGAAGCTCTACCGCACAACCGTGAAAAAAGAACATCGATGTGAATTTTCTAATGTGAAACATAATTTAAACCCTTTTCATTACGTTACCACGGTTCAGCGAAGCAGTGACACATTGCGTGGTGTCCTTTCACCGTACCCTTTGCAGGAAATGTGATGCACTATGACTCTGAGATTACATTGTGATGAGTCAGCTTCAGTTTGAGGATATTTTCCGCCATGCTGGATGATTTAAGATCCTTTTCACCTGACGGTCTCCCAGTTTACTAGAAATATCTCTCAAAGTAGCATTTCTTGTTATTTATATCTCTATATAATCTCTCCAGAACGCTCATACTCAGGGTTTGAGAGGTTGAATGAACAGCGACATGATCTTTAGTAACACTCACCCATCACACGCATCCCTGTAGGTCGGCTGTCTCTCCAAAGAGCAGCTGCGTGTGAGCTGCGAGCCGCTGCCCTCCTGGCTCTGAATGGCTGGTTGGTCCTGCAGAGAAGTTGCCCGTAACAAAGGTAAGCTGTGCGGCGCGAGGAGCGAGCCATGACTCGTCTCACTTTGCCCTTCATCACACGACTGTCCTTCGCCCTCTTTGGCCTCCACCTGCACCTCGGTCATGTCCGCTTCATTGACCCCACTCGCCTTCAGCTTTTCCTCATCTGCTTCTGCTTCCTTCACCTCTTCCTCCTCCTCCTCATCCTCCTGCTGCTGCTGCTGCTGCTGCTCCTCCTCCTCCTCCTGCTGTTGCTGCTGCTGCTCCTGCTGCTGCTGCTGCTCCTCGTCGTTGTCGTCGTCGTCCTCCTCTTCCTCTTCTTCCCTGTCATCCAGTACCCAGGCCTCTCCAGACTGATCCTCGCCGGGTTTACACTCCGCATCATTGATGGCTTTCTGGTACAGCTCGGAGAAACTTCTGCAGAGCATAAAACCACAACATACTGAGTTAGAAGACACGCACACAATTCACACTTTTCCGGCCAGCCTCTCATCCCACTGCTGAGTCATGAAAGTAATCTAGAAGCCAATAACAAAGATGACATGGACAAGAGCGCCATATTTGCCTATTATATCCCTTTGGGAACACAGAGCCCTACTTCCTCTCAAGAAATATGACATCTTTTGTGGCAATTTCAGAACAACCATTTCAGCAATTAAATATAAATAAACCAGTGGGATTAACTCTCAAATTAAGAGCTGCAAAGGTGTCCACTTTAATATTGGTTTTATTTGTTTGAACAATTCTGTCCACAGCTGTTTCTGCCCTATGTCCGACCTCAGCTGCATGTAAAGTGTGCTGTTAACAGTGGGACGCCCTTTGCCAGTGTGATTAAAGATAATTAAAGGGATTGATTGGCTGTTAGCTGGCTGGTGTGACACTGATGGCAGGTTGTCATCAACAGCAGAGTGAGCCATGACCCCATAGTGGCCCCTCTCTTGTTTTCCTGAACTGACTTGTCCCACTGACCCCCTCCTCCTAATTTGCTGTCAAACCTTTTTCTCACTGCCTCCCTGGGACTACTATCCACTTTCTGGAGCACGCTTTACACCCATGAGCCCCTTCTCCAGTCTCTCCCTGTGTCTTGACCCATAAGTGCCCTTGTTTTGCCCTGTGTTTGCCCTTGTGTGCCCTTAGTCTTCACGTTCTCTTTCTCCCTCTCCTCATATCTGCAGCTTCACCCACCTGCGTGGCTTGCCGTTCTCGTCAGGTGGGATGACCGTGATGTGGATCTTGTGCGCGGTGCGGAGCAGCCTGGTCCTCTCCTCGGGGCTCAGGTGAACCAGCGAGTGGCCGCACAGCCGCACCACGCGAGCCCACAGCTGCAGGCCTCCGCTCTCAGCGTAACAGAACCGCTGCAGCTCCGTGACAAAGCCCTCCTCGTTCATCAGGAAGCCGGGCTGTCCGACGCCGTCGCGCAAAGGGGTGACCTCAAGAGCCTCGCAGCCCCGCGTCACCAGCTGCAGATGAGCGGAAGAAGACGAATGAATCAGAAAGACACAAGTCACCCACTGCAAAATATAAAATCCAAACACAGTCACCCACCTCTAGCCTCTGCACCACCTCTCGTATATCCTCTGCCTGGCTCTCCATCACACTGATTGACACAGACTCCCCGCGCTCGTAGAAGATATCCAAGCAGGGCCCCCCCTCCTTAGTCTCTGTCACTGCCTTCCAGCCGATGACATCTCGACAGGAGCAGTTGAACACCACCCTGCGCGTGCACCTCTCAATGAGCACCACCGACTCAGCAGACACCCCGAGCAGACAGGGGAGCCGGAGTTCTCCAGAGTCCCCATCATCTCCACCGTTGACCATCACAGCCCACACCAGCGCCCCCGCACTGTGCAGCTCGGCCCCTTTGGCGCCCTTCAGCTTGTCTTTGCGCTTGCCACCAAGAGAGAGCAAGGGGAACTTGGTGGAGGAATCGATCGGTGTGGTGGTCACATAGTTCTCAGCCAGGTCCTTCAGGTATTCCTGCCGCGTGCGGGTGGCCATGGAGCGGAACTTCTCAGATTTTTCGGCGGCGTTTTCAGCATTCACGGCCTTCGCCAGGAGAAAGTCTCTGAAGGCAGCAGAGCTGGGGAATCGAGCGCCCTTAGGGAAGAGTGGACCAAATAATGGCATGTCTTTAGAGCGTGTTACAGCCACCCTGAGAGGGAGAGAGAAAAACAGGAATGCTAGAGTAAGAGAGTGCAGAAGAAGCATTTGTCTCTATGTCTTGTTTTTCAGAGCTTGAATGTGGACTAGTGCTCTCCAGAATAACACACATTGACACTGAACCTGCTTCCGTGGAGCACAGATTTGTGTTTCCTCCTGAGATGCCCCATAACGACTAAGATTTATGAGACACATGTGTAATAGTGCACATAGAAACACCCATCTTTACATGGTCAGTAAAATTGTCTGTGATCTATTTTGTTTTGAGCCCAGAACTTATTTTTGTTCTGTACTTCCTATGACACATACAGCCCAGTGGCTGATCATGAGTTTATTGTCTCAAGAGACTTCAGCCTGTAAAAGGAGGTAACTTCTTTTTGAGGGGTGAAAAGAGATGTATTTATTTACAACATAGTGCAAGAGGTATGCTCAGACCTGTAATAGGTGTTGTCGGTGCAGGGCTCATGGACCTGAATGATGATGAAGACATGTTGAAAATGGGAGCGGATGGCCTTTGGCGTGAAGGGCAGGGCGCCTGGCTCCTGGAACACGATCGTTACAATGTCGTTACCGATGTGTCGCTTCCTCAGCAACTGGAGAGGCAAAACAGAGAGATTTATTAGAGACGCAGGCACGAGTCATTTTAGTCAACTAAGAACAAATCACTACTCAGTTTGCCATGTTTTATATATTATTATTACTATTATTATTATTGTTATTATTAATATCATTATTATGTTTTACTTATCAACCCATTTAAATGTTTCTGTTTTCAATGTTTTATATACATACAATTGTATATACATACATACACTTGCATGTCCTTTTATTTTTTGATGCACTGGTGATGCTGTATTATTATTATAAGTGTACACGTTTGTTGATTATATGTATTTTCTTTGATTTTCAGACCCCAGGGGGAGTAGTTTCAAAGGCAAACACTAATGTGCATCCAAATAAACAAAATGATAAAAACTGCTGTTAATTGACTAAAGGCTAAGCAAAATAAATAATACAATAAGGAATTTGAAATGTTCTCTGAAATAAGCTTGTGTACCTATGATGTTGTTGTTAGCACAACTCAATACTCATTTTACACACTTTGTAACTTCAAGTTTAATTAAATATGCTTTTTGATGACAAAAATATTCTGACAAAATTAAAATAAAAACTAGAACTGAAGCTCAATAAAAAAAAAAAAAATGCTTAATCAATATGTTAATACATCACCAACTGTTGCAGCCAAAAAGCAGACAGCATCTAAGGGCTTTGTCATGACCATGTTTTGTTTTATATAAACTCTTAATCTACCTCGATGTCCAGTCTCTTTGTAAGTGACAGGAAACAGCTTAAACCATAAACTTCATATAAAGAGCTGACAGTCTGCTGAACAGGAAGCCTGCCTGAGAGGCAACTGTCAATATTTCCATGGTGGGAGTGGACACTTGGGGGCAGGATTGTTATGTCATGCTTGTTGCGGAGTACATAAGCTTTTTCTAAAGCGTTTACAAAAGCATGAAGTCTGAACAGAGACGGGTAATGAAGGCTGTACCAAGACTGATGCCATTGTATTTTACAAATAGCGGTGAAAACGTGGTTTGGAAAAATAGTTTGGCAACACAAAAGGCAGGAGGAGGAAATCATATAAAATCTCTGCTGAAATATATATGGGATATACCTGTTGCGTGTTGTTGGCTGTGTAAGGCAGCATCGTAGACACGTGAAACATAATCTCATAGTCCTGGTAGCGCGTGTAGAGCGAGTGTGTCCCAGTTGAGTCCGCTACACAAGCAAAAGACACAGAAACACACATCACACGAGGAGAAAGACAGATAGGGATTCAGAATGAAAGACTAGACTCAAATTGTCACAGTCGGGGTGAAATCTGTCTCATTCGCTGTTCTCTGCCGCTCACTGAGGGGAAAACAGCTCTGAGATAATCAGCAGTGACTATGCTGTTTTGCAGGGATTACTCAGATTTCATGCGGCTAGATAGGAGTTATCTTCGGCTTTCAGTGGTGCACTGATGCCCTTCGGATAATGGTCCTGCGACAAGGTGAGATACAGCCAGTAGATGCCGGCGTGATGCGCATTTTTCCAGCTCACTCTTGTTGTCCAGCTGGGCTCTGTACTTCTCCCAGCCCTTCAGCCGTACACGCTCCCCGAGCAGATCCAGGAACTCTTCGAACGCCGGGCCCGAGCTCTCGTTGTTGTACATGTCTTCCTCTGAGCTTTGCCCGGCCCGGCAGTACATCACCCCAACCTTTCGCTGGAAATTCAGCTAGATTAGAAGACAGAGAAGCACAGTGTTTATATGTCTGCAGTTTCTGCAAAATAAAGTTTCAATTAATTTGATGGGGCTCAAATGTTTAAGCGATCAGCAGAAAATTATCTAAGATCTTTTTGGTTACAGTTTCTCGACCGAGATTTGCTTTTCCATCATTTGGGATATTAGAAAAGAAAACCAGACAAAAGAAAAGGGCAGTTTCTCTTACTAAAATGGCACAGTGTAAAACAATGCAGGCTGAAGAAGTAAAGCCCTTTATCGAGACCTTTTTATATATAGTGCACAACCTGTTTGACATCAAAAAGTAGCACCAAGCAAAATACTCCTACATGATGAGTGAACAGTCACCATGGTGGCAGAGGAAGATGAGAGAAGAATGAACAGATATAATAAGTGCACGTTCACATCTAAAAGACCCTGATTGATCACTGTAGACTTCAGGACGTCAACATTATAACAAAACATGTTTGCGTTTGACTTTTGAAAAAGAGCTCTTTGCTGCTATTGGTCACTACCCCATGGCCTGAAAAGCTTTCTCTCCGGCAGTCTTTGGTGTCAGCAGAAGTTGCCTTACTCACCCCCTGTTCGTCCAGCTTCAGCAGGGTGTCCCTGACCTTGGGGGAGTTTGAAGCCAAGCGAAGGCAGTGCAGGTTCAGTTCAGGCATGATGAACTCCAGCAGCCTCTTGGGAGACAAGCCTCGAGGGGTCGTGTGACGAGCGGCAGAAGGCACGGACTCCTCCAAGATGGAACCTCGCAGTGTCTTCATCTGGGGAGACGAGTCACAGTCATCACATCCAGGCAAACCAATTTCACATGCACTGAAATTGAGGAGAGCTTTGAGGATTGAAGAGCGCCGGTTTACCTCAGTGGTGCGAAAGATGATTCTGTAATTGTACTGAGCTCCGCTGGATCCGTCTTTCTCCTCTCGACGGAAACTGATGGCCACTGGGCCGAGGCGGTCGTCCATGCCGAAGAAATTCTGGTGTTCTGCGATGACAATACAGTCAAATTCAACTGTGACAGCATTGGGGTGAAAATATGACACTCAAAGAGAATTGTATGACAATTATAATGATGTAGAGTGGGACTGAATCTTGTATTTTATTAAAAAAAATTGCCAGAACCTCCCAAGAGTGAATATATTATTTTTGTATTATTCTTTTTTATTTCATACCCTCCACCTTAACACGACCCAACCCCATCCTCTTTAATTATTTTTAGACAGTCCATAAATGATAAGATGAGAAGTTTCATTACACGTACCTTTCATGTAGAAATATTTGCGGTAGTAATGGGCTCCCAGATCTGCATGCTCTATAAAGTAGTTGCTCTTGCCCTGCTGTTGAACGTGACTCTCTCGGGGCTCCTCCAGGACCGACACCGCATCGTTGGGGTTTCGCAGGCTTGACCAGAGTCCCCGCCTCCCCTGAGATCGGCCGAGGCCCACCTGCTCTTCTCCCCCCGTCTCGTTGCGGAAGTGGGGGCAGCTCAGGAGGAGCTCGTTATCGTTGCCATCCCCTTCGTCCAGCAGCAGCGACTGCTCGGGGTCATCTGCATTCACCCCGTTGCCTCCCCCGCCCTGTGCAGGGGAGGACGGGGTGGCTTGGGAGAGGGGGCGCAGTTGGGAGGCGGCTGAAGCCCCTGAGGTGATATTCTTTTTCCGCCCGATGCTGTCTCTGTTTGTGGCCGCCTCGGTGAGGTCGAACAGGATGCTCTGGACATCGTAGTGGGCAAAGTTCCTCACCCAGGCTCCGCCCCCAATGTTGTCATATGGACCTGGTTGAGGGATCTGAGAGGGTTTGGTCTTCTTACTGAGACCTTCAGGCTTCGGCGGCTTGGCAGGTTTTGGGGAGTCCCCTGTGGAAACAGACAGACCCCGAAAGAATCCATCAGGCTCTGGAGGGTTTCCCTGCAGGCCCAAAAGCAGGAAAGGGTCTTTGAAGCGTAGGGCATTTGGACTCAGGGGCCCCTGGTCGTCTGCATTTAGCTCCTGTGCCCGAGTCTGTCTCTCCAGGGAAGACAGGCTGCCGTATTCCCTGTGTATTAGCATACCCCCATCACCCTGAGCCCCCGCACCCACCTTCTCACCAACCACCCGAGCGGCTTTCCCCCCTGCCTTCCCGGAGGAGTCCAAGTCTCCTAAGGTTACATCGCTGTTACTCCTCTGCATGATGTGGCCGCGTCCCACCGACCTCAGCGTCAGGCCCACGCGGCTCGGAGTGAGGCTGTCATCCTCGGCTCCATCAGCCTCCCTCCTTGGCGGCCACTCCACTAGACCTGCTTCCCGGTTGGGGTCAAAGTTGACGGTGGCAATAGGCGGCCGCATGTTCTGACGGCGAAACTTGCGGATGAAGAGGTCATCTGACTGCATGGTGCCTGAAAAAACGACTCCAGTCCAACAATCGTATCTCCACTTTGGTCCAGAGCTGTCTGCTTTCCCAGTAAAACGCCTGTCCTGGTCTCTATGGTGCTGGTGTGAGACGGGAGCACTGCGCGCGGAGATGAAAAAGCAACAAATATAGTCCTCATTCACAGCACTTGGTAGGATGGTTGAATCTTCTCAACCTGTGAGGTGCCACACTTTATCTCAAGTCAACGAGTTCTGAAGTGTAAATGAAGAAGATTGAGGAGAATATTCAGCTGTGTCTGGTTGCAGGGGTCCATCCAGGTGTGCAGATGTGTGTTTTGATGGTGCTCCAGTTGGGTTCCATAAGAATAAGGATGAGAGGATCCTCACTGGAGCCCGAGTCCTCTTTGTAGCAGAGGCTCTATCAACCTTTCCAACATGGCATCCATTCGTCTGCACTGATCAGTGCCTGCTGCTTCCCTTTTGGTCAGATCCACTGGCCACCTGCAGACAAAAAAAGAGAAAGAAATGTATTTTTTAATCTCATCATTTACCCACACTGGTAATATCTTAATCGACAGATTTATGTTCAGCCCATAGCAGCTTGTCAGTGAGTACACAAACGTTTTGTTGAGAAGAAAGGCTTTGATTAACAAGTATTGAATTTCTACAATAAAGCAGCAAGCAGGTCTGACGTCTTTTATTGTTGAGTAATGCCTTGTTCCTCTGTTCTCTTTCATTATTATTCTTTCCTTTAGACACTTTCCGTTCCAAAAGTTCCCTAAATAGTTCCATAGCAGACTTAATGCGCACCACATCCAGCCTGCACGCGCTCACAATAGACAGTACTAACAAAGGGGAGGAGGCCTTCCTGACTCACTCTGCCAACATATGAAAAGTACGTGTAAGCTGTCTCCCACCTTCACATACGTTCACACACAAACAGTTCACTCCTACACCAGCACATAAAAGAATATATAGAGAACAACAACAACAGACACACTGTAAAGAACTACTGATATAGTATATTGGATCAGCTGTTAATATTTTCACAAAGAGTTTGCAGAGTATGAAGCAATGTGCTTCCCTTTTTTTTTAAGTCCTTAAACAATTCAATGTTTTAAGTTTTGCCTGCAACTTACCAACAAAGTGAGTTTTGATTCAGGTACAAATCAGCCAGTTTTAGTCATAATTCGTCGCAGATGCACCGTCTTTAACCAAACTGACGTCAATCAACTCAAGCTGAAACCTTTGGTCGCTCTCAATAAGGTATGAGGCTTCTTCCTGTCTAGCTTTTCGCTTGCATCTCCTCTCTCGTACTTGCAGCCTAAAGAGCAGGTGCAGTGGTGCAGAGCCGCTACCAGAAAAGCTTGACACGCACACACGCGCACACACACACACACACACACACACACACACACACACACACACACACACACACACTAGAGTAAAGTGAGGAAGTCACAAGAAATCTTTGTTTCCCTTTCTTGCTCTCACACTCTGTCCCTCTCTCCGTTTCCATTTTGCTGTAAAGAGACATAAGCTGTGAACCAAATATGAAAGTTGAGTAAGTTGTTGTTGCGATTGTTGTATGCCAATGTGTGTTGAGGTGTTTACGTGCATTTAAATAATCTAGAAGACATTTGGGGACACTTGACTGTTAGCAGGGAGTGTTGGTGACTGCAGATGTAGCCAGTTTCTAAAGGTTTTTGTTAATACTGAAGTGGATCATGTCTGCGCTTCAACAAAGGAAAAAAAGGCTTTGTAGCACGCCATTGTTTTATGTGCATTTGATCACTTTCAGCATTGTCCTCTGTGCCTGTTTTCTCATTATAGTCAGTAATAGTGGTGTTGGACACATGGTAGAGAACAACAGTCATCCGAGTTTTTGTTTTGAAGCACTAAAAAAAAAAAGTATGAAAGCTTTTGTTAAAAATAACCTGGTTTGAAGCTGCAACTTTTCACTTGTTTTCTTTAAAATAACAACCGCCCGAATGCAATGCTCTGAAACAAGCGAACACAGACTGCAATCTTCCCGGCAGAGCTTGAGTCCCACCGCATTTCATGGAGATGAGCACATATTGGAAAAAACATTCAAAATCCACATAAATCTAAATGTTAATACAAGGAGGGACTGGCAAGATGGGGTTACCATACTGGAAACAGGCAGGATGCAGGTGTGAGTGTAGTCAGGATTCAACACTACCTACCAATCAAAACAATGCACATTTTGATCACAATCTATTTGTTGATCTAACTGTTAACTTCTGAAGCCTTAAAGAATGATGTGCAATGCTAGGAATGTCACGCTGGTGGAGAAAGACTCTAACTTGTTATTTTATCTTATTGACCTAGAATGGTCAAATGTAGCAATACTGACTCAGTGTCAGCTTTAAAAGAATCACCATCTGTAAACGATACAGAGGACATGACATGGAAGCTCTTGGCCTCTCGTGTATGCAGATAAAAACAAGTGCCAAACATTTAAATGAATGTCACAAATAGACTGTGTTCATATACGTTAGAACAATATTTGTAACGTTGGACTATAAAATGACTTCCACGTCTGTCCGAACTAACTTGAGGATTGATTATCTTGTTTGCTTCCAATGATAAAGAGAAGTAGTGATGACGATTCGAGACATTTCCGTCCATGTGTGGTTCCTCATCTGACACACTGGGTCACATAGAGAAGCCTCTGTGCACTGTCTGTGTGCTGCCAGAGCTGCTGACATTAAAACCCTGCTCATGTTTCTTTCTGGGAACCTGCAAACGTTTTCAAACATCATTACCCATGTGGGCACAAATGATGTTTGCCTACGCCGATCTGCGATTATGAAGCGCAGCATCGGGTGCATGTGTCACAATGCCTTGAAAAGGTGTGAGCAATCAATTTACTCCGCTGTCTCAAAGTGGGAGTTGTAGGTTATTGGCAGCAGGTTCTTTTTAACAACAAAACAAATCACAGATTGCCTTCATGCTGTTCCAACAGGAAGCTGAACTGCTCTTGCTCCCCACCAACACAGAGCGCGGGTTGAACTTGGACACTTATCACTCAGCGCCTTTGTACAAACCACATATTCCTGAGCTTCCTAAGACCCCCCGACCCATGAATCAGTCCTTGTTTCCATAGCAACCCAAATAGTGCCACTCTTTCGATGTGATATCCAGTTCACAAGTGCCTTATTGTTTCCTCTACTCAGCGGATAAAATGGCTCTGATTTGCCAAATAAATCTACAACTTACGATATTTGTGTCAGTGACCCTGGCAACAAGGCAACACGGACAATCAAGGCGAAAACATTGTGTTGTCATGATTCAACGACTTGCTTCAAAAAGTTTAGTTTAACACTAAAGTCAATAACCAAGTTTATAGATGTTGTATCCATAGATCTAGGAAAATATAATTGTACTTCCCACAATTCAGCTGGATGCTTTGCCTAAAGAAACACATATGGAATCAAAAACCACAAGTTGAAGGTGGCATACATTTAA
Organism: Taurulus bubalis; assembly: GCF_910589615.1. Lineage (NCBI taxonomy): Eukaryota > Metazoa > Chordata > Actinopteri > Perciformes > Cottidae > Taurulus > Taurulus bubalis. The sequence continues at coordinate 36,327,454 of NC_136590.1, read as the reverse complement.
AAGAATACACTAGCATGATTTTGTTTTGCCTGATGTTAGCATTCAACTAACAGCACAACTGTGCCTATAGACCACGGAAGTGTGGCGTCATTGAGCTTTTTTGAGGCAATTTTATTCATGCTAAAAATGCCCTGAATTCACTTCATCCTGGTGCATGTTCTGGGTGTCTGACTTAAACAAGTATTATGTAATATTACTCAGTACTCATACATCAGTATCATGAGTGTCAGGGCTGTGGCTAAGGATGGTCTCATAGAGCCGCTAGCATAGCTGCAGTCTTGGTCTTGTGAAAATATTAAACATGAACACAATGTATGCAGTACTAGCCATGCTCATTTTGTGTGCACACTACACATATATGTAGGCCACGCTGTCATTTTAGATTAAAAGAAGGGCAAAATACACTTAAATAGTCGTATCGAAAGAAATCTATGGCCTAAATGTTCCTAATTGGTCAGGACTGAACTGTAACTGGTTTTGAAGAGGAACCGCACAGAACTTTGATCATCGAGTTATCTGAAGATTCGCATGTACATTATCTGTCTGGTGTTTCAGCATCTATCCAGTAGTGTTATTATATTCTTTTTCATCTGTGTTTACAGATACGTGGGGGTAATAAACACAATCCCTTTGAATCCAAATCAAAACAGAAAATGGTACTTCATGTAAAAGGAGTCAAAGGTTTTAACAGCAAGACGAGAGATTTTCTTACCATTACTGATGTGCAACATCTTCACGTCTTCACTGGCCCAGACTTTAAAAATACATATGACCACCACAATGACACTGGCCTTCCTTTGAATAGAAACGGTCCTGTGTGTGTTACCGCTATAGAGAAGTGTGTGATGTACCTTACATAGCAGCACAAAGTGAAGAGGAACCGAACCGTTTGGTCCCTGCCCCCTCAAGTTTCAGCTCAATTTATTTGGGAACCTATTGTTCGTAATTCTCATATGTTCTGTTGCATGCATTAGCCTGACTATTTTAAATGTCATTGTACAGCTTCCTTACTCAAAAGCAGAAGAGCTTTTTTTCAGTTAAACAATTACCGTTTGATCCAAAAAATACCCATGAAACCTCCCCACATGCATAATTGATAACCATCTTAATATTTTCCCAGGATAGCTGATCAATCTTACGAGTTTATATCAGTCTGGCTTAAACCAAACATGATCATAAATGGATCATTTCGTAATAGCAGGACTGACTAAGTGGCAATAAAAAAATAATTTAGGGGCCTTATGAAGGCTTGAAACAATAAACGGCAACAGGAAGCTCCTTTTTCGAAAGCTTTCTTTGAACTCTAATTGGCTTTTTCTGTGATGATGCTGCATCCTGCTGGTTTAAAAACGTTTCTGTATCAGAACAGGACACAATCTTATTTGGAAACAGCCTGAAACTTGTCTTTATTTGCATTAATGTCGAACATAATAAGAACATAATAACAAAACATAAAACAGTGCGTCACTTGCCATACCGGTATAACTGCTATTGACATTATTTTGATCAGATATCTGGTAGCAACACACACCACCTATCCTTCCTCCTGTACAAGGAAGCCAACTCCGTGTACAGTTATGGTTGCATGCACTCCCCCACGTTCACAGGGAACACTTATTTCTCCATGTCGGTCAGTGCAGCAGTTGATGAAAACGGTGAATGACCTCTGATGCTTCCTGAGCCACAACTCCACCGCTACATCAACTGAAACTTGACCCCTTCACTGGGCTGCTTGGCAGGGACCACTTACACACTCTGCGTTAAATTACTTCGGAGGAACTGAAAAGAATTTGATGACTTAGATCTGGTTGTTTTGCCATATACACATCACTGAAATCACCAGATGTCATCGGTGTCTCAACTCTCTTGCCGTTAATCCACACTGACTGAAGCCGATTCACCACACAAATTAAATCGTGGATCATAACTGACATGTTTTCATATGGTCAGGCCATTTCATAAAAGCAGCTGTATTCTCGACAGTTTGCAGACAGTGCAGGCTGTGCAGTTTGATTCAAGCGTTGCATCAATTTAAATAACCAACATAATAAAACAGTGTCTTTGTTTCTCTCTTCCGTCACAGGATCGGTCCTGGGCAGATGACCCAGACATGCAGCTGATGCTCTCCAGGATTGTTTTTTAAAGATTTGGAGCGTTTCCTAAAACACTTGGGAGGATGCTGCCCTCCTCTCACGGCACCAGAGTCAGTCTCCATCCCAGAGAAACTCAATAATTCATGTAGACAGCAGTGTTTAATCTAGCATTTCCTCAGATCTTAAAACTGCGTTAGAAAAATCTATGTCTTTGTGTGCTGAGCTCCGAGGTGTCCATCAGAGGTGATGCCAGCGTGGGGTCGCCCTGAAACCCTCGGAGCAGAAAGGGAAATGTGAAATGGCCCTGTGGAGCAGCAACAAGGATTATAAGGATTATATATCTATTACAATAATGTTGCTTCCTTTGTTCTTCTGGCTCAGATTCACTTTGCACAGCCATTATTGTTCAGAATAGATGTTTGGTTTAACCGATGACGGTGAATGAGGTCCGCTTCCATGTTAAGTCCAGGACAAGGTTAATGGACCTCCGGTGTACAATGTCAGGACACAAACTGAAGTCAGAGGAGAGTACAATTAAACATACGCCGTTTTGGGGAAGTCGGGGTTGCTTGACATATATTTGCTGCCGCTCTTGAAAGTCTGCGTCCTGTGAAACAGGAAGAGATGACTGACTTTTGAACCCTGGGAGGATGGGTGTCGTCATCGTTTCTAATCAACTCTTCCACACCTATGGCAGACTGGCTTCTACACCGCAGCATGAATGAGCAGCTTTTTGCTTTCTGCCAGTAACTAAAGTCGACTTAACCTCAGCGTGTGTGCTTTTATCGCAATTAACGCTGATGTTGCAGAAAGAAAGATTGTGTCCTGATATAGACGATTGAGATTGGATCTGTATTCTGCTCAGGTGAAGCTGCGGAAATCGGCTTAACAGCTTAGTCGCAATTAGATGTGATCAGTGACAAAAGTTGTGCGTTTACTGCAGCCTGATCAACTCCGTCACATCAAGTTGCAGCAACTGTTTCGACTGGCAACTTGATTTCTTCGTCAGAATTGAAGACTGATACACCGCATGCCTGCACATCATTATGCAAGCGTCATTAAAATGATACATAAATATGGAGAAACCAGCACGAACACCAACGTCCGGTTACCGCACCTCAGCGAATATCTAACCAAGCGAGTAAACGTCCAGCTCCAGTCTGGAGGTCAGCTGCTGCAGTGTCACGGTCTATCCTTGTAGTTAAAAGCTGCTTGGCCGATTCTTCACCACAAGGTCTAAATCAACTCCTAATAGTGATTGATTTTTTGGAAATTTAAAGCCAGGCTCAGTCTCACTCATTTATTGATCCCACGCAACCCTGTTATGTTACATTTGAGATCAGGTTGCATCCCCGTTTTGCTGCTGAATGTGGGACACTGAACTGGCCTGGCTGCAAAGCTTTAAAGAAAGGAAATGTGTATAAATGTGGCTCGATCCGATTCAGAAAACAAGTTTATTCTAAAAACCCGACACTTGCTCTCGGCATCCTCAGTCCACAACTCCAACCCCCCTTTGCCACACTGCGGACAGTGAACTGGGCCAAGTCCAGAGGCTGCTAAGTGGATGGTACTGCAGCACTCTCTTTTTTGTAACATGTTTTATCTCCCTTTTTCATTCAAACAGTTTGCAAACGTCAGTCTAAGCTATTGGTCCCCAAAGACACATAAGCCTGCATCCCTGGCAACCTGTGTTCAACGGGCTGATATCAAAAAAGAGGATAGCTGTCAAGGTGGCAGGAAAAAGAGCAGGTTTTTGAAGGAATTATTTATTGTGAGCAATATTTTTGCACCGACAGTCACTGGCACTCTAGCAGAGTATAACTGTAACCCACAGTTTGATCCCGCCATTGATAACCATTCATTTCCCAACTGTGCAAACAATTCTCCACACATTTTGCCTGCGATATGACACATGTATCATCACTCCTACTTAACTGTTGCTTTTTGATTCCCTGCTTTAATAACACTTTGAGGTAATGCTGACATATAACAGAAAAGCAGTTACAATATTTAATGAAGTTGTTTATTCCCTGCACATATGTTGACTGAAGCATCACAACACAGGACATTTCAAAACAACCACACGTTTCTCTTGTCAGTTGTGTTGTGGCATACTGATGCAAATTAGATATTTTAGGGTTAATCATTCTGAAAAAAAGCGCTATTTATTGCACTTTTCTTATTTCAAAGAAGGGGCATGATTAGCTCCAAAAGGTCTGGAAAGGAAAATATTTCAACCAGTGGAAATGTTAAAGAGATGCAATCAGCAAAATACTGCTTTTATCAGCTCTGCTGAGTAGCGCTGTTGCTGTGATTGTACGTGGAGGTCAAACCTCCCTCTGGGTTCTATAGTAGGTTCATGTATCATCTCCACACAGGCATATACCTACAATTTCAAGGAGAGCTGTCCTCCATCAAAATTTGAAAATAAAGTATTCTGCCTAATAAATGATTAATGAAGCTGGACGAAAGGGGGCGAGGGTTACCAAGATGTTAATTATTCATCGGTTGGTCGCTCCCTTGTCCACTCTCGCACCGTCTGGGATGCACAGGCACACAAACCAGAACTGATTTGTTATGATTTATATCTAAGACTGTGTCTGACTTCCTTGTGCATGTGTGCCTCACATCTTACAGTAAACCAATAGGGTTGAGGTCATCTACCATGTGACTTCAGTGATGGCCGATCCAGCTTCAGTTCTTTTTCAATTTTTTTTTGAAAAGAGATAGCTTTCACTACAAAAATAAGCTGCTAGAAGAGTCGGACACGGTCACTAGCAGCAAATGGGAATATTTCACAAATCAGTGCAGTTTGTATTATTTTTTTATTTTTTTACTCATAGTGTATGCCTAATCAGTGGACCTCCCCCTTCAGAAAATGCAGAGGAAGTATGTTCATAAAAGCTCCCTCTCTAGTATTGTCCATATTAAAACCTAACTTCCTCTTGTAATAAATAGCACAACCGAAAACTGATGCACCCAAAAATGCAAATTTAAGCGCAATTGTTTCTAACATAACCCACTTCTACTACTATTGTTCTGCCACAGTAGAAGAAAGTACCTAACCTGCACTATTGCTTGACATGTTATTTGCCATGACATCAACACTGTGTGCTGGCAGAGCACTGCTGCTTCCTGTGTATCTGAAAATACACCTTGTGGCAGGCCGTGTGTGTGTGTGTGTGACGAAGGGACAGGCCGAGAGATTTAAGGCCTAAATGTGAGACAGTTTGAGAGTGTGTGTGTCTTTGCTGACTCTATAAAAGCCTTATACATGTGGCACACTGTCCACACAGTGACAGGAAGAGCAGCTGTCCCCCTGTGACCGCCCTCTCTGTGTGAGTGTGTGTGTGTGTGTGTGTGTGACACAGGGAAAGGCACTGACCCTCATCGTCATGACTGCATCTATTATGTTGAGACATGGTTCACTGTTACTCCTCAGTCATCAGAGCATCTTGCGCCGAGGCAGAGGAAAAGAGATTGCTCAATATTGCTTTAATAGCACTCTGAACAGTTACCTTACCTCGTCTACTTTCAGAGGAAGAGACGTTGACCTCCTCCACTTCCTCACTGTCCCTATTGTCCACTGAAATGTAGCCCAGATGGCATGAAATGGCTGCAGCACAAAACATAACCCACGCTCATCCCCATTTCCAATCGTTTATGGGAGCAAATCTCTGAAAGCTGTCTTCAGTTTCTCTAAATAAGTGTTGCTTATAACATAAATTGCTATCATTAATTTGGAGAATCGACTGTCTCGTGTTGACTATCCCAGCTCAGGCACTAGTGAGTCTCAATGAATATGATATTTTGATATTTCATCCGCATAAAATATCCATATATTGTAAGAATGCTTTAATTATTAAGTGCAGTAGAAGTGTAAATCTGGGCTATGCACTTGCACCTCTAAACCTGAAAGAAAACCACCTTTTCCTGGAAGTGTGTAGCTAGCCACAAATACAAAAAGTAAAAGAATTATGATTATCCAAATGTGAAAACAATCGTATCAACACACTATGCCGAGCAGCTTGCTTTTACATGTGAACAATGCCGGCAAGCAGTTCACAGCCTCTCCCCTGTCTGGTGTGCTTGTGTCATTTACACTACCGGCTCTGCACCTTCTGACCTACATTAAAACGAGCAGCTCGTGCACCAATATGTCAACTGTGGCGATGCATATAGGGGCTGATTTCCTGTGATGCCATGTAGACTACGTGTTCATAAGAAGGAGCAGCAGGTTCTGTCTGCACTTGAATAAAGTGAAAGAAAACACATGACAGAGCGTAGCCGGGTGGCTGCTGTGCAGCATGTGAATTAATAGCGTTAATAGCGTGCACTAATGGTTGCATGGAAGGATTCACAGAGCCATTACAGACAGAACCTGCTCAGAAGTTTATCAGTCTATAAGCCCGGAGCCAACACTATTATTTATGGTGCTAATTTTTCTCCACCAAGGTATAAAATTGATACATGGCCGCTGTGACTGCAGGGCCCGTATTTGTGTCACATTAAAAAATATGAATAGAAAAAGTGTGGCAGGAATAAATTTCAAAGCAGATGCAAGACTCTTCCCTCCCAGCCCGTTTCTTGTGCACGCTTACTGTTTGGTCCTGTGAGGTCAGACAGTCAGTGCACGGGCTCAAACTGCTCTCGCCTCTCACTTCTTCATTACCGCTGCCTTTCACATGTAAATGAAACAGTTGAGGTTGCAACTTCCTCCTCATAGTTGTGACAGAACAAAGAGGCCTCTGAGTCGTAAATAAACACGCGGATAATCTCCAATATTTCAAGCTTTAGCCCAAAAATGTAAATATACTTCATGATGTATTTTTACACTCCTCTCAGCGCAGGATGTTTTCTGCCTTTATTAAAAACTCTATCTGACCGACCATTCACACGAGTGACGCGGTGCTCGTGTGAATGGTCGGTCCTGCTCTGCTTTCAGTGGCTCTGAATACCCTCGAGCACACTTCTCCTGTAATAGCTACATGAACAATGAGAAGGAGCCACTGCAATGCTTAATGGTTTAATGGATGTGTGTCATAACTGAGAGGGTCATTGTGATTAAGAACAACAAGATCCAATGTATATCTGAAAGGGGATATTGTATAACGTGAACATAGGGATTTATTTTTATCTAAATATGTCTAAATATAACAGATAGAAAAGTAAGTATTCAGAGCAGATGCTAAAATATGTCATGAAGGCAGCAGCTCCCACATATTTTAAGACTATTATATCAGGGTTTTGTTGAAAGAAAGACATTTCTTATCCTCACTAATTTATTTAAATAGGTCTGAAACAGCATTCATCAATAATGATTACGTTCTTTGTAATTGAAGCACCTATTTCTTTGTGTCCCCTGTCATTACTTCACACTCAGCACAGCTGATGGACTCGTGAGTGGTTTCAGAAAGAATATTCATGACTATCATTCCTTTGTGTCATTTTAAACTTTTAACATAATTGTTTTGTGCAGACAGTCTGTGTTCCAAAAACATCCAGGGACATTTTTTAAAGCTTAAAACGAGACGACGCAACTCTTTATCCACTGAGAATTAACTCCCCAAAAGATAAAAATTCTAACTGAATATTTGTCACCCTAATTTATCTCAACTCTACAAGTAATACTGGACAACTAAAAAAGGGCAACAGCCTCAGGAAATAACTAAGAGGCCAGTTACTTTCCGACCAGTCAACAGAGGACAGGTGACAGCGGAGAGCACAAGCTAAGAGGATCCACCCAGAGGCTTACACTGCCAGCATCCTGCCATTTGATGAGGAGGAGGCTCCGCCTGTCCTTCCTCGCTGAGCCCCCACAGGGAGCGAGCCGGGGTGTAGCCGTGCAAAATGGCTCCAAATGAGAGGAACGATACGATGCTGACTCAGACCACAACTAAATCTCCCTGGTAACCTTGAAGATCAAAGTCACTTTGCTCATATCTATGCAGGATTTTTGGACAACTTGTTTTTCAAATATACATATATGGACCCTCTTGTATGGTGCAAGGCAAACCGGAAGCACGTTTAGGAATAACTTTGTTGTCACCTGCATTTTACGTCACATTGTGAAGCGAAGCCGGCTGATTGTTGACTGCTGTCAGCTATTTGCTGAAGCTGATGCTTTGTGGACAGAGAGTCATTTAAGGAGTCACAGTACAAATCTTCACAAAAACAAGACAAACAACGTGAGCTTAAGTTGAAATCCTGGCAGACAAACAGCATCGGGAGATATTAACATGGATCTAGTGACTCAGTCTTACCACACGACTGTGATGCTGCTAACAGACTGTCATCATCATTATTCAGCGTTAAGTAAACAAAAGTTATTCACTCCTCCACCTGCATTTAAAAAGGGCAAACAAAGCTCCTCTTCTACCATTTTTGGTATCTCTCTACGGTTTGGTTTCACAACAGTAATGACGATTTTTGAGGTCAGAGGTCACGTTAGGATTAATCCGTGGACTATTTGAATGGCTCTGATAGACAACTAGCACCAAATCTGAATCCACAACATGACACGCACACACGTGTACACACTCGAGCTCTCTTGGCTCTTGTTTGGTGCAGGAAATAAAAGTAGGCCGATCGATTCAAAAAGCCTCCTCTGACTCGGCTCCTTCCTACTCAACCCAGAATAGTACAACAGAAGAAGACTTTCATGGGAAAAGACAGCCCTCGGTTGTACATTTTTGCACTCAAAAAAGCAGAAATCTTATTCATGTAGCTATTTTTGGGTCATGGATATATCAGTTTATTTATATGGTCTTGGACTACAACAAGTACAAGAGTATTTGGAAATTTGGTAAGCGTTTCACATATTAATCGTGTCAAATAGCTGTATGGCTGCCGGACTGAAGATTGACGAAGATTCTAGCAGAAACTTCATGAGGACTGATCATCAAATGTGTCCAGACCAGATCAAAATGTGTATCCAAACTGGAGCGAAAACGATTAATCGTTGAAATCATTTATCAAGCAAAAATCCCAAACATTCTGTGATTCCACCTTCTTAATAAATGTGTCGATTTGCTTTTTTTTTTTCTGTTTTACAATACAGTAAACTAGACTTTTGGTCGGACAAACAAGCAATTTGAATGTCAGCTTGCTCTTGGAAATTATGATTTTAGCAGCCAAACTATTGAACGGTTAATTGAGAATGATTAATCCATAATGAAAATTCTGAAAAGAAATAGTTAGCCCTAATTCACGCATCTCTTCTCATTACTCACATACAAAGCACTAACTCCTAACTAATAGCAGGCAGACGTGATTTTCCTAGTCATACATGTAATTGTTTGAGTTGATTCAATTATAGAAAATAATTAAAACCATCTGGCAGTAATTGATAAACTACTAGTTTGACTTAGAAAACACATCTTCAGGAGAGCAGGGAATATATAAAGCAGTTTTATTTGGTAAAAGAATTCCATCATTAAATTGTCATGGAGATAGATAGCAAATCATGGACTACAGGGGGCACAATGGCTTCAGTTATTATGCTATTATTAGGCCTTAAAATGTAATTCAGATTCTCTACCTGCTCTGTCAAATAACACACAAGTACTCTGGGTCAAGGTACGGATCGCGTTTGTGTCTGATCGATACACCGTTTGACTGATATGTATCTATAGAAATGCAGCACGGTGGATGGCAGCAGAACAAAAGTCTCCAGGAGCTGAGTTGGATGAATAGGCGGCATATTGTTGGGTTTGTTGTATCAGAGCACTTCTTGCAGACACACTTATCATTTACCATAAAGTATGCCTGTGGCTACAATAAAACAAGGTGCATTCAAAGTTCACCCTGATGAAAAACAACGCAGCCTCGCCAGGAACACCAACACAATGCCATCAAGTCCCATTCAGTTATCGCCCGTCCTTCCTTCCTTCCATCATGTCAGGTCAGACTGCATTTTATTGTTTAAAATGCAAATGTCAACCACAGCGAATACCACACTGAATGAGGAGCCATGCGGCTCAATGTAAATTAAATGACCCGTCCTTTGAGTGCACTGGCTTATGTAAGCTGCTTGCCCCCTCCATCCCCCCCACCCAGCTCTCCATCCCTGCCTTTCTTACCCTTCAGCAGCCTTATCCATCCCCTGCAACCCCAACGTCTCGTAAACACACAGCCCCATCCTAAACTGGAGTGCAGGGGGTTGTGCGGAGGGGAGCAAGGGGGGCCTGACTCCCGCATCCCTCATTTTTCTCTGCCACCTTGAAAACAACACCCCAATTCTGATTGTGGTTCTCCATTCCATCATTGTTTGTGCACATCACATGCAGCACTGTTACAATGCTCTTCATCCACACAAATCCCCCGCTGCACAACACAGACTGATGGCCTTTTTTTTTTAATCTTTCGAAATATGTATTTAGACCAACAAAAAAAAGATCTTGCTCCTCTTTTTGTTACTGCATCTTCTGTCTCTCTTTCATTCTCTCAGTGTCCCTCCATCTATCCCTCCCCTCCTCCATCCACCTTGCCCTCATCTTGGAGTCCTGCAGCCACAAGCGTTCTACAGCCAGGTTTCGCAGTGGCTTCTTGACAATGTCACAACAGCATTTTTAAGACAATCCGGCCTCGTTGGAGGGTGCACAATGGAGAGAGACAGGAGAGATGATGAGGGGGTTAGTGTCGGGAGAGGAGGACGAGAGGGAGGGGGAGGCCGGGGATGAAATGCGACAAAGGTTGCGAGCTGGATTCCAACCTACAATGTCGCGTGTAAATGTCATAAACGGGGCTCCCTGAGTAAAATGCATTTTTAAAGAGCTGACAACGACACAGTGGGTCGAGAGGCAGAGGGAGGACAAACTAGATGGTGATATTATAATGCCAAGCCATTATTTCATATCCTCTATGGCTCTCAGACATTGTCTTTGGTTGGATTGTGTGAGCATAAGAGCATATGCATGCCTATACAGAGGTATGTGGCACACACGGTGTGCGGATCCATCCATCTGAATTCATTATTCTCAGAAAGAGGACACGGGGAGACTGGAATGTGAATTCTCCGTGATCTCTATACAGAAAGAAAAGGCTTACCTCCACATTTCAGCTCCGGTCGACCCTGCCTTGTTTCATCCTGTTCCTCTCTGCCGACTCCCTCCCCTTCTCTCCCCATGACAGCATTTTTCTGCTATCTATCTCCACGGTGAGGCTCTTTCTCCTCCTCCTTCAGTTCCTCCTGTCTGTCGTTCTCTTCCTCTCTCCAAAAATAAAACGACAAACACACTTCCCGATCTGTGTCTACCGGCTCTTCTATTCTGTTGGTTAAGTCAAGAGGCAGGTTGATTTGTGCTGTCCTCCTCCCTCTTTCTCGCGCTGATTCTATTCCATTCACATCACACTAAAGCCAACCCCCTCTCTCTCTCTCTCTCTCTCTCTCTCTCTCTCTCTCTCTCTCTCTCTCTCTCTCTCTCTCTCTCTCTCTCTCTCTCTCTCTCTCTTTCTCTCTCTCTCTCTCTCTCTCTCTCTCTCTCTCTCTCGCTCTCTCTCTCACACACACCGCTTCACCCGGGCTCTCTCTCCTCCCCCTCCCCATCTACTTGTCAGAGCGAGGTTGAGGCAGCGACGGACAGCAGCGGCCAAGAAGAGAGCTCTCTGTCTTAAACTGAGCATTCAAAATGCGTCAGCGGCAAGAACGTAAATTACAAAAATTTACTGAATCAGGGACTCAAGAGTCCCATATGATAACATGACAAGCAAAAGCAAAAAGTGTGGAAGATAATGACGCACGTTGTTTGAGGATAGTCACCTCCACCGTCCTTGTTTTTTTTACTAAATAATTAATGGAAACAGGCACTTGCAATATCAAACGCATTCATTTAGTCTCATTTGTCTTTGCCAAAACCGACATTTCTGCACAAGAGCGATAAAGGCGCACAAGCACCGAGGGGCAAAGGTGAAGATGGCAGTGTGTTTGTTTACGTGTGTGTGAAAGTTTGTTTATTTGTAGAGACATCTGCGTACTCCCCAGACGCAGCCAGTGTGGGTCGAGACCAGAACAAACAATCAACCTGCTTAACAATGAGAGCACAGGGGTGAAACAACATGGCTCCTTTCCCATCCGTCGCTGCATCTTAAAAAACACATACCTGAGAATTTGGGTAAACCATTTAATTAATGTCAGGAGAGGAGAGGTGCTGCTTAACTTACACTGCAGCAAAGCCAAGTGTCCGGCACCATCCCCCTAATTACTGCATGGAGTCCCGTCCTGGCCGTACCATATGGCCGTGTCTGTTAGCAGGTCAGTGGCTCTGGTCTGGGGAGTGGGGGAGGAGGAGAAGCCTGCGTTGCTGGTGGTGTGTGCCTGGAAGAGATAAGAGAATTAACAGAGGCACTAGTTGATAGTAGTTAAACAGCTTTCTGAAAAGCAAGCATACCCCAGTGCGTGTTGAATCAGCGGCGACTCATGAGGTGTTTTTAGAGTTTGTCGCCTTCTCCGGTGTTTAGCGTTGTTTTAAATCTGAAAAATAAGCCAATAAAACAATTCCTCAACTCATATACAAGTGGTAGCAAATTCATATACTCAAACTATTTGAAATGTCACGTAACATTTCCAAGTGACAGTACAGAGTTCATGGTTATCTTACACACATTAATAAAACAATTAGAATGTAAATATCCTTGTTGGTTTAAGACGGTCTACAATTATGTCCTGTTCTGATACAATGAATACAATGTACACTTAACCAACTGGTATATATAATGGTTTGATGGTAAACATGATTTGTGACGGTCTGAGCCTCTCAAACTGACACCAGAGGTCATTTTGGACAATCAGTGCTACAGTGACACCGTGTGGAAATGTTCCACAAAGACTCGACCGATTGAAGCTCTTCTCTGCAGAGAAACACATTTGTCCTTCTTAGATTGAGTCTCTCTTATGACATATTACACTTCATGGGACCTCACATGCTGGAAACACAGGGTTTGAAACTATGACAGAAAATGGGCTATCCTGAGCCGTCGGCATAGTAAAAGCAAAGGCTCATTCTTAAACTTTTGTCTGACTAACTGTCCAAATCAAAAAAATGCTGTTTATATAATCATATAAACAGCAAATTGTCTTACTCAGAAAATGAAAGCCAGAGAATGTTTTGATTTTTCCCTCTTTAAAAATTGCTTCATTTCTTTCTGCACTAATCGATTCATCTTTTCAGCTCTGGTGTGTGCTGTATACATTCTTGTGAGGAAAGAGTAAAAATACCTGGAAAAGAGGTCAAGATAACACTCTAGCACAACCAGGCAGGAATCAGGATGATGTCAGAAAGCTGCCCAAATGAGTAATGTGGTGAGGATATTAGATTAGTGTGAAATTCTTCCCGGCCCTCATGGGGGCTGGTGTGGCTCTGCCAGGTGCAGAAAGAAAACGTGTGTGATGAGATTTGAGAGCGATTTCACCGGAGCCGAAGGGCTGATAATTCAACCCGACTTGCTAAAGTTAAAGCACCGCCAAGCACATCAAACTGGTGAAGAACGCCTCTGCAGACTCAACAGATTTATATGCCCCTGCAGAGGAAGTTAATGAAGATTTCACACGGTCAAAATACCGCGTTCTGTCCAGCTGCAACGGTGTGGGTCAGCAGCAGCAAACACATTGGATAACTTGCAGTGCTGAGATAAGATTAGTCAGCTAAAGAAAAATATATATATATATATATATATATATATATATATATATATATATATATATATATAAATAAATAAAGAGTAATGATTCTACCTGTAGCTTGCATCACCAATCCTGATCCACTGCTGGTGTCCATTTGTCGTTCACATTTCCTCAGTCCCTCGCCAGCTGTAATAGAATTACAATAGTGAGATTGTACTATTACATTTAATTTTCAACAAACAGCCCCCTTGCTGAATTTTACCTTCTGGTTTGAACTTTGGTAATGCAATGTGGCACAAAGAGGGAAGGGAAATCACAATGACACCCCCTAGTGGCCATTAAACGGACTTGCAGAAAAGAGCTTAAAACAAACCGTTTTCATGACCTGCATCCACAATGCATTGATTTCCTGTTTGGAATGTCCAGATGATAATCTCTCACACTAGGACCAGACCCAAATTATATTCTCCATAGCTCTGCATGGATATTGTTCATTTTACAGTTTTGATTTTAACATCAGAGATCCCTACAGTGATGTTGGTGACATCATCTTGACCACTGTTAAACATCAGTTTCATTTCTCACCTGTACAGTTGACGCTGGTTCTCAGGCCTCTCTGCCAATAAAAATACTGCACACCGAATGGGGGAAAAGACTTTTAAAAACACACATTTAAGACACTTTCTTTTTTTTAAGATGTGGTTTTTTTATCAATTCAAGAACTTTTTTATATCAAACGCTCAAATTATACTGTCAACTGTGTTTCACTTAAAGATGTACTAAATCCTTTCAACAGGGTAAATTTAACAACCTTTGTGACATGTAAACATAAAACACAAACCGAAAGTATAAGATACCATTTGTCTTTTCCTGTTGATATTGTGCAGCCAGTTAGTTTACATTAAGTAAAAAAAGACACAAAAGACAACTGTACACAAAATTTACATTCATCTAACAGTTCAACATGGCTTCTGTCTTCTCAGCTATTTTTTTTTTTTTTTTACAATCAGGTCCAGTATGTACAGTTATGGGGGAACATGTGGTTTAACATGGGGACTGATTTGTCTCATTGCACACAGATGATTATGACACTGAATTATATTAAAAAAGGAAGAATCTCCTGAATGATCACACAGAGCATAAATACTTCCAACTATATAAAACAGGGAAATGAAAAATGAACGCAGACTTGCTACTATAAAAGTTAACAAACCTGAAGTGTCCACGGTGGCTCTTAAACAATATTAACGGTTGATTTTGCTCGTTTTTAAACGTTTGTCTTCATCCAAGCTGTTTTGGCTGTTTATTTAAATACATGTATTTTTTCTTATTTACAAGTGAGCCATATTACTGCTAGAACAATTATGTCCTCGCTGAAAGACATAAAATAAAAATTCAGGCACTGGAGGAGAATCGCAATAAACTTAAAGTTACTATCTGTGCGCTGAGACGAGAATTCGAATTTTTGCTTTTGTGCTCCAAAAACAGATCCTAAAATTGTGTTCCTTTCACCGTCTCACTGTTTACAAACTCACAATACATTTTTCATTGACTCTTTGTTCATCAGTAAGTGACTTGCTTCTTAGTAGGTATTGTATCTCATAACAATTCAAACTTGTGTCCAGAAAGACATTTTGAATCCTGCACCTTCGTAGAAAAAGGTGTACTCAGAGTAGAAAGTGAGGACAAGATTTTGGAGTGTTGTCCCATTGTTTAAGGAGTGCTTCAAGTCTTGTACTTTTGTCATCTACTTAAATATGACGACAGTGATGTTGTTGGAAAATATCACACCAGGAATTTGACATTTTGGGAGGTACATTAATAATTTTGACGACAACATTTTAACGCCACTTCTCCGCGTGGCAGATACAAAGGATGTAGACAAAAATCACACACTTAAAACAAAACGACCGTTCCTTGTTGAATTTAAGGAAAAGAAATGCTATTTGTGGTTTTTACATAATGTGGACTCGTCAACAAATGAAGCGATTCACTGTAGATCTAGAAAACAATATTGTTTCCATTAGGTGGTCTGTAAGGTCGCCATTGTCGGCTTGAATGTACACTATTGAACAAACACCAAATCTGACTCTTAAACGCACTGTTGGTCATAAACAGGATCTTTTACACAGTAGAAGGTGTGTTGTATATTTTGCCGGCGTCACGGTTAACCAGTCTCTCTTTTGTCCCCAAGCTTGAGAGCTTTTTAAATTCACAATTTACAATAAATATTCACAATAAAAGTTTTTGCAGCTCAAGTGACAATTTATGTTCATTGTGTCTTATCTGAAAAAAAGAGTCCTGGGTTCAAAAAGGTTTTGAGGTTCTACGTGAGAAACCTGGACAAAAACCTTGATCTGATCCACTGGTTGCTTCACGTCTGCTATCTGGCAAACGGTTTGGGAGTATTCAGTGAACCGGGACTCTACCACTTGCCCCTCTTGCTCCAGTCCTTAGGTGTGAAGTGAAGGCATTTTGGATCTATGCGCAAGTGTCTCTTCTGCATCGCTCTTTCATGACCGTCCACAATGTCCTCTGAGAGAGTCAGGATGTACTGACCCTAGATTCAAGACAAGAAAAACAAACTTTTAGATCGAGCGTCACATCAAATTTTCTTGAGCATACTCTTTTGGGGGAAATAACCACATCTGGAGACATTGATATGGAATCTGAGTGGAGCCCACAAGTGTTTTACATCAGCTTTGGTGTCAAATTTAGCACATTTCATCAGTGATACATTTTTACACAACAATGCGTCTCTAAACATCTGAAACAACAGTCTGATGGAAAGCTATGTAAAGACTAATGACAAAGTGTGGAGGATCGGTGTTTTTATACTGCTCTAAAGTTTTACAGTGGATGGAATCTAGGAAACAAGTACCGGGCTGAAAAAATCCCAAAAGACACACAAAACGTTAAATTTACACAGCAAAGTTGTTAATTGACACACCACATTGCTGCGGATGCCATCAGAAAGATCAAGGTTGTGGATGAAGGAAATTAAAAAGGGAACGCGGCGTTGGTCTCTCACCTTGTAATAGTTGATGAGGTTTAGGTACTGAAGCGTTGAAATGACGTCTTCTTTCTTTACACTCGTGATTTCACTGATCTCACTGGAGGTTCAAAAGAACAGGTCAAATGAAAAGTGAGCCAATCATTAAACTTATTCTTGGGCGACAATAAAGTTGGTGTTTGCAACATTTGAGAAACCAACAAGAGTATGCTTGATTTTTTTAAGTAACCAACCGAAGAACCTAGTCCTGGGTCTGCAAAAGTTGCTGAATCTAGCGAGAAAGTTTGGCAAGTCGGTTCCTTCAGGCTGTCCTCCAAAGCTACTCCTCCAAATTATCATTAGGGATGTAAACAAGTGTGCGCAGGTCGGCACATAGACAGGTAGGTTCACGTTCAAAATCATTTAAATTGTGCCGAATAAAAAGATGGCACAGGCTTATTAAAGTCCTGTGACAGACACCGGATCTTTCCTTTTTATTGACAGGGCATCAGATTTATTGATTGCTGTCAGGATGTAAAGAGTATTTCAACAAATATAACCAAAACCATCTAAAATACATTCCCAACCCTAGCTTTAAAAAGGTTAAGATAAAATGCCATGAGTCACATACTTGATTGTAATCTGCGGCCTTTCTCCATTGTCAGGTTTGAGGTCCATGAGAATTTCCAAGATGGTCTGGGACCAGTAGGAACGATAGGACAAAAGACCCAGGTCAGAAAGTGGCTTCTCAGGAGTCCCCGTCTTCCCTTCTACCTTGGACAGCTCGTAACCTGACAAATATACACAGTGAACTGATTAGCACAGGTGAGGTGAACACAGAGATATATATATATATATATATATATATATATATATATATACACACACACACACACACACACATTTACTGGCACTTACTGAACTCAATGAGCAGTTTGCCGTAGCCTCTCCGTTGGTAGGGAGGCAAGGTCAAGATGCAGGCTACGTTATAATCTTCGGTCGACTCTTTTTCCTGCACAAAGAAAATGTAATTTAATTTTTGTTTAGGAACACCTGTTTAATATGAGACTGTCTCCAAGCTGTTATGATCTGACTGTACACACAAACACACTGTACCAGAAGTTAAAAAGAGTTTTGCATAATTCGTGTACCTTAGAAAAGTAGCCCACAATGTGGAAGCCTTTGGAGTCATACTCTGTCATTACATAGAAGAGGAAAGGGTCTGTGTCGTAATACAAGGTTTTGTGGTCCAGGAAACACTTTGCAAGTAAACACAGGTTCTGGGAATAAGTCTGGAAAAATATGACAGAAATATATCAATAAAAAACTTTTTTTTTCCATAAAAAACATTTTTGAGGAGAGAGAAAAATTGTCACCAACTTTGTTTTTCCTGCCGTCAATCTCAAAAAACGAGATGGTGCCTTTGCGGTAGATCTCGTTGCCTGGAGGATGTCTTAGATTACATTTTGTCTGTCGAAGATGTAAAACACAAGAGGATGAGCATCATGTGCAACATCTAAGCAGCGAGAGATTAAGGCCTTTAGATCGTGACATTCTGATGATTCTTACCAAATGCCTCTGGAGACACTTCAGGCTTTTGAGGTACTTGAGACAGAATTCACAGAGGTAGAGGATGGGCAAAGCGGTGAGTTCCTGTGGGTACGGTGAGAAGTACCAGGGCTTCAGTCTGTGACGGCCTAACTCTATACACTCGATGTTTTTCATTCTGGTGACGATGTCGTCATGGCTGCGGTCGGACACCAGACTGCCCGTCATGCGGGGTGCAGACGGGATGCCGTCTGAACTGTCTTGGGAATCCTGGAGGTAAACAATGTGTACAGTAGAGACAGTTGACACACTTGCTGCAGTTAAAAATTGTGTTAAAACAAAATGCTGCTTGATCAGATGGAGCATTTGTATTTAAAGAGTTTTTACACATTTAGATTTCTTTAAATGAGTAACATGAATAATCACACCCAAAAAGATGGGTCTAGAGAACCATCACCTGTATCATTGGACCCACTATGGCACAGAAACATACAAACAATGTGTGATAATTAAACTGACCTCTGGTGGTGGTAGAAAGACACTGGCACTTTGAGGGTTGTTATACTGCAAAACCTTTATCATCTAGCAGAAAAAATTAAAAATAAATAAATAAAGTCAGCTTCTGGAAACTATAAAAAAGGTGAATAAAATGGTTCTTATTTACACTGAACTGTTTGGTTAAAGGGTAGATTGAAAGCAATATTGAACTTTTGTTTTAGTCAATTGATGGTTGGGTTCATCAGCAGCCAGCGACTACTGGCTGCTGATGAACCCAACCATAGTGATGTGTAGTGATGGAGATGTTAATGAATGAAAGTGAGGTAAAGAGCAAACACAAACGTTCGATCAGTTTTTTCATGTGGGTTTGACAGATTGTTTTGGTCGCTGATATGACAAACCCACTGGCCACTGTCATCAGAGATGACGTGAGAACGTGGGAAAGCTAAATGTAATAACAGCTGAGCTGCTCATGTTGAGAAGAAACCCTGAAAATAAAAGTATGATTTTTTTTTTTACTAACATTGTTAACATTTTGTAAAACTAAATTAATGATTTTTTTGGGGGGTATAATAAGCTTGAAAATTACTCATGCCAAAATCTTAATCAATCCTTCTCATTGTACATCAAGCTCATTGTGCAACAAGGTCAGTCAAAACACGGAATTTCTGAATGTAGCAAAACAAAAGGCAAAAAGATGCAGAATGTAAGTCTATAGGTATACTATGTAGATTTGTTTTTTTATATCGTAGTGCTTAAAAATACAGATATCATGCATTTTCAAACCCCAAAAAATGCAGAGACTCTGACATAAGGCATACATTTGAAATGAGAAAATAATAAGGTGACTGTAAAGCTGAAATATACTAAAGTTAAATACCTCGTCAGTTCCCCCACAATTAGCTTTTCTCTTCCTTCCGGGCTGCGAGGGGATGAGTCGCCGGGCTGTGCCGTTCTATCGTTACAAAGAAAGAAAGTTACACATTAGCCCGGTAAAAAAAAAAAATACTTCCAACATTTAAGAATCCAACATTAAGTTCTCTTTACTGTTGTGAGCGAGGAGATGGGTTCATGGTCTTCGCGGGACTTAAACGTGTTGGGCTCCCTCACAGCAGGAAAAACAGAGGCCTGAGAGGCTTCAGTTGAACTTGGCAGGGAGGGCACAGGGGTGGCCGGGGGTACCTGAGTCGCCAAGGGGACGGCTTCTACTTTTCTCTTCTGCAGCAAACAAACGTTATTTAATTAGCTTAAAATGAAAACAACTCTTTAACCAAACAGAATGTAAGTTTCCAATCAAGAGTTGTTGATTATAGTCAGACCAGAGGCATGTGTTCATGATTACACAGCAGGAAATACATTTAACGCTTGGTACTCTAGTTTTATGCCTTGAAGCAGTGCCATCTTAATATCGGCTGTTCAACTGATATGAGCCAAGACTGTGCCTTGTTAAATGGCCACAGTATATTAAGCAGGTTTGACCAATTTCTGTTTATCTCTAGGTTAAATTAAACCATATTAAAACCTGGTATTAAGATGCAACAGAAACAGATCAGCTGCAACTCCACTGGGTTAAAACTAAAAATGTGTTTGTTTTTTTTGTATCTAAACCACCTGAATCAACAACTTTCCACTTTTTCATTGTAGTGCGAGATATATATATATATATATATATATATATATATATATATATATATATATATATATATATATATATATATATATATATATATATATATACACATACATACATACATACAGCTGTAGATACTGAACACTCATAGAATAATCCATCTTCAGCACACATGAACAATTACAACATAGACAGAAAATACCAGCTACCTTGAAAGATTTGAAGTTGAAATGTGGCTTCACAAGTCCAGTGCATACACCTGACAAACATTTGGAGACACTGTGTGTTAAACCACTTCCAGACGTGATCTGCACAACCGGATCAGCATCTTCCTTTTTTATTTCATGGTTGTTTATTTCTGGATTCCCATGCAGTTCAGTATGACCTGATAGCTGTTGGCGCACACAAGAAGTACGTTAACACGAGGTTCAAACAAGGTCTCAGTCATTTCTAGAATGTGTAAATTCGTAGCGGTGTCGTACCGGTGTGGGGAGGGTTTTGCCTCTGGAAGGAGCTGTGGCAGACTGTACGTTGAGATCTAGACCCTTCCGCTGAATTGAACAGAAAGGAAGAGAATGAAGGGGTGAACTGACATTCATATTAACCCTCAGGGATTTAATGCACACACAATGTAACTAGTGTCATCCATAATAACATCAGTAAAAACAAACAGCTCTGTGGAAATCTAAATGAAATCTGAAGATGTATGACAATGTAGAGTGAAGACTGATCATGTCAATGTTTATTAAAATAGAGTGGTTGATATCCCACACTCCATAAATGTTTTGCTAAAATGTTCCTTAAGTGTCAAGGCTGGGTTAGATATAAAAAAATATTGAGCATATATAATCCTGCACAGCCAGTACAGGTAGCAAACACATCATATACAGTGTTAGTGCATTTTAACAAATCATTGACTCAAGCAGCATGCAAAATATTGCAGGTCATTAGCAAAGTGACCATGTTGCTAATATTTTGAAGTTAAACTGCATTTTTCTGGCCAGCAAACCAACTATCAGTAAAAATGATTATCACGTGAAACTATTAAGTTATTATTTTTGTTTGTGCTGCTTGTAGTATTGACCACTGATAACCAACTTGTTATGATCTACGCTATAAAGATTATTATATCCACTTTACAACATTCATAACACAGTAATTGAGATTGACATCACCATGAACCTCTATATTCTGTGAGTATCTTGAAACAATACACGGGAAAAACTAGTCTGAAACGTGACTTATCTCATTCATCTAACAAATAAATAGCGACCACTGGCTTTTCTCGAAGTGAACTTTTAAAATTACTCAGTTGGTGTTGCAGCTTTCAAACCGCTGGGATGTAAAATGTCGGCTCATATTGTGTTAACTACTGTCTTCACATAGGTAAAATTATACTACTAAACCTTGGTGTATTGTTGGACATGATACATTTAAATAAACAAACATTTGGTGGCGTAGAATACACTTACCACTTCTCTCTCTGGAGAACTGGGACGGGAGCCTGGGAGACCATTCTTGGTTGGCGTTTTAGCTTCTTTCTTAGGAAACTGAAGCTTCTTCATGTCCAGCCTGTCCCCTGTGACCCACTCATCCAGGCGCTTGTTGACTTTTAACACAAGCAGTTTGACACAAACAAAAAAGACATAGGCTGTGATGTTTCTGTGTCATGTAATTCAGTCTGTAAAGTGCCTACAATTGCAGAAAAAATGTTAAAGAAAAACAAGCTGTCACACCAACTATACTCACAGTCAATATAGTGAACATAGTAAAGCTTTCTCGAAGAGACTTCCTTCACACTTAAAATTTCAGCCAACGCTGTAAGAAAAGCAGATCAGTCAAATTAAAACTTGCAATGACCTTTAGTAAAATTAGCAACATTATTGACATGGGCATCCATAAAACAGCTGCTTAAACATAATAGATATCAAACTTATTAACAACAAGCATTGTGGGTAAAAGGATTTGTGTGGATTTCACTAAACTAGAGTAGCAAGTAGTACTGAAAGACATGTACTCAATCTTCTCAATTGCGATTAATTGCTGCTTTTATGTTTTACATCAAGTGTATTTGGGTTAGATAGAGATGTATACTTAATTCATCCCTAAGGGGAAATAACATCCCGACATTCAATAAACAGTGACAAAATTATAACAAAAATAAACATGAACTACATCCCAAGCTGCAAGATAAATCTGCGGTGTCATGGGATACTAACAAATACAGGAAAACATTTTACGTATACAAGTACTACACAAATGATGTAAACAAATAGTCTTGTTCTTGACTTTGCTAATTAGTGGCTAGTATTAACTCTTAAGACCTTTATTATAAATTAATTTAAAAAGAAAAACTCTAAGAAACATCTCTTCAATGCTCATAAATAGACATGGATCCTGTGACAAAGCTTTGCGAATAGCTATTGCTTTTTATTTAAAGTATCAATATAAAGCAAAGTTGTTTAGGAACCACTGCACATGAAGCGTGCTAGTTTAAGTTAGTTCATTATGTAGTAAAACTGCCAGTGACCCTCGTGAAGCTTCACAATAACAAGTGTCACTGAGATGCTCGACTGATTTGGCTAATTTTGTTGTGGCTCTTACTTTTCTCATCAGTCCGAACTGTCAAAACAAGTATTGCTAACGATTGGATTACTTTGACCCAAACATGGCCCTTAAAAGTGAGCAAATCTGCATTCAGGCAACCAAATAACTGTTATTCAACTTGAACAATCGGTTTCAGATTTGTAAACAACAGCGTGATGTCAGATGAATTTCGCCCAAGTTTCCCCTACAAATGTCATTTTTTAAAATTAAATCCACAATAGTTAGCTAGTTAATTAAATGTTGGACGTAAGAGTGGTTATAGACAGCATTGACGCGTAATGCCTTGCCATGGTACAGCTGCATGTGCGCCCTGTGAGTGTGGTGTTTACAGTGCTTGACTGGAGGCCGAGGCGGCTGGTAACAACAGCTGAGGGTCGCTAGTTAGCATTAGCTAGCTTAGCACTGGAAAAAACAACCGGACAATACTTACGCCATTCGTCCTCGTGTTCTTGATTTTTACGAAGAACGGGGAGGCGACAGCCCTCAACAATCTCGACCTGTCGAAAATAATACGTTAATTTGCATCCTGAAACTGGTTAGTGTCTCTAAAATAAAATAATATCTCTTGAAAACCTACCGATGATGCGTTGTCCGCCATTTTCGTCATCTGTGCGAGCTGGAGCAGGGTGTTGTGGGAAAATGCCGGTCGACAACAAAGATGAAATAAACAGCAAGATGAAGCTCCTTGGATGATCATGAGGAGCGGAAGTCGGAAAAGAAACCCGGAAGCAAATAGCAGGATTCTTCCTTGAGTTGCAGGCGTGGTGCAACACCTTTATTAGGTTAGGATTAATACGACCTGATTTGAAAGTGAGTGCATTGACTCATCTCGGGGGGCTGAGGCCTTTAGGGGTTACCAGTTAAAACCTAATATATTACTTTACAGTGAACAACCAGGAGAGTGAGTGCACATATCCAAAAACTGAAATCTAACCAGTCACCAGTCTTATTATATTGAGATGA
This sequence comes from Taurulus bubalis, assembly GCF_910589615.1. Taxonomy (NCBI): domain Eukaryota; kingdom Metazoa; phylum Chordata; class Actinopteri; order Perciformes; family Cottidae; genus Taurulus; species Taurulus bubalis. The sequence continues at coordinate 36,303,503 of NC_136590.1, read as the reverse complement.
AGTGACATTTCATATATTCATTCTCACACCTGGTATTGCAAAGAGACTGACTGCATGACTCATAATGAATCAGGACTGTTTGTAACTGAAGTCCTAGAGCCCATTTCAGATTAAATAATAAATACATCTCTGGATAACATCCCCTTACAAAGTAGAAGAAAAAGAACACCGTGACCAAAAAACAAGGTACATTGGCTGGCCCAGTGGCCAAGAATAGCTGATAGGACATGCAAAAAATACCAATGTTGTCCTGCATATTTTCAAGGAAGGATGGTATAAACTTCTTGGCAGCAGGGGTCCCTCTTGTCTACAATCTAATCGAGCAAAGAGCAACGTAAATATACAGGCGTTGTACAGATTGTGACCTTTTACATGACTTTCACTGACACCCTTATTTAGGGATTAACACACAGCCAAATGGAGATTTAGATATTAGTTAGACCATAAAGGGTCTGATTGACAACCACAATACTTTTTTTTCTAGTCTAAAATCTAGTTTTCTAACCTGACCCAATCTAGCTATGTGACTTTTTTAATGTAAGAGTGTAGAATACCGCAGTGTGATTTAGAAAATTAATTAAAATCTTGTTAAAGTCTCAGTATACCTTTTCTTTTGTCAGCTGCTCTCAGCTTTTTTCATGTTATGATGAATACAAGCTATGACTAATCTGCTTCATTGGATGAAGCCATTGTGCACATTTGTGTAGGCACTTAAATCTCGGTCATCATGCTGCGTTGTGTTTACTGCTCTTGCAATTATCAGGACAATGGTGCCTTTTGGCTGTAAAATGTGTATTTTTCAGTTTTTTTTAATTGTGGAAGTCATTCAGATCTGTATGGTTCTTGATGATATTTACTCCCAGCTTTCCATTTTTTAAAGAATATTTTCTCCTCTTAACAATTGTCTCATTATTTCCACAAATACAGCTTAACCATAGACATATTAACTTATTAAACGTTGTCACAAATACATGTGAACTAACGACAATCAGTGTTTGAGTGCATCATCTCACTGAGCAAGGGCAAAGGTTATAAATGATCTTTATTATAATCCTTGGAACAGCGTTCAGTATACAGAACTTGCATTTTTTTTTGTTGAGAAACCATATATTAAACTGTAAATAAAAACAAATTATGACAAACAAAAATGAAAGAAAAAACAATCAGTGTTAAACAGCCTTCCATTCTATTATTAATTTTCAATCAGACAGCATAGCTTTCTGTAGGAATAGCCTGTATATTATTATTTACCATGCATGATAGAGTGCACAGACATCAGGCAGCTTATTATGACAAACAGGTGAAATAGTGAATAGTACCATGATAAAGTAAAATGGCAAAGATTCGCTCGTCAACATACAGTCACTTACAGAACACTGCTTACATGTGATTGTAGTCTCTCCAGTGGAGCCAAATCATATCTGTCTAACCCTCTGACCTGGAAGGGACACTGCAAAACAAATCTTAAGAAATCAGGAAAATCCCTCTGGATTTGAATCACTACACACATTGTGACTTTTGTAGAGCTCCTTTTTTTGGTCACAAGATTAACGTGTTTTTTTTTTGGTACCACAGGCCTTAAGGCTTCAGGACGAGACGTTCCCAGACTCTTTAATGACTTCAACACTGACAATTATCCCTGCTTTGTTCCGGGGCTGGAGCTATTTCTTTTCTCTTTTTTTAACCATACATAGTCATACCTGCAGGTCATGGATTATATTTTAAGGAAAGTTAAACATATATCTGCTGTGTTGACAGTAAAACTGACTTTATGCAATACTTCTCCCATGCTACACATTGTCCTCCGCTAACTTGAGAACCAATTGACGGGTAAATATCTGCCTGGTGGCTTTAGCTTATCCAGTCCCCGTCTACAGTATATTTTTCTTTTATTATTCTGCTTCTGTCCCTCCCATTAAATCTTCAAGATGTTAATTCATTAAGCACACCCATACAATTAATGAACAGAAGCAACAAAAACACAACTACAATGAAAAGATGAAAAAGAGACAGATTGCCGCATCACATTTTCCTCTGTTGAAATTGTCTTCATAGAGTTAAAACACCTTTGGATGATTATTGCACATAATAAAACTGGTAGAAACAAAAGCACTAATATCAAGGTCTTAATATAAAACATATGGAATGACTGATGCCACAGCAGTGGGAGGTATAACAATTAAACATCACAATGTTGACTATTGCTATTAATGACAGAATCCAAACCTCCAGCTGCAGCTTTCTGTCTGAGTAGGACTCCACCTGCTGATCAATGAAGCAGATTTATGATCACTGATCTGCTTCACTGATCTAGTTTGTTCCTAAAGAGGTCACCAATCTCTTTCGCAACATAATGATACATTTTGTTGTCTTCCTTCCAGCACATTTCACACATTTCTACGATACTTCTCACTCCTGATTCTTTCTTTTTTTAACTACAGCGGTGACGCACTCGATTCCAAATATTCCATAAATGTTCAGCAGAAAGCAGAGGATTTGCATCTCCTCAAACATGGCAGGGTACATACATTTGGATGAGGAAATAAAGTCATTGCGCTTCACTCCGAAATTTAATATTTCATAAATTTCATTCCTAATGTGAACATGCAACATTCGGTTGCTGTTTTCCCATTATACTTTCAAGCATCACATAGATATATAAAAATAAAATAAAACAAAAATGAATAAGAAAGAACAAACATTGAAAAGTGCAAATGTACATTTGTTTACAGCATAACATATTCACTGTACAATCATTGATTATATACTTATTATTGTATGCTTTATATAATGGTTACTAAGTAGCATAGTTTAAGTAAGAAATATTTCATAGCAAGTCTATTGTAAAATATTAGCATTTCCCTGCAACAAGGAGGACTCTTCTAAACATTGCCAAGGGTGAATGTGAGTGTGTGTGTCTGTGTGCATAAGAACCTATGATGTGTGTGTGTGTGTGTGTGTGTGTGTGTGTGTGTGTGTGTGTGTGTGTGTGTGTGTGTGTGTGTGTGTGTGTGTGTGTGTGTGTGTAAACATAAGGTGTATGTGCAAATAATGAAGCAGAGGAAACTCAAATCATTCTAGATCAGAGGCACAAAGACTGCCCAGCCAGCATTTCAAGTATCTAGCATTGGTTTGGACAACACACATCTGTCAGACATCAGCAAAGCAGAAGAAGAAGAAGAGAAGGAGAGAAAAAACGTTATTTCCTTTCGTAGCTCAGGGAGGAGGCAGCTAAAGAGTCATACGAGTGGAAACAAGCAGTTCAGAGAAATGTGTCAAAAGAGCGACACAGATTAGACTTTTTTAAACAACAGATTAGGCTGTCACACTTCACCTGAAACATCATTCCCACTGTGCGACAGCCCTCTGCATCAGACTGGAAGCTGCAGTCATGCTTGATTTCACAAGCTGCTCCCTGGTCACTGAATGCTTCCTCTCTTACAGAGGAAACACACTCGTTATATTAGTGAATCCACACCAATCTTTGTTCAAGACTAGACAATCTTTACATTTCATCCATGTCTAAGTGTTCTAGCACCTTCAATTGTAGGGCAGAAGGTCCTGCAAAAATGAGCCACACTGGAGATGGAAAGCGAGGAAAGTCATCCACTGGCAGTCGATTTATTAAGGTCCTATTCCGTAAAGAAAAGCCACCATGTTCAGCGTCCTGGTAAAGATAGCTGATGAGATGATCCGACAGGAGAGTGAGAAGTCGCATAAAAGCTTTCTGGCTCTGAAAGTTTCCATTTTTCCTGATGAAAATAAGAGGGTATCCACCTTGAAGCCGTGTTCCTGTGGCATTTTCATCGCTGCTGTCCAATGATGAATCAATTTGTGGGATTCTGATCCAAAGATAAACTTGGATTATCTTTTTACGCATTGGATTGAGAAGCTACACATTATTGGACACTCCTGCACCTGGTTCACCGTGGCTCCCCATGAACCTGGGGGCTAAATCGAATTCCTCAGTTTAAAGACACATGCTTTCTGATACTTTGTTGGGTATTCTGTTTATGTATAGTGCAGTTACACAATATTTTTGGAAGGTAAAGTTGGGCTGAACATACTATAACCTGAAGGACATATAATAATGGGCGACAGAACAACACGTTTCTTCTTTTTTCTTGAATAACAAACTGTTTAAAAGAGAATATTATACTGTACAGTTTGGTGGTGCAGCACAGCTTTCTTATGATTTTATGTGCTGGATTTGTGTATGTTCTGGTACATGTATGTAAAGTAAAGACATAGAAAGAGAGACTATAGAATATACTATCACAAGCTGCTGGGAAATGTGCAGGCGTCCAAATCCATCAGCCTCTGGACGTCTTAACGCTCTGACTTGACTTTGTAGCGCAGAACCAGGTAAGTAGCCAGTCTAAGGACCAGGAAGAAAACCCCCAGCACTATGAAGTCCACGTAGAGCTTTGCGTCCTCCACATCCAGCAGCTGCAGGACTTCCTCTGGCTTTTGGAACTTACACACCACGCCCGGACACGCCAGCTCTGACCGGTTCATCCCATAGATAGAGAGTATCACCCCCTCGAAGCCGTACCTGAAAGACAACATGTTTAACTTGTACGGCTCATTCACAGAGAATCATTTCGGAGAAAAGAAAAGCCTCGCCACAAAGACAGATAGCCTAAATACATTTAGCAAACGTCAAACAAATTGAAGATATAGATATTTGAACTACATAAACTACTGACAATACCTGACATAGGAAATGTAAGAGCTCCACTGTAGGTATTTTGGAATGGTGTCAAAATTGACAAAGAAGCCAGAGAAGAGGAGTACAGGTATGGCTGTGACTGGACCCACGAAGGTTGCTACCTGTGGAGCAAATGAGTAAAAAGAAATTAAAATAAAAAACTCTCAATTAAATACATTGTACGAAGATGGAGGAATACTGCACATTTTAGCATTCCACCTCTATAATGTTGATTAATGTAACATTATTGGACTCACAATGGACAGTTTAAGAAAAGGATCAAAGTCAATGAAGCAGAACCAGAGATATCGTCTTATTTATTCCACTCATTCTTCTTTCTGGCGCCTACATTATCCACAATGGAACCCAACCATTAATACTTCAGCTGGAGATTTAGGTGTGTCATGATAGTGGCAGCAAATGTAGCCTTGAGCCACTGCCCTCAACCCGAGATGAGGAGCAGGCTACAGAGGTTTGCTCACTTCTTTGTAACTTATCAAAACTGTAATCAATTACTCTTTGCACATTACGAACTATAAAGTCATTACATTACTTTCATAATTACACTTCAGTAAAATAAATGTGTTACATCACTCGCTACTTCACTTTCATTCCCTCAAAAGTACCATTAAACAACACCAACAGGGACAATGAGTTCGCCTACTTTATTGAAAAGGTCATGCTCAGTATATGTGCACTGGCAATCGCCCAAGTGAAGTTACAAAAATCAAACTACATTTTCTAGAGGTGGGGGACTTAAAATGATTCATGTTTGCCTACCTGAAGAGATGTGGATGCAGCCCCTATAAGCAGACCTAGGGATTGGGCCACCAGGGCCGTGGATGTGGACAAGGCCATGAAGAGCAGGTAGCGAGTCGCCTCTGGAGGCTGATTAGTCATCCAGTACACTATACTACAGTACATGATTGGGCAAAGCACCTGCAGAAGAGATTTTGTACTGTTGCAAATTTGAAATATACTGTATTCATGCCCAAACTATTATGTGCTAATTTTTTCAATATTACCTGGAATGGTATATCAGCCATGGTTTTAGCCAAATAATAGGCCTTCAGGCTGTACCAGTAGTTGAGATGTTCCCTCATAAACACGGACATCTCCAGAGGAACTATGGAACAACAGCAGGGTTAAAAATCTTTCCACTTCATTTAGAAAAACAAACAACAGCAAATCAATGGTTCCCATTTCTCCCGAGACACAGCCTCTTACAGGTTAGGATGGTGGGCATCAGGGCAGCAAACATGAGGAACAACATGGAGAAAAAGAGGAAACCAGTGTTGTTGAAGACCTTGCTGGCATCATTTCCAATGTTGAGATAAAGCAGGCCAATCAGCACTCCAATACAAATATGGGACATCACCCTGAGGTGGGTCAGCACCTTTAAAACACAAAATAAATCAACATAACTCAGAAGTTTTTAATTGATATCAGGAGTCTAACTAATGCTGTTTTTTTAATAATAGGCATTGAGCAGATGTGGACAATAGCATCATAATTTTACCACGTCTCTGCATATTGTTATAAAAGTTCTTTTGAAGAGGATGCAGAACTGTGTGAATGTACTCGTGGCAAAGCTATGCTTCTCAAGTGTTCCTGTGTCCTGTGGAGAAAGACAGTGAGAACAAGGAATTAATTATGTAAATAATACGCAATTGAATGTATATATATATAGATATATACAGTATACACAGTACCCAGATACAAGACATCATTTAAAAGACACACCATACTTTTTCCTAAGTCACGTTGTGAAAATAGGAAGGATATAAATAGTCTGATTGTTTATTTAATTTTTTATTTTGTTTTAAATTGTTCATTAGATTAAGTAATACATATGTGATTTGAGTTCATGATTCAGAATGTATTTAAATCGTCCCAATTGTATAATGTCAACAAAATGTTTTCCCTAAATGGAATTGAACCTTGAAACACACAATGCCCACAAAGTCTCTGCACCGTAATGAATGATGGCAGATATTTTGAGTGGAAGTAGAAGGTCACTATCAATAATTTCTTGAATCATGCAATCAAAGAAGATGAAAGTTTGGAGGCTTAAGTCAGAAAACAAAGACGTTGGACGTATATAAGAATGAAAAACATCCTAATCTCTGTTTATTAGTGTAAAGGTTACTTGCTGATGCCTACACAGAAAACACGAGATAGAAAGGGCAACAGAGAAAATCAATAAACTGATAAAATATTTTCAGGAGAGGGGCAAAACTGCATCATACAGAGTAATGGTATATCAGAGAGCTCTTGGTGGTCTACATTTACAGTTTAAGTATTTAGCTGATGCTCTTATCAAAGGTGACTCATGGGGCTGAGAAAGAGCGAGTGAGAGGAAGCTGAAGGAGGCTGAAGAGAAAGATCAATGATGAGGAGGAGCGGGGGGCACTTTGGTTGATGTGCACAGGAATGTGTTAGAGGGTATTTTATTTGAATTCAACCCCGTTCAGTGTCAGTTCAATTGTGGGGTTCCTTTACTGGCTGTGATTAGTTATTTAAAACCTAAATAAATGACATTTTTAGAGTACCTTTGGTGCAAATAAACGCTACCATTGCTATTTTATTATATAGTGTTTAATAAGGACAGCATTGGGCATTTTTATCACATGTGGCTTTGCAGATTGGAAAAATATAGGCATTTTTTAAATAAATGAGTAGATCCCTTATTGCCTAACGAAAGAATTTAATCCATCAGAAATCACTAAAGAAAACTGATGCAATTTCCTGTTCCAACAATTCTTTGAGATTATTAAAATCATACATTTTCAGTGTTCTTTTGGTTAAAGGACTTGCCTTTCTGATTACTACGTGATGTGAGGCTAAGCCATGTGTTATTCTAAAACATATTGTGTGGTGCTGTGTGAGAGGGGTGGTACAACTCACACTGGGACAATGAGAAGGAGAGGAAGAGTCATTTTTGTCTCTGGAGTTCTTCTTGCCCTCCTCGGAGCACAGTCCACCCTGGACAGCCTCAAACAACACTGGATTAAGATCACCATACTCCCCTGACGCCACCTCAATGACTGAGGACAGAGAGGACAAGCTGGTGAGAACAAAAACACGGACAAACACAGACACACACTTGTACTAAAGGAGTTGCTTGACTTACTGAAGTCAGCAGGGTTATGATATGTTGGACAGTGGAGGCCCAGGTTCTTCAGATAAGGGATGAGGTAAGGGACTGTGCCCTTGTATATGCACTGACCCTGACTGAGGATGTACAGCTGGAAGAGGAACACAGGTACAGTGTAATCAACATTATTTCCAACACACTGACTGTCTGAATAATATATGAACAACTGACAAAACAACAGGACTGTGTATTGACTGCTGCGCTGCTTGTCAACTGGATAAAATGAATCATGCTAACCTGGGGAGCCCTGGTCTGAGCAGCAGCTAATGGAAAGCTAAATTTGTTCTGCACCAGAAGCCCTCAAGTTACCTTATCAAACATCTCAAAGAGCTTTGCACTGGGCTGGTGAATGGTGCAGATGATTGTCCGTCCTCCCAGAGCCAAAGACTTCATGAGGGAAACCACCTGGAAGCAGGACGCACTGTCCAAACCACTATAGGGACACAAGACGAGACAGAACACCATAGAGACATTATTTAATCTGTATTCATGTTGAGATATCACACATTCAAAGCAGCCAAGTAATATCCTACCTGGTGGGCTCATCAAAAAACATGACAGGAGGATTGTTGACCAGCTCGAGGGCGATGGCCAGTCTTTTACACTGGCCTCCAGAGATACAGTTGGTGCGTGTCTGAGCACACTCCTGAAGACCCAGAGCAGTCAGGATCTCATCCACCTGGAACACAAAGAGAAACAGATGTGGTGACACGATGATGCACATGCAACTGAATGTAGGGGTGGGTGTTAAGGATAACATATACAATCATGGTACATGTGACATGATATCATAATGTTGACATATGGTATTACATTAGGTATTAATATATAGGAAGTCACGTGACATTTATGGCCAAAGTGTTATTTCATCTAAAATAACCAAATGAAAATGCCTGTATTTGGCTAATCCAGTGAATCGGATTCTTTCAAAAACAGGATACATCATTATGTTGATGCACATATTATAATAAAGGAGGCTGGCTCATTAATATGCAATACCATAACTAATGACTACTAGCTGAGAGACAAATGTATATTGTCTTGCCCACCTGTTGCTGAAAATAATTCAGTAAATTGAAATGCAGTCAATATATTTTGACTTACAAGTTCTTTTTTGACCTGCATGCTCTCATTCAGTTTCAGATTGGCAGAAACCTGAAAGACAGACAGAAGTTGATTGAACATTAGGATTTAATGAGGTAGTTAGCCAATTTTTTTCATCATCTGCAGATGACCTCACCATCATGGCCTCCCTCACAGTGAGGTGAGGCAGCAGCATGTCATCCTGCATGATGTAGCAGGACATCTTCCTGAAGGTCCTCAGGTCTCTTGGTCGGCCATTCACCATGATCTGGCCCTTCATGCCCGTCTCCCTGTTTACGACCAAAACTTAATTATTTTACAGCCATATTCTGAGCACTGAATTATGTCAAAAGTATGATCTTCCACATCTCACCTGTACCCCGCCAGAATATTCATCAGAGTTGATTTTCCAGCTCCAGAAGGCCCCATTATGCCAATCAGCTCTTTGCTTTTGAATCTTCCTGACAGACATTTGAGGAGGGCTTTGTAACCTGACAAAAAGGGGGAAAGATGTTATTTAAAGTGCTCTAATTGGTCTGAAATTTACATGTAGTATCTTTTTATGATACATATTGAAATATTTGAAACAATAAACTTCAATTAATTTGTTATATTTAATATTCAAGCCCATTTAGCAAACTCACATGTGTTACAAGGTCTACAAAATATTTCTCTGGTATTTTAAACATTCACCAGTATTCACAGACAAAGAGGAGAAATAACTGGTAAAATCCAGTAAAAAGCTTTGAATTGAGTAAAGATGGAAAAATACAAGCACAAAAACAAAATAGCAAGTGTATAAAAGTGAGGTTTTTGAGAGCTAGATATAATACAAGAGCAATACATTATTTACAAGTTAATTTATCTATCTATCTTATCTGACAACAAAGATGGTTAAAAGTAAACTTAAAACATGTTATTGAACGTATAATGCACCATCTCACACATTACAGGTCAACTGAGCAATGAAATTAGTTTATTTACTGTATATGTTATGTGTTATATATTATGGAACGTACAAAGCCGCATTGCATCGTGACACTCAGTTCTTAAAATACGCCAGATAATTATGCAGACAGTGAGCCTAATTTCACTCCAGCAGAAGAAGTCATTGGCTGCTAATACTGAACACCAGGAACCATCAGGCAGAGCTAGCAGTCAATCAGACATGTCTGTTTAAACGTTATCCTGGTTAGCAGGCTACACTTAGCCAACATTTATAAATGACAGACTATATACCAGAATATTTCACAGCATTTTAGGAGAGCGTCGGGTGTGCAGCAAGACATTACTGTAAAAACTACAACTAAAGAAACAAGCTACAGAAAGATCTAAGATCACGGCTTCCTCAGTGGCGTCAACAGAACAACCACAGACATTACTTCCCTTCAGGGATTTTAGCAATGGTTGAAGTGGCATGGCCTTCTAATGAAGATGGGTCAGGTCTTTTTTTCATGATGCAACACAGTTTTAGAACTGACAATCTGAAGGCTTCCAGATATGTATTGTTAAAAGGCGCTGTAAGTATCCTGTCTCGTTGTAAACCCCTCGCCTCACCCATTTCTGCAGTGACGCCTCTTCTTGTCTCGAGCTGTGTAAGGGACTCAGCAGAGCCGCCAGCCCCCTTAATTAACCCTCACTCTATGACTAAAGTGGCCTAATGGCAGTGCCCCCTCCTCCCACGCAGGGTTATTACATCAGAGAGCCTCCATTTAGATAGCCGAGCAGCCTGCTGTACGTGAAGCAGCCCTGCTCTGGCATGTGGTGCATACCGATGAGGCTGCGAACACATCCTGATCACCCAGTCTCATGAGAGCCACAGAGTATAGCTGACCTCAGTCCCCTCATTGTCAAACACACACCGATTTAACAGCATGTGACAGTGCACATCACATCTGATCTCATCGGAAATATCAAAGTAATTGTTAGACAAATTATTATGAGTCACGATTGAGGGGAGGCCATCACATGCCTCAAATTGAAGCCCTTGACACAATTGACAACTCCATTCTCACACCAGGAATATCACGTATCAGTAGTTGGTTTAATTACTACGATGTGGACTGCCTACACAACGTCTGTTCAATTGTTCAATAATGTTTAACATCAGCATATTCTATATTCCTTGTTTAATTGACTATACACAAACATACACAGCACAGCAGGCACCATAGAAAAGACATTTCATCAGAACAGAATAATAACCTGTTCATAAAAAATGCTGTCGTGCACAATAGCACACAAGTGCATAATAGATCGGAACATAATGTATGTAAAAAAAAAAGTACTCCATCTAGTTTAAATTCTGCATATTGGTGGATGTTACAGAAGTACAACTAAATATCATCTTTTTTAATTCCATTTTTTCTCATTCCTTGTCAAAACCAGGTGCCTAAATAATCCAAGATGCAACTCGACTGCCGACAGTTTGGTCAAAGATTCAGGTTTTATGCTGGTGGAGGCTAATATCTTCGAGCTGATAACCACAAGCATAGGTGAACTGCAGGTTACAGAGGTCTGGGAAGCTTGTTTAGTCTTCAGCTACATCTGACGCTGACTCAAGATCAAAATCAGACTTTGCACAGCTCCTTCTGGAGACACAAAAGGTGATATACAACTTGTTCACATGTGCTACTCTGAGGCCTGTAAACAGACTTCAATGTGTTACGTCAGTGAAGTTCTCTTTTAAGTGAAGCTATTTGAACTACTTATAACTGTATAACTCCACTCAGTTCAAGCTAAATGACTAATTATAGCTAATTGTGAGCAGCTTTAAAGAAGAAAAAAAAACGTCTTTTAGTTGAAACCAATTTCTCCAATCTTGCACACACAGAGTGGATGAAAGAACCAAAATGAAGCAATAAGATCTGTCTGAAGTCGTTGATCATTTTCTAATGGTCCATCTCTCTCACATCAGGACATTTAGTAGACAACATACTCAGACTCTATATAAACTGCGACCATTCTTCACATGACAACTATGTAGAGCCTCACTTTGACTTCTGTTGTATACTTTGTCTCACCATATGGTGTACAACGGAACAGGATGAATAACCAAATACAAGGCTTCTTTATATTAAACTAGAAGAACAAGAACACCTAATCCTACATTTCCATAACCATCCAGCAAGAAAATGACTTGAGTAGTGAAGCAGCATGGGTTACTTTGCATCAAGGTCATAAATTTGAGTTATCGTGTGCTGAGGCATCACCATGATGCCTCAGCAGCACAGGGCATGTTGAGTCGAAGATGTGATTTAATCTGAAAAGATGACCACACTCCGAATAATTCAGCAATAAAGGAGCAGAGATCCAATTGCAGTAAATAGCAAAATGCAGAGCTGATATATCGAGGCATGTAAACCTTTTCCTGCTCTCACTCCCTCTTCCTATCCTTCCCATTCGGGGGCTGGGCCAGTTTTTCACCAGTTAGGAGAATGCCCTCAACATGAAAGAAGGTCACAGCAACAACAGGATACATGGCCATGAAGAACCTATAACAAATGCAGGCGGTGGGCCGCTCATACATCATTGAACCTTCCTGAGCCCTTTTACAATAAAATAAGCAATTCTAAATTCACTGCTTTACAATATATTCCTCGTAAATCTCTTCCTATCGGCCACAAACTTTATAAGGAAGGACTCATAAGTATGCCGACAGTGTCTCGAAGATTTAAAGAAAACATTGAATTACAAATGCCATCATGTGTTCAAGACTCCTCGTTCACTTCATTCTCTTTCCTATGATAGCTGTAGCTGCATATCGTTGAGCAGAAATTACATCCAATTATGTATTTTTTAAAGGAGAAATAATCTCTGACCAAAGATAACAGCAGAACAACAGCCTCAAGCTCTGTGATCATACCTGTTTTACATGAGCTGCAGAGAATCAGCTCTGAACTTAGCTTGTCAAATGAGACACAAACATCAACAAGCCGCTCAGTGTAAGCTACAGTTTATGTCAAATGTAAGCGCAACACCCTGATTATATTACTGTATGAGTGGCAGAGGTAATTGGAGAGGCAGATAGAGGTTATACGTAGCTGGATGTACACGTAAATGATTTCAGTCAGAAGAAGAGTAAAATGGCAGGCGAGCCGCTCTATGAAAGGCACAGCTTGATTAGTAAAAGCTAAGACACTTCCTGCTCACACATCAACAGCCTGATGAGCTGAAGCAGGCACCCTGAAGAGGCAACACCAACAACAGCAGAAACCACAGGTTGATTTAGACGAGACCACTAAAGCAAAAACATTGGCATCAATCGTTTTCTGACCCTCCTATTTCATACTCTCCATACATTCAGGTTTCACAGCGGAACAACAAACACGCCAGACTTTCATAATGCACATCAATATTACACAAGACTGAAAATAACACACAAGACAACCTGCAATGCATAATGTATAGGGCCTCTCCTAAGGATGCTACGCGGCTAAATATGAAAGGAATAAAGGATTCCTCTGAAGTCCATCGGCCTCACCCTGCTAAATATACAGGATGTAACAAGAGCAGCTAAACATAGTAGTTTACAAAGGGTGGTTTAGTTGACAAGAGAAATGACCAAAGGTTAGCGGCTCATAATTTGAAAAGTTGAGTTGAAATGCTGTTCATATTCCACGAGTAGAGCAATCGTGGGCCTGACTCACCGCCTATCATCAGACAACACAGGGAAAAGAAAGGCAAGCAGTTTGCCAACCTGCGAGTGTAAATTATTTACTATGTCTAAACTCTGCTGAACGCAGCAAAGCTTACCAGGACACTGCCTGCTACAACAAGGTGGAAGTGTGCATATGTGCGTGTGTGTGTGTGTGTGTGTGTGTGTGGACAGGGCTGGGCTACATGTGTCCAAACAATAGAGCAAAGCAAGAGAGGCAGACTGACAATAAAAAGGATTAAAAAAATATATCTTAAATTTCACTACAGCTTTTAGATGCCTCCCTTAACATTTCTGCACCCCGGATATTGATCTTCATGCGTGGTGCTTGCTTGCTTGCTCATCCATCATGGTTACTATGTGAACTGAGCTTTGCGGTACCTCTCCTCCTCCACCAGGGACCCTCGCGGATGGTGTACGAGAGCTCATTGAACTCCAGGTCCACAGTGGAGCGGCGTGGGAGGTGGGAGAAGCGTTGAGCCTCAGTGATGTGGTTCTCCACTTTCTTCAAGTGGATGAGCAGTGGCGCCTCTGAAGGCGCTCCGCTGTGGAGCTTGGTCTCCTCCATGGGGATGCTGACGGAGCCCTGCTCCAGTGTCCTCTCGGCCATGCTGACGGATGCAATGGAGGACAGACATGTCAGTCTTTACAACCGTTTTCAAGCTCAACTCCACTCTCCTACTTCAGAAAAGAAGCCTCACATTTTGAAGATGCAGATTTTAGTTATATTTAATAAACAATTCAATGATTGGTTTTGATTCCTTTGTTGGTTGACTGATTCATAGAAAACCGGTGCCTCAGCAGATGTGTGGACACAAAGGTGTGTTGTAGGAATGATTTTAGGATGACTGCAGACCCCATCTTAAAACTAGGTGCTGGGTATGATCTGATTATAGTTTACTTCATGAACTGGCTGGTTGAGGGGAATGAGATTGTGAGTGTGAGTAGTCAGGATCTGGTTTCAGTCCTGCAGCATGCTTATACTGCTGATTCACATCAATTTCCGATAGGCAAGGCAGCCTGTCTGAAGTGTCTTTTATGATATAGCGGCTGGTCCATTAGCTTTCCATAATCTGAAACTGAATCAGGTTGTTTCACCAATATCAGCATACTGAAGATGTTAGAAGGCGTGACAGCACCAGATTCAGTTACCATTACTATTTCATTTATCAGGTAAAATTATGTTGTTTTTAACAAAAATATACTCCAGTACTGAAGAATTGTATGAATGATTTAAATTAGTTTAAAAATAATAATCAAGTGCCCTACTTTAGATTACTACCTATACATAAAGAGCAATGCAATTATCAGTTGAAAGTTTAAGGATGATCATGTTTAAATGCTCAAGAAAATGAATGAGATGTTTAATTGTAAATACATTGCGTATAGTATTAAGAATTGTAAAAGTGCACTGCTAACAAGGGTTAGAAAACAGTTCAAATCTAAATTTGTGCCCATGCACTCCTGACATTGGCATTCATTATCTACCCAAACACTTTCAGACTGCTTTGAACATCTTTTAGCAAATAAAGAAGTCATGGGGGCACACAGATATACATGATGGGTCAGAAATTAATTACTGATTAATTCAGGCACACTTATCCTCGTGAACATATCATTTTGTGACACCAATCATGTAAACTAGGTTATTGTAACAAATACTGACACATGAAACCACTGATCAGAGGCAAAGAGTTACAGAGCAAAGCGAACCTAAAATAGAGACTAAAAAGCAGCATAAAAAAAGAAAAACTCGTATCAAGTTTGAACACATAATCGCTGTACACAAACATCTACTGCTACATATACCATACAGTCATATACTACTATCCATGTCCTGTATATGTGCAGTTAAACCTCCTCATGTGAAGAGGGCCAGTGAAGGAAATTGACCATGACTTCTATTGATCACCCTGCCATTAGTGAATTTCCATTATAAGTCTGCATGTAAGCTCAGTAAAACACAGACAGGCTTTAATGGCCTCTTAGTCAGATTGAAGGCCTTGCTGTTCCGTCATGTGCGGCCCCTCAGCGAGAACATGTGAGCACACACAGCCATTGTAAAAGTCTCCCCGGGGATGAAATATGGTTAATACATGTAGACCTTTGCAGTGGTGTGGTGACTCTGTGATCTGCAGTGACTTGTCCGTGATGGGGGATGCTGCCAGCTCCTCAAAAAGCACCTGTTAGCAACAAACTGATGAGAATGAAGACACCAGACACTATTCAGGATGTAAAATGACAGAGCATGAGAAAGGTGACCTTTTTTTTTTTTTTTTTTTAAAGGTATAGATGAGTCATACATAAGGACACACATGCAGTTCGGCTTCTGCTGCGTGTTGCATTGCACATGCACATGCACACTCAAACACTCACGCTTTGCACATACTTAATATTGTGTGTTGAAATGACCAGGTGAGCTGCTCAGCTCGGGTTCTCCTCTCTGGGTGGGAGCAACAGTGCTCAGTGGATCCCTTCAGACAAAAACAGCACAATCCCTCCACATCAGAAGGTCTCCAAACCGTCCAAGCAGTTAAAAAACAACAACAACAAGATGCTCACTGTGCGCCACAGTCCAGGAAAAATCCGTCTCGGTTGAAGGACAGGGCTGTGTTCTCCGTATCAATACATCTCGGGGTGCGGCGCACACCATCCCGCATCCACTACAGCAACTCCCCAGATTAAAATCATGTCCGGCCCCAAACTATGACTGCAGCCCCGAGAATCGTCAGGGGAACAGGATGCCTGTCATGTTTGTTTTCTTCCTCGGTGGGATTATTCCTTTCAGTGAATCCATCCCATCCGAACTCGCATCGAAATACTCACTCACATCCTCAGCAGTGGTGTTGATGACAATCTCCAGTCTCGGACATCTGGAATGAAACAAAAACAGCCAAACAGCGCTGCAGATGCTTCAGCAGCAGCAGCAGCTCGATATCGCAGCCAACGTGATCCTCTTGCCGGTTAGTGCGTCTGTGTGGTACGCACGCCGGTCTGGGATACAGGGCGTTGCTGACAGGATGCTAATGGTGGGGGTAAAAAATATATTGCTTTGGTTTTGATGTCATCTTCGCTCGCTAATCCTCATCCTGACCTCACGTTTTTAGAATCAATTAAATAAAAAACTAAACAACAGCATGAACATGAGGGGAAATGCACATTTTGTTCAGACAAATGCACAGATGATAATATAGAAAATTGAAGTCCCTGTAAAGATATGTTAATGATATTACGTAGTTTAAGGCTATACCAGTTGGAATTAATTCACAGTTGATTAAATGGATTTTTTAAATCAGATTGATGCCTCAGTCTGCTTCATTAAATGAACCCCTCAGACGCCAATTTAAACCATTTAAGTATTCCATTTCCTATTCCGAGGCTACTTGTCCCTGGGGGAATGAGAGGAATGGGAATAACCAAATGAAATTAGGATATAGCTCCGCTGTGGATACTTTTCTTTTTTGCCTCATGCCACATAATATTGATGCAGATGATCAATTCGGCTGTATCACACTCGCTGCACTACTGTTGACAGTCTGTGTAAACACGAGAAAGGTTTCGGGGAGATTTTTAGGCCCCGCTGTCTCTTTAAAGGCCGCACCTGCGCAGCTGCCTGCATGGCGCTGATGCTGCAGTGCCCGGGTTATTTTCGGTAAAACTGCCGGGGTTACTCGCGTTCAAGCGGGCCCTACATGGCTTACATCAGCCCTGAGAGGACATCAAAACCATTTTTAGCCAATTGTACCTGCCTCTTAATCAGACCGATTTTAAACGAGCTTCACCGTCGCAACATGAGCAATTTCAGCACAGCAACCATTCTCTCTCTATCCGTTATAAATGCCTTATCAAGCAGGACCATCTATTCAGATAGAGACACTGTAACACATGCACATCTGAATCCATCACACTCATTGCAAAGCCTAGGCCCATCATTATCAATCATCACAGGTTTATATGCTGCAACACATTTAGTTCTTGTTATGTTGTTCTGCAGCTCAATCTTGAGAGTCAGTGACCAAAATAAAGATGGATGCTTTGATTATAAGGCTCCGGTATATGTTTTGTATTGAAGCTGGGATGACTGACAAGACTGCAATAGGTACACGTGAGGTACTTAAATCCATTACTCTACCTAAAAGGCCAAATCCTGATTGCATAATGTCATATTTGCCTCGGGGAAGTTGATATGACATTTCTTACACTCTCTGGAGAATAGGCTTGAGTTTGCATGCATAAATTATCTAAGATCACCATTCTTATTCATGCCCTGTGACGAAACATAACCACAATGAAGATCATTAATCAACTAAATGATAATTAAGTCACCTCATAGATAACAGGGGTCTCTATTCATAAAGCACACATTAACAGTGACTGACAGCCAGAGCAAACACGCATGTTAGTTTTATTTAAACTCAACAAAGACATCTTTGCAAAGTGACTGCAGGACTAAAGGTATACTGGAATGCGCTCGTAAATGAGGGTTAGGCTGGCACACTATAAGTACTGAGCTGCAGTGTTAGTCGACACCTGAAGGACAAGATCGTACAGGATGGCACTGAGGACAACTGCTCTCCTCTCTGTGGGCTTTCTTCTGCTGCTAACAAGAAGAGCTCTCACAGAACCAGGTAAATATACAAGATGTGCGTTGTGTGTACGTGTCATGCAAAGTGTCACTATAACTGAATATAACATGGTGTGCAGGTCCGGCGACTCTTCCTATCAGACTGTCTGTGGAGAATGACATGTCTAATGTGACTCCTGAGTCCCATTTCAGCTCTGTGGTAGAGGGAGGTGTGCTGCTGAGCGCTCTGAGGAGACTGCAGGAAACACAGCAGGACTTCAAGTAAGACCACCCATGACATTCCCTTTAATATCTCTGCAAAACATCCTTTATTCTTATTGACGGTGGCTCAGCTGTTTCTTCTTTGCAAGCTTGTGATTATGCAGTATTTATGCTGTGGACAGATGTCCTGACTCTCTTTGTGTGTGGCCAGGTTCACTGTGAAGGAGGACCCAGACTTTGGCCTGTTACTGGAGAGTGTGAATGGAGTAGCTGGAAACAAGCGTGAACAGACTTACTGGGAGATCCTGTCAGAAAGCTCAGGAGAGTACAGCAGGCTGGATGTTGGTGAGTATCCTCCCCGGAGATCCAATGCAACATATCTGACTTAATGAGCTGTAATGAGACGGGAGAATTGGTCGTCTTTTCACTCACTTGCCTCAGGATGTCCTCTGGTGGGATTATTCTAAAATATTGTTTTGGTGACGCTAGAACTTCCTCTATCTTTAATATTTCTTTTTATTTATGCCATGGACCCTCATGCGAGTCTGATATGTGATTTTTGCTGTTCATGAGCAGGTGGTGCAACAACATGATTTTCTGTTATTTGAACGTGCCTCTTCGGCATTTGGATTAAAATGATGCATTACTAGTTCCTCATTATTATGGTAGAAAAGATATTAATGCAAGAGCACAATGCCAACTGAGCACTGGCCCTCTCAGAATCCATTTATGAACCTTAATATTAACGCTGCTGATTCAAACTTGTCCCTTTTCACAGGAATTGGCTGCTACAAACCCAAAGCCAATGAGCACATCATCCTGAGGTTCAGCACCTGGCGCCAACAGTGATGAACCAGCTGTTCAGAAGGAGCTCTTCAGGATCAGATGTGGAAGAGAATCCAACTTGATTTTTATATTTATTTCATTTTGGGCATTTATGTCTGTATCAAGTTCCTATAAATGCAAAGGGAGGTAAATGTTGTGACCTGATATGTGAGAATAAACAAAACAGCAGCACCTAGTGGCAGTTACTTGTAATTTTATTTATCAAATGCACAGAAAGTCAAATTTAGACCACAGAGACAATATAAGAAGAAACACGTCACATGCCAGAAAGTCTACTGTCCATCAAATGGTTGAATATCACCGTGAAGTGAGATTGTTGTGAGTGGCATGATTCTTTAGCTGATTACAACATAAAGTCTGTTTAATGGAAACTATCCTGCAGATCTAAGATATGCATTTTGGTTTTAAACCAAAAAGGTGCTGGATTTAAAAAAAATTATCCAGCACAATAATCCAGTGAATAAAGTCTGTGAAACTGGAAAAACTTTAAATGAAATTTGCAGAGGAGGTGTGGATGCTTTGACAGATAGGGGAGCAGAATCTTTTTCTTCCTTTCAGATGCATCATTTCACCTTGATATAATCCATCTCTATAGAAATAAAGATTTGATTTTGCAAAAAAATAAGGTATTTTTGAGGTTTTTTCCACAGTGGATGATTTACATATAAAAAAGTGAACATGGTCTACCTAAAAAAAAATCAACACTCTTCGTGTTAATGAACTCCTGAGCTCCCCAACCAAAGCTCCTCCCTTTGTAACAAGATTAAGGTTTCATCTCCTTCCAAGACAGATGGACTGAGAGGAGGAGCAACGAGCAGTGAGACTAATCTCCGTGGTTTCACTTCCCTTTCTTCTTCTCTTTAGTCCTTCCTTTATCTAGAAAAACAAACACAGACACGAAAAAGAAAGCATGAGAGATATTCCTGATGGGTATAATTTGTGACATAACAGTATAGTACCAAGTAAATTCAAACGATAAATTAAAGTTACCAAATGTGGATCCTGTGAGCGATCATTTGCCGAACCCAAATGAGCTTTTATCAAACACAGACCACAACTTGGCACTTCAGGTCAAACTTTTTATTTTAAGTATTTAAAATAATTATTTGACCCAAGCCTGACCCATTTTCTAAGACTGTATTAAAATTCATTTTTCTTTTCTGACCCTTTTGCCACTTTACATTACACAGATTGATAATTCACCACTAAGGGATTTGAACCTCATGCATTGTCATATTGTAAAATCCTATCTTTAGAAACCAAGGAGAAATTGTAGGCATCAGTGTGCAAAACAGATTAAGTCAATTTCTTAAAACATCCAGATTTTGGTCCACTGATTTATCCACACAAGTGGATGAAGCAGCAAAAACATAGCGTGGCTCAGTTGTGTGCAAGCTGTCTGTGTATTTCTTCTTCATCTGATGTCTCACTGTACAGTCAACATAGTGTTTTCGCCATATTTTAGCCTGTAGATGCTACAAAAGAGACAAAAGTGTTCTTTGCGTCGAAATGTCTCAAAGAGAGACAGCTATGCAGAGGTTTAAACCAATAATAAATAAATGAAGTGTATTTGCACTGAGTCAACATTGCATCAGTTCATAATTTAAGCCAGCCAGTGTGACGAGGAAGCTACTCACCACATGACAAAGCGCAGTCGCAAATGCAAGGAACACACTGTGCAAAGAACCGCTTCCAGCCAGTCTCCTTCTTCATACAGTTGTCTATCCGAGAGCAGCCTTGCTTTGGTGGGCCGAAGTAGCTCTTATAGGCACAGGTGGAGTTGCATGTCCCATTTAGTTCCCCCTCACTGATTTCAATGCGTCCCCGCTGACACATTCCTAAAAAGACATGTGGGGAGATCATATGACAGAACAGTGGTTCTCAAATGAGGGTACCCCTAGGGGTACGTGAGGTTCTTTAAAACAAATATATATATATTTAAAATGAGCAGTAGAAAATATAAGTGTAAGTTCATAAACGGAATTGTATATATTCTATATCTATCAGACACTGATGGCAAAGCGCTGTGTATTACAGCTTTTTTTCAACCAAAAATGCTTTGCGCTGGTTAGGGGGTACTCGGCTGAAAAATAATATTTCACAGGGGGTACATCACTGAAAAAAGGTTCAGAACCACTGAGCTAGAAGGATCATAAGGGATCATGTGATCTTTGTGGTCAGTGTTTACTCACGGAGGCAGGTAGGTTTGGGGGTCCAGAGGCCATTAGGCTGGCAGAATCTGGTCGGGTTTCCCAGCAGCATGAAGCCCGGGCGACAGGTGTACCTCACCACAGAGCCCACCCACCAGTCGTTACCAGAAACCACTCCATTATAGTCCACATCTGGCCTCCCACAGTTCACTGCCATACATGCAAAGGAAATGCATTGCCAAAGCATGCCACGAAGCTTCATAACCGGTTGATCAGACAAAGCGACTTCTATCTAATGTCAGACATTGTTGTGGAGGTCTTACCTTTGCACAGGGACTTCTGGCCGAGCCAGCAGCAGCTCGAGTCCCCACAGCGATCTCTCCTCAGCTCCTTGTGTCGCGCCTTACAGCCGCCGAAACAGAGGGGCGCTGACCCGGACCAGTATATGTCTTCTATAAAATCTGGTTGGAGAATCCATTCTGTCTCACCTGCAGTCAAACGTGTTTATTAGCGTGTGCATACATCACAACTAGACAAATCACAAACATGCATATGATGTATTCAATATTTGTATGTGCAAACCTCAATTTGGAAATATTTCTAGGCTTCATGGCCAAGATTAAGAAACATGTTATTGTTGTTATGGTGGAGCACATGAGCCTGCAAAAACATGATTGAAACATAACATCATACTGCCATTACAGGAGGTCTTACCACTACCTTCCACCTCACCAATCCATCCAGGAAACTGAAAATTGGCTATTTGGAAGGACCCAAACAGCAGCAACAGTAGTGGATTTGACCTCATGGCGTCCATCTTCAGATGCAATCAGTTTCTGTGAAAAAAACTGCAGATGGACCCGAGTCTAAGTTATATTACTATCCAGCAACCTTCTATACATCATCATCATTCTTGCAAAGTCAACAGACATGAAGCCATTAGAAGCTGTCCATGTAGAGCCGAGTTCACCGACTGCAGAGAGAAGAAGCCAAGGGCAGTAAGTAACACTTCAACTAAGCTCTGTGCGTCGCCTAATCTTCTACACACTGCTAATGCCACTACGTACTCTATGTCATGCTGCGACAAAGACACAAGTCATGACTGAGGTCACCTGATCACCCAAGCTTTTCTGATGAGATCACATTATCAGGTTGTTTATAGAAAACAGTCATTTTGACGTTTGAATATCAAATCACTGATATTGTAAGTACTTATACCTTTGAGTAGTAGAATAAAAACATAAACAGTATGTGCCCATTTTCAGGCTTAATATTTGATTTTATCAAAAGGATTAAAGTAGAAGTGAAAGTAGAAGTGTACCTTAAAGTTGTTTGCGTAAATAATACTAGAGTGACAACATTTCAGTCACCTTATAGCCGTTGTCTACATTTCAGATCAATAAAATGACCGGTCTAGCAGAGCCCGATATAATCATAAAATGTAGCTGCAGTAGAGTAGTTAGATTCAGCAGGGGGCGCCAGAGTGAAGCACAGATAGTAATACTATCAATGCAGCTACTGTAAATGTACAAATTATGCATTTTCCTCTCTTATTGACTTGTTAAAAATGACTAAATACAATGGTGTGTGCCACAAAAGACACATTTTCTTTCTATGAAAAACAAAAATAATTTCAAATGTGTTTTCTGCAAACATTTTGTGTCAGCTTTATTGAAGTTGTAGACGAAGCATAACAAAATACACACTGAGCTAATGAGGTATGCCCTCTTCGCTGGATTCCCTGCATTTCTGAATATCTGGGACAGCATTCCCATCTAAAAGAGAATGGCAACCCACTAGGCAGTACACCATTAGTATCTAACTGTTTACATGTGTTACAGCATAAGATATAATGAATAACTTGAAAATCATAATAAATACTGGAAATCAGCACCGGCTCAACATCATTAAACACATAACAACAGGTTTACCTAACATAGGCTTATAGTGAAAATGGGTCATCATGGAGTATGCATCAGGACCCATTTAAGGCTCATGATGTGCCAGGATCTAGGAAACTGCACATCTGATAACAGAATGCCAGTCATGTATAGGACGTATATGCAGGACTGTAGCAATCAATCCACCTGCATTCCATGCTGAAGAGCAGTTTCTGAGTCCTCCCCTGTTTGTGACAAAACTCCAGTGAGAACGTACAACATGCCCTCTTCCTGACCGCCCTCCTCAACACTGGCGTTGGGCTCCTCAGTCCTCTGCTCCTCCAGCAGCACCCCTCTTAGTTCTACCTGCAACTCTGAGGAGGCTGCCCCCGAGCATTCCTCCTCAGCATGGCCATTGTCATCATCCTCGTCCTCCTGCTCCGTTTGACTGCTTTGCCTTTCCCTCATCAGCTGCTCCGTCAGTTCCACACTCTCATAGCGAATCAGTTGCAGCCGCAAGAAGCCGTCCTCGTGCTCCTTGTACCTGACATAGCGATGAGGAGGCCATCAGTGATGCAACAGCCCACACAGCTCAAATTCAGCATTACCGGGTTGATTTATTTTTGTCAATGCAAGACTTACCTGAACCTGGGGTGTCCAGCGGGCCATTTGAATTGGTGCTTTTTGTGCAGGTGGACAGTTAGGTTGTTGCCCCGGGTGAAGCACTGATCGCAAACATGGCATTTGTAGCGAGCTACAAAATTACCCTGATTCAGAAAGATAACATTGGAGAACTATAAATGACATTTAAACTCCCCATCCGAGGGTAAATTAAATATAACTTAATAATTTCACCTGATGTTCTCTTTTGTGGTGAATGTTCATGGTGCTGAGGGTACGAGAGGTGAAGCCACAGCCGAGAACATCACAGTGAAAGGCCGGCTCGCTGCTGTGGGTATCCAGGTGTTTGCGCAAGTCTGTCAGATTCTTACAGCTGCAAATACAAAATAAAGTGTAGGAGTATGAAGAAAACAACAATGAAAGGGTGTGTTTAACAGCTCAATCTTGTTTTGCACTGCTGCAACCTCCAAGGATAGAGACCTGTATTCGCAGTATTCACAGCTGTACGGCTTCTCGTTACTGTGGCGGAACTTAATATGGTTGCGAAGTGAAGAGGGGGATGGACAGGTCATGTCACACAGCGGGCATTTGTAGTGGCTCACTGTACCAACGAGAAAAAGACAAACCAGGGATGAGATTGTGTCAGCTAATAATACTGCAGAGCTGTTTGATGCCAACAGGAATCCCTCACTCACATGGGCACCAACGTGCATCACATGGTCAAAAATAGAGATTATAAAGGCCTATTTGTAGCTATGCGTGTGTGAGGCTAGGAAATCACGATGAAATAATGTATTTTTAAATTTGACGCTTGCGATAACAAAACAACTGTCTATCAGAGATTTCTTAGCAATGCGAGTTGCTTATAGAACGCAGGGGTCCAGAGAGTTGAGGCTGTACTAATGTTTACCTGCACAGAAACTAAATTGCCAATGTTTGTGTGGGGAATGGGCAAAGATCAATCTATTGCAATGACAGTGAAAAGAAAGAACATACAGTGATTATACCTCTCTATCAGTTCTCCTGTTTCACTTAGCACAGGCATAAACTGAAACCTCGGCTGGGCCCAACAGAAGACCTGTGTTTGACCCGCTTCTATGAGTAGGATGTCTACGCATCCTGGGTTAGCAGCAAAATGACTTTTCTATTTAATCAGAATAACAAATGGTTTATTGCCAAGTACATTTGCCCATATACAGAATTTAGTTTGGTGATTGTCGGTGACAATAAGTATAGTATAAAATATAATTTAAGAATAGCACAATTTACAATAAAACATAATAGAAAAACTAAAAAATTAAGATGATGTTTAAACAAGTCTGTTATTAAAGTGCCAAGTATATATTTAAGTAAAGAGTTGAGCAGAGAAGTGTACATGTATGTAATTTTTCAGGGGATGTAAGAGTCCAAGTCAGTGAGGGTCCTGGGCTTTGTTGATGAGAAGAAAAGAAACAAAAAGAAAAACAAAAAACAAACAAAACCCTGTGTGCTGATATGACGACTGATGGCTGACACAACTATAAACTGACAAATACATGGATACAATGAAATGCTCCTTCACCAGTGTCTACCTGGCCGGTATAAGTACATGTACAAATGTAAGGAATGGTGTGGAAAATGGTTGTAAGAGAAACAACTGTGTGTGATGTTAAGTTATTTGGCTTAAACATGCAAAAAGAGCAGTGTGTTGTTGTTTTTAGTCCTCCCCAGCACATGTGAATAACAACTGTTGACACTGACGGAGGGACTGACCGTGGGTTCTCATGTGGTCTCTCAGTAGTCTCTCTGTTGCAAAACGTTTGGAGCAGTGGGAACACTGGAACCTCTGACCTACAACACACACACGCACACGCACACGCACACACGCACGCACACACGCACGCACACATAGCAAGAATTCTTAGATGGTAAAATTGTAACCTGTTGCGAACCTTGTCCTTAAGTTTCCGGTCATAGTTCTGACATGAACGTTACCTTCCATGGCGCTCTGCCGTATGATGTGGTCAAAGAACTTGGTGTTGTTTGCGTACATGCCCCCACAGCCTGGACATGCCACCACCTTCTCTTGGGTGTGGCTACGTAGGTGCTCCCGAAGTTTAGGACGTCCTTTAGCGGTGGCTTCACAATCTGCAGAGTGATGCGTGTAATATTCAGAGACATTGTCATTTCTGATCTATAATCTTGACATAAATCATGTTAAATTACGTACCTTTCCATCCACAGCGTATTGTGAATTCATAGTCTCCCGCTGGCACGTCAACGCACAGGCTATGCATCTCCACATGGCGATAGAAATACTCTGGGTTTTCATACGGTGGTTGCTTTAACAAATGTGCACGGAAAAAAGAAACACATATCCCGAAATATTTAGAGTCCGAGAACAAAATGTTTAAACTCTACTTCACACACTTGAAAGGCAGAAATCCTCCCAAATGATCTCACATTGTCACTGCTTAGCTTCTGACGTAATTTGCACAAAATGTATTTGTTATATCAAGTTAATATATCAAGGCAAGTAATGCTGCCATTTGTTGTGTGTGAAACGTGTCACAGATGTAGATGTTTTGCTTTCCATACATTGTGGACTTGCATTAGCTGAACCATACAGATTACTGTACCTTGTGTATTAAACTGAAGCCTGCACTTGAGCAGGTGGTTAAACACTCTTCAGGTATAAGTCAATAAATTCGTAAGCTTTACAGCACTGGCCTTTGTTAAGCTTACCTCACAGTCCTCCCAAAGGCAGATGAAATTGTCTGGGATATCAGGGATGAGGTTGCAGTTCTGGTAGCAGATGGAGCAGGTACCAATTCCTGGCTGGGCGTTAAGCACCTGCTGACCCAACTGCTTCAGCTTATTATGGTAACAGTGGAAGAACAGATGTCTGCGCAACTCCTCAGGACCCTCCACAGAGCAGAAACCACAGTCTCTCCAAAGACAGTTTCTCTCCCCTTGGCACAAAAAACAAAGAGTTTGCATTAGTAGGCACCAACATCTCTTGCTTATCATCTCTCATTTAATAAACTATAGCACAATAGCAATAACTATTCGGCACACACTCCTCACCTTCCGCTTCTTCTACGACCTCCTCCTCCATGTTTAGAGCTTTGAAGTGAGCCTCCGCATGGTCGCAGAAGTGATCCATCCGACTGAACGACTCCTGGCACGAACTCCATTCGCAAACCAAGTTCAGGGTTTTCTTATGGATCCGTTTGTTCGGAGGCATTTCTTTGAATCGTAAACGGCCTAAATGTCGTGCGTTTCACCCCAAGACTGACGCTATACACAAGTTTCAGGCTCGACCATAACCCAGTGCTAGCTAACACTGCTGGTTGGGAACTGTCACCACTGACCAGAGACTGTTTCTGAAGCAGGGACCAGTTATCTAGTTACAGCTTCAGAAACATCCTCCTGGAGCACTCTAACGAACGGAAAAGCAAATAGCGCGTTACATTCTTACTTGAATAGGAGCTTCAACATAACAATATGCTGTTCAAAAGCACGGACATGATGTAAACATGGGTTGTTTTGGCCAACCACAAGAAACGCGGGCTGTGTGCTGTGCAGATGTCTCCCCAGAAACAAAGTGTACTTCGTTAGGTCCGG
Source organism: Taurulus bubalis (assembly GCF_910589615.1). Lineage (NCBI taxonomy): Eukaryota > Metazoa > Chordata > Actinopteri > Perciformes > Cottidae > Taurulus > Taurulus bubalis. The sequence goes on along the minus strand of NC_136590.1, from coordinate 36,276,006 downwards.
GTGGAACACGTTCCGCTTTACCCAGACGCTGTTGCCTACTTGTGCCAAAGTACTTCCACTTCCACTCTATGCTACTTTATACTTCTATTCTGCTCGTTTACAGAGGCAAATATAGCATATTTGACACCGCTACATTTATTTGGCAGTTATATTTACAATTAAGATGTTTTATATACAACACAAACAGTGTATGCAGTGTTATGGGTTAAAACACTTAACACTATAACAAGTAATAGAGCTGCTTGATGATTCTTTTGAGGTACTGACTGACTAGCATCTATCTTGTTATTAACACAAAGCATAACATAAACAACCATTGTTAATAGCAATCATTTTTAAATAATTGTGAACAAGATGTTGACTATTAATCTTTGGCATTTCTGCAGTGTAATTTCTTATGTGTTAGGCCGATATACACACTGATAACAATACATCTGTGACAACCCTAAAATCAGCTTTTCACGTTGATACTTGAAACATTTATCTGAATGCAGGACTTTTACTTGTAGTTAAGCATGTATACATTTTCATCTTGCTCCTTCTCTTAAGAAACTGAATACTTTTTAAATCAGCAATAATAATGTTGGCAAAATCTTATATTTTCATTTTCTCACCTTTAATTTCTCAGGGTTCCATCTCAACAGTAAACCGTTTCTCACTTGTCGTTACATTCCTGAACAAAATACTCCAGTGCCAGTTTACTTCACATTGATGTCTGTTGAACCCTCAAGGGTGAAAATGCATATCAGTCATAAAAATACAGCTATAATACCAAGAAAGGTATAAACATGTTCTCATCCGGACACCCTTCACCTTCCATAGCCCTAAGTAACTTTGTCATCAACTCTGTCTCCACCTAATTCTTGGTCTTTAGACTGATTATAGCCTCATCACAGCTTTTCTTCACAATGACCATTGTGTGTGCGTTTGCTCAGAGGTAACAAAACAATAATAATTATATATTAACTTAATAATGAATATTACTCATGTTGCATGGACTGATAGTTATGGTAAATTAAGTGTGAGTGGGCACATTTTCCCTCAGTCATGTTTGCTTGAACAGCAGATTCATGTAATGGACCGCAGTGTGAACATTTTATATTTTCTGAGAGCACTTCTACATCCATTAAGCTGTTATCAAATCGAATCAATTTAATGGCATCAACCATTGATGTTGGCTGACCTGCAAAACGAAAGTCATCCCCACTTACTGTACTTTCCTTTTAAAAAAAAAAAAAAAAAAAAAAAACAGTACAAAAATATACTTTTCGTTCAGACACATGCGATCTTTAAGACCTGGTTACTTTTTCCTGTTTGCAATTACTGATTTTCAGGAGAAAAACACACTGCACTGCTGTTTATGTCAGACCCCTAGCAGTTTATGTTCGAACACTGTGTGCGAGAATGTTGGACTAAGTAAAATATAGCTTTGAACCTTGCACTGGATTTATACTGCAAGTAGAGTCTGACACAGAAAAGTAACAGTGAGGTAATGGAGTCTATCAAAAGGCAGATGGACCACGAGCCTGTATAAGAGTTCCATAAAACAACATAATATCTTCTCAGTCAATGCTCTCTCTCCTCTGTCCGAAAGTGCCGTCTAGACGTCGTAGAAGAGACGCACCAGATGATAACGGATCCCAAAAGCCAGTACACTGCCGATCACCTGGGAGAGACACAGAAATGAGCATCCAGTGAAACATTCACATACTTCCCAATGGCCAACACTATTCCAGAGTATTTGTTCTACCTGTATGATGAGCATGATGACTGTGAGGTTTCTCTCATGGGTGGGGCCGAGTATTTTCAGGACCAAATTTATTAAGGTCATGTTGTTGCACTCAATAAAATCATCATCTCCCTCCTGGCCTCTTCGTACCTCCAGCAGCTTTAATAACTCGGCCACCTGTTGAGGATCATTGAGACATTATTGTTATAACCCAATAAGCACAGCAGTCCACCTGCCACTCTACAAGACCTCTGAATCACTGCCTCCATCTTCAATTGTTTCAGCAGTTCATAAAGTAAGGTAATGAAGTCAAACAAAATGGCAGTTCTGTGTGATTCTCTGACTAATGATATTCAAGTTTAATCAGGTCAGACTCTGGTCTGTGATACTAACTGGTCTGCTAGTGTTATTGTTTAAGGTCTTCACTGTTTAGGGCCCGCTGCTCCCCACTAGCTTTCATTCACTAAGGGTACATGCTACGCCTCCTGTGGGCACTTCTAGTGTGTACTGGACTGTGGGTATGATGTGCAAGCTCTGTGCATAAAGTGCATGAGCACCCCAAATAATGCCAATGCATTCTGATGCTGCACAATGGCAAATAAATCAGAAACAAATAGCCTATTATATTAAATGATTAGATTAATTTTGCCAGACGTTTGCTTGTTTCAGTAAATTAGAGAGTACTACTTTGAGCTTCGCGATTGTGAGTATTATTTGCTTTTCTGTTTTATATCGTTTTTAATTCAAAATATTTTTTTTTTTTTACTGTTTACTGTTAGTTGGACAAAACAAGCAATTTGAGCACAATAACTTGGGCTCTGGGAAAATGTAATTGTTCTATAATTAGAGAATAAACAAGTGCAAGAACTTTACCTTTAGAATGAGGTTTCCTAATTTCGAGAGGTTCTTTCTTTTGAATTTTGAGTAGCTCATCCCCAGCTTGCCTGTGTCTGGATTCAGCCTTTCATTGGGAGAAAGTCAAGAACATGAATGGACGACATTGAGAGTGTATAAATCAGCATAAATGATGAATGAAAAGATGTAAAAAAATAAATAATGTAAAGGTTGTATACCTGGGGAGCCGGTGTCTGGGACAGGGGATGACGTGGAAAAGTTGAGGCAAGGAGTAGACGAAGTTAACCACTTGAGGAATGAAGAAAAGCAGCATTGTTTTGCTGAAGTGCCCCAGAATGCCGACGACAGCGAAGGTCATACCAGCAAAGTAGCAGAAAGTATCTCCCACAAACACAGATGAAGGGTACCTGTGACAAAATAGGTTGCAAGTATGTATATGTATATGTATATATATATATATATATATATATATATATATATATATATATATATATATATATATATATATATATGTATATATATATATCTCATAAATGCCTCTGCATTTTCAAACATTTTCAATAAAACGGCCTCAGGTAATAGATTTAACTTACCAGTTGTGGTAAAAAAGTGCTAATGTGGTGAAGAAGAATGGTATCATGAAGTAGAGTGAGAACGTATGGTCATCACGGTAATCTCCTGATAAAGATGAAACATTGTTCAGCCTTTTTGCACGTCATGAAACAGGAAAATTGTACACCGTGAAATATCCACATTTATAAATCATGCAGCATCACATTCCGTCTGAAAAGGGTGATACATTCCACCAGTGTGATACGATAATTCCACACTTATATCCAAACTATCTTCACTTGTTTCAGGAATTTTCAAGTACAATCAAGTTCTCCATATCCAATACACTCATGACTTGCAAAGTCAAGGGTGTGATCTGTAATGCTGGTGATGAGAGAGGAAACAGCCACACACCACTGAGCTCCAGCAGGTTGAAGACGATGATGGAGCCGGAAATAAACAGGGCTTGACCTGACTCGATGCCATTGATGCCTGCTAGGATATTGATGGCATTTGTGCAGAAAACGGCAAGCATTCCCATGTAAACGTAGTAGAGGATACCTGCAGAAGATCATCAATGATATAATTCACAGAGTGACCGCAGCAGTTTTATTTCCAACATCAACAGAAACAAAACACACAGTATCGAGAAAACAAACATCATTTGTTTCCCACAAAACGTTATTTATGTCCATCAGAATAATGGGCAAACAATCTAACAGGTAAAGACAACCCAGACAATGCAGCAGACACCAGCACAACTCACCCAAATCCAAATTCAGCCCAAGCAGGGCTCTGAAGGGCTTGGGCACCACGATGACCGTGTTGCCGAAGTTGGTAAAATACACCATGAGCAGCGGCAGGGAAGCCATGGTGGGAAGCAGGAGCTTGTGTCTCCACCGCAGGTTCAGCACGTCATCAGCGAAGCCCAGGAAGATCATGCAACAGATGGCCAGAAGTGCACCAATCAGCTGTACAAACTGAAGCCCCCGCAAAAAGAAGACACCAACACAAAGAACATAGAACAGAGTTGAGTTTCAGATTTGATAGAAACAAACCGGTTTACTATGCATCTATTGACCCACCTCATCGTGTGGGAAGCCTGTGCACTTATCTCCTACAAAGCAGCTAAGGAAAGGCACCGGGATGAAGCAGAAGAGGATGATGAGGAAGACTGTCCCACTGATGACTCCTTGGGACTCTGGGCTGCGAAAATGATTGACCAGGAAGAGAAACAAAGCGAGAATGAGAGCAGGGAATGAGCACATTGGACTGCCAAACAAGACACATTTGACCTAAAATATGACTACGGCTAACACATCACATGGTAGATAATAAAGTTACTCACACTTCCTTTTTAGATGTTTTGTTTAGGTCCATTCCGTACAATCTGGCTGAGATAAAATGGTCTTTGAAAGCAGGAATGAGTTTTAATGTGGCCATACAGCCGAGTACCGACAAGAAAAGGTTGATCACCAACGGTAGGACGGGTACAGGTGACATGTTTTCAGGCATTTCGGTGGGTCTGTTTCTGAGAGATCAAATCAAGTTTCTAGCTAATCTGACGTTGCCCCTTCAGGCGATCGATGAACGAGCTTCGGCTGTCTTCACTAAGGTAACAACACGTCATATCGGAATTCTAAAACGTACTACATCTCCGTGCTTCCGGTGTCAAAAAGAAATATGTCCACGATTTGCAATGGTAATCCATTACCATCTTGCATTAAGTGTTATTGCTGCTAATATCTGCTCTGCCTGCTTGTCTGAACTCCACGTCTGTGTAACCATATCCCTTGTGACACAGGGAGGTAGAACTTCCGGCGAATCTCTTCAAAATAAAACATAATTTAAAACGTCAGAGTTGTTCCATTAAATTCCATTTTTTTATAAATACATAGACTTTGTTTACTGCTTTATTAACAACATACCATTGTATTTGAGCTGTTTTTAGGACGCAATACGTTATTTTTCACTTGACATACATGTAAACAAATCTTTAGTTTTATCAGCTTCCGGTCACTGCCGTATTGACACGGAAGTGACATCTTCTGCCGTCGGTGGTCGGTGGTTTGTGGTCTGTACAGACCAATACAGATTACTAGGCTCGTTCGAGATGAGCCAGTTCTGCGCAGAGTCGATCGGCGGCGATCGGCGCGCAATGCATGCCGGTTAGATTTGTGTCCGACTTGCTCCCGACTTGCTCTGACGTCATGCACACGTGGTCAACGATACTCTCACGAGACTAAGCCGACCGTCGATTTCAGAGGCAGGCGCTGCAGTGGCTCTCCCCCGACTGCTTGGCCCAGTGCATGATGGGAAACGCCTGGCTGTCGCCACATCAGAGAGCTGATTGGCTCTTAGATCTGACAGCAAACACCACGTGTTGTAGAAAATTCGTATTTTATGTGTAGTTGGAATACTTAACAATGGATTCTTGACTATTAGTCTCATGTTTGATCTAAAAACACATCTTGTGTGGTTGATAATACAAAATTGTATTTATACAACACACATCAAAACTACGAGTAATGTATTTCACAGGCAGACATCAAAAGATCAAAGGATGCAGCTATACACACATTTTTACATAAATATATATTTATAAACACATATAATAAATCCAAACGTGATCTGTAAACTACAAGTAAACAAAAGTTCGGAACTAACAGGAAGTACTTTTTTCTGTGACTTCCTGCGTATACACAGCTGACAGCTGACAACTGTCCGACTTGATTGCAGTTTTTTGTCTAATAGGCTCGTTCGTTAGAGCTGCGCCTCGCCTGGAATCCAGGCGAGCCGCAGCAGGAGGCGTTGACAAAAAACTGCAATCAAGTCGGACAGTTGTCAGCTGCCTTCAAAGTATACACAGGAAGTCACGGAAAAAAATACTTCCTGTTAGTTCCGAACTTTTGTTTACTTGTAGTTTACAGATCGCGTTTGGATTTATTATATGTGTTTATAAATATATATATATATATATATATATATATATATATATATATATATATATATATATGTAGAAATGACTGTGTAGCTGCATTCTTTGGTATTTTTATGTCTGCCTGTGAAATACATTACTACTGGTTTAGATATGTGTTATGAAAATACGATTTTGTATTATCAACCACACAAGATGTGTTTTTAGATTAAACATGAGACGAATAGTCAATAATCAAGGGTTAAGTATTACAACTACACATAAAATAAGGATTTTCTACAACAAGTGGTGTTTGCTGTCAGATCTAAGAGCCAATCAGCTCTCTGATGTGGCAAGAGCCAGGCGTTTCCCATCATGCACTGGGCCAAGCAGTCGTTTGAGAGCAACTGCGGGCGACTGACTCTGAAATCGACAGCCGGCTTGGTCTCGTGAGAGTATCGTTGACCACGTGTGCATGACGTCAGAGCAAGTCGGGACCAAGTCGGACACAAATCTAACCGGCATGCATTGCGCGCCGATCGCCGCCGATCGATTCTGCGCAGAACTGGCTCATCTCGAACGAGCCTACTTTTTTGGGGGTCCGAAATAGTCTAACCACCTGGCCCCAGTTTTATTTTGTAAAAACATATTTTGGATTATTGACCACGTGATTATTTGATTGTGATGATACATTGTGTGATAATACAGAAGCCAGTTGATATTGTATATTGTAGGTAACCAATACTTGTGGGATGGGTGGAAAAAAGAGAAACATTTGAAAATTAAGTTGAACGTTTTCTGCTTTTATTCTGAAGGCTCTGCCTTTCACATCCTTTTTGCCTTTGCGATCCTCTCCTGCAGCGCCACCTGTGGGCCACTGCTGCTCTTTGTCATATCATCATTGAAGAGAGGTGACAGAGGCAGGAGAGTACAACCGGCGGAGAATTGAAACCCACTGATATCTGTAATGCACCAATAGAGATCAGAGGGCTTCATTTTGAATCGATGCATGACAGCAGAGAGGTACCAGTTCGCTTATGACTCGGAGATGGGACAAACCCATTTGGATGCATATCGCCTTGAAGCCAGCCTCATGTTACCAATGCATTGCGTTCGATTCCCTGCAGCCTGCAGCTCGGACTGTTTGAGTTAAACGGTAGGTTGTTGAGGAGCCACGGTTTGTTATCCGAGTTTTGTCCGCTAACGAGCGCTGCATCGTCCTCTTTGATAATGCACGATTTATTCTCTGATATCTAAGATACGCAACGTAACGTTTTAGTACACGGGTTTCTGCTTCATATACACACACGTGATCTTTTTTTTTTTACGTGATCTAAAAACAAGCAAATTCAAAATAAAGCGGTCATAGCCACAATGTCGGTGCAGCCTCTTATTTTGGTTTATTATAACGTTACCCTTTGAATCAAGATGCCTGACTATCTTTTGCTGCCACTCGCAGGCTACAGGGAGCTGATCTGCTCTGACTGACAGTACTGATATTTCCATCTGGAACTGGTAATATGAGAGGCTCCAGGAGGCGGTGATGGAACTGCAGGAGTTGGGCTGGCTGTGTCTGGTGGGTCTCTTTTTCACATCCTTGCTCATTGTGCTGGGATGGCTGTTTCCGTACTTGCTGTCTGTACTGCGTCTGTGGAGATCCAGGAAGACACCCAAGCAGGACAGCAGAGGACCAGCCTGGCAGCTGCTTCCCCTCACACAGCCTCACAAGATCCTGGCTGAAGGTGTGTGGGGATTCCTGCTGAAGCTCCGCTCGGGTCGGGATGGAGGACCCATGCCCGAGGCCGGGGTTAAAGGCGTGTTGACCTCCCTGTTCTCCTTCAAGTCCTTCAGGGAGCACTGGCAGAGGACCTGGGTCAAAGCTCTGAATGAGCAAGCCTGCAGGCATGGGGTAAGTTGTTATTTTTAAACCATGAATAGGGGGAGATGTAGCACAAATCATATTGCAAATGAGAGCTGAATAAACATAATGGCAGTGTGTAAAGGAGCAGGCCTGAGGTTACTCCACTAAGCAGGGGCATAAATAGTTAAGCAAGGGCTATGCAGTTGGTGTGCCCATGTGAGCTGGAAGTGTGTGTGGGCAGGGAGGTGGAGGTGTCGGAGTGTCTAATCGGTAAGAGGATGGGGGGCTGAGCGTTGCGTAACAGCTCTGAATCAATGCACATAAGAGCTGAGAGGCAAGACCAGTCAGCGTAGCCACGGAGTGAACACCCACTCTTCATAAAAATAGTCGGATACCTCGTCCTGTCGGGGGAAATTGATGCGTTCGATCATAGTGGGAAGATTCAAAATCTAGGTTGCTGCTCAAGACAGAAGAATTATTTGGCCGGCCTTTCCTGCAACTCACAACCTAAAGTTACTCAAATTGTGTTAAAACTGCAGTTGGTATCTGCTTCACACATACATATTGGATTCAGTGTGGTGAGTACTACAGACAGTTGTTAGTCTGGCACATATTAGAGGCTTATAGCACGTTTCTAAAGGTCTTTCTCCTTTCAAATAGTTCTTTGATCTGCGTGACTCAAAGTCTGACACAGTCAGATGTTTGCTGTGAAGCACCAAGAGAGGAGATGGATCCTCTACACCCCCCCACTTAGAAATTCTGTGTGTTTTGAATTTGAGTTGGCGGGGAGCTAAAAAGGGGTCAGATCAATCCACAGAGCGAACGTGCACAACAAACAGCACTCGATTCTGATTCATATGGGTCACCTCAACATGGCTGATTGAAAGCCTCCCTCAAATGTTCAAGTGAACACTTTGGAGAAAGGCTCATTCAGTGACAGTGCAAGTGTTGTACGTTGGTTTGGGAAAAAATTATACTTGGTGCTGAGCCTAACAATGCAATTAATAGGCCACTGCTTGTTTAGAAAGATACTCTCTACGCTTGTTTTAGCACTCAGATTTGAAGTAAGTCCATCTTGCTCAAATCAGTCTTTTTTACTCTGCTAACGAATATACAACAGACAGGAGTAAAACAAAACAAAACGATGACATTGTAGCTCACATCAGAATACTAGTTATTATGTTTGGGCCATAATATAATTTAACAAACATTCATTAGTAGTGTATCGTAATGATGTGACCATGATGTGGCCATCAATTAAGGATTTAGAGCAACTTGTTAATTCAGATTTGAATAATATGTGTTGTGTTTTATCTGATTTAGTACATAACACTAAAATGTAATAACTAGACATGTGATTTTTCGTACATTTGGCATATTGTGATGTATATGTATATTGGAAATATAGTCATTATGATTATGATTTCAATGAAAATCACTCAGCTCAGTAACACATGTAAATCTTTGAGAAATACTTCGGCATTTTGGGAAATTGCTTTAGAGGTGCTGGTGGCGTATTTCTTTTAACCTTTGGAAGTAGCCGGGCTAGCTGTTTCCCTTCTTTTCCAGTCTTTATGCTAAGCTAAGCTAACCGCCTGCTGGCTCTAGCCTAAAATTGAACATAAGAGAGTAAAAGCAAATTTCACAAAATGCCAAACTCTGCCTTTATTTGTTTGTTTGAAGGGCACACTGTCACCTATGGGGAGGATACACAGCTCTAATATACTGTAAAAGCTGCTAAAGCTAGAGCACTTCTTCATGTGAATCCTTCATAGTTTGAGGTTCTGCATGCATTTTCTCTGCATACCACATATGTCGTGGTATGCAACATTAATCCAGCTGTCCCTGTTTTCATCAAAGTGTTAGTATGTGTTCCTGTGCTGGTAATATGAGGTCAGTGGGGAGAACAGTGGGATTCTTTGGAACTGCTTCCCTTTGATATGTGGCGATAAATTGGAGCGTGCCAGCTAAGTTATATTACAACGGCCTAATTAGTTGATCCATTGTGACCTTCTGTGCTCTCCATTACCGAGAAGCTCCACATTACTGGAGTGAACCTTGGGTGAACTTTGAAGTGTTTAATGAGAGTTAGAATAATGAGGTTTCCAGGTGAGAAATAAATTACAACACAACCTAGTTGCTAGTTGCTCATAGCACTGCTCCTCTGTTTGGGATATAATTAGTAATTGAATAGCCGTTTGGCAGAACTAAGCACACAAGAAAGGCTTAGTAAAGAAATTTGAAGGGGATGTATTATCAAAAAGGAAGGATGCTATGGATATTTTTGTACGTAAGAGCCACCATGCCTTCATGCTCCTCCATGGGATTAATCTATGATGACTGTATGACCTTCAGGCTTTTGGAATGCTTAACAAACCCAGTAGATACAAGGCTTTTGCCCGGCAGTGATGAAGTATATCATGTTTATACTAAGATCATTCTCCAGACTGAGTAAATGCGTCAGTGGTGGATGAAGGAGACAGAGACAAGCACTGGATGTCTGTCTGTCCATGTGGTGTTTGGTTTGTGAATCAAGAGTGTGAGCGAAAGCTTCCCGATAGCTTCCACTCATCACAATAAAATATCTGCTCATCATTGTGTCTGCGTGCAGCAATCTGTTATTCTAAATGTGTCTGGGCCATATGAAAATCATTTATGAGGATGTTAATGAAACCTTGAACTTGATATGAAGATAACAAATCACAAACATGTTGAATAGATATCCCTGCAGGAGTCTGTCTAAGAGCCAGTGTGGCCTCGTGATTAAAGTCACTATCCTTTTCTTGTAACTTAAAGGTCACATGTTGGGCCTCCATAGCGTTCATTATTAAGTTGTAACATTATACATTAACCTTATAATGTCCTTTGGTCTGTGCTTTTTACACACACCGTTGTAACTTGGTTTGTTGTTCTGGTGTTTCACCTTCTCACTAAGAAGACGGCCTAGAAAAACCTGCTGGGGGGTGGAGATATTGCAAGTATTAAGTGGTCACAAGCTAGTCACATCACATTCTTCACCTCTCACACACAATAAGCACCTGCCAGGCATGTTGCCATGCCACCTTGAAAAAAGATACGAGAGCAGCCGGCCCAAAATATAATCCTGAAGACTCACGTTCTCCTCCAACTTGCATTTCCTGATTATGTTTCTACATCCGGCAAAACATGAGCTTCTCCGCAGGAACACAGCACCAAGATACGGCTTCAGTATCATCATGTAGGGATTAGCACGCAAATCCTTTATAGCATTAACCTAAGTACTTCTGCAGCATTTAAGATTGATGCTGACAGAGGCCTTTAAATAATTATGTTGAAATTCATCCAAATAAAGGCAAGTTGAATCAGCCCGCCTGGAAAGTTGGCGCATCAAACAACTTTCAGCGAAAACCTTTCCCCTGCAGACCTGACTTGGTCAAGCATTAGAGTGGATTTATTTTTCTGATACGAATTTGTTCTCCTTCTGCTTTTAGTCAACACCTTGTGAGACGAAAAATAATAAAGACTTGAAACACTGCAGCAGAAAAATTACATTCCAAAACTTTCCATGATACAAATATCCATCTGTGCCTTCCATAACATGTAGAGCTGAATTGATTGACAGGAAATTAATCAGCAACTGTTCTGACAAATGGATTAAGTGATGAAAGGTTGAGCATGCTGGGTAATACTTTCTTGCTGACAATTAGTGAGTGATATTGTTTATACCATCATAGTTATGCATTTCAAATCTTTTTAAGTATAAGGCCGTGTTTTTGGCCTCTCTGGCTTTCCATAGGTTAGGCAATGCTAAGACTTCTGACTGGCTCAAAGAATAGGCAATGAATGACTTCCTGGATCTTATTTTGTTATATCACCATTATCTGTAGAGTTATACACATCATGTTTTCAATCTCTTGGGATCATTGTGAAAAATTATAATAATTTCAGGATCTGGGTTTTCTGCCCGAATGACTTTCTAGTCACTCTGAGTGTAGCTGTTCACAGTAATAGGGATCAACAGGATGGATATTATAGAAGCAGTCAGGAAAGGAAGGTTTCTTGCTTTCATTGTTAATGCTTCTGTGGGTGTTTGGTATTCATGAAGCTTTACCTCTCTTCTATCAATCTTATTATAAAGATTTCAAGTGTCAGTGGGTCGCTGTCTGTAGTTTTGAATAACTGTAATTTCAAATGCCTGGTTTGGCTGTCCCCGTCTATGTTCTGCTCACTACAGCAGAGAGCGGCATACGCCAAGAACTCTCAAAACGTGTTGTGACACTGATGTTGAGCGTCATCAGAATGCTGTATGACGACACTCCGTCCTGACGGGAGAGCTGACCCTGACTCCCAAATTCCAGTATTCAAAACAGCAGGACAAGACAAAAAAATGCTTTGGGGGGCTAAATCCTGACAGGACGGTTGGGGGGTTGTTACATAAATATAGAAAACAGCAGCAAATGAGTCAAAGCATAATTTGGTTTAAGACATGGTGTTCGTGGCAGTGCCACATTCAGCTTCTGCTTTGGAGAAATTTAGCCAAGATATTTGTGTTTTCATCGCCGCGATTTCAATTCTGAGAGGAAATATTATGAATTTGTACAGACTGAGGAGCCGGTAAATGCTTTTTTAAAGATATAGACGAGCGGAGACAATTGCTTGGGGGAGATGGGTTCGTCGCAATTTGGCACACATGTCAAGTCCCCTCCCCCCAATGTTAATAGAAGGATGCCTACATGCTTCATTAACAAAAAAACACATGATTTTCCATGGAGTCACGATAGTTCACTAGATTTACTTGTATACCCGTAAAAACGTTTTAAAGTCAAATTCAGCATATTTCTGCTTTAGCTGTATGCGTTCAAAGGTTAACAAGCTTGGTTTGCACACCGTGGTTCCACTCAAACATGAGCCATTTAAACAGAGAGATTATAGACACCTAAATCTGTTCAGCAGCATAAAAAGCAGCTCCTGCACTTTTTGGATAGTAAACCCATGATGCAGCTTGTTTCACGGCTCAGTTGTTTCAGAGAAAATGTTTCTCTACTGAAGTATTACTGTGGAAGCCTCTGGATATAATCTTGCCTTGGCAAACAGACTTGATATGGAGCTATTCAGATGTCTCCGGCCCGATTATTTTCGTGGAGGAGGCTTGAAGGACTGAACTGGTTGGCCTCTTCAGACCAGCAGATCAGTTTGTGCTTCTGCAGCTGACAGAGGATGTCAAGCCATTGTCACCGGGTTCAGTGGGCGGTAGAGGAGGACTAATAGAGCCTACGAGTGTGCATCTGCAGGGAAGGAAGCTCCCTGTCCATTCAAGATCTGCAATTATGAAGAGCCTGGTGATTATCTCGAGGCCACAGTTCACTTCTTCCCTCTCTGTCTGTAAGCTGCCGGTAGATGATTAATGCTGTGTGATTATGCTCAAGTACAACAGGGAACGTTAAGCACTCATTTGCAAATGACAGTTTAAGAAACTAACGTCACTCACAGAAAGTTCTATTTTAACAACACAACATTTCCTTAAATTTTTACAATCTTTCTGTTGCAGACATTGCTCTACATTGAAGGTGGCTCCTTTGATGCACCATTTAAAGTGGTGACATACTTTATGCATTATTCTGCAGTAATATTATTTTGTAAATTGGAAATTCACATGCTAATGTTAGCATGCTCACAACGAGACTGCAAACATGCTGATATTGAGGAGCAGGTGATGTTTACCACGTCACCAAATCAGTTTAGAACGTTAGCATGCTAACATTGCAGAACATGAATGTAAGCTGATTTACTGTAAATAGCTATTTCGGAGACCACGAAGTTTGTACCCCTTTGGAGTCTGAACCTGTGATACACGGTACTGAAATACTAGGCAGGAAAGGAAGATGAGGGTCAACAAAAGCTACGGGGTATAAGGGGTGTATTTCTGGTTGACCCACATGCTTTTCAGAGGCGTTCAGCCAGGCGAACCGAGAGGGGGTGACTCTGACAAACCTGAAGTGACACCATGGATGTCCTCAGGAACGGTCTCTTTCCAGAAACACCTCACACACACACACACACATACACATACACACACACACACACACACACACACACACACACACACACACACACACACACACACACACTTGAACAGTGGTGTTTCACAAGGACAAATCAGAGGTTATGCTGCTAGCTCTACCCTTTCCATTACAAAATTAGCTCTGTAGCCTCTGCCAGGAGGATGCACAACACCAGAGAGCACCAGATGGCTACTTAAAAAGCCAATGGATGCTAAATATCTGAGTGAACTCACAATAACATAAACCGGTTTAGTATGCAAGGCTTTACCAAATGAGTAGATCATATTGAAAAATGTCCAACCATATTTAATTTCAGGCTCCTGAACAGACCTTAAAACTGGGTGATGGCTGCCATTCTAATTCCCAAGCATGTATGCTTAATAATGTTAAACTGCCACTTTGATAAACACCCAAATGTAAGATGCTTGGATTATAGAAAGGGATTTTAAAAGTATATCAGTAGAAACAACAACTGACCCAACCTTCTCTCAGGCACGCAATATTCTGACTGACACATATTTGCAAGCCTCTGCTGCTGTGTGTCCTGGAGTAATTTGAAAAAATAAAATAAAGTTGCCCTTTTGTTTTACATAAAGAAAAACACAAATCTGTGCTGTAAATACGCAGTGGCTTGTCATGAATTGTGATTTGGATTTAAGCTTGAAAATTGCAAAAACAGGGCAACACAGGGGAGCATCTGGTGGTCTAGTGGGGATGTGTACCAAATAAGGGTAGCAGACATTCGTGCATGTCATAAACTGTATATAAAAAGTATGTATACATATTTATAATCACATACATTGAATACATCATTTAGGGTCATACCCCACACACTCTCCCCCCATATGTCATGTTTATGTCTACACTATCGGATAACTAATAAAGGCAAAAATGCAAATCTCAAAATGTAACACTATTTTGTTCTCATCATGCTCATTACTGCGGAATGTGAGTGTCCCAAAAACACCCTGACATTTAGGAGTATTTGCTCACAACATTGTACTGACTCCAATTTGCTTCATTGAAAAGATGCCAGTGGCACAAACCTTTTAGTAATGTCGATCTGTGAGCCACACACAATCAGGATCATGTGATTAATGGGTTTACCACATCATATTCGTTCTGCACTTTGGATGTAATGAACGGTTGGGTGACTGAGCAGTTTTAGAAGCTCCAGCCAACCGAAGTAAACACAGCCGGTTGTACGCTCTGGTCATGTGGCTGCAGTGCTGGTGCAGGGAACCTACGTAAGCTTGCAGCATCGCATTTGGCTTCCTGCCCTTCCTGCCCTTCTTGCTGAAACACTGACACAGACACATACACAAACACGCCCGCACACACACACACACACAGACACGCACACACACACCACAAACTTTGTTACATCATACTCCCACTTCTACCCCGCCTCTACTGCTGTGTTTGATGGAGATTGGACTTGGACCTAGAGGAACATATGCCCTGACAATAGAGGATTTGTTTTCTCTCACTTGCATCTCTCAAGCCAGTGAAAGCCATCTAATGGAACAGATTCTCTGGCTCACACACACACACACACACACACACACACACACACACACACACACACACACACACACACACACACACACACACACACACACACACACACAGTGATAGTAGGCCACTGGTGTTGCCGCCGTTCTGGTGACTCTTTTCTTACAACTGAGATACTAATACCTTTTGTTCGGGGGTGTCTACCAAGTCCAACAGTGAAAGCTGCCTTGCTGTAAGCATGACTAAGCATTGACTGATGCAGTCTTCATAATGGATACTGTTGAGAGGCTAAGGCAGGCTGATCAATAGGGGCAATCTACAAGTTCTGCGTGATGACAGAAGCTCATATTAACTTGAACACCCTTTGGTCAAACATATGTTGTCATTTGTTTTGCCAGTATCTTCAGGCACTGTTCATCTGAGTGCACAGATCCACAGAGCTTCCTAGGCTTTAACCACAGTTATGTTTTGCCATGCATGGTCGATACAATAGCCTCGTGTCTGTTGGCATGTACACATTATAGCACCTTACAAGAGTCTGTTTATTCATTAATGTACATATTACGTACGAGACTTCACATTGTCACACACTCTGAACCACTGGCACGAGGAAATAATCACAGTGTCATGCCAAGCTTATGAGGTTCCTGTGGGAGGGAAACGGAAGCATTGTGTGATCAGCATGTGGACGAGGTGATCAGTACCATATGTGAGTTCAATCACTCTGAGCAAAGATCAATGAACTACAGAGTTCTACTGATTCCAAACGTGCTTAAAATTCATGAAATGCAGCAGTTAATTTATTTGCATACTAATTATGTAAAGATCCATAAGGATGGTGACAAACTGCTTACCAGCTACAATAAAGGCCTTGCCAGTGCAGCACAGAGTCCTTTCTGAGTGTCGCTCCTCTTTCTCTTATGTAATATTTAGGACATTTGTTCTCTTCCTCTGTCTTTCCCAGAGCTCCATCCAGATCACTTTTGACAGCAGTCTCCAGTTAACTGCTGCCTCTACAATAGATAGTGTGACCTGCACTGACCAATCGGCACATCGGATGGTACGTAATCTTAGTAGTTTCTGTTAATTACAGTTGTAATTAATTAACTTATTTAGCCAGTCACCCAATGTATTCTATTTGGGGCCATACATGACAAAAATTGACATGTCAGTGTCAAAACATGACTGTTTTTCCACCATTTCTGTATTTTCCTTTTACAGCCTATTCTTGTTTTACAGGTTTTACACTGTAAATGCTGGGTGGACACAGTGACGTTTCCTGTGACGGTCACTCAACAGTCACCAGCTGCCATTTCTATGGAGACCTATCAGATCACTATAGCACCAATGGTGGCAGAGGTACCAAAGCATACCACATAGATGTTTGCAATTTGTACATTTGAGGGCTGGCCTCCCAAACAAATGAAAATCTCAGAACATCATTTGCATCATTATTCAAATGTGAAGGATCACGTGTAATCCCGCCATCACTGTCATTGTCATTAAATAAAGAGTCTTCGTATATTTTACTGTTTCTGACCATCAATAGCCTCGCTTATTTCAGTAGTGCGAGTATTTAACACAACTAAGTACCCATTTCTCATTAGTCCTGTTGCTTTCTGTCTTTGAGAGCAACTAGATTGCTTTACTTTTTTCTTCAGAGGCTACTACAAGCAACACATTTAAAAAAAAATTCAGACCATCAGGGAAAAGCCATGAAATGTATTAAAATATATGACATTGTAATTCATTCCCAATGCTGCTCAGAGTAAACAGTGTCTAGTTATTCTGCCAACATCACAGGGTCTCTCCCTCTCCTCTTGCACTGTCGCTGCAGCCGACACAACCGCTAATCTTTATGCAAATGAATTCACCGTGACGTTGGCATTATGCAAATTGAAGTAAGACGTCATCTGCTGAATTTTAGCTCTTTTGGAAAAGAGTTGGCAATACTGCACAGGACACACTGCATTTTGTTTTCCACGACTGTAAATGGAACCTTAATTTTCCCAGGTCACGGTAGGAGACAGAAAAGGACAGTGAAAGCAAAGCTTATGTCATTATTCTCTAGCCATTATATTGTCCAATCAATGTTCACTTAATAATGAAAAGTTAAAGCAAAAAAACAAATTTTACTTGCAGAGTAGACTCATGTGATTTTCCAAATGTGCGTGACTCCTTTCACCATCTATCATTATGAGAAACCTTTATTTGTGGGAATAAAACGTTTTCTGCTTGTTCGCTGCTTACAAATGTTACCTATTGTTTTATTATATGCTGGCAGAGACTGCCAATCCTGTTTTACTAAATCATCTAAATTAAATAGTGTGTTAATTATATATTAATGAGAAAATGCTACATCATTTAATATATTACTCTTTAACGTAAGCATGCCGGTTAACCTGCTGTCTGTCTCCGTCAGGTGGTGGTGTGCCTGGAGGAGGTGGAGGACGAGGGTCTGCTAATGTCCTGGACTCTTTCTAAGCAGCCATCATTTACTTTGAGCGTGTCTCCTTGCAAGCTGCAGAGACAAGTGAGAATTTCAGATACTGATACTATTAATATGATATATCTGTCTCATGTAGTCAGCAGAGGCCTCGTTTCTCAACCGGTTTACGGTTTACAAACTAGGTTGCATACATTCAAAATGCTTTTCCACCAGTAAAGTAACATTAAAAACATATATTAAGCAGGAAGGTCACTACTACCAAAGGCAGTTGTTAGGGACACCCACTGATTATTATATATATAATAACCATTAGGTATGCCGGACAATTGTCCTTGTAGTCAAGCCGAATGTAAGCATGACAAATTGGGAACGGTTCAATCCCTCAAAGCTGCTTCTAGAACAAACTAAATGGCTTTAATATTAAAGCACTTGGATATTTTTTGTTTATTATCATTAATAGCCTTGCATGTTATTATATATTATTAAGTAAGATAATATCAGGCATTCAAATGTATTAAAAGCCCCAGTTTTGTCTTTAGTTGAGTTTGTTGACCTGTCATGCTTTGGTGTATCATCAGAGAATAATCCGCTGCTTCCTTTTCATCTCAGGGCACTGAGGGGTCGGCAGACCTGGACATGATTGAGGGACTGATAGAGGATACTCTGTTCAGCACTCAGCCGGCCATGGTCCTCAACCTCAAGACTTGTGCACCCAGTCCTCTGGTGAAAAAACATGTTTTGTGCTACCTTCGTAGCAATAAGAGAAAATAACAAGGATCTTTTTTCTTCTTTAATAAATACATTGCTATGACTGGATACTGAAGGATAGAACCTGTACTCTGCACTCTTTTCCCACTTTTTCCCAGGCTCCCATGGACCATCTATCAGTGAGATTAAACTCTGTATCCCAGAGTGTCCTGGTGAAACGACTACTGCTCCGGCAGCTCAGGACGACCTTAAGTAAAGGTCAGACATTTTCCTCCAGCGTCAGATCATTTCCGCCCGGCTTCCTGCAGATAGCCGAGGTCTCACTGTCTGTCTTTCTGTATGCAGGTCAGTGGTCTAGATCAGGGGAGCTGTGCTGTGTCCTGAGCCTGGACCAACCCTCCACAGAGAGGTCAACATGCTTCCTGTCTGTGCCCAGCAACCCCAACATCCCACTGGAATGGAGTGAAGAAATCACTCTGTAAGATGGCAGCCATGACGCCTAACTGCATTTAATGAGTCATGAGTGTGTACATCCATAGCAACGTTAAAGGCTCTGAAAATGTATTCTCTCAATCAGCTAGAACAGTTTTAGTTATGTCACATGAGAGTTTTCTGTTTTTGTTTCTTTATTTCTCTGCTGTTTTTGCTGATTTGAAGTGGGTGATGTCTCATTATTTGCACCAATCAGGATTTAGCAACATTTTAATCAGAATCTAATGACAGTTGGTGGGTTGTTACTGTCACTGCCAATCAAATCTGATCAAACCACACCCACCAATGATGAAGCAGATTCACTTTATTAATACATTTATTACATCATTTGACTGTTGCTTATATAGGCAGAAATATTAATGTTATAGAACATTATTTAAGATTTGAAGTTTTCAGGAAAAATCAGCTTGAGGAAGAAGTCCCCCTGTTTGCATAGTGGGGCTCTACTTGGATTCTAACACAGTTGTTTCCTTTGTGTTGAAGGGAGCTGGGCCTAGAAACCAAAGAGCTGAGAGTCAGACTTCTGGAGCGCAACGGCAAAAGGGAACGTAAGGCATTGCACGATAGCAATTTAGTATTGGCTGCGTCTCAGGAACATGATCAGCAGGAATGTTTAGACTGCTTAAGCAAGATCTCCATGACTAAAATGCCCTGCTGGCAGGCTCACTTTAATGTCAGGAGATGCTCCCATTATGGCCTCAGAACTACAGAGAAGGAACGGCTTTCCTTTTGTTTTAAATCTGGATAGAATTCCTGCCCGGCCACGCCTGCATTGCGTTGGACCTCCGGTGCAAAGTTCCCACTGGACACCATACACTGTCAGTAAGCCCCGGGCACGGCCTGGCACCCAACGCTACCGTCACAGCAGAGGTGAGAAACAAGATGCAGCTCATTTCTGTGAAAATTATGAAAAGCTCTTTCAAAGCCATTCTCATGCTTTGAAGTGTACAGTTACATCACATGTTATTATCTAACGTCAAGCAAGCTGGACTGAAACAAAGCTTCACCACAAAAGGAGAGGGGCTGTTGTGTAACAGCTGATACATAGTCCATTGTCATGCCTTTGATTGCTTTCTCAGATCTCTTCGGACCTTTTCACCTGCCAACTTGTTGCCTTTTTTTCCCTTCTTGCGTTCTTCATATTGCTTTATCTCTGCAGGCTAACATTTCATATTGGTACACTTCCTGTTTTCCTGTACCTCTCATGCAACCTGTTGTGCCTACACTGATAAGTCATCTGAAATGTACCCTGCGAGTCCAGATGTCAGTTTAAATGCCCACCTCATTAATAGAGTGCCCACCCCCACTTCACGCTGTATTAGCTAATTGAAGATTATTCTTAATCCTCCAGCTGCTGTATGTGGAAACAGAGGAGCCCCGCAGCGTCCACCATGCTTTACCACTTCGTTCCTCACTCACCCCCACCAAGAAAGTCGACGTGGACCGAACCATCATGCCAGATGGAACCATCGTCACCACTGTCACGACCGTCCAGTCTCGACTGAAACTGGACCACAGTCCAGGTATATGCACAGAATGAAGTATTACATTGTGCCAGGGAAGGTGTACAATAAGATATGGAAGAATGTTTTGATGATACTAACAATAACATAACATATTTGTGATGCCTTTTAGGTGAATCCCCTTTGTGCTCGCCGTCCAAAGTGGAGGTGACTGAGAAGAAACCCACCATCCTGTCAGATGGCAGAAGCAGCACCAGCCCCAACCTCAGCAGTGAGTTGTAGACTGAAAGGCCAGATGTTGTTTTACATAACAAATGCAAAGTAGGATAAGCAGCAAGCTGCGTTGTAACACAAGATGAGAGGAATGCAATTTGCAGTACACATCATGCACTCTCGGTGTAGGAGCTCTTGTTCAAAAACCTTAATTTAGTTTTACAACAGATTTACACAGAAAAACCACTTGCTTGTACAAAGCAAAGAGCAAAAAAGTATTATAAACACGATAGATAATGTTTGATAGATCTAACTACATATAGGATTTTATTGTACAATGATGAACTTTTTGTGTATATAAACCGTACATTTTCAAATATACTTGCACTGCAATAAAAAATATGTTCAATAATGTTCACCTTTTTATACACTTTTATGCAGTTTACTAATATAGTGCTGATTTACATGTTTTTATTGCTCAGAGAGCATCCGCCTCTCTAATGGCCTGGATCCTGTTGCAGAGACGGCCATTCGGCAGCTGACGGAGTCCGCCTCCAAAGTAGCACGGAAGACGCCAACAAAGAGGAGCACGCTGATCATCTCGGGCGTGTCAAAGGTCAGGGAATTGAAACTGTGTCAAATGTAGTGGATTGTTGAATTTTATAGAGTAACTGATTTTAGTGAGATTGTGCATGTTAGTTACCTGCACAGCTATTTTTGTAAATGAAAACAATATTTCAACTTTGTTTAGTTTTTTGATGATTTACCAAACAGCAAGCACCTAAAGATAGTTTTATAGATTAGTTACAGTCATAGACAGCACATCTTTTAAACCAGACTTCAACTGATAGTTGGAGCAGTGTTTCCTGACCTCAGGAAGGCTTTCGACACTGTTAACCACAATATCCTGATTAAGAAAATGTCACATTTCAACTTCTCAGCTGAATCGCTAGCACTGATGAAGTCCTACCTTGAGGGAAGAACCCAGTGTGTTAGAGTGGGTGAGGCTGTATCGCCTACGCTAGGATACGAAGTGGGTGTCCCTCAGGATTCGATTTTGGGACCATTATTATTCAGCTTGTATATAAATGACCTCCCCAGTGTTTGTAAGGGATGTGATATTCAAATGTACGCTGATGACACAGTGATTTATGTCCATGCAAAAAGCAAAGAACAGGCTGCACTTAAACTCACCGATACAATGGTCAAGATACTGCAAAGCTGTACTTTAATGCAATGATCATCCCATATTTGACTTATTGCCTAACCAGCTGGGCTCAAGCCACCAGCACAACTCTAAAATCAATTAAATTCCTTCATAAGCAGGCTCTTAAAATACTTGATAAAAAGCCCAGGAGTTATCACCACTGTGCAATTCCAAGTAAACACAGTCTCCTGAGCTGGGGTAACATCCCTAAATTCTCCTATATGTGTCTTGTTTTTAAAGTCCTTCATGATATGGCTCCTCCCCCACTTGGTGAATTTATCAAACGAAACACGCAGAGTGGTAGACAAACTAGATATGTGGAGAGAGGTGACTGTATCATCCCCTTTAGGAAAAGTTCCATTAGCCAGTCTGCATTCTCAGTAAAAGCAAGCAGGACACCTCTGGAATGCCCTGCCTCTGCATATCCGCACTAGCAGAACATATCCCTCTTTTAAACACAGCCTGAAGAACCGGCTTATTAGCAAGCAGGTGTGTGAGCATGAATCGTGACTCCCTCCTCAATGATTGTGTGTACAAAATGTGTGTATGTTTATTGATCTTCATGATGTTTTTATGATTTTATGATGAGGCCTATTTATATATCTGATCGTAACCTGTATGTGTATTGCTTTTTATGATGTTTTTGTTATGACCATTTATTTCCTTTAGTGATGGCTTGTTATATCTGGCCACAGGGACTACGGTTGGAATTTAGCCTTAGCTAAGACCGACACATTTACACCTGGGTTGATTGATGTGTATGGTCCCTGTTCAAATAAATTAAATGACAAATGAAAATAGGAAAATAATAGTGAATGGCATGATCCTGTCTGTCATACGAGCTGAAAATGTCTGCTGAAAAGATCTCTAGAAAAGATTGGGAGCCCTGCATGAGCTACGGGGATCACAACAGAGAGACTCACATGCACTCAAATACCCATGGGCTGGCCTGCCTTTGTAATCAAAGCACAGAGAAGCTGGGAAAACACTACACATAGGGGGACAACAACTTCATTCCCTGCTCAGGTAGACATTACAGCACTATATCTTTACATTGAAAATAGTTGCTTGCTGCTATATTAATGCTCTGAATACCACCTTTCAGGAATGTAAAATATAATGACATGGAGCCGGGCAGAATTAGTTTGTTCTCAATTGAATCCACAGTCACAGCCCCTCATTGTTCCACATTATAGGAGAATTAAAGACTCTAGAAATGTATACAGTGCAAGAAGCTCCACTGAAACTTTCACAAAATCCACTGGAACGTGCCAGTGCCATGAAAGTTGTAAGAATGTGGCATGTTATAAGTGTTTGTCTTTTCAGGGTACATTTCCAATAAGTACACACTCCCATTTCTTGAAGGAAATAATTTGATTCAATATCCTAACACTCAGCAGGTTCCACTCTCAGAAGATAACTGTGCGTTATCGAGCGGCTACGCTGCAGCCATGGACGCAGCCATGCATGGCAACCATTACGGGGTGGGGCAACATCAGGACCCAGATGAAACAACACCCTCCGACGTGTCGGAGCGTCCCTCGGTGGACGATGTGGAATCAGATACCGGTTCCACTGGCGCCTTGGAAACCCGCAGCCTCAAGGACCATAAAGGTAACACATTCGTCATAGTTTCAGAGGTTCAGTTTCCACTAACATGGATCAGTAGTGTTTTATGGTAAGTGCAAACACAATATTCAGCCATTCAAATATTGTTTTTGCAGATTGTTTAATTGCATGTTACCACTTCGCTTGAGGAATGGACTTTGATTCCCTTTGTCCATGTAAAATAAGTGTTTATTGTCAAAGCTCACTGTTATTATATGAAAATGAACAGTTTATTTCACATGCAAATCTTTTATAGCCTTACATCACATCAAAACTTAAAATGAGCATAATGCATTAATTAATTTTTGGGTTATATAACATGAGAGACTCTACTGCCCTCTAGAGGTCATGCTGCAGCATGCATGCAACCAGAGCAAAGTGGTTTTAAATGGATCAGTGCCGAATTCTATTTGAATATCAACTTGATAAGAGAGCTATCTCATGAAATCAGTGAATCCATTCCTAAAAGTAGTAGTGATTGGTTAGTGTTATTCAACAAGGCCCCAATACTGTAGTTATGGATTGACAGTGACGTATTCCCTGTGCTTTCTCTAGTGGGCTTCCTACAGAGTGGGACGAAGCTGTTGTTCCGCAGAAGACATCGAGAGAAGGAGTCCTGCCTCAGCCAATCCCATGAAGACATCTCCAACATGGGCAATAACTTTGCTGCTGCCACTAACATCAGCCGTAAAAAGTCCGGCAGCTTCTCCCGGCGTCTCATCAAGCGCTTCTCTTTCCGATCATCAGGCAAATCGAAAGACAAAGCTACCAATGGAGGACCGAGCTCCCTGGATAACTGATTATTCTTGTTCGGGTCGAACATGGGTCATCCTGACTTAAGTGTTGTTTAAAGGCCTCTGTTATTACTGTGAGAAGAACAGCTAAACCTTACAAGAGTCCAGTCTTTGATAGGCTGAACACCGCAGGCGGGGTTTCACCTCTACATTTTGAAAGGAGGATACCTCTAGGAGGGCTTTACTCTGGAGAGAAATGACTGCACCTTCAGGAGAGAAGTCATGTTTAATCACATCACTAAAATGTGATTATGAGATCTATTTCTTTCTAGGAGAAATCTGCTGCTCGAAGAGAAGGTAATAATCACAATGAAATGTCTTGTGCCCGGTTTGAACACAAACTATAGTGGGAGTGTTTGATTGTGACAGATGGTGGAATTGCTCTTAAACTATTAACTGTTATAAGATGCCAGTATGATACTATTGGTACACTTTGGACTGTTTTTAAAACAGCACATGTAAAATTCCTTGGTTGTATAACGGTAATTTATTATTATGTGGTTCTCATGAAACAAGTGCTATTTATTTTACACCCAAAAAACAAGTCATCATAATTGCATTACACTGTAATATAGAGACATTGCTGTGTGTTTTTCCATACAAATGTCATTTTAAACACATAGTTAAGTAAGTTGACAACAATCTAGCAGTCCATTCATAATTGCTAATGTATTGGTTTTCAAATGTTGTTCACTGTTGTATCTTATATAAGAAAAAGAAAAGTTTATATATTTATCGTACTTTTTATTTTATAAAGGTACTTTCTGTGGAATATCATAATGCATTTCAGTTTGCTTTTGAAACTACAACCAGCCAGGATCTCTCGCAGGCTCTTCAAGCCAGGCAATAAGTTTAAACTTTTTTTATACAAAAAAACACACAAAAACAGGTCTTGCTCTCCTTGTGGCCCCTGTTGACTCTAATAAAGTGCATCACATTATCCACGCACATTATGGAGACTTCAGTTGATGCTCATGTGGACATTTCAATATTGCAATAACTATCATTATTGTGCAGCAGGACCATATGATATAGTGCAAAATGCCTTGCATGGGTAGCAGGCAAAATCGTTTGCAGGTAATGCTGATATAACAAAACCTATTCTGTATAAATATTCAGGAGAATTATCATAATGCATTTCTCATAGATTGTATATAACAAGGCATTTCTTTTAGAATAAATGTAGGTCTCACATGAGTGACAATATTGCAACCGCTCTGCAGTTTAAATTGTAAAAATGGAACTTTGCGGTCTCTGGGAAGGTTTCAGAGATGCTCAGCTGCTGAGGCATTGTGAGCAACAATTGTCAACGTTTACGACAAGGTGCTCGTTGGAGTTGATATACTCAGGGCTAGAAATGAAACTGCAACTAGAGATATGAGGAAACCCACTGTACCAAAAGCGAACAGAACCAGTAGGTACAAATGTACATACGTTTTTGTCCGTTTGAGCTTTGTCAGAGAAAATCTACAAATATTTTAACCGACTGCATTGATTATGGGATTTAAAAACAATAAAAATTAAAGGATTTTGATAGAGTTTCCCGTGTTATTTGCATTAATAAAATGAAAACAGCTATTAGAAGACATCACAGAGGTGGATCCTGCACAATTAAGATATGTATGAAAAAAATATCTTGAATCTTCCGTTGTTGTATTTGAAATGTTTAATTTATTGCAAATAAATTATTTTTGGAGCATCCCTAGATTACTTCTGGCTATCTTATTATTTTTTCCCAGAGGTAACATATATATTTTTTTAAATCTCAAGACTCTGTTCCTATATAGAGGATGTTACTTCTGTACACTTTCCTAAAAGCGAGACAAATAACCTCACACAACTGGCCTGTTGTTATATCTGCTCATGAGTGTATGAGTTTCAATGTCTCTTTAAATGGTTTCCTTATTCTCACAAGCAACCTATCCCCACATGTTTAAATTATCTGATTATTTACAAGTTACAACCAATGTTTAAATTTTCTGTATTAGATTTGCTTTACTGCATACTGCATACTGTATAAGGCGCCAAAACACTTCAAGCAGGAGGGAAGATACTCCATTGGTCTTTAATGTCCGCCCCTTTACAGATGACCGCTCGCAACAAGCAGGGACAACAGCCAATCGCATTCGTCCCTTTGGGCCCATCGTGATTGGTTTAGGACCAGACCAGATACACCAATAGTCATTGACTTCCTGTCCTTCTGATCTAACACAGCCAATCACTTCTAACTAGGTTCACGCCAAGAGCCAATCACGTCTTAGGGCGGGACAAATCTGAGGGTTTATATCCAGGTTGTGCGACTGTGAGTCTTTTATCTGTTTCTTCAATTGCAGCGTTTTGTTTTGCAAGATAAACCCGACAACAGAATATGTCTGGAAGAGGCAAAACTGGGGGTAAGACCCGCGCTAAGGCCAAGACCCGCAGCACACGCGCCGGTCTGCAGTTCCCCGTGGGCCGTGTCCACCGTCACCTCCGCAAGGGTAACTACGCCCAGAGAGTCGGCGCCGGAGCCCCCGTGTACCTGGCCGCCGTCCTGGAGTATCTCACCGCCGAGATCCTGGAGTTGGCAGGAAACGCCGCCAGAGACAACAAGAAGAGCCGCATCATCCCTCGTCACCTGCAGCTGGCCGTACGCAACGACGAGGAGCTGAACAAACTGCTCGGCGGTGTGACCATCGCCCAGGGTGGCGTGCTGCCCAACATCCAGGCCGTCCTGCTGCCCAAGAAGACCGGCCAGTCCGCCCCGAGCGCCAGCAAGACGGGAAAGAAGGCCTCCTCTCAGTCGCAAGAGTATTAGCTTGCTACCTCTTGACTTTAAAACCAACGGCCCTTTTAAGGGCCACCCAATCTTCACCGAAAGAGCAACCTTCCCTGTCTTGTTTGTCACTCGCTTTATTTTTTATTTAATACACGCTTGTCTTACAAAAGTGGTCCGCACCAGTTGTTGATCAGTTGGGCTAACTGTAGCTACATGCTAGTCTTGAGAAAGTTGTGCTTAATAAACGGTTGTTTTTCAAAAGTGGTCCGCGCCATTTGTTCAGTTGGGCTAAATGTAGCTACATGCTAGTCGTAAGAACGTTGTGCTTAATACATGCTTGTTTTTCAAAAGTGGTCCGCGCCATTTGTTGATCAGTTGGGCTAACTGTAGCTACATGCTAGTCTTGAGAAAGTTGTAGTCGTCAGTATCCGGTAAATGAATCCTGTCAACCTTTTCCGCAGAAACCAGATCTCAATAGGACACGAGCGCTTCCCGTTTTAATGTGAGCATCTGAGTGTCGTAGGTTGACTTAGTCAGCACTAGTGTTGATCATTCAGCAGGCCGTTGCAGGTCTAGGAAAAACGTGGCATGATTGATTTACACTGCAGAACCCGATGTGACCTGCTGGTCTAACAATCTCTGATTCTTGAACTGGCCATCTTATTAAATGCACCTCGCTAAAAGTAACCCAGCACAGTCCAACAAATATACACTTTTAGAAAGATTTCATCTTTAAACTGTTGATGGTCCTTTCTGAGGCTGTGGTCCAGTAATTTGCCCCTCCCAACTGAACTAAACCTGGTAAACGCTAAACTAGTCTCCAGAAGTACCATAATGCTAAAATGACACATACAAATATTTAAACAAGAACATATCTTAAATCCTTGCAGCACAGTTGTCTTGAATTACATTAATAAGCAACTGACTGCATGTATGCGATGTATAAACCCATTTCAGATGTAGGACAAGTTGGTTTGAAACACTGGTATTGTATTTGTTAAAATGGTTGTCTTAAGGTAAACATGTCCTGACTGTTTGTGCATCAGTGTGGTTAAAGCCTGCATAACAGTAACGGTTCTTCCTGATCGAGCTCCAGGTGTTTCCGTGTTGCACATGAAGAAACAAACTGCAGCTGGTCTACTTTACAAACATGAGCACAGTGACATGGATCTAATGGAGCAGGCATACATACTGTTGTGAATCAATGTAATCCTCAACACACTCTGCATTTTGAACTCCACCATCCAGATCGGTTGTATATGATTTTTAGGTGGTAAAGTTTGTATTTACATTAAACAAGGGTCATATAGAAGCATTCATATAAAGTCCCACTATATCATTCTTGTCATGAGTAAGATACATTACCATTTGTTACCGCTTTATTTAAACAACATTAACTCTGTGTTAGTGAAGAATTATTGTTTAGAAATTTAGTTTAACACATTGTGTCTAGTAAGGGATGTGGTCTAACGACACAAGGATCAGTGCAGGGCCCAAAACCTCACTTGGCCAAATATAACCATCACTGCCCGAAAACTCCACCCTTAAAGCTCCCTGTCAACAATGCACACTATGTTGCATTAAGAAAAGTCATGACTTTGGACACCTTGCCAGAAGTCTGACTACAAACATATCCAGGAGTTGCAAATGTAACTGGTACAGTTAGCTTAATCAGACATGTCAGAACAATCATGGTGCACTTCCCTGATTTTGCCACCAGGGGTCAATTGTTTCATGCCTAAAAATCTGGATTATGTGTGACGTGTGTTTCCATTTAATAACAATTGAAGACGGCTCACTGCACGTATGGTCCCAACAGATATTCAACACACGAACCCTCACCATATTAATAGAATAATGGACATTTTCCTGCTGGGAATGAAAGATGCAAACTCTTCACCAGTGACGTTAAAATAGTAAAATATCTGAAAAACTATCTTGAGAATCCATCAGTTCTTCCAACAGTCATACTTAATAATTATATGTGTGGGATTCATAAGAGAGACAGTTATTTTAATGGCATCTTCGATAAAGGATTACTTGTTTTCTCATTACATCTTTGACATATGCAGCTACAATCACTCAACCTTTCCACAGGGAGAGCCTGCAGATATTTCTGTCTGCTTCGGCTGTTTTATTAGTGGCAAAAACTGCATGACGCACCAAGGTTGAACTGAGCCCAGGACAGGCTGAACCAATTACTCGGGCCTTGACGACGTGTCCAACACCGGCAGCCGAGCTAAAAATTCCAGCCTGAAAGGAAAAAACTTGAATGTCCATTGGCTGTCACAAACTATAATTTCCTGACTGGCACTCGGTCAAAGGCTCTAAATTTACCAGCTCTTCTCAGCTGTTTGTGACAAAGCAAAGCAAACACAGTGATACTCAGTTTTTCTCGGTTTACCTCTTCTTTTTCTGTGGTTGGAGAGTATTTATGTAATTGTATGCATTTAAAGTCACAGAAACTGTTGACTGTGAAATGTCACTCTCTCAAAGAGCAAACAAAGGCAATCAAATCCTGCAGGAGTTTCAAGTGATCTCACCCTGAGACTTTTACTATGCTTGGTTAATTTCAGCTTGGTGGGATGACAAATGGAACAAAAAAAAAAGTATTACTTAAAGCCAAATAAGGGATATTGAAGGGGAAGTTTTCACGAGGTGTTCACCGAGCCTGTATAACTGAGAAAGTCTAGAGATCAAATCTGTGGGAACCACAGAGCAATGTTAGATTGAAATGAATGGTGAAAAGGAATGATAAGTGGGAAGAGAAAAAGGGCCGGAAAGAGGGGAGGACCCGGTGGAAAAATGTATGTGGATGCACTGAATGTTTCTCTTTGAAACTTTCCCAATAGCAATGAAGTACTGGCAGCGTATTTTAATCCTCCAGCAGAGAACTAGGACTTTTTCCTCATGGAGGGAGTTTTTAAACTTGGATTGAATCAGCCCACATACAAGATGATGTTTCCGGCCCACTCTGGTAATGAGAAACAAACATTTTTGCGTGTGCGTGTGTGTGCGTGCTGCAATGAGAGACAGAGTAAGTGGGAGAGAGTAAGAGATAATGGGGCTATTGTGGCAGTTTACACTCCGGGTTTTCAGCCTAATATGACCCAGTTATCTCTCAGTCATTGTACACTGTGCGTGACCGAGTTTACATACTTTCATTATCATCTTTGTTATCTTTTATAACAGTACAGAGCAGTCAGAGCAGGTGGAAGTTATCTGATTTCACAAAGAGAGCAGGTTTTAGGTCCCAACCCAGCCTTCGGTGTGAATGGACACTTTTTTTCTGCGTGTGTGTGAGATCCGGCTGTCTTTAGGGCTCAGGCATCCAGTAATGTACTTTGGTGGAATTACAGGCCGATGAAGTATTTCCCCTACAGGAGTGTGAGGTGCAGATGTGCTTGAGTGAGTATATTCTTAACTTTAAAGTGCCCAAAACCTTCTAATGAGACACATTTCTGCATTTACTTTCTGATTACAACTTGTTTGCATGTAGATAATATGTACTCTTAACTATTCTTATGCGCATTGTCTTGGTGTGCTGATAAATTATGAGGGACAAGTGGACAGTTGTTGCAAAGAGTATATATCAGTTTGATAGGAGACTCTAAGGAAAGGTTTTGGGAATATCAGCAACTTCCTGTTGTTTCTTTGGGGTATTCTGGGGTCTTGCCTTATTATAGTAGCACTTGGCACATGATGTGAGTTGGTACTTTTTGTGTTTTGTTGAGATTGTATGATATTTGAATGTGATCAGGAGATTCAAATGGCATTCATGTGGATACACATATTTGGCTGCAAAACAGATTGTTTTTTCAACGATGTCCTGATGTCCTGCTACTATATCTGGGTCTCTGCTGTAGGTGAGGTTAATCTGTATAACAACAACCCATCAGTCTTTTATTACATGAAACATGGTGAGTCTCACATGCAGCATTCCTCCCAGCCACAACAAGCTCCACCATTCAAATGGTTAACTCCATCTTAAGGTTAGGGCAAAGCTCCTGTTTTGGCCTGTCAATCTTTTGTGCACTGCTTAGAGGAAGTGCTGCCTGGGTTCAGGGCAAAGAAGTCCCTGTTATTTAAATTAATGCGAGAAGGAAAGTGAAAGGTGTGTCTCATCAGACTTCCACACATTCTTCAGCTTCATGGATTGTGAGCTGCTTCTACCTCTTTGACTGCATCCTGGTCAAACATTTAGCACCAAGCCTCCACTTTACTCATAACCTGTTAGAATGCTGAGACATCTCTAGTCGATTCAGGCTTACAACCATGTTGTGGAAATAGAGTTGCATAAGTCATAGTATTGGCTATAGGAATCACAGAATATGAATTATTAGTCCATCCGGATATCAGTTCAACAGTCCAGACCAATGTGGTTAAAGTCCACCGCAAAAATTCCACTCCAATAATACATTTACTCTTTTCAACCACCTTTTTTTTAACTTTAAAGTTACGTTAATGCATGTGTTCCAATTAATAAGACACAACAGAATGATCATCAATTTAAATGATTTATACGCCTTTGAAGACTAGATATTGGAGTGAGCACTTATTGTCATATCATATTGTTTTAGTTAATTAGGGTTGACACTGTTAAGTATCCATTTCCTCTATTGTATTATCGTATTTTCTATGGTTATTAGAATGTAATCTAAAAATCGCTATTTAAAAGGACATTCATTGAGCAACTTTTCACCCCCTCTGCTGTAACTTCCACAACATCACTGAGAACATTCAAGTCCATCTGGTTACTTAGTTGCCTCTATTTGTTTGTTTTTATTTTCTTCAGTGACTCAGCATCTGCTTCATTTCCTCCAGCTCCTCTCTGGCCCCTGAACATGGGAAAAGCCTTGAGAGATCAATAGTGGAGTCTTTCTCCCACTCTCTCTCTCTCTCTGTGTGTCTGCGTGGGCCAAATTGTTCCTGTGGGACGCCTGAAGAAATGGCTCGCATGGGTTTGCTCACTTCCTGTGGAACATAGTATGTCTCTATCCTATCATTATAATCCACCGTGCTTAGTCATATTATCAGAAACTTAAGTAACCTAAGTTATTCAACAGTTTTGAATAGTGGAAATACACACTGTTTGTGCACCAGTGGTACAGAGCAGGAAGCCGGAGGACACAAGGTCTTTTAAATCTCCTCCTCCTACACCACATTGTATTTCCTCCCTGGTTTAGACTCTTAACACCTGCTTTACGAGTAGACACAGCTCAGGAGACTCACTGCATCGAAGGGGTTTGGTCTGCAGCTTCCTCCTCTGATCATCTGGTGCGGTCCAGCTGCGGTCCAGCCAGCTCTTTCAATCAATGGAAATCCTGTAGGAGTGAATACATCTCAGGGACTCTCTGAAGCGGTTCTGAACTTTGACACCAATGCCTCTCTTAATATAGAGTTTATTTTCTCTACTCATAGGGTTTGTCTGCCAAAAAAAGAAAAGAGAAAGAAAGTTAAAAAAAAAAGTACTTCAGTGAGACGTAATAGCACATTTTAGAGGGCAGTGCCGATGCCGGGTTCCCCTTCTGTAACTCTGCTCTCAGGGAGGAGAAGGGGTTGGGAGGAGGGAAATAGCAGAGGAACTCAGTGAGGGAATGAAGAAAGCTAGGAGCAAGACATAAACAATAATGTGGACACTGCTCTACGGATAAATACACCTCAGACAAATTTATGGACCTAGCTGTTGCCTGGACTCTGTAGAGTAGAGTAATGGTAAGAGCTGCATGCCTTGAAAGTAAGCATTGAAGTTAGTAAACTGTTGACTGTGTTTGCAACACTGTTGTGATTCTGTTCTGCCTATTTTTTAAATCATCTCATCCTTCATAAAATAACAATCTATTTATTTCATTCATCATGTTTAATGTCGATTTTGTCAGCGTTCGCTCTCAGCAGAAATCATTTCTCTTTAAAAGTAGCAGCCCAGACCGTGTGGCTGGCGGTGTCTATTTTCAGAAGCTCATGGCAACTCTGAAGGGCATAACTGCCCCCATAATCACAGGTTACAGTGGAAGGCCCTGCATTTGCAAGCACTAAAATTATTCTCTGGCCTGGGTGTGTACGTTCAATCACTGAGGCTTGTGGGAGCGGGAGCACACGTGTGCACATGTGTGTGTGTGTGTGTGTGAGAGAGTCAGACAGCCAGAGAGACATTACCCTGCCCACTGTCCTGTCCTGTGTCTGACTGCGTGGCTCAAAGAGGGCTAGTGTCGACAGCCAGTGGGCTGACAGCAGGGGCGTGAGGGCTCCAGTGTCAGTGGTGAACAGAGGGGACGCTCTGTTCTCCGTGCCACTGGGTCCTCTGAGACCCGCACACTGGACGTGATTGTCAGATATGTGTGGTTTCATGCGGCGGCTTTGTCTGCAGTGACATCAGACAATGATAGAACGCCCTGTTGTCTCAACCGGGGCTAAAGTGGGAGCACAGCAGCTGTGGATGGTTTTTGGCTATTTATTTATTTATTTTTCTCCCAATAATTTGACTTAAACGGTGATGTCAGCATGGAGCGACAAAGAGCCCAAGCATTTGTCTTTGATGTTGGTGTGCGAACGGGCTGATGTGGTCACTTCCTGACCTACAGACACGTGTGAAATTAAAG
Source organism: Taurulus bubalis (assembly GCF_910589615.1). Classification (NCBI taxonomy): domain Eukaryota; kingdom Metazoa; phylum Chordata; class Actinopteri; order Perciformes; family Cottidae; genus Taurulus; species Taurulus bubalis. The sequence continues at coordinate 36,242,245 of NC_136590.1, read as the reverse complement.
GAAAAAGATGAATAAATGAGAAACACAAATTATTGAATGGTTTCATGAGTATGAACATGATGTGAATCATATGCTATTACCTTCGTAGTCACTATATGCCAAGATATTTTCAACACAGTCAGACGTCTTGCACCAAATGCAGGAATATCTTTTGGAAAGATGGTGTTTGTTCCTCCAGAAGAGTTTCAGAAACTTCAGCTTCAGACAGATCATTAAAGTAAAGAAATGGTAGACACAACAGACGCTAGACAGCAGGTAGTTGTGTCTCACTCAGTTTGTCTTGGAATGCTGAGCTGATACTAAATTGTTGCCAGGGCAAGCAACCCATGTGGGTGATAGAGAGAGACACAGATTCCAGCTTTTAGTAGAAAAACATGGTGAGTCATCTGGGCTGCGTATGCGTCTGTGTGTGATTGTTTGAGGTCCGTCTGGTCCTGTTTCCCTCTCTTCTGATGTGAGCCGCGATGAGCAGACAGCTGGATCTAATCTGCAGCGTCTGTCTGCAAACATGGAGCTTGTGTGTTTGTGTGTGTGTGTGTGTGTGTGTGTGTGTGTGTGTGTTTGTGTTTGTGTTTGTGTTTGTAAGATGTGTATGTGAGTCACAGTGACTCATCGTGGGCGATGATCGGACCCCTGATGTGTGAGGGAACTGCACAGCTCATTCATACCTTGTGCTCCATCTCAAAAGTACAATTGTGATCTTACTTCCAGGCTGTTGTCAAATGTGGAAAACCAGCAATCTCTCTCAGATTGAGGCATAACTCTTCTTGATGGATCATTTTGTCTGGTGAAACAATTACCCAGGATAATGGTTTAGTCACATGGGCTTATAAGTGGGGCAGGAGGTTGCTAAGGAAAGTACTGTTCCCATTGTGGTACAACTGTAGTAGCAGTATTCCCAGAGCTCCCATTCATGCCCCTCTCTCCCTCCCTCTCTCTCTCTCTCTCTCTCTCTCTTTCTCTCTCTCTCTCTTTCTCTCTCTCTCTCTCTCTCTTTCTCTCTCTCTCACTCTCTCACTCTCTCACTCTCTCTCTCACTCTCTCTCTCTCTCTCTCTTTGCATGTGTGTTCGCTTCAGGATCTTCATGTGTCAGATCAGTCTGACAGTCCAGATGAGATGGAACGTGCGAGCAGGAACAAAGTCGAACATGGGAGACAGACGCATCAGGTCTTACAGGTGAGTCATTTATCAGGATTTACAGGCGATACAACTGGTGTGCTAAATCCTGAGAGACTGACTTTATTAATAATTATATATGCTGTGAGTCAGCAAAAAGCTGAGGAGTAAATGATTCATGTAATAATTCTACCAATCAGTGCTCGCAGTAAAAATGGACATATCTACCATTACATTACATTACAAATATCTACATATCAAATGTAAAGACGTGGTTATTTCTATGCTCTGTCTCTCTGATATGGGCCTTGCTGTTGTAATCCTCTTTATTTCTAACAAGTAAGTCTGACTTTTTAATGAAACAATCTTTGATTACAATGATACATATATAGGATCATATAATGATGTTTTTTTCCTCTTGGTTTTGTTTTGACAGAGCACTCCTTTAGACCTGTTTGAGACAGGCAAGTCCCTGAAAGTTCAGGCAGAGCGCCCCCACCTGGTTAGTTTGGGGAGTGGACGCTTGAGCACAGCCATCACCTTGCTACCTCTGCTGGAAGGTAAACACGTGTGTGTGTGTGTGTGTGTGTGTGTGTGTGTGTGTGTGTGTGTGTGTGTGTGTGTGTGTGTGTGTGTGTGTGTGTGTACGAGTTGGCACATCTCAAGGAGTTGTTCCTGATTAAGAATTTCCATAATAATTGAGAGCTTGTTAAACTGCCTAATCATGCAGCACCACTACCTTGTTAACGTGGCTAACTAGGAGAAGCTAATCGTATCAGGGAACATCATTTTAACCTCCATGGTAATCTCCAGTCTGTAAAGCCCAGACTGCCAGGCTCCTTATGTTATTGTTTGCAAATGTAGACACTTCCACAAGCATGCTATTCAAAATAAGTCTGTAAGTAGGCAGCACGTCATGAGTGATGAATTGACAAAAACTGATGCCACCTTACCTTCTGGCCATCTTGTTACGTCGCCAAAGTTGCAATTACACCCTTGTCTGGGATTTTCTTGCAGTACTGAGCTTTGACACCACAGAGGAAGAGAGAGAGAAGAGTTATTGACTTCATAACACTTGAGATATAATGTATTTGTGTCCATCAGCTATCACATAAAAATAAATAGTGTGACAGTTAAATCTCCTGCACTCAGACAGCAATATAAATACAACTGATGGTCAAACTGCTACACATAAAATAGTTGATGGGTGTATTACTTTCCTTTAACAAGATTCCTTTCATCTGCCGGGCTCAGCACACCTCTTGAAACTAACACCTGTTTTCCAACATTCAATCCCGGGTGACTCCATTTGTGACCGTGACCCCTGAAATGACCCCCGTACTTCGAACTAAACCCAGGAATACTTCAGAGAAGTCTTCACAGGTCCACATGGGAGCTCCTGTAACCGACGCTGAGCAAATCAACGTTTTCTCTTGTTGCAGGGAGAACCACGCTGGGCAGTGGAGGGACAGATATCCCTCTGCAGGGCCCCGGCATCGCGGCTCAGCACTGCTACATTGAAAACCAAGCAGACAGCATCACCTTGTACCCATGTGGAAACCAGTGCTCTGTAGATGGCCTTCCCATCACCAAACCCTTTCGCCTGACACAAGGTAGCTCTGTCACAGCCTGAAGTGATGATTGTTGGTGTTAAAGCTGTTTCTTTTTGCATTTTATATCAATCCAGTTGCTTAAAAAACAAACAAGCAGATTACTAGTGATTGTGTAGGACAGCAGTGTATATTGTGTCTACTATAGGCAGAGATTCAGTAGAGGTTTTTATTTGTTATGCTAGCAGTGTGGTTCTAGTGAAATGCCTTACAACCATTGGCTGGGTTGCAATAAAATGTGGTCCCCTTCTGGATGAATTGTCATAACTTTAGTGAATCCTTCACATTTTCATCTAGCATTGTTGCAATTTGTTCACTGCTGTAGTTCCTGACGAAATAATAGTAAAACGAGAGATATTCCTATCAGACTGAGCTGTATCCTGTCATTTGTGCAATTAGCAAGTGTTAGCATGCTTCATGCTGAGCTAAGATGGTCATTATAGGAGACATCACACCTGCTTCCAATCAGCATCGTTATTGAGAGCCTGTTAGCATGCCAATGTTACCATTTAGCTCAAAGTATTGGCTATAGCTCTGTAATTATCTAGGAAATCACATTGATGTTCAGTCAGATGACTGAAATAATGATGATTAAAAGAGTAAATCCATTGCAGTAATTCATACTCATACATAAATTGAGTTCTGATGAGCTTTACAAGCAAGGTGGACGATAACAATGCCTAGCTTCACAAAAACAAAACAGTCCCATGTCTTTCCAGTAAAAATACTTGCCATTAAAAAGACATAACAGTCCCACCATGTCTTTCCAGTAACATGCATGTCATTAAAAAGGCACAACAGTCCCGCCCCCTCAGTCCCCCGTCCATGGGATCCGAGCCAGCAGCTACACCAGAATGTCATTTGAAGCCGGGCAATCAGCTGGTGTGTGTGGAGGCAGCAGCTGCTGAACAAGAATACTTCAGGCTTTATGCAAAGGACTCATGACATTTTGAATAAAACAACCCAGGAATGGAGGAAACTACTTAATTTCTATCACACAGAACAATATTGCAGCCATGTGGACCTTTGACTTCACTTTAAAGGATGAGATAAATATTAAACTCCCCGTGGAATATCCAGAATTTGAAACAAAACCTCAGCGTGCGACTCTCATGGAATACATCAAGCATTCTTGAAAGCCTTTGGAGAGGAAATGCAGGGAAAGGAGTTGATTTCACTTACTGGTTAATTACACGTGAGTTAAAAATAGTCCGTTTATTGATGTATGGTAATAAACAAATAAACAACAATAGTAGAAATGTTAAACTCTTTGCAAAGTCTGTGCCACAAAGACTGTTTCTTCTCTCATGCTGGATTAACACTTGCTTTATCTCATGTCAAGCTGCAGCGTTGTGAACATTTAACGTTTAAAAGTATTTTACAGAAAAATCTGTCTATAAGCTCACACCTCCTATTGTGTTGATTATGTGACGCTTTTAAGCCAGACAGTATTGTGAAACTGTTTCAACACACTCAGGTACTATACCTGTAAAAAAAAAAACTGCAGCCATCTTTGACATATTGAATTAGTTAGCCATTTAAATTGAAGGCTGAAGTTACTCATAGTTAGTAAATATGAAATAAAAACAAGTTAATCAGTCAGTTAAATATTTGTAAAGCAGTGTATTGGTGGTGTCAAAGCTTTTCCTCCTTGAAGATGTGAACTAACTCATCACTGACAGCTTCCTACCCACACGGTCTCTTTCCTGGCAGGGTGCATGCTGTGCTTTGGTCAGTCGGTCTTTTTCCGCTTCAACCATCCAGAGGAGGCCCTGCGGATGAAGAGCTTGCTGCCTGGAGGAAGCCATGGACTGAGCACTACAAGAACTCATCCTACAGGTAGGAGACCGTGCTTTCATAATTACACAACACCTAGCATCAGATTGAAGAGTTCCTGTGTGTAAGTCGCAAGGTTGTGTTCATACTCATGCATGCAGTTAGTAAAAATAACTAATCAGGAACCCAGAAAACACTGGTATGCATGACGGTTGTACAGTTTCTTCAGTAGTTATTCTGAGCTGAGGAAATGCTTTGGGCTAATATTCAGTCATAGTTATGTTCTTACCACTTTTGTGTACAAATCAAATCACAAATGGTTACTGAGGTGATATCTAATAAGCATTTTTTTTTTTTTACGTTAACGCAGAACTGACTTACATTCTCATGTCAAAAGGAAACAATTTTTTTTATAATATTGTATTTGTTTTTCTGTTACTCAGATTTAATACCTTTTTTTCAGCTCTTTTCATATCTGCGGCACAATTGGTCTTGAAGTCTGACTGCAACATTGGAATTAGAAATAGCTTGTTCAGGGCTAATTATCTTTGGCCTACATTGTGATCTAGTTCATTTAAATCTGTGGTTTTTCGCTCTAGGTGTGACCCCATTGTGACTGAGGATTGTTGTAACCTTTCTTTTTACAGTTACATTCAGATGACGTTATATTGTTCTGTCCCGTTAATTGCTTTGACTGTTTCCTCGAGCTGTTGATGATATTTAGAATCCATTCTCTTCTGACCTTATTGGTTGGGCTGTCAGTGCGTGGTTGGGCTGTCTGTGCAGTAAGAGCCACCACACCCTTCCCTGTGTGTATGGCCCACTATTTCCTGACCAGGCCCTGATTTCATCTGCTCTGAATGAGGTAGACCGCTGCAGCTTTTATATTTAGCAGCTTCAGATCCCTGTAGGATTACAACACAACTGAGGAGTGCATCCCGACTGCCGGGTTTGGTTCAGACAGGAGAACTTGGGCTCCAAGACTTTTATCACTATTTAAATTGGGCAACCAGGACACTGTGTGTGTGTTCAGGCATGTGTATTTGTCCTTTTAAGGGTGACCCCCTTTTGACCTAAACAGCACTGACTGTGGGGTCAGTAGGCAAAGACAACACAGGACAGATCCCTCCAACTGTGTTTGTTTATGTGTGTTTTTGCAACTGTCTTTTAGGGTGTCCTCTTCCTTGATTCAACAGGAATGCTCATTCACAAGTGTTTCTGTCTCTCTGTGCAGAGTCTCAAAGTGTCCTGAACGGGAACCATCGGTCTTTTTCGAGCAACGGTGACTCCAAAATCAGCAACATATCAAAGAACCTCCAGGACTCTTTGGTGCTGAAGGTTGGATCCGGTAAACACCCCTTTCCTCAGCCCTCTCATCCAAGTATGCTCAATGGGAAAAACGGCTCCATGACCGAGGACTCCATTTATGAAAACAGCAGCAGCTTTCTGGGCCACAACCTCGGGAACAAAACTTCTCCAGTACCAGCGCAGTCTGCTCATACCAACCACACTCCGGTCCCCCATCCACGGACCTCACTCTCTGTGGCCTCAAGCACTACGAGCGGTGCTCAGTGGGCCCAGGAGAGCCCAAAACTTCTTCGAAGCACAAGAGCAGAGGCCCCGTCAAGCCCCACACCACCAAACAGGGGGTCAGGACAGGGCCCAGTCAAATTTTCAACAACAGCTCCATCCAGCCCTCGAGTAAGAGGTTCTTCCCTACAGAAGAGATCCCCAAGTCCTATGCGAGATCAGCACCTCTCTCATGGTGAAGTCCCTCAAAGGCTCAGGACTCCAGAGCCGATCGGGTCCACCAGCCTGAGAGAGCTTCCTCCTCTCAGCCCTTACATGTCCCGCAGAGCGACTCCAGGATCGCAGGACTCGACTTCCTCCCTCGCCTCACAGGGCTTCACTGTTAAAGGCGTCCCAGAGGGACTCCAGGGCCACCTCAAACTCACAACTACTTCAAAAGAAGAAGCCTTGAGGGCAATGTATGCCCAGGGTCCATCACCACGCTCTGGGCTGGAGAAGGAGTCTGGAGGCAGGCAGTTAAGGTCTGGACCGGGAAGTGCCATCATGTCAGGCCTGGGTTCTCTGTCTGGTTCATCTCCTCTTGCTAGCCCTTGTAGCAAAAGAAAGACTTCCAAGACAGGATCCTCCAGCAAAGAACAGAGTCTTGTGAAACCCTATACCCGCGAACGCAAAAACAGCATCTCCGAGATCAGTGACAATGAGGACGAGTTGCTGGAATACCACCGCTGGCAGAGAGAGGAGAGGCTGCGAGAGCAAGAAATGGAGAAACTGGTAAGTGATCAGCACTTTGGATATGACTTCACAGCAGATATGACATCATAATATTAACAATAATTGAGCCCCAATCTCGATGCTGATGTGCACTTTGCTCAGGAAGTCATAAAGAAAACATTTGCTGCTCTGGTCTGTCCTTGTTTATTCTACATCCTGTGGACCAGCGGAATTTGTATATACTTAAAATCTGCTATTATTAGGTGAACATCCCTTAAAACAAGCTGACAAGTAGAGCCACAGCTGTATCCGGGTGTGAAAACTGTTTGCAAAAAACATCTTTTTAAAAAGACATATAAAACATCCAGCAGACACAGAGCAACAAACACGTGCAACAGTCAAGTGAAGGTGCTGGGACCGCTGGCATGGCAGACACCATGTCTGCATTCAGATATATTTTCTAAATCTCCTGGCATACATCCATTAGCTCATCTCCCCAAAGCATTACTGGCATCGTCAGCCCATGTGGCCCGAGTAAGACGGGGTGAACATTCCTCCACCAGTCTTCAGGTCCAGAGCGGAGGGCGAGGCTGCATATGGTTCAAAACTATATTTATCAAAAGGAAGAGTGGCTTTTACTTTCAAAGCTGTCGTGCTCAACTGAAGGCTCTTTCTTATTCGTACCCACATTAGATCATAGACTGCATACTTGTTATCCATCCTGAGTCCACACCCAACAGCCCCCACCCCACCATTCTTCAGCCCCCTCCCAGCCTACTTCTGACAGCTGAAGGGACCATAGGGAGAGGAGGGGGTGGGGGTTCCCGCCCCTTCATGTCCACAGACTATTTCAGGAAAAGGTTTCTGGTAACAAATAAGATAGTTACCGACAACATGCATCAGAGTTGTACTGATAGCTAGAGTTGGACTGCTGTGGATACAGTATGGTCCGTGTTTGTGTCGAGTCATCCAGCATAGGTAGATAATTTAAGACATCCCTTCTAATACATAAATAGATAAAGAGCTGATATTTCTTGGCCCAAGAAAGTGTTAGTGATTTTGCTTGTAATCCTTATTTGGAATTTCTTCCCAGCTTTGATATTATGCTACATTCATAAATCATACAATTATCGAGCTGCAATTTTAGATTTATTGGCTGAGGTTTCAAGTGATGTTTGGCTATGTTGTGTGCAATGCTAATTCTCCTAGATGTGATGTTAGCATCATAGTTAGCGCACAAAAACATGAGAGTGGTATCGATCTTCTCATCTAACCCTCTGAAAGAAAGCGAATAAGTCTGTTTCCTAAAAGGTCACTTAAAAAAAGTACTTTCAGGCGGCTCTGCATTATTAGTCTAGAAGCTCCATCATATCACCTCTTTGCTTCTTGCTATTTCTGTTGCAGTTGTGTGTGAATAGTTTGTATTGCTAGATAAAATGCATTCAATGACAAACCAGCTGATGTGGTGAACTAAGTGTTGGGTCCCTGACTATGTTCGTGGTCTGTTTCGTATCGCAGCCTTGAAAGAAACACACAAAACAGATCATCTGTAGACCTACAGATGAGAGAGACAAAGAGAGGATTTCCTCACAGTGGAATGAATGCCCTACATTTGGCACACTGCTCTCTTTGGCACAGTTGGCACAGCCATGCAGGATTTTTTTTGTTATCTCACTTTACTGAACCCAACCTACATACATAAATATTTCTGCACTTTAAAAAGAAGCCCATGCGGCAGTTATCCCTCAGCAAAAGTAAAGGGCATAGCTAGAGAGGAAGCAATGTGATTGAAAAGTTAATTTTAGCATTAATTCCACTGAGAGGAGGCCAAAATGTGGGTTTGCAACAGCATATTTCTATTTGTTAGGTGGTTCTGGTTGATTGAGAAGATTTCTATGGTAATACAACATTGAAATTGCAATAAACAGCAACATTGCAGTAGTAATGAGGCAAAGGAGTTTATTTCAGTGCTACACTATTTTGCCCCTACAGATGACCTGCATTTTGGACAATGTTTCTTTTCTTGTGTCTGTAACAAAATCAGCCATAGATAACATAACATAAAACAATATAAAATGTTAGTTAATAGCTTTAGAGGTGCTGGTTGGCAGATTTATTTAACCTTCAGATGGAGCCAGACTAGCTGTTCCCCCTGTTTCCAGTCTTTGAGCTGAGCTAACCTAAGCTAACTAGCAGCTGGCTGTAACTTAAATTGAACACACAGTATATGAGGGTGGTATGGACCATCTCGTCTAGCGCTCTGCAAGAAAGTAAATTAGCATATTTCTCAAAATGTTTAACTATTGCTTTAATTAATAATGGTTAATGCAACTGTCAAATCAAAAAGATTTGGTTAATTGTTGCTTTATATGTTACTCCTCTGAAGTCTGAAGACAGGAAATGAACCAGGCAAACAGCATAAACTACTTTCTAAGCTGTAAATCTTGCTGTTGAAGTCAATGTCTATGACAGAGTTCATGTAGTTATTTCAACAGCCTGAATAATTTAAATACCAGACAAAAGCATCCTGCCAACACACACACCAACACACACACCAGCCACAATTCCCAGTCGTACAAGATTCCTAATTATTGCTTCACCAGTCTGCACATTTATTCTGGTCGATCAAAGCAAACCTCTCATTGTTTGAAGGGATGGGAGACAGCAGACTGGCCACAAGCTAGAACCATGTGGCATAGCAAGCAAATACAAAACATGACGAAGAGACAAAAAAGAGCCACGTTGAAAGCATCTCTCATTGAAGTCAAAAACAAACGACAACTGGTGTAGTGAAACCAAAACTTGCCAGCGTTTTACATTGATGCTTCTTGTCAGATTCTGTCATCAACAACTTTGGCTCTGACAGGTTTTACTAGAAGCTCCCTCCTGAGAGACAAACTACGTCAGCTTTGGCCCTCCTGCTATCAGGTTACAGTTGTCCCGCGCCAGTGGCTGAGGGACAGCTGCCTAAATGGGACAATGTCACACAAGGACACTTGCAGCTTATCTGCAATACGATCTATAATGTAGGACAGGCCCACTTACGTCTCGCATCTCTTCTGTAGGAGCGACAGAGGCTGGAGACCATCCTCAATCTGTGTGCAGACTATAATCACGACGACAGTGCTGCGGAGCTGGCTGAGGTGATGAGGGGTGGGCTGTTGGGGGCCGCTAGAGGAACCTGCTCGAACACAGCAGGGGGGGTGTCCCTTCAGGGAGTAGACAGACCCCAGAGGCTGAGAGAGAACGATGAGGACACCCAGAGAGAGGAGTCTAGCAGCACAGAGAGCACACACCAAGAGGTAACAAACACATTCATGAGGGCATGCATTACATTACGTCTGATTAGGAATCTTCAAACAAAGTTGTATATATGTTCCCTCAGTGTGAAGAGCTGCTAGCCGGTCAGGAGCAGGTCTACCTGGAGGAGGAGAGGAGCAGGATCTTGTCCAGGGTTGATGACTTAAAGCACAGAGTCAGTGAACTGGAGCTGCAGCTACAAGAGACCAAACAGGAGGCCAACACACACACACACACACACACACACACACACACACACACACACACACACACACACACACACACACACAAGCTTGTATTGCTTCTCGATCAACCCTTAAAGTGAGACGAGGGGAAGCTGTTTCCCCTTGAAGGATTTAGTGAGCTTGACAGGTGGTGTGCCGATTCTGACTCCATGCTGGTCTCTAGGTGGAGATGGAGCAGGCCCTGCTGCAGGCAGAGAGGCGGGCAGAGCAGGAGCAGGTGGAGGCTGAAAATGAAATCATTTCTCAGCTGCAGCTCAAACTCAGCCAGCTGGACAATGCCACCCAGAGAGAGAAGGACAAGGTGGGCACCCAGGAAAAAAACAATACAGGAAATGTTGTCGGTTTGCTTACAGCCACTGGTCTTCTAAGTACAGTTTGCACGTGAATGTTCCTGAGCATCTGCGTTTGACTGTATAAAAACTCAATCCTTCCCGAATTTGCAAACAGTCTATATCTTTTTCTCAGATCTCAACTGACATGCGCTGCTTATCCATTAGCTGTGTGTCCTAAAACACAAAGCACAAACTGTCTTCTCTTTGAAGTGTCCAACAGCTTTTAAAGTTTTTTCAAGAGACAAAAACATCCTCAGTGGACATCTTTTAGCTGGATGGGGCCGACACTAAAATGTTGATTCAGATGTGCATGTCACTTTTCATGGTTCTCCCATTTTAACATTGTGTGGATCATTACGACCTCTCAGCACACCTGCCATCCTAACCTCTGCTTCAACCCTCTAATACTTTAACTGCTCCGGCCTGTTAGCTTGGCTGCATGGATTTGAGTTATCTGTGATTTTTTTTCTTTCTTCCTGGGATGGTGTGTGTCTGTGCGTGCGCGTGCGTGCGTGTGTGTGTGTGTGTGTGGACCCAATCGTGTGTGTGTGTGTGTCTGTGTGTGTGTGTGTGTGTGTGTGTGTGTGTGTGTGTGTGTGTGTGTGTGTTTCTATGTGTTTTTAGGGCAGGGCTAATGTGTCGGCTGAGCGGACGGCCCTGGAAAAGCAGAGGAATGAGTACAATGAGCTGAAGAGGCAGTTTGATAAGTGCCCCTTGTCTCTAAGGGAACAGTTACAGGAGCAGCTCAGCAGGGTCAGTGTTCTCACGCAGCCCACTGGCTGGCAACAGTGAGTTATGATATACCAAATACCACAGTTGTGTATGATCTGCACAGAAACGGCCGCAGACATAACGCTGACTCTGTTTTGAAGCACTCAGAGCCACTAAGTATGCAGACTGTGCATTTCCTCTTTTTCTGCTGTTGCCTCTCATTATCTAAACATATAAGGTTATACATGCAAGTAAACACTAAGCAATGCTTTGGCTACTCCAGCAGCACTTTTAGACTGTTGCTTAATCTCGGCTGTTCCCTCATTCTGGATGCTTGAAATGTCAAATGCAATTAGTAATAATCAATAATTTCATTAACAGCTCTGCTCTGAAAGTTTGCATGCCTTTTAATGATTCAATTCACATTCGCACACTTAATGATTACAGGCAGATTAATGTCAGATTTAATGGTCTAACATTTTGGCTCCTTCATTGTGGACATTAAAGGACAAGGCTGGTATTTTGTATACATTTCTCATTGTGAATAAATCCCATGAAAACACCAAAACCAAGAATGTATTAGTCCATCCCTCAATACTTTCCAACCTCTCCAGCCTGAAGAAACCCTCAGTTGCTACTGAAGATGTAACTAGGGAAAGGTAATACAATCTATCAGGCTTTGGATACACAGATAATACTTAATCATTGATGGTTTTGGTCTTTTATGGGATTTTGTTAACAATAAGAAACATAGCAGATATTGCAAGTCTTATTATTTGATACCTCTGTCTGGCATCAAACTGTGAATAACCTGCATGCATGTCTGTACGTGGGCAGGGAGCTGAAGCTCTGGAGTCTGGGACCAAGCAGTTTGAGGAGCTGGAGTTCTGCCAGCTGGAGGAGGAGAGCAGCCTGGAGGAGAAGAAAGAGACTCAAAGCTCGCAGCTTCACCAGGAGCGAGCAGAGTATCACTGCAGCGTGGCCAAGAGGAAGGTGTGGATGTAATTGTAGCAGAAAATACAATTATGTTTGTCAAATATGATCGGCAACTTGAGATTAGATGTCAGCGTGACATCATGGTTTGATTTGCAGGAGAAGATGACCGCTGTGGAGGCACAGGTGAAGCAGCTGGGGTTCCAGGCGGCTCATGACTGTGAGAGGATGGCTAAAGACAGGACGGTGACTCTGCAGCTGCTCCACAAGGTGAGCCTTTCACCGTTAATGAACCTATCCGAGAGTATAGGCATGTATTTAATTCATAAGAGTGATGTATGGCAAGCTGTGAAAGCGTCTCTATGTCCATGCTGGTTTTGCATTTTAGGAGCAAGACAGGTTGAGTGCCCTGGAAAAGAGGTACCACATCTTGACAGGAGGGAGAAACTTCCCAAAGCCCAACAGCAGCATGAAAGAGGTGAGCGGGAACATGTGAGACATGATCTCACAACCAGCTGTTACTAAGCTAGAGGAGGAGTACAACAACAACACACACTTCCTTCCGAGGGGATTTTGTTTTAACTTAAATTAACTTTTTAAAACAGGGATTTCTACACATCAGCGAACCTGACCTTGTTTATGTGGACGGTCCTCCTCATAGCCCCTGTCCCTCCTCTGCCTCCTCCTCCTCCTCCTCTCACATACCCTCCCCTGAACTTTATCCTGTTAGGCTACAAGAGGTAAACCTCGACAAAATCATCTTTGTAACAACACCTAACAAAAGGCTAATAAATGCCTGTGCTGCCGTTTCTACGATAGAAAAACCAGCATGTGGTGTGTTAGCAAATACTCACAAACAACAGCAAAGCTTGCAGTTTGTTTGTTGTTGGGTCAAGTTCCTGCCATTCTCTATATATTGTACGGTTACACGTTCTAGAATTAAAGCAATAGAGGATGCAACAAGAAACAAATGAAACTTGGAAGATGACCTTTGGGACGATTAAACTGTAACGTGACTGCCATCCATGTTAATTTCAAAGATAGAGACCAAGAGTTGTGAAGCCCACGTGTTTGCTTTGCATGACTTTTCTAAGCGTCGACTGTTGCCGCCTGCAACCTTCTCATCCTGTGTTTTGGCTGTTGCTGCAGGAGTACCTCAGGCTCTCTGATGTCTATAGGATGTATGGAAATGCTTCTATGCAGCCTCACTCTTCCTCTCCTGCTGCTCTCCACTGTCTCTCCTTCGCTGTAGGTCCGGCTCCATGTGAGGTAGACACCCCCTCTGCTTTCTGCCATACTCTCTGTTCTTCTGACTCCGCTAAATACTGAACCCACCTATACGCACATTTACAATATCTCAAATCATCCTCTCTAAAGATTTGTCTTCTTAATGTTCGTTTCCACTTTCTACTCTCTCCCTGATCTGTAAATGTATGTGTGTGTGTCTGCATTGACTGGTTGTGTGTGTGTGTGTGTGTGTGTGTGTGTGTGTGTGTGTGTGTGTGTGTGTGTGTGTGTGTGTGTGTGTGTCTGTGAAGGAGTACATCACAGTCAGTCAGTTAAGCCAGATCTTCGGGATGCAGAGAGTTGATTCCTCCTCTTCTTCCTCTATTCCATCATTCCAACTTGCCTCTTCTGAATCCACCTTCTCGTGCCACTCAGCTGCATGTGGTTCTTCCTCCTTTCTCTCTGCGCAGGTTTGTTATTCTCTCTTCACTGGCTTTTAAAAACTGAGGACACCATTCAGTTTCTCCAACATTGCAGCCTTCCACTGAACAATTACTACTGCGAGGACTGTTTTGCGTGTATCTTTCTACCTGCTTGTTGCTTCTGTCACTGATGCTGGCGCTGCTCCCCTCCCCTCTCTTTGGCTGGATGTTTTTCATCACCTCAGAGCCAGCCTGAGCTGAGCGGGAATGCAATGCCTCCTATTAACCTCGAGCGCTGGTACCAGGACATCATGGCTGCTGGAGAACCTCAGTCATGTCCTCCACCACTGCCTGCAAAGTCTTTTTCCACACGCAGACACAGTCAGGTAAATGATCCACTCTGTCTCGCACTAACAGCAGGCCAGCACATTGCATTGCCAACACACTGTCTTGAGCCCCTGAATACAGGCGATCTGCACACTAGCCACTCGACTATCCATATTATTATGACTTGGAGGCCCTCTAGTGGATGAAACCAGACAGGGCAGTATTTCTTGAGTTTCAGGAACTTTGCTTTGATTTGACAATGACAGATGCTAATATTGGTCTTATCTTAGTTGAGTTCCTTATCCTGCAAGCATTAAGTAAAGCATGTTATAACTTGCTGTAGAAAAATAAATAATGCTCCATGTAGACATTCAATTCATTGTTGGGCTTAGCTGAAGATGTGAGATATAGCAGAACATTAAGTAGCTCAAAATTAAGTACAGCACTTGAGTAAATATATTTATACTGCCCAGATGCAGAACCCATGAACTAAAGTAAAAAAAAAGTATCTAAATATCTAAAATCTTCCACATCAGGACAAAAAAGTAGAAGAGGTATGCATTGTTTTGGGAGCAAAAGCACATCAACTTCTTCTTTAATTGTGAATAAACAATGAGCAGATCTCATTCCTCTCTCAGCTATTGAAGTCCAAATCAGATGGTGAGGTTGCACAGGCGGGGTCGTGCACCCTGCCGCACCCTGCTGCTCATGAGAAGAACGCATCCACCAAGGTGAACACAACAGTTCAATTAACATGCACATCGTAAAACAAACCTTCTATGTCGTTACACATGTGATACGTTCGATGTATTTTTCAGGGGTTACAGTTAATGCTGAGAGAGATGTCACAGACACTTGACATGGACTCCAGGAGAAGGTTGGCTCTGCAGAGCAAAGGTACGTCTCATCTCTTTAGCATAGTGGTTCTCAAATGGGGGTATGTGAGATTTGTACAAAAAAAAGAAGAAGTATTTCAAATTAGCATGCATTAAAAAATCCTTTAAAAATAGTTATTTAATGAAATATAGGTGTAAGTTCATGAACTGAATTTTATATATTTTATATTAAATCAGACACTGATGGCACTGTGTATTACATCTTTTTTTCAACCAAAAATGCTTTGCGCTGTTTAGAGGGTACTTGGCTGAAAAACATATTTAACAGGGGGTACATCACTGAAAAAAGGTTGAGAACCACTGCTTTAGCACACTGGAGGGTTTTCACCTGGCCTTCAGGACGGAACTGTGGGAATGGATGTTCCCAGTTTACTGAGTTGAACATTACATTACATTTCAATTAGCTGATGCTTTTACCAAAAGCGATTTACAATAAGTGCATTCAACCATGAGTAAGTGCCATTAAGTGCTACTTTAGTTGTGATTATAATCAACTGGTCGCAATGGGTCGACACTGTCAGTAGAGGGCACTGTGAGTCTGTGACGGCTGTCTCTGCTCCCACAGACCTGTCTCCCACAGTGCATCACTCCATCCTGCATCACCGGGCGCCACCGAGTGGCAGCCAGGCGTACGACACCCTGAGCCTGGAGAGCTCCGACAGCATGGAGACAAGCGTCTCAACCGGCAACTCCGCCTGTACCCCAGAAAGGTGAGAGACTGGGAGATGTGCAATGGGCTCTGTTTCCATGGGAACACTCCAGTCTGCCCCGTCTCCCAGGAGAAGGGTCACTGCGCTTTGTTCCCGTGACAACATGTTTTGTTACACGTGTGCTCCAGTGACTAAGGCACAGTGGCTGTTGCCATGCCAACCTTCTCAAGTTTTCCGTGTTTCGCGAAGTTCAGAATTCAAAGATGTTTACGGCTCACGGAGGAAAGCTTCCTCTTTCCCTCTGCTGTCGGTGTTTGGTTCACTTTTTTCACCCAGAGTCTCGTCGTAGCCATCAGACGCTCCTTCCTCTGTGTGTTGCAGCGCCTCCGGGTTGGAGGCCCAGAGGATCGAGGAGATGGAGAAGATGCTGAAGGAGGCGCAGCAGGAGAAAGCCAGACTGATGGAGAACCGAGTGAGTGGCGAATGCTCGTGGTGCAGAGTTTGATCAGTTATGACTTCACTCACGCTTTTCATGTTTCAACACGATTAATCAATTACTCGAAAATGTACCTATACTATTTTGATAATCCAAAAATTATTTTAGCCATTTTTCAAGCAAAAAAGCCCAAAATTAGATAGCTCCAGTGTGAAGACTTCTCTGTGTCCCATATGATGGTAAACTAAATATCTCTAGGTTTTGGACTGTTGGTCCAATAAAATGTATGAATCTTCACGGGCTGTGAAATATTATAACGGCCATTTTTTACTATTTCTAAACATTTTCTAAACAAAACCATTTCCTGATTATTCAATAATGAAAATTGCCGTTAGTTGCATGCCCTGGTGTTAACTGGTAACATGTATGTTATTGCCTCACCTCTGGCGTAACGAATGCTGTATAGAACATATATAAGATGGTTTCAGAGGTGAGAGAGGTTTGAAATGGACCCACACTCACACTTAAAAGTAATATTTATGTTTCTGGCAAATATTAAAAACATTATTAGATGAGATTATTTTATGGAAACACATTTTGTTGCTGGCCTTATTGATAAAATCATACAGCATTTCAACATATCCATATAGCAAATGTATGGAAATCACATAATTAAAGTGCAAAATGCAATAAACTTACAATTTGTATGAAATAATTCATTTTAATTGATCAATTCCCCTGAAAGTTGATGAGCAATACCTTTGAATTACCGCAGGAGTCTCCTGTTGAACAGATAAAATACACAGTGTATCAAAGTGATTCACTCAGCTCCAGGTGGTGAAATGATGTTGTAAGTAGTTTGTTTACCTTTGTATTATTTCTACATGTTGAAACAAAGTATACCTGTATGTAAGTATCTGAAAGCTGCAAAGGATCATTTTACATCAGCAAAGCTTACCCAGACTTTAGGGATTTATTTGACAAAACCCTGGATTGGGACTTGAATCCTCATGTGCCTCCTCTGACAGTCACTCACTTTGTATTGCAATATTTGCCTACCATTTACATATTCTCCCTGACTCCCTTTTGCCCCTGTTATTTTCTCCTCTCTTCTCCCCATCTGTTACTCTTTCTCCTCTCCTGACGCTCCCAGGAGAGGGAGGTGCAGGCTCGGCGGCAGATGCTGGAGGAGGAGCGCAGGAGGCGAGAGGAGGCCGAGCGGAGGCTTCAGGACGAGACGACCCACAGGCTGAGGCTGGTGGAGGAGGAGGTGAAGATGAGAGAGAAGCACTTCTCCCAGGTCAGTGGAGCAGCGGGAGGAGATGGGCGGCGGGAAGAAAAGAGAGGAGGGAACTGGAGACTTGGGGAAGAGGATGAGATGCGAGACAATAAAGAGAGGCTGGGAATATGGGAAGATCAAAGATTGTCAAGGAAGGGAGAGAATGGAGGGGAGGGAGAGAGGAAGAACAGAGAGAAAAATAGATGGGGGCACAAAATATAATATACACATGATTAAAGCTTTAATCTTGCCAGAGTGTGTTTAACTACCAGTTGTCTGTGGTATAAGTATGTAAACAAATATCCTTAAATCATCAAGTACGAACCAGTTCTGCAGCTCAAGAGAGCATTTTAGTGTCGTTAAGCTCTTTGTTATGGTTCACTCTCAGTGCTCAGGCAGACAGCTGTTTTCTCATATAAAGCTCTAAAAATCCACTGTACACCACCTGCTCAGCCACAAAAGCATACAAACTCAATTAGTGACTAGCTGGTGAACACGGGCCGCATTTAGCAGCTAAAGAGAGTTGGAAGTTGGTAGAGGCCAAAAAAAGTGAATATTGGACCCATATTCATCAATAGACAGAACCAGGACTCCGGATGAATGCATGAGTTGTCTCCTCTTCCTCACTTGGTCATCAGCATTAAAAGCCTCACGAAGCCTTTTCTTCACAGGCCCGTCCAATGACGCGCTATCTGCCGAACCGTAAGGAGGAGTTTGACTTGCGAGCCCACGTGGAGTCGTCCGGCCACAGCATAGACACCTGCCCCTTCGTCATCCTCACAGAGAAGATGTGCAAGGGCCACCTGGTGAAGATGGGCGGCAAAATCAAATCGTGGAAGAAGCGCTGGTTCGTTTTCGACCGCATCAAGAGGAACTTCTGTTATTACGGGGGTGAGGATGCAATGATGTTTCATCATGGGGCTTATTTGTTGAATTATTATATCACCTGGGCTCATCAGCAGGAGCTCACTTTAGCGGCAGCCCTGTGTGCTCAACTCTCAACACATCCCAACAAAAGGAGGCACGACAGTAACACCATAACTACGGCTGTTACAACCTGAAGATAGATCCTATGTATTTGACGTGATTCAGTCACACAATTGAAACAGTCTTGATTCAGTTATGAAAAGTATCCACAGAGGAATGAGTGTCTATAACTATGAGGTGTGTTGCAGTTCATTCTAGTTATGAGGAGTTCTGGAAACCAGTCTTCTCTAGTTTATAGTTGGTACGGGGAACTTTTAAAGTGAACCTGTCACTATAAAAGTACACACTGGTAATATTACCGAGCATATAGTGAAGTTCAACATTTGCTAATACTAAGAAAGACGAAGAAGCCAAGAGCTCACAAAAGTTTCAAAGGCAGCAGGGAACTATTAAGGAGCTCTTAAAGAGAGAAAAGTTGTATTATATTTGGCATATTGGCAAAAATTCTGACCAGTTTCAGGCGCACAGGGTCTTCATCAGAATGGAAATAGTAAAAACGGACTAATTACACCAGGTAGGTACTCTCGATAGACAATGCACCAGAAATAAAGATATATTATATATTTAAAAAAACATAATGACACTGTCTCTCAAAGTCTATTTCAAAATCAGCAAATTGAAAAAAACACTTCAAGAGCAACTTTGAGGCCTAAAGGTTATACCCTGTGTTAAATACTACCGTGCCCTCTGCACCAACAGGATCCTCGTATATGTTCAGCTTCTGCTAACTTGTTCCATTCAAGTCTCCGGCCTCGTTGACAGAAGATGAAAGCGGTGAAACCGGTTTGCTCACATAAGAGTCCACTCGTATGTCGTATTCATGAACTCAGAACTTCATGTTGAAGAGTTGCTGTGCATCAAGCCGGGACCTGATTTATTCAGTTCACCCGGCAGCAGTGCCGGGGCTCTTCTGAGAAACGTACACTTCGCTCCCTTTGCTGTGTTTTTCAATAAAACCCGACTTCTGTCCCGACCGGCGTTTATTCATCTGGAACCAAACACTAATTAAAGCTGCACTAAGTGGAATTTCCCGCCTCGTTCTTGTGTGTTAAAAGTCAGTTTGTAGTTTGCGTCTATCAGTCTGTCTCCTGAATTTGAAAAGAGAACAGTTAGTTTTCTGAATAATTCCTGAGCGTGTTTTTGAGGCATTATTTTACAATCAAGTTGAAAATAGAACCCATGTATATTTTCATTACTGTGGCCCCTGTTCTCTTTGCTCCGCTCTCTCTCTCCACTCACTTGCCTAGCCTTTTCACCCCCTTACTCCTGACGAAGATGATGGTGATGATGGTGATGAAATAAGATGCAATACTTTCTCTAGATGTGTTTTTCTTGGGGAGGAGGCTAGCTCCTGGCTTGTTCGTGACTAATAAAACGAAGCTCACATTTCAAAAACATTTATCTCATTACTAAGCAGATTTGACTTATGGAAACGGGAAAGCAGGAGAAAGTGTCAGACGTATTTCAAAAGATTGCTTTTAATTGTTGCGGGATGTTTGTTTCTTAGCCGGGCGCTACAGTGTGCACGGAAGAGACAAAAAGGCCGCTGTTTATTTGAAGAAGAGTGGAATCCAGAAACTCTTTGAACCAATTATATTTGATGAAAATTGATCTTTAATGTGAGGAAACTTAAATGCCTACAGTTTAGCCCCGAACTAGAGAAACCCATCAGTGCGTCTGTTGAGCTTCATCCGCATAGTTTCCCAAACTCCTCTGTGAGGAGTGACTTTAACTTGCTCAAAGGTATTCTGGGAGAAGAGAGAACAGCAATCTGTAGGACTGGACACAAGGTCTGACCTGCAGGAAGAGAAAGTGTTGATCTGATCTGATATACAAAAGAGAGGCATTTCTTTTTAAGATTTACAAAAGATCTCAAGTCGTGAACCTCGCCAGCAGGGAAAAGGCTGAAAAAAACCACAAAGACAATCCAGAAAGTACGACTGAAGAAAACAAGTCAAATTAATGGGATGGTAAAGACTTCAGGCATAGCTTGAAATAGACTTACACTTTTAATTAACTTTTACTGTGATACAGTGCGGCTCATACCTATTCATGGGTTATGTGATGCTGGGAAAACGAGTTAACACCTTTCAGCTTTAAATGTTATTGCGTCTGGTTCCTCCAGAGTTCCTCTGTTTTACTTACTTACTTACAAACGTATTTCATGGCATGATTTTATCTTTTGTGGAAGTTTAAACAAATTATATTTATGAAATTATACAAATGTTCTCTTTAAAGTAATATGGTTAAGTCACACTTAACAATCAATGCAATTCACTATTGAGTTGTTTTCATTCAAGTCATCGCTGATTGAAGAGGCAGAAGGAACTCTGTCCAAAAATAAAGATGTTTTGCTCAAGTAGGAAATTAAAAAAAGAAATAGCTAATCACAATCTGATCTTGGATAAATTACCCAAATGTACAACTTTTACTCACCATTATTGGCATTACACTTGATCCATTCGGAGGGGTTTGCATTTTCTGTCTGCCTTGTTTGAAAAAAGAATAATAATTTTGTGCTTGGTTTTTAATTCTTTTTCTGAAACAATAATTTCTAAATTGATATTTTAGGCGCACAAGGAAATGTAGTTTATTTGCTTGTTTCCCCCCCAAAATGTTTTGTTTGTTTTAGAGTAAAATGGCTTTCATGTCATTGAAAAGGCCACATGTTTTGAGATACAATATTGTAAAATAAAATATTATTTACCATCCATTGATGTAAAAAATATTTGATCCCAAAAAAGAAAAAAAAGACTGCCGTTTATTTTTTGACCAAAGACAAACATGAAATGTATCCCCGTCACGGCTGATTGCTCTGTCTGCTTGGGCTGACAGAGGTCTTGCATCAGTAAAAGGCGTAATGTAATGTAATGTAACTTAATATGTTTTATTCCCCATTTTCTCCTCTCAGACAAGCATGAGACCAAGCTGAAAGGACTCATTTACTTTCAGGCGATTGAAGAGGTTTATTACGATCACCTACGCAGTGCCAACAAGGTAATCAATACTCTTTTTTTTACATTTGTTATTATTCAGAACTTCATCCGCGATTTTATCATGTTTCAATAGATGTTTATTATTTTTTAAATGTAACAATAAATATAGTGGATTAAAATCTGAAGGGTTTGATTCCAAAATGCTACAGATTCTCTAACATTTCCCCATAATAAACTTTTATTTTGTACTATGATGGCAGATATGCTCATTTTAGAATAAAGCTGCATGTTTACAGTCACTCACTCAGAAAATATTGTCAGAAGTTTTTGAGCAGTAACTAAAAACATTATTAAAATTGTATTATTAGACTGGATTATGTGGTTTTGTCTTCTTAAATTGAACTAGTTCGTCATCTTAATTTGCATAAGTGCATTATGTTACAGGCAATGAAAACGGTTGAAAACAGACTATCCAAACAAAATTCATTTTACATTGTTCATGTATGCTGTTATATATTTTGTTTTGTTCTCAGAGGAAAAAAATGCAACAGGTGCAGCTTGTAGTCTGAAAAGTCTCCCCCTTCTCCCCGTTATCCTCCAGAGCCCAAACCCATCTTTGACCTTCTGTGTGAAAACCCACGACCGCCTCTACTACATGGTGGCCCCATCCCCGGAGGCCATGAGGATCTGGATGGATGTCATAGTAACGGGCGCCGAGGGCTACACACAGTTCATGAACTGAAGGACCACTGGGGGATCTGGAGGGTGACGGGGACTAAGCGAGCAACACGGACACCTGCGAGCCAACCAGTGCTGCTATCTGCCGGAGCCGAAGCTGAAATACAAGATACATGGCCCGTTGAGGTGCACACGGATGGACGCTTGAAGAGATTAATAATCCGGGGCCTGATGCCGACGAGCAAATGAGGGTTTAGTAATGACCATTTTACTGAATTAATGAGTTGTATTTATCTTTCAGGCACTAAGAGAAGGAAAAG
The DNA here is from genome assembly GCF_910589615.1 of Taurulus bubalis. Lineage (NCBI taxonomy): Eukaryota > Metazoa > Chordata > Actinopteri > Perciformes > Cottidae > Taurulus > Taurulus bubalis. The sequence continues at coordinate 36,219,822 of NC_136590.1, read as the reverse complement.
AAAGGAAACGTGCCAATGGATCTATGAAGGGAGCTCTCAAAGTTACCAAAACGTATTGTTACTATCATTTTGGAGGTTTCAGGAGGAACACTTCTTACTTCATATAAACTCAAACGGTGTCCACCTTGAAGCCGATCTATGCATGCAGTGTTTTCACTCTAATCGTTGCCTTCCCCCCACGACCCCTTTTTGATAAATTTGTACTGAGTTTAACTTTTCTCAAAGGAAAAAATAAACTCTTGACATTTCAAAACACTAAAAGGTTAACAGATTTTAGTCACAAATATTCAAAAAATATTTTAAAAGTCATATATCTTATTCAATTAAACCTTACTTGGAGCCAAAACCTTTATGTAATTTTTTGTCAGATTTTTACAACGCAAATGATAATATCACTATATATTGTGTTATATATTGGTTTATTCAGGCAAGTAACACAACATTAATGTGTCTGTATTTCAGGTCAAAGAAAACCTTCTATAAATATTTTAACAAATTTCATAAATTATAGTCCTGTAATGATATTGTAAAACTACCATGTACATGTAATAAATAAAAATATATGATGTATCTGTCTGTTTGTGTGTCTAATGAACTAGTTTGTTGCTGACACATTAGTTAAACTGAGGACAATCCGCTACAAACCACTTCTTGCTTCCTTAATTTGTGTTTCTCGCAAACAAGTCGTTAATTACCAGCTTTCTTTAAATAATCTCATACGCCCTAATGAGCTGCTAGCGTTCACATCTAAATGGGAGCACACAATAGGTGTCCCATTTAAAACACTGCCGCTTGTCTATTTACACAAGAACAGTCAGGTGGTTTAATTAGTTAAGTGGCTCGTTAACTCCAGAGATGATGAATATAACTCATGTATTTCTGGCACAGTGCAATTAATCATCTGGCCCGCCCTACACTAGGTCGGCCACATATAAATAAAAAAAACAAGAAGTGAAATTACATGCAACTTAACATGCATGATTCAACATCGAGAAATTTGAAATCATGTAAAAAAAAAAAAAGAAGAATCTCATGGAGAAGAAAAAAGTCCACCCTAAGTTCCTCTGTGAAAATAGATCCACACACTGTGTATATCTTGTCGTGCTCTCAGTTCAAATCAGTAACACAGATGTGCATGTGCATATAGATGATAATATAAGACTGCGGCTGTGTGATGAATGTATTTCTGGAATATTTAAAGAAAAGCCGGTAATCACAGAAACACACCTTGCCCCTCACAGGTACCAATTAGATTCAACACTTTAAAGGTTGATTTCCAACTCCCCGGTTTTAAGTGAAAATCATGTTTAGTGATATTCATTAAAATGAACATTTCACTACAGGTACATTTTCCAAAAACTCAGAAACTAGAGGACTGCATCCATCCTCAGCTTCATTGACAGCGTTCACACCAAGTGCGCTTCTCTGACCTTGGGAGAGATTATTCGCACATCGTGCCATTCAGTGTCTTTGAGTCTCTGGCGCGCCCGGCTGAATAATGAACAGATCCTTAAGAGGGCAGTGTGAGCTCATTACCGTGGTGATGAGATTGAGTGACACCCAGCCTTATTGTCGGTGAAATATTAATGAGCCATGGGTGATCTCCCCTCACTTTCACACGCGCAGACTAGCCGCACAAATAAGAGAGTCAGGCTGTGAATTAGAACGGGTCTCACATGATTTTGTCAATGTTAATGGTAGATATTAACCTGGTCTGAAAACTGCCTCAAAGATTCTGATGAAACGGAGACGTCTCTCGGCTAAGAGGGTGAGTTTATAGCATCACCTGTCAAAGACCGACACATCCATCACAACATCTTAGCGGAGACATTTGTTATTTAGAAGTTTTCATATCCACATGTGAGTTCAGACTAATTTAAGAGATTAAAGAGAAAAATCTCCTGCCCAACCCTGAACATGACACACACACACACACACACACACACACACACACACACACACACACACACACACACACACACACACACACACACACACACACACACACACACACACACACACAGCAGATGAAAGAAGCTTTCACTAAACGCATCTGATACACGCATGAAAGTTCCACTCTTAATGTTTACCGCTTTGAACAAATCACCTTCACTATCTTTGAAGGAAATGTAAAATGACAGTCATGAATTCCAAATAGGGTACACGATGTACAAATCATTAAACTACAATAAAAGAAACATGTTTTCGGATTTCATGGCGAGCACAACAATGATATCTGAAAAATATCCAGAGGCTAGAATATGCAGAAGCACCAGCGCTGACCTAATGAGGCCAACAAAAACATAGATCGTGAATATCACAACTGCACCCCAGAGTGGGATATTATTCTTTTTTTTACGTCATTCACTTGCAGCCATGAAAGTGAAGCACTTTCCAATATCATTGCTTTGTGAATACTACTTCTATTCAACCAACTTTAAGATAATAAATAGGTTTTCAAAACCGAAAAATACAAAGAAATATTATTAAAGAAAGCAAAGCAGGATTAGTTATTGTTATATCTTAAACTTAGTTCTGTTTCAAATGTTCCTGTCTGTAACGTCATCAGTTTGGGGGACATTGTTGGGATGCCATGTTCTTGACCGATACCCTAAGTAAGTTTGTGGATGTAGGAATGAGCTTTATAGTTTAATTCATGTAAAAGCATCACCCACATGACTGAAAAATGAACTGATGAACTTTGTACAGTATCGCCGTTTGTTTTTAAATAGACTTAAACATATTTAAAGTTCACTGTAAAATAAAGTTAAGTGACTGAGGAGTGAATGGTATAAGTTGTGTTATGAGCAATGAGCATATGGCCAGGATGAGTATCGGCTGTGTAAAGCTCAAAGGCGATAGACGCTGAGCCTCGGGGGTTGAAAAGGCTCTGCAGCGCAGCGTGACAGCCTGAGTGCTGCGAATGACACTGAGGATCCATTTGGGACTTGTTTGCTTTAAAGAGCTGAAATGTTGAAGAGCACAAGTGACGCACGAACACAAAGTTTAAGTACAAAAAAAATCAGCTTGTCTTGGTTATTCCCCAACACTTAATATTTCCAGCCACAATCTATCAACCTGCTCATGTTGAAGTCAACTTTTACAAGTATGGGCAGAGCTTTGTGCGCCTTTAAGAGTTACAGCTAGTTAGGAATGTCTAAAAGCTGTGACATCCCAGAGGGGGACAAAACAGACGCTGTATCAAACACCTCTAATTTACCATCAAGTCCTTGAGGAATGGTAAATAAACATAACCGTGTGAAGGACTGGTTTGCATCTGTCAAAGCTGAATGCAAATCAAGTCAGTCTAGATACCGTACATGAATGGAAATTATATCACGCTTGTCACCTTTTTGAGACTTGATTAACTGTTTTTGTGCCAAACAAATAGGAGTGATTTGTAGGCTGAACACACATGAAAACATCCACAAATCCCCACCTGAGAGGCTCCCATTCACAAGTCGTAAGTGAATTCCATGTTTTCATCGTATGTTCAAAGAGGGGCAAAAGTTGAGGACAATAAATTCTGAGAGAGATGATGATGAAATGATGGTGTAACCCTTACGAACGTGCCATACGTGCACTTGGCATGCGGAATCAACTTTTTTCTGACTTCTCGCCTCATACACAATATCCAGACAATGAATTTGGGCATCAGTTGATTGGACACCTTTGTATCGCTGTAGAAAATGTTAATATATATCAAATATATCTGAAGTCAAGTTTGGTCCAAAGTTTAACAGCTTTCCCTTGACTCATTTATTGTTATGTTCATTCATGTTGTTTAACTTGGATCATTTTATTAATCCAGATTTTAGTCCGAGACTCTGAGCACATTGGATTATCAAAAGCAAGAGTGAAAATGTAATTTTACTGCATATTTCATATATTTTGCGTCTTTTCCTAAACAATGACAACGGTAGAACAGGTAAATGCAGCAGCGCTGTCGTGAGCTGCCCTTTGTATTTTTCTCCCATGATGAACAAACAGAAGGTCCTCGGTGGACCAATTAATACAGACAGAGAGAGCAGTCAGCGATTTCCTGGGAGACCCTCCGACTTCAGCAGCTCCTGCTATCTCAATCTGGTCTCCATTACAACCGCATTTATAGAGATTGCATCAGGTTGCCCTTCTACAAATCTCCCAAGCTCCACTCCTATGATAGATACCATTTTGCTGAATAGCTCCTCTGTAACAGGGCTGTCCTTTTAAATGACTCAGATTAACACAGATGGACTAGTGTATATCAGAGTCCGACACAAATTCAATATAATCGACAGATACAGAGTTCCTGTAAGTCTCTTCAAAGGACACGTTTCCCTTTGTGTGGATGTGACTGGGTACAATCAATTTGAGTTAGATGTTTCCCAACGTTCACTCTAAACACAGACATGCTCAGTGGACAAATATATCTGAGACTAGACGCCAGTGTCCCATCAATATGCTAATTCAGCACAACTGGAAATTTGCCTATTGGTTTCTGACAAAATCCTAATGGCATAGAGATGCAACTCAGCAAATGAGATGGAGGAACAGTGGAACAAGGAGGGGTGCAGAAACAGAGGTGAGGTGGAAGGAAAACAGCAGGTATGGAGGGGGAGAAAGAGAGAGAGAGAGAGAGAGAGAGAGAGAGAGAGAGAGAGAGAGAGAGAGAGAGATGCAAATCCCATGGCAACAGCTACCAGAAAACAAGTCTAAAATAGGGGGCAGTGTCCGCTATTACTATAGCAACAGGAGAGCAGCACATTCACTCAGCTTCAGGATTTGCTGAAATGAGAAAAACAAAGCTTTATTTCTCACATAATAATTGACAGTCATTACAAGTAAATTAAATTGGTTCCGCCAGCTGCTTCTAATAAATTAGGCAGGGAAATACATACGGATCCTCAAAGTACATTATGATAACACTCATTCTGTGCTGCAGAATGACACTTACTATATCCTTCAATACGTGAATAAGACATCTTCCACTATTCACTAACCCAGTGTTGTTTTATAAATGTCCTGTTGTAGTTGATACCCATATAAGATGACAGCTATTACATAAATTAACAAAAGAGAAGAGAGATAATTAAGTCGTGATTTGATATATTTACAATAGAGTAACTGTTCAATAGTAACACAAAGAGACTGCATGCCTATGATGACAACATGACTTCCTATTATAAAGCATCTTTAAGTCTGGTAATGGATGCCTTAAACTCTCAATTAGTTTGCTCAGCTGCATAATCAGTCTGACTTGATTACTACAAGCTGTTTGTGTAAAACTGTGACACAAAAAGCTTTTCTCAGCTTTAACATCTGCAGCACCGATATCCACACCCGGTTTGTTTACCTGAAACATGTGCACAGTCTGCACTGCAGAAAAAAAAGATAACAACACGGTGACGCTTCGCCTTGCCTACCACCGACCAATCACATTTCACATGTAGCCAAATCCAACCAATGGCAGAGCGGCAGCCTGTGCACGCGCAGCCAATCGCTCTGAACGTGGACCACTGATGCAACGGCCATGCAACAGACTTCTGAACAACAAAGTGCGCTGTGAATCAAATAGTCCCTCATCAAAACAAGACCATGCCGCATAGTAAAGTACAGACTGTGAACTGTACGGGTGTGTATCTGAGAGCCGGGTCCACGTAGATCAAGTCTACCAGATGGTTCTGGATCAGTTACAGTGCTTCCCTTCTAACTTTTACATGCCTATAGAGCAACAACGGGTTATAGTAAAATAAAAAACAATGATAAGTTGGAACGCGTTACATAATGCGAGTACTTTTACGATTACTACCGAGACATCAATACAACAAGTCTGAACCAGATAGGAACTACTTGATATCCCCCTTCCATTGAATCATTGAGCCTGATTTAGTGTTTGTCCGCTGACTAAATTGACACTTTGTAGCCGCTGGATGTTCCATGTAGCCCACGTGCTATTCTTTTGTTACCGTTCTATTTACTTTTTTTTTTCTCGGTTATGCTTCTTTTTAAAGCCATTGTGTGGCTGTATTACAACCGCAAGCTTATTGTAAGAAAGTACAACTGCTCATACTATATTTAATGGTGCTACTTTTGAAACAAGCATGAAGGAACGAGTACTTCACCGAGTAGTGTACTTTGTATCGCAGAGCCCAGCGGTGAGTTAGTGGGACGTCCTTCTGTCTGTGAGACGCGTAGGGGAGGCGGAGGGGGCGGAGGGATCTACACTCAGCGGCACTGCTTGCCCCGGTGACGCAGTCGGTTGCTAGGTGTGAATGAACTCATGCATCCTCACAATTAAGCAGCCCCTCAGTTTACAGGTCGACCACAACAAAGCAACAACTCGTCCCGGATATTCCGAGCTCAAATATGGCTCTCTAAACTCGTGAAGTTGTCGGACCCGATAAGAAACCGTGCTTTGCTTTTGCAACGCACCCTCAGTGCTCTACCTTTTTCTCTGCAAGAATGGAGTAAGTCAAGCTCTCTCTCCTCGCTGTGCACACACTTGGGTCCAGCTCGTTTCTGCGTGGTTGTGTTTATTGTGTCTGCTCGTGTGTCACAAGTACAGTTGCCTTGGCTGGTTTCTCTGCTTTAAGCAGTTTCTTCTATTTGAATATCTTCTTGTAGACTATTTGCCTAAATATTTGATGCTTCTTTCATGGCGTTCAGTGGGTTTTGGGTGGCTTTGCTGGCAGTTGTATTATACATGTACAGCCTCCAGCTTCTCTGTTCTCATACACAGGTGAGCATCACTTTCAGTTGCATGTCTTGCCAGGTTTCCATTGAGGTACCACATTACCACCTATCCCGCTAAACTGCTTAAATCGTCAAACAGAAGTGATTAATTTAAAAAAGAACATGCAATTAGAAGCAGCTGATCTGCATCAATCCGATTAGATGTTCAGGGTGTCTCTCACTTTGGAGAGTTACTCTCATCCGGTGCTGCCTCCATGACAACAGTTGGGCCGTTGACAGCGTTACTGAGTCCCACGTGTTTTGAGGACGTCAAGTGCATTTTGCTTTGAGTGAGTTCAAAGCTCAGAGGACACGGATGTCATGTGTGTATCACTGACATTTAAATATTCTATTTTAAATAGTTGATATTTGCTATACATGTTTTTGTTTTGGAAAAGCTTTAAAAAAAACACATTATTATTGCATGATGAGCTGCAGGTGATTTCTTTATTGTATCCTCTCCATCAACAGACTCCTTTTGAGAAACTTGCTGAGGGCATCAAGAGTGATATTCCTGATTCCTGGTTGACTGAATAAGTTGCATGTGTTTCAGCAGCATGTTTCTGATCCATGTTTTGTGTTTGCCCTCCAGGTTTCATTATGCTCGCCCAGCCCTGCTCTCTGTGGCCCATCTGTCAGACCCTGCTTGCTCTCAGCATATGCTTGGACTTGAATTGAATCAAAGCGCCAACAGACAATATGATGGCAACATCAGCTCCTGTTTGGAAGACACTTCATGTCTGCCCGGCAGACCCCCTCGCTCTCTCTCACCCACAGGCTAACCACAGCCAATCACAGGGGTGCAGGGGGGAGGTGTCAGAGGAGAGTCAGCACTTAATTGGTGAGTTGCAGCGAGTACGCTTTTTTATATTTTTCCCCATTTCAGGTGGGCTCGGCACTGCAGCACATTCGTCCTTCCTGAACAGTAAGTAAAAAAACTAGCTACGCCTAATATGTTGATACGCTACAACTATAGTTTCAAATAATCTTGCTTTTGCTTTTACTATTGTCGATCAGATTTTGCCTTTAGAAAACCACTTTGTGCAATGTTGGACGACTGGAATTTTTATAACGTTTTCATGATTGTTATTTAGCTGCAATGCTTTCCTCCAGCAAACAGCTGGTCCCAAATTCATTTTTCCCCTCTCCTCAATAGGTGATGGTCTCACTGACTGGATGACGGAAGAAGTGGATTTCTCCTCGTACCTCCCAAACCCTCCTTCCCCTCCCTCCTCCACCAATGCCTCCCTTCCCTCTTCGCCCCTTCAGAATGATATTCAGGTGCCCTCCGATTTGGAGGTCATGACCTCTCTGCTGCAAGAGGAACTTGCCCAACTAGAGGACTACTTCCTGTCTGAGCCCCTGCCAGAGAAAGGGCCAAGGCTCGGAAAATGCGACAGGGGTCCACTGCCGGCGGGTCCCCAGCCGTTCAGTCAGCTGCCATACGCATCATACGCAACATCCAACCAATCGGAATCCAGCCCACTCCTTGTTACCCTGGCAACCGGTGAACTGGACCTGCTGAGCATCTGTGGCGGGCCCATTGGGCGATCCAAAATTCCAAGACACACCCCGTACAGCTGCAGTCGCCCCAGTGGGTGCGTTAGGAAAAGAGTCCCTGACGGTGTGAGGTTCGGTGAAGGCTATGATAACAGTTTGTTGAGTTCCAAAGGAAGTAACTCAGGTAACTTAGCGGTGACCCTTCCAGGTAACTACGACTGTGTCGAGGACGAGCAGCTGGTAGGGAAAAGCTACTGTCTGGGTAGTGCAGCCGAGGTCAGAAGATGCGCCGTTCTACCGAAAAACGACCAAAATTGCTGTTTCGGTCAAGATGTCATAGGTGGTGCGAAGGTTATGGGTGGTGGATTTGGCTTTGGTGGAACACTTAGCATCCCACACAAGAAAGAGGACCTGCTGATGTATAGCATGAGGGAGGTCAGCGGAGGCACGGGTAGCAACGAGGTGCTGAATGTTATCAAAACAAGTGTGGAGATGACAAAAGCCTCCGTTTCGTGGAAAACGGAGAGCGGCGAAGGTTGTTATCTTCCAGCAACATCACAGTCTGAGGCCTATCATAGCTTCTTAAGCAACATTAGTGAACAGGTGAAATCAGAGGGTCTACAGATAGGGCAACATGATTTGCACTGTAATTTCCTGGAGGATCAGGGCCCAGAGTGTCTTTTAATGAGGGAGAGTCTGAACTTAGAGCCTTCAGGGCACAGACAAGCATGCAGGCTGAAGGACGACCACTGTGATTTGAACTACGAAGAGGACCTCGTCCCGGTTGAAGGCGGGAAGCGCAAACAGAAGAAGAGAGATCAGAACAAAACCGCCGCTCACAGGTAACCTTTTAGTTTCTGCTCGATTAAAGATATAACCGTCGGCATGATTTAAAAAAAAGGTAAAGATCTGCATTTAATCTTTGTTTTCCTTAATGCAGGTACCGCCAGAGAAAAAGGGTGGAGCTAGATACTTTGGAGGAACAGTTGCATGGCCTTGAAGGGAAGAACCGGGAGCTCCGGGACAAGGCAGAGTCGGTAGAACGTGAAATCCAGTATGTCAAAGACCTGCTGATTGAAGTTTACAAGGCCCGCAGCCAAAGGCTCAAGCAGGACACGACAGCGTAGCACCGAGCTCCTGCAAGTACATTTACAGAGGGCGCAGCAGGGAGAGTGTGGCGCTCTTTGTGTCTGTAAGATTGTCCAGAACTGAATGTTTAATTTTTTTTTTATGACGGGTGGGATAAATGCATGCTTTGCTAATGTGATTTTTTTTTTTTTTTTTTTACATTTGAAATCAACACTTTCCAATGCTTCCATTGCTTTCGCACTATAATCACTTGAGCCTGCACTGTGGCATTGCAATGCTTTAAATGACAATCATTTTAATAGATCTCACACTGCCTGGATCTACTAATTGAAATACAGTTATTTCTGAAGAAGTAATGTTATTCATTATGCAGGTTTAATATTAGTAACAGCCTTACATTGGAATTGATGTCAGCAATAGAATTTAATGTTTTTTTTCTTCCAAATTTTATTTACAATCACTGTATCAGCATTTACATGAGTTGAAGTCGTCAAATATGTTGTTGGTGTCTACACATAAAAGAGCATCATTTCATTTTGAACACATCTTTCAAACCAAATACTTTTCTAGAATAATTTCTCGCCTCTCGAACAGAAAACTGTATTTCGATTGCTATGAATATTTTAGAATATTAGGACTGCGCTTGAAGATGTATTGACTTCAACAAATGGGAAAGAACGGACGATGTACGGAAGAGCGAGAAACCTTTCATCATCAACCGTATAGCAAATATGTTTATCAGTTTAATATTGTTAAATCTTTTGGGACGATGCCTTTGATTGACTTCAGGTTTAATGCAGCCCAACATATCAGTCGTTAAAAGGATTTGGATGTTCCTTTATTCTTTTACTGAAGGTCAAACATTTACATTTTACCCAGCTTTGTTAGAAAAATGACTTTGTTTAATTAGTTTTTTTCTTTTTCTTTTAATGCCCAAATCATTGATTTTATCCAGCAGTGTCTAAATGATTGATTCTGTGACCAAAAGAGAATTAGCTTATTATTTAAACAATTTTGAAGTAAGAAACTTACATTGTATTGTGTTTTTTGCAGTTTGCAAAATTTTGCAAATCATACAATCTATTTTGCAGCTCAGGATATACAATCTGTTCTCCCGTCCTAAAGCCAGTGGATGATTCATGGCAGGACACTTCTGTCCTTCATTTTACATGGTAAATATTTCACTGCTATATTTGACATGACGGTTTCCTGATGTTTAAAAAAAAAAAAAAAAAAGGTTTTCCATATGTACAAAAATTGTAACTGGTGGAGTTTTTAGCAGCCTTCCTCTGCATGTTTTTCCATAAACGGAGTAGAAAATGTAGAATTTCTGAAATGAGGGGGATTTTCCCTCTAAAATGCTTGTTGAGGCAATACGTTTTATAGGCCTCTGGCTGATCTGCACTAATTTGTAAAAACTTTTGTATGTTCAGGGAGTAAAGTGTGTTAGCCTTTTCTTTGTAGAAAATGACTGAAAAAATATCTCATTAGGTTATTTGTTAATGCTTTTGCAGTGTGGGCGTTGGTGTCTAATTTATTGTCCAATCGGATTTATTGCTAAGGAAATAACCACTGTTAAACATGCCTATACCGAGAATAGATTTTTTTTCCCAATGTATATTTATTTTAAGACAATCTTGGATATGAACGCGGACTTCTTTAATGTGCTTATTCAGCTTTTGGCAAGAAATCAATGTCCCATTGTTCCACCCTGCGGTGCACTATCAACTCCGAACCAAAAATATGTGACAGCACAAAATAACGCTTTGTAATTCCATGGTCATTTAATCATATATCAATATGTCATTTGTGTGGAGTCAGGTTTTTTCTTAAAAAAATAAAAATAAAGTGATTCATGAACTCAGTCCGTTGTGTTCTTTCTGCGCTTTCCTCTCGGAGTTTGGGAATTGACTGGACATGTTTTTTTTTTTACCAGCACCGACCGTTGTATTAAACCGAAATTACAACTTGATGTGTAATTTATCTTGAAAACAAGTCGTGCCTTCTTGAACGTCATAAATTATTATTTTTGGAAAAGCACCTGCGGGCCTGATGATGCACGCGCAGCTTTCTGATCCGACCCCGCGGCCCATCCGACCGTCTTACAACCGAGAGAAACAGCTTCATAACTATTTTGATTAAGTTCTAAATGTCATTATTGCGTTATTATTATTGGTAGTCGGTGTTTCGCTGAAAATTGAACAATTTCAAAAAAGAGGGAACAATTAATTCAACGTCCAGCCCTATTTTGTTAAAACGCCGTTCGCAGTTGCACGGCAGTTACAATTTTTTTATAAATCAAGTTGATATTATTTATACCGCCCAAAATCCCAATTTTGCGTCACAAGGCCTTAACTTCTGGATACAACATCCTCTAAATGATGGCTCTGAACTCCAGCAAAATGTACAAAACTACAACCTGCGCGACTGTGACAGCAGAGACACTATTTTATTGCGAAAGTTTGTATTCCCCCGAATTGTAGCGCGTATAACAACTGTTTATTACTGGGGAGTGAAAGGTAAAAATAATCTCTTCCCTAATTAAAAAGGCCGTCATATCTGTGGAATTTCGATTACAGTTGCATCGTTTTTTACTCATGAAATGTGATCAGCTGGCGCCATTAAATGAAACATCAGGTAACAGTAACACACTTTGTTTTATTTCAACACACATCCAACATGTCTGCTGTACAAAGATCTCCATGAAGAAAAGTTACTTGTTATATCCACCGTTATGGTTTCATGTAAGTGTACTAATCTTTAAATAAAAAAAGACACGCTTTATAAAAAAATAATAAATGGGATTTGATTACTGACTGTAGTCTTCTACCAAACTACTCAAGAGACAGGAGGATGGACTTTTGTAATGTAAGGAAGGAGAAGAAATATTTACACATGACATTTAAATCTTCATTCCTGATACTGGACTCGCAGCTGTTCGATGAGCTGCTGATAGTCACATTGTGGAGGTGCTTGTTGTGAAGCCTGAAGAAGCTTCTTACTGGCATCGAGGGATCTCAGGACCTTCAAATGAACGCAAAAGAAAGTGACTAAATTAAACACATTTGTTTACATGTTTAAAGTGCCACAGTTACATAGGTGACTGATTAAGGCTAAATATCTGTGTAGCCCATTCAGGATTATGCTATGATCAGAAAATAAGTTTACATAAAAGGAAGGAATGGGCTCATGGTAATGCTACTTGAATGCATTCAATGGAAATAGTGTTAATTGTTTTCCACCATTAAGAAACAACAAATATTCTTGTCAGTAAATAACAAAAAAAGTGTTTCTATTCAAAGTCTGAAAACTGAAAAAGACAGATTGTAGTGTCGACGTCGGCCCTCCTGCAACCCGTTCATCGTGTTACCTGGCGTATTGCGTCCTGCTCGCTGTACAGGAGCAGGGTTGCTATGGCAGCTTGTCTCACTGCATTATGGGAATCCATGCATGCAGCTCTCAGAAGGGAGCTGGACGTGTCTTCCGCCACCAACAGGGATACAGCTCCATCAACATGTACCAGGTTTCCCAGGGCTGCACAACAGTGACGGCGTGTGAGGGCATCGGGGTCAGCGATCAGAGACGTCAGGATGGCCGCCGTCCTCCTGGCTTCCTCTGTCCAACTCCGCCCCTCCTCATCGTCCAATCCCTGTTCTAGAATAGGAGCCAAATCTTTTGCTGCCTCACTGTGTGCCTTCCCTTTGCCCCACTGTGTAGCGTCAAGGCCCTTTGCATTGGAGCCACCCATTTTAAACCTTGCCCCTGCTGCAATATATCCCAACCAGTTCCCAACTGCCCTGCAAGCCATACGGCGGACATGCATGCAGGAGTCGTGAAGACAGTCTATCAAGCTTTTGAAAGTGTCAGGTTGCAAGGTGTGAAGCGCATGGGGCCTGAATGGATGCAAATGTCCAAGAAGTCTGCATGTGGCAGCCCTAATCTGGTCATAAGAGTGAGCCAGCGCCTGCTGTAGCGCTGGGGCTTCCAGGTAAAGCCGGAGGTGGGCGGGCCGAGGGGAACAGCGGGCCACTTGGGACAACAGAGTCAAGAGCTCCACGGCAGAATCCCACAGCACATCCAGCTGCAGCAGGTCAGAGAGCAGGGAGCTCGCAGTTCTGCACAGCAGCGTCTGGTGTTTGGAGGCAGTGAGCTGGCCGTCCCTCGGTGGCGCGAAAAAACCACAAGCAGCTTTTCCGAGGCGGGAAACAGAGCGCTCGGGGTCACAAAGGAGCAAACGGCTCAGCAGGGAGAGAGGCAGCTCTAACAGCGGAGGAGGAAGAGTTTGAATCACCTGCCAAAGCAAAGCAAAGCAAAACAAAATCACCCAGACAACTCGTCACAGATCAAACAGCCGACAACAAACAGTGCAATGCTCTCACAAAAGAACAGAGACATTAAGATGTACAGTAGTGTGTGGCTGATGTGAGCCTATTGCAAAAGTTATCCTGTGTTGCATCAGAGAATTGTGTTTGTCAGCAAGGTCTTTACTGGAAGACGTGAAGGCACTCACCTGCAGGAGGCTTGCAACTATTCCACAACTCTCGTATATCTGTAAAATTGTGGACAAGGCGCCTGACGGCAGGTCCAGAGCAAACGGAAAGCACAATAAGTGGCAGCTCAACACCGACAGGCCGTCAGTTACATCCAGCTCATGTGTCCCGGGATCGCCTTCAGCAGACAAATGAAGACTGGAGGGTATATAATATGATATTGTTAGCGCCAGATGCAGTCGCTGTGCTGCTCTAACATTGGTGCTACGAAAGAAATGGTAAGTTAAGAAATTTGAACACCAACCTGTCGGTGGCCAGCAGCTGGCCGAGAGTGGAGACACATTTTGATTCCCGCTCAGAAAACAGAGCAATGCATGAGTATGGATCCTTGGTGAAGAGAAACAGCGCAGTAGACAGAAAGGAATGAAGCCCTGATATCAAAAGAAAATGAAAGAAATTAGTAAGGACACTATTAGTGTTCTTAAATATTGTGAGCCTTATAAGAAGTTTATATTTACCATTTGCCGAACAGAAGTCCGTGTCTGGTGTTGTCCTTGCTAATGAACTGCCTATTGTTCTCCATAGATCCAGAAACACTACTGGATCCAAGCATGAAGATCCAGAGCTATTGTCATGCTGTTTAAAGACAAATCAGGCAAAGCTCAGAGGAAGACATTGCAGGTTTATCTCTGGTCCAGTCAAATAGTTTTTAACACATTGTAGTTGCTGTCTGACCTCAGAGAGTGTGTGCAGGACTAAAGACAGGAGGCCGTCACAGAGTCCAAACCCAGCAGGAAGAGAAAGGTAGGTCTGACAAGACACAATAGTGGATCACTTTAGACTTACATCAAAAATTGTAAAATTATTGCAAAATGACTTCTCACAGTTTCAGTACCTCATAGGAGTCCAAAAGCATTTCTTTCAGCAAGGAGGTCAGAGTGTCCATCTCCACTTTGACATGGACATCGTGTTGTGTTAGCAGAGACAAAAAAGACGCAGCCAGATGCTGAAGAAGAGATCACAAGGTATATAAACCAAAATTAATTGCCAGTCACTCTATAAAATACACAGACTAACTTCAATGAGTTCTTACCGCCAGAGGAAGGAGGTTTGGTTGACTGAGAATTGTGATGAAAGGCTTGGTGAACTCGTCTAGACTACAGTGAGAGAGCAGATGATGAGCTGCAATAGTTGAATGACTGATGTATGATATTCAAATAATTAACCAGATCAGCTTCAGTGAAAAGGACTAAATCTAACCTGCGCTCTTCTTCCACCCAGTCACAGTGCTTCTCCCAGTAGATCATAAGCACAACAATCATTTCTCCGTATGCCGGGACACTCCATGGTTGCTGCGGAGGGAAAAAGTAGAACAAAATAATAATCAGGAATACTGTTCTAGGACTAATTCATTGATGAATATGGTCCCATTCCTGAGCACTGACCTTAATGAAATTTGAGTCGTCGACGGCATCATGGACGAGGTCAAACAGGACACGGGGTAGTCCAAGTTCATGACCAATGTGATGCGACTTCTCGAGGTCAGAGGTCAGAATCAGGTTGTGTAAGACCTTCAGCGGGAGGTGAATCCGCCACGCTTCTTTCACAACGCCACCTGTTAGCTAACCAAAGAAAGAAAAAAAGACTAAACGTCAACTTGTTCTGAGGTAAACATAATTTATGGTGGATTGAAAATTGTACCCAAGTACCTGAGCTTTAAATGCCAGGATCTTGGCTTTAATTTGCGGTATAACTGCTCTGTAATTTGATAATTCATTCTGCTGCCTGCTTGGATCGGATTCTTGGGCCAGTTTCTCCCAATAGTCCTCACAGTCAACATCCTGAAAGAACAAGACATGATTGATACTGTAAGACACATTTTCTTTTCAAGCATAACTATGGCATGGTTCAACTCAAAATGTTTCCGTATTTTGTGTCTAAGAGACTAATCGGGACAAACATTTTGGAATTGAACAATAGCGCTATAACCAGCAGTCGCAAAACAGGATTAATTTGTGCACTGTCAATATGAAGTAACGCTAACTAAAAGTGCTCGTTGTTGCTACTCAGATTTTATTATAAGTGTCTGAAGAACGATTTCTGAAATTGGTCCAGTATTGAGCGAGAGCGATGCCAATGGCAGACACTCACAAGCTGCAATGTAATCACATCTGGCAACGTCAATCTAGTCCCATTAAAAGTACATGTGTTTGGTATTGACACGTGTCAGACAACATTATGGAAAGAGTCTTGCTCAAGGAGAAGTCTCGTTGTCTCTATAGTCTTGGGAGGTGATGTGTTGCTGGAGGACAACGTGCCTGTCAGTAGCAACAACAAACACTTTTAGTGAATATAACTTTACATCGACGGTGCGCAATAGCTCTCGCAGCTTGTTTTGCGGCTGCCAGTTACAGCGCTCTCGTTCAATACTGTACCAATTTTTTTTTTAAATGTTGCCTCATTAGCAACCTTAACACACAATATGGGAAAATAGGGCCCAAGATGAAAAATACCAAAGTTTCTCTTTAAGATAGCAAACAGTTTATTAATAACCAAAGCAGATTTGCAACTGGAAGAGAATATACTCTACTATACGGAACAAGACAAATGTTCTAAATTGGGAATGTCTTTATATCATGAGAAAAAACAGCCAGCACTGACCTGCTTGTGCAGAGTGTTTCGGCTGTCTGCGTTGCCTCTCTGCACTAGTCGCGGCCCAACCTCTACACAGGGAAATTCCTGTTCATAGTCCCGGCTGATCTGACCCCTGCAGAACAAATGACCACAACCGTGAACACATGTCTCGGTCTGATTTGGTAGTATATTGTACTTTTTATCTGAACTTCATAAACACCTGTGTTTTGATTTCACGCAGACTTGACCATTAGGGTGGAGGCTTTGATTGGCAGCTGTCATGACTGAGTGACCTGAGGTAACAGAGACATCACTGGAAGGGGGGTTGGCTCTCGGGGATGCTGCTGCCATTGCAGAGTTGACCCTTTCATTTCCCCGTCCATCCTTCTCTTTCTGTCAATGTACATAGAACGGCATAAAGCTCCTCCATGAATGTCCATGTGACTAATTTGAGAATGAAAAATCTATATATGTGACTCACTTTCGCACTGTCAGCGCCTACTGGTTTCCCTCTTTTGCCATTGTCCGTCTGTTGCCTGGCCTTCCGCAGTAATATGCTCCCTCCAGGAGTCGGTACCGTCTTTGCCGCCACTTGCTGAAGTTTCAGTGCCATCATGTCTGGGCTGGGTGTGACTGTCAGAGGGCTGAACACGCTCGTATCTGACAACACTGTACAAACACAACAGTTGAAATCAGTCATCAGAATAATCTAAAAAACAGACCAGCTTTATGAATATTTGGCATCACCTAAAACACCATCAGCAACAAAGGGATGATGAAGGAGGTCTGGCCATGACAACCGCTTGTGAGGGTCTTTGGTCAACAAACCCTTCAGGAAACTCTGGAAGGGAAAACAATCAGATAAGCATCAATGACTTGTATACACTTTAACAAACTTGTAGCTATCACTGGGAATACATGTTCTCAGTATTTGTGGCTGAAACGTAAGAGTTTGAGTCCCCTGAAGAGCAGTTCACCTTCTGTGGCCGACAGTGACACATCACTGAAGAAAAAATAAATGATACATTTGACTACTCTCATGCCAAGAAAGAAGAGGAGAGCTGGAGGAAATTTATCTGCACTGTTGGTAGCAGTGGTGCT
Source organism: Taurulus bubalis (assembly GCF_910589615.1). Classification (NCBI taxonomy): domain Eukaryota; kingdom Metazoa; phylum Chordata; class Actinopteri; order Perciformes; family Cottidae; genus Taurulus; species Taurulus bubalis. The sequence goes on along the minus strand of NC_136590.1, from coordinate 36,202,294 downwards.
AAAACCTTAGTAATATTAAAATCCTTCTTATGGTCCTGCCCGTAAGCACAGCTCTGGCCACCTGGCTAACATGTTGAACAATAAGGCTTTACATTTTCTCTGTTCAATCAGCTTGCCATATTTGAAATCACATCTTGGTACGGTACAGATGTGAGCTTTGACCTAAACATGATGCATGCTGACCAGACTGCAGCTATACTGTACCGTGCAGGTGTTGCTTATAGTGTCTGGCCATTTGACTGGGTCTCTCACTATAAGCTGCACCAGGTGGAAAATTGAGTTAGTGTAGAACGGAGGCGCCCCCGTGTGGAGTTCATAAAGGATGCAGCCAAGAGACCAGAGATCAGCAGTGTGGTCATATGGCTTCTCCTCCACCAGCTCAGGAGACATATACAGTGGCGTTCCCTTGATGGAAGTCAACACCAAGGTGGAGACGCTCATGGACCGAGCAAACCTACAGCAAGATTGCATCACATGTAGCTTATCTTCGTGGAAATGAATGAAGCAGCTATACTTTTTCTTTGAAAATAAATAAATGACCTACCCAAAGTCACACAGTTTCACCACCCCACTTTTCCCCAACAGGATATTTTGTGGTTTCATGTCACGATGGAGAATACGATGGGAGTGTAAATAATACAGAGCGGAGACCAGCTGGCAGGCGATCTCATGGACCTTGGAAGAAGAGAAGAGAAGAATGCAGCACATGTTGATCATAAGACACCATGATGTCGGATTTATTTCATTACTCTGACAATGATTACCTGGCTCTCTGGTAGATTCCCATCATCCTCAAGAATCTGGAACAACTGACCCTCTGCATACTCAGTTACAACCACAACCTGTTACACACATGAAGAGGGATTGTGCTCATGGGATTATGAACTCACATGTAAAGACACATAGTTAGGTGGATACAATTGGTAGCAATATGTTGTGAACTAAGCACATTCATGACTTTTGTAGGAAATATACCTCCGTTTCAGTTTCAAAGCTGTCAAAGAGTTGAACAATATTTGGATGTTGAAGACCCCTCATGATCTCAATCTCCCTTTTGAGACTGCGCAGCTCCTTTTCAGAACGACCCAACTTTGGCATGAACTTCAGAGCCACCACCTGATGGACACACACACGCACACGGTGAAACGGCTACACACAGCAGTCACACAGATACCAAAGCACTCAAACGAAAGCGACTTACTTGGCCAGTAAATCTCTTCCTCCCCTTGTAAACTCGACCAAAGGAGCCCTCTCCCACCACCTCCAAAACGTGATAGGAGTTCATGTCGACGGTTAACGGCAGGAGGTTAACTTACACGTCACACCGGGTCGGTAACTTATCCGGCTGTTTCATTCCTCACGTGCGAGCACAGGATACATGGGTACTTGTACACAGCTTTTACCTTTACAGGTCACAAGTTGACCGAGCTAGCAGGCTAGTTTACATGCTATTGTGAACTTAACTTTGCACAGTTAACGCTACGCTACTTTTTTGGAAATGGTGACAACAAAAGTGATTAACGCTCGAGAGCAAGTAGCTAGCTGCCGTTTCACAAAAAGTTGCATAAAACATAGTTAAGTTTGACTTGCCGCACATTTATACCCGTGGACTTTTATTTGCGTATTTATTGTTTGCATATTCTAACAACAAACGGTTGTTTAAAGCATTATTAGAAAGTGTAATACAAAAGTCCAAACTGGCTATTCAGTGGACAACACGCAAGTCGGGGTCCTTAGCTTAGCAACCACTGTTGCGTTCCTGACAACTGGATGAGAACGGACAACAAAGCAGCCAGCGAGCTGGAGAGTGGCCTCGTTTTAGGAGCCGAGGCGTCACACCCCGGAAGAGCCACTTATTTAGGCACCAAATGTATTTTATACCAAACGTATTTTGTTATGCCTTTCACAGATAATTGTTTTTTAGTTTAACGGGTCTGCCTCTCAGCATCCCCTCCTCTCTTCCACCTGTCTCTCCATTTGCCTCTGTGATGGTAGAGGAAGCGTTATTCAGATCTCTTTCTCGCAGTGCACATTTACTCTACAATAAGTCCTGAATTCAACATTAGTAAAAGTATGCAAAATGTACTTGACGTAAAAGTAGCCCACTCATACAGCATGAGCATTGTCAGTGTTTTATTATTATTATTATTATTATTATTATTGTTATTATATCTGGCTTTATTGATTATTAGAACAGATACAGTTACATATATGCATTTGATACCTACAGGTTTAATGTATGTTAAAAGGATAATCACTTGTTCTCTAAAAAAAAAAAAAAAAAGTTGTATTTGCAAACTAATTTGTAAATGCAACTAAGTATGCCCCTATGCAATGTCGTGGACATATACGTATATGCTAGCGTTATAAGTATATGTCATATTTAAACCAAAGTACAGTAGCCTACATTTGTGTCATTGTATTACAGGATGGATGTGCCAGTAACAATCAGACTACACACACTATTTAAATTGAGGGAGGCCAGTTCCCGTACTGTCCACCAGATGTCATACGCGAGTTACGAAGAGAAATCGATCTGACCAAGAGATGAAAGCTGAATCACAGCAGCCTCATATTCCTCTAGGACTTCAGCAGCAATAGTATAGTAACTTGTGTCATGTTCATCTTAATTTAACATCTCTGTAATACTCCTGCAGCGCACTGATGTTCCATTTAAGATGCAGGTAATAGCATCCGTCTCAGTTATATATATAATAAACATGAGCGTACTGCTATTTATGTGAGCTGAAAAGTACTTTTATTAAGTGCATCTCCTCAATGCGGGTGTGAGTAACGACTTGCATATTATGTGGAGTCAGGCAGGGTCTGGAAGTAAGTGGGGCATGTAATAATTCATCCCAGTGTGTTGGGACATGATGATAGGCCTGCTGTTTGCTGAGTTTCAAGTGGCCGCAGAAAAAGTTGTGAGCGGAGACGCGCATCCAATGAGAGCTTCCAAAGACGGCCCCCTCCAAAAGAGAGATTGAGTTTCCATATTTTTTACACATGACGAAAATGCATAAAGTCCGCAGAAGGCAGCAGTCGACTCAGCACACGCAGGTGGGGAATGGGTCATGACCAGGAGGAGTTTGCACTGAGTGGACTTGTACGACCTGCATTGTTTTAGAGCCCTGCGCATTGGATTATGCTCTTCATCCTGATCTGTGATTCTCACTGCATCCATTGAGCTTGCAGGTTCAATATCGTGTTGTTTTCTCTGATGGTCACTGCATTCGTTATTGTATACAAACATCGTCATGTTTATCAGAACAACTTTTCTCCTCTGCTTTGTGGTTTCACTCTCAAAACTTGTTCGCTGCATGGAAACTGAACTTTGCTTCCCCGTTAGATTGGATAACCACAAACATGACAGGAGGGATTTTGACAACGACGTGGAAATCCGAAATGGAAAATCTGTCTTACAAATACGAGCTTTCCAGCAGGAATTTGTGATCGATTTACACCAGGACTCGAATTTCATTGCGCCTTCCATTTCTAACCAAGACGCGTTCTGGCTCTCCAACAGCGATGTCACCACTGACCTGAGCCAGTGCTTTTACTCCGGATACGTGCACGCAGACCCGCATTCTTATGCTGCGTTGAGCCTCTGTAAGGGTTTGCATGGTGCATTTGGCTTCCAAGGTTGGGAATATTTTATCAGCCCGGTGCAAAATGACTCTACAAGCGCAGAAGGTGCGCACATCATTCGGCGCAGAACCAGCAACAACCTGAAGCTCAATTCAACCTCTAGGTGCGCAGTGGACAGCGACATAAGTCTCCAGGTTGCGCAATCGTTGGAGAAATACAAGCGACTACGAGACTACAACAATGTGACCGAAACGATGCTGAAGAAGATGGGGAGAACCAAAAGGTTCGCGTCCATCCCCAGGTACGTGGAGACGCTCGTGGTGGCGGACGAGTCCATGGCGCAGTTCCATGGAGATGACTTAAAACACTACCTCTTGACACTGATGTCAGTGGCAGCAAGACTCTACAAACACCCCAGTATTCTCAACTCCATCAACATCATGGTTGTGAAGATCATGGTTATATCCGAGGAGGACAAAGGACCCAAGGTGTCCGGTAACGCAGCCTTGACGCTGCGAAACTTTTGCACTTGGCAAAAAAAGATGAACAAAAACAATGACAAGCAGCCCGACTACTGGGACACGGCAATCCTTTTCACCAGACAGGTAAAACAACAAAAAAAGAGGGATTAATCTGAGGAACACGGGAGAATGTGGTATCTTATAAGCACAATTACACACAGAAATTCATACATCTTTATTTCAGCTATACATATATGTTCTAAAATATTGAGGCCTGAACAAGATAACAACATCCAGTGTCTTTTGAGTTTAAGAAATTATTATCTTTAATAAGAGATGAACTAGTTTATTTCGTATCAAACATAATCACTCCTGCTGTGTCAGGATATTGGTTTGCTCTCAAAACACACTCCCCAGGCCCTCAGTGAATATACAGCCCACCAATACCATCACAGCTTTGACATTGAGGCTGGGTCAATAAGGAAATGAGCAATAGTCTCTTCATGGATCCCGAGAGGGTAGTTTTATAGACTTGGAACACACCTCCGAGTTCTCTCTGCACTCCCAAATAGTTGGCAGATGACACCGGGTCAGAGATGCAGTCATTACTCAAATTCACGGGTCAGTGTGTAAAGCGCTGATCTGGCTACTTTGATTTCATTTCAAACACTTGATACATTGAACACTACAGTTGACAAATCAAATCAGCAGATTCAATTACTGATAATTGTTATATTTGGATACTGCTCAGTCTGCAGTCAAAGGGTCAACTGCAGATGAAAGAGTGAGAATGAAAGAGTGAGAATGTATAATGTGCTGAATTACCTTTGGCCGATGCCACTAACATGACGCGACACACGATCGTAGCAGACCTCAAACAAATGCTTGTTTTAACTGCAACTTTGCCAAATTTAAGTGCCACCAGGGATGCATTAGTCAGCAGTGTCCTGTTTCTCTCAGCATTTCCCATTCCTCCTCCAGCTGAGGGTTTTCCAGCCCTACCCACCACCTAGCCTGCTCCTCATTAAACAGGCCCCCGAAGGGAGAGATGGAGGGAGCGGGGGAGTGATGTAGGAGGGGGGAGGTTCCTATGTGCATGTCAGAGATGTCACATCCCTCCATGTTTCTGCCCCACCTGCTCAACCCCAGTCTGAAACAAGCTGCTGCGGAGGGGCAGTCCTGCACAGCTGCAGTCAGCCTGCACAGTTGCATCTTCACAACACATTCTTCACTCTGTTCCACACTTCCTCTCTCATTCATCCTTTCAGCTGTAAAGCTCATAGCATGCTCTTCCTGTGTCATGACATCGCTAAGACGGGCCGCATTTTCCATAAATGTATTTCAGCTACAAAATCTAGGGCGTTACCAGGCTCTGGGATCATAAACTCCACGTGCAGAGTTTGTGTTATAAATTCTGTAGCCAGTTTAAATGACGCCATGCACTGGACCTGCCTAGAGACAGTGAGTCACACGTCAAGAGATCCAGTCGTTGTTTGAGTGACATTGTTTGAATTGCATTTTTCCAGCTTTATTTATGAATACATAGAATATCAAATCCATCAGATGTAATTCTCTGTCATAAACAAATGTAGACTATTGTTTTGAGCTCGCTGACATCAGAATCTCAACACTTGAAGTGCTCCAGTATAAAGTACAAGAAGACAGCAAATATGGTCATGAAATCAAGTTAATCCGCTTGGTTTTGTTTGTGAAAATCTGATATTTTTAGCAAACCTTTTGCCTTTCAGGCCTCTAACATGCATACAAACAAGTTCACCCTCGCACACTCAAGATACTTATTATAGTTCACACTTTAACTTCATATATCAAATAAGGCGTCTGATAATGTAACATTCTGCTTAGCACATCCCCAAAGGTAAAAAAAGACAACAACAGTCCATCTTCTGTTGATTCATGACTTGGTGACAGAAATTAGTCTGTTTAGTGAGTGTTGTTGTTTTGGTTTACCATGGCTTTCAATGTGCATTTAAGGCATGTCTATTGTCTGCTGTTTACCATCCCACAGTTTAATTTGCTGGTTTTATGAAGACCCACTCGGTGTTGTCCAGAGGCAACTGTGGTTGTCTTTTAACTCTATAGCCAGCATGACTGTTGTGTAAAGAATGTCTGCAAGTTTACTCAGTTCATTAAGTTAGGCAGAAAGTTTATTGAATGTGAACATCCAGTCTGTAAAAGACTACGACTGTAAATCTGACGTGTTTAGATTTTCCCAGGGAGAGAGGAGAGGGGATTGTACTTGTTTGCCTTTATATACATGATAGATAATTGGTTGAGAAAGAAAAGAGTACACCCAAAAATGTCTGCACGTTGTAAACTGATACCGTCTTATCAGACCTATTTTTCCACTCCTCACAGTCTTTGGTTTAAAAAGTACTAACTGAAACTCTGAGCCACGTGATAGACGGTAACAAGCCAGATGGTAGTTAAATTCATGGAAATCTGTACACAAAATAAAATGGAAATATTTCTTTGCTGAGATAGCTTGCATATTGTTTTTGCAGAAACACACACAAAATGCATAGATAGATGACAGATGTGAGAAGTAGGTCAAAGCAAAGAACAAACTCATTGACTCTGATGTTCCTTCTCCCCTTTTCTTTTGCAGTTTTTATTTTTTTTGCTCATAAAGGGCCCAATCGTTCAGATGTCGTCTGCACACATGAGCACATCTGGACTAGATTTGCGCTGGCCAACAATTGTGGTTTTGTGGTTTATTCTAAGAATGATTTGTCAGAGCACTCAGGGTCTTCACTTGGCTCCGTGTTTCACGTGTACATCCAGTGCAGAGGAGGGTTGTAAGGGTGGTGTGGCTTAATCCAGTGCTTTGCTTTATCTCTAGTAGCTGACCTCCATTGGCTTGTGTGTGTGTGTGTGTGTGTGTGTGTGTGTGTGTGTGTGTGTGTGTGTGTGTGTGTGTGTGTGTATGCAGAGACGGGGCTGTTTAGGAGCCAGGCAGATGGGCGGTTCTCTGTGGCGGTTACTGCAGAAGTTGTCCTGTGATTAGTAGGTTCAGCTCCAAATGGATGCTCGCTAAGATTGGGTTCTAAAACCTTGTGGTGGAGAAATAGGTCATCTGGAAACTCTGCTCTGGCATTGAAATGTTATGATTGGGGACAGTTGCATTACCTCATACAAGACGGTGTGCTCTAAACACTGTTGCCCATTAAAACACTTCAATACTGGGTGGTGGAAAGCCTGACTTAACACTATCACATCTTTTACTAATCTCTAGAAATCAAACCTTACTGTAATGACAACAAGACAATTTAAGGATAATTCCAGTTAGTTACAACGTGTCTTGTGTTTGCACTTTTGGCCATCGTGTACTCACCAAGTCAGTTGCTGAAGGAAACAATGTGACATCAATAAAAAGAGGTCAGACAGGGCAAGAAATGGAAACAATCACATGATCAGACAGGTTTCAAACAAACTCCAAATGTTGAATGTTTCAATCGGATTACAATGTATCGCAACACGCAGAAATGAAGGCCAGTGTTACAAAAATGTAGACCCAAATTGTAATAAAAAGTGCCTTGTTCGACCTGACTCCAACTCTGGCTCGGATAGGAATATATGCAAAAAATGGAAAATAAAATGTACAAAAACAAACATATACAGTATATATGTAAATCTATATATATATATATATATATATATATTGTTTTTTGTCCAGGACCTGTGTGGAGCTTCCACCTGTGACACTCTTGGCATGGCAGATGTTGGCACCATGTGCGACCCCAAGAGGAGCTGCTCTGTGATCGAAGACGACGGCCTCCCCTCAGCCTTCACCACTGCTCATGAGCTTGGTGAGCCCACACCATCCATTATTCAAAACACATTAGCGCTGCAACATTTCTTATATAGCGTGAGTGCATATGCGCGATTTACAGATTAAAGAATAGGTGTAATTCACGAAAGACATCTGACGTCTCGTTTCCCTCTCGGCAGGACACGTGTTCAACATGCCACACGACAACGTGAGGGCCTGTGAGGACGTGTTTGGGAAACTACAGGACAACCACATGATGTCTCCCACTCTCATTCAGATCAACCGCACCAGCCCATGGTCCCCCTGCAGTGCCGCCATCATCACTGAATTCCTGGACAGCGGGCATGGTGAGCTTCCACGACCCCTTGACCCCTGTGTTTGACTGCCAGCAGCCCCACAGTGTGTTTGAAGAGGTGTAAAGTCAAAGTCATGACAGACACAAACAAACACTTACTATCAATAAAGATACACAGACAGTTAGGTGTTGATCACATTAGGAGGGTACACATTAATTGTATTATTCATATAATCAGACCTTTTTCTGTTTACTGTTCTGTTTGTCCGTGGATCAAACCTTATGCAGTTGTTGAAGAGGAGCAGGCTCTCTTTGTGACATTTACTGAGTTTAACTTAATTTTCCTGATTTGTAAAAATTCTTTGAGGTATATGCAAGCGAGAGCATGATTGCATTTTAGCATCAGTCTTGCTTCAAATATGACTTCTAACCCTAAACTTGTATAGCACCATGCTCATAAAAAAGACAAGCAAGCAAAGCCGGAGAGAAATTCATTCAGTTAGATGCAGATTGTTGGCCAAGCAGGCCAGACCACAGGACTTAGCCTCGGAGCAATGCTAAACGTTTATTTTAAAATTGCCCCCACATCTGTCCCAAATTAGAGAGCTTGTTCTGGGGAGAGTTGCCACAGTAGTTTGGACAGGTTGGTGTATCTGCCTTGGGTTTCCCATGCAGGTTTACTCCAAAAAGACACACTTTTCTTCCCCCCTCTCTCTGTGCCCAGAGATGATCTGAGAACAAAAGAACACAAACTGGTCCAGAGCGAAGAACATTTTTGACTTGACAGGGAGTAATTTATATCTAACAATCTTGTAACTTGGTTTCTCCTGACCATCTGTCATAAATCTAGACTTCAAAAAGCAGCGGAGAGAAAAAAAAAACATGTTGCCACATGTTTCAGGCAGTTTTTATGCAGTGCTGCACCCAAAATGATTTGTAACCTGTTCATTTCTCCACACACACACACACACACACACACACACACACACACACACACACACACACACACACGCAATACCAGCTATTGTTTTCAATGATTGCTCTTTGAAGAGAGTAGGAAGGAAGAGGTGAGTTTGAGCTTGTTCAGTGTAGAGTGACTTGTTTATATAGGATCTATCAGTAAATCGGTGTGTTTCTTCTGCTAAATTTGCGGTTAAACGGGAGTAAACGCATTTGCCATCCGATACAGCTCATTCACTCACTGCCTTGTTATCTGTTATGAATTCACCGCTACACAAATGGCATAATAAACTGTTCAAAGCGAGTAAACCTAGTTTTTCCCCAATGCAAATGCTTGTTTTGGATGTGCAAATTCCCCATAAGGGTGAGAAGCTGTGTGATAAAAAACCTTCTCCTGGAAACCTTCTTATCCAGTGACGTTGATCTTTCATGTTTCCAAGCACCTGCTCGTCAAACTCCACCTATTAATAGCCTGTTCCTGGAAAGATTTCTGTTTGCCATTTATTGTGAATGGAGTCCTTTGACCTTTGAACTGCTTGCTTGCCTCATGTCATTTTGGTTTAAAGTTAAGATTTCAAACTCATATCTAAAAATGTAAGATTATTCTAGTATAACTTCATCCCTGGGTGGGATTTAACATGAGGAAGACCGTGTGGGTTTTTAGGGAGAGGCGAGGATGAGAGTGGGTGGGTAGGGGGGCTGCATGTGGGGCACTCATGCATGTGTGTGTGGTATGTGGCATACACTGCATCGGGCTGTATTTTCACTTCAAAGAGCCCAAATCACAAGGGCAATGTCTGTTTACTGCTTCCAACCCACAATACCACCCAAAAGACACACACACACACACACACACACACACACACACACACACACACACACACACACACACACACACACACACACACACGCAATACCAGCTATTGTTTTCAATGATTGCTCTTTGAAGAGAGTAGGAAGGAAGAGGTGAGTTTGAGCTTGTTCAGTGTAGAGTGACTTGTTTATATAGGATCTATCAGTAAATCGGTGTGTTTCTTCTGCTAAATTTGCGGTTAAACGGGAGTAAACGCATTTGCCATCCGTTACAGCTCATTCACTCACTGCCTTGTTATCTGTTATGAATTCACCGCTACACAAATGGCATAATAAACTGTTCAAAGCGAGTAAACCTAGTTTTTCCCCAATGCAAATGCTTGTTTTGGATGTGCAAATTCCCCATAAGGGTGAGAAGCTGTGTGATAAAAAACCTTCTCCTGGAAACCTTCTTATCCAGTGACGTTGATCTTTCATGTTTCCAAGCACCTGCTCGTCAAACTCCACCTATTAATAGCCTGTTCCTGGAAAGATTTCTGTTTGCCATTTATTGTGAATGGAGTCCTTTGACCTTTGAACTGCTTGCTTGCCTCATGTCATTTTGGTTTAAAGTTAAGATTTCAAACTCATATCTAAAAATGTAAGATTATTCTAGTATAACTTCATCCCTGGGTGGGATTTAACATGAGGAAGACCGTGTGGGTTTTTAGGGAGAGGCGAGGATGAGAGTGGGTGGGTAGGGGGGCTGCATGTGGGGCACTCATGCATGTGTGTGTGGTATGTGGCATACACTGCATCGGGCTGTATTTTCACTTCAAAGAGCCCAAATCACAAGGGCAATGTCTGTTTACTGCTTCCAACCCACAATACCACCCAAAAGACACACACACACACACACACACACACACACACACACACACACACACACACACACACACACACACACACACACACACACACACACACTGTTTTCCATGATTTTGTGATACTACTTTGGTGAAATGTTGGCACTTATTTTAATAAATAGGTGTTAAGTGCTCAAAGTTGGACAAGACAGGCAATGAAACCAGAAATAACTGTTGCTTTAGTGTGTTGCTCACCGAGTCTCCCTCTTCTAGGGGAATGTTTGCTCGACCAGCCTCAGAAACCGTTGGTCCTCCCTGAAGTGCTACCGGGGACATCCTACATCCTCAACCGTCAGTGTGAGCTCGCGTTCGGAGAGGGCTCTAAGCCCTGTCCCTTTATGCAGCCAGCATGTGGCCGTCTGTGGTGCACAGGAAAGTCCAACGGCCATTTGGTGTGTATGACTCGTCACTTCCCCTGGGCAGATGGCACACACTGTGGGGACAATCAGGTCTGCAACCAGGGGGTCTGTTCAAACAAACAGATAAAAAATGTGAAGGTAAGGCTTACAAAAAGACAAAATATTTGAGATAGATGAATATCTTGACTGGGGTGTGATTAAGGACGGCCTTTACCTGTTCTGCAATAAGCCCCATGTTTGTGTATTTCCAGGTGGACGGTCGTTGGGGGAGGTGGGGTCCATTCGGTTCCTGCTCACGAACATGTGGAGGCGGCGTCCAACTCTCTAAAAGAGAGTGTAACAACCCAGTTCCGTCAAATGGGGGTAAATACTGCCAAGGGGTGAGGGTCAAATACCGCTCCTGCAACCTAAACCGCTGTCCTGACACAGGTACGAGGCTCTTAGCAGACAACTATGTCCAATAGCATTTTTCCCAGCGCTCCCCCTCTCACCTCGTATCCTCCCCTCTGTGTAGGCAAGACTTATCGTGAGGAGCAGTGTGCAACCAGTGGCCGCAGTTTCAATAGTAACCGCATCGACCCCTCCGTGGTGTGGGTACCCAAGTACTCTGGCGTGTCCACTGATGACAGGTGTAAACTCATCTGCAGAGCTAACGGCACAGGCTACTTCTATGTCCTGGCACCCAAGGTAAACAGCAACACAGCAAGTATATTTTCTGCTCTGTCTGAACAAATGTAAAGATAAGTTGATTGGTGATTGGAGAAAAGTCTTTTGAGATATGAGGCTAAGTTTGGGGAACGAGAATAAACGCCAGCCAGCTGCCTCTGGTAGAAGTGCAAAGAGTGAAAGAAGGAATGAAGGAGAGGAGGAGGACCGTTTAATTATTTCAGATAGCAGGGTGTAGAGTGAGCTTTAGCAGCAGTGAGGCAGAGTTCACACTTCGTTCCATCATACCGGCTCAGCAAGAGCAGATAAGAGTGCTCAGGGGACACGTAGCTCTGAATCACAGAGCAGCTGGATGTTTTAACCGTCTAGTCATGACTTTTAACCAAAAATGAGTGTACAGAGTACTTTCTGTGGACAGTTAAGTTTAAAATGTGAGTGGGCGTTTGGTTCTTATGGTGTCGGATACATTTTAGGATGAAAAAATGCCAGAGTCCTGAATCAAGTGAACTTAATGCAGTTGCAAATATTTTCAAATATATATAACAGGCTTACTTCAGATGATGTCATATGTATGATATTGGATCTTACATCTTCCCAGTGTGTTCATTCTAAAAGAAATTGGTCTGTAACTAGTACATTTAATGTTTATTTTGCACAGGACAGTATATAGAGAACTGTTTTTATGTTTTAACAACCTGGAATAAAGACATAAAGCAAAGTAAACTCACAAGGGACTGTTATGTAAGAGAGTATAGACGTTTAAAAGTTCCTCTTGTGTTTGCTGCTTGTGATTATTCTGTACTTTAAAGTATGTGAAAAGCTAACCTTGTAGTGTCTTTGCACAAACAAGGTGGTGGATGGGACTCCATGCTCCCCTGACTCCACAGGAGTGTGTGTCCAAGGGAAGTGCATTAAGGCTGGCTGTGATGGAAAGATTGGCTCCACCAAGAAGTTTGATAAGTGTGGAATCTGCGGAGGTGATAGCAAGGGCTGCAAAAAGGTGTCGGGACTCTTCACAAAGCCTGAGTGAGTAAAATCCACATCGTCATGGGATATTGCTCACGTCATTCTTATTATTTAAACATGATAGCATTATCAACTTCACTATGTTTGAGCCTTCACTGACTGCAATATGTTTTGGCATACAGGCACGGATACAACTTCGTGGTCATGTTACCAGTGGGCGCAGCCAACATAGACATCCGTCAGCGAGGCTACAAGGGAATGAGGAGTGATGACAACTATTTGGCGGTTAAAAACAGCGAGGGCCACTACCTGCTCAATGGGAACTACGTAGTGTCAGCTGGAGAGAGGGACATCATTATAAAGAAAAGTCTGCTGCGCTACAGCGGCACAGCCGGCCTCGCCGAGACCCTGCAGGCTGTGAAGCCCTTGGGAGAATCCCTGACTGTGGAGGTGCTGTGTGCGGGCCAGTTGACGCCGCCTCGCATTCGCTACTCCTTCTACCTCGCCCGTCAGATAAAGGAGGACAAGACTCTGAAGAAGGAGGGGGGTGTAAACTCCCATAACAGTGTTCTGGCTGAGGATAGTGTCAAGGAGAATGGGGGAGACACCCTGAAGAAGTCTTATAATAAGGAGGATCCTGCTCTTGGGAAATGGATATCCACAGGTTGGGATCGGTGCTCAGTGACCTGCGGCAGTGGGATCCAGAGGAGGATGGTGCAGTGTCTGAGACCGGACGGGAAGCCAGGGTTGGACTGCGATCCTTCAGAAAGACCCTCAGCCACCAGGGTTTGTGGAGACCCCTGTCCGGAGTGGCTTATTGGGCAGTGGTCACCTTGCTCCAGAACCTGTGGGAAGGGCTTCAAGAGACGACCTTTGCACTGCCAAACCCAAACTGGGCATCTGCTCCCAAGGGACCACTGCACTGGCTTACGCAAGCCACAGGAGCTGGACTTCTGTAACCTAATGCCTTGCTAGTGACTAAAACCTATAAACTACAAAATCTGTGTTATGTTTTAGGACTGAATTGAATCCACCTGCAAGTATCACACACGCTTTGTCTGTCGGGTGCAAATCTTTCCACCTGCCTCATGGGAAACCAAGAATATTGGAAGGAGAGTGAAAGCCGCAGGATGAATGCTGCAAGATATTTTTTACTGCTATCACTCTGACTTCAAAAGACATTGTCCAGGTCTAACTCGGATGACATAACACCATGATAGAAAGGTCAAATAAAATGTAGTGGAATCCTTTGTACTCTCAGCAGATACAGAATGCCCATTTGCAAACAATCAATCTAGTTTACTTTGTGAGTCTGAACCACATTTTATGTCATCTTTTAACTGTTCAGGTTTCAAAGATTTAGTTGAGTCTTGCAAATAAATCAGTGAAGCCTTTAGGTTTTCCAAACAATTACTCCAATATACCAGGTTTGACATCCATAACTTACTTACTACTGGACAAATATGTAACTCTCACATGATTAACCTTGTGTGTGATCTTCATCTGCCATTATAGGTGTGTTTCAGGGAGTTTAACAAAATCTTGGAATTAATTGAGAAATGAAACATATCACATAATTTGCATGGTTGTACTTTTTGTTCTGTTGTTGCTGCATTTATACAATGCAAATCAAATGTGTTGGTTAACAGCTATAGCAGATAAAGGTTGATACAATATTGGATAGATATCTTTAGTAACAACCACTGTATATTTGAACATGTTTTACTCCTGATACTTTCATGAAAACAAAGAATAACAATCAAGCCCACATTGCTCTTCCAAAACTAGGAAGCTGTAAACATTTTCTGCAGACCTCACTCAGCAGCAGTCATGAACACAGTTTAAACTAGAATCTGAAGTCACTTTGGTGGTTTTCATGACAGATCTGAACAAAGCAGGGCAGGAGATAATGGCCAGTGGTCCCTGTCAGGGATTTCATCAAGCTCCACCCAACATAACACTTATCTGAGATAAGGGCTATAATATAGCCCCTATCTCAATAATTGCTACACATTCTGCATTCAATTCCCTTCATTCCTTTATCATTCAACCACAACAATTGTCTTCTCAGTTCATAGTGTTCAGCCATGTCGAGTCACGCCTGTCTGGCACAGTTACCACTGTAATTTATTATCAATGAAACGATAAAGCGGAGAGGGGAAGAAAAACTGGCACGCCCTCCGTTTTGCTGTACAGAATTTGTGTTTTCCTGGATCGCCTTGTTCGTGGCCCCAAAGCCAGAGCCAAGTTGTTCTTTCTACAAACTTGCTGAAATCCTGTAATCCATTATATTCTTGTTTTGTTTCTTAACGGGGCCACATTGTCCAGTCCAACATCCAACTAACGGATGGATCCTGCATTAGTTGGATGATCATTTTAATTTTGTATCAGCTTTTGCACTTTGTACAGCAAAAGAAAACTATGACCTACACAAGCTGTATTGTATACTATGTATATATTTATTCAGCTCTGTGCAAAAACATTATGTAAATACTTTTTAAATACTTTTTTACACAGGCATTTGTAATTGTCTTTGACTTCAGTGTATTTATTCCAAAATAAAGCCATTCATGTATAATTACAACTCACACTGCATTTCATTTTCCCTGTTCTGCAATTATTCATTGTTACTATCAAGGCCTAGTCACAAACGTTTACGCAAATGCAGTTCATTCAAATGCAATTGACGCAATTAGTAGATTCCTTTGTGGGAATGAGGTAAATCCATGCATGGTTTGAGCTGTTTATTCGCACCTTTGAGAAGACGGTGAGACAGAGAGTCCAAAATGGAAGGAGCCATCGTAGCACACTGTGTTGCACCTTTTACTTTTATTTTGATTTCCTGTGCTGGAGTAGGCTATAACCTTTATCCACAAAACATTTAACACACATTTAAGAGACAGGAGCCTCAGTCTGCTGAGGTACATGTATCAAAATCTTTTTCAGATACCTTTCTGAGAGGATGCTCTGACATTATAAATCAAGGATTTCTTTGAATTCTTAGTTTAAGGAAGCCACATTTGTCCATAAGATACTCACAAAGGTTTGAGGGAAGGCCAAATGCACTAAAAGCCATTTTTCAGTTAAAGTAATGCATAGTTTTTGCCAAAAATATATAATACTGCCAGAGGGAGAACAATTACAGAACACATACTGAGCAAACTTGCAGCAAGGGTCAGCATTAAAATTAAAGAGAAGAAAGAGAGGAAGCAGATGAGGTGTGGACTATGAAACATGTGCCAGGACATATGCTTCCTCTCTGTGAAATATCCAAACTAATCACCAGCTCTCACATGTGCAGCCATAGTATAAGCGTAGAGATGAGATGGGTGGCCAGCATGCCTTGTAGCAGTTCACCGTAGCCTATTAACTCTACTTTGCCGTGCATTCGTCTCACGGTCAACATTTTAGACATGCAACTACTGATATTTTCCACCGGTTGACGTGAACTCATTCTCCCTGTCTGTGTCTATGACCAGTCCAAGAACGCAGCTGTGTGTGAGAAGGTGGAACATTTGAATTGTGCAATTCTGGCATGATGACTTATGCATGTCTGAGAACTTTGAGAAAAAGGTCAGAGTCTAGCATGGGAGGTCTTGTGTCAGACATTTTCTTTTAGTTTTTAAGAAGGACGTGATATGTCAAAAAGGCTGAACATTCTGCCCTATAGAGCAGATCGAGGACAACCTGGAGGAGAGCCAAAGGAAATATTTATTTGTTCCCCTCCTTGCCTCTTGCCTGTGTTTATAGTCATATCTAGTTGCAGGTTTGATGGCTTTAATTGAGCCAGACTCCTTATCATAAAGAATGTTTGGCCTCACCAGCTTCTCTCAAGTGAAGCTTTTGAATAGGAAAAACAAATCTCTTACATTGGGAGGCCCGTGTTACATTTGAACTCAAAGAGTAACTGCAAGATATAAACTAAATATAAATTAAATTGTATGCTGGTGTTATTATTTCTTGTGAAAGAGTGTATTTCCCCGGTGTTTTTGAGTAACCGCTCTGGTTACTCAAGGCAGTTGTATTGCTCAGGACCCAAGGAAGCACATTGTTGAGTGTAAAGTTGTTTGTATGAGCGGTTCCTACCACATGCCAAGTACTCGGCCCCTTCTGTACAGGCATGTTTTGAACAGGCACTGCATTGATTAAAATGGGAGAAAAAAAGGTTTGAAAAAGGTATTTGACAGCAATGTTTCTGACCATAATAGCCTTTTTTATGCATCCATCAGGTTGTCAAAACTACCAAAAGGTTTCATAAAATGGAATTGGAAAACACTGAACCACCAACACCGGCACCGTTGTACATGGTAAATGGACATGTCTTCCAACAAGGAAGGTTGTCTTCCAACACCAATGGCAGTATACCATACAGGGTGCCACAGGACTCCATCAGGAATCATCAGCCTTCGGGAGCAAGTTGGTGTTAAGTCCAGTTTCTTTCACCACTGCTGCAAAGGCTTGCCATCGAGCCACAATATTGACTAGCTGGGTCAGCCAGAAGCGCATCATTGCATTTCCTGTTTTTAAAGAAATTACCCTTAACTCCACATTCTTGTGGTCCCTTTAATAGTTTCCCTACCAAGGAAAGGCTTAGCCCTAATGACTGAAACCATTTAAACTGGTTGAGACCTTAGAGTTTCTGTAAGTAATTAGGGTGAGAAGCCCAGTGACAACTTTTGTGGCGTCTTCTGTCTGATCAGCAACACATTTTTTGTTTTTGCAGCTATTGCTGAGTCAGATGGACTGCACACCACAGACCATTTGAAAGATACCCAGTCTCAAAGAAGTGCTTTGTACAGAGTCCATATGATTCTGAATGGGTACATGGAAAGGCCCAATAAGCAGCCTAATTAATGTGCATCTCTGAGGAGGTCTGCTGACTGCAGCAGGAACGGGATCTGTCTGCAAACAATAGTGATGATAGATCCACAGCTGAACTCTGTTCATGGAAAACGATTATAGTGATTCATCTTAGTGTAGCTGAGTTGAACTGCATGCCACTTTCTTTTTTAAAACATTTCTGTCTGTTGTGCGGGTGTGGCTTTGTTGACCACCAAACATTCTTCTTAAGTCAGAAGCAATGCTCAGAGCACAACATCATTTAGTCCTCTGCCTCTGCCTGTGTATCTACCAAAAAAGCAACTTAGACGGAACATTGAGAGGATTCTTGTGTGTACACTAAATATGTAGCTAACGTCGGCTAACTGAGCTTAGCACAAAGACAGGAAACAGAAACAGCTATGGCTTTGTGCAAAGGTTATTTATGTGTTGGGGACATACAGAGGTGACACAAGAGGTTAGCACTTGTTGTTGGTCAACGCGACAGTGTCCGGATATAAAGTGCTGCCATAAAGACCTTAGATTGGTTCTTCTATGCAGGTTTTTTTTTTACACTCTAATTGTTCCAACCAGTTTCAACAACGGAATTAGATTATAGAGAGTATATTTTGTCTTTTGTTGAGCAAAGTGTTTACAGGCTGACTTGTGACTCAACTGTTTGTGAGTTCCCGCTGGTTTCCGGGCAACTGGTCCCAACTAAGAAATAGTCTGACACATTATGGAAATGTGTAGTTTTTACACTTCCTTTTGCCGTTTCCAGTATTTGTGCTAAGCTAAGTTAGCTGGCTGCTGCAAGTAGCTTCATATTTAGTGTAAATGCATACAAGTGGTATAACCTTTCCCATTTAACTCTGGTTAGATGTGTTTTTCGGGGATCCACCTATTTGATGCTTAACACTAACCATTTTATGTGAACATGGATACATTAGTCATATGGACAATTTGCAGGAAAGCTTTCTGAAACGTCTGTTGTTACAGAACTACACCAGTCGGCTCTGGTAACACAATGCAACTGCAACACATTGTATCAGCTCCAAGCCTAACGGATGTTTTGGTCACCTGTCACTGAGACACTCTCCTTTGACATGGCTTGAGGGGAGACATGTATGACAATAAACGGGACAAAGATGGTAACATAAATTCCAAAGCCTGCTATACTTTTTGTCATCATCTAAAAGTAATGTTGAACATTATTGGCTTCAATCTGAATGTCTGGTTTAAAATAGTTTCTTTAAGAAAAGAAATCCTAAGAAAGAACAGAAAACCGTCAGCTGCAGTGACTATTCAGGATATCTCAAGAGATAAAGCTCTGACTTCAGTGTGAGAGAGTTTGTGCTGCATGTCTTTGTGAGGACACGGTCACTGAGGACATTCCTTTGGCCAGAGCTTCACATTTACTAAATCTCAGAGCATTTAAGACGAGTAATGACCACGTTCTGAACTCAAGCATTTAGTGTCTGAATACAAAGCTTTGATAGCTACCTAATGCCGACATTTTAGCCTTTATACATGATGTTCATGAGATTAGGCCGGTGCGAGTACAGACACCAGACACTACAGAAAACAACAGCCTTTTTACCTGTTTGCAATTGGAGAGAATGGACCTGTTCCCTTTGATGTTAAGCCTGGCATTATAAAGAAAGAGCTGGTGACTGGCATGTTATATAATCAACAGCAGTATCAGTCCCGAGCCAACAATGGCCCCATCCATAGTTTCGATTTCAGCCGAAATGTGAACTTATGATGTGTGCTACGTAGGGCTGTCCTTGACTGAAAATAACTCTCAAATGATTTTGTCAACTAATCAATTAAATCAACAACCTGTAAAACTGTGTTTCTCCTCACAGAATCATGCAAAAGCACCACTTTAAATCTTGCAATTTACCAGAGATGTTCTCTCAAGTTTCAAGGCGATAAGTGATTCAGCTGGAGAAATCAATAAGCGTTAAAAATGACCCTATTGAGTGCAAATGCTTTTCTTTTAGTTGGAAAGTTCGTGTAATATTCTCAGTTCCTGTGGAGTCTCCCTGTCCTCATAATCATCTAAATCACTGACATTCTTTCCAACAGTGTTTCCCAAAATCTTGTGAACCCTTAAAGCTGGCTGACCCTTGTCAGTGGTTGCATTTGTCAAATATGTTCATTTGAAGAGGCCTGGAGTTTTCAACAATCTAGTCATTCACTAGAAAGGGTGCAAAGATTATAGAAAAGTTTGAAAAAATGGACATCATTTATGTTTCTTTTCTGGTTGCTGTCCTGTTAATCATCTCAGGGGTTGCAACCCCCAGGTCGGTAACCACTGTTTCAGAGGGAAGCCCTTCTGTTTTCGGATCCCTTCTTATTTGTCAGTGTTTGAATTTATGTTCCAACTCCCATCATCAGTTCTCCATATGAACCTCTTCAAAAAAAGTGGAACACTGGAACATGACCATTTATGGTTTCTTTTTTTGTTTTGTTTCAATGGAAGTGGAGTTGAGCGTTAAGGTGTGTGTTTGATGATAGATGAGTTCAGTTTAGTTGTATCTGCTCAAGCCAAGGGTGGAATGTACATTTTAGTGTTTGAGTGCAATGTTGTTGATATTCAGACAAGCACAAACTAGAGATCAAGAGTGGTCCGTATGCATCGGTGCATATGCTGATGTTGAAGTCCTGTAAAGCAGCCAGCTGAACATTGCTTCAGTCCAGCTGTATGATAAATAATTTAATGTTTCATTTGAGTTGCTCATCTAAGGACACACCATCAGGCCTAAATCTGAGGTTTCATATTCCATTTACTCTAATCAAGAGGTTTTTAAGGTCCCAGAATACAGAGAGAGATTAAGTAGAACCATGTGTATCTTTATGAGAGGGGATATGGTAAGTACCCAAAAGTGGGGGGCTTGTTTTAGAGTTCTGACATTTATTCTTCACACTATAATTTGGATCACAAAGACAAACCCAGGCGAATGAAAAATATGGCATCAATCATGGAGCTGTGATCAAAGTCCCAGAGTGTATACAGAATACTGGAAGAGCAGGACGCGGGCTGGCTGCTTTGGCCGCTCATATTCTTACTCATGAATATTTTGGGTGGTCTGGCTGCCTTGGGTCCTTTGTTTAAGCTAAACTCAGAGCAAGCTTGACATGCCTATAACATGCTCAGGAAAAGTCCAGGGGTGACTGGCCAGAAAATGACGGAGAGTTACCCTTTGGCAAAATAAATGCAATCTGTAATTCATCAGCAGAATAAAGGTATTGCATGTGCATAACGTATTCAAATTAAGGTTTCATCTGCAACAATGTGGGGAAAACTCTCCTTCCTTGGGTTTCTGGCTGGCCGTGCCTCCTGGTTTCAACAGGGAATGCTAATGATGCTAGCGAGCCACATTAGGGAAACAAAAAGGTTTTCCTATAATGTGACAAGTTCCTGGCGGAGACAAATAATCTGCTGAATTTCAAAACGTCACGTTATGCCTTTCACCTTGGCCCAGAAGAGAAGTATAGTCCTCCTGGCTGCATATGTGTGTGCGTATGTGTTTGGATTCCGGCCACATCAATCCGGCCCCGCCGGTCTCCAAAGACCAAGTTAATTTCTCATTGGCTCAGCATCTTGAAGGGAGAAGTGAGAGGATGAAGTCATAACGCTATGAATCTATAAAACTGAGTCTTTAGGAGGAGAAAAGCCATTTTATTCAACTATACCTCCGTCTCAATCAAAATGTTGACTACAATGTGCAACCGACAATGCAACATTATTAAAGTTCATGACCATGCTTTAAGACTCTAATCTCTAAATGAGCAGTTGAGAGCTCTAATCATAAATTATGATTTATGAACAAGAGCAATCAAGGCCAGGGTACCACTAATCCAAACCTGATGTGTGCAAAACAACCTAAAACATGCCTGAAAAAAGAACCAGACCTGTTAAAAAAAACACACAAGGTCAGTGGATAATATACTCATGTCAGTAGTGCAGATGCAAAGTAATGTTCTGCTTACTGAGATAGTATGCAGATTCATGTATTGCCATAAAGTTTTTAAGAGAAACACAAGGTTTTGTTCACTTCAGATATTTTAAAAAGTAAATAATTCATTATTATAGTAATTCATTATTATTTATTTTTAACATTGTGACTGTGTGAAACTCGACATTTAAGTCAACATGTTCAGGTCAACATGACTTGCAGATGTTCTGGCCAGAACCCAGTGAAAACAACACAATAAAGAAAACAAAGAGAAACTGCACAAGCCTTTCCAGCAGAACAATATAAAAGAACAGCAGAGCTGATCCCTCCTGTTGGCTTCTCAATGGCAGTATCGGGTGAACTGGAATGCATGTCAGAAAAGCAGCGAAAGTGAAGTAAATAATCCTTGTAGGGGATAAATAGAAAATGTCCCTATGCAGCTGTCTCTCATCTTCTGCCAACGCGTATGGCAAGCGTCATCGTGTTTCAAATCAAAAATGAAATCAATATGAAAAAGCTAAGCTCTCAACCTCTCTGTATATGGTCTACCACACCAAAAGGAGTGCCAAAAGTATTAAGATATGACAATATGTTTGAAAATATCTTTTTTCTCCAGTTGCAAATCTGCAACGACTTCTCGGGAGAGTGCAAACCAGACACCAGGCTTGATAGATTATTTTCAGGTGCACCACTGTTTTTTTGGTGCTCGAGTCTCTGTGAGTATTTAATCCTGCGAGTCTGATTCATCAAACTAGCAACAGATCATCAGTCTCCAGCTGTGAAGCTTGATCGGTAATGATTGATATTACAATGATCATGAATAATCTGTTTTCCTCTCTCGGGTTTCTATTGAACCGAGGGGGGACCAACAAATGTGACATGGCTAAGGGCCAGAAAACGGCTCAGGGGCAGATTTGAAATAGGAGACAGCGAGGAAGGTGTAGACACGATTTACAAGAAGACTATTTCATGCACTGAATGCCAGTGTGACACATTTTGAAAATATAGAATTGAACTTTTCACATCCTATCAAGGTCAGGAGAAATGCATTTAAAACAAAAAGCATAGACAAGATAAAACATGTCAGTTCATCGTAACAACAAGAAAATATGAGCTTGAATGGTACATCTCTTAAATTATTATTATATAATGTAGCCCCTATAAACACATGGTGGTGATTTACATCCTTGGAGACCTTGAGGACCTTTGGTCAAGTGATGAAATGTAGAGAGGCACTCCTGAAATTGTCAGCTTTAAAAGATCCTTTCTATTTAAGGCTAACTGTCTGCAGTCAGGCACATGGGGATTCAAGCTAAATGCTAACGTCAGCATGCTAACATGCTCACAATGAGAAATACTAGCATGCTGAGGTTGAGCAGTGTTTACCATGTTGACCTTTTTTAGTTTGGCTTGTTAGCAGAGTGACATAGATAAGATGTATTTATGTACTAAAGTATGGGACATATTACATGTTTTACCTGATGGTGGCAATACATGAAAATATGTGACAATTCATCCTGAGGGGAATATGAATGTGTCCCCCAAATGTAAAAGCAATCAACAAATGTAAACCTTGTAGTGGCGCTAGAGGAAAAGTCAGGTCATTAGGGTTCATCCTCTGGGAACCATGAATGTGTGAACAACAGTTTGTACCGAGCCAGACCGAAAGACACGGGCCATTGCTACAGCAATGCTGCTAGCATGGTTAAAAATCAAACAAAAAGAAAGGAACCCCTCCCAGTTTGCTAATTGTCGAGTCCTTTCTTGGCCTAGCAAAGTATATCATAACTGAACTGAAAGGAAACCGAAATACAGTGGACATGAAGTCAGAATTCCTCTGTCGTTACAGTTTGAGTTTGTGCTTTAAAGCAACTGTTTCCACTGTAATTATTGAACCTTTACAGGAAAGAACTAAAACACATTAACTTACTCCTCAGAGGCGTCAATACATTTATAGTTAATGAAAAACTAAGCAGAAAACTACACATGGTAATGATAGCCCCTCTTTTATTTTCCTCACTGCACAACTCATTTAATAAACTGTCCAACAGTCAGTTTGTGGTTTTTGAAGGTAATCATTGCTTTATGTAATTGGATGTGACGTTTTCGCAGAGGATCAACAGCCACTTGATTACTCCATTTTCACATTTGTTGAGGATAATTAAATCAAGGGCCAATGTATTAAGTATTTAAATTCAGTGTCATATTGGTTCTTGTTACTGCTGAATTAAAACAGCAAGGCCTTTTGGCGAAGACACATGTGGTCAAACACGATCCGATCCATTCACCCAAGACTCATTTTAAAGCCATGGGTGTAAAGAGGATAAATATGTACTTTCCGTCTTGTGATTGATCTCAATTCAGAGAGACACATCAGCAAAGGGGTATATTCCTGTTGCTTTGTGGTGATGAATGTACAACTTAAATTATCATATGTTATAAATAGAAAAATATTATATGAGTATTGATCTTTGTAACTATGCAGCACTTGCTGTTTGGTCAACGTCATATTGTGCTTAACAGAAAAGAAAAGACCGGTGAGGGTCTAACTGTCTAACTGTAGCATAATCATAAGAGGGGTTGCAAACATAATATGGCTTCGGCCGGGATATCAGTCAGTTGGGCAATTTATGGATATACAAATTGAATGGAATCCCATAACTATAACGAAGTCTACCTTTAAATGTTCTGGACTGAAACAAAATCTCAACGGGTCAGGAGTAGCAGACTGAGAAAAATACATCATAACCCTACATTTCCTTAAGATGGTCCCAAGATGATACTCTTCCCAATATTCTTTATGGCCGAAACAATACCAAGCCATGTTCATTTTCTCAGTCTCTCCCACATGTTCTTGAGGCCGTGCTGCGGAGCCGCCAACTGAACATGGACCCACACTCTATACATTATGAGTCTATTGGGCTGTCATGATCAGAAGTGAAGCTGCCAAATGCATCGCCAAACAGAGCAAAATAATGTGAATGTATAACTCATACAGTTATACAAAGTTTTTAAGGAATGAAAATATAATACGGAAAACACATTGACTATGAAAATGACAACAGGATACATTATGATGGATGCAGGTTTAATTAAACAAGGCAAGCATTGCAAAAGCAGATAGAAACAAAACTAAAGGATACTAGGATTCAGCAGCCTGGTGTTGATGCCATATACCAGATGTCTGTTGCAGGAATGAGGTCTTGTGGCAGACCTCCCTAAACCTGAGGGAAATCGTCAGAGGTTAAAGAGACACATACTATAGTTATGAAGCCTTCCATTGGCAGACTGTTGAATCTTTTGTTGTCTTTGTGTCTCTCTTCTGCTCTACAGGTACCTGCTAATGATGGGGAACGAGTTCAAAGATCTTAATGGCGCATAAGGAAGTCAGTAGCCGTGCAAAATGCTCCTCAGCAAGAGTCAACAATGATGCTAGCGGCCAGGAGAACATAAAGCGGGTATGAATCAGCATAGTGCTGTACAGTGGTGACAAGCAGCCACGATAAAAGCTTTAACTAATAACCATCACGTTTGGCCTTTCTTGCTTTCCTCTTCTACAGCAGCCTTCCTGTGTGTTGTAGACTGGTCCACAATGTTGGAGATCAATGGCAACTCCTGCACGAACAAGAGGTCGGCTTACACAACTATATCCGGCAGGGCCTTACTAACAGTTCCACTATTACGACTGCTCACTAAAAGTGAGCCTTTGCTGTCCAGGCTCAGCTGTGGAACTGCGTACATGGAGATCACATTTAGTCTCCTCTTTTAAATCTCTTCTAAAGACTCACTTTTACCTTTTGGCTTAACCCTGTAATTGATGAACAATTTGTATCCATCTTGTTTACCTCTTGGGTTCTGGATCTTATTTTTGTATATTGTATATATTTGTGGAGCACTTTGTAATTTTGAAAGGTGCTATGTTAGAGTTTGTATTTTTATATACACTGTACAGTTGAGACTGATGGGAATGTTATTAGTTTAGCACATTTTTCATCATAGACCAAAGTATTGGACAGTTTGACCTGACGACTGCACTAGATGAAAAAATGTACAGATCACTAAAGTTATTACTCATCATTACTCATATTCATCCTGTGAGGACGATGAGTGTCAACCCAAATTTCATGGCAGTCCATCTAATACTTCTCAAAACATTTCACTCAAAAGCCAAAATGGCAGCACTATAGAGAAGTCAACAGAATGAACGTCTGTATCAAATTCCATGGCAATCTATCTCATGGTTACCACTACTGTGGGCTAAAAACATCAAACTCAAAATGTGTTCTTCACCTTTCCCAAAATAATCCTCCACATTCCGTGATGGCAGAGCACCGGCTTGCTGTGGTAAGTCAGGCAATGCAAGACAATAGTCAGATGTCTGTTTCAGAAAGGGTCCAAGGGCAGTTTTATGTCTTTTATGCATTTGAAGTGGAAAGAAAATCTAATTTCAACCACTGAAACAAACATGTTGTTTTTGTTCCAAACCAATTGCAGATCTTTCAAAGTTTTTTTTTTTTGGTCTCATTCTTCTTTTTTTAATATATTTTCTTTACAATATTCATTGCTTTGTTTTATTTTTTCATTGACACAGTGGTTTTACTGTGGTCAATATGTGTTATTGCCTTGGGGTTAGTTGGTTGTTTACTGATGAAATTTCTCAGAGACCATACTGGAAAGAATCCCCCCGGGTTGTACGCTCCCACAACTCATCTGGTGACTCACAAGGGAAAGAGTTGACATTCATAGAACACCAGTGAAAATGTATGTATATGGAGTATTGCTTTGACACTCATTTCCAAGATTTCTAAGCTTTTTAATGCACTTTTGTCACAAACCACTTTGTTATATCTGATATCTAACTTTTCCTTTGCCGGGGAAACTATACTGCTGATCACAAATTTAGTATCTGTGGTGTTATTTTCTGAGCTTCTCCAACATATTAGACCCTTGCAGTTTGGTAACAGGTTCACTTGGTTCTCTAAATTCACTAAACTCGCTAGATTTGCTAGCAGACGATACATAAAAGCATTAAGACCTTCAGCCCACATAAAACACACGACCACTGACTTTGAAAAAACAAGAGAATATAAAGTTGTAATTTACGAGAAAGAAACTTGTATGTTCTCCGAGATTAAAGTTGTACATTTTAAAAAACAGCAGTGGCGGGCCACCAGGGCCTGCTAAGCCTTCTCTGCTGGCCTAAACAGAATCACTTAGTATAAATTTAAATTAAACAAATTTTATACAGGGCCCACGTGACCATTAACGCGTGCTGTGATTGGTCACAAGGAACTCCTCGGGGACCGCCAACATCTCACTAACGCTGCGAATGAATACGGCCAGTTAAGCCATATTTGTAGTAATGTCAGTCCTCTAAACCATTCTGACTGTTGGCTCAATGGTTAGCATGCATGTCTCTTAATAAGAGGATTGGTGGTTTAAACCCTAGCTATGCTAATTTTTCTTCTTTTTTGTTGTTGTGGCCTTTCTGTAATTTTAACAGTAGGTGGCGGTAATGTACCTTTTGTTGGATAAATCCGCATTTAAAAAGAAGAAGAAGCTAGAAGCAAGTAGCTATCTTGATTGAGAAACGGCTGATTTATTATGTGGTGAATGGACCGCATGAGACACGCAGCAGCACATTCAGAGGAGACAACAAGGAGGACGTGACTCTGCGGGGGGGCGCGGCGCCTGTTAGACAGCAGGTGTACGTCCAAAACCACGGCCCGCCACTGAAAAACAGTCAACAAAAAACAAGGTATATGTATCGTTCAGTACCTTCTCTTCGCTCAGAGGCCATCATTACCACAATGACAGTTATTTCTTGTTTTTCTTTAAATTCAGACGGCTGGTGTTACCACTGTTTTGCAATCTACTATTTTTCCAAGTTTTTTTTGTAAATTATTGACTTTAAACTCAGAAATTCAGATTTGATCCATTTTACATTTCTCTAAATTTCTCTGGTCCATTTTCAAAAAAACTACTTTTTTTAAGTCACGGTTTTTACATTTTTTTTAGAAAACCATATTCATTCATATCAATTCTAATACAACATGGAAATAACATGAAGGTCAATTAAAACAAATGCTCTGTCAGCAAACAAAGACATAATTTGACAAGATGCAGGACAACTGAACACATTTTCTCTGGCTGTACATCACTGATTTTGCAGATGACACAGAACAGAGCTCAGCTGGAGTGTGTCTGTGTTTTGGGTGGATAAAATAGAGATAAAGCTCCTTGACAAAGTGAACAGAGATTGCACGGACAGACGATGTATCCCTCCATCCTGAAGCCAACTCTAGAGGTGATATGGGGAAACGCCATGGGTGCAGAGTTTGAATGTGAACTACTATTGGACACAAACATGAGACATATGTTCTGTTTTACTTCAAGAAATCTCCTGACCCACGGGTCTCCTAATGTTTGTCTTTCTCTAAAGCAGCGTAAGAACAAAAATTGTGTGCTTTAGTCTCACAGGAGAGGATGATTTATTTTTCTTTTCCTGTATTATTGCTGAGTGGATAATAATGAAAAGATTACAGAGATAAACTTATCTCCCTCTTATAACCTGTCAGCAGTAAACAATCCATAACCCACGGAGAATTAAATCTTAAACTAAATGCAGATTCCAAATATAAAATACTGGGTTGATAAGTGATATTTATTTCTATTGTAACATTTTGTGTGAGTGTTGGTGGGACCTTCCCAGGAACATTAGAACATGATTTTTACCAAGTTATGGTTTGGAGCTTTGCCTTGCCTGGCGAGTCTCCCTCTGTGCTTTTACTGCCTTTCTGGTTGATAAATGTCCCAGGAGAGGTTGGTCTAGTGGTCAGAAAACCCACAACTATAGCCAGCGTTCCTTCAATCTGTGACGCTTTCTTTCAAAGTATAAACTATGATTGATGTTCATGTTTTAGCGGAGAACCTGGGAATGGTCCCTGGAGCCAGGGTCGTGACACAGTAGGCTGGGAAACAGTTTTGGGGAATGAATTTACTTGAAGACGTTGAATTCCAATAAACAACATTCCAGCTACATGGTCTGGCTTGCCACAAAGACCAGCACGCTCTTTGTAGGGCCAAGTTCACAAGAGTTTTAGGGACTGTATCAAAAAACATGTTTCTTTATCTGGAAGCTTGCCAGCATCTGCGACGTCACATGAAATACTCTTTTTGCATTAATTTGAAAAAACATTTGTCATTTATTTGATTTTTTTGAGATGTGAGACTTCAAATATGACAAAAAAATCTAAAAAAGGAGGAACGACGTACAAGGCAGAGACCAATGCCTATCACTAGGCCTTTAGCGGCACTCGGTCGGTGGCATGCAGCTCAGAATCTGATTGGAACATGAGGAGATTTATGAAAATAAAATTGATTGAAATAAGCATTATTCTATCATTAACAATTGGGCTTTTAGTGTCCAAGCACAGCACAAGGAGTCACGCTTTCTGTTAACTGGACTCATTTTGTTAAAAGGTATTTGTATCCTAAATGAAAACGTTTTGTTCAACATGGAGAATCTACTGGAAACCTTTCTTGGCAAAGGCACAAAAAAAGTGAAATGCTTTACATAAATTGCAGTGTTGTATTCTGGCTCATCTACTTCTGCCTACGGCACAGATTATTCAGTTCATCAGTATTTTTACAAAAATGTTTTATGGCATTTAAACATACATTAATTCCCCCATGTGTTGTGATAGTGTTGATGGCTTATGGAGCTTATTGACTGATCATCCAGTGCCTGCACAATTTCTGTTTTAAATGTATTCATCACGGACATGATTTTCTTCCAATGAAAACAACCTGATGTGTTTCCTCTCAAAACAAGTCAACCTACTCAATATGGGAGTCTATATATCTGTTTTCAAAGATCCCTAAAATGTATAGCGATGGGTGAATAGTTCACATTCCAGCCTGATACCATCAACCAGACTGAAACCTATAAGTATCATTTCACAGCACCAATATTATTTCTTTATTTATTGTGTTATGTTGGGGCACGCTTCTCATTTAATTGTTTCATGCAGCCTGCTGTGCATTGGTTTTTAAAGCACATGTGGTCTAATAAATGTGAAACTACTACCAGCGTTTTTCATTTATTCTGATTTACACAAGATGTAAAGCTAGATAGATTTGTTTCAGAAAGGATGTCCAAAGATATTCCTGTTATTTTTTGCTGACTGCTAATGCAATGTATTTAAGTGTACAGAGTGTATGCGACTGCACTAAAAGTACAGAAAGATGGCAGTGTCCTGTTGTTTGCTGGATTGCAGATGTTTTTACTATCCTGTCACATGTTTACTGAATTGGTGCAGCCAGATGCATACCGCTTTGGAAAAGGGTATTTATAGCCGTGTTTGGACTCTTTGTTTAATTGATGTAGCCTGTGTCATTGTTTTGGTTTGGCTGACTGAGTATAGCAACCTAACTCTTTATTATAGCGTGGTCCGTTTATATTTTAAGATGTCAGGGTAACCATCTACCTATCTGCAAAATTATCCAGGAAAAGTAGGGAAAAACCTCCTATCAGCTGTATCCTTAACAAATAGCATTCTGCAAGAAAACATTTTTTTTTTTTGCATTCTCAAAAAAGGGATTTTTTTCAGATTGGAGGTTTTGCTCTTCGGCCATCGAATTAGGAACCAGAGTAATAGTGATAAATCACAAGTTGTATGGACCATACTGGATGTGACTGAATGTTTCAGTCAGCTGGTACTGGTGGTACAGATGAGGTGTCAATAACAGGATCATGCATGGCCTCATGTACAATACACGTGGAGCTGCTGTATACGGGCTATTTGTTTGCAACATTACTGCACATTAGGCCAGAATCCAATCATGTCTGTCAAATTTAAATCCAATTACAGCTACACCTTTAGACTTTTCTCAGTTCTTGCAATGCTAGAGTAACTGTACAATTCCACACAAATAAATGGTATACAAACTATCTTTGGTGGAAATTATCAGAAAAACAGCATTTTGGCAGTTTAAAAAAACATTGAAATATATTACAGGCACAACCATTTGGGTACCAATAACTTGCCCTTTCTTACTTTCTCACATGGCTAAATCAATCTTAAGCAGAACATTAACTCATCTGTGGTAAACAAAATAAAAGATGCTATGAAGCATATGAAAACTATTAAAATCCTCCAAGAGTCACTGATGAATAGCTGCATATACTTTGTTCTATAGAAGTGTATTTTACAGGGGAGGCCAGTTCAAACAGCTTATCAAGTGCACACATGTCTGACAGGATATTAATCTCTGTTGTGTCCTTCACTCTACACCCTGCAGTGCCTTGACCTCTCTTTTGGCTGCCTGCCAAAGGCGTCAGTCAGAGAGACTCGAGTTCATCCAAAACGGATGTGGATGTCTTCATCATGACTGTCACAGCAGCTTATGGACCTTTCAGCACACAGACGTCTTTGGCTTCCCCTGATGCAGGTGTGGTTTTGGGTCTAAGCCAGTGTACCAGATAAAGGGATGCCATCCGTGTGTCGGTACAGAGACAGTTAATCAGGGTCTTTAGTGACGTCATACAAACATAAACCCAGGGGCTGATATCCTGAAATTAATCTGCTGGGATTTTCTCAGAGTGTTTTGATTCTTTGATCTCCAATTGTTTGTATACACTAGGGTCTATATCAAGTTTTCAATAATGCATGTGGTGGAGGTTGTAGACAGGCGGGTCGGAGGCGCTTTGATCGTCTGCTCAAGAAATAATGTCTCAATTTACTGCTTATGTCTCCATGTGACCATCAGCGAGAAGATTGGCTATAGAGTTATTCTTAATGCTTGATTGATCGATTTCCGGGTTCGATTCTGGTGAAATCAGATAAAATTATGCAGGTTTACCAAAAACCTAAAGGGACTGGTGCTCACAAACCAGGAAAGTAATTTACTGTTCACACTGGTTTTATATTAGACAGGGCAACAGATGTTACCTATCAATTGATTTCAACATTATTGAGGTCTTTACAAAGTAAAACATTTATCAAATTTGAATGGTGCGACCGATTTTATTACATTAATAGCTTACAAATAGCAAGCTTGTGGTTTATATGCACACAATTAGTAATGGATTTACGAATTGCCGGTGCAACGTAATCCATCTTGATTGTGCTCCTTTTCTAAGGAGTTTCTAAGATACATGCTTATCATACCATATTTATCTTTGGGCACATGGGGCTACAGTTTTCTCTTCAAATATAGTGGAATATATTGCAAAAAAACTATTCCTAGACTAGATATAGTACAAGAAAAACTCACTTTTTCGGCAAAGGGTTTGACCAATTTTGAAAATGTCTTCACATTTGTACTTTGGCAAGCCCAGAAAAATTTCCAGCAAATTTCAGTTACGGCCACAAATGCGTTGAAGAACACAAAGGTCAAACCGTACAACTGTTCCAGTTACAGCAATTCACAGAAAAGAAGCGATGGAATTTGTAGGCAATGGCGGGACAGAGGTTAGGATGTCACCACGTTTCCTTTCAAAGATGACAAGAGGATTTAAACAGAGTGAAGTGGTTAGAGAGGGTAAATGACATTTTCTTGTGGTTAGAAACTAACAGTTCCTGGTTGTTTTACAGAGTTCCTTACCACAAAGTAAGAGAAATGGGTCACTTGAGAAGTGACTCATTGACGGCTGCAGTTGCAGTGGGACCTCAAAATGAATTAACCATTAAAACCAGCACTGTATATTGTTCAAACTATTTTGTTTTGGCAGTTGTCTCTATGCCTACAGCCTGTAATTATCCTCCTTGAGGGTATTCTGCTTTTACCGTCTTTCATTTCGTCGTTCATAGAGAAATGCACAAAGCTCCAACAGCCACAAGTACGTGATGTTTGGATGTGTTTTATATTTGCTCAGTTGTTTGCTTTTCGACTGTCAGTCATTTTTAGATTAGCTGATTTCAACAAAACAGAGTACACACAGGAAATAAAAATACAGCCAAGTCATCACACTGCCATGCAGCTGGCTAATTGGCGCGTTTCAATGATTCAAGGATCATTTATTGTCATTATGCAACCTAATAAAATTCAGTTGTAGCCCATCTGTAACACAACAAACACATGGCAAACAAAAACAGTAGTACATTCCAGTAGTAGATTGTATTTAGTTTGCTACATAAAGGAACGTAAACAGCAGCAACAAAAACTCCTCTCAGGTGGTTGTGATTTTGCCTCATCAAGGCTGCATTATGATGATGAGAGGATCCCACATTCAAAATCATTTAAAAATAATCAATATTGAACATGTTTAGAAGAGAATCAAAATTGACCTTCTCGGAACCTCTCACCATTCAATGGTCGAAGACGATAATCGTTTTAGACCAGCTGGACACCTTTAGCAATTGTTGGAGTAGACACATTTTCTTCCAAGGTGAGCCAAGAGTGAGAGACTTCCTTCTCAAACTGAGCTTCTAGCCTCTTTTAGCTCACTGTGTTTTTTTTGCAACCATCAATTTGCTTCAGTCTCAGTGCTCTCATCAACCTCATTTCCAACAGCAGGAGATGGCAGCTGATTTAAGCAAAAACAATACACTTCCTGCCCACCAAATGACAAGCAGTGAGTCAATGGCTGGAGCTGGTAAAGATTACACCAGTTAGGTTAGTATAGTAGAGTGTGTGTTACTGTAGGACTGTGAGAGCTATGAGGCCTTAACATGACGTTTCCCCATACTTCCTGTTGATGTGGAGATGTATGTGATGTGGGACGTCTTATAATACACATTTAGTACAATACATGTGAAATACAGTCATTACTGCACATTAACATTACAGTAATAGGATAACTGTGAAGCCGCTCTACCTTTTTTCACTTGTGTAAACTAATTTTAATGGAAAGCAGCATTTTAATAATCAATTGTTTCATGGAAAGGACCAGGGTCATGAACAATTTAACATCTATATGGTCATTCTCAGTGTCAGGAGTGACCTCAGTCTGAGGACAACCGAAGTCTTGCTGGACATGTCTAATCTGCAGGCATAATGTGTGTGTAGTTTATTGTATCATTTGTGTGGATGCACGTGTGGTTGTATGTGTGTTGGTCTGTGCTCAGAACAACTGCTTGGGTCCAGAAGGCCCCAGTGATCCTCATGGTGCCCCCCACCCCTCCACCCCCAACAACACACACACACACACACACACACACACACACACACACACACACACACACACACACACACACACACACACACACACACACACACACAAACACTCTCTCTCTCTCAGCTGTGAAGACTGGGCCGGCATCACTCCGCCCTTCGCCCTGTGACTCATTCACAGAATATTCTATTTTTCCCTTCTCATTTATTTTTTTTTCCTCCCCAAGGCTAAAGCTATCCATTTTATTTAGCAATGGCCTTCAAACAGCTGTGGAGTTACCACACATTTCTTCAGCAGAAAAGTCACTCATCAGCAGCAGTTTATCTCTGCTCTGCAAATATAACATACTGTTTGCACATGTATACATTGTGCTGTATATTCCTACTGTATTCAGCTGCCGGGACAGCTAAATAAAACGCAAAAAAATACATTTGAATTAAAATATTTCACACAGGTTTCTTTTCAAATGTGTAGTTCATGCACTGAGGGATTGAAGAGCAAACACCTGATAATAAAAGACATCATATAAGGTAAAAATGGAGCCTGCAACGACTGTGCCCTCAGTAACAATGCCGGCATGAGTTACCTCAGCCAAACTGCACTATCTCCTCTCCTTTCCCGACTACAGTGTAGCACGCAACAAGTCCAACCACCTGTGAAACTCATTAGCTCACAGCAAATTGGTTCCACATGTAGAGATGCACTCCCACAAATGGTGTGTCACATAAAATGGAAATCTTGGCATGAAATTGTGTAAGGGGAAAAAATGTGGTAAAACTGTGTGAGAAACATTGTTGGACAGCGGCTCGCTGAAAAAAACTGGTTTGGGTTTTGTAACTTCTCTACAAATATATCCCGAAAGAAGATGGAAAACGGGGTAAAACATAATCTACGACAGCCTTCAGCACATTAAAAAAAATAATTCTATGTTTCAGAAAGTAGCTCCCTTTGAGAAAAAAAGTGCGAATGGTTTAGTGTTTCTATTCATCTGCCCTTACAGTACAGCACAGGTGCATTAGTATGTTGTACTTATACCAGTTGTCCTGTAATTTCTCCTTGCGAGAAACCTTCAATTATCTCAACAAAGATATTATGTAGACCTTTCCTAAACCTTTAATCTTTTGTCTACGTGGGAGGTTTACTCTATTCAACATGACTGCCTCAATTACAGATGCATATTTCCAAGTTGCTGGGTGGTTTTGGGGGCAATCTGCTATTCAATCTGCCATAATGTCCTTCGATCTTTTTTGTTAGCGGGCGAAAACGGTGCACACACAAGGGGCTGGTGGGGGAGTGTTGCTTCAGGTATCGGTGAGACATGAAATACGATCCAGGGAGTCCAGTTTGAGCAACACCAGAGACCGGGTTTCACAACTCTGGGAAGTTATCATGGTGGCGGTTTTCTTTTGTTGCATCTAAGGTAGCAGTAGAAATTTCACGCACTATGAGGAATGTGTGCTTGCATGTATTTCATTGGCTACCTCAGTACTTTGCAAGGTGACATCGCAATGCTGTCTGACAAAAGTTAAGACAGGTGCAAAGTTTTTGCCTCGTCACTGGACTGGCCCTACTTAAATGAATAAGGCCCCTGTGTTATTTTATGGAGAGATAAAGTCGGTCTAAACATAGCCTTAGAGCGAAGTTCAAACCCTGTCGGTTTCGGGAAGTTACAGAAATTGACTCCTTCACAGTCCACTGTGGAGCAGCCAGTGAAGCACAGGCACTGAAGTGTGACTTAAAGCCCATAGTCAAAGACCTGTTGCAGTAAGGCGCTGTTGATTCTGTTTAAGTTGCGAAAACGTCATTGAAGGACCGTCAGCTCCGGATCCTGATATGCGTTACTCACAGAATGAAATCTAACTCCATATTGAGCTTTGCATTGCACTCCAATTAACCCAATTATAATATATGCAGCAGAACCTCATCAAAATCTGGCGCCACATTACCCACAATGCAACTATGCCACCAACAGTTCAGTCAGAGATTCTGGTGGCAGCTCGTGTAGCCTTGAGCCGATATCCTCAAGGTGAGGTATCTTTTTAATTTAAAAACTTGTCGTCTTAAGCCCTGGCTGACTCTGCCTCGAGTGACATCACTTGAGGTCATTTAACAGGTTCAACGCAGCTTTCTCTGGAATCACAAAAGGCTTTTTTTTCACATTTTCAGCCGTACTCCCCAAGACCTGCAAACAGGCTTTATGTGTCAGATAGGTGGAGTTCCCTTTTAAATGATCAAAGCTTCCAGTTCGACTTCAGCAGGAGGGCTGAGTCATTCACCTCCTGATCTTTGTTTCTGCCGTTGTATAATTTTCCACCCTACCACCCATACATCCAGCAGAAACTGTTGATGCACAACAACATTTACTCTCCAACTGGCAGAAAACCAACCCCACAAATGTTGGTACTGTGATTGTGTCTACAGCAACTGTTCTTAGTCAGGACGTGGCACATCAGCACACATAAATAATGAAGTTATTGTGGTTGGAAAGATAATTATATTCCAGCAGAAACAGCTGAAGCAAATTATTTATTTTACAAAAGCACAACGTGTAACAGTTAGACAGACTGAAACCATATATATTTTAGGAGGGAAATAAGTAGCATGCATGTAATGTTAATTTCATGTTCATGTTGAGTTTTACTTGTGCAGTGTCCTGGTGTTGAACTAAAATCTTTGAAGCCATCTGTGGACTGTACAAAATGTAAAAATGAACATGTGATATTCTAATGTCCTTCAGGGAAGAGCAGTAAATAAAAGTATAACAACCGGTGTGTTTCAATAATGAGGTCAAAAGTTGTAGCATAATATGAACAAATCTAAAATGTTTTCACAGCTTTTAAAGGGAGGTGATATGAGTGTGTTGAATTATATTATGTAACTCTGCAAGAGTTTGGGCAAAAGCTTGAAACCATATGGAAACGACTGTTAACGGCACGGGTGGTTTTGCTAAATGTAGCCCAGCAGGGCTTTAAAAAGGCAAATTACAATGGGTTCACAAGTAAATGTTGCAGGTTGTGTTAATTTTTTAAATTTTTTTTAGATCTACAAAACAAAACTTGAGCTCCTGGCTCCAAATTATTTACATAAAGCTTAAAACCTTAACAAAACATGAATTGATTTCATCAATCTGCATGGGTGTTAGTTGTATCCTATAATGTGGACTCGATTAGGACAAACACCCAACATTAATATTGTAAAAATGCAGTGGTAAATTCACACAAGATAGAAAGAAGATGTATAAAAATCCCCATCATCCATGCAAAACATTGTAACAATACTGGAATCAACCACATTTCCAATAATCGGTCCATACAACTACATTAATAAAAAAACTGACAGATGTTGCTCTTCATCCTTTTGAGGACACACCATTCCTCTTCGAGCCTCCCAAGCGTGCGCTGTGGCCAACTAACTCTTTCCCATTCATTTCAACTCCCACATCTGAATTTGTCTCTGGATGGTGGTGACATTGACCACAGCTGTAATGAGAACAGCCATATAGAACAGACCTCTTTCTCAGAGAGGGGTTATTCCTCTGAAGTTAAACCACATCTAGAGACAATCTGGACATAAGAAACATGGTTATGTCAGATACAAAGGGGGCCTGAAATCATCACTGCCATCGGCAATAAGTCAGTCGTGTCGTGAAGTGGTTCCTCACAGACGGAGGGGATTCAAAGACATGTGTGGATCTGCCATCGTGAAGAAAACATGTGGATCTTTTGATTTATTTTGTAGTCAGGAAATATCTCCTTACTGTGCTAGTTTGACCTTTACTGAGAAAGACAACGTCAAGTAGAAAAACAATGTGTAAAGTATGGATAATTGATTGTGTCTCTAGCCAGGATTTGTTCATAAAATAATGATTAATAGATAAAACCAGCTAAAAGCCCCTTGTAGTATATCTCAAGTCTCTATACATCCTTCGGTGGCCATGAGTGACTGATCGTTCAAAATCTTTGTTTGAGAAGTGGCCGCTGTTATTCATCGGTTATACAGTTCATAACACAGATTTACATCCCCTACAAACAGTTCAATCTGCTAAGCAAGCAGAAAGTAATGGATGTGGAACTCATCCAAGAATCTCAGCTTTGATATATCCCAGAGTAATAGTTAAACCAGAGAGCAGGTTTTACAATATGAAGGATAGCTGCCAGGCACGATGAAGAGGAGGGAAAATATACGTTAGCATCAAGGCCATGAAATGTGCAGCGAAGCATAAAATGTTTTACTATGTCCATGTATCAGAACTGTCTTTGTTGTCAGAGGTGAGCAGAGCAGCCAAAACCTGCATTCAGGTAAAAGTACTGTTACTTTGCAAAACAAGTAAAAGTAAAAGTAGTCATCAAAATAATTACTTGAGTAAGGGTACATGCATGTTTACAGGGGGGAAAAAGCTGTTTGAGTGAGTAACTTAAGAAATGAAAAATATATTTAAAAAACATATTTTTAATTTCTTAAGTCCCGTGTAAATTTGGTGTAAGCAAACATGGAACTACAGCACAAGTAGTTCCATGTTTGCTTACACTGATGCCTACAGGCAACGTTTTGATACATTATTAAATATGGGGATGTTATAAAGAAAAAAGGCTAATTCAGAATAAGTTCAGCTTCTGCTTAAAGAAATAGTTCGACAATTTTGGGAAATACACTTATTGGTTGGGAGAAGAATGAGACCACTCATGTTTATATGATGCAAAGGCCAGCAGCCAGTTAGCTTGGTTTAGCTTAGCTTAGCTTAGCTTATCTTATCTTAGCGTGAAGACTGGAAACAGGGGGAAACAGCTGGTCTGGCTCTGACTAAATGCAACAAATGGGCCTCTAAAGCAAGTGCAAAAACAATTTTTTGAAAAGCGTCTAGTTATATTGTTCTGTTACTCTTAAAAAGTTAAACTTTGTCTCTTGTAATGAATATATGAAAGCTGTGGAAATTAGGACATTGTGACGTTTTAATGTTTCAGACTGAACCACATTCCCTCCCAGTTTAAGTACCTTTGCAAATTCTAAATACTAAACCAATCATATTTTACTGCTCCCTCTTTTATTTGGGTGGTTGAAAATATTTAAATGTTGTCTTGCATCCAAACCATATTACAATTTTGAACAGGAACATTTTAATGGATTTTAATGTTTATAGAGCAGCAGATAGAAAATTAAAATGTGTAAGGTCATTTATTATGAATTTCCTTCTATATGTGGTTTCTGTATGTTTGCAATGTGATGTTTGCAGTCTTTGTATGAAAAACAGTTGAGTTTAGGCTAAACATTTAGACTTAGACAATCAACAGACTGCATATCACACGGTCAGTATCTCCATGTTGAATGAGAGAGCCACGTTACCGTGCCGATAAGGAAGCTGGAAAAGTTCAAAGGCATGTAAACAAAGTTAAACATGTACACAAGTATTATTTGGCTTAATCAGCAATGCTGACAGAAATAAACTGCGTGGCAGTGCAACCTTTCAGGAGTGACAATCATAATTCCCATATAGAGCCGTTTGGTTGAAGACTGAACTCTGTGACCTCAGTGACTGTTTAAGATGTTTTGGCTAATTGTCATTTAGCTCTACATGCATTTAGACAATAAACAACTTTTACGTAATCAAGACGAGACTGTGTAAACATCTTCTGCAGCAGCAGCTGCAATCAGTGTAGTTAAACAGTTTAGTTTATTCCAGACAGATACAGAGTAAATTCTGTCCGAGGATGTGGAGCCTCGTGTGGTCTAAACGGGATCCGAGGCGCCTGAGCAATGGAGCTAGTAGAGAAAATGCATCCACATTACTCAATTAGCAAAACCATAATTTTGCCCCCTCGCTTTTCATCATTCTATTTAAGCAGCCATTATGAACATTCTACTATTTTTAGCAATGGGCAAAAACAAGTAATACAGAACTTGAAGCCAATTTAGTCAAACTATAGTCGCTGAACGTTTCCCACAGCGTACTTTGGCTGTCAATGAAATCACAGTCACAGTCTGTCCATCCACACAGAAGTATGACTGCTTACAAAGGTAAGAAACATGAAACCATTTAAGGCGATCATGGACTGAAAATAGAACATGGGTAAAGACAGGCTAGTCACTAGCCGGTTACAGGTTAATTCAATATGCACTAGCCGCTAGTGCATATTGAATTAACCTGCAAGGTTCCAGCCAAACTTTATACAGTTTGAGCTAAAAGGAGGATTGTACTGTCGATGCAAGTCAAAATGAGCTTACTTGGCTCACTGACAGGGTTAACTCTGGAGATGGGGAAGGAGCCCAGTTAAAGAGTCGACTCTTTCAAGTGCAATGAGGCTCTCAATATTTGAGTTTGCTTAGCACCCTCAATCTAACTAATCTGAACTACAATTGGATGCTTCTTGAAATAATCCGCGATGTTAGGTGGTGCAGAAATGCAGGAAATGTGTTAAAATAACAGTTTTTCTTTGGGCGAGGACTCCCACACACCCGCCAATTATATATCTTTCTGAGTTTGCTCTCCCATTTGAAAACATAACAAGGAACCCTTGAGCAGAATACACTGACCCATCCGGCTGTTGAAACCTGACGAGGAGTGGCCTGATAGGATGGAGGGTAACAGCATCATGGAAAACAATTCTGAGCCAATAGAGTACTAAAGCTGCTCATGAGCCTTGGAACAATAAAGTGTCCTTAAGCTTTGGAAATAAAACAGTGCTTGGATGTGAAATACAGAAATACCTGACTTTTAGAATCAGCATGGTGTTAAAGTCAGATCAAATGACTAAGTGATGTCTGCCAAGCCCGCTTAATGGCTTTCTGGACATCTTAATGTCAGTTTCAAGGGACTCATTTCTATCTTAGTTTTATAGTAGCAGATATAAAGAATGACAGCAATTTAACGGATAATCATAGATACGGTTGTGGTCTCAGTTTGAGCTTTCAGACACATTTATATGGACAAATACTATTTGTATTTGATTACTATCACCGATTTGGAAAGACTGTGAGTGTAATAACACAATATTCTTGATTTTGGCTTTTAGAATATATTGGATCAAATAACTCACTCAGAATCAAAGACAGCAACAGCACAGAGATGACCATGAATCTTCTCTCTCCCCTGCATACTTCAGACACCGGGGATTACGAATGATGAACAACAGTAAAACATGTGCAAAGGAAGAAAAAGGGTCGCATGAAAGATACGTACACGCTACATCATGCTTTATATGGGAATATGATGTTGTACCTTCAATTTGTATAGTGTGACAGATAACTGGTATTTGATTATTTGCATTTTACGTAAAAGCTTCGATTGATGTGGTCAAAACTAATATAAACAAGAGAAGCATCCTTATTGTTAGAAATGGACAGTGTGCTTCATGTTGTGTGCTATCAAACTATAACTGAATCTATATAAGTTTGTTTTGACTCGAAAACATGGTTTGTTTTCGAGGTATCAAAGCATATGTTTATGATCACATCTGGAGGGTATATTAATCCTGTTTTCTCGTAGTAAGATTGTGTCAAGAGTTCTTTTCCGGTTCTGAGTAATCAGGTCTGGTATCAAGATGCACTTTCACAACAATCTGGAAACAGGTCATGAATCACAGAGAGTTGAAGTCCCAATGACGCAAATGCATGATTTGTGTGTGAATGTAAAGAAAGATGGGGCAGTGTGTTCCTGACAGCAGGCTAAACCTGGCTCTGACTGGTGCGACACGCAAATAAAGCATTATTATCTCAAGTGTATCACATTTCTTTGTCATTTCGGAGGAGCAAGAAAACATTGATTCAAGATGGAGGCAATTCACTTCTAATGAGTACTGAGGGAGGCTCGGGACGGGAGACCACCGACTTGGAGCATACGTGGTGCCT
Organism: Taurulus bubalis; assembly: GCF_910589615.1. Lineage (NCBI taxonomy): Eukaryota > Metazoa > Chordata > Actinopteri > Perciformes > Cottidae > Taurulus > Taurulus bubalis. The sequence goes on along the minus strand of NC_136590.1, from coordinate 36,160,748 downwards.
TAAGTAGAAACACCTGATGTTATTTGCTCAGATAAAAAACAAACTTGCATTTTAAAGGTTGAGAGGATAGAGACATATTGAAGCAGGAGACATGGAGGATGTAGAGCTGTAAACAAACAGACACCGTGGCTGTCTTAGGTCACCACATGGTTATTCAGTGAGACCAAGCGATACAATGTGGCAACACTTACTCATACATCTGTCATAGGTTGTAAGAAAGGCAAAACACAGGATCATATTTGAACACCCCTAAACAATGTCAATGTCCTTCTCTTGTTCCAATGAGATCTGTATACGTTGCATGCGATTAACAGGTATAAAGATATTAAGACCGGGGTGATTTACTGCCTCCAAAGAAGCTTCGACATACATGGATGTGGTGTCCGTCTTGCAGAGAGGAGAGTGGCTTTAATTAAAACAGAAAAGGCTTAAAAGCTGCCAGTGTTATAAAGCTCTGCCTCTCTAAACCTTGGCGCCTGTGAGCTCAGCGTGGCTTGCAATTTGTGTTTCATCTGCGCCATCAGAACAAAATGAGAAACATGGGTCCAGCAATGGGAATAAAATATAAAAGCCGGCTTGCAAAAAAACTGAAACCCTGGATGGAAGACATCCAAAAGGAGGGGTGATGATTCAATCACGTTACACGGCCGATGCGACAGAGATACAAATGTACAAGGAATATGCCGTTATGTTATGCAATATTATTTTGTGATTTAAACACAAGGGGGGTTGTGATCATAGATTGTGTTTAAGAATAGTGTGACGTTTGTGATTATTCATGTTTGCATTCAACAATGGACTTCTATTACTACAGGTGGAAGGTCCTGCTAGCTGTCTCTAATTATACGGTTTTGTTACAGGTGCAACCACCATCCCATACCCCAGCCTACAACCTTAAATGTATCCCCACTGGCACCCTTAAATAAAATTTTAAAAACACGAACAAAAACAATTCTATCCAAAGAAGGTATCCCCCCCCCCCCCCCAAAAAAAAAAGCACATACAATTTACATTATAGGATTTCGGGAAAACTATGTATCTAAATCAATTTAATTGTCACATCCCATATACACATTATGAGCGAGTGGTTACGACATGCCAAAATGTGGTCATTTACAGCGATGAAGCTCAGGCTACAACCACACTAACATGTTTTTGTTTTAATATGTTCTTAGACTTGGACACAATACAATGAAGAAATAGTACAAGCATTAGCATTTCTGTCCCTGCTGGGGCGTGAGCATGTTTTAATGGGCACATTCTTTGTTTGATACATTGTGAAACTAACAGGTCATTTCAGGACTTTGCGCTGAAACAAATGATGGCAGATGCTGCTTTGAACGAGGGCTTCATTTGTTGTTGTTAAGCAGGCATGAGGCGACAGCTGTTTTCATTGATAGCATCACAAAAGAATGTGTCAATAAGCACACATTACGAAACTCCAAGAACAGTCACTTGCTTGTAAATTAGAAAGGTTTTCCCCGCCAAGCCTGTGTTGTAACATGTGCCGTCTGATTTACCAAGTATGTTCTGGTAGGGCTGACCCCTCGGCCTGTGCACCGCTTCCTGCTCTTTAAAGGGCAACCCCACACATGTCCGAGTCAGTTTTACAACCGATGACAGGAAGCCCCTCAGGTGATGCTCTGTAGGTGACCTGATGAAGCCAGTGGAATTTTACTGTGGTGATCCACGGCCTCACTGTTGGCTCTTGATACTGATAAGCCTGACATTGATGGACATGTTCAGTGGGCCATACATATCCATGTTATTATTGGTCTTTAACACAAACAGTATTCTTGTGCCGCTCAAGAAGCACTGTATTTAAAGGTTACAATAGTCATTTGATTGTGGAAAATGTCAGTTTTGTAGAGCTTGGATGTAGTTTTTATAGTTTTGAAGTGAATTTATAATATTCCTAATATTCATATTATTATCACCAAAGTATTTTAGCGAGAAGATTGCACTTAAAAAACCTGCCAAGTTCCTCTTTTCATAAGAAGTGTGCAAACTGATTTGCGATTACAATTTAAGTCCAGGCATATGTTGTTATGAGTGAATACTAACATAGTAGAAAAAAATGATATTCTTTCAAACTAAGCTTTGATTCTCGACAAATACTTGTATTGTTTATTGCCTGATATAAACTACCAAACTGCCCTCGAAAATTGGACAATAACACGTGAGCAGCAGGAACAACAGACTCGTACGGATGCTAGTTTTCATCCCAAACACAGCCGCCACCCTGCGGGCCATTTCCTGAATTGCCTTGGTTACCGAGTCAAGTGTGTAAAATGTGTTGCCAAACTCTGGCACTAATTGACCACTTACAGCCTGGAAGAAGCCAACGCCAGCAAGTCAACTGTGAGGCCTACACACTTGGAAACCTTCACTCCCATTACTCCACAGCAACATAGAGGCCAGTTCATGACACAATTTCAAATTCCTTCATCAGCCATTGTGTGGTAAATGGATAACAGTTTATGCCTGTTTAGCCACAGCTGATCCACTGACAGATATAACTTGAGCAATGGAAAACACACATGCCTGCAGCAGTGCTCCCCGACCCACATCCTATTCCTGCTGCAGGTCCTGAGAAAAGAAGAGTGATCAGCCTCACAGCTCCAGGAGGGAAGTGAATGTTCTCACAGGTGTTCACCAAAGTTTGTGTGGGAATTACCTGATAGAAAACAAAACAGGGCTTCTACATTATATTAAAACCTCCACATCTGATGGTATGCTTATGAAAGGGAGAGGAAGAAGATGAAGATAAAGATGAAGAATTAGAAAAAGAAAAGAAAGAAGAAAAAGATAAAGAAGAATAAGAGAATGAAGAAAAAGAAGAAGATAACGAAGAAGAAATAAAACTCATTAAAGTCATTAGTCTGCTGAAGTTGTCCAAATCTTATTATCAAAAAGGACAGACTCCCTGATGATAATTTGAAGTACTAAAATAAAATAAATAAGTCATCATTACATCATTTGGATCGTAATGGTAACCAGAAATGAACCCAGACGCTTTCCAACAAACCAAACTTGGGAACTGTCTCCCTGAAGTGTAATGACAAAGTCTAGAGTGATGACTAGACAAATAACGGTGATCTTGTACAGTACATGCAAAACCGATAATAAATGAGTCATGGAAGTTTTCTAAGGTCCTCGCCATGAGTTTGGAAACATTATGGAGTCATTTAGTTTCTGTGGGTGGTGCAGCTGGAGTGACAGCCACGTACAACACATTTGTCTAGTTTGTCTTGAGTTTTGTGAATTTAACTCGTATGGACAATAAGAAAATGAAAATGTTCTTGCATGAGCCCCATTTTCTGCTTTGGAAACGTTTGCTTTCATCCGTGCTGTTTGCTGATGATGTCATCCTTTTGGCCATGTCTGTAATCTCTGGTGTTCATTCAAGACCTTTACTGCAGAGTGTGATGGAGTCAGGATTACAATCACCAACTCCAAATGTTTCTCTATCATTTTAATTGCCCTACTGAGGTGAGGAGCAAGCAAAGGCAGCTGGCCGAGGCGGTGAAGAGGGAATCAGTCAGCTGTGTTTCTCTACCTGTTTGGATTAATCACCAATTTACTTTTATGTAAGGCTTACCATTGTGATTATAATGTTTATGTGGTTCACTCTGCCACTCTGAACCTGTTGAACAGATGGGAACTTAAGGAGCCGGAATCTGTAAATCTCCATCAACGAAAAGCAGGTTTATCTCAGAGGATAATTGTTTTCATTTGTTTATGGAAAAAGTAAAACACAAATCTGATGCCAGCTATAAAAAGTCACCACTTGAGTGGAGTTTCATACATTTTTCCACTTTCAGCCCAAAGTACGGGGCAGCGAGATAATCGTGTTTTGGTCGTACACGTTGTGGTTTGATCACTGTTCATGAAACAAGTGAGCTAGGGCCCCATAAATTCAGAAGACTTGGGGATGAAAGGTCTTTTATTTTGTTATTTTGGAAGAAGCGAAAGAGTACAATAGTAATGTTTGGACTCAGCAGAGCTCCATTTAAGGACATTTCAGTCTGAGGGAAACTTATTGAAAGCACCTGGTAGTAAGTGCAGGCAGGTTGACAAGACTGTTCTGGTATAGTGAGCCATCACATATGCTCTGGAGGTTTAAGATCAAGGCCTGGGCAGCAGAACTTAATGCATCTCATCGGTCTTTTGAGAAACATGCCATTTTGTTCTCGAAAGAAAGAACAGTGTGTGAGTCCTGAATTTTATGGGAACATATTTCAAGATTACATTACATTTCATCATTTTATTGACTTTAGAATCCATTCTTGATCATTTTGAAAAAGGAAAAAAAAAAGATATAATGAAATAAGCAAACAACAGCAGCACAACAGCAGCAGCTCACCGTTCAACTTGACTGCTAAGCACCAGAAGCGCTTTCTTGTTTACGGTATAAAGTCCTAGCTTTACCTTAAGTGATCTGTCTGTTTTATAATCTGTCATACTGGGAATCATTCATAGAAAAACATGCCAGCACGCATCATACACAAAAACATACAAACACACAAGCATTTGTTTAATATGCTCCTGATGTTCCTGTTCGCTTTGTCTTGTCTGTGAACTGGGGATTGTTTCGTTAGTTGAAAGTATTGCCTATCTGAGTATATGCTATGAGGTTTGTATGTACTATAAATAAATCAGGTACTAACAAACACACCACCTGTAGCTTTCGGAGTAATGCAAATGCAATTTTTCGGATCTAATGACATTTTGTGAAAGAATGAAAGGAAAAGCTAGCTCAGGAAAGTGAACTTGGTACATACAGTATTATAAATATGCAGTACAAAATGTCACCCTTTACGTAATACAAACTGGTGATTTCCAATAGATTTGAGGATGTAGTACTTTTCTAAGACTACTCTGAAGAAGCTACTCTGAAGAAACACTGACACACTTTATCTCACTTGTCTTGACTTGAATGATGTTGGGTTAGGGTTAGAAACATTCTTATTTCTTATGAAGACATTAATGTATACATATTACAGCACATTATTAAGCTATTTTCTAAGTTTATTATTATTTTGGTCAATCTTAAAACAGCAAAGAAATGTGCTATTTTCAACCAATCAAGATAATAATAGCCATGTTCAGCGTCTTACATTGTTAGCATGTCACCACTAAAACCAATCGGAGGCCAATGGGTTTGTCATTATCAAATATTGTGCCAATCCATGTAGTTTTGCTTTAGTTTTTGGCGGCTGTAGCTCAGGGGGATGAGTGGTCGTGCCGTAACAGTAAGGAAGCCGGTTCGATCATTGGTCTCCCCATAGTTCACATGTCGACGTGTCCTTGAGCAAGATACTTAACCCCCAGCTGCGCCTCACAGGGCAGCCCACTGCTCCTTAATCAAGGATGGGTCAAATGCAGAGAAGAATTTCCCCAAGGGGATTAATAAAGGATATATTATTATTATTATTAGATGTGGGTATATTTCATATGATAAGTGAGGAGTTTGACCCTCAGGTGGCACTTCATGAAAAGTCAGGGGATCACCAAAGTCAGTATGATCAAATATCATGGCAATCGTTCCAATAGTTGCTGAGATGTATCAGTCACAACCAATCAATATTGCCATCCGGAGACCAAACCCGGCCAAAAAAAAGAAAAAAAGAGGTATTGGATCCAACTTTGTCCCTTCATGTATTAAAACTGCAGCTGTAGCTTATAAAGTGTTATTCTTTGTCATTCTTGAGGGGGGAAAAACTGCGTACTTGTTCACGTGAGCAACTGATTCCTGGAAGACAGCGCAGACAGGATGACCAGAGTCCACCCCTGCAGTTCAAAGCACTGGGTGTCTCAGGATAAAGTGTTTTGTCTTTGAACGATGGGAGGACTCATAAAACCACAGCACCCTGCAGTATGTTACTCAAGCCACTCAGCGGGTTTTCTTTTTAAAGCAGGGCTTTCTGGCTGCACATGCTTATTAAATGCGCCAAAACAACTCTGTCATAAACTCAGCCTTGTTTCTAATATGTTATGTCCACTCATGAGGTTTAATCCTTCATGCAACTATTATATCTCTCCTGTCAGATAAGTAAAGATTGGTTGTGGCTCGTCGTAAAACTGATCTCTGAAGTCTGTCTGCACTCAGCAGGATGTAAACACTCGCAGGTCAAATCTAGGTGACTTTTATGGAGCACACCAGTTCTTAATGAAACTATAATCTATCACATGAAAAGCTCACATAATGTATGAGGCGCAATAAACCAAAAGGTACTGTATTATATTTTAAACCTCTTTGAAGGGGACAGCTGCTCATTAGGCCACATAAAATGCAAAGAGTTGTTGACAGTGTGTTGTTGGTGTGATACAACATACCTGAAGCATTACTTTTAATGCACTTATGCGAAGCAGCTATAATGATCCCCATGTTTTGGTATTATACGTATAACAACAAATCTTTACAGGGGTACATTAAAACATTTCTCATGACGTTAACTGCTGATTCACCTGATGCCATCATTTAGCGACTAAAGATCATAATTTACATGTGCGTCGAGCCAATGAAAACAAATGACGGTATCCTTGTTCCATATTGCTGTTCACTGGTTCCAGTATCCATAGTCTCTGATCTCTTCAACATTTCCACTGCTATCGCTCAGGGGAAAACCGCCGCAAAGGCGAGCTAATCTCTTGAATCACATGTGTTACTCAGCCATTAGAGTGTTGTTGTTACAGATTGATGGAGCTCGGGGCTTCGGCTACGGGGAGAGGAGGAGAGAGGAGGGTTAACGGAGGTTGACGCACAGCCACGTTGTAATGGAGTCAGCATCACATCACCGAAACCCCAAAGCTACAGCACATTTCCATGGCTTGGCAGAAAAACATCTATCTAAGCAGGAAAACCACACTCGATCGCTTGTGTGTTCCAGTGTCAGTAAACTGGAGGTTCCCTTCCAGACTACACCCCTAGAAAGTGAGGGAAATACCGGAGTAGAAAAAAAGAAGGGAGAAAAAAAAAGGATGAAGGAGTTTCTAGGGACAGAAAATATTGGAGGTGAAACATCATTGATGGGCCAGTCATCTGGTCTTTAAATTGCAGCATTAATCTCAATAACTTTCCGCTAAGAAATGACAAGTAGGCCTTACTTCCCACGCATCAAAGATATAGTAAAGTCATTACCTGAGCAGGAAAGGAAGATGCTCTCCCTTTGTGTGTGCGATATGTGAGCTTTGTTGACTTAAACTGTTTTACTGCATGTTAGAGCATGTGAGCGTCCCCCAATGGCCAGCTCAAGGCCACCGCTTTGCACTTCTATCATATGGCGGCTACACCGCACAGGTGCAGCACCCACCCTCCGGGTCGCCCTCAGGTAAACACTGTTAGCCCTGTCAGCACTTTCACCGTAGTTTTTACTTTCAGTTACAAGCCGCCAGCTCAGGCGTTGCCATGTTGAGGGCCGTTTAGAGCCAATCAAAATGCTCCCAATTTCATATTTGTTTGTTAATTGGACATTTATATGGGGTCAGCCTGTGACTGGGAGTTTGATGGAGGTTTGGTAATAATTGGGCGACTGTGGCTCTGTGGTAAGCATGCCCGTCTTTCAATCGGTGGTTTGAGCCCCGGCTCCGCTAGTCTATGTTGATGTGTCCTTGAGCAAGACACTTAACCCTGAATTGCTCCCCGTTGCTGTGTCTACAGTGTATAGAGCAAAAATGTAAGTTGCTTTGGAAAACAAGCATCAGCTAAATGTAATGTATCAGTTCTGTGTTCAGTGGAGAAAGTGGTGAGTGAAGTTGGAGGATGTGTGAACCCTGTGAGGTCGGGACTTCGGGGGAGCTTTGTGCAGTCACCGGAGCTACAATTGAGCAAGCTGTTGATGGTCACCTGGGAAATGTAGGCTGACTGCTTTTTAAACCATAATGTCTTGTTTTCACATATTAAACAGAGGATGCAACATGTGGGCACTGAGGATTTTGAGTTGTTTAAAGACACCTTTGACTGAGCTTTGCTGAGCAACAAAAAGTAATGCAACACATATTGCTGTATAAATAATATGCAATGAGTTGCTGAAAATAAAAATAGTACCCGGTATTGGAAATTACCTTCTTTAAAGCTAACATATGAGATAATTATATGAAATAAATAAAATTAGCTAATGGCTCAATATTGGTGCAGGATATGACTTTAGTGTTTTAGTGTATAAATATAAAATGTACCATCAACATCATCCAGTTTTTGCATCCCATGTCATGTAAGTTGACATCTGTAAAGTAGCCTAACTTTTACATCTTGTTTAAATACTCTGACATTCTGGTGAATGTGCTCGCTTGCTTTCTTATATAGCAGAGGTATAGGGTATAGTAGATGGCAAGATTTATATCAATTTCATCCATTCGTTTCTGATTGAGTGAGTCCAACTTTGTGGCTTGTGTTTTTAAGTGAATTTTTTAAGTTGTGGTTTCAAATAACAAAACACTCAGAGAAAGTCAAATCTGGTTTTCTTCAGTGGTAATTTTGTGCAGAGTCTGTAACTATTCCTGCTTCAACACTCACTTATATTTCTTTGAAGAAGCTAAATGAAAACATTCACAAAAAAACATTCACAAAATTATGTATTCCAGATTTTTGGTGAGAAGAAACAGCACAGTTACTTGGATACGAAATTAAAGAGAAGATCCTGTTTAAGAATATATTTTAAACCAACAGCCACTTCACTTTAGTGGCATTAATGGTCTGTTTATTGTTTCATAGTGCACGTTTCAGTCATCCAGAGGACAATCGTGTTCATCTGCATTATTCTGACAAAGATTTTGAAGTTTCACATGATCTTGGTAACCTTTACACTCTAATCACAAACAGGCATTTTGCCTGAAGCCCTTTACTAAGTACAGACATAATTCAACATGGCACACTGAGCTATTTAGAACAGTAATCAGAGGATCTGCTCTCGGTATTGTCTTTATTGTTTAAAGATTATGAGTCAACAAGTTTCAAAAGATATTATATCAGAGACAATCATACATAATGTGTGTGAATGTAGAGCGAGCACTAACACGAACAAAGGCAGTTCATATTTCATGTTATTGGTAAAGCCAAAGCAGTATAACTACAATGAAGCTCTAAATGCATATGATCACACACATTAACATATTATATACATAACACAGCAGATATCTTCTTGATTATATTAATTCTTAAATACACCGGTTTGAAGTGAGAGCATAAACATCTTTTATAATCATTCAATAATCAAGCAATTTGCTGACTTTTGCCATTTCTAAAGCAAAAGGATCAGCATCTTTTGAATCAAACCTGCCGACTGTAAAATAAGAAATGGCATAATAGTGTGTGATAAGTGAAAACTAAGATGAAACAAAGCTTTCTTATCTCGATGAAGGGAGATCAGAGGAGGGATTCAAGAGCATTTGACTGCCAAGAGCAAAAGGAGAGATGACGGCTTTAGCATTCACACCCAAACACTGCTCACTTTTTCTCGCCAGAGAGCTTTTCTCTTCCCAATGTTTATATCTGTCTTTTGACCCCTGATGGATCCCTCTTTCAAATCTCTTTAGTTTCAAACCATCATTTTTCCAACTCTCATGTCAGCATGATGCTGAAGACTTGTCCAAGGCTCGAACATATTTTAACAATTGCCCAACATATTTCACCATGGCCCTGTGTGCTAGTTGAGAAAATATGTTACACCACTCATTTGGGTCTTACGTGATCTGTGAAAATACACTTGGTGCACTCCAAAGCTGATTTAAAAAAAAAAAAAAATCAAAATGAAGTATTTGTGGACATAACACTGGTCAGGAATTCCATTTGCTTTCATTTCTAAATATTTATCACATTATTGATAATATTGATTCTCATAAGGTACATCATGTCCATGAGGTTGGTTCTGCACAGGAATAGTCATATTTCTAATAGGCTCTAAACTTCTAAAAAAAAAACTTGGAGCTTCAAAGTAAAACTGCAAACAACATAATATTTCATGTTGAAGGTCAGACATATCACATAGACATCTGTGAAGACCTGATTCTCCTTGAGTTGGCACGTCTGCTCTACAGACATTTCCGTGACTGATCAAAGGCCTTTGCACCCCTCACCGAGAGATCAGGGCATTTTGTCATCCTTAAATAACTGGAAATACCAGATTCCTCTCAGAGACAGCAAGGATCAATCCTCCACCCCATCCACCCTTTGCTAAGCCCCGCCCCCGTTGCTACCCTGTTAAGCAGTCAGCAGTGAAGACAGAAGACAAAGCCTAAAGATCACAGTGTACAAGTGAAACATTGCATCACCTGGCAACTCCAGTCAAGACAATTAAATTAAGGAACAACTCTGTTGTAAAGCCGGGTTGGCCGCTTGTATTAACGTCACAGGTTTCTACACAGATATATAATGCACGTAATCTCCTTCCAACCTTTCCAGGTTCCGTTGTAATTCAGACCAGAAAAAGAATATTTCAAACAGTACTCTGGGACTGGTTTTCTTTAAACGTTATGTTTTTACCTCCACTAACCACAGGCGTTGCTAAATCAACCAGATCTTTAAATAATTATTTGCTAAACAGTACTTTGAATGTTACTGCTCTGCGGAATATGCAGAGTTTAGTATTTCGGAACAGTACTAACAGTCTCTAAATCGTGGGAAAAATCCTATTGAAACAGTTCAAGCTGAACATTAACAGACGTCTTTCCTCCCAACTTGACTTTAAAAATGTCTGAACCCTCTATAGACCATAAAGACAAAATATGGAAACTGTCTTAAAACAATTGCGTCTGAGATTTGTGAGATTGGAGACATGCAGAGAAGCCTCAGGCTTCCCTTGTCTTTCATTAAATATACATACACACGCCTTCATACCAACACAACACCTGGTACAGGAACATCGAGTACAAGGAGAAAAACCATGGAGACCTCATGTTCTGGATGTAATTGTCAAATAAATGTGTGTGTATTAAAATGTGAACGCTTCCATCTGCATACAAAGAAGGCTACCGTGTGTTTCCACCTGTCCACATGTGCGTCTTGACCCTGCTCGTCAGTGAACATGCCCCTAGCATTGTTTTATGACTGGAGCTCCACCAACTCCGAGCCTCCCAACACCTGTACAATAAATCATCAGCCCACTCGTGTAGATGTTACATAACCCAGCATGGGCTTACTGACGCCAAACACAGAGCTGCCTGGGGTGGAGGCCTGGTACAGGGTCGGCAGGACTCCACCAGCTCTACACGGATAGGTGGCGCTGGTTTCACAGCAGAGGGAAAGTGTTATAAAACATGTTGTTTAATGCAAAAAGTCAGCTGGAACAACAGATTGATAATGATGTGAGCTGTATAAACTATTGGAAGCACAATAATACTCACGTGAGCATCAAATCCATATTGTCCAAAACAAACATCAATTAATGTACAGCTTTAACAATTAAAAACGGGTCAGAACTTTAAATATAAGAAACATGTATTGTTTCAGTTGTCCACATCATTAGAGCCAACTGTTTCTGGTGTTGGGTTGTTATATGAATTTCATACGTTGGATGTTCAAATACAGATACGGAAATATTCTGGTACTGTGATTACAGCTCCAGAGCCAGGATGTAAACCAGCTGTGGTTTCCATATGAACAAAATAAATATGTGACTTGCAAAGGGGGGAAAAAGTGATCCAAACACGAACTTAAATAAATAACAACGGTGTACTGTGGAGATGTGAGCTCATGAGATCCACTCTCCGCAATCACACTCCAATCATAGCGAGATGCCAAAGCACCAGAAACACTCTGCAAGAGTGAAGAGCAGCTGATGTCTGTTCGATAGCGTGAGGGTTCGTGTTTGTGCCTCGCTGCTGCAGATTCCGTTGCTTTCTGAGACAGTTCTTAGACGTGGCAAGAACAAGACAAGTTTGAGAAAGTCCCTCTCTGTGGAGCCAAGTTCTAATGCAAACCCTTTGACTCTACAGGAGGGAGAGGGAAGGAGGTGAAACCAGTCCTGGCTCCAGAGCAGCACACACGCAATATGGCTTCTCTCCTCCTGGCATGAGATGCATGTGATCACAATGTACAGCAAAAATATACAGAAAGCATATTCTCTCTGGAGGTCCAGCTGGGTTGGGTATTTACTTTCTGTGAATTGTGCTCCTCGTTTGACTAAATTCACAATGGTGATGGTTACGACAATGGGTAGATTATGTACTGGGACGTCCCAGAGGGAAACACTTTTTTACACATCACGTACTACAGTACAACAGATATTTCAAGTACAAATCTTCTAATTCGAATAAGAATGAGAAGAAAGACAGTTTGGTGGACTTTCCCTCTACGCCCCAGTTTTCTCAGCCAACTCTACTGGCAGCTGCTGGCATGAAGTCCACAGAGAGCGAGCCTATTTGTGTAACGTCGATATCGATCATATGAAGGACGGTAGAGTTAAGCCCTGACAGATGCTGAGGTGACTGCAGTCCTAGGTCAACACTGGCTTCAGTGTGGTTATTCTGTATTATGTCAGCTGTTGGTTTTTTCATGCATCGCATATCATAGCAGTGGGCCCTGCCACGCCCTTTCTTGTTCTTCATTTGAAATCAGAAAGAGAACATGCATCCTCTGAAGTGAAGTTTGTGTGTGACAGTCTGCTAGAGTTAACTTTTTGTAGCATGACCACATTGCAGTGACAGACACACACTTGTTCACTGCAGTGTCCCATTATAGCCTGTGTGCAATGTATCCAAAAGTTATTTGATTACAAAAAATATTTAAATTCATGAAAATGAACAGAAAAAGAAGCAAAATCAGCCCCAAGACAATACATTACTCCTGCTTTCTTTACCCAAATCTGTCATAAGACCAAAGCACAACATCATTGGAGAGGATTTGAACTGCTAATGTTGCTATTCTTTAACAGACATCCCTGCATCGACTTCTCCAATCTGAATGCAAAACCCCAAATCACATAATAACCATATCGAGTTAATAACACAATTGAGTAGGTTTTGTATATTTCGTAAGATATTAGTCAAACAACAAGAAGAAGAATCTAAAACACGTCTTCATCCTGAAGTCATTCAGCCTTAACAAGATCGTTTAGTCATCCATAAAGTGTTAATAGTGTTGTAAAGTGCATGTTGCGTATCAACAACAACAGACTGAGTTAACCAGTGGTCCCACTGCAAAGAACGGCCTGCTAGCTGGTGTTTCATGGCTTTCGTCTTTAGGAGAGCAGTCACAGTCTTAATCCAATTACAGCCTTTTCCCAGAAGTCCCAAACTCCCATAAAGCCATCAGGCCTCATTTCACACAGGTCACTTCACAAACAGAAGAGTGAGGACATGACTGATAGAGTTTCATACGAAGGTTTAAAAAGAAAAGCTTTACGTCATATGAGTGAAGATCTACAGATAAGTTATGTGCTCTTCATGGTTTTTGTTCCTTCACTGACTGAGATGGATGAACACTGTGCATGACCTGTATAATAACACACCTGTTACTAGTCATCTCACTGAAAGCTTTTCTATGAATTCAACACTAAAAATCTTAAAGATTCCTATGTAGAATTTAATATCTCCCTCATTAAAATAAGCAGTAAAATGAATGTGATTAATCAAAAGAAATGTAAAATACTGCACATGGTGTCTTTTTGCTGCCTCCTGCATTTCTCACGTTTATAATGGGCGAGTTGTTGATATGCAAATTATGTCACAAACATTTCACTTTCACTTTATTTGATCATTATCAAGTGCATCATAATAACAATCAATCAGGATTTGTAAGGCTTTTATAAGCTTCGACAAAACCAAAGAGTTGTCAGTTGACTGCAAACATTACTCTGAGCTCTTATTTTATTGCAGCAAGCCACCTCTTCTCTCTGTTATTGTACAAGCACTGTGGGGTAGAGTTTTGTTTTTTGCACCTTCACATCTGCTCAGAAAGTACAGTGTTATGGCACAGCATTGACCAGCCTGACATACCACAATGTCTCAAGTAATGTACCTCCCGGCATAGTTTTGGGTCATGGCAGTATGGTGTGCACAGATGCCTTTTAAAACAAATGATGGAGGGCAGAAATGTCCTGCAGGTGCCACATTGCAGTAAGACTGTGTCTTTCAAAACTTGAACAATAGTGGCATTTCATCATCAAACCAAACTGTACATGTCTTAACCTCTGCCAGTAGTGGAACACTTACTCGCTACATCTTATCCTGCGCCACCTGTTGCTGATATAAAACCTCCCTGGCACAATGCTAAACTGCATTCTTCCATGATGATACCCTGGACCCCACTGGATTGATTTACAGGCACTGTTCACATACCTCCGCCTGCTCTCCGCCTCTGTAGAGGTCAGAATAACTAATGACGGCTTGTTTTAATTCCTGGATTTCAGTCAAATATGACTGCCTTCCCTGAGCCTGTTACGGGATCTGCTTCCTGCACACTCCTCATTCAATTACCTCATACATCCGACAAACACACACACACACACACACACACACACACACTGCAAGAGATGACCCCATGTACCAGCTAACAACTTATCTACTCCACCATACCTTTATGTAAAGTGTACAGTTTTTTATCTTCAGGGGCGACTGTGAGTCCGTATAGTAGACTATAGAGCATTTTCAACTCTCCAAAATAATATATACGGTATCTACTCTTCTTCTTATACATGGAGTTGTTTAACATGATAATGTATCATGTCGTTGATGGCACAGTGAGTCCTGTAGAGTTTGCAGGAGAAAACCATCCCTGTAGCAGCCGCATTACCATGTTGTACATGTTTAAGCAGAGAAGACGCAGAGCATGAGTCTGGGCTTTGCCGAGGGCCTACAAAGGCTAGTTATTAAAATGACAGGTGGTGTCACTTTTTACACTTCCTTTGAGGTACAGCCTGTAACTACTATGTAAAGAAGGTGTACAGAGGGGGAGAAAAAACTTAACAAGCATGTTGTATAATGTTGAAATTTGAGGGGCACCCCTCTCTCCCCTATCTGCTCACAGGTGAAAAATAATTCTCTCCGACATGCTCGGTTTCATCACCCGGAGACAGCAGCTGTCTAGAAGCTGCGTGCAAGATATTTCTCCGTATTGCCTCTGTAATGTCAACAGCTATAAAAGTAAGGCCTGTTGGCAGATGGGGCACAGCAGCAGAGAAGCTTGAACATGCTGCTCAGAAAAAGCAGCGGTACAGCTTTGCAGCAGATACACTGTACAAGTGATCAGATCACTGAGACGGTGAAGGAGATGTGTGTTCACTATCACAAGCTTATATAGACGTTAAGTGCACTGTATGTCTGACAAGTGCTGCTGCATTGTCTAGTGGTCAGGACCCTTAAAAGCATTGCTAGATACATCTGAGGGACAGAAGATACCTGTGATGAGGGCTCACGGTGAGGCATCGCTTGGCTGTCGAGGGTGAAAATATAAACCGTTGAGAACCAGTGGCATAGCCTGATGTTTTCCAAAAGTCTGTCCCCGGCAAATGCCTGTCCAACAGTAGCTGTGTACGTTGGACAGTGGGAGTGTGAATCATGTTGGTGACAGCCACTAATTACACCGTACAGCGTAAGCAGGGAAGATACGGACTGTGATCTCCAAATATTTTTACCAAACTTGTAGTAACTTGCACTATTTTAAGATCTCTGACATGGTAATTTGTGGTAGAGGCAAACTCTTGAAACACATACCAAGCAGAGCACCTTGACCTCAGTAAGAAATGTCTGTCAAAATGTCTCTCTGTGTTTTGACTGGCGGTTACAACAGTAGGGAGCTGCAGTGAGTATGTTTAGTCTCAACTTTGTTTCAAATATCTGTGGCAGAAAGCTGAAGCGTCTTTGAGCAAGACGCCGACTCCTCGGCCGCTCCTGGGCAACTCTGAACTTGCTGACCTGAGTTGACGTGGAAAGGAAGGACTGAGAAGATCATTTTCCCTTCAGGGGATGAAGAAGAAAAAAAGCTTGGGTTTGGACATTGGTCAGTCTTTACCTCACAGATCTCCTCCAAAAGTTACATTGGACAAAATAAGGGAAAGACGACACGATAAAAGATATTGAAGTCACACTTGTAAACGCTGAGTCAGTGGTACGGGAGAGCCAACATAAATAATATATCATTTACATTTAATAGGGCTGAAAGTTATATTTACAACCGCGAAAAGCAAGAAGACCAGAAACCAAGTGCCGACTTCCAATCAATCTTCTCCGCTCTGTTTCAGTACGACTGCAGAGCCTCACCTACGCACACGAACCATGGATTTATAAAGACAGCCGGATTCACCATCGGATGAGTGTCCCATTCATTCTTATGAAAGTTGCTCGGTGGTGCATAACTTTCTCGTATAAATTCTGATCTAAAGCACCCGTGGGCCCATAGATCAAGCGCAGTAGTGTTTTACTGCCTCCCTGCATTCGATCCAGCCTCATTCTTTGGCTCTTTCACAGGAATGGAGGAAGACATTAGTGCCCTTTAAGACCCGACGTTTTAAATAAGGGCTACTCGAGTGTTTGTACTGGGAAATTCAGTTGACCCAAAAAATGTATCGCTAAGTTACAGACGTCTATTTCTCAATGTAAGTCTATGGGGAAAAGTATATATGGGCATCACTTGATGCACCCGGAAATTGTAATTCCACCATTTGGCCACTATGTAAACTGTGCTAAAAAAGGCCAGCGCTCTTGTTTGGGGCTTGACACGTACCCACACACAACAAACTGCATCAATCAATGAGGAAAAAAATCAACAACAAAAAACAGGATCTGATGATCAGTTGAAGATCATTCTTGACCAATCAGATTGATTATGGTCATTCAAACTGAGTGTAGCTGCAGGGAACAGGGAATGAGTGATGGTTTGACTCACACAGTTGTCCCAAGGTGGGGTCAGGAAGAGATCAACTCTTCCCAACCGCGAGCTATCGTGTTTCTCCCTCTGCTTATTGGAAGTGAATTTTTAAATGGCACACACTGATCACATGGGTCAACACACAGCACTGTTGCCTTCCTCTCTGTCCGCTCACACGTTTCTTCTTCTCTTTGGTCCCAAACTACTGGCCAAACAGTCAAATAAAATAGGACAGGGGTGGAGTACATGTAGCAGGCTGGAATGCAAGTCATATTGAAAATAAAATATGTTGCTGTTTTGCAGAAAGCTTGTCCGTCTGAGTTTTTCCAGTCCAAGTAAATAAAAGTAGAGCACTGAGGCGGAGTGTCAAGAGTTCCTTGAAGGCCTCACTGCACATCTGTACTGAGCAGCAGAGGACACACCGCTAACAGGAACCAGATTCACTTAATCTAACGGTCAGATGCTGGAACCAGCGGTAAGGGACGCGAACAATGGGAGCGGTTGCCGCTGTTCTCTGTGTCATAAATATTCATCATTGTTGTTGGATTTTATTATATCAAAATGGGTAATATCCAAAGATTCGAGTAAAATCCTGTTTTTAAGTATACGCTCTGTGATAATAAATGCAAGATAGAAAACACAGAGGTTTACCTCAACATTCAGATGGAGCACATACACACTTCACCTTCACCTCAGCTGGTGATATCCTCCTCTGCTCTGAGTAACGCCTACATCTGGGAGTTTGAACAAAATGTGCAATCGTAGGCGGCGTGCATTCATCTTTTTAAGATGGAATTCCCCATTTAACTTACTCACTTCATGATGGACTGTTCGTGCTGTGGTTTAAAGGTAAACCCCAAATACAACACATGCACAGGACATCTGTTGTTTGGACCCATGAGAAGTCATCAGGAATCCAGTTGAACATAATCATCATCATCATCATCATGTTTAATCGTTCCCATCATCAAGAGCATTTTCCTCAATCCAAACAGGCAGGACATCTACTTCCACCGAATATCCGAAAACAATAGCAAGACAAAATGTAGACAGCAGATGGTGTGATTAAATAGGCCAAACTCACATTTTTCTGGATCAAGTAGAGAGACACCCAGTAACACAAGATCAGGAAGTCATTAATTATGATCACCTCTCAAATTTGCATTGTATGAAACAGATGTAACATCAACATGGCACTGGTTGCAGTCATGACAGTATCTGTTGATATTTCCAAACAGGTATTTTTAAAAGCATGGAAAGTTGACAATCCCCCGAGTGCAGGAAAATGACACAGACCCTGTGGTAGTGACACACTTTACACCAACCTTTAGGTTCACAATATTGGTAATATAATGCCAAAAAACATGTGAAGCAAGAGTTGGGTCGTCTGAACCAGCATTTGTTGTTGTGACACGTTCTGGGCCTGGAAAATGAAAAACTACATCAGCAACCCGTGCCGACATCGTCACAGCGCTGAATCCGTCTTGTATTGCTTTAGGAATAAAACAAATGTGACAAAATGATTAACATAATATTATTCTTGTTTATAAAAGGATTAACAAGGCAACTTGTGTCTGACTGTTCAGACAATTTACTGCCAAGTCGGCAACCTTGAGGAGATCCATTTTCCGTCGAGGCGGGAGGGGAGAAGATGCACACATTGTGTTTGTTTATTTGAAAGTTTGTGTGTTTCTTTAGGGTGACGAAACAAGACACAGCAGAGTTAAGGCCTATACACCACGGGGGACGTGGAGAATAAACAACATGAAAATAAGAAACACTTGCCAGTGAATACTTTGGCAGCAATGCAAATTTGCAACAGTCTTTTTCAATTAAAGGTTTGAATAGATTCGCACAGACAAAGGACCAACTAAGAGATCCTACTGACCCAGAGCCGCGTCTGGCAGTCTGTCTGGAGTAAATTATTGTCCAGCTTAAGTCTACTTTTAGCAAAATGCTTTGAGTGAATTTGAGTGAATTTGAGTTCCCGCTAGTAAACAGTTATGCAGTGTAGCGTTAATAAAGTTTGCCGCCTTGGTTCGGACCATGGAGCCTCTGTGCTGTTGTACATCATGAGTGTAACTTTGAATATCTTCCTCACAACGTGCCTTAATTCGAGATGCGGAAGCTAAGAAAAATCTATTTCAGCTCTCCGAAAAAAATCGAAGAAAACTAAAACTGTTGCGAGAAATTTAAACATGAAGTTTAAGTTGTCCTGCTGAATGTTTGCATTACCGCCACCAAGGGGACTGGCGTTGCTACACTCTTGTTCGAGAGGTTTATCAGACTAATTATGTTCTGCTCGTGAGAGGCTGCTGAGTCAAGTGTGACACCTGGTGGTGAAAGGCTGAATATCAGTCAGGTCTAGTGGTTATATTAACATCAAACTGGTGAGAAGATGTTCACACTGGCCCGAACCAACAAGTAACAGCTCTCAAGAAGACACATTTAATTATGACACCACATCAAAAACAGACCTATATTATATTCCATCCGTATAAGCAATGTGCATTTCAACATTTTCTTTCATAAAATCAGGACTTTGTAATTCCATAATGTATGAGAGCAATGAAGGCTGCCATCCACGTCTGAGTAGAAATCATTCATACCAACTATCCACCAATCTCGTTAGTCAGCTAACGTCGGCACAAATCTTACCAAGAAGCCAACGAGTAGGAAACAATCGGAGGCAGAGAAGAGTGGGGGGAAACAATCTATTAAACAACCGGACAACATGGCTGCACAACTGACTTTATTTTGGCGTACTGATGAGATGGCACCTTAACATTTCAGAAAAGAAACTCTATGGCACACTTACTGTTGCCTTCCCTTGTTTAGACTCATGTTAAACATGCTCATTCATGTCAATCTGTAATCAAATAGTGCTGGAAAAACAATTCTTCAAATTTAACTAAAAAGGAAACGCATATTTTAAAGAAAAAGCCTTAAAATAATTGTTAGGTTTTTTTTACTTTATGTTGGAATGAGTAAATATATTATAAGTAGTTGATCAATCTGAGCTTGTAGCAGTCTACATGTCAGTCAGAGATTAGTTGTGAAATTTCACAGATGTTTATACCATTGAGAGATTTGTGTTGAAAATACAGCTGCTATGACTTTGAGACGTACATGGGGCCACCATCAATGCAGCATAAGCGTTTTATCTCCTCTGGTTGCCAGTAAAGTCCCCAAACATGAGATGAGGAGGTGGAAGCTCGCCAGTATCAGCCCATTAAATCATGAGAAAGGAAATGGGTTGTGTTAAATGCTCCTAAGATCCAATTCACTCAAGTTTCTATATGTGAACGTTGAAAAATCAACAAACTGAAAAAAATATGTTTTGCATTAAAACATATCATTCCAGATGTCTCTTTATAGAGATGAGTGATAGTAGATGACACTTTCTGCATTGTTGTATGGTGTTTTTTATATGTATTCAATTGGACTGCAAGCAAAAACTGCCAGTTTGGTAATCTCTGCGCTGACAAAAACAGAAAATATGAGCTTTTAACTGAGTCCAACTCAGCCGAATCTCTTGTTTGTAACAAAGTGAATTATTGATTTAGACAGAAACATCAGTTGTCCTTCAGCATCTATTGGGAGCCTGGAAACAATCAAATACTCCCGCTTAGTTAACATGTTGTGGGAGAGAACCTGCAGGCTATTTAATAAATAGTATAATCTGCTGCCTCACATGAAATCAGAAAAATGTTCTTCATCAAAGGGTTTATGTCTATTAAAGTGTATATTTCCACATGTCAAGACTTCTTCTTTAGAATACATGACCCAGCGTTTGCACTCTGCTGGAATACAGGCCAAGGTTTTTTGTTTTGTTGTTTTTACCCTTTCAATGATCATGCTGCTCCCAAATGTACAGTGACACCACAAAAGAAAACTGGATGATTTATTTGATTTAACAATATGACTACCAGATCTGGAACACAGGCAACTTCCGTTGTCCTCTTCCGACCATGTCTTTGAATATTATGGTGTGGATATTTGTTCGGCATGTTAAAATGAAATAATTGAATAGTTACCATTGTTTTTATTTCAACGTAAAAGTGGACTGTTTCCAAACCACTTCACAACAGCGCACAAAAACAAAAACATGCAACAAATGTTGACCCCGCCCACAAATACTAGTAAAAGAAGAAAAAAATACTAAATTGTAATTAAATTACTTTGAGTAAGAATTATCTACATATGTTGTGGGAGACCATTTTATTCTGGTGATTTTGTTCCTCATCTTGTCGCAATTTGCCAATTGAGTCAAATATAAAAGATTTTTTTTTCAGTGGTTTCATAATCTTCACACTAATACAGCCCCATCACAGAGGTTGTCTGTGAAGAAGTGAGTATTTCCAAAGGTGCTCAGGATGAGAACATGGGAAGGCTTATGTTGGAAGAAAAAACATATTTACTTTTAATCAATTACTGTTTCACGGTTATATTAATAATCATATGTTCTGTTTATTAATCATATACTGTGTAACGGCTTGTGGCTTCTCATTTGACCTACTTTCCTGTTAAAACATACGTACTTTTCAAGTGACCTTCTGATAGTCATGAGATTGGGGATGCCTACATGTCTCTGTTTGAAGAATGTGGTTATCTTATGAACTTGTTATCACATGACCATGCCGATGCAAGGTAATCTAAAGACGTCATGAGAGCTTCTGTGATTGCCGTGTTGTGTAATTCTTCTCTGCTCCTTCTTTGCAAAGAACAAATGTCCTGATCAATGATTTTACCACCAGGTGTCGAGTACATTTTTCTATCATAATAACACTGCCTGAATTAAATCACTTTTTATGGATGAAATTTCAGTTAAATCATATTTCTTATTATGACAATCCAATTTCAAAGTTGTACTTTAATGCTACAGTATTTTACTGTAAAACATATGTGTTTGAATGAAGTATGGTCTTATACTCCTCTGCCCATAGGAGGAAACAAACATGAAAATGTAATATCAAAATAGGTCACCTGAGCAGCAATGTGCAAATACTGCCTCCCTGTCTGCTCAATATAAGTTAACATACTGTAACTGTACAGTTTCCCTATGAGTTAAGTACATATTGTACCTTCAAAGTCAGATATTCTAAGGAATCACCTATAGCTCGTTTTGTTTTTAGAGCACAGCTGATTTCATTGATAGCTGTCCCAGTGCATCTCACTAAATGCATTGAGAAGATACCAATCATGAGACCAAGAGGAATAAAGGCCTTACACACAACAAACAAACATATACTGTCAGAAGAGTAGTAGATATGTGATTGGGTGTTATGACCAACTGTTTCCTCCAATGTGTCCCCTTTGAGTGTTTCAGTAATATTCCACTTTTGAGAAAGCAGCCTTTATTAGCTCCTTGTTACCACTGACCTATTGGATCATGACTGCTGCTGTCCTATGCCATCACCCTGTGGACTCTAATCACTACCCGCATCCATCCGTACATATGCATGTTATCTATCAATTGCGTGTGATCATCTGAGTGTGATCATGTGCTGTTCATATGTGAGGATTGTCCCTCTCTGCGTCTTTGGCCAGGCTCTGCAGCAGAAACCCCTGGAAGGCCTCGTCGCACGACTCAGGAATTAGAAACTCCAACAGCAGGTCACAGATGCAGTAGATCAGATGCCTGCACATAATCACACAAACGGGGTAAATGACAGCCTCAACTGTTATTAATACAGATGCTTATATGGCCAGTATTGGAATATTAAATGATTAAATAGAGCAGATGTATTGTATTTATTATTGTATGATGTGTTGCACTGTGCATGACTTGACTGAAGACAGGAAACAGAGAAGTTAGGGACCGTCATACTTAGAGGCCAAAGGAGCTTTTCTAATTATTGTAAATACCTTACACATTTTTTCATGGACATTTCAAACAAGATCAATTTCAACCTGGATCTCCTCTCATTATAAACATGACTCATTATAAACACTCCAGTTTTTAAAGAAAATCATGCAATATGGCCAAAGGCAGCTCTGACTTGTATTTTTCAACGAACCTCTCATTCTGTTTTCCCTTTTAAGTTCCACCAGGACCATGAACAGTTACACAGTTTAAATTTAGACTCAGTTTAGACCGTATAATCTGAATAAACATACAGATATATTTGTGACATAAACAGATTCAGATAGTAGCTATAGCAATATATTGCACCCCTACTAGCAACAGCTTAGCGATTTATAGATTTGATAACCAGAAACATTCGTAACCTGTATACTTGATTGATTCAGTTCCTGAGCTCTTGCGTGTACCCATCTTAAAACAGCAGAATCAGACATATGTTTACTCCACAGTTTGGTTGTTGACTCACTTGTTTATCTGATGATCCTGTAAAGACTCCAGGATGGTCTCCAAGCTCAGTCTGTACTTCTCACTTCCCAACATGTCACTGATGAGCTCTGCCACAAAAAATGAAACAAATTAAAAAGAACATCGCTTCAGGAGCCTTAAGGAATTTAACGAGCATTCAAACAGCTGCAGCCTGAATCAGCGTCTACATACCTGGCAGCAGCTGCATGAGACAGTCCAGACATTGCTCCTTGGTTTCCTCTCTTTCTGCGGCACTTCGCTCTGGCCGTGGTTGAGCAGGCAGTGTGCCGCCTGGCCATACAGCTTCCTGCAGCACTTGAAGGTAAATCACCCAGCAGGGGGCACTGGTAAGGTGGGCAACCCCCAAATCCAACCATCTGAAAGAGAATCAGTAGTTTAATGCAGTAGTGTTCCTCTGTGCAAGGGCCTTTTCTACTAAATATCACCAAACAAACAAGTGGAGAAGAAAATAAATGCATATAAAAGTACATGCTTTGATTGATTAGGAATGAACAAAAGGCATGCACACAAGGGGAAGCAACACACACAAGTATTCTTAAATCTACATGCACATTGTTTACTGGCATGCTTAGTGAACACTAAAACTCCCAGAGGCATATGTTAAGTCCAAAAATGGAGGCCAGTATAATCAACTAATGACCACAGGACACAAGAGATTAGACAAGCACAGTTCCCACCGACTGTGTGTTAATAACAAGCCCAGTGGAAATTCTAGATTCCCAGTGAGGCATAAATATTTAAAGAAAAAGTTAGATTTTGAAAGGCAATCTGAGAGAATGTCATGCAGCAGTCGAGTGCTACAAACCACTGAATGCTTATAGAAAAGAGCCCAACGTCTGGATGTTCAGCTGTTTGAAGGGGCAAATAATGGAGAGCCACAATGTCACATCCCAGCAAAATAGGTCTGCAGTCACATCCTGACATGTGTTAGTAGTATCAACTGCTATGTCAGCCAAAGTAATCATAATAATAAATATGGGATAATAGATTATTTTTTTCTTCAGGATGCAGATACCGAGTTGTTTGATGTTAAGCTGTATGTACAGTAGGAACATACTTGTGAAAGCTACACAGAAGCTGAAAGAAACACTTGCCTCTCAATGAAGGTGCCAAAGAGCAGTCTGATGGTCTTCTGTATGTTCTCAGTGCAAAGCCAACTCCACTGGTCCTTCATCAGCAGACACAAAATGTTCAAGGCAACATCTGCCACAGCTGTGTCTATAGTGCACAGCAACAAACACAGACACACAATAAATTCACAGCAACAGAACAATAGGAACACGTTCAAACACATATGACACACTTTATAGACAAAACGCATCAAAAGTGGAAAGTGCCTCAGAGAACTACTCAGCAAATGGAGAAACAGAAACAATGGAGTTTTACTGCGGCCAAGCGGTGATACTGAGTTACTGCATGTTGATTCTACAGGGCTGCAAAGCGGGCAACACTTCTGTACTGACACTATGGATAAAGCTGAGACAAGATTATGATAATAAAATATATATACATAAAAATATCAACCTGTGCCATGAGGTTTCCCTAACATCTTCTTGTCTGTGCCGGGCTGCTCACGGCTCTGCTTGGCGTTCTCTTTCCCATTCGGCTCACATAAAAGTCTTTCCTGCTCTTTGACAAAGCTCTCCAGGCCTGACAGTGACATGCCATTGAGGATCTATAAGGAGCAAAGAAAAAATGTCTACTGTGTCCGTTTCAAACGCATTTATCAATCAGAGATGGCCAATACAGCATGAAGACTTACAGCGCTGCCTTCACTAAAGCAGTATGTCACTTTAGGGTGGAGGTCAGGTATGTTGAGAGATGGGGACATTTTGCTTGGGAACATAAGCCTCCTGATGCATGAAACAAAAAAACAAAACACTTTTCAATTCATAAGAATACCAGATAAACAAGATAATTCAAAGTTCCCTGAAGTGTTGACTTGGTAGTGATTTTTGTTGACGTCCTGCACTGCACGTTTGAATTGATTATTCAAATCAGTTGGGAGGCAGACCTATGGGTTTGTGGATAAGACTCGAGGAAAAACATTCCTGCTACACAAAATTAAATTGATACATTTTTCTTGGAAATCCCTGGATTATGTTAAAGCTTCTAATATTTCTTCAAATGACTCACAGTCATTTGAAGAAATCTTAGAGGCAACTCAGGTGCAAACGCAGACTGTGATGACAGCTCACAAGTGGGAACTGCTTCGTTATTAAGGGGTCACCATGGAAGACATTTTGGGAACAGTGACACTGGACTGATATAGAGATTTCACCTGTACTTTCTGCTGTCCATTGTTCTTCCATCAGCATCTCCCTCCAGGTCCTCAGTTGGACTGAGGGGCTCGGGTTGAGGGAAAGCTGTCTTTAAGGTGTCTAAAGCATTTTCCATCATCTTTAATGAAGGAGAAGACATATGATAAATAAAGTTCCCAAAACAAAACACATAGATCATACTTTTCCATGGAATCTATAGTGTTGATTATCAAGCATTAGGCAGACATTTATTTAGCAATACATTTTATCGTCATTGTCTAACTCTCGGTAAGAAAGGTACAAAAATCTAATTTTCCCAGAAAAATGATAAGCTACTTGTTGGTTTCTTACAATAACACTCACACGATCGACAGCATGACAATTCTTTCTAACCTTATCAATTCTTGACTTGACAAAAGGCTTTCTTTCAAAGTATGTGCAAACATCTGAGTTGACAGCCAGGAACTCCTGCATGTCCTCACTGTTGGACGTCTCAGGGATGCTGCTTAATTGCTTGAAAAAAAAAAAAACAGCAATCAAATTACATATTCATAAATCATTTAATTCCATAAGTTACGATCCAAGCACCTACTTTAAGGAACGTATCCAGTTGGCTTTTACGGGCTTCAACCTTGTCGTTGTCTGCGTTGCCAAATGGGAGGTCAGGGAACATTTTCTTTGGGCCTTTGACATCTGAAATCCATGACATTGATTTGCAACGATGATCTGTCTCGGTGTACTGAAATTCAATGGTCAATTAACGAGAACAATAGTCACTTACTCTTGATTACTTTCTTGACTTCAGGCTTCTCCTCTAAACGTGTTTGCAGATTGAGAAACTCGCTGTATCTCCGGTTGACAGTGTGACAGGACACAGGTTGCAGAGTTTCACTGTTCTCTGCTGTAGCCATCGTCTCAAACTGTAAAACGGAAAGTGGAGGTTAACGTGTGCGCACCAATAACACATATTCAAAGATCAAGAAGTAAGAGATGGCCTCACCTTTACGGTGTAGAGAGTATAGGGATGTGTGCCGGTGCCCCGCTGCTCCTTTGCAGCGACAGTGCCTGAAATTTGCACATTCTGGATGTTCATAGATGCAGCTAGGATGTTGGAGGCCTCAAAGTTGCAGGTTCTTGGAGGACATGTTGGGGATTTTTCTTGGGCTATACCTGCTGGCCACTGGGATTCCTCGGGCACCGCCATCTTCGGCCCAAGATTTTTCAGAGGACCGAAGCACCCGAAAGCCTCATCGTCCTTTAAAGTGATCGCGTTGCAGATGCTCGTTGGAGAACCGCAGTCACAAAAGCCTCCTGTCAGGTCATCTTCCGAGTCCGATTGAATCAAGGAGTCCAATGAAATCATTTTAGGCTCTGGTGAGTGGGAGTAGCGGCCAGATGTGAGTGAGCAGCAGTTCACTTTGCATGGTGTGAGCAGACCTACAGGGCAACCTTCTACTTTCCCGGCAGACATCAGGCTAACCATGCTGCTCTGTGAGGAATCCCTCTCACAGATGCTACTCTGACTCTGCAGATCATCAAAATCAGAGGTGTTTCTGCTGTTGAGGCTAGCTGGATCCGAAGATGACAGTGACCTGCAGGTGGTCCAGGACTCCTGCAGGATCTGACATCTGTATAGAGCAGCTGCAGCTGGGAACTCAGCCACATTGATTTCCTGTTGTTCTCTGGACCTGGTGATCACGTCTACAATGGTCTGGTTGAGCCAGTCAGGGTCAGACACCCTACCTATGAGCGGCAACAGCACATTGCAGGTGATGAGCTCTGTGACCATGTAACCTCCAGTCCTGGTTTCCATCTGGGGGTATGGAACAAGCACATGCAAGACGAGGTTAACTAGAGCTCTGGAGTAGCTGAGCTCAGCCGCTGCGCCACTCACAGCTGGGTGAGGGGCATCTACTTCACTGTAGAGCTGCCAGAGGCTAAAGCTCTGCTTTTGCGTTGACTGGATCTGCCTCGCCGTCATGTAGCTCTGCAGGTGACTGCCATACAGCTCTAGCAGCCGTTGCACCAGTGCTTTTCTGTCCACTCGGCGCGCACGCTCCTTCAGTTCCATCACTGACTCCAGCATCGTGTTACGCACCGCACGTTCAAACTCCCCCTCCACCTCTGGCAGCAGAGTGCGATACCACGAGGACACAAAGTCACGCACCGCTTTGTGGACAGCATTGTGGATTTCGTGGTTCAACCTCCACTCATGTTCAGGCGAATCCGGAGGTGGGTTAACTTTGCCAAGAGGCAAGAAGTGTTCCAGGTGGAGAAGGCTGTTCGCGTCCAGCGCGGCACGGGACCCGAGCCAACCTCCGAGAACCACCAAGAGACTGGTGAAGACGCAGAGGAGCCAAACATTCACGAGGAGATGGAAGAGGACGAGCCATGCCAGCAGAGCTCCGAGCCCTAACAGCCTGCGCTGCCCAAGTAACTCTGATAAAGTCCGGTGATTGAAGCTCGTTGTGGAAGGCATTAGCCGGTGCAATGTGTCCTGTTGAAAAAAGACTGTGATATACGTCATATAACAAAGAATAAAGAGTGCTGCTGTAGATGGCTTTCTTTATTTGATTTACAACACCTGAATAACCAAACACTGTTTAAATCATCATAATAAAGACATTAACCTTAGTTTACATTACATTACATTTTGTATGTATATTGACAGGACTTTTTACGGTTTAGAGCTGAAAAAACAAATATTTACTTCTCATTTATTCGCCGCTGTACAGTACCAACAATGGTAAAACTACGACAGGTTTATGCTTTTTTAAATTCAAAACACTGAACAAACAACGTTGTCAGTCTCTAACTTTTAATATTGCCAATTACAAAGTCACGTACACTGAATGCTTATAAAAGACTGTTCTATATTAACTACCCACTTAATGTGTGTTATCACAAAATGCAATTTAAGACCACAAAAGTGAGTCTGTAGAGTCTTATGTTGACTACATGTTAGAATACCTGACTTTAAATAAACCTGTGAGGATTTTTTTGTTTACAAATCTACTGCAAGCTAGCATATGGGGTACATATGTATATATGCACCTAGCATCTGCTAGGTGCATATGTACACCTAGCATGTACAGCTAGCCTGCAGTCTTCTGACATTAAACTTCCATTATTAGAAATATTCAGCCCTGTTGTAAAACCAGCCGTGAGACAGTACAAATACATTACCTACAAGGTTGTAGGAGCTTTATGACACGAATACAAGCAGTATAGGACATCCTCCTCCTCCTCCGAGACATCGCTTTAATCCTCTAACAAAGATTATCTGGGTCAGTCTGCAAGTCAAGATAGACACATGGCCCATATGGACAGCTAACTAGCTGTTAGGTGTCCACTTAACTTGCCAGAAAGCACAGCTCTGGAGTCTCACGTGGAATGTGGTTGCACGATCCTGTGAAATAAGTAGGCTTGAGATAAATACATATGGCAGTTAATTAATAAAATACTAAATGTCCGTTTTTTTGTCCCCCAATCCACCTGAAATCCTCGGACTCCCCCCCTGTTCCACATCACCCGACTGCCACACCCACCTGCATCCAGTTCCTCTCAAATTCTCCAACCATCCACCCAGCTGCATCCCCCAATAACCCACCTGCTTCCCTCAATAAACCCACCTGCTTCCCCCAATGACCCACCCTGCTTCCCCCAATGAGCCACCTGCTTCCCATACAGACTTCCCCTGTTCCTTTGCCAGTGTATCCTAGTTGCCATGTGCCCTGTACTTTGTTTCCTGGATCTGAACCAGTCTGCCTAGCTGCAGCTTATCTTTGCAATTAATCACTGAACTACAATCAGCGTTTGGGTCCTGCCTGCCTGTACCGCTCCCTGCACTGTGACACTATCAATGCTGACTCAGATGAACAAATAGGCCTAAATTACCTTATTTATACTATATTTCTTTACTTGTTCATGGATGTCTATTGTGAGAAATATGTTCAGATCCTGGGAGGTGGTGGGAAATGAGGTCCGGGATCCAAAAAGTTATAGTATAATTATATTTAATAAAAAATGATAGACAGCTTATGCTACTGCACGGGCCCTTTAAAATCCATGGCGCACCTCAGGACACCGGTCCGAACAGTCCGCTGAGCAGAGTTGAAAGAGACCGAGCGCTCGCGCACCAGTTAGTTTTCAACTCATTCGCGGGACTGGGTCCTTCCTGTTAGTTTAATGTTGTATTACCTTTCTAAACATATTACTGGCCCTGCCGTTGGGGGCGGAAATAAACTACTTCTTCTTCCGTCTTCTTCTTCTAAAAGAGTAGTGTCCATTGTCTCAAAAAGTCAATATTCGGCTCCGCCCCCTCAGGCGAACAAGAGAACTACACTCCTTATAGCACTAGTCAATATATCATGCAGCATGCAGTATTTGTCTAACATTCATTCACACATCAATCATTTTAGAGTAATAAAAGTGACCTTCATATGCATACAATTATAAATCCCTCATAATAATATCCCTTATTAATTATCATATTTCATGCATTGTAATTTACACACAAACAACTCATTTTATATTGATGTGCAAGTCACATGTGACAAACTAAGCTTAAAAAACACCTATTGTTGTGTATACTATTTGCTAATTAGGTAGTATGTTGTAAAGCAGGATCCAATGGACTTTGATGGATTTGTCAACAGGCTTATTTCTGCTGGTCAATCTTGCTTTGGTTAATACCACCCATATCATTAAAGGAGCAACCTATTTACTATTCTGAACATTAATATAGCAGCAGCTATTTGCTTACATGGTCAGGCCAGCCACACATGTTTTTAGTGCATGTGCGTGCATGTGACTGTGTCCCATTGTTTAGCTCATGGCTGCCTTGCACTGATATGGTGGCACCCTCCTCCAGTTCCCCCTCAGGTAAACATGGTTAACTCTATCAGCAGTTTGGCAGTAGTTAGCTCTGTTAGCCCTATTGAGAGTGGTTTGGAGGCAATCAAAATGCACCCAAACTCATACGAATGTATAAATACAGAAAGCAATTATAGAAATGTACAGAAATAAAATGAAAACAAAATAAATTGAAGAACTATGTATTGACCTTCAATTGACTTGCTGAGGAATATAGCGCTTGCAGAGGGAGTACACTTCCATAATAAACCTAACTCATGCTCAGTGATCAGATTCAGCATGATCTAATTTAGGGGAAGTTAACATGATTACGTTGTGCATGATCAGAGAAATTTTCCTTACAGTGCTCTCAAAAGTCAACTTCCATACTCACGAACCATCTATTCTAGCCTCATCCACTGAGTATAGTCGGAACAGTATCTCTAGCGCAGCGCTCTCAAAAGCCGCTTTGCGCAAGCGCAACGTCACTGACGTAATAGTGCCTCTGTCTGGTGCAGCTCTCGCGGTGCGCAGTTTAAAAGGCAGTCCAGCAGGACCTGGAGAGCAGCAGTTGTATCCATCGACGTTAACCGCTGACATGCCTCCTGTGAAGCTCGAAACCTCGGGTAAGCCTCCTCTCTTTACTGTATTATTTACTGTCACGTTACAGACAAAACAGGGCAGTGTATGCACCTGCTGTTGGTTTCAGAGCGCCGTTATTGCAGAACTGGAACATTTTAAGACCCATGTTGGACATGTACATCGTTATCGTTCAAATTAATTTAGCATATTTACGTATTAATATAATAAGGGCTGTTATCGTTCTCACTATATTGGTATCTGATAATGTCGATGCGCGAGAATGGGCGATCAGGGCTGCGCAGCATGTGTTGTGTTGGCAGGACAGACTGTTCGCTCCGTGAAACTCCAGTCGTGTCAGGTTTCAGTGTACAGTCCACAAGTTCCTTAATAAGAGGGACACAGCTGCAGAAATTACATCGTTGTCGAGTACATGTAGCATTGACAATATGCTGTAATCGCAATGTATACAGCCAACGTGTAGGTGATGTACACAACATACAGGATGTATACAGTTGTAACGTTGAGTATCATCACGGCTTCTCTACAGATTGTGGGTTAGACATAACTGACGGTAAATAATGTTATTATTTCTCCCAAAATACATAATGTGATAAGCAGGGCATCGCTGACATGTGAAGAGAGTATAGTGACTCTTTTAATATATCAAGTTGCATCATGAAAAACAGTTTCAAAAGTGTAATGACGTCTTGCCAAATAATTTCGTTAGGAACTTCCACTCCAAACATGTTTTAAGACATAAAGAAATAGGCTACTCTCCTTTTAAGGTGTGAATCATTATTTAAAGTTAAAGATTCCAAAAATGGCATCTGTTGCTTCTCCTTGTTTCATATGGTATGGGCTTTTAAGAACAGATCGTAGGTGTTTTTTATGTGAACACGTTTCGATTTTTAAGATAATACAGACAGTACAGCTTTTATTTTGAAAATAGAAGGAATTCACAGGCCCCTATAAATGCTCAAATTGAATTTGGATCCAATTAAACTGCTGACTGCTTTGGTAGAACTGCTAATGTGAGACTGAGCTCTTTTGATAATCACCAACAGTACTACTGCCGTTCCCTAACTGTGATCCTGGGTTACATGACTTTAGTGCATGCTAACAATGGAGCTGGGAAAGTCAATCAGGCTGTGGTGACATTGGAATTTAGTTTAGAGTTCTGAAAAAGTTGAAGAGCAGGTCTGGATGACACCACTGTAGTGAAGCCATCCAAAACAAAGTCAGAGAGAGTTGTTTCTCCCTCTGAGGGAATTCACTTTAGTATAACTTTTTCCCAAATGCAGTGCTGCTAAAACTTTATAGCTTCCATGTCCAAGGTCAGCTAGGACAGTGTGTAGGGTTTGTAGGCACAATTTGCTGACAAAATCTTAAACATTTAAAAAGTGAGCACATGAACACATCATTGGATTGTTTGTTGATCAGGGGAGGAATAGAAACAAGATACAACTTGTTTCTAATTTAGTGCAGTCAAATGCATAATGTGTTATCTGCCCATGCAAACACGATGGTTGCCTAATAGTTTGATGGTCAAAGGATGGCCATCTCCCTATTGTCCATCTGGTTTAGGTAAAACATTATGTGTGTATGACATTGTATGTATTTTGTTTCCTACAGATGATGCTAGGTCTGTTGACAATGGCAAGGCCAAGGAATGCATCACCTTAGCATTAAAGGGACTAGAGACAATTGAACCTCTGGTCCGCTCTGTAGAAGAGACCCCTGAGCCAATCTCCACTGAAGTCCAAGGCACCATTCCCTCCTGGATCAATGGCAAACTCCTCCGCAACGGCCCCGGGAAGTTTGAGTTTGGAAACACACAGTGAGTTGGAAACGCCTCAATGTACTCCTGCACAACACAAACAAAAAAGTATCCAAGTTAAGTGGTGTATGTTTCCTCACAGCTACAACCACTGGTTTGACGGCATGGCCATGCTACACCAGTTCAAGATCGCCAAAGGTCAGGTGACATACATGAGTCGGTTCCTAAACAGCGATGCCTACAAGAACAATAGTGAAAAGGACCGCATTGTGATGTCAGAATTTGGGACCCTCGCCATGCCTGACCCCTGTAAAAACTTCTTCCAGCGCTTCCTGTCTCGCTTTGAGATGATGAGTGAGTACACTGAATAAGAAGGGGTGGAATAAAGTATCAATAAAGGAGAGGGCTCAGACCAATCAACTATAGTTGACTCATTGTGCAAGAAATTAGCTTAATCTTTTCCCCCTGAAGCATAAATGAAACATAGGACGTTGTAAGGTGTTTGTTCACAAACTCTGTCTTGCTTAATTTGTTCTGAGGCCAGTGGTGGAGCCTCTGAAGTACTGCATGTGTGCAGAGGTTACATAATAACATGTGCAGCAGTGGGGCACCAGAAGAGGCATGTGCTGGACTAAATGTCTCACATTCCAGACTTTTCAGTTTAACAGTTTAACTGCAAGCAGCAGTTGTTCAAGGAGAAAGATGTTCATGAAAAGCCAGTAATCCTGTGTTTCTCTTTGTTACAGCGCCCACGGACAATGCGAGTGTGAGCTTTGTGAAATACAAAGGGGACTACTTTGTCAGCACAGAGACAAATTTTATGTATAGAGTGAACCCAGAGAACTTAGAAACATTGGAAAAGGTACGATGATCATCATGGAGTAATAGATGTCATTAATTATGTTACATATGAACACATTATCTGTCTTTGGTCTTGTAGTCCAGTTATATCAGTTAAATCATCATCTTGCCGTCTTTCTCCGCAATGTTTTGTAGGTGGACTGGAACAAATTCATTGTTGTAAATGGAGCCACTGCCCACCCACACTATGACTCTGACGGCACCACCTACAATATGGGAAACTCCTATGGAAGCAAAGGTTAGTCCCATCGTCAGGATCCACATTAAGGTTTAGATAAACCAACAGCTGAATGATTTGTCTCTCATCCTCCATTATAAAAAAAACATATTGAATCGTAACAAAATGATCCCGGCTATTCCAGGAGCCCAGTACAACATCATCAGAGTGCCTCCCGAGAAGACCGATGCAAAAGACACCCTACAAGGAGCCAACATACTCTGCTCTATTGTGCCTGCAAACAAGTCCCACCCCTCCTACTACCACAGCTTCGGTAAGCCAGCCATGCTGGAGCCATCACTCGTTTGTGATGTCTGTATCTTTCATGGTGCCGCCCTCAGCTGAAAAGCCCTGTAACACCCTTCTCCTGCATTCAGCCATGTCTGAGAACTACGTGGTGTTCATTGAGCAGCCGATTAAGATGGACCTGCTGAAGATAGTCACATGCAAGCTGAGGGGGAAGGCGTTGAGTGACGGCATCTACTGGGATCCCAAGCAGGACACGGTCTTCCATCTCGTTGACAAGCAATCAGGCGAGGTGGGATGCGACTGTTGTGACTTAATTACGCCTCATGTAGGAACTTGATGGAAATTGTGACAGGGGGGCCTCTGGCTTTGGATCCTTTGGCATCATCTAATTGTGTATTCTGGACTGCAGGTCAGCTCAGTGAAGTACCACACCAAAGCCATCTCCACCTTCCATCAGATCAACGCCTTCGAGGAAGACGGATTCTTGATGCTCGACATGTGCTGCTCAGACGACGGCCAAGCCATCAACAACTACCTCATCCAGAACTTACGCAAGTCGGGAGATGCATTAGATGAGGTCATTAAGTAATTACACAAGTCAGCACTCGTTTGTGCCTGAGATAAAGTCAAATAATAAATAACTGCTCAGCATTATGGGCGTTGATAATCTTTTTCCTTTGTAATGAAGAGTTGCTGAATACTTATGGAAGACTGTTTTTCAGCATTCTGTCTGTCAATAGTTTTAAATCTATTTACCAAATAATCAATTAAGTGTACTGTTGCTGTTTACATCCCTTTGTACCAAGAGACAGAAAGACATACTGTAAAAAAGGAACCCAACTTCACCCCATAAAGTATTGATCTTGTGTGGTGTCATTCCCAGGTGTACAACACCATGGGCAGGGTATTCCCTCGGCGTTTTGTTCTTCCCCTTCACTTGACCGGTGAAAGCCCGACAGACCAGAACCTGAACACACGGCCCTCCAGTGCAGCCACATGTGTCCAAATCAGCAAAGATAAGGTGAGTTGTTCAGTAATGCTTATATAACATATTAAGTATTCAGCTCCTTTACTTGAGTAGAAGTAGCAAATTGATGTACAAAAAACTCTAGTACTAGTGTTGCACACTTGGACACACAGGAGATCCAGGCTTGCATGGGTTTTAAAGAACATCTTTACTGAAAGCACAGGAATACACTCTGATCAGCAACGCAACTGCATGCTGCAGGCTGTTTTAGTCTACTACTGAGTGAATCCCTTTTCTTTTACATATACATATAACATGTCTACTTATACTCTCACTCTAACAAGTTCATTCACACTGGTGACATTCTGCACATTCACACAACTCTCATTCTCACAGGCTACAGGTGGTTACAATGCTGTTTCTTGTTCACTAGCTAGCTAGTTGATGCACTATATCCCCCAACACGTCTTGACATTCAACTTGCAAAACTCCGACATTCATTCATATTTGCATTACTGATGGTTATGATCCATGTGTCGCTACTTTTAAACCGTTTTCATCACTTTTACCCCCTTGAAAGCACAGGAATACACTCTGATCAGCAAAGCACTACATGCTGCAGGCTGTTTTAGTCCACTACTGAATAGGGTTGGGTACGGAGAACACGTCCGGTACCTACCGGACCAAAAAGCTTTCGGTGCTTCCTTCCGGTGCCTGAGCCGATTTAAATACTTTTTTGTTACACTACTCTGTAAAGTTGCACGGTATGTAGATACTAAAAAGGTAGCGCGGTACCCGCACGCTAAAAACGATTATTAAAATAGCGCGGATCAGAGCGCACTCGCTGCTCTGCTCTCTGTCTGCCTGCATGCAGAGCGGGGCTCGAGGGGGCGGGGCTTCCAGCGCTCACACACACAGTGCGCGCACACAGAGATCGCTGCAGACACGAGCACGAGCTTTTGAACGCCCGTCCTCGGCTTGCTGGAACAAATCGCTCCAGTTGATATTAATGATGACGTGTAGTCCAGTAAAGCAGCAGTTTGTAGAATCCAACGGTTTCTGAGTTCTGTTGCACACGGTCCCATCAGGCCACCTGATGCTTGTGTCATATATATATATATATATTAACCAACTAAGCATTAATTATTTAACCAAGCATTAACCTCTCAAACCATTCAAACCTCTATTGCAGATAAACACATGCCAGGACAAACAAAATAATTAACAATCAATAAAAATAATAAACAAATGATATTATGGGGGGGGGGGGTCCATGTCCAGTTCTTATTATAGTGTCCAATGTTAATGTGGGACCCACACTAGTCTTACAAATAAAGTCTATGATTTGAGGCATTTATGTTCATAGGTATATATGGAGGAAGACACGCAAAATTGGCAAAGAAATTAATATAATTCTTCACATCCTTCAAAATGGTTTCTACAATGATTGACATGATATGTCAAATATTTAAAACACACAGTCACAGACTAAAAACTGTAGTCACCATTTTCACTTCTATATTTTTAACCAGCATGGATTAAACAGTTCATATACACAGCACAAACGTGAAGTTAAATATTTGTTTGCCTAACTTCAGAAGCAACTATCAAAATAAAATAGAATAAATTAAACTAAATTATTTTACAAAATATACTATGTCTCGTAGAAATGAAAAAAGTAAACAGTATAACCATGATTTGCGTTTCAGAAGAAGTTAAACATAATGTAGTGCCCCGGTTGCCTCCCTAAAGCACTACTTGGTTGCTCCCTTGATGTTATTCCTGATGCGTTTCATTCACGACAATGTCCAGGTTTAACGTCCGTCATGTTTATTTATACAAAACAAAATAATAGCCATGTCGGCAGAACCTAGGTGCGTACACTCAAATCATAAAATAAACCATAAACATTTGCATCTCTCTGTTACAGTATTGTCACGTGGCTTCTACCTGCTCATTCACCTCACCTGTCTAGTCTGTTTAGCCGCTTTCCGTTCACTCATCGCCAGATGGTGTTGATGTTGAGTAGAGCTGAGAGTTCACATCAGATGGCAGTTGTGTAGCACCGGGTGGGGCAGCCTATAGGCATAGTAGGAAGTAACATGATAAATCCTCTGTGACGCAGACATCCAGGTGTCTGAAGCTGTCCACCTTCTCCACTGGTGCCCCATTAAAGTGTGTTGTAATAAATTAATATAATTGATCTGCTCTTTGTCAACAGGTGTTCTGCCAACACGAGGATCTCCATGGAGACGACCTCCTTGAGTACGGTGGCCTGGAGTTCCCTCAGATCAACTATGTGAGATGTAACACGCGGTCATACCGTTATTTCTATGGCTGTGGCTTCAGACACCTGGTGGGTGATTCACTGCTCAAGATGGACCTGAAGGACAAGACGTTCAAGGTTGGTGTAAAATCATCCTCAAAATCATCCTCATAATGAAAAATGGCGTGCTAAATGCTATATCGTAAGATATAATTTGCATATGCTAAAATCTTGATCAACAACAAAATAATACTCCCATTGACAAACACAAATAAGTTATAATAATGATGTTAAAATGAACACTGTTGTTTAGTTGAAGTATAATAATCTCCACCAACTCCTCCTGAAATGAGTAAATAGTGAAGGTATGATATAGCACTTTTATTGAATATAATGAACGAGTGTGTGTGTGTTCGTTCTTGCTCAGGTTTGGTACCAGAAGGGTTTCTTCCCGTCAGAGCCTGCGTTTGTGCCGTCACCTGATGCCGTGGAAGAGGACGATGGTGTCATCCTCTCCGTGGTTCTCTCCCCCACACAGGTAAGACTCTGTTTCTGAGGATGCACAGGAATTGTAGGTCAAAAGATTGGAAGTGCTGGTGTCTCTGGTTACATCAGTCTTATTTGCCACGTCAGACTATTTATCTATGACAGCAGCATGCCTGTAAGTCCAGCTTCAAGTCTGGTATTAAGTGTGGACACATAACCCATCATCAATATGCAGAAGGGAGATTAAATATGCATTCATGAATTGACACAGAATTCCTTTTGATTGTTTCAAGATCAAATGTCATAGCAAATAAAATTATAAAATGATGTATCCCCTCTTGTTTTTGCCTGAAGAGCAGCATGTTTCTGAACCGTCCATTTCAGTTGCCTCATTGAGCTACTTGTGTCCAACTTGTCTCATGAGATGTTTGGGTCCTCTTTTCTCTGCAGGATAAAGGAGCGTTCCTCTTGGTTTTGGATGCAAAGAGCTTTGAAGAACTGGCACGAGCCTACGTGCCTGTTAAGATGGCGTATGGCTTCCATGGTACCTTCCACGCATCTGCATAAACCTGTTTCTGTTACATTCAAAGTGTTTCGTCAATGAATCTAGTACAAAGAATACCAAATTCAGCGATAATCCTTATAACCACTATATTCCTGATGGTACTGACTTTCTGCTGCTCTAGATGAAGACAGCGTTTTGTTAAGCCGTGTTTACGCTGCTTGGTGCGGCTCTGCTCTACCCGACTCACAGAAAGTATCGCCTCAGTTTAGGATTCTCAGCTGATCACTGTAGCGGCGGTACGTGAAACTGCTGTGACATCATCTTAAGCGGTATACTCTGTGAATCATTTCAATGGAAACCAAACAAAGAACTTCTGCACAGTTTACAGCATAATGTACGTGGTTTGTTGTTGTGTATGCCGTAGTTTTGCAAGCCATTGGGGGGAAAAAAATCAGGGTACAATTAATCAAGTATTATGGTTGCTATTAACTGTTGGCTATTTAAATGGACAGTGTGTAGGATTTGGTGGTATCTAGCAGTGTGGTAACAGATAGGCCGTATATTGTAGCACTTTTCTCAACAAATGGTTTGGTCTGTGGTATCATCCAACCCAAGGCTAATAGCATTAAGAACCACAATAAGCTTATAATATTATTGTTATACTTTTAAATCAACCTTTTAATGGTACTCACAAGTTTGTATACTGTAATCAAACTTTTTTAATGTTGCATGATGCTCCAACCACCACAAGTGTCTTGTGTTTTTATTTCAATACATTCTTTTCTTTTAATACAGAGTTCATACTTATTTTATACTTATTTGCCAATAAAATACTTAACCTCTGTCTGAGCTGTCATGTTGTCTGTGGACCCAATACAAACAAATAATGTTCAGAATGTGTTTACATATAGAAACTGCTGTTTCATAACTTAATACTTGATATTGCCTCAAGAATGGATAGTGATACATTGTGTTTCAAAGCCCCACATAACTTTAGATGTTTTTTATTTTAGATATAAATCCCTTTTTTTTATATCTTTTTTTTTTTTACACTAAAATTAATATTTTATTTGATCACTTCAACTTTCTTTTCACTTCCTTCGCTGTTTGTCCCCAAATTAGAATTTTCGGAAATGCGTTAAATCTTTTATTTTCTCCCAAATTTACTCAGAAAAAAGGTATAAAAATAAAATGTCATACTTTTTAAAGTCAGATTTGTGAAATTCCGATGCTCAGAGCAAAACAATGTTCAATATTGTCACAGGTTTTAAAGTGTTAAAACCCAATTAAGATATTGTTCTGTTTTACAACATGGATTTATCCACAGAAAGCTTAGGCCAACGGAGCAGATAATAGACCAATGCAAATATTATCTTAATGTTAAATGCTCAGATCATTTTCTTATGCCAATATGCTGTAATGTGCACATGGAACAAGTCTTTTGAGTTGGAGACATATATTGTTAGTTGGAAGGTTTATTAGAAGGTTTAATGTGCACATAATACATACTGTATTTATAGTACACATTTTAAACTGGTGCTTGAATCTTGGCTTTTCTATTTTAATTATACATTTGATTAAACACAATGTATAGTTTTTAAATATAATAACAGTTTTCCAAACCTTAAGGTTCTATAAACTGTTTTACTGGATGTAGAATATTCCCTGCGGGTATGTAATCATGACTAACGTAAACCAATAAAACTTGTGCGAATTCTTTTTTATTTTTGCCTGCTGTAAGAAATCCTCACATCATCCACTAGAGGTCAGCACGAGATCCCATTTCACTCTACAGCTGCAGAGTGAGAAATAGAGAAATACAGTTACTTATTTGTTCATAAAAATGTAACAAATAGAAAAAGAAAAGTTGAAAAAAAAATGTCTGCATTATACTTTGTCTTATTTGTGTGCATTTGGGCAACAGGATGACATTGTGTTTGTGAGCAGCAACAATGCAACTTCTCCCTTCAGTGACCGTGTTGCACTCTCTGTATTGTAGCCCTCGTCAACAGCAGCCTATTCTGCTTCCAGCTGCATCATTGTGAATCTTAACCGTTCCACTTTCAGGCTTCTGCAACAGTGCCGGGCCAAACATGGACACAGTGGCTGTATAACAGGGATCAAACCTTTGACCTTTTCACAATTGGACAGTCTGTAACCGCCTGCCCATCCTGACACTTGAACAACGTACTGCAAACACTGGAAGAGGCTGGCATTGACCCTCAGAGGGGTTATTTCCAAGGCTGTGATCTGAACAACTGCATATATACAACACTTAAGAGTGGGGGAAAAAACAACCTATAAAACATGTGTGCTATACAAGAGTGAATTGGGGGAAAAAGGGCCTTGATTAAAACAAAAACATTTCAAAAGTTGGAATAGATGGAAGTTGAAACAATGGATTAAAGCAGAAGACTAACTAGCTTCCCAATTCCCTTTTCAGCTTGCGTGTGTGGCCGGAGAACAGATGCGCATTTCCATAGAGGAGTGAACAAAAGGGAAAAGAAGAAAAAAAAAAACTCTCTGTGTGTTCCTGACAGCCAGTCAAAGCAACAGGAACCAAACTCTTAAAAGAGAACCTCTAAATCCAAGAGGTTTTTTTCTGGCCAATTTAAGCTTTCAACATTTTAGGAAGGCTTTTGGAAGTAAAGAAAATGCATTATCGATGGTCACATGACTGCAGATGATAGAATATAGAATAAGAGT
Source organism: Taurulus bubalis (assembly GCF_910589615.1). NCBI lineage: Eukaryota > Metazoa > Chordata > Actinopteri > Perciformes > Cottidae > Taurulus > Taurulus bubalis. The sequence continues at coordinate 36,119,861 of NC_136590.1, read as the reverse complement.
GATTTCTAAAAATCTAAATGGAATTCATGAACAATATGCGACCGTCTCTGTCTGAAACTTTCATAAAGTTCCACAGCTCATCACTGGCTTCTGGGTGTGCATTCTTCTCTAAAGGGAGGCTGCACAATCAATACATTAGTGTACTAATATACCAACAGAATGAATGTGGCATGATGAGACAAGAGGGAGCTGTCAAAAATAAATACAGCGATAAATAAGATATTTGACGTGATTTTTTTATTTTTTTTATTCACTTCAGTTGGAACAGTTCATTGAACAGTATTCCAAGAGCTGCATCTTTTTGATTTATTCTGTGCAGAGAAGTGCTGACAGATATCTTTCCTGTGGCAACAAGCATGAGACTAAAACCTGCATTGGTGTCGCATCCTTTGTGTTGTTGCTGAACTCAGTTTGGTCAAAACCATGTACGAACATGCACAAACAGTGTGTGAACAATCACTTTCATATTGATCACTCAACATTGGTCTTATTTAGCACGGACCGACTGCGCCGCAGGGAGCAGCTCTGTGGCAGCGGTTTTGTAACGTCTATTGAAGCAGTCAGTTGTGTCTCAGGTCAGGAATTGTGATTTTCTAGCAGGATGGTAGTTTGTGATCAGCTGTGGCATAAGAAGACTGTATTTTTAGCTTGTTTCTGGTTTGTGATATGAATAGCTTTGTAAGATGGAGCCGTTTGTGTAATTGATGAGATGTTTGAAGCCAGACACCACTGAGAACGTCTGTACTGCCGCAGTCAGCAGGACCAACAAAAGACATATTGGGAACTGAATTGTACTTAAAACATTGGTATATTGTTAGTCGCTGAAGGAAGGATAACAGTCAGCTCCCAGACAAAAGACCTCAACCCTAAATACAGTTAGTTATTGAGCATACACTATACTCACCGAACAGCAGAGCTCTTTACTGAAACTTGCAATATGTCTTTTTTCATTGACATTTAATCACAAAATGCTAACGTGTTTGCAAAAAGAGTCGGCTGACATGAGCGGCACCCTTCACGTCACACGTAGTCATTTGATCCAATGTTAATATAAAAATATTGATCAGAGCAGCTTTAACAATTTGACTCATGGTAGTTATACCCTTAGGTCTTAAACCATGCAGCATAAGTCAGAAACTGACAAACAAAAAGAAAAAAATATCATAACTTACAGTAAATATAAGTTTGCTTTATGTGGTCAAAATAATATAAAATTTGGCCCTGAACCAAAATTATTTATTCTCCCAAAGTAAAGTGATATACATCCAAACTGTTAATCGGCACACCCACACAGGTGTTTCCACTTCTCTTGTCTGATTAGACCTCGACTCAGGTTGACGGTAATCTAGGCTGGAAATGATGTGAGCTACTCACAACAAGTTCAAATTTGAAATAAGACCCTAAAAAATACAATTATATTTGACTGACAGAGAGTTGTCATACATAACAAAGTTGCACAAAAGTTCCTTCACTTTTCAAATAAAGTGAGGGGCATGTGACTGATGCAGTCAGCACAGTTCAGAGTCCTCAGGTCTGATCGGTGAACACCTTGTGTAGCTGTACTATGTACAGTATGGTTGTTTCACCATTCCAATGTAATTCATAATCTAAATATAAATCACACTTATTCTGAGAAATTACTGTGATCTACAGAACGTATATTGTGACTCATTCTGCCCGAGGCTATTTATTTAATAACAGAGACTGCCTTGAAGCTGACATAAAGATTGATAAACTCAGCAGTCGTGTTGCCTGGTTATGGCAAGTAAGTTAAACACCTTGGGCTATTCTTTCTTCTAAAATGAGTTTTCACAGTTATGAGAAACATAGTTGATTACTAGTATCAGCAGGTGAGCATTGTTTAAGAAATGTATTGCAGAGTCCTTGTTTTAAATCAATAGTTTGACATTTGTACTGTTTACATTTCTCTTAATGTTAAAAAAAAAAATTCAATAAAGAATAAGCTACAATATTTGGTGAGCTTTGAGGTACTGGTAGGGGTATTTCTTTCTACATTTCGAGAGATTCCAGTGTTTCTGCTAAGCTAAGCTATCAGCTCACGGCTTTAGCTAAGCAGTTAAAAGACCGGTAAGAAAATATGAAACTGTCACTTTTGGAGCAGTTACCTTCAGCCTCGGAGCTTAACTTGACTGTTATAATGCTAAACAAAACCTATGACATGTCTATTACTGCATCAAGACTTATCACACTGTCAGAGAAATTAAAACAAATTAAGTTTCTCTTCCTGGCAGGTAAAACATGTATCCAAAGTCCCTGGCAGATTTGTTTTGAGATCCACCGCATGTTGTCAACTGGACAGTGTGTTTTATATACTGCAAACTTATTTCAAGTCACATCAGACTATGAAAACAGGGTTAAGTTTGTTCATTTCTGTTTCTCTTTTGTGCGCTGCATTCTCGTGATAATCACATACATGTGAGGAATCCTATTTCCTATTTCCTCTCTACAATAGTCTGTTTTGAGTTAGTTCATTACTACAGTCAGTGCATGTGTGTTTGTGTATTCGTGTGTGTGTATTTGTGTGTGTGTATGTGTGTGTGTTCGTTCTTTCAGAATTGAGAGCATCGCTTGACCTCAAAGTAGTGTGTGTGATATGTCAGTGTGGTATGTTCCCCTGGCACACATACTGTATAGACTTTCTCTCTCTCTCTCTCTCTCTCTCACACACACACACACACACACACACACACACAAAATCCTTGCTGCAGTCCTTTCAATACATGCAGCCGGATTCACGTTAACCCATAAAACATGTCTGACATATTAATCAGGTTTGCATGTGGGGGTAGCTCCACTATTGCACTAGTGGTAGGGAGAGCGCTCTGATTGGACCATCTTACGCATCATCGTGGCCAATAAGAGGAGGCTGAATCCCTCCTCTCCTAGCAACAAGACTCCTTTTTTGTCTGAGCGGTGCAATCAGCACACTGACACCCATCATTTTCCAATATGAATAATTTCAAGTGAACAGCTTTGCTGCAGAAGCAGGGCAACACAAGTGTATCCTTCCCCACATCACGAGAGGATCTCTCCTCTCTGGCCCCTTTTCTGCCTCTCCCTCCGTCTCTCCATCTTGGCTGCAGCTCTGAGTGCATTCAGGCAGCTCCTGTCTTACCATCTTAAAGGAACAGCCCTGCATATTCAAGTTTTTTTCTCCCTTTCCCCCCACCTCCCCCCCCCCCCCCCCCCCCCCCCCCCCCGTTCAAGGGCATTGTGGGTAATGGTCTGTACTTGTTGACCTCACAGTGCTGAATGGCCGGGCCTCTCAGGAGGGAAAAGGAATACCTTGGCAAAGAGCTATCATTTCCCCGAGACACTACCAACCGCTCAGCTATACGAGCTTCTCTTTCTGCACAGATGTTATAGTCGCAGCTCGGCTTGTTTAACAAAAACTATCATAAAAAAAACATTATAAGATACAGCATTATTCTAAAACAAAGAGAAATAACTAAAAACAGATGGTAATGTGGAAATGTTAGAGAGAAAATGTAGCTTTATTGAAGGTTTGCTGCAATCTTAAATGACTTAGCAGCTATTGCACAGCACCTGTTGCCAGGCTACAGCAGTGCACATGCACATGGCTCTCTGACCCCTGACCCTGAATTCCTGTCCTTGCCCCTCTGGGACTCGGGGAGAGCAGAGCACGTGTTACATGTCTGCGCAGCGGCCTGAGACAACCAGAAATACGTTGCATTTTTTGGCTATCGTATTGCGTGGGGTGAGCACAGGTATGGGCTGCAGTTTGCGCCGCTAAACCCAAAAACACAGCGAGTTTGCATCAGCTATCAGTTATGTTTAATGTCATGGTTCCTTTTGTGAGCTGCTGAGCAAACTTGTCTCACTCTTTGTATATTAGTAATCAAATTAGAGTAGGAAGCTGCAGGGTTGCATGTGTGAAAATAAATGCCTGCGTTTAAGTACAAGTGACATGTGACAATTGTAGGAACAGTTTGACCTTACACTTGCTAGACTTCTCATATTTAGCAGAACAATATCTCATGGTCATTATAAGTCAATTGGGGTAGCATGCAGAAAGCGTCTGTCAGGTTGAGGGGCAGATAATTAACTACCCGTATGACCTCCTGTCCTTTTCGGCATCTTCCGTCCAGTCTCTGAATTGTTTAACAGCAGGAACAAAAGCCCCCCCCCCCAAAGCTCATTTAGCCCGGTTTCAATGAGAATAGACAAGGAAAGAGCGCTCTCTCTTTGAAGTGTGTTCCCTCCGTCCTGCTCCGGGCCCCACCTCCTGTCCAGTGGATCAGACCGTTACAGTACGCGCGGCTCTAACACACAACTAACGTTCAACCTTAGGTGACCCTTGCTCTCATCAGAGCCGCCCTCCTCTGGAGGAATGCTGCTGATGGGAGTTTTTAATATTCCCCCGGCCCTGTGTGCCCTCAAATTTGGCGGTGCGGCGTTAACACAAGCTGACACCACAGATTAGCCACAGACATCAGGAATGCCGCTGCCTTTTTGTGCCACGTGGACTTTGGCCAAAAGGGCCTTCAGTTGCAACGGCCACAGAGACCTACGAAAAACCATGACAGGAAAAGATGGACGCTCCTCAGCGTGGCTGTCTTAATGTTAGCTAGTCATCGGGCTAAAGACATGTGGACAGTGGCAGGCGGCAGAGGGTAAGGTCAAGAGGCAGATGTTGTTTTCTGGGGGATTTCACGCAAACAAGTTCAATATAAATAGTCGTACCTGATTCACCTGCATTTTGTGAGGCTTCATGGTGCAAATGTATTGTTTGGCAGCTACATGTAGCCCTTTAAGCCCTAACCCTAATGAGTTGCAACATCGTATATTGTGGGATGCATGTCTGTCAATCTCAAAATCTCCAAAGTCTACACAATCTTTACATAATTTTAAGTGCTAAGTAAAACATGCCAAATGCACAGATGATGCTGGTGATCAAGGTCAATGTGACAGTTGTCATGACACCTCACTAAAATACGTGCGTGAGTGTAGGTGTGCAGCTGCGCCCACTTCTTGTGTTCTCACTTCAAACAGAGGTTTTAATAACCGGATGACGTTTTTCATACTTCATCTTTCAAAGAAGAAGTCTGTCTTGGTACGCGCGTGGACAGATAGGTTTTACTTTGCAACACCTGTCAAGAAATACTGAGCAAGGGCACCAGGTAAATGTAAGCGAGCTATTTGTGTTGCTACTGTGTGGAAATCTCTACACAAGCATCTCTGCGGGTCAAGAGGACAGAAATACAACGGACCGGCGCCATATGATTGAAGCTAGTATTTAGCTCACATACAAATTGTATGTCAGAGAAAAAATCCAACATACCATGTTTATAAAAATTAACGCACTTCCATCAGACAAAGATGCACCTGAAGTGTGATTCAGAGCTTCAAGATGAAGGTTGAAGCCCCTTTGGAATTTAAGCAGCTTTAGGTTTTTATCAGCAGACACAGGTAATCACAAACATGGAGCTTTTCCAAGCCTTTGCTCATCTGATTCAATAACAGTATTAATAGCAAACACATGACAGAATGACCATTTGATGCGTTTTATGAATATTCACGTAAAGTGACTTCTTACAAAATGCAACAATTTTCAAAGGTGTTAAAATGTACTGTGTTCTGTCTGCTGTTTAACTCACACTGAAATAAATCTGATGAATATAAAGATGCAGTGGGGATCAGACATTTGCAATGTGAGATTATTTTTAATCTAACCTCACTAATCTGACTAAATCCCCTGATTTTCAGGGGCATGTCAATAAAAAGCAGGTACAAGAATACACAAAGGGGACAAATGATTAATTCATTCTAAATCTCAAAGATATTTCAGCCTTGGTTTAGTCTGAATAAGATGATATGAGAGTAGGTCTATATGGTGCATACAGCTACATTCACTACAGAGAGCCAGACTCAAACATGTGGACCCACAAACAAACTGCTGTGGCATGTTTACAGTAAATATATGAATTCAAACCCAAATCAATTATGCGATAAATATGTGGTTGTTGACTGGCAAACGGCTGCTGAAAACAACATACACACATCCTGTGTGTTTTGGTTTCTACATGTTTGCTTGCATTCTGTTGTTTTGACTTTGTGTTATTACATTACAGTAAGGTCAGTACGGTCCGTTTAAATTATTTAGAAAAATCATGATTCGGTTATTGAATGGCCTGTTATCCCCCTCGGATATTTTAAGGGGGAAGTTTTATTTGATTGTGGAGGTGAAATAAGAAACAAAATGTAATTTTGAAAACCAGAGTGAGTTTCACTGATCGCTGCTGTTGGCAAACATCCAAATCCAACCAGCTGGGGAAGAGTTTCACAAGGCTTGTTCGAAATAATGATTTCGTTTTAAAAAGACTAAGAATGTGAACAATATCAAAAACTCATCAACAAAAGTATCTGTCTTTAGGAGAGGGGGCTTTAAGAGCAATTGATTTAAATCTTGCTTTTATTTGGGTGTTTTGGCAGACAGAAAAATCATCAGGAAATAGTCAAATAGGAGAAGATAAATTGAAAGAATACCATAAAGAAGGAGAAAGAAGCATTAGACCAGGGGTCCCCAAACTTTTTCCTGTGAGGGCCACATAACTTTTCCCTTCTCTGATGGGGGCCGGGGTCAGTTTGTAACAGAAAAAGTGTAACGATCGCAGGGGTGCCTAAATGTAAACATTTATTGTTTTCCAGAAAGCCACACATAACCAAATATTAATAACAGTTTCTGGGATCTTCTTTCGTCTTCTGCTGCAGCTGGGCATATACATTACCCCTGATTTCTTCAATGCGTGTGGTGGTTGTACTCGCCGACAGACTCACGGCATTAAAGACATCTTTCTTCTCGGGACACACCTCTTCCGCGACAGCATTCAAACATTTCTTGACAAACTCTCAATCAGTGAAAGGTTTACCGCTGCTTGCTATCAGTTGAGCAACCTGAAAGCTTCAGCTGAGCTTGGGGTACAAATGTATTCTGCTGAGCTAACAGTCCACTTTTTAGCTTAGAGAGTTTGTCTGCTCGCATTTTGCCTTGCAAGTTATCATACTTGTCTTTGTGACGGGATTCATAGTGTCGGCGCAGATTGTATTCTTTGAATACCGCTTCGAGACAGATGAGACAAACAGCCTTTTCTTTGCATTGAACAAAAAAATAATCGTTTGACCACTGCAGGTTAAATACCTTGCATTCTGAATCAATTGTTCTCTTACCTAACCTTTTCGCCATTATTCCGTTCTATTTGACAGGGGCTAGTCGAGGATTTGCGTGGCCAGACTGAAAAAAAAATCATAATGCGTCTCTGGTATTGTTCAGGGGGCCGGGCCAAATGTGGAGGCGGGCCGTATCTTAGTTTGGGGACCACTGCATTAGACGAATAATGTATATATTCTACATATAGATAGCAGATGTGATATGAGAAGCATCTGCAGAGCAACATAATGAGACTGATGATCACTTTACTAAGGAAATGAGGGTTGCACATTAAAGGTGATTAAAATGTGCTTGTAGTAACAACATAAGATCTAATTTTCTTTATGCATTGGACAATTAATAAAGGTGTTTCTTTATTTGCTTCCATGTCATTTATTCACAGTGTTTCTGGGTGTTGACAAAGTAGTGATGATGCACTCTTCATTTGTTTATCTGATCAAAGCAAACACACACAATACAGCATTAGAAACGTTCAATAAATAATACCTCTGTAGTTTTTGAAACACTGATTGTTGCTTATTTTGTTATTAATATTTAATATGATACAGACATAGAAATTAAAGTTTAAGGGGTTTCAACTCTCTCAAAGGTCAGGGCTGCAACAATTGGCAACAATTTATAACAGTCAACTGAACTCTGAAATATTAACATATTTGTATTGTGCTTTTTAATTTTTTAGGTTATATGTTTTTAATTATTCTAGTGCATAACATATTAATATGGTTGTTTGTATTTGTAGATACTGTATTGATCGTGTTTGCTGTTAAAGTTTGTATCCATTTTATGATCTGTGAAGCTTATGGCCAAATCAAAAGTCTGTTCTTTATAAATCATATATACGGCCGCAGGTCTAGCTAATCCATTACGCAACATACTGTATCTAGATACATGTCCACATTCTGGTACATGCACAAGCACTTATAACTCATCACTTCATCACAAAGCCACTCCTTGACACCACAAACATGACACAAGCACATCAGAGATCATCACCAACCTCAACACACACACACACACACAAGTGTGAAAATGACAGACTGGATCAATACTTTGTTTAGCTTGAGAGCAGCTGTTGGCGGGAAACTAAGATCACAAGAGCTCAGTTTCAAAGGCCATGTAGCAGCTGCACTGAGATCCTCAATGCAGGGAGGAGACCTGAGTTGGGCGGATGCCTCGTGCAGCGAAAAAGCTCCATCTGCTCCCCTTAAGTCTTGGATAGTTCTTCATCATCAGACCAGTTTTGAAAAGTTGCCCGGGTGCTTGTGCTCTAAATGTGCTCGCACCGGCCCCCGATCAGCTCCGAGCCCCGAGTTTACAACCTGTCTGGACTGTTTGTGTTGTCGGTCATATGTGAATAGAATCGTAGAAGACTGAATCCTTATCAAACATTTCTGTTTGCTGTTAAATTCATTGCAGATAAATCACTTTCAACTCACATGATTCTGATATTAAAGCATCACATCAGATTAGGTTGAAGAAAGAAGAAATGTTGATTAAGAAAAGATGTGAGAAGAAGAGATGAAAGTGTGGCGCCGCCTGTGAGGGTGGGGGGAAAAAAGAATTTGCCTTAAGAGTCCTCTGTCATTTATGCTTGGAGAAAGAAAAAAAAAGAGAAAAAGAATCACACACAGGGCCTCTGTCTTATTTCTATGGCAACCTGAAGGCTATTATCGTACCTTGCCATTCATCATGAAAGGACTTCAGTTGACGGGGAGAAGGGGTGGGGAGATTTCCCCTGCCCACAGCTGGGAAACAGAAGAAAAGGGAATGAGTGAAAGAAAAATGTAGTGCAGGAAAGTTCATTGACACGTACAGTATAACAGTTTATTAATGCGACCACCAGCGACAGCATGTCAAACCTGCAGCAGGTGTTTGAAGTTTTTCTGGCTGGTGCTCTTAGTTCATATATGCTTGGCAGCTATTGGGAAATACAACTGAAATTAGTGGTCTATCCAGACCCATTGTCTATGGATGAAGACTGTGCATTACAGTCGAAAGCTCTAGAACAAGCAAGTAAGGAAATCTTGATTTGAGACTGTTTAATCAAATTTATTTTGCACTCAAGAGCATTATGGAATAAACTTGTTTAACTTGTTTATGTAAATAACTGTGCTCACTTGCCCTCCAGCTACAAATGTACAGAACAATATAATGCATGTGCATATTTAAAGCAGAATGCAAACAGGATTCAGATTCAAAAAGCATGAAATCATGGTTTTATAGTTTGAGTTAACCTGTTATAATTTGTTTTTTATCCAATGCAATGTCTAAAAACCAAAATATTAATGAAAAATACAATACACCCACAAAACATCAAAATTGTTCTGTTTAATACATCTGAAGATCGCCAATATTGAATAACTGATTACAGTGTGAAAGAGTTGAATGTCCTTACAACACGCTGCCTCAACTTTAACCTTTAAAAAATCTGTTCATGAGATACTGTGTGGAAATATGCTCACAGAACCCACTTAATTAAAGAGGGGGAACACAAATTTAATTTTAATTTTCCATTTCTGAATACCAGCAAACAGCATAAAAGGGAAATCTTGAGCATTTTAATTATTTTTTCATTTTCCATTTTCTGAATGAAATAATTGAATAAATAGATGATACACGTTTGGTTTGGCAGATGTGGAGCCTTCAACTCAAAGAGTGTACACTAAAAGCACGATATTTCCTATCTTCTGCAAAATTGTTAAAGATGCTTAGATCAAATTTAAGGTAGAAACCTTAAATTTAGCTCAATATTGTATTGTTTGCAATGATTTAAATATAATCCAATAATTAATTGGAGAGGAACAAACAGAAATAGGTCTACATAATAATTAAACAATGAATACACATATTTTGATTAGGTTGGATTGTGGTTGAAGAAAGCCAGACATTGAACATTATGTCGTGGAATACTCTCAACACTCATAGATCAAGAGAGATAGTACCACTGAAATAAACTAAAGTAAGTTTAAATACACATAACCAACTGTTTGCATGACATGTGACAATACAGTTGAGAGTGAAGTTAAATATATTTCAGCACAGGCAGCAGAGTTGCTGCTGCTAACTGTGAGAAGAGTGAGCCGGTTAATGTGACTGCATTAGCAGCCAGAGTCCATTCTCTGCATCCCCAGAGAGACCAGGCGGGCATATTAACATTCTCCTCAGAAGGGCCACAGGATCTGCCTTCAATGCCGTCTGAATCCAAACAAAAGACGGTGTGTGTGTGTGTGTGTGTGTGTGTGTGTGTGTGTGTGTGTGTGTGTGTGTGTGTGTGTGTGTGTGTGTGTGAGTGATACAAGGACAAGGAGAAAAAAGCAGGGAGAAGAAATGAGGGAAAAGTGCTACACTAGGAGGAGGAGTACAAATGTACGACTGGCTGCTGCGTATACATTTGTATTTCTCCTCAATACTGTCACTGTGATCACCATGTCCTGCAAAATCTAAAAACTTGTTTTTATGAACACAGCAGTTGACTGGTTTTATTGTCACTATCCTTGGGTGAAAAACATTGTCTCTCCAAACAGTTTCAGAATGATTGTTTGTTTCCACACGTTTTTCAGCTTGACTGCTTTTGTTAAGTTTTGAAGGACCAACATATGTTGAAAAATCCATTCATATTAATAAGAGTACAAAAAAGAAATCCCCAAATATCGTATATGACTCATGATGTTTTCTTTCGCCCAACAGCAGTAATATGATACTTCACTTTTATCGTGGTGATCACTGTTGGTTGTCAGCCACTCTGACTGTGGATGTTTAATAAGATTTGATTCGTGAGCAATGGAATTAGTTGCTATAACTACTACTTACTCACTCATATACTGTTTCAGTTCTATTTATGCATCTGATGTTCTTTGAAGATGTTTTTTCAAACCGAGCACATGTATTGGTTATATACAAGCCATAATATGTGAGAGGGCCTTCCTAAATGTGTATACAGTAGATACCAGTTATGGTGCCTGGCCACATCACTGTCATGCCCGGTAGCAACTGTAGACAACTGACTTCCCATGCATAACTCAAACATCTGGCCTTCATCACCGAGTGACTGAAATCCTTCGACATTCCACATGCAAACTGCACCCTGTCATGCAATCTGTGTCTACCCTGCTGCTGTGAAGATACTTCACTCCACTCCTGTTCTTCTATTTCTGTCTACAATGTAACAGCAATGCAGGTCATCAACTACTACAGTAAAATGGCTACACATTAACGGGATGATCAATAGCTTGCTGTTCTGCTGGAACATGTCAGTGACCACTCAGAAAGCTGCTCAGAGTAGTATTATAGTGTATTCATCCATGTATGTTTTACCTGCAACTTTTTTTTGTTTTTGTTATTGACTTTATTGTACCGAAGGAGAAACTCATATGCCGTGGAAATGGAAACAAACATGTTCAACACATTACATGAGAGTCACACTTACATCTGAACGCCACTTTGTTGTATGAGGCTGCATTTACAATAAGCAGAGCAGTGCTTTGAGCTAAATCTAACATCAGCATGCGTTCATGCTCACAATAATGACATGGTGAGGTTCGGCAGAAATAATATTTATTTTGTTCATCTTAGCTAAGCATGTTAGCATGCTCAAATTTGCTGATCAGCACTAAACACAAAGTACAGTTGAGGCTTTCATTAGTTTTGGGTATTTAGTCTGCATTTATAACCCACTGGTGGTGGTGGTACATGAAATGTTAAGGGGTTACTAAAGCATATCAATGTCTGCACCAAATTTCATGACAATCCATTCAGTAGTTGTTGAGACATTCGCCACAAAACATCTCATGTCATCCTCATGGTGCCGCTAGAGGTGATAAAGACACATCATCTAGGAACCACAAATGTCTGTTTGACATTGCGTGCCAGTCCATCAAAAAGATGAAGAGAGAGCTCACTGCATAGGTGAAGAATGGTACCTGCTGATGGCGTTAGAAGTTGGGGCAACTCAATGAAAGTCATTAGTATTTATCCTCAGGGCATCTTGGAGATCTGTAAAAAAAAAGAGTTTTCAACAATTGCTGAGATACTTCAGGCTGGACTAAAGTACGTGGACCAACATGTTATATGACATATTATAACACTTTATAATGCAGAATAATGCAATGAAAAGCTGCTGCCGACTCTTCAAATGTAAAAGTGTGTTGACTGTGACTGTCAATTCCTTTTTTGAGGCCTTAAATTGCAGCATTTGTTGTATTTCCAGAAAGAAGAAACTTCTATTTGTTACATCTTCTATTTGTCAAACAGCATCTGTCTTACCATGGTTTGATTTATTGTTATGTGTACTGCCTCTCAAGATGTTCAGCTATCAGTCAAAGTCAACTGTATGTTATCAATTTAATAATGACAAATACTCGCTGACAGTAGAACAAAATAAGGGTTTAAACTGATCTTTTTCATAGGAAGCATATCAATGATTTGCTGTCAACGTCTCATTAGATGGTATCTTGTGAGTTTGATGTCATTTAAGGACTGACTGCTTCTACAGAGACTTTTCAATCAAAGAAAAATACAATTGCACATATATTCTAGGCATGTAGTTGATATTTGTCATTCTTTTTCCTGAACTGCATCACATTCAGACGAAATATGAGTGTGATTTGCATACTTGTAACAGCTCTGATTGAACAACTCTGTGATCGACTCAGACAGAGGCGCTGACTCCACTGACCTGAAAAATAAAACGTCAGATAAAAGCAACATGTTAACCCTGAAGCCTTTGGCCTTGCATGTACAGTATCACTGCAGAGCTACTGTGCATGTATGCCCAGAGACACAAGTAGACATCAGATGGATGGATGTATACTCCAGAGCCATGAGACAGTTTGTTTTTCTTTATATTCTTTATGATTTCATTAGTGTCAGAGAGGATCGAAGACCTTCTGAACTCTCTGCCGCATCACTTTGGCCTCCACCTACTCACATGCACTTGTACCAAAGCACAGTGCTCAATACAGTAATACATTTTCCATACTGTACGGTGAAATGTTCACCCTTAATTGTGTTTGTATTTCACCCATGGCTGATTCTGTTGAGAAAAGTACAATGCACCGTGTAGAACTACAATATTTGAAAGTGTAGTACATCTAGAATGCAGATGTTTGTGAATAATGTATGGAGCTGCTTGGAAAAGATATATCTATGCAGTGCAGTCTAATTCTGCTCATACATGTTCCTATGTAAAAACCGAGGGAATGTGAGCCTGTTTCATCTCCAGTCATTTTAGTATTGGCTCTGTGCTCATGTGGTCAAACAGCGTAGTTTGTGCCAAGCAGAATTAGAACGATGACTTTCTTACCACGGCTCAATTTCTGTTCTCCGCATACACTGGGCTCCACAAACAGATTTTCCTGCAAAATCAGGGATAGATTGTGATGCATTATTCCCATTAAAAACAACCAACAATCATATCTTGCATAAAAGAGAAGGCACTTTTGATAACATCAAACAGGAGTCTACTGTCACACCTATTTGGTTAAGTAGTGCTTGGATAGTGTTATGTGTAATTGTGACAGTTACGGGACGGTTTTGGTAATGTTTTGCTCACACAAACACACACACAGTCTGCATTTATATATATATATATATATATATATATATATATATATATATATATATATATATATATATATATATATATATATATATATATATTACCTATGACATAAATTCCTTTTTGTACTAATAAGTATAAATGTGCTGTGACGACGTGATAAGAGCCTGCAGCCTCCACGGTGTGCAGCCCTTCAGATATAACAAACGTTCCAGATGTGTCTGCCTCTGTGCAGATATAAAATGTGCCCATTAGCAACAAAAGTGTTGTGATGAAGTTATGAAAAGGCAGGATTGCATAGAACAAAATAACCGTGGAGGAGAGAGAGAGAGAGACGCTGGCAAACACTTGAGGCTGGGTCCGACGGTTTGGTTCTGAGTGCAGCTGAAGCGGGCAGACCTGCAGCACAGGCAGTAACAAGATGGCGGCGGTCTGCAGCAGAGAGTGTAGCGAGCTCTGTCCAGGGAGAAAAGGGAGACAGAAAAGTCGTAAGCGTATACGTGCTCTGGGCACCGAGGTGCCAAGTATCACAGTGATTTGGAACCGGTCCCGTTCATGGGGCCGGGGCCGGCGGGGCGGCGCCAACATCCACAAGAGCACCTTTAGGTGAAGGGGGTGCGAGAACAATGGAATGGCTGGCTCCCAGACAGAGCTGCCGTACTGCAGTGATAAGGGAACAGGAAGGAGGGGGGGGTCGGTACAGGAGGTAGACACACCTGCTGCTGCCGCTGGAGCAACAGCAGCTACTGGAACAAGCAGCAGGGAGAAAAAGACTAAGCTGGATTCAAAAGCGAGTCCAGCCTCTCATCCCGCGATCCGAGGGCATCTCAGGACTCTGAGGGGGTGTGAGTGAGATCACAGACCAATGAGGACACACAGCTGACAAAACCATGCTCACTAGCTTATGCTGTACAGAGATAACATATGTGTTTATTCATGCATTTAGATAAACAGGAAAAATAATTACAAAATCAGCATTTTTAAATGTTGCCGAAAAAAAAACCCTCTGATGGTTGCTTTGTGATTTACAGTACAACCTCTTAATTTAGTGCATTCAATTGTATGTTAACTACAGAACACGTAATCTGTTGTGTTCTCTGATCAAATTTTGAACAGATTTACAAACGCTATCATGAAACGTCACTAAAGCTGTTTTTAATTAAATGACAATAATTCATTCAGGTCTGGTTAAACTATGTTGTCTCATCCAAACATTACCTCATTACTTGTTCCACAACTGACTGAAAGACATAAAGAACTCTACACTGCTCAGATCTCGTTAATATATCTAAATAACATATACCGAACTGTGAAATGATTTTTATTTCATCCCTGAAAATGGAAGTATAACATCTGCTGGTTTACAGTCAGTCAAAAGCCTCTTCTATTATAATTCCTTTTTTCATTTTCCTCCTTTCCACCACTGCAGGTCCATCTGTGAGCATTACACCTGCCTGTACAGTATATATATATATATATATATATATATATATATATATATATATATATATATATATATATATATATATATATATATAGAAACATTCACTAAGAAAGTTGTCAGTGAGAGACACTGAAAGATCTCCAGTCCTCTAAATGGTCGGCCATTTTACAAGTTGGAAAAGAATCGAGCAGAGGCTGGGGGGCAAGGCTGCGGTGGGAGGTCTTAATAATGTGGCGTGCGCACACACACACACACACACACACACACACACACACACACACACACACACACACACACACACACACACACACACACACACACACACAGCCATGGAAGTACAATGTGAATGCTTGAACTGAACCCATGGAAGATAGCTGCTCTCATTTTCCTCAGTCATTACTTCTTTTTTTTTTGTGAGAGCAGAGGATGACATTTCAAAACCAAACAGAAATCTACTAAATTGTGTCTTGTTCTCTTCCTCTTCTCGTCTGTCTGTGTTTACTCTTCCTCTGCATGTTTTAGCTTAACAAGGCAAACACTGACACCATGACCTACAGATGCAGACCCGCTGCTTCTATTAGGAAACCCCAATGAATCACATTACTACATTTACATTTTACCAAATGAAAGATGAGATGTGTCGAGATAATGAACTTCTGCTGACAATAAATGCTTTTTATCACTGATTCTGTTTAAGATGCAAATCTCAGAGTGATTGAAAGATGGCATTACAAAAACACTGACATCCACCCAAAACCCCTCCAGTTTAAACATCTCAATATGAAAACGATAATATGGAGCTGGAGACCTCAGTAGCTAAAATTTCCGACCATGGCAATGAAAGTTCAAGGGCTGCACAAATTGTGGATTTCATCCTACAGACACCAACGTCAGTCAGATTCTACTGCAGTGGTTTCTGACTGTTGTTAAGCTTTGTTGCATATCTGTTTAAAGAAAGTTTGCAAAGCTTGTTTACTATTAGTAATAAAATGTCTAACCTGCATTAAATCCTGCTGGAGTCATTGTGAGGCAACCTTTCTTCCAGCTCCATTCTCACATAGTAAGCTGAAACCAGGCTGGGGAGCAAAACTCCCACTAAGATATGAAGTGCTTTGACAATGTGAATGAGTTTCACATTGACAGAAGTCCCTGTTTGACCACATAGTAAAATGCCTATTTAATGGATATCTAAATTCCTCAAGCATGGAAAGATTGTAAAAAAATAAATAAAAATTCAACCATTCAGCTGACACGGCTAAAAATTACCTTCAAATCAAAGCTGAAAATAGAATCAGAGCTCAAAGCTACCTGCCTTTCAACCACATGATCACTGCATCACATCACGTTCCAACTAATGAAAGAATGAGGACAAAACATCAAACAGCATCACGGCTCAAATGCTGCTGAAGCTCACGGAAAGACTGAGAACGACTTCAGAGTGGCTGAAGAAGAAGAAGAAGAAGAAGAAGAAAAAGAAGAAGAAGAGGAAGAAGAAGAAGAGGAAGGAGACATGTAAAGGGTTACATTCTGGAGGTGTGGATAAAGGGAGGGGAGAGCTGGAAATGAAGCTGTTACTGTGATCACAGATCACCCACCAATTATAGAAACAGGCATTCGCCTGCAGACACATTTCAACACTCTGAACGCTAGTTTTAGGAGAACTGTGAACACTGAGGCGACAGTCTTTAGCGTGGTACACTTATCGTCAGCAGCTGTAGACTCATTGGCCCAGAGTACAGTACTACATCAAAGACCTGGGCCGAATACTGTCTCTCTCGTTCTGCCCTCCCATAACATCCATTAAAACACAGTACACACTATAACAGCCTTTTACTGTAATGTTGCAATCCTGCTTTCATCCACAGTGTAATGACTTGGCACTCACGGGGGTGGCACCCTGCTGCAAACATAGACAAGCATCCTATCATTCTCACTCAGCCATGCATTGAGTTTCCATATTATGTATCTCCTATTCACATGTAACAAAGACACACACACACAGATAGGAGCACCAAGTATAGAAAAAGAAAGATGATCGTTTGCATGAGGTCAAACACAAGTGTACCGAGCTTTCAGTGTCACGCTCTCATCAGTACTTTGTGTTGCTCTCAAGGTAGGAAGAGCCCGTAGGAAATAGTAGGAGTCATAATGAATTTGTGTCTTTTTTCTGTTATATAATAAATAATAAAGTAAAGCACTGAATCCCATTATTATCAAGGGGTAATTTGTATTTTGCAGTAATATTATGCGCTAAAACGCTTCTCTACTGCATATAAATGAATACATGTTTCCTGGTATATTGTCAGTGTATGCCTGTGTGTCTATACAGCACTAGCAGGGCAGGGTCCCTACTACTGAGTCTATGTTAGCGTGTGTAACATTAGTCACTGTGGGTGTAACCTTAGTCATACATTTGTCATATATTCATTCATTGTTCCAGCCTATAAAAACGAGGATACTGTAAATGTGACAGCGTTTCGCCATATCACCGCGTCTTGTCTGTATATCCCTCCCTCCCAGTCACATGCCCTTCATACCCACATTCCTCTATTCATCTCCCCCTCTTCCTCTCTCCCTCCCCCTCTCCCCCACCCAACGCCACACACGCTGTGCCTGCCTCTGGGTCTAAACCCCTCCATAACCTGAAATAAACCCAATGTTCTTCCTTTTCGTTCCCCTCGATCTCTATTTTAGTTGTGTGGGTGGATCATATGAACACTCCCTGTCACCGTGCATCGTTAAAAAAAAGCCAAGCCGTCCCTTCTTCGTTGCGCTTTGTGTCTCTCCGCCATGTTCGTCTTTTTCTTTTTTCTTTTCTTTTTAGGTTACAGAGATGTGTGAGTGCCCCTCGCAGCTCCCAAGAACCCAACCCGTGCACATCACAGCAAAACGTCACAAGTTAGGGTCTCAGGGAATGAGAGAGGAACAGATTGCTTCTTCGTATGGCCTTTACTATGCGACATACAGTAGATCATCTGCTGCATGAGCGCTGTGGCTGAGACTTGAGCAGACAATGGCAGCTATCGCTGGCTTTATGCTGTGCTGTTACCTAAGATCCAGTTTCGCCACTAAGTTCGGTCTGGTCTCGGCAAGTCAGGATCCGCATGGACTGCACACGCATTAGTTCATGCTTAGCATTTTTATACTGTATAAGACATTAAGTATCGTGGTATTCTGCGCACAAGTCGAATACCGATACATGTCGTAAATCACATCGCACATAATCAATCACTCTTAATACAAAACTGAGCACATATCATCTTATTGTGCTCTGCACACATGTACTGTAGTCACCACTGAACGGCCATGCACACCCAAGACAGACAGCATTTTATCATCACATGATGTTCCTATAAGAATGGCTCTGTCTAGGCATATTTTGGCCTCCCTCTCGCTGTCACAGCCTTTCTCGGCCAAATCGTGGTACGATAATTGATAGCACAACACATTTGATTCTTCACTTAAAATGCCAAAATTCTGCACCATGCACATGCGCAGCGGTACCAGTCAGACGACAAGGAGAGCAGCCGAGACAGAAAAAGGACTGCCAGATTAAAATTGCCCTCCGTCGCTAAAAAAAGCCAAAGCTCCTTCCGACTTATATTCTCCCTATGAGATATCTCATCTCCAGACATGGCAGGCTTGTCAGTCCTCTGAGACCGCACCTGTCAATCACGCGGCTCTGGCTGTACGGAGGGAGAGCCTATACGTCAGGTAGAATGAGATCTGACTGCCTGTGAGATGAAGAGGAGGAGGAATAGGAGGTTGGGAGGGTGATGAGACAAGAAGCGAGGAAGGAGAGAAGGAAAGAAGAAAACTCACCCAGCTGACCGTAATGGCAGAGGCTGCCGCAGTCCTCTCTGTATGTCTGCGCCGGTCAGCCCAGCAAAGGAACAGAGGAAGGGAGGATGTGGCCAGACAAAATGAAAAGAGAGAAATCTGTGATAAAAAAGAAAGCTGGAGAGGGGAGCAGAGGAAGAGATTTTAGTGCTGCTAGCTCAGGCTTTTTTGAATGGATCATTCGGACTAGCACATGAGGCTGCTGTAGCAGATTGCTGCTGTCTAGCCGTCTGCTGCTCAGACATGCAAGACTGTTCCATGTGCAGCCAGAGAGAGTGAGAGAGCTAGAGAGAGAAAGAGAGAGGGAGGGAGAGAGAGAGAGAGAGATATGAAAGGCACACAAGAGTAAGGTTAAAGGGTTAAAATAGGTGAACAAGAAATATAGCAAAGATGGGTTTAAAGTGAAAGTAATACACATGACTGACACTGCAGTAAATCTCCACACTATGGAGGAAAGAAGCCACTAAGACATAACGCAGTAACAGAAAACATAGAGAATAAAGCACAATCCATTATATAAATGTCTTTACAAAATAGGTGTGCAAGAAGATGCATTGCAATGGGCACCAGTAGAAAAATGGCAAAAAAACGAGCTGATCAATGGGCCTGTACCGCTTCATGCTCACTCGTACAAAAATGAGAAATGAGAATCAGAATGAGAAAGAAAGACAGGAAGGAAAGAGTTGAACAAAAGCCGAATAAATGCAAGATACACAGACTCCTTGAATGAAATGAAAGCCAATAAAAAAAATGCACCGCCCTCGGACCAACATGCAGGCCACATGCAATCCAATAAAGTACACATGTGCCCCCAATCTCAGCACACTCACAAGTTTTCCATATCAATCACAGTTTTCAGACCTTAAAAAAAAGCAAAACAAAAAGCAAACGGAAGTTATTGTTATCATCTGAATTTTGCTGTTATGAGCAAAAGCTATGAACATAGTCTCAGACACAAAACAGCCACAGTGTCGTGAATAATAGGAAAAAATGTGCAACGCCTGTTGCTGTAGTCCCTCTATCCGCTGCTACTCGCACCTCTTTCTCCATGTGACACTACTACCCATCTTCCCCTGTCTCTCTGTCTGTCTCCTGGCTCCATCTGTCTCACATTTTCTTTCTGTTCTTGCTCTGCGCTTTGGTCTCGCTATATCACACCTCTCTGTCTGTGCCTGTGCCTCTGTATTTTCCTTCCCTCCTCTGCCTTGCATGCTTCATGCATTGCAGGCTCAAGTCCCCAGGGCATAGGTACTGTAGAGGCTCTGCTTACCACTCTGTCTGCTAAATACAGCATCGAAAACAGCAGCAGCGGAGTGGGGAAAGAGGAATAAATATCATCCATTCATTTCCTCCCACAGCTGAAATCACTTACACTCTAAAGGCCTGCTACATGCTGAGAAGGAGAGATAAGGAAAGCCAGAGAGGGAGGGAGAAAGTGGTAAAGTGAACAAGAGCAGAGGTAGCGAGAAAGCACAGGAGAGGAAGAAAGAAAGAAGGCAAAACATGTATATCTTACAATGTCTCTTTTCAAGCTCCTTTTCATTAAAAAGGAAGAAAAAAAAATCCTTCTCCGGTCGGCAAGTCCGGTACTCTGTTCCTGTCTCTCTCTCCCTCTGTGTCTGTGAGAGTGACTGGGTATTACAGCGTGCGTTTCATGGAGAAAAAGGAGGGTGGGAACAAGATCGAAAGAGAAAAGGGGGGAGTAAGAGAGAGAAAACGCAGTTCAGGGAGCGGTAAAGGAAATGTAACTGGAAGCCTGGTGGTGTGGTTGTCTTATACTTTGTCAGTATTAGCGGCTGTAAAGCAGCAGAAAAGGCTCGTGAAAAAGGACGCGAGACAAGATGGTAGGAAAGCAAGACCGATGGGGAGAAGAGGGAATTACCAGAACAGGGTTTCTTTGACGGGCAACACACAATAGGCTGAGATCAATGACAGCAAAAAAAATGTGTGTTCCCACACTATCACAGTCTTTCCCTCCACTAGTTTATCTGAGACTGAATTCTCTATGAATTTCAAGATCGATTAAAAAATCATAAACAGACATTTTGACTTATTTTACATTATTCCTTCTTTCTGATTTGATAATCAGAAATTGTCCTTTTTTCCCTCTATTCCAGCAGTATTTTTTGTCTTTCTTTAAAGCAAATGCATCTCTGGGTCACAGACTTCACATGCCGTGTCCTCTCAACACTTCACATGCACTTCATGGCAGTGAAGGGTCTGTTCATATCGTCTCAGTCTTACAAAGTCTCTTTCTTTACTTTCACGTCCTCTTAATTTAAGCGACTTCGACGCTTCGAGTTGGCCACACACAGAGCTAACATTAGAACAGCTAGACGGGACTATTTATAGAAATGTTTGATGAAGACAAAAAACCTACACTTATATTCCACAAGGAGGGCGTGGTGTGTGTGCTCGGGGGGGGGGGGGGGTCACTAGGGAGAGCTCCTGTACAGTATGCCTTCTGCTGTATACTGTAACACACTACCCCATGGCCACAACGGCACATCTCACACAGACAGGGATGCAAATGTAAAAACACGCTGCTCCTCGAGGAAAAAAGCAGAGGAAGCTGGGTAATTATGCACTGAAAAAAAAAAGAGAAACCCACTAGAGTCTTCTCGCTGTATCTACTGTACTGACTGCTCGCTCTCTCGTACTGCAGAAGCTGCCCTGTACTAAGGGCCCCTGCTACATTCTGGCTCAGAGCTCCTTACTCCACCTCCATCGAACTCGGTGGCCTCGGGACAGAGAGCGAAGAGTTTAAGTGGAAACAGTCTTTCATCATCACGCCACTCCATGCTCTACACATCTGCACACAGCAGCACACCGCACTACGGGGACACCATCTTTCTCCCGAACAGGACTGCATCCACTGCCGGGTTTTATTCATTGGATTAGTTCACTGCATAAAGGAACATACTCTTATGGCAGTTTATAGCAGGAATAGTTGATTTCACAACTGTATTACTCAGGACAATCCTGCAGCCGTGTTATAATGTACAGCTAATTTCTCACAATGTCCATGATCTCTTAATAAACTGTAAAAATAATACAATATATCTAAAAAAAAATGTAACTGCAATTGCTTAAAAGGCACATGGTTTGTGGCAAATGTGAAGATATTCATTTGGCCTAGCGTCAAATAAAGCAATAAATTGCATTGTTTTTGCTGGCAGGGCGCGAGATGCATTCGGGACTCGGTGGTTTTCTTGGTTTGAAGCAGTGAAAGTTGTAACTGGCTGTTTTGATCATAGCAGTTTCTTTACCACATCGCTGCGCAGAGGAAATATATAGTTTTGGTAAAGTGAAATCTGAACTTTGTACATAATTGGTGTTCTTCCGCCTGCGGCTGTATGGTGTTTCCCTTCAGTGGCATTTATTTCATTAGAGCGGCCCGCAGACCTCGCTGCAGCAGCATGTTGCTTCTTTTTCCCCAACTCTCCCAAACCCAACCCCTTTATCCTCTGCATCGGGATTCTTTTCATTTTTGTCTTCTTGCCACAAATAATGTCACATGAGAGGGAATTTTTGCCATGTTCATCCGAGTTTGTGCGAGACATTTTTTTAATCTCTTCCTACGCCCCGTCCCAAAAAGAGAAACATTGCATGAAACAAAATACATTTAAAAAATATTTTTTTTAATGGCCAGATACAAAACCACCTGTACCACAATGTATTTACAGCCGACAGAAAAACCCATTCTGATATCACATAAAAGTTGGCGTTGAGTAAAATAATCCATCAGTGTCCAGAGCGTGTGGTGTTTCCTCAGGGAAAGCTAGGAGGCTGTACAGTTATCTCCTGTGGTGTCACTCTGAACTATACAACCTACTACCTCAACCTGCGGAACACTGGAGGAAACTGCAGGACTGTTGCTTTTTAGGGCGAAACGGATCAAATCCATCATGCTAAATGCAATCGTACAGTATACTGTGATAGCTAGCTACATCACGATGAAGATATAGTTATTACGACATCTGGAAATTTAAAAAGAAAATTTAAGAAGCAGTCGTTTGCTGGAATGAACACATGGGAATGTCTGTTTCTTGATAATCCATCGATAACATATCTTGAAAAAAAAACAAACATCCCATAATATTGCTGTGAAGCCGTCCTGTTTATTGATTTGTAGCGCTTACTCATTTGCCAAATTCAGGAATTTTTATAATGTCATGTAATTTTCTCATGTAGTCCAGCCCTCCTACTTTGGGTGGGGTCACCACGTGAAGGTGGGACACGTGGGGTAAGTGTGGTGGAGACTATCCTGTTCGGGACGGGGTCAGTGGTGTTCGTGTGAGGGAACACAAGCAAGAGCTTGTGTTATAAATTACTTACTGCATCGCCACGACTGTAATTAAGTCTGACAATCTTTATGATTAGCCGGTCAAAACCTGCTTTGAAGGTAATAATTACATTGAGTTAGTGGTTTTTCTTACAGAGAGAGGGCAGGTGCTGTGTTCGCCATGAAGACACATACCTATAGATACGAGCTTGTGCAGCCAGTCACCACAAGTTCGGATCTACGGGTTTGTGGCAGCTGACTTCACCCCTTCAAGAACAGATAAGAAAGACGAAACCCACAAAACACAGAAACAGCAAGTGATTATGTCTGATCCTGTAAACTCCTCTCAATCAACAAACCACTATGAACAACACAGTGTCTATCAAAACAGGGTTAACACGTTGATGTTGGATATTTAGTCTTTTTTTACTTTTACAACATTTAAGGAATACATCCTTGTCATAGAATAAAATAAAATAGAGTTCCTTTCATATATTTTTCATATTTTATCAGACCGTTCCAATTTGGCTATAAACATATTTCCTGTTTGTGAGCATTGCAATTAAACCATGGTACAGGGAAAAGGCCAGAGCACATGACTGTGAGATGGACGTGATGTTGGTGTAACCTACTAATCGCACATCCTTCCCATCACAAGGTCAACATTTGTTTTTGAAATGTCAGACAGAAATATATAACGTGTGTTGTTTTAAATGTGGAAATTAAAAAAAACGCGAAACGCACGCTAATTAATACATTTTTTATTCAGAAAATATACTTAGAATAGAATGTCATTTTAGGCTGTACGAGATTAAAATGAAAGCAGCAATATCAATAGAATACCTTAAGGCCATTACAAGACCATTTGTATTCTTAGCAAAAGGACCAAGTACATAACATTCGCCAACAGACAAGTCACGAATCTTTTGGAAAATATTCGAAAGCAAGACTAAATAGGACTGTGAAATCATGTTAAATTGCCCCTGCACAGAATACAAAATATGATGCCAGTCTTAATTTAGGTAATCTTCTGTTTGTAGAATTATTTGATAAATTATGCATTTCCATACAGTGAAACAACACTATTCCCCTTGACCTTACTACCTGCAATGAACACCATAAAACATGTACTGTGAACAAATCATCAGGTACGGATCATATGTTGCGGATTAGAAACAATACTGAACCAAGCTATCTGAGAGAAAACTACAAGTATCATAAATTGCAAACATACCAATAGGGAATTGATGGTCAGACATCTTCTGGAATCAGATGGAGTCAGGCTCGAGGAGAAGTGTAGGCCAATGCCTAAGCATAAATCAAGAAACCTATAAAAACAGATATACACATTATCAACAACTGACTTTGAACAGAACAGAAAGTCAAACGCTGACACATAAGATACCTGCACACACGTTCCTAAAACCACACAATCACAAGCACGTGGTAATCCAAGCCTACCCTCAAAACACATGAGAGACTACAACAACAACGATTCGATAACAGTAAAAAAAAAAGAAAAGCTAAATAACAAGCAAAAGTAGGAAGATAACATCCCTTGGTTCTGTCCCTGTTACGCCCTCTTGAACCCGTTGTCCAGTGCACATTTTCCGGGGGACAAAAAGCTAAAATCGCCTTTAAAAAAATGTACGGCAAGAGAGAAATGGCAAAAGGTTGAATGCGGTAAGATGTGCATGAGGAGGAGTGGCAGCGCAGGGCTGAGTACAGAGAAAGTGGAATTTGTGACCAAGCAAAGGAAAGGGTGGTGTTTTCTTTTTTTTTTCTTTTTTTTTGGGGGGTGCTTCATTCTGCTTGGCTTTTTTGGATCCCAGCAGGGTCCTTGGCTGCAGCTCTGTCTCTTCTTAGTGCTGCCAAAATTTGGACATATTCCTTTGTCTTAAACTCTGTTGCATCAAATCAAATTGAGAGATGAGAAAAGATATTAAAAAAAAGACATGGGGGAAAAGCACCGGCCAACAAAACTAGAGCGCAAGTTTTTAAAGAAAAGGACACAGCATGAGGGAAAGTGCACAGCAAAGAGGAGCGAGGCTTAGCAGCTCAATGCAAGGGTAACAAAAATTCATTTAAAAAAAAAAGTCAAGATGGAAGAAGGTGGATTCGCGTCAAAATTCTTTTTCTCTGCAAACATATTATCTCCCGAGAGCGAGCTGCAAAACGTGTCTTCTCTGCTGCTACAACACAGCAGCCTTTCCAAAGCTATGCCACGTAGTGAGCGAGGGAGAGAGAGAGAAAGCAGCCACTTTCTTCCTCTCTCCAAAATGGCTGAGGGCCGGGAGAAAGCAGCTATGAGCAAAGAGGAAGAGTGGTGCTCCCCGTCCTGCTCAGGGGAGGGCTGGGCGATTCAGCGAGCATCTCTCCCTCGCTTCCCCTCTCCTCACTCATGCCCTTTGTCCCATTAGCCGTCTTTCAGACAAATGGCATACAGCTGTGTTGTCAGTCCATAAGAAACTCTACTTGGCCCACCACGCAGGGGAAGGCGACGGCGACGATACGGCTGCGTGTGTGTCTGTTGTGCCCACATCCTGATGCTGCACACTGTCAGGGTGTTATGCTCCTATTTAATGTCTCCTGATTGTCCTTAAGATCAGTGACTCTAGTTATAAGACTGTATATTCTCTATTTATGAAAAAGAAAAAACAATATTTACATATCAATAATTGTTGAATTATCCTTTAATCTGCATCTGTCCATGTTTATTTTTATCCTTGCATGCCAACATCACAATTCCAAACTTTTTTCACTGTGTGTGCCTTGGTTTTAAATACACATACATGTGTGTGTGTGTTTGTGTGTGTATGTTCAATCAAAAAGGGCTATGGATTTTCTTACTTCCCTATTAAATAAAGAAATGATGCAATGTGTGATTATTTTATGTGAGCCCACACTGTTATTTCCCATTTACGTATATTTGACCCTGTTGTTCTTCCTTTACTACTTCTGTTTCATACAGTACATTTCTTGTTCCTGGTAGAATATACAAATGTGGATTACCAATGTTTTTTCACAAAACACTACTCATTTACAAAATATTTCCATCCTACACTTAGGAATTAACCCACTAGTGAGGTAACTTGCACCAACATTGGAGGCATTATTTCAGATTTTGAAGAAGCTTTTCTCCTCTCTTGAAAACTTCGACTGCGTTCACAGAAGTCCAATACCAGTAAGCAGCTGCTGCGCTAAAGTGCCCTTAAGTAAGACACAGATAACCCTGTCTGACCCTGAGTTCTGACATTTGGAAGAACAAAAAGCTAATTTGTCTGCAATTTATACAGTTACAAATTGCACAATACGCCATACTGTGTTTTATAAATACAAGAATCCCCTTCAGACAATATATAGGTTCATGAATATCAGCATGTTAGTTTGATGAAAAAGGACAAATGTTTAGTTCCTGACATTAGGTCCTAGTTTTGCCACAGCATGCCAATTGGCTGCAGTCTGCTCCAGGGTCACCACTTGAATCTAAATGAACAGATTTGACTTTCAGGATATTGCCAAGAACGCTGTCACAGGGCCGCCACAGAAAAGGGCCTCTCCAAAACAGAAGGTTGAAGAAAACAGAGCGACCGACATGGGCACAACCCCAAACCTCTAACAAGGTAACCCCTTCAAGCCTCTCTCCGAGCCTGGGAAAGTGGGGAAGAGGAAGTGGGCTGCCAACAATGGGAAAAAATCAATACCCCATTTTTTTTAAATATAATATAATGCAAGTGCAGGGAGAATCGAGCAGAAGAATACAGGCTTGATAAATATGGATTAATATCGTATTGGATTGTTTTAGTTACTGTATTCTTACTGTATGTGTTGCTATTATTGTCCATCTTGGGCTGCAGCCATGTGAGTGCTGTACCAGGCTTTAAAGTCATTCCTGTGAACAGAACATAAACTAGTAATTCAAAAAAGGGTTTACTAGTGTTTAAGTGAAAGATCTATTTTTGTCGTGACACATGTGCAGTGGCTGGCACGACATGTTAACTCCTCCCATCAGTGTCGTGGAAACCGCTTGGCTTTAAAAGTTGCCTTTCATTTTGCATCTGAGAGCCACCTTTCATTAAAAAAAAGGCTGCGTAACAAAATCCACACACGGCATAAGTGACACGCTAGGAATTGTTTGAGTGCAGGATAACCATATAAAGTAATGCCAAATGGTATGGCTACAACACTGTTGTATTTCTTGTTATTCAATGGTCTTAAAACATTGTTCAACATTATAAATGGGGTATCACAACAAAAGCACGTCCAGGACTCCTAACTGAATTTGACCTTGGTTGTCCTTCAGTAAGGTGGTCCTGATTTTCTGGTTTTACTCCATGCCCGTATGAGGGCCTGTGCTGTCCTTTAGAGAGACACAGAACAGACTGCCTTTTATCTCGTCACCAGGCTATAAACCCAATAAAACCATTTTAAATGCCTTCATATTTCTGGACCACAAAGTGCATTTATTACCCACACCTTTTATAGCAGTCAGAATTTTGATGCACTTTTTTTGAGTCGTTTTTTTCAACCTGAAGAAGCAAAAGTTTCATTTAATTTTTATATTTGGAGATTGAATCACAGATGAACTTGAACAGTACTGCCACTACTTTTAAATTTAAAACTTCATTATGTTCGTGGATTAAAACGTATGGAGTCATCAGTGAAAATTAATATATCTACTATTAAATATATTACTTACAATAGGTTTACATAATGTAAATGACTAAATCAAAAACTCAATACTTGCAAGGAGAAGAAACGATAACCCAGCCCTCTTTCATTCATAATGTGTCAACTATTTGTGTTTAGGCTGATTCACAGATGAGTCAGTGTGTTGTCAGAAGTTTCAACAAATACCTTCATGTCTCCACTCAGGCTCCTTGTTGAAGTGAGTTCTGGGCAGCTGTTGCTGCATGTCCAGTAATGTTCCTCTTTCAGATGTGGTTGTTGTTTACTGGCATTTTAAAGATTATTACAATCATTTTCTGAGTACCTACAAGCAAAATGTAGCAATTGTTTGGATACAAAACAAACTACCCACAGTCCAGCTGTATTATCTCAAGAACTTGCACAAGTAACTTCAACCAACAGTAACACCTTATTTCAGAATAGAGGCCGGATAGGTAAAAGCTGAAAAATGTCTATATTATAAACATACATTCATGATAATGAGAGTATCAAGACCAAAGTATCTGTGTGTATGTAAAGTCGTTGGAAGCCATTGGAGCATTTTATCTAACAAAAGGCATTTATGTCTCCCAGAATGTTGCTGCTCACAACAACCAAAAGCAGACATAAGGACAGTAGACGTCCCATCTGTCTCCCAGAGACTTTGCTCGGGGAACAAACAGAGATGCAGCGTATAGTTCATGAAATTAAAAGATATAAGAATAGTTTCATAATGATTACAGGTGTGCCGACACATTCTTGGGAGATAGGGATGGGACGATATACGACTAAATAGAACAATTTCAAATCAATTTTACACCATTGGGAAATTCAAAATAATTGTGAAAGTAGAGAAAAATAACAACATAGCCTGATTTAAAAAAATACAGGAATTAAAAGAAAAAATGATTACCTCACCAAAAAGGTGGGTCCTATCTTTGATCTAATACAAATATGTGTTCCTTCAAAATATAAGTGATTCCAGTATATTTTTGCATAATTTTAAGAGTTTTAAGCATATTTTGATGATCATCTGTGAATCCCAATGATTTTCATATCGGCCCATGCCGAGGACTTAAAGTAAGAATATTTATTTATAAATGTAACCAAAGATGCTGCATACTTGATTCATCTCAGCGTGTACTCCCACAAGCATGGACTTGCTTTGTTCATTCTCTCCCTGGTATATATTTCCCCACATGGGTCGTATTTAGAGATATCTAATCATTGAATGTGACTGGTGTGTATTTCCGCTGTCTGTGAAGGCCTTTGTGTAGATTGTCGCCCCATGTTCAGCCCAGTGCAACAGAATGAATGTTTAAAGCCCACACTGTACTATTGCAATGAGACAAGAGAGCAGCCGTGTGCAGACACGAGACAGAAGCCGTATATATTACTGTACATTCTCCATCATGCTCGTACATCTTTGCTTCTTGATGATTCAATCCATTTTTTATCTCCCCCCCTCCTCCGCCCCCCCCCCCCCCTTTCATCTCACCAATCTCCTGCAGTTGCTTGTCCCTCACTGTTCCCTCCTCTCACTTCACCCATTGAATATTCTGCTCACGCACAACTGCGGCACCCTTTCTCCAGTCCTCCCCATTAATCCACACCACAGACATCTTGGCCCACTGTCTCGTCTCCCTCTCAACGTGCACTCAAAACTCTCAAAGTCTGGGCTATTTCAGCAGGGAGTGCCTGACCATTTTTCACAGGCCATGAGGCCCACTGCTGAACATACTTTTCACTGTACAGACAGACTAGTATATCACGCTCTCCCTCCCTCTAAATGCCACGAAATAGAAAACCCAAGACGGCCTCCTCGTCAAAGCAAAGGTCACATCAGGATAAGCAGCACTCCAACCCTTCTTCAAACAACACACGCACAGTATATAACCTGTATGTTCAGCCATGCCTAACATTTACTTTCACCATTGCAGTAAAAACTGCACAAAACAAACGGATGGCTTGGTTCAGCTGGGTCTGGCCGGCCTGGGATGTGTGGCCGGCTCTGCCCTGTTTCAACCAGGTTGGACCAGTTTCTAAAGACAGTGGAGGAGCTGGCTTTGAGTCAGAAAACAACTGAATCTTTGCTGCCATTGTCGATACAACTTTATCCTGAGCATGCTGCGCTTACTTGACAAAGCTTTTGATTAGTAGAGGCTAGCTTTAAATAAAAAAAAATGCTTTCATTGAATTTTGAGATAAATATCTTTATGTTTAATTTTACTCCATAAAGTTAGATTTGATTGCTGATTATAAGTTGACAAAAGAACTAAGAGCCACTATTATCAACTTTTAGTTGCATTATCGACATCTATTAATCCAAATAAAACTAAATAATCTAAATAAACATTTAAGTTAACCTATAGGTTTTACTCTTGACACACTTAAATGAATGCAAATTATTGGTGTATATAAATTACAAAGTTGTTCTAACTTTTGAAATGTTATACTTCCTCTCTCAACATGCCTATCCACTTAATATAAAGTATTGATTGAACTTCTTAAGTATTACAAATCATGGTTTGACTGAACTGCAGTGTTTGACAACATATCAGTAAATTGTATCCATCAGACTGAGACAAAGTACAAAGTAAAACTATCCATTATGGATGGCACACTGCTTCTAGCATTCTTTAAGAAAGAGTTGAGAAAGGAGCGAGCACAATGACATAGCAGGGGTAAGGTTGTAAGAAGGAGAAAATGATCTAATTACTGTATTAATTACTTAATTTAAATTCATCAGCAAGATCCACTGGCTTGTACTAATCACTTTAAGAATGCAGCCAAATGCTCAATATTAACACGTCTACCATGACAGGAGGGAGAGTGTGGGTCGACGAGGGGATGAAGAAATTAGATTTACAGGCAAATTAAACCGACTAATGCCATGAGACTTGCAAAAAAAGCAGCTCAACTTGTACATCAAGGAAGAAAACTCAGGGAGGTCACTTTTCTTTTTTTCTCTTCCTTTGTGAAGAACACTTGTTCTTTACTCAAATGCTGACAGTGGCAAAATGCAGATGGATGGAAACTGTATTTCCAGATATTTCACAGCTCCAAATCTATGGGAGGATCGGGAGTTTACCCCCTCCATCTTCCTTCTCTGAAATAAGGGCTCAAGTTAAATTGTACAGCAGTGCTTTGAAATAGCCCATGGTGCCTCATCAGCCACCCTCCTCTGCTGCCATTTCTTTCTTTCTCTCACCCTCCACTCCTGCCATTTCAGACCCTTATTCCCCTGCCCTCCTTCCCCTCCCTCTCTTACCCCATTCATTCAGTTTAATTTTGAACTCTGCACTGGTAGACAGGCAGAGAGGGTAGCTCCATGGTTACCTGGCACTGGGCCATCTCATTACACTGCCAATTGATTCTGGCCTGCCGCCATGTCCGCTGCCTACCTCCCCCACACCCCACAGCCCACAGCCCACACCCTCCACCATCTCTGCACCCCAGACTGTCTGCAGCAAAGGAGATTTTAGAACACACAGGAAGGAACGAGGCAAACAGCTTCACTTACGTACATCAAACTTAGCCCTCATGCACGCACTGCTGCACACATTTAGAGCGCAAACAAATACTCAATCAAATAATTAGTGCATGGAGAGCTTTGTTCAAGATTACAAATATGCACTATATTTAAACTTTTAATACCCTAGCCCGCCATACAGGTTGCAAGTCAATAAACATACAACACTACAATTAGTAAACAGTAAAGATGAGCAACAAACCAAGCAAAGCATTCCAAAAATAATCATATCTACGCTAATTGTCACTTTTATACTAATTACACGAATCTGGAAACAAAATATGGACCCTATGCAGATGAATAATTTAATCATAATTACATTTTTCTTAAAAATCATCTCAATGCTAGTGGATGTAGATGAACATGTGTTTTCCAAGGTTAAAGACGTGAGTTGTGAATGAAGAGAAATGGGCTTCACTGACACCACAAAATATGATACGATGTAGTCATAACTTAACAAAATATGAGAAAAAGTACAAAATAATAAAAAAATAAAGGTAAATAAACTTGTTTTACGTAATTGCTGTAGACATATATAAGAAAAGAAAAATATTTTAACTCATTAAAATATGCATTAAGACATAATGTAGGACCTAGGCCTGGTGTGATCATTGTTTTTTTAATGGCATCACATTGTAATGAAACCATAATTTCATGATTCACAATTATGTAATCTAAATTGTAAATTGATAATAACAAAGCATATACTAAATCCAAATTTCTCAGAAAATTTTAATTGATAAACATTCTGCTTATGGAAATACACCAGTGTAGTTAAATCATAATAATATGATAACTCTGCATGTGTGTACATGCATCAGTGTGTAGCTGAAAATACAAACGTTACCGTGTGGGTATTTCAAAAAGATTAGTTATTTATTCAATTACCAGAAAACATGATATATTATGATATATATATATATCGGTATCAGTATGGAATGATCGATATTTGGATAGAATATTTTGGTCATATCTCACAGCCCTAAGACCGTTGTTGCATTGCACTCTTGCCTTTACAATAACCAATTAAGCAAGACTAACTCATATAAAGTGTTCAAAAGGAAATGAATTAAAGGGATGAATGAATTAATTTTATTAAAATTATTATTATCTAAATTGTTCCTAATATTCAGTGACACATGGTTGTTTGATTTCAATTTTTTTATTATTATTACTTTTATTGCCATTTAATCTGATTTTGAAGGGTTTTTCTCAGGAACACTTCCACCATTTAATGTTAAGTATGAGTGCAATGCTTATTTTGGCCAACTACTTCCACCTGTGACGCTGCAACAGTATCAATTGCAAATTGATGAACGGCAAAACTTTTTTTCACATCAGAAGGCCAATGGTGTGTTGAGAGGACACACGGCGTGGCCATGTTCCCCTGAAGTACCTCTCAGCTCTTGTTGTTACTGAGTTTTAAATGGCCTCCCTCAAAATACTAAATTGAGCAAAAAATAATACAAGTTTGGCTTGAGACTCAGGCACACATTTCAGAGCAGTTTTAGACCAAACAGAGTGCTCAGGGTGATCCTCTAACCATTTTGGGTCGCTTGGAGCTGAAGAAGTCAGGATCGATGTCATATGGCTCATCTTGCCCTGCGAGACTCAGGCAGTGGCGGTGAGTGTTGGGGCGGGCTCACTGCGGAGACTTCATCTTACACAGCATCTGGCTGCTGGAGGTGTGACTCAGACCGTCGCTGCTTGCCTCTCCTTCTGCCACTGCTGGCAGATGCCGGGGTCGTGGCCTCTCGGTCACCAGGGGTTTGAGGGGACCAGGAGTCAAAGGGATCATAAAGCCATATGACAGTGTGTCTACTGTGCCTCCGATATCCGCATATATAATGGACATTCATTCATGATACAGTTAATAGCGTAAAAGGCGGACCATGACCTGCAATGGTTCATCTGCAGTCCAACAATGACGGATGAGTGGTTTGCGGTTTGAAATATTCCTGTAATTATACGATGAATCTCTAAATTCGGGTACAGCTATGCAGTGTCTTACACTACTAACACCAACTCATAGCCAACTCAGCATTTGCTCATTCACACCACAGCTTCTACTACTGTACTGCTCAATATAGGAGTTTATATACCGTGCAACCCATGGCTCACAGTTTGGTTCTCCACCATAGTTTAGTGATAAAGTCTACATAAACTCTATTATAGAATTATATTAAATCCCCTTTGCGTAAGAAGACTGAGATATGTTAAGACTGAAGACACAACATGTACAGTCTTCCTTTACATATGTATCAAGTCAATGAATCACAACTTTGAAGGTGACATGAAGGTCATTTAAATAGGCTAATCTCATGGCATAAATACAACTATAAACACAATTTAACAGTATAAAATACTGGGCTAGGTCATTTTGTCCCGACTGAACCTTTTTAAATAGCTATTCTGCCAATCATGCATTAGTAACCAAAACATAGGTTAAATCTATTCAAAGACCTGGAGTGCAACCCAAAATATCTGCCAATCAAACCCAATCAAAAGGTACTCTTCCCTCCATTTTAGTAAGTTCACGACTCATACACTTAATTTGAGATTCAGCCTTGAGGAATGATGAAAGATGGCTGTATAATTCAAGTGTCAGGACTTTTTCCTCAAAAGCAATGTGAACACGAGTCCTCACTGTTTTTAAATATGGTCATATCAGCCAAATAAACATATGTATTTCCTTTTTTTGGACCATTCTGCACCACGTGTGCCTTCATTTATTTGGACTAAGAAGTCTTACGACAAGCATCCACATTATTCTCTACTTTCACAGCTTTAGTTGGCACACATTCACACATATTCTAAAGCCACATGCAATCTACAGTGTATCATACTTTTACACAAATTCTTAGCATGGTCTTCAAACCTAAACTGGGAATACGTTTCACAACTCCGATCAGTAGTTTAACTTTAAAAGGGACATAATCTGTCCGCTTCAGGCCATCAAATTCATCCTAGCAGGTGCCTGCCATCCCAGCATGCATGCATCCGCCAGACAAAACACATAAAGGAGCACATATTCATAGAATACTTTAGCTGAGAAATGTGTCCAGATTAAAAGTGCTTTGATATATTAATTATAACTAATAAAAAAAACTGTGATCCATTATTTCCTCTGTTAATTGGTATTGTTTCTGCACAAAATTTAAATAAAAAAATCCATTAATCTGACAAACTTTTTAAAAGTACAAAACTATCCAGTGTACCTGTCCCATGAAGCACTGGGGCTGAACAAAAATATATTTTTTAAATGTTTCATGCTCAACCTGATGATTTTTACAAAGTTTCATAGATGGCTACCCTAAAAACATTCTGAAATTCAGCAAGAAATACTCCATTATTAATGAATAACAATATCAGCAGACTCTGATTTACTTGATGTACTGATTCGACAGAAACTGGTCTCTTTATTGAGTTGGCGCTGTTATTGGAACACGAGGGAATTTAATAACCTGCTGAGCTGACTGCTAGTGTTTAAAGGCACATGGAGTGAAAGAGGAGATTACTATAAATATTGCCAAATCACCAAAGCTGTCTGTCAATATAGCCAAATAATAACATAACAAGATGTTAATCTTGAATATTTGAATGTTTTTGTTATATATATGCAGTAGGCACCATTAATATTACACTTGTGATGACTGTATTAAGAACAAGTCAGTGAAGAAATTTTCCAGTGCGAATCTGTCCCTCAAAAAACTAAGGGTTAGAAAAGGGCCTCCCTATTTTGGGGCCCCTTTCCTGTACATGCACAGGGGTTGTTTAAGGACACAGTGAACCAGGCTACCCAATCTAGAGAAGGGGCCATGTAGGGGGAACAGTGACAGGACGGCCAAGTGGAAGAAACTTTCATGGAATCCTCCGAGCTCAAGCTGCTGGCTTAATGCTGGAGGGAGTAAAGAGCGCTGGAAGAGAGAGACCGGATTGGTTGGTGTAAAAAAAGAGGGAGGAGCCTGTTCCCTAGGAGGAGACTCAGATAGATGTATGGACTCCGCCAGCAGCAAACATAAAAAATCAAATAAGGATGGTGGTGAGTGCGGGGAGTGCAAGTGTCTCTCCGTGTGACAACTTAGACAAAGTAAAGTTACAGATGAGAGGCACTATAAAGCACCTCTGTTATAACCACCAGCTAATAACCCATGAGTCTGGGATTTGTGTCGTAATATTTGGAAAGACCTTAATATATGTGATTTCAGTTTGTGTTTTTTATAACAAAAAATTGAATCGAAACAGAGCAGGTTTGGGTGGGTCCAGATTTAGATGACAGCCCATCACACCTGCAATCTTGGCTAAATGGGAGCTGCCACCCTGACCTTCTCCCATTGCCCTCTCCCGCCCCTTCTCCATTTTCTCTCCCCTTGTTACCTTGTCTCCCCATCTCCTGCGTTCCTCTCCTTCTGTTGCTCCCCTTTCTGTTTGAGTGTGTCTGGGTCCTGCTGGAGAGGCTTTGTCTGCGAACACTGGAGCCCGGACCGGCCCACGGGGGCCAGATCCATGAATACCCACACTGTGAGAGCCGCTCTTTCTCTTCACACCACTTTCTCTACTGGAATGCCTGAGCAGTGAGGTAAGAAACACACGCACGCGCCGCCATGTGCACGCACACACACAAGCATACAGTACGAACGCATGCACACGCATTTTCTCACTTTCTCTGCCTTGCACACACATCCACACATACACCACACTTTGCACACAAACTGAGTGAGTCATGCGGTGATGAAAAGCCAGTGTTTTGTGTGTGAACCCTCTCACCCTGGACTCACATCCTGAGAGCCTTTCTCCTCCATCAGTCCCTGCCAAGCTCTCCCTCTAATTAAAGACCATTGGGTCCAATAGCATTGGCCCAGCTCTCCCCAGACCATGCCCCATCCCCGGCTCACCGAGGTCCTGAGCAAAGTAGAATCTATGAGGAATGTGAATGACTGTGGTGATTAACAACTTCTCAGGGTTTCTAATTCCCCAGTTAATGGTGTGCTTGGCCGCAAGACACAAGCCAGCTTTACAGAGAGGCTGGCCTAATAGATAGACTTCAGCTGACAAGGGAGAGTCTACAGAAGCATCACAATAGACTCTGTTTTTAAATGGAAATATTACTGTGCTGTGCAGTGCAGAATGATAAAAACGTATTGTGGAAACCCATATAAAAATAATGAAATGTGATTCTGCCAAGTTGAATTTGATACTGTAATGTAAGTACAGGCAAGATAATATAAATAATAAGGTAATATATCAAATTCAGCAAAACTTTGTGACTGTTTTGTCAGCTATGTTGGTTACTGATGCACAAGATGAAGAACTTTCTTCTTCTTTTTTTTTTTTTTTTTTACAGTTACAGGTCATTCAAAAGACAGTGCAGTTTGCTCCAGTTGGCTGTGATTGTGGCTGCAGGACCTCAACAGGCGGAGCAGCCAACAAGCCAAGCATGTGAAGGAGAGGCCGTTCCATCTGCGTGCAAAGTATGCTTCAACTGTGATTGAATCTGGATTGGTTCGTTCATGAACTATTTTACAGGGCATATTTGTGCCACAACTTGATTTGCATATATACGTCTCAGTGAATCAACCAGAGAGCTTCTGCAACTGAACCGCAAACAATTAAGGGCAATTTGGGCAACTATATTGAACATAAAAAAACGAAACAAAGACAACAAAATAACAACATACTACACAATCATTATAATAATAATTATCCTATTAGACACTATCCAGTCTAGAAAAAGTCAGAAATAAAAGAAGAGTCAGATGACTATCAGGGACCAAAAGCAAACCTAGCCAGGGCAGTGTTTGAGAGAGACTTGAATGGCAACCTCGCAGCCTCTCACAGCCAGTCGTGGGAGTTTACTTTTACTCGTCACAGCGGGCTGCCGCCCCTCTGCCCACATTTGGATTGGCAAACCCAAATCCAGGCTCGAAAAGGCCTCTCTTTCAGAAACGTGTGGGTGATGTCACAGACACTGCTTCCTTGTCGCGCAGACAGTCTGCGGTAAGCGCCTTTCACCTCCAACAAGTTACTCTTTTACATTTTGGACATCACTCTCTGGAAGCTGCGTCACCGAGTTATTTTAATAAACAACCAGCGGAGCACTCTGGTTTGGAAAATGCCAAACATTACACAGACATTACCAGACTGTTACACATGTCTGCTGTAGAAGTGGAATAGGACAGCCGATGCTCCAAATCTATGAGACGGCAGTTAATGAGTCCGTAAGAATGAGATTCAGAGTCAGTGCAGTCTGGTGCAACAAACAAGAGGCAATTCACTTTTGAAAGCCTTTCTCAGGCAACAACAGCTCACTGACTGAAAGCTGAACTGCTCAAGATAGGACTGAGCGACCTGCATCATGATAACTATCTGGGGCAGATTCTGAATCATCCCTGACTGGCATTGTTTATTTAATGATTAATAGTGTTTCCTTTTTTGTTTATATTTCTAAAAATTAAGAAATGTCTGAGCTTCTCTTCTCTTCTTAATAAGGTGGAGTAAGGGTAATTTCCCCCTGAATCTATACCCATTATCAAGGTGAAGCCGAGAAGAGGCTTATCAAGCTTTGACATCATTTAAACAGGGTACATTTGGGAGAGATGGGTCTCAGATTGCTGCATGACATCAGCCACAGTCTCCTTCGTCGTTTCTCATTGCGATTTGTGGCAAGTAGTTGATTTTTCTCTTCTGGTTGACCGTTTTCTTTGGTGTATGGGGAAATTCTGGAGTTCTAAATCTGTCTTAATGTAATTCATTGGTTAATTTGCTTTTGTAATGTTTACAAACATTGGATAAGGAGATTTGATTTGATTCATAATTGGTTTAACAAAGCTAAGGGGCAATTTGGTTTTAGCTCAAAGCAGACTCCAATCTTCCACAAGAGCACAAACTGCAGAATCTGCAGTTTGCGAAAGTCATTCTGTGGAAGTGTTTGGACTGTAAAAATAAAAAACAATAAAAAAGACTGCCACTACTGAAGATATAATGAAGACTACAAATGTGAAAAATAACTCGCCACTAACTAACAGTTACTGACTTGGTGGAAAGGTTTGCACCGTATTCCACCCAGTTTCAGCATGTGTCTGTAAGCTTTAACGGATAAACGCTCTTGTTTCAATCAATTGTGTAATGAGGACGAGACACACGGCCGGCCTCTACAGGATGCTGCAACGTCATCACTGAAATCATAACACAATGTTAAACCAATAATAATTATAACCACAAAAACAGCCACAGAGTAAGTATTAAGTAGTACTAGCACCATGTATTAGGAAACATGGATACATGTTAAATAACTACAAGTACAAACCTTCCCTTATTGCTGTTAAAATGTTACAAAGCAGTCCTCTTAAGCTTCTGAAAGGCTCTTTTCTGAGAAAATTAATAACATACCTCTTTCTTCACCCCAGATTGACCCCAATATAAAAAATGTATAACGATTTGGTGGTTTATATTGAGATAACAAGAAATATTTGTATCAACTTTGTATCAAACCAAAAAAAAAGAACAAATGTTATAGCCTGTAACTGCTATCTAAATTCAGGGGGTTCACAAATTCTACAAATACATATTGTACTGGAATTATTTCCCTCCATTCACAGTTACCCTTTGAGAAGAATGTGTGTCACTGTATTCTTCCTCAACTGTGGGTCAGTAGTTCAGATGACTCAACACGACGTGTCTCTTTATAGAACAACTGCTTTTGTTTCAAAAGCAATACATCTGACAACGTTGTTGGGTGTGTCTTTCCAATGCCACTTGAGACATATGATTCAGAATAGTGGAAAGCCATTATGAGCAAGCAAAAATCCTCAATAGATTTTTGCAATCATGTAGCTCAAGTGTGTGCATGCTTAAGGCAGTGTAGGGTGTGTAGTTGTGGTTTCCTGTACTATTGTGTCGGTGTTTGTCTGGTGACTCAGTTGCACTTTCACTTGTGGTGAACACATGAAACAAACTGGTCATTCAACCACATTTCCACACACACACACACACACACACACACACACACACACACACACACACACACACACACACACACACACACGCTCAATTGGGAACTATCAAACATATATCTCTCTGTCGTAGTCTTGTGCATTGGCGAGGTTATGAGATCCACAGATCCACCCAAGACTACAATGTGGTGCTCGTCAGCCTTTCTAGTGCAAGCACACACACACACATGCACACACGCACATGCACACACACACGCACACGCACACACACACGCACACACACACACGAGGGGCGGATACAGACAGCGGGCAGAGGGACGTCGGTCTGCAGTGTCTCTCGTCAGCTCCGACACGTCAACCAATCACAGTCCTGGAACCCTCGTTACACACTGACCTGCATAATGACGCAGCCAGACTCAGCCGCAGAGCAAGCAGTATTAAAAAAAAATAAAAATCAAGAGGCATCTGCATTTTCAGGAATTCACTGAACTCTAATGCAGCCTTTATGACCAGAGGAAAAATAGTTTAAGCAACATCATAATTCAGTTTCAGTCAGAATATCACAGATCAGTGAGATGCTTACATTAAAGATTATCATGGCAACCAAAATTTGCGACAATATATAGTTTTACATCCAAATACAGGTTCTCATCTCACATACAATGGTTTCCGTTAGCTTTGTTTCAGACCACTGACTCGCTGGCGACATCATCAATCATGTCGGTGACTCAAATGGTGAGATGAAATGTAATGGTCTGATTATCAGGCTATGTTTCAGTGGCTTCTTCCGTTTAACTTTGTTGAGAAGGAACAATGCGGTGGGTTTTCTTCTTTGTTTGTTTCAGGTCAGTTGTAGGGGGGGTTCAGACACATTCCTGTCATGCTTCATAGAAAAAAAGTAAGAATCCCAGTTATGTGACCGCCATTATGATTGGAATAATAATAATAATAATAATAATAATAAAATATCCCAGAATCCAACCCAGACAGGAAGAAAAGGATCATGATGCATATTTCGAACGCTGAAGGTCATTTGCCTACTAATGCGCAAAACTGAATGGTATCACTGTATTGAAAAACCATATACATATGTTTTGTTGTTTTTAAATGTGTATTTGTACACATATTTAAAAACAACAAAACATATGTACTGTATATGGCGACTGCTTGTCTTCTCACGTCATAAGACGTTAACACATGATGGAAGAGAG
Organism: Taurulus bubalis; assembly: GCF_910589615.1. Classification (NCBI taxonomy): domain Eukaryota; kingdom Metazoa; phylum Chordata; class Actinopteri; order Perciformes; family Cottidae; genus Taurulus; species Taurulus bubalis. The sequence continues at coordinate 36,079,163 of NC_136590.1, read as the reverse complement.
ACTGCATTGTAACTTCTTGTACTTCCCACCATAAAGAACGCATGTTTTTAATGCGTACTTTACTCAAATAAAAATAAAAATCCATGATGTGATACAAAACCTATGATACAAAACAAGACTTTGGAATTACATTTTTCTTTTAAATTTCTATATAAAGTTGATAATATAAGACCTGTGAAATGGTTTTGCAGACGTACATAAATGTGAAGAATGATGAAATCCTGTTGCTTGGCAGAGACAGAAATTATCATATTTACGTTGAGATATGGACTTTAATGTATTTTTGCCATTTTATTATATTTGGTATTACCTCCACTTCAAAACACCAAGTTCAGCCATTTCATTGGACCCGACCTCAAATAAACTGGCTCACCTAGACCTCAGGATTACTCCCCAACAACCCAGCGACACGACAAAGAGGTTGAGGAAGGTTTCAGCATGGTAATGGTAATCCAACTGGCTTCTTCTGTTCTCAACTGAAGACTTCAATAAACAGTCCGGTGGATTCTCTTATATTTTGACATCTTGCATAAGGGGAACATTGTTTTTTATAGATTAAAAGGGGCTTACGCTGCTCGACATAATAATTTATTGCAAAAACTAGAAAGCTCTCAGAGGGAACATATAAGTCTGCACAATTAAATTATTATATTTTCAATTAGACGAAATGTTTAGAAATGTTTAATCTCTGTGGGTGAGGATGGAGGAAGATTGACGTCAAAATAAACATTGTGTGAGACAATCATCAATACATCTGCCTGTTTTCATTAGTAGTTCATTTCAAAAAAGGGAAAATGTTGAAAAATGCCATCTCTTTCAATGTTAATAAATTCATTAAAAAAACCTATGATTTGCACCCTAATCCGGACCCAAATAACAAATAATAGTTTTTTAATCTACTGCTGAACTTTACACCAAAATCTATTGAAATATTTTACCAGGCTTTGGAAATATCTAAAACAAATAGTATACCAAACATATATCCCTGCCATGTCAAACTGCTTGCTATTTCTATGTCAACATAATTGTTTTCACATTGTGGGAGTAATCTGAGCACCCGATTTTTAACATTGAGGGGCGAATTTACAAAAGGATTGTGCTCCTGTACTTTTTGCACAGATTCGAATGAGGCAATATGCATGCAGGAAAACCTTTTCATATGCAAATGATCCTCATTGCAAAAACCCTCCCAATTCACAAAGATCAGCGTTTATATCTACACGTCCTTACAGTGAAATTCTTATTGTCTTCAGAGAGTTGGTGGTGACTGAAGCACATTTATGAGGAATCTCCCCAAAATACCATTTCTCTCACATTTAAATTGCTCGCCTGGAGTCTTGTGAAATACTTCTGCACCTCGTCGGTCAAGACCTGTAGCTTGCCGTCTGAATATTTCATTTTTTGCAACATTTATACTTTGTCACATGGTTAATTGCAACCAGACGCAAAAAAAGGGGAAAATTGCACTCAATATATTTTATAAATTTCAACCTCGAGACAAGTGGTTGCAAGTGATGCATGGTGCTATCAGCTGCCAAAATTCATTCATGTGAATTTGCCTGTGTGTGGAAATTCAGTATTTCATTATTCTTTAGCATTTCACAGATAGACCCAAAAGCTCCAGTATCTGCTTTGGGCATCAGATATATGGGGTTATCTCTGGTGTAAATATTACATATTTTCCAATAGGCTTTTTTTCTGACTAACTTGACAGACACTGAAGCGAACAAGCCACATCCCATGTCGATACCTTTGAGTATTAACAGATGCTGAGATTTGAGTGCAGTGCAGTAACAACAAGGCTCTCCACACGAGGCCACAACAATATGTACCACATGAGATATGTTAACTTTTATGGCTCAATTGTACAGCACGAAAACATCTACCCCCTTTCACGATATCCCTGACAAAACTCTCCTTCTCCCCTCAATGAACATTGACCTTGTAAGAATGAATGGCTGTCATACGTAACTATTATGCTCACCATAATAATTCACCATAATAATATGATTCTGTTTCAGGTCAAGGTGAGGTGAGGGGCAAGCCAAAGGCGACATTCAAATGAGATGGAAATTTGGAAGTGAATGAGTGAGGGATAATATACCTGATATTCCCCTCTCGTATTTGTCTTCCTTCAGCTTTTCTCAACAGTGAACAGAAGAATATGACATGTGAAGGCAACAGGGTGAGCCATCCAATTAGCTATTGTTTTCAAGAGGAACAGTGTGAACAGGAGGAGGTGGAATAAATGCTGCTGATTAGGAGCCTAATTTTACTTACAGTGTGTCATTTAAGAGACATAGTATGAAATCATGAGTGTAAACTTAACACATCTGCATGTAAATAATTCAAAATATGGTTTTAACCATGAATAATTCTATCACAACTAATAATACAAATGCTATGTATTAGTTGATAGCAGCATAACATTCTTATTCTTATTCATTTAGTCATCTCGTCATGTAGAGAACGCTGTGACTTGTGCAGAGGTACAGCACAGAAAAGATGCCCCCGTTGAATAAATTATCCCTGTATTTACTCTTCTCTTTTTTTCCCTTTTTACTACTGCTGCTTTCTTTGCTGCAGTGCTCTGCGATTGGTTGAAAACATGTGTCAAGTCACTTGAATGCTGTCAGGATAAGGAGTGTTATTGGCTGGTGCTCCAACCCCACTCCACCCCCGCCAACCACCCACCTCCCAAAGCTAAGGCGTAGATGAGTGGGCAAGCAGATGTGTGCATCAGGTGGGGCTGCACTCTAAAAAGAGGAGGAGGAGGCACTCGGGGCCATCCCAGGTAACAGAGCACCAGCATGGGCTGCTTGTCACTCCCCTTGATATGTTTCCATTCAAAGAGGGACGACTGCAGGGATGCAGTGGAGGGAAAATGCCCTCATGCTTCGTTCTCGCGGTGCTGTATTTACCCTGAGTGATACATTCAACTGTATCAAGTGAATTCATCCCAGAAAGTAGCAAAAAAAAAAGTGAAAATAAGTAATTTGAGGATAACGTTTTTAAGGAAAAAAGGATTTCTATAAAAGGGCTTACATTGGGGGTTATTTGCCTTATGGTGAACTACATAATGGGACAAGAGACATGTCAACTGAAATCTATAATCCACTTTTTTCATCTTAGTCAAAGTCATGGCCTCTTTCAAGTCACATTCAACCCTCGCTGACTGAACAGATCACTCACAAGCTCCAAGTTCACTCCAGGGCAGCATATCAAAGCCCAACAGTATTGGCGAAGCTGGCTGGCATCACACAAAGACCTCTCAGTGACACTGTGGTTAAAAAAAAGAAAAAAGAAAATCAGGTCACGTCGGCGCTGTGAGTCACTTCATGTGGTCCTCTGCCATACGCCATTGACATAAATAGCACAGACAGCACACAGACAAAAACAATAACGCACCGACAGATTCTCACTCACACAGAAGTGGCCTCAACAGTCTGTCGCGTTGTCACATCACACCAAACTTGGCAGATAGAGATGGTGAAATGGGAGTGGGGATTATTTTGTGGTGTTGATGCTCGTATGGTATTGTGCGTAGAGCACACAGCAGTGGGTTTGACCTCCACCTGCAGGTCAGCCCAGGAAGTGAGACTCAACTTACCGGTCGGAACATGGTCTCTGCTTTCCATCCACTGCAAAGGTCTCCAGCTACGGAAGAGAGAAATATGGATGAATATCATATGTTGCCTCACAACAATGCTGTAAATGTCCGACGTTTTTTCGATCTTGTGCTCAACGTATCCATTTCTTCTTTTTTTATTGGAGCAAGAGTGACTGTTTTGCAGATTGAGGTCAGGATTTGGCTTGGAGTGTTATGTAACCTGGTATATGGGCCAGAATAATAGCATTACATATGAGATTGCAGTTCAAACTGGAGTCACAGTGGTGGAAAGTAGGCTGATGCAGACTGTGGCAGTGTCTGTGTTTTCAGGCTGTGGCACTCCGCTCGTAACAGACACACATGCCCAAGAGAGTAGTGCCAGTCTTTTTCTTCTTGCCTCGTTTGATTTCCCCCCCATCAGTCTGTGTTCTCCCCTTTTCTCACCCACGCTCTGCAATTCTGTTTCTTACATTTTGTTTTCTCATATTCCCTGATGTCGCCACATTGCCACAGTTTGATGCTTCCACTTCCCCATTTAGTCTCGCTGTGACAAACTGCCAGACAGACAGACAGACAGGCAGGCAGGCAGGCAGGCAGGCAGGCAGGCAGACAGACAGACAGACAGACAGACAGACAGACAGGCAGACAGACAGACAGACAGACAGACAGGCAGACAGACAGACAGACAGGCAGGCAGACAGGCAGGCAGGCAGGCAGGCAGGCAGGCAGGCAGGCAGACAGACAGACAGACAGACAGACAGGCAGACAGACAGACAGACAGACAGACAGGCAGGCAGGCAGGCAGACAGGCAGACAGGCAGACAGACAGGCAGGCAGACAGACAGGCAGACTCAGTTCATCTCTGTTTCTAGGATCTCATTAAGGTCGTGTCAATCTGTCATTGCCACTTCTGTTTTTTGTCGCTCTTGCGAGGAGGGTGGGATATCCGCATTGGTTGCTATGGCACCAGACAGCTCCTCTTTTCCTCAGACAACGGCGAACCGTGATTGTGTGTCTGTGTGTGCATGTGTGTCTGAGCATGTGTGTGTGTGTGTGCGCCTCATCACGTCTCATTGTGTACACGAGCAATGCACACATGTGTGAGGCCCCTTGTGTGAGGAGGTGCAGCAAAGTGATGATCATCAGTGTTTCACTGCAATCAATGATGAAATCCATTTAAGATTAATAATCCATGACAGGTGAGCCGCCGCAACTCAAATCCACGCTGTTTTAAATCCATTTGATGGCTTACTTGATTTATTCATGAGATGTGAATGGGTTTACAGCTGGCATGTAACTATTTGAGAAGTATGCTGTCAATCTTTTCATGTCAGTGTCTCTGCCTATTGGCTGCTTCTTGGTGTAACATGTGGGTCTGTGTGATTTCACAGACCCACATTTTAGGGTTTCCATCCATTTTGACCTGGCGCCTCTTTCTCTATCTTCACTCCAGCAGAGGGCAGTGTCTGCTTGACACTACGCCTCTCCCAAACTACATCAAGTGAAAGTTTCTTTCAAGCAGTGACAGAGATTCATTTCTCAGAAAACAAGCACTGACCTTTCCCCTCATGGATTAAAATGTATTTAAAAAAATGTGTTTTTTATTTTCCAACCACAATCAAGCTCAGCACATCGGCGCATGAAGAGGAAAACTAATGTCAACTACTGATTGACGAGAGAAAACAATGGGTAGGAGTAAAAGTCTGTTATGCCGTAGACTAAACTTCTCTGTTTTCACTGGAAAACAATTCAACAATTTGCACAAAAAATACAGTCTGAATGACGAGGGAGAAGAACGTAAAATTGACTTTCAAGAGATCTTCAAATGTCGAAAGTGAGAAGCTGTTAAGACTACAAGGACTTGCTGCTCTGACAGCTGGGGCGTTCAGAAAGGGAGAAGTTGAGCACTTATGAACTGTCTGTTCATGTTGGTGTATGTGCATGTGCGTGTGCGTGTGGGGGCTGTGGTGTTGGGTGAAAGAGGTGTGTTTTTTTCCACCCTGTGGGGCCTCAGGCTGGGGTAGAGACGCAGCGTGGGGCGGGCTGTTCAGCTGAACTCAATGCTCTGCAACAGCACTCGGGGCGTGAGGTCGCAGAGTCCAGCATTCCTCCAGAGCGCTGTCTGTTTACACGACTGCCGCTGCGCCGGGGGGGGGGGGGGAGGTGGCAGCTCTGCATAACTACACCATCAGATAACAGTCGTTGCTTGTATTTATGTTCATCCTCCACCGAGGAGATAAGATCCATTGTTTCAAAAGTTGAAAAGTGTTCAGGCTTTTTACTCCATTTAAATCCTTCCTTCTGACTGTACATGAATCCCAACGGTCACAGCGGCGAGGAAGGAGACTCTGAACAAAGAAACAGGATTTTCGCCTCATATATATGTACACAGCCAACCCTTTGTTGGTCCAGTTATATAGGCATAGTGATATACTGTATGCTTCCTCCTTTCATTTGACATGTACAGAGATACTGAGGAAACACATGACTGCACTGTATGAACTCGATGCAACCGAAACATAGCAGACAGCACCTGTAATGCACACAGGGCAGTTTGTATGCCTCGCCTGTCAGCTGAGACCTTGTCAACAGGGTCAAGTATATGCAAAATACAAAGCGTAAAACATATGTTTCACTAGCCAAACAAAACCTCTCAGTTGCTACTCATGTTTAATTATGTTGACATACATTTTCTGAAGGGGCATATAGATGTACTCTATTATCCAATCATGACTGTTGGCTCACAGTTAAGTGGATTACACATCTTTTTCATTCATCATAATGCAGACACCAAATGATGCATATTGTGGTGACATGGATTTAGTACTGCACTATTTTGTGTGTGGAAACACTTAATCAAGCTCCAACAGCATCCAAAGTTGTGATGTGAAAAGCATCCTTGAGCAGGACAGAGGGTCAGACCAAAAGTGGGATCATCAGAGTGGGTCAGACTAAAAAGGACCAGTTCAACCTCCTCTCAGGTAGCATAGCTCATGGTCAGGCTATGTATGCAGGAATAGTTTGGACTTGGCTGAGCTGAGATGCTGCCGGCCTCTATGCCGGGCTAATCTGGGCTGAACTTTGACTGTAGCTCCTCTGTGCTGCCGCTCTCACATCCCAGAGCCTACAAGCCAGCTGGTCAGCAACAGAGATGGGGAGTGACACCCAAGCCCTAGAGAGACAGTGCTCTGACTGTACTGAGGACTAGGGAGGGGGGGGGGCATGGCTGTCAAAGGCTCCATTGTTTGACAGGCCTGCATGGTTTCACGTGCAGCGCATGATTCTCGCTGCGGGTCTGAACTATAGCCCAGTCTGACCTAAACTGTCCAGGAGGATGTTGCTGTGGCCTCCCTGCACAGGTTAAAGTGTAACCGTGTCCGTGTTTTCTCAGGAAAGTGTGTTTATCTAGAGGACTAACACGGAGGCCCTTTTGTTTAACTAAGTAGTGCGGCTCGCCCTAAAAGTAAAGCTCTCTGGAACACACAGGAACCAGGTGGCCCTTCTCTGTTACATTTGCCAGTAGTTAGGTACAGTTTGCATGTGTGTGTTGGTTAGTCTGTTTACACTTGTGGGGAGAAAGCAGAATGCAGATGCACAAAAAATTTGATGTAAAAAAAAAAATCCTGAAAGATGCATGGAGAAACATGGGCTGAGCTTGTTAAACCAGCACAATGCAAACAGCACACAATGAAAGTGCACACCAATTCATCAAGTGAGAGGCACCTATCATCTGCTGAGAGTGAAAACAGCTGCAGCCAATTAAATGCAAACGGTGCGAGGTAAATGATGAGGCACACCATGGAACTCTTTCAGGGACATGCTGGTATTTTTCGACTTGTGTCTTGTTCTCATAACTGTGCAGTGCCTGTTCGGGGTGTGGCCGCATGGCGCACGAACGGCTGTTATTGCTGCTTGCAGCGTTGTTGAGAAACGCTCATCGTTATATTGCATTTATATTTACATCCCACGATAGCAATGCAGGTGTAATGTTTACCGTATTCACCATCTTAAAGTACTTTTTCTAATTAGCTCTTTACTCAAAGGACAGTACAATTGATGAGACGATGACATTTTTGAGCTAATGATGGCGCTAGATGAAAAGTTATTAGATTACCGAAGTTATTATAATTCATCCTGATGTCAAAATGTCCATGTGCTAAATTGAATGCCAACCCATCCAATATTTGTTGAGATATTCCACTAAGAACAGAAACACATCAACCTGATCATGGCGCTAAACAATAATACAATTGATAACAAAAATTGTTTAATAGCTACAGTTCCAAAAACATGGATTAATATGCCAACTTTGATCAATCAAACACATACAACGACTCATCACTCCAGCAGCGGAGCACTTTGCCATCAGTGGAGCACTTTGCCATTATTTTTGACAGAAAAAGGTAATGACAACATGTGATTTCAGTTGGACTGAAAAAAGTGTACTTAGCAGCACTTAAAGCAGACTAAATTAGTGGACCAGCATTACAAGTTATGGTAAAGCAGGGCAAAGAGAGTGATGTGAAATATGCTCAGTAAATGGGACATACTGGATGCAGTTTTTAGTTTATAAGTTTAACATTGACCTGAGGCAGCAACTGTAGAAAGCTTTTGAGAATTGGATTTCCATCTTTTTTTTAAGACTGGTAGAAAATACACTGCCCTGTGGATATTACTATTATTAATAATAATAACAATAACTTTCTAAACTGGAATCTCAAAATGTACTAAAGTGAAATGTCCATGGTTTCTTTCTCCTGACTTAGTTGAAAGCAGTCAAATTATTTTCTTTTCCAGCAAATAAAATCCTGACCAAGAGGTATATAATATCTGAACTGCCCAAAGAAAATATATATATATATATATATATATTTTTTTTTTTTCCATTTCAATTAATCTTCATTAACTATAAAGGGACAATCATGGTGACTTTGATGGGAGCAAAATCGATCTCATTCATATTTGACATATTTGATTTATTTGCTTAAAATAACACTTAATTGCCACCAGTATCCCCATCCTCCCTTCCCTTTGTTAGGCGGCGTTAAAAGCTGCATGCAAAATGTGCTCATCGCATTACAAGCCCTCTGATGACAACACATTCATGACAAACTTTTAGAGTTGGGTGTTGGCTGCTCAACTAAATGCCTTGTGGCAGTTATACACTTTAAGTTGCCAATATTTAGTTGCGCATAAAAAGGACTTCATCAAAGGCCTCACTTATTTGGAAAGGTGTTCACACATATGTGGTACATACGTCAGCCAAATACTCCTTTCAGACGAAAGCGTGCATCCAGGAAATACCCGTTTGCCATTCTTGTCGTTCAGTTAACAGTCTTAACTGATCTGAGTTTGTCCCCCTGCAGTTGACCCGTTTCACACAGGTCTGACATTGTGCCGCTTTTGTGTGCATGAGGGAACAAGTTAACACAATAGCTGCTGGGTTAGGGGAGTGGATAAGTTGCATACTGTTACCACCAGGAGACATTTGTTGCGTGTCATGTGCCTTTCTCACCTCGTTTCATTTCTGTCCCAAGGATGCCCAAAACATTTTTTTATTATTATAGTTATGCATATTTTTTATTTTTTATGTGCGGTTGTGCCCACAGGTACAACCGTGGATTTACAAGGGCCTGGTGATAAGTCAATATTATCGTTTATTGACTTTAAGTGGAATCATATCATGACAACATGATCATATCGTGTCAAAGTTTTACAAAATGATGTTATCAATTATATTATTTTACACTACTTATTATGCCATATTGTGATATGGTTTGTACTGACACTGGCAAAATACAGTAGTTATTAATATTGTGATGGCATCTACTGGCCAGCCCTATTTACCAATGATCATTACTGCAAGTTATAAAGTGATGGCACTTGTGAGTGAGCGTACTGGAAGACGGAGAGAAGAGAGACTAAACTTTCAACTTACTGTGTGGTGCACTGGATTCTCTGCTCACAGTGATAACCCAAAAATGTCCCGAGGACAGAAGTATAATGCGTCCGCCTGTTGGAATTCATCACACACGTGTCTAGTGTGATGAATGAGGGACCCTCAATCAATTATTAGTTATCAGATACTGTCGATGTGATGTTCAGATAAAAGGTTGGGCATATCACCATCGCAGAAAATAAACAGCCACATAACTATTCCCATCATCCCTTTGTGCTCACTGATTCATGTTGTGTTCCTTTTGAGCAGCTAACTACAATTTAAATAAATTAAACATGTCAGAGCAAATCAGGCAATATATATGGGTACTGTCCAAGATTAGGAGAAAGTGTACACTTTTGGATTTTTGCCAGCTAAGGAAATGCATACTCAGCAAGGATATCCCACATACTGGAAGCAGATAGAAGGCCTTTTCTCTGGCCCGGAGGGTCTGTATTTTCCCCTCATGATGCTGCTCCAGCCCATAATACAGAGACTCAGTATGAGGAATGGATAGCAGGATAGGAGGGAAAAATAAATTGCATTTCATTACCTAGAGCATTGAAATATGAAGTGCATGGTAAAAAGATGAACTCCTAAAGACAGTATACTTTACAGAGGTTATGCAACGTTTTACCTTGCTCCATGTGACTGGTAGTTACTTTATGATAAATGAACCAGTCCCGTTACCATGACAACGATCATAGTACGAGTACTGTACTACATCACAAAGGACAGAGCTATCCTTAAGAGGACTGTCCACCTCTCAATGTTTCAGTAAAAGATGTTTGATGTGTTTTTTATAAAGTTATGATGACAACCATCATTCTCTGCATGTGAAGGAAAGGGTAGTTTCCCACACTTAGTTTCCCAAAATGTTCAAATCTAATATGTAAAAATAGTTTTACCTATTGAACAAATTGAAAACAAACATGTCCAAAAACGTTGTTCGTTTTGGCCCGGGTAAAAACTGGTTTCACAAAGATGCTGTATCTCATGCTATTGAGACGATCACAATTGCCACCCTTTGCACATCAAAGCAACTATCAATATTTGGCTTGGACCAATCTGTTTTAAAGATGTCAATCCACTCTTCATGTACACACAGCAAACCTCTTTTGATCTATGCAGGCAAACCTTATTGACAAATCTGATTATATGTGCAGCTTAGTCCTGTATTCTGGGCTAGTGCAAGTGTAGCAAGTCAGTGAAGTTTGTTATTTTAATGTCGTAACTCTGGATACATAAAGGCTAGGACCAGAATTAGGATGAGAAGTGCCAAAGAATATATGCAGAGGAATGCATGGTGTGATTGTTAGAGTGGAAACATTATGGTGCTCACGCCGAAAGAAACTGGTTATCTGTCTTCCTGAAGACAATCTAAAAAGTGTGATGGGCCTTTACCAACTCTCCTCTGTCTCTCAGTTAACTGTAAACATCCTCAATTGCAAACCTCTGATTATCCGTCATTGAGATAATATATATTCTGCTATCCTAATCTTTACCTGATTAACTTTTTGTATGAACAGTTGAAGTTAGTGTTACCACAAAGTGCAAGTGAAAAGCACAAAGAAGAAATGAGTGACTATTGTGGTTGAAGGGACAATTAAATGCAGCCTTTCCATGAGGGATGAAGGAGAGCAACAGTTTCCATTTTGAATTTGTTTATGCAGCCACATAAGTTATAGTAGAGAGCCAGACTAATAAATCAACTGGGGCTATATTAGCTTATTAGCAAATATATCATATTGGCGAATGTCAGCCAACAGGAACCAAGGACATTGAGTGCAGACATGCCAAAGATATATTTGATTAAACAGTCTGTCCACCAGAGAGGATGACAAGTATATTTTTCAACTTCAAAATGGCCAGCTCAGTATATTTCTTGGTCTATTGATATTGGTATCTGCCTAAAGAATCCAGCATTGTTGGGGCTATAATACAGTACACCCAAGCAGAATACCGGGTAATCCAAAACAATCTGAAACATTGATTTCTACACGAGATAACATGTGACACCGGTGTTAAAGTGGGTTTGGAAAATATTGTATTTGTTTTAAACCTGTAATAAGCGTTTTCACAGGGACACCAAATCAAATGGCTCAAGTACTACAGACCCAACTGTAAATACAGAACCTGAATTTACCAATCTGAAGCTCCATGCTCATTATGTTGCATTTGCTAGCCCCCAAAACCATCAGCAGCAACTCCCATACAGCCTGCCCAGCCTGAAATTACAGAATAGCCGAAATAGATACAAAGCTGGTACAACATTTAGTAAGTTGAACTGAAGAGGCAATTTTTCTCAGGAGCGGGCAGAAAAAACAAACTAAGAGGGGAGCTAAAATGCCCCGGGAGCAGCTTTTCATATTGATTCGACATTTTGTCATCTATTAGATTTGATCATTATTCCAATAATATTTTGAAAATATTTGTTACCACAAAGATGTTCAATGATGGTTTCTAGTTTAATCTTTTAACATGTAAAAAAAAATCATTCAATTTCCGATGTGGGCTAAGTTACGTTATGTTTTTTTAAAGGACTTTTGGTGCCACGGTTGGTCCACTGAGGGGGAGAACGTTCTCTAAAACCGCATACAAACCCCACCTCCATTGCCAGAATAATCACATCCAACCTCCAACCAGCCCATATTAACCAGTGATAACCTAAATATGTATCTCTATAAACAGAAAGCAACGGGACAAGATTTTAGTCTTGGAAGATCGCTGGTTTCCATTTGTAGTCCAAGTGGTATCGACAAATCACACTCCAGCAGGGTTGAATGCAAAAGCAAAAGAGGCGGAACGCATTGGACCAAATCCAACCTCTGAAACCACTGGCTATCGACTGACCATGATTTCCATTTTCATTGGTTTGAAAGTAGCTTGTAAACTTGCAACTTGTGATCAATCCAGTCGAAACATGAGGTCTCTCATGTAACGCACTGAAAGGGAAATCTTTCTACACTGGAACCCAAGAAATATATGTACAATTACAAATATTTGTACTGTATATATTATTTAAATATCACTTCAGTCTATTTTCATACTGGACATTTTATAAGAAATACAAAATGTATATGCACTCGATCGATGATTCGTTCAAACCTCCCTGCTCATCCTTGGCTCTAAAAGAAAGTACACAATGTGAGATCCTCTGCCTATTAGCAGGTTGACCACACCAGCTGGAGTCCAGGACGGCAAAAATATGTGTAGTGTTTCACCCAGAGGGGTGCTCTACATGAGCCACTCCTCTGCACAGTACAGCTCTGTCACGTGTGTTACCTGAGGAGGATTGGGAAGGCAACATCTGGATATGTTCTGAGGGCTGTAATTCTAGGAGCTCTTAATCCCCTCACAGTATGTTGTTTATTTTGGTCCTGTTCTCTGGTCGTCAATAGGCAAATTTCTGAGAAGCAACCACCAGTTCACTGGGACTGACACCGTGAGGCCCCATGAAGCAGAGACAGATCTGTATGGACGCACACCTCGAGTAGCAACACCATTTTTCCCATAAAAAGACAACAACAAACAGTCAATAAGCATATTTGTAAGTCCAATTCATATCCGCTCCATGCAACATCACAAGCATTTTTCTGTGAAAGCTGTTTTGTTTGATTTCCAGGAAAAGCAGTTGAGCTCAGAGTCAGTGCATCACAATGAAATCCAAATGATGACCTTTTTTTATTTTAAATCACAGAGAAACATAAGTCAACCTCCTTTGTACAAGCTTTTTCAGCGTGAAGACAAGTGTGGTGAAAACGTGAAAAAGGCAGTTGGTCACTAGAGAGCTGAAGTAGTAGCAAGAGTCAATCCATCCATTGCCTTTGGCCACCATTTTGACTGAATGAACGTCACATACTGAAGACATTACAGTGACTTCAAGGATGCAGTACTATATTACTCATTCCGTGTTCAAATTACTAAATGATATTCAGCCAAGGTTTAGATTCATCTCTGCTCTCCATTATAATACAAAAAAATGTGGGCTTCTGTATGCTAAGGTATGGCAACTATTACACTTTCCCCGAATTCAACGTGTGACAATAACTACCACATGCTGCAACCAGACAAAGGGAAGAGTGTGAAGCAGCCTACAAGGAGAAAAGTTGTCAAAGGCTGACAGAGGCCTAATAGGAACAGACAGAAAAGAAAGAAAAAAGCTGAACGTAGGGGGATAGGGTGGGAGGGGAAAAAAAGATGAGATGGGGTCAAAAGGGCAGAGAGTAAGGGAGAGAAAAGGGGAAACAGCATGGTCATATTTTACAGCCGACAGCGAGCGTGTGGTCTGGCAGGCACACCAGGAGTTAGTTTATTAGAGTCGTTTCTTTTACGAGGGGCTGTCCTACCTTTAAAAAATGAGCAGGTTCGGGCCAGCCATCTCTACCTTCTGTCTTGACACAAGGATATGGCTCCATCAATACTGATTCTTCCTCTTTATGTCAACCATCCATATATAACCACAGATTCACGTGTGCAACAGAGCTCTTTATGCACAGACACCCATTCATTCCTGACACCTGCATGTGGGGTGTCGGGTCTCAAGCACATCTGAACTTCAAATCACTCCATAATGAACAAGCAATCAGCACTGATGTGACTACAACGTGTTTGTGAGTTTACAGTTCCAATCCACATGATGGCAAATTAAAGTGTTAAAGGAGAACACGGTATTCTTCATTAAGAGATATATTTTCTAAATGTAGTCAGTCAAGCAGAGAGTTTCACTGCCCTAATGCTTTGACCTTTGGTTTGTTTAGGCAGTACTCCAAACAGTTTAGTGAAATGGTGTGAGACCACTGCAGTGATACCGTCTTTTCAGCGCTAAGCCTCATGCCAGTTACAACAGGGAAAACGTTTTTCTGTCACATCCTTTCACCCGCCCTCAGCTTCATTTTGGCCTTTGATACTGACCTGAGTCCCTTCATTTTCCTGAGTGCAATGACCCATCCAATATCAATGACACGCCGCAATGAAACATGAAAAGATATTCCTGTAATTCACACCGTCTTCATTCTCTATGATATATTTCTGTCTCCTCTGAAGAGAACACATATTGACAAACAGATGCTCTTAGTTGAATTCATTAATCAAGTAGATGTACAAAGAGATATTTTTAAGAGGTATAGGCATGAGGAAAAGTTGGCATAAACATGAGGTAATTGTGTAAGTTATCTGATTGAGAATAGGTACATATTTGGGTTGAACATAATACCATTGGTATAGTCGTTTATGAGTTGTATATATGATTAATATTTAGTTTTAATTCAGTTTTAATTGTGGAGAAGGGGCAGGATTATGTAATTGTGCACTTCTTCCAACTTGTTTAAAGAGATTTGTATTGACGTTGCTATATTTATTGTTAATTTTGTTATTTTTAATGTATTTGTTCCATGTTAAAAAAAAAAATTACAATCTATGTTTTCATCATCACTGTGCAATATCTCCCCTAACAGATCATACGATTACAGACCAGAACAGCACTACGTTTACAAGCAGGAGGTTTGGTAGCAGTAACGAGCCCCAGGCACTGGCCGTTCAGTGTAACCTTCAAGCCCGGCTGTTGTTATTTTCCATAGAGGTCATCAGCTAAGAATGTGAAGCACGCAGAGCCTGAAACATGCCTTTCTCCTCCCAATAACCCCCACCACTTTTGTAAATGTTTCAAGGCTACTCCTATCCAGTACCTCCCTTTCTGTTTGTCATAGATTTACTCTTTAAAGAATATCTAAAGTAACTCCATCATCCTGCTGCATGCACCCATGTCTAGTCTCCTGCTGTGCCCGGCAAACACTTTAAGTCTTCCGAGGTTTGTAGCCCACAACATTGTGCGCAAGATCACTAAATATGGTGCCGCAGTAACGTTGGTCAGTATTTCCAAGAGTAGCAATCATTTGAGAGACCTGTGAAACAATAGGAGAGCTATTTTAACCTGTTACCCTGCAGGGCACCTAACCTTAAACTGTACATAATATGAAACTAAGGATTGCAATTAGACAAGATAAATAATGTATTATATATTCAGTTAGGATTAAGATAATTTAATATCTACGATATCCAACAGCTACTTGTAGGTATGTACTGATACGTTATGTAAATAACTGTAAACATGACAAACATCTGCATGTCCCAGATATCACAACATGGGTTGTTTATCACAGAGCTGCAGTGAGAACAAAGCTATTAATTGAGGGCAAAAGTTACTTCGCATAGAATATTCACAATTAGTTGAATGATCAATTAATCAATTTAATTGTTAGGATTTACTTTGATGTAATAAGACTATCTGGTCCAGCAAATGAAACATCTAGTTTGCTTAAGACGCATATATTTTTCCCAGGAGTTTGCGGAGACAACAACGTGGCTAAAAGAGTTAAACTCTGCAAGACTAAATTAATGCTTATGTTGCTCCACGTCTGTTTTCCCCATTTAAGTCAGTTAATATATCTGAGTTGTGTCTATGTCAGGTTGTTTTGTTGTTTTTCTGCTCACTAGTGGCCTAAATGGAGTCAAGCAGCTTTAAGGATATTTGTCAATAGTTGCTGGAACCCAAAGGATGAGCAGAAGGCTAGGATGGCTAAATGTTACTAATGCTGAGCTAAACAACATGTTTGTGCTGTCCTGTTGTAATAGATATCTTCACAGGTCCATTGGGTTCCTCATAATCAAGATCAGGGAGTTTCAGTTGGTTGCAATCTGCACCCTCACCTCTAGATGCCGACAAACACACTGCACTTTAAACAAGTAGCCACACTTTTCTCGCAGTTAGAAGACTGGCTATGAACCCAATCCAGACTGAATGAGTTGTTCTTAATGCTACCATAACTTAAATAAACTTAGCGATTATTATTTTTACAAGTAGACTGCTGTTGCTTGAACCAGCAGGAGTAAAGTCTGTCAGCTCTGGAGACATCACATGGCCCTGTTGCTTCCTGTGTGTGGAAGTGTGTGCGTGTGTTTATTTCTGGACATGTGAGATGTCTGAACAAATGAACAAAAGAAAAGCAGACATACCCTCAGAGAACCAGAGCAGCTGAGTCTAATCCAGAGATGAAGCACAGACCAGCCAACGCATCATAAAATCCAACAAACACAACATACGCCCCCACACGCTTGTGTGTATGTGTGTGCACATACACACATTCACAAAGAAATAAATAACAGCTCAACTGTATGAGTGCAACAGCATTGTATAGTTTGCTAAAGGACATCCAGTAGGTACAAACTGTTATATTGATCCTGGCTGAAACCACATAAACTACAGTAACTTAAGCTGTTAGTGAGTAACTTACCCTTTTCCACACAAGTCTACTTGTTGACAGTCCTTCATTCCAGCTGGGCAAGTTTGTTCCTCAAAATTGTTTCGTCTTAAGATGGAGGCAGAAACTCTCCAAGCACAATTCCTTTGCTCTGCGTTCATGTCATTTGGAGTCCACCAGGTCCAGCTCTGCTTCTCTCCTGCTGATTGCTGCACGCGCTGCTAACATGGCAGCATTGATAAACAAGCCGTGGCAGTGAGACAGACCAGTAAGTGCTCAAACACACAGGTGCATGCTGACTCCTAGCGAATACAAACAGAGAGGCAAAGACAGCTCAGAGGAGCTTAGCATGAAACGGCTCCTTTGCCAGTGGTTCTCCTTATGTGGGACTCCAACCTTACTCCTCCTCCTCCCTGCACCTCTCCTCCCTCTCTCACCAACGGTTCCAGGACTGAATAGAGAAGGACTCTGGAGTCGCTGTTTCTTGAGCAGTTATGGGTACAATGCAGAGCCCTTTTCTTTTTACTTGTAATTCACAAAAAAAACTATGGACAGGAAAGTTAAAGTGGAGCGACACAGTGAGAATTGTTTTTTTCAGACAGAATAGAGAACAAATAGCAACTATTTTCTTGACCAGAATGGCCAGAAGCATTTGTACAAACTAAGTTTATGTTTGTAACCGTTTTAAAGATTAAAACCCAGAACCAGACCTTCAGCTAATCCTGACCAATATCTGTAGTCTGTACAGGCTGACATGGAGACTGAAGTGAAATGAAATCCGTGATGTTTTTCTAGTTCATCTTGAAGTTATTCAACATAATACAAATGATCTGATGTTGCTCTCAACACACCTGGTTTACTTGTTCCCATTTAGAAAAGCATACATTTCATGCTCTTTCTGACTAAGAGTCAAAGCTATAGAAAAAACACTGAAATGCAAAATGTAATTCTATACAACAAAGTCACTGAGCATGTCAACATCTTTCAAATACAATTAAAAAGAACAGCTGCTGTGTGATAACGAATGCGTTAATGACCATCATTAAGAATTTCCTCAACGACATTCAGAAACTACGCTGCATTAGTGACCAGCATTATGTGTACCCAGCAGGCAAGCAAGGCAAGAATGCTGATCATGATGGTGTTGAAACTTTGGTTTTACAAAAAGAGGCTAGGGGCCCCATGCAGGCTTTTGGAAACATTACTCAACGCCTCCGTTGGGCAAAAGTTGGCCTTAAACAGATCCTGCTAGCTCTCACTTGCCTAATACTCTGAAAGACCAAATAGTGCTTACAGGGGTCAAAGCATAACTGAAATGCTTTCATATAACAAACAACCCAATTATTTATTTGCATCAAATTAATGTTCAGCCTGTAATCAAGGTCAGAAAATGCCCTTGACAGTTTTATTAGGTAGAGCCTTTGCTATTCGAGTCAAACTAGACTAAAGATGGAATCTCTGTCTAAGTGTCCAACAGGCTGGCGTCTGTGTTGGCTGCACTGCTGCAGAGTGTTCACATCCCTCTGTTCCTGTCCTCAGAAGCCAGATTAGCCCATCTTGAGAATACGTAGTGGCCTCACTAACTCGTGACAGCTGTGTCAAACCCAATTTAGTGGTCAGGATGACTAGTGCCGTTGTTCAACGCCTAAATCTGCAATAACAAAGAACCTTCAATATGAAATGATTCGAGCCATCTCCAGATATATTTATATTTGACAGCAACTACAGAAAGTAGCCCTTACATTTTGAATGAATGGGAACTATCACTTAATTCAGCCAATGTAGCCTAATCCTACATTATCTTATATTGTAAAATTGACATTCATTACGTTTTACAATGTATGGTGTATTATTGTCATGGTAATGATAGTGCAACATCATGTCCTCAACTATGCTTTGGGGTGCATATACGCACGTGTAGGCCAGCAACTGCGCGGCCTGTGCAGACAGCTATATATACTGGTTGAAATAGTAGCGTATTTAAGCAGGAGTGAGGCGGACGAGTGATGAACAGAAACGTCTTTCTGTGCAGGCACGCCACAGGGCAGTTTTTAAAGGTCAGCAAACAGCCTGATGCTCATCCTTGGTTTTTCCACTCATGGCATTGAATCTAAATTGCTTCCCCAGAATCCTTTTACAATCTGCTTCCCAGATGCATGGCCAGCGCTGATTCGGAACAGCTCGGTAGTTTCTGACATTTTGTAGAAACAAAGAAAACAGCATCAGCCTATAGTTTACTGAGAGAGCAACAGTGCATGCAATGGATCACAGGGACAGTGCGTTTTAAAACGAGTACAATGCCCATTGCACTTTTATGCTGTGAATTTCTAATTCTGAAAGATCATTACAGATCAAAGATTTCATTTTCAGTTTCTTGATTGGTCAAACCAACGACTAAAGAAGCTACTAACAAGTTAAAAAAGGTATTAGTCCATTGACAAAAATACATACAAAAACCTTTACATAGAAATTGCCTGTTCTCTAATCAATAATTTTATATTAACAACAGATCAAATTATTATTACGATTGAATTCTACTGTTTTGATTTACTCTCATTGCTCTCATCAATATTGCTTCCAGTCATAGCCGGCAGCTGTTTTCAGCCATAAAAGCTCTGATAAACAGTCCTTGCAGTACAGCAGATCAGCAGACAAAGTACACAACATGGGAGCATCTAGCAAACAGATCTAAATGGAAAGTGAATATTTCACTCCAAATGAAGCTTGTTACAGTAACCCTCTCAACTGTAATATATAACATGCCAGTGTTGTATTTAAAGCTTGTTGTACTGCCGCCAAGTGGCCAAAAAAAGTCAGTTAATGCAGGTGAAAGTAAAAACAGCCAACATGTTCTCTCAGTGTGTGTGCCATGGCAGAACACAGCTGAGAGACATTGGCTCTGATCTATTCTAGATCCTCCTGCGCAGCAGTTGCACGGCTCAACTGTACCAGTTTCCCTGCAACCAAATATCTAAAACTGACAAAGTGACAAGCCGCAAAATAATTATAGCTGTAGCAACGTATTATCAAGCAGTGATACAAGTTCTAGAAAGAGCTCTTGGACCATCTCGGACACAAAGCTTCAATCAAAGTACTTTTTGACTTTTACAGACTTACAGTGAGGGAGACAGGAAAATCTCTTTTTCTCACTGGAAATGATGACCGGCCAATGACTGCTCCGATTACTAAGGGTTTGTTGCTTGATGGCGTATTTACATGCTTTGCGTTGTTAAACGGCAAACTGGAACCAGTAAATGGACTATAATGACAAATTAGTACAGTAAATATATATATTTTTTTAGAGAAATCATTTGGACTTACTTACGTTTTAAGTTTATATTTAAATATTTTTGTTTATTTAAAGAATAGTGAAACTGAAATTACACTCCATTTAACAAATTATTAAACTGATATTTAAGATTTATTGAGTAATCAATCATAACTTTATGTAAGGCTTAACTGGATCCTGCATATTCCAAGGCAGCTTGGCAACAAAATTACAAATGTACTACATTTCAAATATCAGTTGTTCATTAACTTATACTATAAACATTACATGTATGAAAGAAAATTGTCCGATTTGCAAATCACCAGCACAGCTACTCCTTTTTCTCATATTTTCTAACTTTCATGGTTCCTGAACGCTAGAAACAGAGGCCCAATCTCAATCAGTGTTCAACTACAATGAATGAGTGAATGTGTCAAAAAGCACCTACCTGCGGCCTGAGGGGATGTTGGTCTTTGCTGCCACTGCCCTGTAACCCCTGCAGGGAAATGCATCAATGAGGTGAAAACCAACATAACCAGTAAGCCAACCAAGCTATCTTATTTCACACAGGCTATTTTAAGAGGAGTGCATGTAAATGTTTTACAAGATATGTTATATTAGCTGTTTCAGCAAGATTAGTCACACATAATTTACATTGATGCTTCTGTACTTAGTAAGTGACAATCAGTCATTGGCTCTGTTAGCAGGTTGTTGAGACATTAAAACCACATTACAATAATCATTGTCTGATGTTTTTATCTTTGCAAATATGCTGTTTTATATAACTCTTTATTCAATTAAAATACTTCACCTTCAAAATTCAAATTTTAAAGTAAAATCACAAATCATCTGATAAAATAAAATACCTCTGGAATTGATTGCATACAATGCACATAATACAAGATTAGAAATTGATGGCTGGCCCACAGCTCAAGTGTGCCTGTGGACCAGTACATGACTGCTTCTGATATTGGTCATCAAATAGCACCATCTAGTGTTTGTTTCACACTTAGTCTGTTTGTGAGGACACAGTATATTATGAATGATTTCCTCTCTTAGTAATTATACACTATAGATCTAGTTATAAGCATTTTGAGAGTATTTCTTTGTGTGTAGAGACTGTTATCTAATGACCCTGCTTACCATCATTATTGCTGTTATGCTGTTTTGAGTTTACGGTTTGCAACAATTCAGTGCACAAAAGATTCCTTCATAATCATTTCTGAAAGTAATTAATAATATCACGATGCTTCATACAAACTGTGAATGCCATACAATCCAAGTATGGCTGTATGTTTGAAATTCATAATTTAATGTATCGATAAAGTGAAGGAGTCATTTGTATTCTGCAAAGTACAACAATTATTAGAGAATTAGTATCACATTAAAACATGACAAAACATATAATACAATGTAATGAATGTGGTTTAACTGAAATCTGTGGTTTCATCACAATCTGTGATTTCTAAGGTGTAGCTACATCTATGTTGACAGCAGCTATGTCCATGTTCATTAAATAAAATACAGCCACCAACAGCATCACACGTAAGATAATCAAGACCATTGTTATCGTGAAATAAAGTGGGGTCCTGTTTGCAGACGGTTGATACTAAATAGTACTAAATATTTAACTACACAATTAGCAGCACAAACACTTTTGTGTCTAAATGCGTGTCTCGTGTTGGTGACATAGGTTAGGCTACGCTTCAGGTTACAGGTGCTTCTAATGCCGAAACGGTATTACCTTAGAAATACCTTTAAAGCTAACGTTAACAAACAAACATAAAAGGCCTCACCTGCGTCAGCGACACACAGCTCTGGTGTGGTGCGCGATGTCAATACCACGTGTAGCTTGTAGCTAACTAGTTAACACTAGTTAAGCCACGTTATTTGTTATTAATCACAAAAGTAAACATGCAGTCATTCGTGACCCTTATCCATTATTCAAAACATATCAGGCTTATTAAAGAAGCTGTTAGTAATGATTCAACGTTAGGGTACAGACGCATATTCAGATAAAAAAAGCCTGACAAAACATTGGCAGAAAAAAAAAAATACTTTTTAAATTCTGACTTCCTCAAGACTTCTAAGAATATATCCAGTATTGTAAATATTATCATTCATAATATTTTCATTAAAAAAATACACAGGTGTATTGAATGAACATAAAAAATAATGATGGCTGCATTACACTTTGTAGAGGACATGATATTGTTTAAGGCTCAGTGGAAATGCCAGTGTAGAATAACAAGACACCTAATAGAACGGAGCTGAGCCTTCATTCATGTTTTTAGTTCTACCTGTGCTTTTCTATTTTTGACGAGTCAAAATGTCTACCAGGAAATGTTTTTCTTATTGTGTTAGAGATATTACAACTGGTGCTCAATAGAATAAAAACATATCAGTGAAACATATTGGTGTGTTTTCAGCATCAAGAGAACATTTCCTCTGCTAGCCTCTCGAGATATGCCTGCCTTCTGGTGGTTTAGAGGTAATACATTGGGGCTTAATTAGAGTGTTAGCTGTGCATGTTGAGCTGTTTATGTTTATTAATTAAGAGCAACTTTAATTCCCATACACATAACATCATGTTTTAACAAGACACATGGCACCATCTGATATATATAGGCCTTCATAACGCCACAACCTTGCTTTATTCAGTATCAATAGAATTTCTGAGTCATACAACAAATAATTGGTAGAGACAGTAAGCACTTAAATCATCTGACAATCAAAACAAATTAAATGCAAAAGTGTTTGAAAAGCAGTGTGGTTATCAGGCTAACAGCAGTCTGCATTTCATTATATTAATTTGTTTAAGTCATATTGACTTGGTTGCTCATGTGGTGGCAATCAAAACTCTATTAAAGGAAGGTGAAACAATTCATGTGTGCACATAAATGTTAACTTCAGAGAATCACTTAATGATATGACATTTACAGGAATAAAACAGGTATCATAAACTACCCACCTCAGCACCACAAAAAATGAAGATCAGTTCTCCTCGATCTGATTGTCAACATTTCTTTTGTGCTTTCTTTTGCAGGAGGGTCGTAGCTACAAGTTAAATAATAATTTCTGACACATGTAAAAATATTTCCGTGGTACAAGTCTTTCTCATCTATTTCTTGTCACAGTGTGTGAGAAGGCAGTTGAACACAAAGTCTTCGACGCCCCGCCTGTGGAGGAGCTACAGACAATGGCACCTTCCCGTGGCATAAAACCTAACTCATCATCAACCATCAAGAAATGTCCACGTTTCTCGTAGCACCTCTACATTTTGGGCGAAGAAGTGGAACGTTGAGGAAAATGCGACAAACTGCCGCTCGATCTGTAGCTCTTTTTTGCCGTTATCTCAACACAAACTGTATTTTCTCTTTCCTGAGCAGTGCGCCTGAATACATTTGCAACTTTTTTTGCATGATGTCTTTGACGGAAGCGAGACGTGTTTTTTTTTTGTGGTGTTTTTTTGGTTGTTGGGCTGAATTTATAGCGGAAGGGTGGGTTAAAAATAAATATTTTGTCAGCAGTTCAGGGCTGCCAAAAGATAGAAAGCCACAGAGCAAATCCTTCAGTCCTGCATTAGCATTTCCCTCCAGTTGAAACTGTGATTGGGCCCATGTGTCAGAGGCAAGATGGGTGGGTCGACCAGCTGCCACACCCCGGTCTCTCCCATTTCTTCACAAGCACAAAAGCCCAAGTAAGGAATCTGTTACAAAGACAAGACGGATGTGCATGTTATCAGAGAAAAAGAGAGGAGGATAAAAATGAAAGAGGCGTTGAAACTAAAGCAGAAAACTGACCTTTCGGACCACTTGGACAAAGTCCTTGGAGTTTTGGGGGCTGAGGCCTTGTATTTGGCGAGTGCAAGCCTCCAGAGAGGAAGCATGGGCCACAATCAGGACCGTGTTTCCTGTGTGAAAGAGGTGGAGAACACAGAACCACATTCCACCGATACCATTAGCTTTCTTTACCGTCTATGGCCACTCGGCAGTCCATAATATGCACCTTGAAATGTTCTTTAACTCATGTCCTGTCATATAGAGATCGGGACATCGTCCAAATTAAACATTTTGATTCAGAAGGCCAGTAAGCTAAAAGCAAAGTGCTTATTCTGTCAACCTAGTGTGTGTAGAGTCAGGTATATGTTCTTTGCGTGGGGCTCGCAAAGCAGGAGCCTGTTTCACGCAGATCCGTGTGATTGTTTAGTTTGGATTTCATTGGCTCATGCTCCATGTACCATACAGCCCCCAGAGATTTAATTTAGAGCAGGAAAACCTGAGTTATCAAGAAGTATTAAGATATAATCATCTTGAAAAGAAAGGGGGCATTGTAGCCAGAGAATGTAGCCAACATTTGGTGCTGAGTAAAGTTGGTTTGAATTTGAAACCCTTGATACGTGTTTACAACACCACTTTACCCAGGTTTTTGCTCTCCGCCAGGATCTCTCGGGTTACTTGGAAGCTCCTGCTGATGTAGGTGTCATACGCCTCTGACACCGCCAATTTACTTATGGGAAAATGAGGTCTAGGGACAAAACCATAGGCAGAAAAGATTATAGTAAATCATCACAGATGAAAGCTTGGAGATGCTTTAGCGTTGGTGTTGCTGTGTACCTGTATGTTGTGTCCACACTCAGGTTAGCAGCAGCCAGCTCAGCTGGGGGGATCCAGACGGGTAAACATGTGCCTGAAACCCACTTGGTCCATTCAAATAATCCAGGCTCCACACGGATTTTGGTCTTTCCCTCCAGCTGGAGACCTGACACAGAGTGAAACACAGAGAAACTGTAGAAGAAGAAGATAAGATATCTCTACATCTACTCTGTCATGTCATTTTGTCTTGCTCAATACATCTTCACATGACATGTGAGACTTGGTGCAATAACAGTACATGTGTTGGTCCCATGTGCCCGAACAGGAAATGACTTGGAAGTTTCAAGGTTTCGACAAAAACAGAACATATTTCTGAAAAGAAAGCATTAATTGTCTGTTTTGCTGTCTTCATAGAAAGTAAGAAAAAATAAATTAGACCTCCATTTCAACCTATTTCTCTTCCTTTCTGTTTTATTTCCTAATGATGCCTCTAGGTACCACAGAGGTTTGAGAAAGCTTGATATAAGACACGTCCTATCGAGAAGGTTTCAGATCCAAAACCAGCACTAATGAGAATCCAACATCATCATGCCGCGGTAACTTTTTGAAATGTATGCATATTGCAAAATGTGCCAGCTAAATAACCTAAATAGACGCCGTGTAGCTCGTCTGTGGTGCTGATGAGGTCCTACCCTGCAGGATGTGCTGAGCAGTCTGGACGCAGCGAAGAGAAGGAGAGCAGTAAACAAAGTCTACTGTTGTGTGGCTTTCCGACAGGGCTTCACCTGAAATGGACCAAAACACAGTGTGATACTATTTTAAGGCATTTTAATCTTTATGTAAACATGATCTCTGCTGTGTTTAACAATACTTAAAACCCTAAATCCTTAAGTAATCATATTAACTTTTTCAAAACATCAAAATAAAGTATAGATAAATTGTACTGACCTACAAGACGCGCCTGGGTGGAGCCAAACACTGTAATTGGACAATCCTTGTCATAATCTCGGTGACCTCCGCTTCTATCTGGCAGGCTGGATGGCATGTTGAGATTAGAGCGAATGTATCGGCCTACGCAAAGACAAAGGAAAATCTTACAGAAGAAGGAAATACTAGACTTAAAAAGGAGTCTAATGTAAGCCTAAAGTCTTAAAAATCATCTCCCACCCGTCCTAACCTTTAGAGTCAAAGCACTGGGTGATCCAGTGTTTCCCAAACACAACATCCATCCTCTCCCCATGGCGACACACAAACAGTCTCATCTTGGACAGGGACGACTGACTGGTTGGCCTCGACACCTGAGATGCAGATTCATTTCAAATCTTTAATCGTTATAGAGAGTTTCACAACATGAAATCTTCCGCTACTGCTGGAAGCCATTGTTGGTTTTAATGCACTCAGCGAGGTTCATGAGGTTCTCTTCACTTCAGCATGCAGCCTGATGATACGTTTGTTTTTCTGCGAGCCATCGGAAAAGTCACGTACCTGCATCGGAGGACAGAGGCCAGTGAGGCCGGGAGGTGCCATAAAACTGTCAAGCAGACTGTCATTCAGCTGTCCATCAAATAATAACCCCGCCACTGGGCTGCCAGAGTTAGATGGAGAGGCACAGGTGAGCATCGAGTGGGACCTGAGGATCAGACGCACACAGACTTCAGTCACAAAGCACTTTGAATACGACACCGTGACTGCGCAGGGAAAGAACCAAAAGAAGATGTTAACACAGTCAATAAACTCTTGTAGACATCCAGCTTACATTATGTGACGCAGGAATAAGCAACAGTTCAAATTCAGGGAGTAAAAGTGTTTTTTATGTGTCTTGAAAACATCAAAGAGTGGCAATAATGAATAGGAAGGAAGGAGGGAGCATAACTTGTACAAGGAGTGTAGTGATGTGGGCGAAATCCAGTCGAACGGCAAGCCAAAAAGATTATTCATTTTCTTCTTTCCCTTTAATCTTTCCATTCAGCTTAGAAACATCCCCTTATTTGTGTACATTTTTGCTTAAACTAAAGAGATTTGTGGATTGTCGGTTTGAGATAACACCCACGGATGTCTTTCTGAAGTGGTTGCAAACAGGGACCTGGTGGTTTTGAGTGGGCAATCGAGGATAATCTGCTACGTCTGTTAGTGTACTATATGCGCAACTCAGCGGTCCAATAATCCGATCGCAGGGCCTCTCAGTACGGCTCCCTAAAAAGGTCAGGAATTTTATTAATTCAAGAAACATGCTGATGTATACGCCGTGCTTCCTTTCCTTACCCGTGGACGACCCAGGTGTCGGACTCATCAGCGCGGTTGACGTAGTTCTCAGGCAGCAGGCCCGACAGCCCTGTGCCCAGCGAGGTGCCGTACACCCAGCCCTCACTGGCGCTGCTCTGCTCCGCCGGAGACGTGAAGATAAAGTCTCCCGGCATCAGCTCTAGCTCGTCATCATTCTGAGGCACATACGGGTACATGACTTGCAGTGTCTACAGGGGGGCAGATGGTGAGCGGCCGTTAGACGAAGGTCACCGGGGATTTAACATGCTCATCTTGCATCTTTTTGTTTCGGGAATAATTGTGATTATAGCATTATAGCAACATTTCTTTCCCTTGATGTTAGACATATAAAACTGGACACAAAAGAGAAAGTACTCATTTTCAAAGTAAGCCAATCAAACCTCATGATTAGCGAACCGAATATCCCGTGAGAAGAGCACAGCCAGCCAGTCACAGCCTGAAGACACATCCACCGTTTTGGCCAACTTTTCCAGAGTTGGAAGGTGACTGGTTTGGAAGTGGTATGCCAAAGTGACATGAAGTTGTTTCTTATGAGGCTCGACGTGGACATCTGGACAAAAGGACAAAGAGAGAAATGTGCACAGCAAATGTATTAAATGTATCCGTATATTCATGACAATGACGAACTGTTTTCAATTCTGTGGTTCTCCACTGATTAAAACAGTTCATCTGGCAATACTGCTCGGCTCATTCCCCAAATGTGATTATAGTAAACGCAATTAGTCCACAACTGTCTACATATGAATATGAAAATGAGAGCCTCATAAGCGGCAGGTCTGCGTTTTCAAGACAGTGTTCACGTGTACTGTGATTCCCATCAAAGGGACAAAGGGAGTCTCAAACCTGCTTTAGCTGTTGCTTCAGTTGCAAAATCAGACGCCAAACTCTTCAGCACCTCCGCCATCTGCTCCTCCACAAAGAGGCCAATGAAGGTGGAGGAGGTGTAGAGCTCCAGCGGGAGGGGCATGGGGATACGGCCCTTCCACTTGGCCACGGTGGTCTGGAGAGCGTCGGTCAGGGCCTCGACCTTCCCGTCGGCACACTGAGCACAGAGACAACGAAACGGGAGGTCATCAAATGTATAACGGCTACAAACAGCCAGAATATTGAGCATCGACACACACACACAGACGCTGACCATAAAGAACTGGCACAGGGTGATGTGGGGGAAGATGTTGTGTGCCTTGTTCTTGCCACAGGAGATGCGGGACTGCTGCCAGAAGTGTGAGAGCTGCTGGAGCAGCGGCCCACTCGGTCGCAGATACAACACATACTCTCTGGGCAGAGGGTCGTCCAAGAACGGGTCGTCCACGTGGGAGAAGAGCCTGCAGCGGCAGACAGGAAGGCCCAAAGAATAAGTGGGACATAAGTAGGAGGGAGGGCGGCTGATGTCCAGCAGAGGGCAATATGGCCCAGAGCACAGTGACACTTCAGTAGGTCGGGCAATGTTATATTCACCATTACAAGGGTTTCTGTTAGCAATTTGCACTGTGCATTAATAACTGTGGCAGAGCATGTGAGTACAAGTGTGTGTTGCTCTCACCAGTCACAAGCTGCCTGGACGTTTTTCCCTCCTGTCGAAACCAGAGCTTTCAAGCTGCAAAGAGGGAGAGAGAGAGAAATGGAGATCAAAGCACAGTCACACAATCAATAGTTTCTCTTCCGGACCGTGTTTAGGAGTGGGAGATTGCTGTGCTTCCACGTGACAATGACTAAAGAGAAAACATCCACAGAGAACAGTCAAATCCCAATTCAGAAAAGGAGTTCATTATTCATATCAGAGTTTCATGAAACAACATTGATGCAAATTTGAAACATATTCTGTGCTTGAAAAATATCAAAAATATCACAATTCGGTTAGAAGTGCTTGAGTAGATGATTAAATAGTGAGCACTGAGTGTTATAGAGGACAGCAGAAATCCTCCCACAGTCTTGGTTAACAATTAATTTCTGCTGCAGCAAAACGTCAGAATATTGGGACACCTTAAATAGGACAGTGAGAAAAATACAATAATGCCTTGTGTTTTAGTTTAATGAACTTTGAAAAGAAAAAGAAAAAAGCCCTAGTACGTGATCTATCCGTGTCACTTCATACACTATAACTTATCAAGACTTTTCTGAAACAAGAGCTGATTGCATGATTACTCTTGAGTGCTCACAATCTAATTAGTGTCTTTTTATAAAACCTCTGGTATTGCGGGCCGCCTCTGAAGGGATTCACCAATTCCAGCAGCTTTCTTCAGTTTCAAGAGGCATAACGGAGTATCTAGATGAGACTTTATTTAATACTCACTTGCAGTCTCGTCTGCAAAGATTTGGCACACATTAGCAAAAGCTTTGCACTTAATAATTCTAAATTAGTGTCTATATAATGATGAAGTGAGAGCTACTGGTAACTGGAAGTAACTTTTACAGACAGTGACGTTTCTGTTCCTTAATTTTAAAGCTTCTCTATGCAAAGTAGATCTAAGTGAAAATCACCAGGAACACCGAGTATCAAAGATTCATCTTTTGATACTTTATCTTTGTGGGTTTCCTTTTGTGATCCCTGAAAAGAAACTAAAGTAAGCAATGTGTGTTTGTTGTTGCAAAGGACTCATTTTAATATGAAGCAACAGGAAATACATTTTGAGTGCCACAGCATCTGACCTTTAAGTCTCGACTACATGCCATGCAATCCCATCTTCTTTCAGTGGATGTTCTGACTGCGTTATGTGGAACAAAACCTCCATGATCATCCAATTGCACCAATTGTCAGTGTCCTAGTAATATAGGATAAGACAATCTACAATTGATAAAATGGAGTTTTCTGTACCATAGTGGAGCCTCTGTGACTTAAACACGTCTTTATCACAGCATGATAAAGACGTGTTGCAGCTCCTCTATGTGTGCCGACAGTGTTCATGGTGCCACTCTGGCGTTCAAATTCGATGAGCTATTTTTAAATTTGCCCCACTGAGAGGGTCCTAGATACGGCAAAGTCCCTGAACCCCGGGGCGGTGTGCCCTCACAAAGCCCAGCATGCAGCATGTGAACGCCAAGGCCACAGCAACATGACAGATGGCTCACACAGAGCTACTACTATAACATGCACACGCAAATAAATAAATATGAAAAAAACAGAAAATGCACAGATGAAATTTGAATAAAAGTCTCCTGTTTGTTTACCTTATAAGGCCGGCAACTGTTAGCTGAAATTACAGCATTTTACCTAGTTGATCGCTATTTATTCCAACATTATAAACCACTACAGCGTGCACAAGGCTCACGAGAGAGTCATTTGCTGGCTACATCGACCGTATTCAGAGGTTCCACCTGGTGCTGTGTGGAGGAGGAAAAGAAGGGGATTTTTTTCCCAGAAAGCATGATGGGATTACAAGCAGATGTGACTGAGACGTCACAAAATCCAATCCAGGCAAGAACATTGGATTCCTTGCTTCTAATCTCTGTGTTATTCTATGAGCAGGAACTCTTGAGACATAAAATAATAGAAAAGAAGAGGTTTACTTGAATTTAATCGGCTTTTAGGCTGCTGGAGTTAGACCCTGTTTCAGGCATGAATGACAATACATTATCAAGCAGGAGATAAAGTGTGAGAACGCTTTTCATTGATTCAAAATATAATGCAGAGGCTGGAGGGCTTAGCTTCAGAACTGTAAATTAATTATATGGCTTGCAGTGTTGTAGTCAAGACCACCTTAAGAGAGACAAGGTGATGACCAAGATCAGAGAGTATCGCCCAAGATTTTGAGGGGTTGAAACCAAGTCAAGATCAAGACCAAGGTTCCTCTTCATGTGTGCATATGTGTGTTGCCCCTGTAGTTGTCGTCTTAAAATAAAATGCAAAGTCCTCTTTGCCTGAGACCGAGAAAAGAGTAAACATGCGGTCGATTCCGAGACGAGGCAGAGAGTGAGAAAAGTGGTCTTGAGGCACCATCAGGCTTTATGCTTTTGACATTTTTGCACCAATTTTCAATCACAGTGGAATTTCTTTTTTTACTTGTCCTTCTTGTATTATTGTAATAACAATGTCAGAGCTGCTTTCTAAAGCTGGTACTGCATCCTCAGAATTGTCTGTTACACATATTGCTAGAAAGAATGTCCTCAGGTGTACAGTACTGAACTAAGAACATGCTCTGCAATGAACTTTTTTGGATGCAGTAAATAAAGTTAAGTAACTACACAGCAAGTCATGACAGCAGAAAGACCTCCGGCCTGGCTCAGACTGAAAAGACCAACCAGAAGGAAGTCGCAGCCCACTTCCAGACGCACTTTAAAGATGAGATATATAGTTTTGTTTTTAGAGAGATACAGGCTTCAACAACAAAACATGTCTGTCAAACCATTTATTGTGCCAAAAACTATAATTTACTTTTGATTCTAAGACCGTAAAAATGTTCAACAAACATGTTATTCTTAGCTGAGGGCCCCCCCCCCACTTCCACTATTCTCCCCACATCATCGCCCCGGCTGGCCTTTATGCTGCGGGGGTGACATTGTGGCAGTAATATACCTGCCAAACACTGCATTCAATGTGTATTCAATGTGCATGCAATGTGTATTCACACAGAATGTTAAGAATAACATGTGTTTGGATTATTTATTGCCAATTCTATTTTTTTTCCACTTCTTGAGGCAAAAGAAAGTGGGACATCGACATCTGCGACACCCTCGGGGAGCAGCGCTGTGCAGAGCAGCAGTTTCACTCTCTCTTATGGGCCAGCTGGTCCATGTTTAGCCAGGAAGACAGCACCTCCTGCCCCTTGGCCTCGTCTACAGCATCTGCTGTTTGACGCTTTATTAGTTTGTTTTTGTTGAACTGAATATTCATGTTTCAAATTACTTTTCGATGTGTTCCATTATAGTTGAAATTGTCCTCAATAACTGCAGCTCACCCAGAGGCCTCTTCTTTGCTCTTAGCCAGAACTGAGCAAGTTATTTATAAACTGCATTTTCTGCTCACAGCTAGACAAAGATAATAAAAAAAAGGTTTGAGAGTGCTAAGGAGAGAAGTCACTCTGGATTTGGTAAGGCTTCAAATCAGCTGTACTGTTTGCATAAATTACAGTGACCGGGCGAGATAAGGGCTTTTACTTCATTTGGACATTTACCACTGTTGAAGGCGATACTGGAAACGGCCTTTCATTTTTTCAGCCACATATGGCAAGTGTTTTCACTTCCTGTTCCCACATTTAACTCCACTCCAGATAAAATATGCTGGCTGCCTGTCTGTTTAAACAGCATAAACAGCGTTTTTGTTTTTTCATATATGTAAACATTCTTTAGACTGTTTATTACAGCTGACCTTCTTTGCTAAACTTGGATGTCTTCCTGGCTGCAAGAGAACATTATAAGCGTAGGCAACATGCACACTTCTCATAGTCTCACGTGAGTGTGAACACTTTGGATTCCTCAAAACATTGTTTTTGAAGTTTTTGTGACAAGAATAAATCTCATACTCATGGCTCGGTGTTAACCAAGAAGGGAAAAATGTATCAGAAATTAAAGCCAACATCTAAAACTGATGTTAATGAAACCATGTCACCCTGTCTCAACATACACACACACAGCTACATACTCCCAAGGGGCCCTCCCTGGAGCACCTCCCCAGCTCTATGAGCGAATCAACACTTCCTGTTTACAACCCGACGGCGAACACTCATCACTAACCACTTATCGCTCCAACAGCACTGAGAGCACTGCTACTGCCCAACACCGGACAGCACCCTAAGGAGAGCCCCGTCAGCAGAGGAAATGTGCTTCGCTACGTCCAGTCTGGCCAACAGTCAGCCCTGGTGAGCCCACGCCGAGGCCAAAACCAGACGTTACCGCCCTTTTCTCCAACCGTCTCACTCGATGACTGCACAGCAAAGGAACAAAAAAAGCGTATGTCTCTGCAACAGATCTGCTCAGGGTGTGATGTAGGACACAGAGACAGGGGGAAAGGTGTGCCAAGATGTAATATTTTGAACACATGGCTGATGCTTTCATGTCAGCAAAGCAATAACACAATCGGGAGAGCAACAAATAAACCCCCATTACTCACAGATAACTTGAACAGTAATGAAAAATATGTGGTAACTGAACAGATACAGGTGTCTGTAAACAATTTACAAAGTATCTTAGAGCCCCTCAAAAGTCCACCTCCCTGGGATCTTCGGGACACCTTGTTCTGTGCGAACAAAATATAATTTAAATTGAAAAAATGACTAAATTCTAAAGGCTACATTTGAACATCTTATATTTGCAATGCCACTTGGTTCTTTGAAAATAGGAAACATTTGTAAATATTATATTTTCATACTGAGATATGGAATTTGCCTCGAGTAAACATTCACTCAGTGACTTCACAGTGGGTCTTTTTCAACTAGGAAACGCCTTTGTCTAGTTTTTGTCGGCTTTTTGTTGATTTATATCAGGGTAGGAACGAGAAACAATACTGTCCCAAACAGCCCTGCATATCTGTCAGGGAGTGCACTCACTGTGGACTCCTGTGCTCGCTAACACCAAACATTCGGACAGCTAAATTTACCATCGACTGATGCAAAAAGTAAGCTTTCCAACAATATGTTTTTAAATGTGACATAATTCAAAACAGTATGGTAGAAGAAAAATAACAAAAGAGACAAAAATGTACTTGAAACTGTGAATAAAATATGAGGACTAGTCAGAAGGTCTTCACTTAAAGGTTGAAAGTAAAGTGGGTGAGTAAGAGCATGTGAATGGCATTGGCCCGGTGGCTTTCTTACTTGAACCCTCTCTCTTTGGTATTTGTGAGAGCAGCTATTCACCCTTAATTAGCAACATTGAAGTTTGAGTAAATATTAAAAAGGAATAATTTGACATTTGGGAGATACGTATTTGCTGTTCTTGCGAGGACTGAGATGAGAAGATTGATCTTCACGTGTATTAACGTAAAGACTGGAAGCAGAGGAAAGCCCATCTCTAAAGCTCAGTTTTTAACAAGTTGAATCTTGTTTGTTTAATCCAGGGGTGCCCAATACGTCGATCGCGATCTACCAGTCGATCGTGGAGGTCGTGCGGGTAGATCGCATGCCATTTAAAAAATAATAATAATTAAAAAAATGTTTAAAAAACTTTAGCGACAAAACCCAGCTCCCAGTGTGCAAATTAATGTCAATCACTACGGACGCTGCGCCCGCAATGGTTGGCCGTTTGAATGGATGTATTGCCAAGTACAGGGAGATGTTTTCCCCTACTTCCTTAATTACCACTGCATAATACACCAACAAGCATTATGCGCTACAACGCTAAACATGAAAGAGATCACGGATGTGGCAACAAAGATCGTCTAATCGAGCGAGAGCTCTTCAAAGACGGATGTTCTGTGCGCATCTGGAGAAGGACTGCAGCCACTCTGACTTCCTGCTGCACACTGATGTGAGATGGCTTATAGAGCTCTGTCCGGAGATACAGGAGTTTCTCCATGTTGTTAAACATGCAGAATACAACCAACTAAGAGTATGTCAATATGCTCACGTTTCTGAATTACAATTTAAAACGTGTGTAAATTGTGTGTTCCTCTGAAGGAGGGAGCAGCAAGACGTGGGCCTGTAATGAGTCATTTTGATTTACGTTTAAACCCTTGCGCTTTAATTATCGAGTAGGATGGAGAATTTTTTTAAACTTTTGGATTTTGAATGGCACTTGCAGCCCAGTTATTCTTTAGTTATTTTGGACTTTCAGAGGCTTGATTGCTATGTTGAGTTACCTTTAAAGCTTTATTTGTACTTTTTCTTTACTTTTAAAGCATATTTGCACTTTAATTTGTATTACTATTTAATTTATTTGTTATGATGATGTTCTGATGTTCAGATCTTGCTACTCAAATACATTTGAAGTTCAAATTCCAACATTTTGAGTTACTATTCTTAATTTACTATGGGAAATAGTCATTAGATTAGTCGATTAATTGAAAAAATAGTCGATAGATTAGTCGTTTATGAAAATAATCGTTAGTTGCAGCCCTAGAGTCAGCCTTTTCCCACATGAAAAAGATTAAGTCCAAACACCGTTCCACCATGACTGATGACCATTTGGTCTGCCTGACGCTGACTACCAGCAGCTACTGTCCGGACTATGCAACCCTGCTGGTTCCATGCAGTGAAGTCATCAGAGCAAAATGTAATGACCAAAAATGTACAAAATTGTATTGTGTCATAAGGGTTCATGCAGTTATGCAAGGGTACACCAATATTGTAAATATAAAGTATACTCTGTATATTTATACATTAATAATGCTTTATATAGATATAAGCATTATTAATGTAGGTAGATCTTTTTGACTTGGTCATTTTAAAAGTAGCTCGTGAGCCAAAAAAGTGTGGGCACCCCTGGTTTAATCCATACACAAAATGAAATCCTCAAACTAATTGGCTCACAGCAGCGTCGTGAAAATACAGTTGATTAGACACCTTTAGAGAGTTATGAGAGTCAGAGCCAGGCTAGCTATGTGCTACACTAAGCTAGCAAGCAGCTAGCAGTAACTTTGTATTTACTGTACAAACATGAGAGCGGTGTCAATATTCTTTACCAACTCTTGTCAAGAAAGAAAATAAGAGAATGACACACAATATCAAACAATACCATTAATTGTGGGAGTGAGTGTTGGTAATTCTTTTGAGTGTTTTGGTAGCACAACATTTTGTTTAGGGTCGCTAACAAGACCAGCTCTTGGTGTTTAGACACTCACAAAGCCTTTCTTTCAAGTTGACGGGGCAACGCGTCAGCACCACGTCTGTAACAAAGCTAGCTGTGTGCAGCCTGTGTCTGGAACTGCTTCTCCTCTCCTTACTTCATTATTCCTGAAGAAGAGAGCCGAGAAGTCCACAGGGGCAGACAGAGCAAGTCAGAGATTGACACCATTAAATGAACTGTGTGGGCCTTTATGTGACTGAAGGATGTTAAAAATATTCGAGGTGTCAATCAAGCTTATCAGGTTGAACAAATCAATGCTTCAGTCCAACCAAAGATGAAGTGTGTTGTTTTAGCGTGAGTGTTATTTATAGCGCTGCACAAGTGACGTCAGCGAAACAAGTCAAAGTGCACAAAGCAAATGTTTCACTAAGAATACATGAAGCACAGTGCCAAAATAGTGATGCATCACGCGTCACTCTTCGAAGTCCCAGGATGTGTCATACGAAGCTCACGGCATATGTTTGAGATTTACAGCCGTGGTTTGTGGGCATGTGGATGACTCAAAACAACACTTCTGACACCCACATTAGTTTCCAATTTGCTTAAAAGTTAATTAAAAGAGTTCTGTCCAACATATAAAAGGTATAAGGTTTGCCATCTTCAGGCCGTTTTTTAATGAGAAAAACTGACTCAGTCAGTACACCAAACTTATTTTCCTATCTGCAACTGACATGTGTATCTTCTGTTTCAGCCTCTCTGAAACCACCATCTCAACAGAGCGCTCAGTAAAGGTCACAAAGCCACTTCCGGAAATGGGCGACTTCCTCTTGGCTGTCTTGAGTACAAGCTTAGAGTTTGTTCTTGCAAGCTGCACGTGCAGGCACCAAAGTGTCACGTGTATGCATAAGTTATGTGTATAATTGTTATGTAGCGCCCTTGTATGAACCAAAATAGTTTTCCGTGATGCTTTTTTGTGTGCATGTTAGATAAAAGAGGAGTAAGACATGCAGTTGTTATGGTGAAGGCAGGAGTTATGAAACTGGTCTCGACAGGAGAAAAGTCTGCAATCACACAGACTTCCTCTTTAACACACAAGAGGCTACCCGGACTGGCAGAGTGAAAATGTAGCGAACACGATGTTATCCAAGCTAGATGTGTTACAGCTCAGTAAGAACTGTGGCTTTGAAGTCTTCTTTCCAGAAGCTCAATGAAACACGTAGAGACTAAAGACAAGTTAATCTGTATGAAATAAGCACTGTTTAGAAGCTACCTCAATAGTTGAAGTATCATTAAATAATACTAAACAGGGCCATCCTTTAGGCCCTTTAAAATTCACTATCAACCAAGATGACGGTGCATAATCTTAAAGTGAGAGTGCCTTTTGCATAATCAGTTGTATTAAGTACATTAAGTATCTATTTAGCTTTTTTTTAAACAATTACATTTGGAGTCAATATCATAACGGCAAATTAGTTCATGATATGGCATTTTAATTCTCTTTAAATCTACCAGTGAGGAAAAATATGTTGAGAATTGCAAGCAGAAATGTAAAA
This sequence comes from Taurulus bubalis, assembly GCF_910589615.1. Taxonomy (NCBI): domain Eukaryota; kingdom Metazoa; phylum Chordata; class Actinopteri; order Perciformes; family Cottidae; genus Taurulus; species Taurulus bubalis. The sequence continues at coordinate 36,041,999 of NC_136590.1, read as the reverse complement.
AACACTTAAAGCACTGAATACTTGTCAGGCACGGTTGTGTTTCAGTGTGAAATGTCATCAGGCTAAGTCAGTCCCACAGGCGCCCATCATGGGATCAGTCGAGTGCAGAAGCCATGTGTCAATTATTCAACGATCTAATCACCAGAAGATTAAAATCTGCTCTTCTCAGATGTGAGGATTTGGATTCAACGTTCACCTCTTATCATGTTCCAAAAAGTAGGAAAAAACATAAGAATTTGGCCGAATGTCAAGGTATATGGACATTTAAATACATTTAAAACTAGCCCCAATTTCAGATTTTAGATGGTAACATTAGAGGTGCCGGTGGTTCTTCTCTTCAAACAGCCGATCCTGAACAGCATTAACTTCCGCTATATCTCAGAAAGCGACCATAATGTTGCTGAGAGCACAGGCTTTCTGACCAAAGTATAGTGGCTGAATTTTCCACACACATGCGTCACTGTGAGGACATCTGTGATTGGTCTAAAATATCACATGACATTGCTGGATTGCCTTGCAGGAAACTTCTCTGGTTCTCTGCCTCCGTCTAGATCTTGTTAATACCAGATAGAGTACCACAAAAAAAGGCCTCGGCCTCCGACACTCATAGTCAATGTTCTGTGACATTTTGGCATCATTTTGACATCAACTTCCTGTTTCCCTTGCTCACAATTGCCACTTTATTCTCAAAGCTCAAATAGATGATTATACACAAATCTGTATCCTTTTACAAATCTGCATTGAGGCAGGTTTGCGCTTCATGCATGCATAGCTGACATTCCGTCTGTTTACTTTGGTGTTATAAGCTTGCTTGCGTCTCAAAACCACTTAGCACATCATTTGTCTAAAATTACAACAACTGTAATCCAGGTTCCTTCGTTCAGCCAACCAGCACAGGGACTCTTCAGGGTCTTAAGTGTTGTTTACAATTTTACAGTGTGTGACTCCAGTATGCCCAGTTATTTTGGCCCCAAGCATGACATTTAACACCGCACACACATATCACACTGTGTGTGTTTTTTGTTTGGAGGTCAGGGATGACTCATGCATTAAATCAAGATAAATGAGGAATGACAAAGCAAGGACCTTTTTTGGACTTTGAATATGCTGGTATGGAACATATTAAGAAAAGCAAACTACAACAACAAAAAGAAGATATGTATATGCTCACAATGATAGAAGGAAGTCCTCTTTACACAAGTGTAATTCAAGAAATGTCAGAGAAGACATAGTTTACACATTGAACGAAACTCTGATTAGTAATCATTAAATAGGAGTACAAGCAAATATATAACATCACAACAGTGCCTGACCATCCCCAGAGTTCACAGAGGAAATGTGTTTCTCTCATGAAGATTGCTCACTGGACCGTAACAGAGAGTTATCCTAACTGTGAAAAAGGTTACACTGAGGAGGTGCAGCATTATTGTTGGTGAGGGTTTAAATCATACAATAACAAAATTCCACTCGGTAGGTATTTTTCAAGCAAATTCCTGCTTAAAGATTGAATACAAAATGTAAGTAAACAAATAAATGATTAAATATTTGTATTGTATTTCCAGCATGTTGAGAGATTGAACTGCAACACAGGGAGGAACGTGAAAGAGGCCAAACCAACTGAGGGTCCAACCAAAATTGATTCCTCTCTTTACCTTTGTCCAATCCCAGCATTGTATAGCTACCAAAAGCAAAACAAACACGGGGGAAACTCTGTGTGTCTGTTGGTTCCAAACCTGCTTCCGACCAGCAGACACGATCAGAACAGGGAGAGAGACCTCTGTCCATCCAAGTCCTCTCTGATTACAATAGCCAATTCCTGGATGACTCAGCAGAAAAATCCCCCAATTGAGTTAGAAGGGCTGTGTGTGGCTGTGTGTGTGTGTGTGTGTGTGTGTGTGTGTGTGTGTGTGTGTGTGTGTGTGTGTGTGTGTGTGTGTGTGTGTGTGTGTGTGTGTGTGTGTTTCATGCTCCCTGCTGGTTTAAACTAACTCCTCAAACACAATGAAGTCCTTGTTCCCTGAAGCCATGACTGATAACTGATTTTCCTATTATTCCTTCTCCTCCTCTCAGGAGGGGCCTGATAGCAAAAATGTGCAAATCAGATGTATATTTTCAAGTTTTACTGCATTGTGTCTGGTTTGGTGGCTGAACCATAATCTGCGAGAGGTTCCAGAAATTGGATTAGCCTCGCAGTTGTTCTTTACAGTACAGAACAACCAAAATATGTCTGTAGAACTGAGCACCAACATATGTCAAGTACAGAGAGCTGGCATTGAATGTCTTGCCAAAGTCGACTCTAAAGTTGAATTTTGCTAAAGTTGCTTGCATTGAGATAAAATGTAAAAACGTGCGGGCCGCGCAGCACGCTATAAACAAAACACCGACTCATATAGTGCTTTATCACTCGCATTTAGGAGGAGTTTTCCTGGTGAGTGTCCCATATTTAGTCTCTTTTTGAGCTTCACCAACTCCTGAGGCTCTTTAAGCTTCTAAATACCACAATCCCCAGCTATTTGCTGACGCTGCTTTGTGTTGCAGGAAAGGTGATGTACACTGAGTTTATCAGCTGCCTGAACCTGGTTGGATGAAAGCAGAGTATCGGCCGAGTGACTCCCAGAATAATAATAACTCAGTGAGTGAGTTTGCAAACCATTAGTGAGCTCATTAGATGATCATAGATCATCATTTGTATCCCTCTTCAATATTTAGTGTTTTTTTTTTTTTTTTTACGAAATGCAGTGCGATGGTAAGCAAAGTATAAGTGGAAAGTAAACAGAACAGCAGGGATCAGATAGAGCGACTACAGCTAGCCATCGTGGGCCAGCTAGCAAGGTTTTGTGTCTGTGCTAATATGGACAATTATCAAATATCCCTACCCATCGGTGACTTAATTCTGATTATTTCTACGGTAATAACTACCGTGCTATAAGCTCTAGGTAGAAAATTGAGCCAAACCAACACACCAAACGTGTGCATAAACATCATGCAGCCCCACCTGTGTTTTCATCTTTATTATCATCTCGTTATTTTTGTGTCTCCACTAACATCAGATCAGACAGGCTTGAAGGTAATGGCGGAGAATTATTCTGCTTCATTATAATTGTATGGCTTTGATCAAAGTGTATTAGTCTGTCATCAGTAATAGATGCGAGATTGCAAATATAACCAACCACAGTCACTCATATTGTCTGCAGTGGTTCGTAGGCAGGAGGAGAGAGAGCTGCAGTCTGGAGCAATGGAAGGCTGAATGACCAAAGACAGTTTTGCAGAAGATAAAAAGGAAGATAAAAAGGCTTAATTCTGGAGCTGCTGTATCTGTCTAGTTAAAAGAAGAAAGACTGCTCAATACTTTTGGCGTACTTAGCAAAACTCAGATAACTGCCAACAGTAATTCCTAAATGTTAGCCTATTGTTTTCTAACGCTGGGAGACAGTTTTATATCCTCCAGTTCAGATACTGAAACGAGTAATAGATCTGGGGGTTAATCACGGAGCTCTGCCATTACTGCGGCAGCTGACGGAGACTCAAAGTGAACTATTTCTTTTGTTACATGGAACACAATTTTGCAGCCTGCTGCACACACAGAAAGGCTTTTTGTTTGAGATGAGGCTGTTCAAATCATTGGGCTAGATATATAATGTGTCACTGACAACACAAACTATGAGAATGGACATTATGATTATGGATTATGTGATTAGATTGAGTTCATATACAGTGAAAGGAGACTGAGATGTAAAAACTCAGCCGTGCAGAACTTCAATAAAAATGTGATACCTTTTCAGTGCCCGTGGCTAAACGTATCATACCGAGGGATACATGTAGGTGGAAAAGGATTTAAGCTGGTCCTACCATGAAGAAAATAGGCTAAGATGGGTTTTACAAAGCATACTTTACAACATAAAGTTGCATTGTGTATGTCTATAAAGCTACCCTCCCATTCCTTGATAATGCAGCACCTCCACATTTCACATTTAGAATATTTCAGGGAAATGCTTCTGTTGACTCGTGGTCAAAAATATTGAGACGTCATGGCAAATACTGTTTAAAACTCTCATGAAATGATTCTACTTCTTCTAAACCATCTACTACAGTCCTCCAGTGTAAACAAATACTTCAGCCTACGTTCAATATCTATGAAAAGGGTTAAACTGCGCTGATGTTTGAGCCCACAAACCTTTGTTGTAGAGACACATTGTCATTTTGTAATATAATTACATCATCCATACACTACATGCACACGCCAACGATGCTTGTTTCCTGGCAACTCTTCTCTCAAGGATGAATGAAAAGAAGATGCAGGAATGCCCACAGGATCAGGTTTTCATAGAAAACTACGGAGAGCTGGCGAAGGAAAAGAGTGACTCAGAAAATACTGAGCATCTCTTGTATTTTTCTTTTGTAGTGGAAAATATGTCCCAAAAAAAGAAAGATAGACACGTATAGACACCCACAGACACACAAGTACTATACCTATGCACAGTCTGCGGGTGTCTATACGTGTCTATTGTAATGTTGCTGTGTTTCTGTTGCATTGGTGGTGAAAAGTAACCGCAGTACAGGAACAGTACTGGAGCAAATGTAGTACCTTATTATTATTAAGTAGTAGTAGTATTTATTCGAGTATTTTTAGGGCTGTTTTATTTTTTACATTTACTTATAGACTGCATTTATTTGCAGTTACAGGTACCTTTGCAGATGATAAGAACAATAAGCATATGAAATATGATGCATTGTTACACAGCACATTAAACTACATGACTATAAAATGGTTCTAACTTCCACTACCTACTGTACAACATTAAAATGCATTGAATCATATTGCACAACCCTGTAGTGGAACATGCAATTTGGCTGTGGGTTCCAGAGCAGAAACTACAGTTTAAAAGGGGTCATCTGACATGGCCCCATGGGCTATGTGTGCCATGTGTTAACAACATGCATAGCACAGCAGACATGTCTCCTTTCGGCTACAGAGATGCTTCAGATCATCTGACTATGATACTGACACAGAGAGACAAGATAAGGAGGCATGCAACTTTGGCTGGAGAGTGATGCTGCTGGGAAGCCTGATTTAACCTCGTTATAAGGGCGAGAGTGTGTGTGTGTGTGTGTGTGTGTGTGCGTGTGTGTGTGTGTGTGTGTGTGTCTGTGTCTGTGTGTGTGTGTGTGTGTGTGTGTGTGTGTGTGTGTGCGCGTGTGTGCGTGTGCGTGTTTGTCTTGGGACAGTGCAGCTGTGTACTCACGCCCTGGTCTTGGGGAAGCCCATGGACAGCAACACGTCCAGAGTGGACCCATGTTTGACGGTGCTCGGCCGGCTCTGCCGCTGCCTCCGCGGCGTCACTTTGGCGTATAGGTCCTCTTTAGCTGCCATAACTCACAGCTCCATCGGTATGGCAGGTCCTCGGTTCCTCTGGTGTATTTGCATGTATTAAAAATGTTTAAAAAAAAGGAGAAGAGGGATGGAAGCGGTAGACTATTTAAACGAAGATGACTTGAGTAAGGCGGAAGTATGTACAAAACACCAACCCTTCCGAGGAAACGAGCATTTCTCTGGGTTTGACAAATGCTGTGAGCTAGATCCAGCTGCCTCCTGACGGTTCGCACATAAAGTCAAAACCATCAGCAGGGGGGTCAGCCATGGGAAGTCACTTCTGCCCTCCCAGCCGTGCCCCCGATTCACAGTACCCGACCGAGGTGAACATGTCTGGTTCCTGCTCGCCCCTCGGACGCGATCAACTGAATAAAAAAACAGATGCTGTATGAGCTTCCTTTTCCACACGATGTCTTATTTATGAATGGATCCTGAGTGAGCGGATGTTCAGCCTATAAAATGTTGCAGCTCTAACTGCGCGGCCCCTTCAGTTAAAGGGGCAGTACACCGATCTGTGAGAGGACAGGAAGTCTGTGGGTTTCTTCAGGCGGAATATGGGTTAAACTGAGAGTAGCACACGCTCGTCTCGGTTGGACGCGCTGTTATTGCCCTTTTGCGCTTAAATTAATCACATTGGTTGAGGCAGCAAGATGAAAGGCTGGATGATGGAAAAAGTTGGTCACACTTCCTGTCTGCGAAAGTGGGTGTCGTAAACACGCATGCGCAGTACACAGCAACGACAGCAGCACGCCATCTTCCGTTGCCGTAGCAACTCATGGCGTTATAAACATGTCACTATATTATATTTTACTTTAAAAAAAAAGGTTTTGTTTTTTTAGCTACTTTGGTTGCCTATTCAATTAAGTATGCATTTTATTTTGAAATGCGTTTGTGGCGAGATCAAATGGCAGAAGCTGGCCTTATTGCCCATAACTGGTGCATTTACAGTTTCATATGAGCTGGGCAAAAGAAAGAAAATGAAGCCTTATGATATTGTAACCAAAAAAAAAAAAAGGCACTGAAGTACCTGTATACTATATATTTAAGTGAATACATTTTATTTTGAAACGTGTCTGTGTTGTCACTGCTGACTTGAACTTTACATTATTCCCCTTCACTGATAACCTTACTGTGGTTAATATAAGTAAATAATTATATTATGGAAATTAATGGAAATATTGCACTCTTGTGAATTGAATAGTCAATATTAACTGGGTTAACTGGGTCCTCTGGCAATTTGCAAGATAGATGTAAACTGCACTTGTCAATTTCATACGTTGTGTTGTGTCCTCAATGTCATAACAGTGGTCTAGATATTGTATGGACATAAAAGGGTGTTGAGAATATGCAGCATGTGAACAATCTAGAGCAGTGGTTCTCAAATGGGGCTACGTGAAGGCACTCCAGGGGGTACGTGTGATTTAAAATATATATTTAAAATGAGCATCCATTAAAAAAAATCCTTTAAAAATAGCTATTAATAAATATTCAATAAAATGTAAGATCATAAATTGAATTGTATATATTTGATATTAAATCAGACACTGATGGCACACTGCTGTGGATTACATCATTTTTTCAACCAAAAATCCTTTGCACTGGTTAGGGGTACTCGGCTGAAAAAATATTTCACACTTGGGTACATCACTGAAAAAAGGTTGAGAACCACTGATCTAGAGAATGTATTTGTATTATATTTAAAGCCAATTAAAATGTGCGGCAGTGCGGCTGTTCAAGCTGTAGGAGTCAAGCTGCTGTGGTCAGTAATATACTATTGGTCGGTCAGCATGTATAATTTTGATTTGTTTTTGCATTTGCCATTTTTTTTATTTAATCAATACGCAGTCAGTCGTCACCTCAAATTATCTCATTTACAGCTAGAGATCATGTCAGTAAAAGGGTCATTTTCTTGACACCTTCAAAAAAAGAAAAATTGAAATGGCAAAGATAAGCATGTTATACACTGTGTTGATGCAAAGTTGAATATTACCTGTCACGACAGCAGACTCAGTTTAATATTTTATTAACCAATACATAAAGCAAAGTTACAAGCATCAGCTGATTCATCAGCTCTATTTTCTATAACTAAAAGGTCAAGCAATGTAGAAAACCTGAAAAAGTGTTCACCCATTGTAAATATTGTACCTGATAAGATTATATTAACCCATGATTGATGTCTGACCTTATCAAACCACTTAAATACACGGCCTGAGAATTTTTAGATGCCAAGGGAAACAAATGAATAACTTTAGTCTGGGAGGTAGAATTAATGGATATTAGGACCATCATGTCACAACAGTGTGGGTAATTAATCATAACGATATAGCTACACACAACAGCTTATGAACAGGCTGGTAATCATTTAAAAACTTGTTTAACACATCATTAACTCGCAACCCCTTTTCCAATTCATGAAAAGGTGCAGCATCATAACGGACATCTGTTTGTTTCAACAGGATATTTACTGATCGGTCAGTCTTAGCTGTGTTAAACACCAATTGGCTTCGCCGATGTGGTTCAGAGGTTTACAAACGTATTACAACACTTCCAGATAAATGTAATACTAGTTCAACTAGAAATTATGTGTAAAAGAGAATGTGCACCTACAATAATCATCATAGAAGCAGAGTATTCAATAACATATGTAAAAACAGTATTGTATTTACAAAAAAAAAAAACTTTATTAGAAATAACAAAATATTGTACATGACAAGAATTGTGTGGTTTGTTAAAACACCTTTGAGAGACACTCAATTCATGATCCATCTTTGATAAACAAGCTCCTTCAATGGTTTAGCTTAAATACATAGACTGATAAGAGTTGTCCAAGAGGAAATGAAGGTGGGTCATTAAATGTAATATTAATGTAGCTTGAAACAGTTTTTAAATCGAACTTTAATGGACTAATGAGTCAATTTTCCTTCTAAAATAAGTTAATTTACCTGGATTTCCTATATTAAGTACAGGGAGTATCTGTACTCCATTTGATTTGATAGGTTTACATACAAATGCATGATTTGGGAAAAATAAAAACATGTAATAAAGTCAGCACAGAAAATCAGAATCTCTACAGAAACACACGCTGCAAACATGAAGATGGAAACCGGTCTGAGGCTAAAGAGGATCTCCAGTAGCCACATCTCATGCTATTAAAATAACCTATCAACATATGAAAGAGGTCTCATAACCTGCCTGTCGTGCATTTATCCTAGCACCTTTTTGCATCGGAGACAAAAAAGTAAACAGTTCAGGTCAACAATCACACTGGTCTATAAAAACTGCAACTTAGGAGCAAATAAAAAGAAAGACGTCAATAACAACTACCATGCGGAGAGACATTTTAAACCAAGGTGATCTCCTGTCGTTTATAAAGACTATACCACGAACGATGACTTCTGTTTAAATTCCCCCTGAAAGCAAACATATCAAACATCAGATCCAAAACATTTTTCCTCCAGCTCTCAGTCTGAACTAAAAACACTAAACTAAGTATAACAGCCTATCCTTAGCTAACAACAAACATGCCTGAATACGATATAAATATCTTGGAATAACAACACCACTCATACTTACGTCTTCATCTTCACCACCACCATACAATGATGATGCTGGCTGGTAGACCACGCTGGGCTTTGGTTTGCTGCAGGGAGAATAAAAAGAACACGTTGAGCTAGACGCAGAGAGAGCAGACCAATTAAACCTGCATTTCACAGAGGAAACGGTGCAAAGTCAGTCTAAAGATGAGCTACTGAAGTCTAGAAAGTATTAAAAAGAAAATCGTCTTACCTTTCAGTCTTCTCTGTAAAGGAAAGAAAGGAAACAACGTCAGGGGGATAAAGTACTTGCTACATATTAATAATGTGCAACTGACATGCAAACGTCTGTCCTCTTTTGTAACCGACAGGTAGTGTTGTGTCTGAGTCGGAATTGGTAATACTTATTTTATATTGCCCATCTAGGGTTAGGTTTCTATTATATTCTGTTGATCTTGAGATGCATAGCATGGGTCATTTTATGTATGCATCGTGTCAACGGTAGATAGTGCACTATGGAGTTTGTGATTTAAATGTTTTGGTTGTTTCAGCTTGTAGCCAGTAGAATAAAGATGTTGCGTCATAGGGAGTTTACAAACAAAATGTTGCCTTTTCAATAAACTTTTTTGCAGACAGTGCATGGGAGTTGACAACCTTTTCTGACTTGTTTCAGAATATCCAAGGTGTCCGGTAATGTCAACTATGAATATCACAATATTGATGATCACAGTAAATGCAACAATTTTAATATAATGTGGAAAACTCACTGGGCAGATATCCTTTCTTGTGGGCATACCAAATGCCTAATACCAGCAGGCCCACGAGCAGCAGAGCCACTATTACCCCAGCAACAATTCCTCCAGTGTTCAGGTCACCTTGAAGGAAACATCACAATTTGAGGTTCATTAGCTGAATTACAGTCAAACGCCATGGTGTGGCAAAAACTGAAGAATCAAACTTCAAAACTGTTGCAACACCCAACTGATCAAAAGGAAAATTTTAAACGAAAGTAGTATCTTAATGAAGAGTATTACAGTTGCTATTGGCTCCTTAGAAGCTGCCAAACCCGTTTACAATCCTTTAAGTTTCGGCACGCAGCGGCTGAAACTGGTTAAGATGACAGTCTCTTGAATTTGAAGCTCAGGCTAAAGCATTTTTTTTTTAAAGAGAAGAGTACTTACGAACTTCCATTTTCAGGGCTTTAGAGCGCTGAGGAGGACCAGCATCGTTGAAAGCCTCACAGGTGTATTGACCGGAGTCCATCTTGGTCACCTTGGGAAACTCCTAAACAGACAGACATGTATATGTTTAAATGCCATGGGGACAATAACTGTCACAGCAGAGATGGTGCAGTCATAGGTTGAAGCTGACCAGGTTGCCATTATCTGAGTTTAGCTTGTAGGTTGCATTTTTAAAGCCAGACATCTTGCTGGGATCAGGGGGCAGAAGGGTGCCGTCTTTGAACCACTTGTATTTGGGTGGAGGGGAGCCAACTCCGTCGTGGCAGGTAAGCAGGGCCGTCCGGCCCGTCGTCACCGAGGTGGGGACCCTACACATGGGCGCAGATGGAGGCACTGTGGGACATGACATTCAGTTTTCAGCTGGTCTCCACATGTACCACAACAGTACACAAATGCATATTGTATGGTTGGGCCATATAATGGAGACGTGTTCGCTCATTACAAAAGGAGCCTTACCCAGAACAGTCATCGTCACGCGCACTTCCCCAAACTGGCCTGTGGTGCCGGAAACCTCACAGTCATACACTCCATTATCCTCACGGGTCACTTTGGAGAATCTCAGAGAACTATCGTACAACGTCACTCGGTCGGCGTATGGCGCTGTGGAAGAGTGGCAGCATAAAAAACCAGACTCAAAAGCATTCAGAGCGCACATTTAGGAATTATATCTCATATCATGTTATGTGATTAACATATGGCTGAGTATGGGACACAATAACACACAGTCTTTAAGGACTGGTTGAGATATGTAGTTTGTGTGTTGTTTTTTTAATTATTCAAAATACGTAGATAAATGCATGAAGTGCCCATGTGGATACTATGTTGGACAGGGCAGAAATCCAGGAGAGATTCATTTTTGTATTCAACATCTCATCGCTCATTAGTTAGACACAAAAAACAAAATGCTTTTTTATGGTGCTGTTGGTGGTGTCTTGATCCAGCTTTCTACCAAATGTCATTCAAATCTTTTAAAGTAGTTTTCTAAGTAATATTCTAACAGAGTGGCAGACAAACAGGATCAAAATGTGCATCTACTTACTTGTTGTTTTATGATCATAAATCACATATGTCTGTGAGCCCTTCAGGTTCTTAAATTTCCACTCAACTCTGGCGTCTGCACCAAAGTCGGCTGAATACGAGCACGTAAGGTCAGTCCCTGAAATAACAGAGTTCACATTACAACCAAAATTAACACATGACTATATTGTGAAGGTTTTCACTAAATTGTGTAATATGACATTTTAAAAAGAACGGAATAAAAAAATAGCGTTTACTACATGCATTTAAAAATGACTTCTTATTAAACACTCATGAGTCAAAATCACAAGCATTCTTGACTTGACTGGCAAGATATTTTAAGGAAACCTAACTTTGTTTGACAGGTCATATGAATGTTGCAACGGAGCCGATGCAGTCGCCCTAGACAATGTGCTCCTCCTCAAAAATGTAACTATATATTGAGGCAATGGCAGCTTTGGACATAATAAAAACATTCTTACTGTTCAGGAAAAAGAAGGCTTAATATTGTTCTCCTTTTAAAACAACACACATTTATCGAAGTAATTTCCAGTGCAAAACTTCCCTCTCCATCACAGAGAGAATAAAAACGGTGAGCAGGAGTACTGCCCGGCGATGGTCTCTTATTGAGTGACGAGACGAAGCCAACTGTTCCATCTTTGCCCTTTAAAAACAGAGCTAATGACTCACCTTCATTCTCTTTCACCCGCACATTTGAGTTGGTGGTGGTGACTGAAAAGCCACTTGCACCTGGACACACAGAGTGAAAGAAAAAACACGTAATTACACTTTGGAGTTACATAACATGTTGTTACTCTAATACATTCCTGTGATTTGCTTTGGTGAACAGATATTATAGTAGACTATACAAACTTAATGAGCACATATTTATTATTTTACACATTACAAAATGTATAACTTATTTGCATGAGGGTCTAATGTTGCTTCTAATTAAAGACTAATGTGTATTCCATAAGTAGGACAACTGCGGAAATCCTGATTTTTAAAGTGGAATTGTTATAAGAACAACGGGAAGCCTGTTTTTGGTCGCCATCATTTGAGGTTACGGCCGGGAAGGAGGAAGATGAAAGCCCTCTGTGTTGTAATATTCAGAAGCATGAACACATGAAGCGGCAGCAGGAGGACTGGTCGGGCTGAGGCGTATTCAGTTAGGATGGAGAGCAGCATCAGTTCTACATTTAGTTTTTTAGAGAGAATAACACTTGAGGTCGGAGTTGTCCTTTGAAGTGGCAACACGTACACTTGTCAACTCCATGGAAGAGCTTTACGTCAAAAGATGATCGATAGGAGAAAGAGGTGTCAATCATGCTTCATCATGAGCAGCAGTTTCAGACATGAACATGTTCAGTACTACTTAAATCAGCAACGGTTTTGATAATCAATTAGTTGTTTTCAAAATGCCAAAGAATCACAGGTCCCAGCTCCTAAAATGTAAATATTTACTAGATTGCATTATCTTCCATGATGGTAAAAAATAACTATTTAAACTATTTAAAAGACCCAGCACTGTATAGCCAATAAATTAAAATGCCAACCGTATGTCAACGATCACACTCGGCATGCTCACACGCCACCAGGGCGTGGACAACAATGAAACGTCTCATTCCTGTCCGCTGAGTCAGAAAACTTCGGGTGAAACCCTCAACGATCCTGAAACTGTCTTTTCAGTCACAGCAGCGCTGCTACAACCACATAGACACGACTCACTACATTATTAATGCATGCAGATAGTCATATTATGTATGCATCTATGGCACCACTTTACATTACACCACACTGCCATTACTTTAAGTGTCCCATTTAACTACTACATTGTTGTCTGACAAGCCTGTGGTGTACGGAGAAGCTTTAACTACAGGGAACAGGAGCCGGTTAACCATTAACTGAGTGCAAAGTCATTCATTCTACACATCATCCAACTTTACTACAAGATTAAATATACAAATAGCAAGTCTTTAAAATAATATGTGTATCCACATCATGCAATAGTATTCTCTCTTGACTCAAATGTCATTTTTAATGCAGCTACTTAAATGGCAGTCAGAATTCTTCGACACCCGGCAGATGTTTCTCACAGGCCCTCTCAGCGGAGATAAGGCCACAGAGTCACAGTTTTGGTTTGGAGATAAGCCTCCAGTATAAAAGGAAACCAGAGCACTCCATGACTTCTTTGTTTGCATACTTTGGGAGTTTCGGGCTCGGGGGAGAACTAAATTATAAGCAAAAGTAAATTCTGCTCAGTGCAACAATTTTAAAGCATTGGGGTCCTTTTGTATACAGTAGAGCAGGCCTGGTCAACCCGCGGCTCCCGAGCCGCATGCGGCTCTTGCGTTCATATCGAAGTTTTTTTTTTTTTTTGCAAATACTTTAGACCACTGGTGTCAAAGTCAAGGTGCGACGGCTTGAAAGCCGTGAAATCGCGGACCCGTTTTCAGTCTTTCGCGGACCCGTTTTCAGTCCGTCAGTACAGTAATTTTACATGGGCAAAAAAAATAAAATCCTGTGCTTTTATTTTGAAGGGATTTTTTAATGCGGCAGAGTGCAATTTATTCAATTTCAGTCATGTTGATGTAATGTGTTGTAACTATGTTACGTTATTCATTCTGGTCACATGACATCTATTCTTCTATCCATCCGGGGAGGGGGATCTTCCTCTTTTGCTCTATGAAGGCTTCTTCCTGTTTTCCCTGTGAAAGGGTTTTTACTATCTTTATTTGGGGAGTTTTTCCTGATCTGATGTGAGGTCCCGGGACAGGATGTTATGTTACAGATTGCACATTTTAATTTGTGATTTTGGACTATATAAAATAAACTGAATTGAATACTCACACACTCCTCAATGCTGCGTTCACAACACACTTTACTTGCGTGAGTTTACACATCGGACTATTTGTGATAGTTCGCTTCATTCCGTGAAAGGGAATATTTCTGTGTTTGATGTGACTCTTTGCGGTAACACAGTAAAAAATGTGTCTCTTAGTCTCTGACTGGTTGGCCACCCCTGCAGTAGAGTGTGCTGCAGATGCACTGATGTAAGAAATACTTTATTAAAACCCTCCAGGTCTGTCAACTAGTCAACCCACTTTGCCTCAAGGCCTACAAGAGTCCCATGATGTCGGTCGTTTATGCAAAATCTTTGTTGTTCAAAAAGTGTTTTGCATTAGCACAGAGTAAGGGAACTAAATATACTGTAGACTTCATGATGTTCATGAAAACACCTACACTGATGCAAGTCAAGATTGTAAATGTAATGCTGCAAGTTGATAGTTACAACATAGTTTTTTTTGTCTGAAGAATTATTGATTCAGAGGTTACTCACTGGAAATAAGGGTCCACCCACCCACAAATAAAAATGCAAATACCGTGATCAGATGATGAGTGGCGGTTTGATTTGTGAACACAGTAAATATCTCACAAATTCAGAGTACATAAGTACAATTTGGACAAATGTATAGAGCTACACGTGAGTGGAAAAAAAACAACCTACGTTTTGTTCACACACACAAATAGTACAGTATGATTCTCTTCAGGGGCCTTCAGTGGGCTCATTGTTGATCCAACAGTGGCTTCAGTGAACCTTGTTCCGTTTTATAATGAGGCTACGATAATATTCCATCTACCTGTATGTGTAACAGGCCATCAATTACAGGAACAGCAATGTGGAAGCACATGTTTGTGTGGAGAGCATTCTTCCTAAATTCATGACAAAATTACAATGCAAAAAAATGGTATTATAGGAACTACTATTATCTTTCCACAGCTTCCACATTTTAGTGCGTTCAGGGCAGAAGCAGGCCTAGAGTTTATGCTCCGTTGTTGTCGTTATACACACACACACATATATATATATATATATATATATATATATAAAAAATAATCCTGCAAATTGTAGACTTCAAAAAATAATCCCACTCTATGCTCACTAAACTTTACCTTGTCACCCTGAGCTGAGAAGAACTGGCCAACATTGTGTTTGCAGGACCAGGCCCGAGAATAATTTGAGGATGATGAGCGACAACAAAGCTACAAACATTTCGTGTGACGTTTAGGGACATCAGATAGCTACTACTGTTGTTACTGTTTGGTTAAACCGTGCAACAAGAAATACTTTTAAGCGTTTACTTTCTTCCAACTTGAAAACAGATATCGGCAAAACCACTCACCTGTCGCTGCGAACAAGAACAAAGCCACCGAAACCAACCAGCTGACACGCATGTTGACCAGTTGGCTCCTTTTTCTGCCACACGACGACGTCCCTTCTCAACTAACTATACTCCTGCGGGGGAAAGTCACAGAAATTCCTAAAAAAAAAAGCCTTTCTTGAGTCGATTAATCAACCGGGCGATGATACTTCCCAACTATTAAGTCACCGTGTCGACGTTTCTGTCGAAAATAACCGTGTACGCTCTCACCTGAGGAGTCCGCCCAGGTGACAACAAGCTCGCGAACTTCCGGTAACAAGATCCTCTCAGGTGCTCCTCGTGACGACAGAGTGGAAAAACAGGTTTGACTGGAACGGAGCAGGAAGGCACAATTACGCGAAGAGAAAAGTGTGAGAGGTCGGTCGTTTATGAGCCAGGTGATATTTGCGCAGACGGGACCGGCTGGGTTCAGGACATTTAACCCTCCGCCACTGACACACATTTAAAAATGCCTTCAGTTCTTTCTGGACCCTTTGTTAAAAATGTTTTCCATGATGAGTCAGGTGACTGATATGCGGACAGATATGTCTTCTCCCGCGTGCACACCACATTATAATAACACAAAAGTTAAACTGGCATGCAGCAAGAAGATATTTAAATTATTTCACATTCTTTTAAAGTTCTTAAAAGATCAAAAATAAATCTGTGATAAGTAGATCATAGATACCTTAGTACTAAACAGCAGTACTTTAGTTCAGTATGTGTTGCACAAGTTGTTGTGAATGCAGAGGGATTAGGCAACATGCTGACTCAAGTCTGGAGGAGTTTTTGTCTGTATGTGGAATTAATCACAATGGGAATAAAAACCTCACTCCTCAGCAAGAAATATTAGTGTCTCTCTTATATCTTTTGACACTGTAAATGTAGATTACACCATGTGGCCAAAATGGGGACACCAACACTTTGTATTTATTTATCTTGGACTGATCAGCTTTTCCCACTAATCTCCAGTGAAGGGAAATCTTAACATGACAATGCTCCCAACGTGAAATCTATTCAGAAAAGTTTCTCTGAGTTTGTTGAAGAACTCGGCCCCAGCCAACATATTTGGGATGAACTGGAACCCCAACGGAGGCCTTATCACCCAATCCCGAATGCCTAAAGCTCACTCTTGTGCTCTTTGGGAGTAAATCTCAGTAGCCAGGTTCCAAAGTGTGGAGGATGTTTTAGCAGCACATTAATGCTCATAGTTTTATGAGTTTTAAATGAGTTGTTCGAACGATTACAAATGGTTGAAACATTCGGGCTTCCACACATTGTATTTAGCTGTCCACACACTTTTGTCGATATGGTTTATGAAAACATGATACAGTAACAGTAACCAGTCATGAGAGTGAACACACGGACAAAACATTTGCTCTCCACAGAGAAATCTACACATTGTACATTGTGAGGATAGTTGTGGTAATGCAGCGCTCACTCGAAGGGGAATTGTTTTCAGGATTTTGAAAAAACACACACATTCTTTTAGCCTGTGAGTGCAGTTAAATTGATGTGTTGCTGTTAATCCCTAAACTTCCTGCTCGGACACAATACCCTGCTTTGCATATTTTTAAACGTTGGTATTTCCTCATGACTGCTATCTCCGCAATGTTGACACTTTCAAGTACAATCCAATTCGACCCAGTGCTGCCCTCTACAGGATACCAGCAGCCCCTTCAGCATAATGCACACACTAACTGTAGACGTCCACGCTAGAGCTCAAACACTTCACATTTGATTGGTTGGTCAGTTTCTTTTAATAAAAAATATTCTTCTTTGAAGCCATTAAGTTTAAATTCAGTTTATTGTCATTATACAGTACATAGTACAGCAGTGCCTCTTAGTGCAATTAAATGATTGTGCTTTGGCTACACACACCCTATTCAACTATGATACATTCATACAAGTAAAAACCCTTTACATTATCAGAGAAAACATTGCACCATATACAGCATATTCAGTGTCCATGTATAAATATAACCATGTGGATCTGACTAAACGTATAGCGCTCAGACATTTACTGTATATGTATGACAACAAGCCTCGGCTGAACATGGACAATGTGTTTCAGGCACAAGTGAAAGGCAAAGTAAAAACTGAGTTTGTGTTTTGGTTTTTCTTTGTCACAATAATCGAGGGACTTTATGCATCCTCTCCTCAGAATATAATAGAGACTTTATTGCTCATGCATCCGTAAGTAGTAAGTCAAAAACAGTTTAAAAGTTTTTGTTTCTCTGCTCGTCTTTAGATTAAACCCTGCCAAAGCTATCTCTGTGGCCCTGCCCAGTTTTTATCGACTAAAACATCGCAATCTTCCACCTGTGGGCCTGTGTGGCACAAGGTCAACCTCTGTCTGCCCTCATCTTTGGCAGCCAAGAAAAAGACACAGGGGACAGATTTCAGTCAGGCGAAATAGATTGCTTACTTTAAAGAGTGATGATACTCAGCAATAATGTCACATTGCAGGGCGCAACGTTGCATCACTTTTGGGCTGAGAAAATTGTAATTGCTCGATGGTTAAGCAGTTTTCATCTCTCTATAAAGTCTCTCTTATTATGTGCTGCCACATAGATAGTTCCCCCTTTCTTGTTATTAAGTCTGAATATCTTTCATTACATTTAATAAAATCACTAAAATTACTGAATGTAAATATGAAATATTACAGAATATAGACTTTTAGTTGAAGACTCAGTCACATTCATGCGTTTTACTCGTCACCCTGTTAAACATGTCTGTCAGAAGCCAACACGGATCCAACAGATTACTAATGCATTTCAATAACTGTTTATATGTGAGAGTACTGTAGGATATAAAGTGTATGCAGTAGTGCGTGTGCTTAGTATTGAGTGCATGATGCAGAGTTAGCAGGCCTGTGACATACCAAATATATATCGTATTAATTTCAACTCAGTTCACTTTGTGCAGACACACAACTTCAGAAGCGTCTCACAGCCGTCACCGGATGACTATGAGGCGCAGTGTTAACGTATGCAGCAGTTTGGCGCCTTGTTCACAGCCAGTGAATTTCCAGTAGCATGGGAAGTGTCATCAAGGTCAGCAGTAGGCCACTGCAGCTTTGTAATAGGACACTCCATCCTGTGCATGGGAGGAGGAGCTCTGCAATCAGACAAAAATAATGCAGGTTCAGGAGGAGGAGCGTTTTGTCTGGCAGTCACTCAAATGATTTCTTTTGGGAAAGAAAAAAACAAACAGGATGTGCACAGCTGAGGTAAACAATGACCACACAAGCAGCTTACTTTTCTCAACCACTGAGGTTTTGGATGCCGTGCCCGAGTCAGGAAGTTTGATGTTGCAGGTGAAGTTGGACTTGCCTTTGGGCAAGTTTCTAAACAGCATGCGGCAGTTGTTGCCAGGGAAGATGCGGACTCTGGCGCGCTTCTTGAAGGGGGCGTGCTGCTCTTCGTCTGGGTCGGTGGTGTCAAAGAGCCTTTCACCGTTTGTATACTTGCAAAACGGTTCTGGTGACTCAGCGGGAACTGCATATTTGCAGTCCATCCTGAGTGTGTGCTCATCAATTGAGCAGTAGTTCAACTGAATCACCTTCTGGGCTGATGCAAAGCCTATGAGTAGTATAACACAGAGAGAGGATCAGATATTTAACAAACCCACTAAAGAAAACTAACTCAGATGAGAAAATCATTCATAATGTCTTTTTTTTTAAACGTGCGAATATCAGAAAAAGGTCCTCTATTCACATTATGTCAACCATAAATGATCTTACCAAAAAGTAAAATTGTGGCAAGGAAGAACATTCTCCCACGTTTCCTGCAAAAAGAAAGAAAGATATATTGAATAAAACAGTCAGAGCAGGTATTACTAATTGACTATACATCATAACCAAAGAGCCAACCTATTTATTTAGCTTTCATGTCTTTACATTATTGAGGTTCAAATCAAATAAAGCTGACTTTGCTGTACCGAGCAGGGTCAGATTTCACAGACATTAACACACTTCTGCAGAGGTTACTGGAGAAAAGTCGCTGGACCATAATACTGAACACACTATAGCCCCACTGTTGTTACGCTGCAAAGAGATGAACTGCAAACTTCACTGGTAAATTGCCAACATTGGCACATTTCTGTGCAAACCTTTGTCGAGTGCACGTGCAGATTGTTTGGCTACTTATGCTTAATATGTCAATAAAATACATAAAGCAGTTCAGCTGTATTTTGTTTCTCTCGATGCAAAGCCACTCTCGCCTTCATTCAAATATTTGCTTTACTGCTGACTCCAGTGTTAAACCTAATATTTCATCCAGACTAAAAGAAAAGCATTGTGCAGAGCACAGTTCAATATTTTACCACAGCTCATATGCAGCAAGTAATAGTGTATGAATCATGCTCACCTTGTCTGATGCAGTTTGAGCTTTCCTCAGTGCTCTGCAGTGTGATGCCAGGGGTAGATACAGTAGAGGTCGGCGTATAGAAGAAACAGAAGAGAGAGGGAGGGGATGGGAGGGGGACAGAGAGAAAGGGGAGTGGGGAGAGAGAAGGGGGGGAGAAAATGCTGCTCCAGTGGACTTTGGGGACATTTATCAGTATTGAATAAGAGTTTTATTGATTTTGATCCTCTGTTTTACCACAGGACAGAGGATCGCATGTCAATACACAAACCTCTGGCCTCATATTGAAAGATTGAATTCGGGCTGAATGAGAAAGAAAAAGGAAATGTTGAGATGAGGGTTTGATTAGCTGAGACACCTCAGCAGCTGCTCTACATTTCCTCCTCTTTCAGTGTGCGAGTACAATACGCATGGCAGCGGTTTCTCAGCCACATATGATAGAATATATACATATATTAAACACTAAACATTTATTATTAAATTGAACTAGTGTAAATTGAAGATGTATGCTACATTTACATCGGCATAAAATAAAGAACGCATCACAGGGGAAAACAAAAAAACACACAGGAGGATATAATATATGTTTTAGTGTTCTGCTATTAGGCTTATCATTTCTAAGTATATTGATATTACATTAAATAAGTCAGAGGGCATGAATTAGAGGGCTATGTCAAAGCTACCATTGATCTAGAATATGTTCTGCTGGGACAGTGTGTATGTGTATGTCTCACCCTGAGTCCTAAGCCGTAAAGCACAGTTTTATTGTTTGTGACTAAGATATGATGAAGAGATCTGAGGTGTTTTAATTCAATTCAATTCAGTTTTATGAAACACTGAAATTAACGCTTTGCAGTTGTTTGCCTCCACCAATCAGTCAAGTTGAAGTTTGTCATTAAGATGTCATTAATTTATCATTTTATCCTATCAGGAATGTTTCTTCTTCTCGGAATTAGCATTTGCATTCTTGTGTTGGCCAAAACACGTGTTTGTTAGGTCACAGTGACCTTTGTCCTTTGACCACTAACATTTAATCAGTTTATCCTTCAGTCCAGGTCGAAATTTGTGCCAAATTTAAAAAAAATGAATTCAAGGCCTTCCCGAGATATTATGAGAACGGGACGGACGTGATATCACAGTGACCATGACCTTTGATCACCAAAAACAAATCAGTTCTTCCTTGAGTCCAGGATGTACGTACCACATTCTTTGGCAATCAATACAATATTTGTTTCACTCAAAATCACACACCAGAGTCAACAGGATTCCTCCTCTGGAGATTATTCTTCTCTCAATGACATGGAAATCCATCCAATAGCTGTTGAGATGTTTCAGTCTGGACCAAAATGGCGGCTCAACAGACCAATGATGCCCAACAGCCACACCACTAGCATGGCTCAGTAGGTCGTCCCTGCTTGGCCAGGGTTAGTAAATGAGAGGTATATAAGTAGCCTACATATAAAGTGGCAAGATGTTTCTCTATATGTTAAAGGACATGGTAAAAATTATGTAATATTGGTTACTGTTGCCTAAAACAACAACTAGAAATTAATCTTGTCGAATTCGCTGAGCTAGGCCCACTGGATCCTCTATATCCTCTCACTGTATCCTCTCTATTCTCTGCAGCTTATCCTCTTCACACTGCTCATCCATTTTGTCAAGGTCCTTCTTGGACAGTAGCTGAACAACTGCCATGCTGAAGCAGTCTCCCAGGACCCTGACAGAAGTGTTGCAGAGGTCTCTGAAAGACACAGTCCACAGCTAACACAGAGGAAAGCAGAGGATATCTGTCTCTTTGCACTGTACTCTATTTAATATATCAACACTGCGTTTTTTTTACAATGGTGTGTCTGCTCTCTTTTCACTATCAAAAGCCGATAAAGCAGGTGTAGTGATCCCTGCCAAAAGTATTCATTAAAGATTCTGGAGCTGTGATCCCTGCTGCTCCTCTGCTGACGCTGCTGTTGATACACTGCAGATGAAACACAGAGCCTCGTCAATGATGTACACTATACTATACTATACTATCAAGCTATACTTCCATTTTACTAGCAAACTGCACCAAGTATTGATTTTATTAATTATTAATTTCTGCATTTATAAGAAACACATTTTCAACATATTAGGGTTGACCAACAAAAACATTAACAACGCTCCATTTTCTGAATTATTGCTTTCCTTATGTAAAAAAAAGCTTCTATTTTGAAGGAAATTACCCTATAGCATTATGCTGCAGCAGACTTTGCTTTCTGCAATGTTTGTAGAAAGTTTGATGGTCTGGACCGCAGACTAAAATGGTGCAGAGAGGTGAGCAATCCTAACATGTGTGTGTTTGCATTGTAGCCAACACAGCTAACGTCCTTTAATTAAGTACTGCAACTGCACAGTTTGTCCTTGTGCTGTTTATCCCTGTCGGAGCTCATTAACAGCACACTTCATTTACAGTAAGCTGAAACACTAGAAACGTAGAATACTTTCACATTGTTACACATTATTACTACTACAGTTTCCATCAGATATGAACAGACAGCACACAGCTGGGTCCTTGACATTCAGCTTCAATCTGCGTACCAGACTTCCCAAGGCTCCACACACAACAGCTGGGATGCTTATTTCAGGACCATTCATAATTTACTGTTGAAATGAAATGTTACTGACCATTTTCCCCGTTCCTCAATGTTTGCTTGACTGATTGAAATACAAAATCTTCTTACGTTTTGATTATATAGGTGTCAATTGTGTATTTTAGCGATGACCCGTTTAAAAAAAAATTCACTTTTATTCATTTTCCCATATAAACGATAATAGCATTTTCCGCAATAGTAATACCATCCTATTCATTCATCTTCAAATATTTACACTGAATATTGTTATCATGTATATGCTTATGTTTTAAGCATATTCATACCATTACCAACTGTATAACAATGCTAACAAATATTGTATAATATATGAATATTTTAATATAAAAAAGTTGTTCTCTCTTCTTGTTATCCGTCCCTCTGACACACGGTGTAAAGACACAGTGTGGGTGTTGTCTCATCTGCAGCCTGCATTGGGCTGAAGGCAGAACAGCACAGGCCTGCTATTAGTGCACCAGTAATATACTGTATGGTGTAGTTTGCACTCTGTTTGCACGCTTACTTTGTGTCTCAATGTGGATTGAAAGTGCTTTGTGTTTTTCCTGCTTTAATCATGGTATTCTGGGCTGCATGTCCAACATTCTTAAGATGTCCCATGCTGCACATTGCAGATCATTGCAGATCATTGCAGGTTTATGAAATTCACATTTGAATTTCTTATTTGAAGGAAACCCCCCCTGCTGCTACAGCAGATATTAAATAAACTGCAATGCATTTGTACATGTGCAATCCCTGAACAAAAACTAAAATCATTGCAGTGGAAAAACGAGCCATCTGCAGAGGTTCATGTTAACTTTGTTAACTTTTAAGAAGCTAAAACCCTCCACAAGCCTGGGGTGAATGAGTTCAGAATACAGTTAACTCTCAAAGTCAGGGCTGTTAAGGTTAACGTTCTCCACCCGTTCATTATTAAATATGTGGTGGTGTTCCAATGTCTGTCCTGCAGAGGGAACTCTTCTGCTGCATCAAGATACGACAGCTTCCCCAAAACAATAATGGGTGTAGCGTTAGTAGCACTATGAAATCTAAATTGATTGCTATCATGTATAACGTTTCAGCTCATCAACTTTTTAATGTTGGAAGTCCAAAGACTTCACCTCTGCGTCAAGCATGAGTCACACATCGAACTAATGAGAGCGTTACATCTCCGGTCAGAGCTGCCCGATGAATGGAATTAAAGTTACATTTATTTCCCTGCTCCTGGATCACTCCTGTCCGGTGCAATGACTATTTGGTATTTTTAGGATGACAGACGATTTCTATGTGTGCATGTTTGAGTGACAACGTAGACTACAGAGCAATAGCATCCTCAGTCCAACAGTGAGCGCCGCTGCACTGATGCTGATGCTGCTGCTGCTGTCCCGCATATCGGCACATCGGCGCAGCTCAAACTCGGGACAAGGACCTCATACCAGGTAAGACCGACTGTCTCATCTGCAGAGAGTAGGAATAGTGTTGGGACATTTCATTTTCTTATCGGGTTGGCGTGTATGTGGAGCATGTCTGCATGGCCGTGCGGTTCTTTCACCCGCAGTAAGGACCCCAATATGCGCATAAACAGTGAGGGGAGACCGGCAGCTTGCTGCAAAGGGGAGACACCGCATGGGCGTAGTCCGTCCTCTGCATTAGGGATGCAGGCAAAACCGCACATGCAGGCCCGCCATCACTGCGCTAGAGGATACCGTGTGGTGCAGTGTAGAGGTTGCGTGCTTATACTTTGTGTCTCCAAACGGTTGTGCTATAAGCATCTTGTGGTTTTCTAGGGTTGCATGTGCAACTTTCTCATGCCGTCCCATGTTGAACTCTGCCAGGTCCTGAGGTGGTGTGAAGGTTATTGATCTGATTCATCCAGTCGCCATGGAGCTGCACCTGTTCGCCACGGCTTGTCTCCTCTTTGGCAGGATAATGATAACGCATCAAACTCACAGTATGTGTCAGTTCTTTTTTTGTATTTGTTCATTTTGCAGATCGTTAAATCTAGGCTGGGGTCGTTGTAGCTAAAGTTAGTTTGACGTTGGGCACTCGTCCGTTTTAAGCTAGCTTTATAAAAGGCCATAGGTTGATTATGACACACACACACACACACACACACACACACACACACACACACACAAAAATGAATACAGTTGCAAATGAAAAATCTAGTTGCAAAACTGAAAAGTAATACAAATGCATGTTTTTAAGTATAGGCCTAAATCCAAATTGTCCACGACAGACAGACAAAAATCAATAATACTGCAGAAAATGTGTGAATGTGACACCACAGAGATCAGTAAAGTTTCACTGTAATGATTGTATCCTAATGCAGAAGTTTAAATAGTCTCCTGACTTTATTACAAATATAAGTTATACTTTGACACAGAATCAGAAGATGGGAGGAGTTTAAAATGTCGATACTGTAGGTGACAAAAATACCTCTGTATTAAAGTGGCATCATCCCTCTTGTCCTCAGCATAGACCTAAATTAACACTACCACATATATGCAAAAATGATACAAAGAGTTCAATATTCAATAAATACATAAATCATAGGCTACATGAATAAATGGTGTTAAATTGTTAATGAGTCAGTATCAACAGGAAGGGACTAACAGCAGCAGCTAATGTTTTAAAGATGTTCAAGATGAAACAAGACTGAGGGAGCAGGCAGCAGCTACACAAAGTACAGAGGAAACAAACCAACATGACACAGGGAAGACAGGCACCAGGAACTTCCCGAACAAATGCAGACAGAGGACCTGACAACTGAAAGAGCAAAAGCAGCCTGATTAGGCACAGGTGGAACAAATCAAGGTGGGACATGTGATCACGAAGGCGGGGAAACACAAAGACAGGAAGTAAAGTCAGTCGAGACCCAAGAAAAGAGAACTTTCAAACTAAGAAAACAAACTAAAACCAAAAGCTAAGGACCTGATACTAACCACGTATGTCATTAACATGGTATAAAAGAGTTGATAAAAGTTATTGCTTCACTTAATTTCCTAAACGATACTTTACACATTTTATTCACTTCATAATGACATTTTAGTTATTAATATTGAACACTTGTGCTACCTTCTTAAAGAACAGCATGTTAACACAATTGATCATTTGTGACTGCTGCAAATTGACAAAACTCTGCATAACACATTTGTTTTTAAAGCTGCTGTGTCAAAACTGAAACAGATCAATCCACAAATTGATTCACGGCTGTCATAAATATTTACATGTCATTGTGTAGCTTTGGGTTTATATTTGGGATCCTCATTGTGCTGCTGATAACAAATCCCATCATACAGTGCTCCCGCAAACTGCAGCAGAATTGTCTCCAGGATTCCTCTGTATTTTGCTGCCTTCATTTCACATTGTATTAATTTGTGATTCCCATCCATGTTTGCATCTCTTTCAGTGAACCCAGTGTCCACGTTTCTGTTCGCTCCTCGTGGGCCTCAGATGTTTCCGTGTCTAACATACCTGGAGCGAAACGTCAGGGTGGACTGCGAGTTTCCACCTACCTACCAGGTCCCCGGCCCCTACTGTGAGTATCGGCAGGACAGTCGCCTGGTGGGCAGCACCTACCCCAATGCCGTCGTCTACGTGTCCACAGAGGACCGCAGGAGGAGCAACGTCAGCCTGGTCACTCCTAATCTGTGCCGTCTCACCTGGGCCCCGCTCGCTGATGAGAAGCCTTTCACCTACACCTGCAGGGTTTACCAGGGCAGCAGCTGGAAGGAGAACAGCATGGCGGTCCATCACAGTGAGTAGAGTTTGGATCTTTTGGGGTTATTTGGGTCTTTGTTTGTCCTCCAAACGTCAACCGACACAATATCTAAACTTAAATTCTGCTCTGTTACAGGGATTCTTCCAATCTGCTCTGCAATCAGTGTGATGTTCAAATCTGCACCATGGTTTTTGTCTCTGGTCATGTCCCTTCCCATGGCGGTGGGTCTCCTGAGTCCGTGAACTCTCACTTTCACATGGTATTGTCTCAATGGACCTTTATTACATGATTTGTGACTCACTGTGGTGTGATAGTTGGTGGTTGACTCTGTGTGGGATTTTATTTTCTATTATTTTATTTATTTAGGCAGAGTGTAGAAGCTTGAAACCTCCTCTAAATAAATCAGACTGGATGAAAT
The DNA here is from genome assembly GCF_910589615.1 of Taurulus bubalis. Lineage (NCBI taxonomy): Eukaryota > Metazoa > Chordata > Actinopteri > Perciformes > Cottidae > Taurulus > Taurulus bubalis. The sequence continues at coordinate 36,015,508 of NC_136590.1, read as the reverse complement.
CAACCTTCCAATGAGCATTGGGCTATTCTTTAAAAACATACCTTTTGTGGTGTGAAATAAACTACATTTTCACCACTGACAATATAAATTGAAAGACATTGCAAACAAATTGAAAGACATTGCAAACAAATGCATCAGTGGACAGTGTTCATTTTCTATTAAAATGACACGTTTTGAATCTGTTGCGTTGATCAGGTCTCCCTTTGTAAATAAGATGAACTGGGACTTATTCATTAAAACAATCATCAATGTCGTTAATGGCCGAATAAATATACATTTTGAGGGTTTTTTTGTATAAAAAAAGAAAGAAAGAAAAACAGATGCTTCCTATAGATTTATATTGCATCGTATATTAATGCTCTGAACACAAATGGGTTTGATTATATACACTGGCATTAAAAGTGGAGACCTTCCCTCAAACACCAAAGGAACCTTTTGATTGGCTTTATTAAGATACCGACTCATGAAAGAGTGTCTGTCAGTTCACCCACTTTTTTTGAAATTTGGTTTGTATTTCAGTCTCACCAGTTTGCTCAACTATATATATATATATATATATATATATATATATATATATATATATATATATATATATATATATATAATTTAACCTAGACAGGTATTCAGGTGGCTGAGTAAAAGTAATGGATAACTGCCCAAACACTGCCTTTCCTGCTAGCAATGCTAATCTCTGATACCTTCAGTACCTTGACGTAGAATTAGCACATCTGTATACTGGACCCCATGAGAGGTTCACCTCGTCACTGTCTCTTTTCTACTTCCCCTGCAGCAATAAGGCAGATACTTGATTGGGATGACCTTCGGGAAAAAGACACGGTGCACCATGTTTCACTCTCAGTGCTTTGAAGCTAATCTGCCATGCAGCCTAAAAAGATATGCAGATGTGTGACAGTTTAAACTGCTAGTTTGCAAACTGCAAAGTTTGTTTAATGATGTCTGCGATGCGGAGGTGTGAGCGCTGCAGTCTTGTATTTATAGTGACACTGCGGCTGAATGACGAAGTCGTTTCTTATGCAGCTCAAGTAATAACTGGTTGACATCGCCAAGATGATGTGTGGTGAAAGCAAGTGTGTTGTTTCGCCCAGCCAATTAATTGTTTAAATTAGACATCACTCCCCTACTGTATACGTACGCATGTTTTTATGTACACAGAATATGTGTAGTATGACAGAATGTTGTAGCTTCACATCTATTTTCAAAGCTTGAATGTTTTATGTTTACAGGGCACAACCACACACACATTCAGGGCCTTTGTGGGCTCTCTTTATGCTGCCAATTTAATTTGAATGCTATTTTATTTTTTACTTTGATGTCACATTTTCAACCATAATTGTGTCCGCACTGCCTTTCTGTTTTATGTTACCATTCTTTTCTGATGGTAGTATTATTTGCCAAGTAGTCCTTATAAATAAAGACATCTTTATATTTTTTTCAGCTTGTTTTGTTTATTTTCTTCCACCACCCAAGGTGTGCTAAATGCTATAGCAAAACTATAGTAACTAATAAAGGGTATGCACAATGAAAGTGTAATGTGTTCTCTCTGCACAAGTCACTATTTCTATATAGAATGCATTCTTGCTGATAACAAAAGACCCAATCAGCATAAAAAATTGACTGAATTAACAAGTCTGAAGCTCTGATTGTGTATCAAGCATACCTCACTTCCCTCTTACACTTCATGTACTCAAAGCATGTAGTTGCTGTTTTATTATTTGACAGTTATACTTTAACCTTTGGCCTGCAGGGGGCACCCTTGTTTAGCACTAACATTTGACAGCGCCCTAAGAACACACAGTATGTTTATGGTATTGAAGTTATACAGTTGAGCCATATACATCAGGATCGAGTGATCTTTTTGAAAGAATCGACAATCAGTGTAATTAGTGTCATGAATAATGAAAATGGTTGAGTTTTATTCAGTACCAAGGTGCTGGTATGGTGTTTGTACCGGGACATTTAAAACTGAACTGATCATCATTACGTGTCATGCCAGCTGCTCCACATCTAAACCAACCTCTACCGTTCAGAGGACAAATGTGTACTTTTTACTTCACTGTTAGAGACCTACAAAGGTCCCTTTGGAAATAGGTCAACTTAAAAAATATGGTGGATTGTCATTTATCAATCCACCAGACCTATACATTAATAAAACAGCTCAACACACTGTTGTATTGCTGCTTTTCATTTTGGTAAAAGATCTCAACACTTCTTCCACCAATGCACACAAGAAGAACGATCTACTGTGAAAAGCCTATTCCTGAAAAAATAGTGTGATATATATTCTTTGGATGACTTTGATGATAAACAAGCATGTACTGTTGAAACCCCCAAGTTATTCAGTGCTTAATATTTGCCAAAATAACACAATCTCACTGTCTTTCATGCATAGTGTGTTCATGAAAGGAGCCAGGACTCAAAAACTATAATCATGGCGATCTAATCCAGGCAGTGGTTTATACATGTCTAACTTTAATGTGGGAGATTTTTCAAATGTTGAGGTATTAAATGTGCATGAAAAGGCAAATACTAGATGTACCATGGAGTCACATTGGTTATTTTCTAGTTGCGATTGTTCACAGAAGAGTGTAGCTAAAGAGTCTAAAAGGACTAAAGTTGAAGAAATGGGGCCCTTCAGTAAGAAGAGGCATTTCGTCCTTTGAAGACGTCACAAAGCTGTGGTGCGAAAACAACAGCGTCACTAACGGTAAAGAGATATAAAAGAATGACATAAAGCAGCTGCAGCTGATGTCACTTCCTGTGATAATAAGTATAGTGCAGATGAGAGAAACCAGTGGAAATATTGTCTGCATGGAAATGACATCGGCTCTTCGTACAAAGGATACGTTTGGCTTCCTGTCCTTATAAATAACCTTCAAGTATCCTTGATCACAGTCAGTACCAGACAATTTTGTGATATGCAAATGTATTTCTAGTTGTACAAAACACTGTGCTTAACAGCCCTATCTTCTTGTGTGTCCTGTGTGAACTCAGTGCTTAACCAAGCAGTATTTCTGTTGTCTAAACCTATAACCAAGTACTATTGGAGCAGTTTTTTGTTGTTTTGTTTCAATTTACAATGTGAACCATGTGTTTCAAACTGCGAACATAAGCGGAGAGTAAAGACATTTCCCTTGGAACGTAACTGAGAATGTAGTTTAGTAGTATGGGAGACAGGGATGCAGCATACAACATTCAAAATTGCAAAGGATATGGATATACTTAACATCAGTAACAAATAGTGACACGATTATGACCGTTGCAACACTATATTTTAGTTTGGGTTTATAACCCAACAGTAACATAAGAGAGATAGCACTAACACAGTACTCCATTAATGCAAAATTGGGTCAGTATTTCAGATCAGTGTCTTCATTTATGAAAGTGTTACCAAATGGCTGGAGTGCCTCTTCAACAGTAAGAAATAACGCCATCCACTTTATTCTCGACCATTTCCTCCTCTCAAAAACACTTACTTGTTATTGACATTTTATTGTGCCTGAAAATATACTGTAGCATCTTTATGTAGGAGCATTTTATTGGATCATTTGTATTCTTTATTGCAAGCTATGATTCTGTCACCCCTTGCCAAGATCCAGCCAGAGTCGTTCGCCCCTATATGACCTGTTTCCTGTTCAAGAATCATGTGATGGGACTTGATCAGCTGCTGCAGGTTAATGTCGTCATGAATTCATCTTCCTTGCTCTGAAAGATACAGGGATGCATTGCAGGTCTGACGCTGGGTGTGCGTGTGCATATTGTGTTTTACATTAGCAAAGCTCCAGTGGCCCAGACCACCTAATTTCCTGACTTTGTGCCTGGGCCACACAGATAAATTAGCCCAACCCCAGCTCGCTGTGCAGCCCCTCCAGGCCACACAGACATGGCAGGAATAATCTGCATCAGCTCTGAGCATTAAAGAAACATTCATCTTCCCCTGCATGTATGTTAATAGAGGTTATGCTGCTTTTGTTATGAGTCAATTAAGAGCATCAACCAGGAGTGTTGACGTGACGTGACGTGTTGATGCACGTCCGTCCGTCTGTGTGTGTGTGTGTGCGTCTGTGTGTTTGCGTCCGTGCGTGCAAGAGTACAAACCTTTTTTATTCCATAAATAAATGGAAATGTAAAAATCAGAAGTTGTGGTTTCACAGGGAGTCTCTTTGTTCTCTGTCTGAACACCATCTTGGCAAAAATAAATTATAAATATTTTTTTTCTGCAAGTCTTCCATACTTGATCTTTATTGTAACTTTACAGGCGGGTCATACGTATGTTAGAGAGCATGTTTTGTAACCAATGAGGCCGACAAGACGTGCCCCAGTCAAACAAATAAATGACAGCGGTGTCCCTTTAACCCCACTCAGCCACCCACCTTGCTTCTACTAATAAACTTTATTGACCAGTCAGGCAGGAGAGGTGACCCGACGGCTTTGGAAACAACAACCACTTAAGGGGTATAGGCTTTGTGATCTGCCTCCCTGCTGTTGAATGACTCTCATTATGTGATTAATTGTGTGTGAAGCAGGCTGTGGATGTTAAACTGGCTACTAAGATGTTGGAGGAACAGAGTGATGAAAAAAGTACCTTTTTAGATTACATAAAATTATAATAATGCATGTTTCCTTACAATAGCAAGGCATTTGGGGTGTGCTCCTGTGTGCATTACAACTGATCTGATTAACTGATTCTGCTCTCAAAGTGACAACACAAGTTGGAGACACTAAACAAAGCTTCGTATTGTAGCTGTAACATGGTATCACTGATGTCAAGTTTGTCACGTTTGACAGAAACCAAAGTGTGAATAGATCCATTTGCTTTATTAATATATGCTTCAACATTTCCCTCCCTGAATAAAACCAGGCTTGAAAAAAAGAAAAAGCTTCAGGTGGCAACAGGAAACAGGCCACATGGAAGATGACTAATTTTCAATTTGTTTGCTAGTTTGCTACCATAAAAATCGGTTTCCAGGAAGTAATTCTGTCATTGTAGGTTGTCATGTGTTGCAGCCAGTTCATGTGAATGCTCAACGTTTAGCCATCAGCTAAATTTCACAGATGTTCAGTGACAACCACAGGATTTCAGTCTGGAACTGATTAAGAATCCTAATTAACACCTGTTGATAAAGAAAAGGTGACAGATGAATCTGCTCATCTACTCCTGTTTTAAGATTGTACCTCAAATGTTTTAAGATTATTTTCTTTGCTTCAGGGTTTTCTTTATGGGGACTACATTATATTCTCAAGTTCACAGGATCATAGTACCTATGTTCATATTGATATGCTGCTTTCCTCTATGTTACTGTAACTCATATAAATGGTAATGGTGCCATAACTGGCTATTTATTATGAACTTAAAAACAACAACCAGATAAAAATGTCCCTCCACAAAACATGTCACTGTCAAAAGTGTATTTTTATAAACTGATAATCCAACAATCACCACCACCTCCTGCCCTGATTGGCATGGTGAGCTGAGGAATTATGCTGGATTTGAACTTTTTCTTTCTCATAGTTCCAACACTTTTTTGTACACAGCTACACTACGACTTTTCTTCGTAGGGGACTGTCCAAAAGTGTCATCCATTGTCCCCATTTGTATGATTCATTGCATTGAGACGCCAAAGACGCTTGATGTTTATAGCATACGCCTTAATAAGGGAAGGCAAATATTTTCAAACTAAAGGTTTCCTTGTGCTAAGAGCGGTTCAAAAAACCCTGATGAATAGCAGCCCACGGTCTCAAGTTACCTCGCCCGGACAAGGGAAACCGGGGCACCCTCCCGGAGCCAGACCCAGGAGGGGAGCTCGTCGGCGAGCGTCTGGTGGCCGGGCTTTCGCCCATGGGGCCCGGTCGGGCTCAGCCCGAAGAAACAACATGGAGCAGCAGTCACCCCGTGGACCCACCACCCGCGGGGAGAATTATCGGGGTCGGGTGCTATGCAGACCGGGCGGCGGGCCAGGCAGGAGACCTGGGCGAGCCGATCGCCGGCAGCATAGACTAGCTCTAGGGACGTGGAACGTCACCTCGCTAGCGGGGAAAGAGCCGCAGCTGGTGCAGGAGGTGGAGCGGTACCAGCTAGATTTAGTTGGGCTCACCTCCACGCACAGCATGGGCTCTGGAACCAAGCTCCTGGAGAAGGGTTGGACTTTGTCCTTTTCTGGAGTTGCCCAGGGTGAGAGGCGCCGGGCGGGAGTTGGGATACTCATGAGCCCCCGGCTGAGCACCGCTATGTTGGAGTTTTCCCCGGAGAACGAGAGGGTCGCCTCCCTGCGCCTACGGGTTGCAGGGAGTAAAGCTCTGACTGTTGTTTGTGCTTATGCACCGAACAGCAGTTCAGAGTATCCGGCCTTCTTGGAGTCGGTGGCAGGGGTCCTGGAAAGGGCGCCGCCTGCCGACTCCATAGTTCTCCTGGGAGACTTCAACGCTCACGTGGGCAATGACAGAGAAACCTGGCGGGGTGTGATTGGGAGGAACGGCTTGCCCGATCTGAACCCGAATGGTGTTTTGTTGTTGGACTTCTGTGCTAGCCACAGTTTGTCCATAACGAACACCATGTTCGAGCATAAGGTGGCTCATAAGTGTACCTGGTACCAGAACACCTTAGGCCGGAGATCAATGATCGACTTTGTAGTCGTATCATCTGATCTGCGGCCGTATGTCTTGGACACTCGGGTGAAGAGAGGAGCAGAGCTGTCAACTGATCACCACCTGGTGGTGAGTTGGATCAGATGGCGGGGGAGTCGGCTAGAAAGACCTGGCAAGCCCAAACGTGTAGTGAGGGTGAACTGGGAACGTCTGGCGGAGGATCCTGTCCGGGAGGTCTTCAACTCCCACCTCCGGAAGAACTTCTCACAAATCCCGAGGGAGGCTGGGGACATGGAACCCGAGTGGACCATGTTCAAAGCCTCTATTGTGGACGCGGCTGTTCGGAGCTGTGGCCGGAAGGTCATCGGTGCCTGTCGTGGCGGCAACCCGAGAACCCGGTGGTGGACACCGGGGGTGAGGGAAGCCGTCAAACTGAAGAAGGAGGCCTTTCGGGCCTGGCTGGTCCAGGGGTCTCCTGAAGCAGCTGACGGGTACCGGCAGGCCAGAAGGGCTGCAGCTGCGATGGTCGCGGATGCTAAAACTCGGGCATGGGAGGAGTTCGGGGAGGCCATGGAGAAGGACTTTCGGTTGGCCTCAAGGAAGTTCTGGCAAACCATCCGACGGCTCAGGAAGGGAAAGCAGGGGCTACCTCAGGCTGTTCTCAGCAGGGGGGGGGGGGGGAACTGCTGACCCGGACTGGGGACATCGTCGGGCGGTGGAAAGAGCACTTTGAGGAACTCCTAAACCCGGCCAACATGTCCCCCAGAGAGGGGGCAGCGCCGGAAGACTTTAGGGTGGTTTCTCCCATATCCCTGGGACAGGTCGCTAAGGTAGTCAAAAAGCTCCTTGGTGGCAAGGCGCCAGGGGTGGACGAGATCCGCCCTGAGATGCTGAAAGCGCTGGACATTGTTGGGCTGTCTTAGTTGACACGCCTTTTCAGTGTTGCATGGGGGTCGGGAACAGTGCCCATGGACTGGCAGACCGGGGTGGTGGTTCCCATCTTCAAGAAGGGGGACCGGAGAGTGTGCTCAAACTATCGTGGCATCACACTGCTCAGCCTCCCGGGAAAAGCTTATGCCAGGGTGCTGGAAAGGAGGCTCCGACCGCTTGTCGAACCTCAGATTCAAGACGAGCAGTGCGGATTCCGTCCCGGTCGTGGAACAGTGGACCAGCTCTTTACCCTTGCAAGACTACGGGAGGGGTCCTGGAGGTTTGCCCAACCAGTCTACATGTGCTTTGTGGACTTGGAGAAGGCTTTCGACCGGGTCCCTCGGGGGTTTTTGTGGGAGGTGCTGCGGGAGTATGGAGTGCCGGACCCGTTGGCACGGGCTATCCGGTCTCTGTACGCCTGCAGTAGGAGCTGTGTCCGTATCCTCGGTAGTAAGTCAGACACGTTCCCGGTGGGTGTTGGCCTCCACCAGGGCTGCCCTTTATCACCGGTCCTGTTCGTGACCTTCATGGACAGGATATTTAGGCGCAGCCAGGGGGCAGAGAGGATCCGGTTCGGGAGTCTCGGGATCGCCTCTCTGCTGTTCGCGGATGATGTGGTCCTGTTTGCCTCCTCGGACTGTGACCTCCAGCATTCACTGGGGCGTTTTGCTGCCGAGTGTGAAGCGGCAGGGATGAGAGTTAGCGCCTCCAAATCTGAGGCCATGGTGCTCTGCCGGAAACCGGTGGATTGCTCCCTCAAGGTGGGGACAAACTGCCTACCCCAAGCGAAGGAGTTCAAGTATCTCGGGGTCTTGTTCACGAGTGAGGGTAAGGTGGAGCGGGAGATCGACAGACGGATTGGTGCGGCTGCAGCTGTAAAACAGGCGCTGTACCGGTCCGTCCTGGTGAAGAGGGAGCTGAGCCGGAAGGCGAAGCTCTCCATTTACTGCTCGGTCTATGTTCCAACCCTCACCTATGGTCACGAACTCTGGGTCGTGACCGAAAGAACGAGATCTCGGATACAAGCTGCCGAAATGAGCTTCCTCCGCAGGGTGGCTGGGCTCACCCTTAGAGATAGGGTAAGGAGCTCGGACATCAGGGGGGAGCTTGGAGTCGAGTCGCTGCTCCTTCATGTCGAAAGGAGTCAGCTGAGGTGGTTCGGGCATCTAGTCAGGATGCCTCCTGGACGCCTCCCATTAGAGGTTTTCCAGGCACGCCCAACTGGTAGGAGACCCCGGGGAAGACCGAGGACACGCTGGAGGGATTATATCTCCCGGCTGGCCTTGGAACGCCTCGGGATCCCCCAGAATGAGCTGGAAAGTGTTGCGGGTGAGAGGGAAGCCTGGGTCGGCCTGCTGAACCTGCTGCCACCGCGACCCGACCCCGGATAAGCGGCTGATAATGGATGGATGGATGGAGGTTTCCATTTCTTTTAAAGGCTAAATGTTATAATAGACTGCCTGAAACCTAACAGCAAGAACCCAAGTTACAGCTCATTCAATGTTAGTCAAGACTCAGTGGAGACTGAGTAAGTCACAGTAGGAAGGATTAGAAATGTGCCCTGATAGTAATCAAAAGATGTGGAGGCACCAAAGAGCCTTGGATTTGGGGGCCTGCCCTGGGCTGATAACATGGAAACTATTTGTAGGCAGTGTGTTAGAGGTACAGCATGTTTTTGTTTCCCAAAATAATTTAATTCAACAATGACTTGTTTCATTTATTTATTACACTTCCTACAAATAAATACCTAGATGTCCTTTAGGATAACGAATGGCCGCATGACTCAATGGTGTGCTTTCATTGCAGGAAGATTTGCGCACACACACACACACACACACACACACACACACACACACACACACACACACACACACACACACACACACACACACACACATTGCTTGTAACATTAGTTACAAGCAATTGAAGAAAAGGATGCTGGCCAATTTAAGGGATCAACACTAATCAAATCACCTGCCTTAATGAGTTGGATGATTCAGTTGTTGGAGCCTGCAGTGAGATGCCACATCTACATAGATGACTCATCACTGTCTCGCACATCATTGTAACATTTTCATTTTCTAAAGGTGTTTAAGGACAGCTGAATAACCGTGTGACATATTCTAGATACATTTATTTTAAATGATACATATTTGACGTGGCTTCATCTATTGTTTTGCCATTTCCCATCCTAAAAGTCCCCAATGTAAGCAACCTTTACTTGAAGAGCTTAGTGACCTGTGCGACCGGGTATAACCTTTGACTATCTGGATGAGAGCATGTGGGCTGCATTTGAGCTTAAAGTTGGGTGTCCATCCTTCTTGAGTCTCACTCCTCACAGCCAGCTTCACTGTTTGAGATGCTCTGGAGTTGTACAATAACTTCAATTCATTCTAGGTCAAGGTGTCAACGGTCTTGTCTTCCCTTAACCACTAAACAATGCAGTACAGATCATCCAAAACACTTGGACTGAAGTAAGAGTTGATGTCTCTGGGCAGCAACATAAATTAGCTATTGTAGATGTGGTAGCAAGGCTATTATAAGTAAGTGAAAACATTTATGCTTACAACCGGTGATGCTAAGACTAACCACAGGCAGTCAGAGGAAAAAGGAAGAAGCATCCTGAAATGTTCCAGAAATCAATAACCCTAAAATGCTACAGGACCAAACTAATATATATGAGCAGACTGATTCAACTTAAAATGAATACAGAAAATGAGATGCCGTTGATGTGCTTATAACATTAGGTGTCATTATATTGCCTTACAATGCTACTATGATGAAGACACACAGATAACATTGAGTTTTTCTTCCTTTAATTGCATGTGCACATTTGGATTCATGCACTGAATGGGTTACATAGATAACTGCATTATTTAAAAAAAAAAACCTGGATGTGGGTATCAATGATAAAATATGACTGCATTTCATTTTTTCTTGAAAAAGTGGGTCTCATCATTTGTTTAATGTCCAAGATTACATATAAAAATGCAATGCACTCTCTTTATTAAATCACAAATCTCATTTGTTCAAGGTAGCAATTTGACCTATTATAAAAATGCTCCCATCACACATTTATTTCTGATATGCTTTTACAATTGTAGACATAGTAGCATTATTATATAATATATTCTGTTTACTGAATTCCTTTCCTTGAGTTTTGGCTGAACAGATGATTTCATGTTTTTTTTAAACCTTTAAAAATGTACAATTTCACACAAATACATACTTTGATTTAAAATGACTTACTTTGTGCAGTCACAAAATATTTACTAAACTAATGGCTATAATCCTCCAACACATTAGAAATACAAAGGCAGATGGTGCATTACTCTGAACAGGTCCAAACAGAATTATTAAAATACATAAAAGCAAAACCAAAACTATTTACAAAACAATTCTCAAAAATGAAGACAAATTCAATACATTACTTACTGAGGAGAATGGCAGGAAAAATCCCTTCAACACTTCAGAGGTAAAATATTTTGAGGTATGAGTGTTCATATATTTATTGATATGGTTTGGAGTCAAATATGTAAACAACCATTTCTAACACAATCCTACATACAGTATAATACTTCAATATAATCAGAACAAGTTAAACCCCTCATATACAAAAATGTACGATAAAGGGAATACTATGTACAGCATTATAAGTCTGTGAGGCTGTGTAGGCACAGTGAACACACGTTCCTCGTGTGTGTGGCAGAGTAGAAACTCTTTGGTGCATAAAAACTGGAGCTGCTGGGAGGTAAACAGCATCAAATTGTGTGCCGTGTCAGCGAAACTTTGAAGGCCATCATCCATTTGCAGTCAGTTTAGGGATCTCTATCGGCTGCTTCTCCCACTTTATCATTCATCTTAAGTAAGGTGAAAATCTCTCAATTCTCCAGAATATCCCTTTTTCCGAATGTGACAAAAAAACTACTTTGATTTCAACTTGTTCACCATGCTTTTCTCAGTTTTTCATAACTTTCAGCGTAGCAGAATGTCCTAATATTAAAGATGTTAATGAGAGTTGGGAAGATGTCCCCTGATAGCAACATTGAGTCCCAAAAGGTGAATTAAGATGTTGAGGAGTATTATTCTTGACAGCGTTTTCTAAACTTTTAACTACTACATGTAAACTATTAACGTAAAAGGGAGCATTCAAACTTATCTATAATAATGGATATTTATATGGACTTTCAGTGAACTGTTTTTGAAGGCAACATCTCTAATGAATCTTTAATTTACTTCTTCAATGTTAGTTTGACGTAATAAAAAAAGCATGTCATGTAACATATAAACACAGTATATATACATGCTGTGTACAACAGCATAGGCACACATTTTTGTACAAAGTACAAAGCAAGAATCCAATTATAAGCTACAATTAAAACAAAAATATAAATAAATACCTTCATACAGTATATGAATGAAAGTTAGTTTCAGTCAGAGATGCAGCTTGTCTCACGATCTCTAATGAAATCTAATGGTGAGGAGATATGGCTGATATTCCATTTGTGTGTTGAATTTGATAGCACTGTACTAAGATATCTGTGACTAAACATGTAATCTGTGTACACACCGAGCAACATATTTTCCGGATTTATTGGTGTTTGTTTTATAGTATGCGATGTGATGTTGTCTATTCCTGGACATGTCCTTTTCTCAGTCATCAAATATTTTCTCTGGGTCATTTTAGGTCACCATTTTAGCTAGAAAGGTGCCCTCAGTAGAGTGCAAACCTTCTCCAAGTACGTCTCTGCCATCTAAAACAAAAAAGAGTTGAATATCACTCAATTTCCAGTCAACAGTTGTTGATCACTTTCAGCCCCTATCGACCGTTCAAGAGTGGTAGTCAATAAACTGTAAAAAAAAACAGTCGTGAATCACCACAGCCGACAAGGGGGTCCGTGAGCAATACAGTCAAATGAGCACCAAAAGGTTTAGGCTGATGGTCCAGTAGTATACGCGATCAGCCGTGGACAGACAGACAGACATACACACACCAAAGGCATACGGCAGGCGGAGATATTACAGATGACTAATATGTATCAATATGTAGATGATACACTGATTTATCTAGACTTGAAACTTGACTTTTTAAGCACTGGAACAAAAAGACACTATATAATAATATATCCTGATCTGTTGGCCCCAAATTACCCCCAAACTGGCTCATTTCACTGGATGGTAGCGAGTAAAGAACTGATTATAAACCTCTTCCAGCACCTACAGAGCAGTGTGTGGTCACACCCTAAACAGCTATAACTGTGTCGTTGTGTCCCGACTGCAATTTCAAGTCCCACAAGTATGCTCAGCCGGGCCGACTGGCGGCTCCAAAGTCCATTACTAAATCAAAAGGTGATTGTGCAGTGTTGGTCTAATGTGTTGGTCTGATTTTGTTAGGCACTCTGATTCTATGTTCTGTCTTATGTAATATGTAATAATGTATATGAATACAAACCATCAATAATAAACAAATATATACAGGTTTCCAGTTTTGGACAGGTAATGGAAAACAAGGCAAGTTTGGAAATGCTGGCTTGTCTCATTAATTTTCTCTCTGCAAATGCAGTTGTAAACTTATTTAGTTTACTCTATTAAATATAAATTAATAACATGCCAAGACAAGTAAAAACATTTCAATTAGCTTTTGCCAAATGCTCTGCGGAATGTGACGCTGTGGCTGATTTACATTATTTTACAGTCTCTGAATGAAGGTGAGCAGTGGCGGGATGTTGAGAAAAACCTGTGAGGGAGAACGGAAAAATATTCAGGGATGAGATACATGGACAAGAAAACAGGACATTTTATTTGTTATAGTTTACTATATACTATTTTTACTGACAGACTACTTGTTAGTCTCACCTGTTGTGACCCACCATGCGTCTTAGCCTGACACCCAGCTATGTGTGGTGGTCTTCACCCTCTGGGGGTACCCATGAGGCCCAGCTGTGGGGTCAAAGTTAAAGTCCAGTGCCCCGCCATCCATGAGGGTGTCATGGAGGACAGTCTCCATGTCACATTCAAACCTCTCAATGGACACGTTGTCCAGGTCACTGGGCAGCCGCTCATGGTGATGACTGTGTGGGTGAATAAAGTTGAGTTCTCTGTAGCCGCTGTTGCTGCCGTAGTTTGCCGAAACAGCGTTATTGTGTGTTGGGTGTCCACGGGGCAACTGCACGAATGTCCTCAGGCTGGTCATTCGAGGAGGGGCCCCTGAAAGACTAGTCAGGCTAGTCAGGGGGATCATGTTACAGCTATTCAAATCGTGTGAGGTTGAAGGACCCTGCCTATGTATAACTTGTGGATTTACATGAGGAACTAGGTGACTTTGAGGAGGAGTCATCATTTTTACTCCATTATGACACCCCAAGTGGCTCTGGCGGCTGTACGTGGGCATTAGACAACCTCCCCTCCCGACTTGAGACACCCGTGTATCTCTACTGGCTTCTGCCTCTGAGGTCAGCAGCTCTTTGAGGAGGCCAGCAGGACAAATATACTGGTTCTCATAAGCCCTAAAGCCCGGCTTGGTCTCTGGAAGCGTCGGCATGGCAGCAGGGGGAAGGGAGTTCATCCTCACCTGGCTGTACATGCACTTACGGTAGTCCTTCTGTGGGTGCGGGGTCAAGCCAGTAGAGCTGTAGGGGCTACTCTGAAGCATGGCAGCATTTGATGAATGTGAGGAGTCAGACCCGAGCTGGGCTTTAGGAGACAGCACGCTCAGGTTATCCAGTAGGCTCTCCATGACGCTCTCTGAGCCATGTGGGCCCATGGATCCAGCTACCTCGGACAGGCTGGGCAGGGTGGAGGTTATCTTGCTCCCCGCTGCTCCAGGGTACATCATGTGGCCATCAGACTCCCCCAGGTCATCCTGTTCAGAAGGAAAAGGTGAATGGCAGCCACTCAGCGTGCTGGCATCAGAGCTGGTGCGCGTCCTGAAGGAGCTCCAGGCTTCAAAGTCCTCGTTACTGTGGGAGTTTGGGCTTCCCAGCCAGTTAGAGTACTGGGAACCAGGGCTGCCTGCTCCTCCCTCAGCTGCTTCCTGTAGAGACATCTAAGGACAGAAAAACATTAAAGGTTACACGGCTACAATATGAATTACCAGTGTAATATTAACTTACATCAAAATTATGGGAACAGTAGGACATTTTGGGGAATGAACTTATACGCTCGCTTGCCAAGAGTTAGATGAG